>NW_023416312.1:54249470-55588220 GCF_014176215.1 Rousettus aegyptiacus | reverse complement strand
CGATGGAGGTTTCCAGACAGAAGGAAATTGGTTAAAGTGATTATCTCATACAATTTTTAGGAAGATGACTTATGTTTCTTTTAGGATTGTCAGAGGCACTTACAAGAAATAACCTAAGTTTTGCTAATGTTTATGAAATAAGATAAATTTAGTTTTATTTACATGGCTTAGATGGTTTGATACACTTGGGGAATTTTCAAGTTTGATCTGCATTTTGTATTTAATGTTAATATTGGGATCACCTGGGGAACTTTAAAAAAATACTGGGTCTCACTCCCATTGACCTTAAGCTACTTAAGCTACCTTCAATAGCAGGCAATGAAGGGGTGTGCTTATTGAAATGTCACTGGAATGTTTCTTGAAATTATTGAAGAACCAATTCAAGGAGACTAGGAACTAAAGTAGCTAGAGAGAAATACCAGGTACATTTTATGAATCTTCCCTCTAAAGCAGTGCTTCTCAATGTTAACATTTATCCCTAAACCAATCAGCTTTGGATAGAAGATAGGAGTAACTACTTTATATCCAGGCTCATTTTCAAAGAAGGATAAATTCTGAGCTAGGCGGCTGCTATACAATATGTCTTCTATAACCACCAGGGCAAAAATGAGCATGGAACATACAATCAAACAAGAACAGAGAGCAGAAATTGCTACCTTCCTTCAGTTGAAAGCTTTTTAGCTTAGATAACTACAATCATGCTCATATGTAATCTCATTCCTTCTTTGTTTCATTTGTTTTCTTTAAGATATTTTATAAGTGGTTAATTATTAAAATCTCTAACAGTACAAAACAATATACAGTGAAAAGTAAGTCTGCCTTCTACCCTAGATTATCCACCCCACAGCCTTCTCAGGTTCCCCACACAGAAACAGCCAGTTAAGTCTCTCACATTTGCACCTTTGCAAAGACTGAAGTTTCTAGCTCTGAGTTTGATGCAATAAGCCAACGTCATTTGGAAAGTGTGCTTACTCATATTATTATGGAGAGACTTTCCAGGAAATAAATTATATGTTAACCATTTGAAATAGAAACTTAAGTAGATCAAATTAACATCATAATACTACCTTAGCTTTGTATCATAGGACTTTAAATTTTACAAAGCACTTTTGTATGCATTATCTCATTTGATCTTCATATCGATTCTGTGAACTTCTTCAGGGCAGGTATTTTCCCCTAATCAGCAATTTCTGAGGTTCAGGGAGGTTATGATTCATCCCATAATCATGCTTCTCACCAAAATAAAAGGCCTTCTGAGGTAAAATTGAATTATAGTCAAATATTTATTCTCAACATTTCTCTTAGGAGCCCTCTTGCCCCAGACTGCAAAATCATTCTAGGGTGGGATATTCAACTGCTTTTTACCAACTAAAACATCCCCTGGGTTTTCCCAGGCCCAGCTACTATAATTGACTAACCAAGCTCAGGTAATGATGGCAATACTCTGCAGTTAACTAGAATTTCCAGGTTACCCTGCAGCTTCATGTCCAGGCAAATATCAATTCATTCGACAAATATTTAATCCTACTTTGTGCCATGCACTGTTCTAAACACTAGGGACACAGTGGTACACAAGACAGACAAGGTGCCTACTTTCATTGAGCTTATGTTTCATTGTGCAAAGAGAAGCAAAGAAGAAATGAATATGAATTTTAGAGGATGATGAGTGCTATAAATAAAATAAAACAGAATGATGGGTTATATGATAGAATGACTCATGCACGGCGCTAAGTACTTTAAATTAGAGAAGTGAGGAAGACTCTCTGAGGAGGTGACTTTTGGGCTGATAATTGAATTATATTACTGGAGCTGTTCCATTTGTCAGCTGTGTGAACCTCGGGCAAGTTAGTTAACTTCTTTAAGTATTAGTTTATTCCTCTGTAAAACATGGGTTATATATAGTAGTCTAATGATCGTATTTACCCATGGTGTCATTCTGAGACTTAAAATGAGGTAATATATGCAGAGAATTACAACTTTTAATATGTAAGTGCTCAGCAAAGATTAGTGTGGATTATCCATGATTTCACTTTGTCCTCATTAGCAATCCATTACACTGTGTCTATTTTTTGACTAAGAAAATTGAGATCAGGAGAGGTGAAAGAGGTGAAATGATATTGGATCAATATATTGATAACTTGCCCAGCTTATCTACTTGCAGTTAGAGAGTTATACTAGTGATGCTGCCTTTGAGAGAGTTTGGCAGGCTGAAGACATAGGAGATATATGGACAAGCAACCGTTTTATGCAGTTCAAATCAGAATAGGGCTTGCTATTCCATTTTCAGATTTCTAGAGGGGTATGAAGCAATCATTTTAATGATCTCTAGAAAGAAAGCATCGTTACAGGGGATCAGTGATACTAACTACAGCAGATATAAAGCAACTTCATTACATTAGTTGAAAGTGTACACCATTACTTGCTCTTGAATAAGTAGTGCTCATTCATTAAAGTGAATACTATCCTGTAAAATTCTAGCCTATTTTTTGCTTCTCCCAGTGCATTTTTAATTTAATAGAGTTAGAAAAAAATCAATCACATGTGCTCAAATCATTACATTTTTATATTCAACAGTGTCTGATATATAGAATCTATAAAACTTCTGTTATTACAAACTGATAAGGTGTTATGGTGCATGATAGTTAAACCAATGTTCACAGGAACGATTCACAATCCTAGGACAAAAGAAAAGCAAATTTTTTAGTGAAATAATTGCCTCTAAAGGGGAATGCTGAACGTGTCTCCCTATGCCAGTTATAATATTCCTATTAAAACCCCTAGAATCTGGAATCCTCTTCAGGACAGAATCTGGGTTTACTTTCATCCAGGTCTTTACTGACTCCTTGTCCCAAGTAAGCTCAGGAGCCAATGAGCTGATGGCTTTAAAGTGCACTATATACAGCAAAGATAGTCCCTTTTTGCCATTCCACTTAATAGCTAACACACAGCCCTCATTTGGGGCACTTTACATAGATCAACTAATTTATCATAGCACTCTCACAAGGATAAGTAGTATGTATTAATTTGTTAGAACTGCAATAACAAAATACTACAGAGTGTGTGGCTTAAACAATAGAAATTAATTTTCTTGAAGTTCTAGAGACTGAAAGTCCAAGTTCAAGGAACTGACAGGGTTGGTTTCTTCTGAGGCCTCTCTCCTCTGCTTCCAGATGGCAACCGTCTTACTACCTTTTTACATGGCCTCTCTTCTGCCTGCATCCTCTGGTATTTCTTCCCTTTTTTATAATGACAGCAGCCATATTGGATTAGGGCCCCACCCTAATGGTTTCCTTTTAGCTTAATCACATCTTTAAAGATTTCGGCTCCAAATACAGGTACATTCTGAGGTACTAGGAAGTCAAGATTTCAACATATGAATGGAGGAGGACACAGTTCAGACAATAATATACTATCATTACCTTTCCTTTCAAAATGAGGAAACTGAGGAACTAAGGGATTAGGTATCTTGTCCTAGACAACATACTAATAAGTGGCAGAGCTTACTAGAGATTGGACACCTGAGCTAATACAGTTTTACTCACTAGAGTACCTTGTGTGCCAGAAAGGTGAGGTTCCCTGCCCTACTCCTTGAATACCCCTTTGTAGACTGGTTTCTCTGCAGTTTCTCATTCTATGTAGGATGGAGGCAAACTTATGACAGTATTACTAACTGAATTTTATTATCATTTTGAATTTAGGAGATGAGGAGGGCAGGATAGCATTTATTGATCCAAAGAACAGTTTATAGTGAGTGAGCATTCCCTGGAAGAGAATATCTCTAAAGGACAGCCCCATCTTTCTTAAATCATAATGCCTCTATCTGGAATGCACCAAAATCTGTAAAGAATAGAACTAGGGGATCTTGGCTTCTCTCTCAGGTCTCCTAAAAACCTCTCGGTGGCTGGGTATGTTCTGCATTGGTCTCGCTTTTTTGTGTGTTCAATGAGAAAGAAAAAAGAAAAAGGGCAAGCTTTATCAGACCAGACAGCAAAAGTGACCTGAACCACCTGCAAACTGCTTTAGAGATGATATCATAGAGCTCTGTCTCACTTCTGAACAAGTCACATCCTGTCTGCTTGTTCTGAGCTACTTAAGCTAATCGTTACCAAATTTGCCTGCCTTCATTTTTTTCTGAAGAACTGCTTTTTATGTATTTTTTTTAAACTGAGATATGATTGACATTAGTTTCAGATTTATAATGCAATGGTACGATATTTGTATATATTATGAAATGATTTCCACAAGTTAACACCTATCACCACACATCATTACAAAATTAATTTTTTCTTGTGATGAGAACCTTTAAGATCTCTATTTAGCGATTTTCAAATATACAGTGCAATATTATTAACTATAGTTACCATGTTGTGCATTACGTCCTCAGGACTTATTTATATTATAACTGAGTTTGTACCTTTTGACTACCTTTATCCATTTCATCCATCCCCACCACCTCCATCTCCAGCAACCGCTAATCTGTTCTATCTATGAGTTTAGATTTGTTACTTTTTTTTAATGTTTCACATTTAAGTAAGAGCACATGGTGTTTGTCTTTGTCTGACTTATTTCATTTAGCATAATACCCTGAAGGTTCATCCATATTGTCACAAATAACAAGATTTCTTTTTTATGGCTAAATAATATTCGTGTGTGTGTGTGTGTGTGTGTGTGTGTGTGTGTGTAAAACATTTCATTTATCCATTCATCCATCATTGGAAACAGGTTGTTTCTATGTCTTGGCTATTGTAAATAATGCTGCAGTGAACGTGGAGATGCAGATATCACTGAATAATTGTTTCAAACAGAATATTTTCTTTTTCAAAATAGAAGAAGGAGGTCGAAGAGCAATATAGCTCCCAGTATGAAATTTGCATAAGTCATAAGTGTAAGAAGCCTGCTTGATGCAGGTATGCCAGCACCAATGAAGTGGTTTTGAGAAATATTTTTCAGTGGCTTCCAAGGGCCACATACCTCCAGGTTTGTGGGATAAATCCATGATTATTAAGTGCTTTGAAATGTTAAAGTTCTTTTAGATGTCTAAATGTTACACCTGAAAAGATTTTAAAATGGCCAACTTCCCAAACATTGACTTTTTTGAACAAAGAAGTCAAGAAATTAAGAAATTGCAATTAATAAAATCCATTTGTTAGCCTCAGAACTGGCTTTTTCTGGGTTGTGCTTCTCCCTCTGCCATTGATGAGAAGTAACCTGGCCAGTCTATTTTTGAATTTCCAAGCCGAAAGACTATTAGAGATTAGTCTAACTCCTTCATAAAGCATTGAGGAGCCATTTAATAAGCTCCAGAGGTATGAGGATAGTTTTTCACAATCACTGCCATCTCTCAAGTGCCTAGCACAATGTTTGGCCTATGATAGGTATTCAATAGGTAGTTTCAGATGGGGAAATGATTAGAAACTCCTATGGCTGAAAAGACCTTAAGAAAGGCCCTATGATAAATTCCTCTAACTTTTTAAAAAAACATATTAAATCCTCTACAAAATATACATTTATCCTGTTGCTGAAGACTATCAAAGAAGGAAATTTCAGTCTCTGTAGTAAAGTATTCCAAATACTAATGACCTTCACTGATCAAAAATCTCTAATAAATTCTCTATCCCTCATTTGCCCTATTCAAGTTGATTGTTTCTTTGAAGGCCAATGTTCAATTGCCCCTCTGTCATCTCTTTCTCTAGCTTGAACAAACTTTACCATTTAGTCATCTTTGTTTCTCCTTTAGGACTTGTAAGTTTCCTTGTCCTTTTTAAGTACTAAAATTATGCTGAATGTACAGAGGTGAAATATTAAAATAATTACAAAAGTATAAATGAATTTTAGATAAAAATCTATTTCAAATGCATATATACTCAGAAATGATAAGGATAAGGTTTTTTCTCTTTATTATGATAGTACTTTTGAATGGAAGTTGGGTTTGGCAAGTAAGGGAGAAGTGAAGAGGAGGTTTTTAAGTGTTTTTTCCATTTCCCATATGAATTTTTTTCAGTCTCCCTTACAGGCTATGCTTGACAATTCCCTAGGTGACTGCTATTTCAAATGCATCGTCGTGTCTGTTAGCTGAACTGAAAATTGTCACCTCTCTCTCTTGAGAGTACTACTGCTTAGTAAGACTGAAGAAAAATCAAGAAAATCATTTCTAATTACTATAGTACTGAAGCTGACCAGAAACATCACAAATCCAATCTTATTTTTTCACTGGTGTGGCAGAGCCTTAAAGCTGCAGGCTGCTTTCTCGATTAGCGACAATAGTTGATTTTTAAGACTATATTATAGCTTCTCAGAACAGGATTGTAAATTGTGGGTAAACTGGAGGAGACGATTAAGGAGGTTTCATACCTTAAAGATGAAATGTCATTGGATTTTGTTTATACACCTTGAATATTTCAGAAAATTGAATTTTCATTATGGCTTTGTAGCTTTAGTTTCTACGCCTCAACTCATTCCTATGAGAAAAATAATATGTGTAAAGCACAGTTTGCAAGCTAATACACACACTGAGATGGCAGAGTGGATGCATGGTCTGTCAGTACTGGGTAGCTTCTTGGCATCTTGGTTCTTTTGATAACATTATTTCTGATGGTTCCCTATCTCCAAAGAATACCATCACATGAAAAGGAAAATAGGTGTAGTCCTGTGAAACCACAAAAATATTAAGAAATTGGTTTCCCACTCTTTTTTCTTTGTCAAAATTATACATACACAAAGATTAGTCAGATAATACAATTTAATTCTATAATAAAATAATAGTTCTATAATATATGATTCTATAATAATTTGAAAAATAGTTTTTCTTTGACCTCCTCCATATCCTATATCTTGCTCATTGAAAATAAATCTATTTTTAGTGGTTCTTTTGATATTTAATGTCATTAGTCTAAATCAGCATTGTCCAGTAGAAATATCATGAGAACCACTTATATGAACTCTAAATGTTCTATTAGCAACATTTAAAATATTAAAACATGGTAAAATATTATATTTACACCAATACATCCAAAATATTATTTTAAGATGTACTCAATATTTAAAAAAATAACGATTTTACTTTTTTCATACTAAGCTTTTGAAATACAGTGTGTAGTTAACATTCACAGCATATTTCAAGTTGGACATTAAATTTTCATCAGAAATGTTTGATCTGTATTTAAACTCTCTATAATTTGGAAAAAAAATCACATACCCAAGTTGTTCTATATGCACTTAAAAGCTTTCCAGTAACTGAATTGAGTATAAGATCTTTACATTTTAGTTAAAATTAAATCAATTTAAAATTTCAGTTTCTCATGTGAATAAGCCACACTTCAAGTGCTCCACACTCGTATGTGGATAGTGCCTATTTTATTAGATAATGCAAGTCTAAATAATATGATTATATTGTTTCCTTGCTAGTTTTTAGTTTTTGATATACTTTACTAAGATCCTACTGTTGAAATTAAGATTCAACTCTTTTATCCCCAGCCTCACACAAACGTATAATCATATCTCTTCCCATCTTTCTGTCCTTCCCTAATAATGGCATCATTTGATTAAGTCAACGTTTATAGTTAATAGTTATCTTTCCCCCCCTTATATTTTTATATACGTATTCATTAATGTGTAAAAAACTACTTTAATACATTCAGACATATCAAATATTCTATCAGTTTCTCTTCTTGGCTAAAATATCTTCTATAGTCTTTAGAGTGCAATGTTCCAAGACTGCCTGGAGCCACCATTCTGGGAATTCTCTTTGCCTCTCTTCTTAGTTGGAGCCCATGTGACTTTTATTACCAGCCTTATTCTTTGTTGATTTTCTCCTCCAGTTTGGTGGAGGATATATTAGTTATTTTCTGGAAAAGTTTTCCATGGGAGAGAGAGATTATTTTTTTTGAGATTTTTCATGTTTAAAAATGTGTTCATTCTACCTTCACACTTGATTAATAGTTTGGTTGGGTGTAGCATTTCAGGTTGAAAATAATTTTCTTTTAACATTTTGAAGATCTGTTCCATTGCCTTCTAGCTTCTAATATTGTAGTTGAGAAGTTTTTGCCATTCTGAGTTCAGTTTATTCTCTCTGAAAGCTTGTAGGATCTTCTCTTTGTCCCAGGTATCGTGAAATTTCATGGGGATGTGCTTTGGCAATGCGCTCTTTCAATCTGTAGATTGTTGTCTTTTAGAAGTATGATTTTTTCTTGAATTATATCTTTGATTTTACTACATTTTCTCTGTTCTTTTTTGAAAGTCCTATAATTTCATTATGTTTTCATTCCTTTTTCTATCACTTTGTTTCTTAACTCTACATTCTGAAAGATTTCCAATGATTTTGCCTTTAAAATATCTTATTATTTGGGGTGTTTTTATTTCTGTTATATTTTATAATTTGAGGTTTTTGAAAAATTTCCTGGTTGTGTGTGTGAGTGTGTGTGTGTGTGTATAAGTAAAATTTGTTTTTGTTTCATGGATCTATATATATATATATATATATATATATATATATATATATATATATATATATATATATATCTCACTTCATAGTTTGTTTCTCCCTGGTTCCTTTTGTTCAATATCTATATATGTATTTGTTTGTCATTTCAGTCTCTGTGATTCATATTAGAGACTTCCCTCAAATGTCTGCTTATTCTTGGCTATCCGTTTATATTGAAGAATGAGGAACTAAAAAGCCAATTTATAAGCTCTGAGCCTGTATGTTTCATTGTATTCTGGCTGAGCCATTTCTTTGGGGAACCCTCGATCTCAGTATTTTAGGTGTTTCCTATTATGTTGGTTATATTCACCAAAGAAACACTTCAGATGTGCTGCCTAGGTAATGACGTTATGAGAGATGAGTGGGGAGAGAACACTAGGAATCTCGATATTTAATACTTTTTTTTTCTCAGCTACGACGGGTCACCCTTACACTGAGCCTCTATTTATCCTCTACAGAGAATAAATTCTCAATCTACTCTCAGTGTATGAGAAGGCTTGATCTCCATTGAATTGAGAAGAAAAGGGGATTTGGTAGATCTAATTGTTTTTTAATGTAAAGTTTAGAGTTGGACTTTCTTAGGGTTTTAAATCAGGTATTATTTGTTCATATGCTTTCCAGATTCTAAATTTTACTACTTTGGTCACCTTTTACTGTATGACTTTTAAAATATCCCTTTAATTTTTATAAGAAAGCAAAAGCTAATTTATATTTTTAATCAATCATCTTTAATTTGAAATCCTACATGCCATTTTGTGTGTGTATGTGTGTGTGTGTGTGTGTGTGTGCGTAACCATTGATTTTTCTCAGAGAAATGGTGTATTAAACCCTTTACCCCCTGAATTCCTAACCCAGTTTTTCTTTCATAAAAATTTTCTGCAAATCCCAAGCTGCCATGGTAACATCTACCATCCTGTCTCAGGGGTGGTACACAGTAAGGCAATAGTTCTTGGGTAAGAAAAGGTGACCAAAGACTGTACATAAATGATATTAGACAGAATTAAGTGATTTTCATATTGTATTCAGTTTTTAACTACATATATATATTTAAATTTTAGCTTCAAATAGGGAAACCAATGACAGATGCTAAAGTTGCTCCAATTCCATTCTTCTGAAGTAAGCTCTTTTAATTTATTTTTATCCTAAATCATTTTCAAAATGTCACCAATGAGCTCTACCCTAATAATTCTCAAGTACTACACCAGCATGTAGGTACTATGATGGTGGACAATATGTTTTGTTCTTTCACTTACCTACTTTAGACTGCGGAAAGAGTAAATCTGTTAAGAGACAAATATGTCTTTGCACCTTTCCCAATTTGTCTTCTATAATTCCAAATCTTTTATTTCTAAAGCTATCAAATTTTTATTTTCTTATTATACAGTGGTTTGTTTGATGACTTCCCCATAAACTCTACTTGCTAGATCTTCATAGTAGACTATAAAATATTCAAATGAGCTCAACATATTATTTGCTACTATATCTTGATGCTGTGGACATCAAATTGATTATTTCTGTGAATAATTACTCCCATCAACCTGAGCCCCATCTTCTTATGTACAACCCAAAATTAAAGGTGAAAAAGATGAACTAGTATTGCTACTATTTGTCTAAAATTATTTGAATTGTCAAATATTATCTAGGAGGGATTCTGGTGCTAATAAAGAGCTCCAGAAATCAACCATATGATGTTCAATATGTCTGAGGTAAAGCTTTAACCTTGAGTAGAAATTTTTTTCCATAGAATGTCTAAAAAGTATCTGCAGTAATAGTGGTCTATTTTGAAAGTAATCATGGAAGCTATGCTAACTCTAGAAGTATGTTACTGTACTCATTTCCAAAGAATTATTGGTCCGACTCAAAGAGTTTACAAAAACAATAATATTTCCAACACAATTCACTGTGTACTTGACACTCATTGGCTATTCTATTTAGCTATCTATATCAGAGTCAACAACAGTTGTGACTTAAGTGTTATGTTTATGGACCTATTGAAAGTAGATAGTCATTCCCATAAGTGAGCTAATAAGTCTTTCAAAAGATTAATCATATGTCCAATTTTATTCCAACTTATAGGCAGTCATAGCAAGAGTTGGAGGTTAAAGGTTGGTAATGGTGAGAGATGGTGAGTGGAGCAATTGCTAGAACAAATTCAGACTAAATTTTTGAATTCTATTGCTCATCTTCTTTTCAGCAATAGCTGAAGTTGTCTTTAAGATTGCAATTCATGAGACAGGGACAGATAGGAATATGTTTTATCTGTGATTTTTTTAAAAGACTTTTTAACTTGGATATAACACATCATGCTCTAATACTTTTTGATAACAAAAATGAACTATGATTTCCAAAGTTTGATAACTGAAAAATTGCAATTCATGCAGGAAATTCCACAGCAATTGCTCAATTGGTTTTGTCAAGGTTCACTTTGCTTTGGTCTCACTGTCAGGACTCAAAAGACAGAGAGCTCCTGTAATAAGGCCCAGATAATACCCGTCATCATGCTAAATGACTTGCTCCGAGTCATGAATATACTTTCTTTTGTGCCTTAATATCATCTTTTGCAGAGCTATCCCTGAAGAACAGATAAGTGTCTATGTGGCAAAAACATTGTTTTGGGATAAACTGTGAAAGGCCCATGGTATTCAGATCTACACCAAAACAGAGATACATCACAGCATCATGCTAAACACTATGTTATGTATACCACAGTGAGAAATGGTCTTTATAACAAATGCCACATCAGTAAAGTGTGTCATTTTACATAAATTGCCCATAAAAGATACACAAAACAAAACAAAACAAACAAAACAAAAAAGAGTCCAGATAAACCAAGAGCCCAGAAATGTTTGATTCACCCCAAACGGAATTTCCCTATGGCCAAATCCAGAGTCCTGAATGTGCTACTTACTATACAGTGCAGTAGGACCCTGATTCTTCTGATTCACCTTTGGAGAATCTTTATAATGTCTACTTTCTGACATGGAAAGCTATAGTGAAAGTATACTGCATGTGGTGTGCAGCATAAAGAAGGTTGCTCCTGAGAGACCATTTTGAATAACTGACAGGATATCTTTGGCTGAGTTTTGTTATAACAAATTAGGCAGCACCCAGCCCAGGGCCTGGTGGGTACTAATTGCTCAAGAAATAACATAGAATGGAGGAGGAGGATGGTGATGATGATAAGGATGGTGATATTAGTCTCACATAATCCAACCTGAAGACTTAGACATATTATGATACAATCTATATAAATTTTCTTACAAATATATTTTTAATGCAGAATGTTCCATCTTATGTATGAAATACTGGCCTTTTAAAAAATTCAGTTTTAGAAATATTATTTTGGCCATTCTCTCAACTAAATAGCTAAAAGCAAAATCGGGGAATTTTTGTGTAAATCAAGGGAACTGTAGTTTTAGCCAAAATGATGAAATAGTCTATTAGATGTAAATACTACCTTGTTTTATGTATTTTAACATATATTATATATATGCTATACACACACACACACATCCCCTTTTGAAGGTATCTCTAATTAGAATATATCGTATAATGCTTGGGTACATTTCTAACTTTTTTTCCCACCAAAGAGAGAAAGGGAGAGGGGGAGAGAGGGAGAAAGGGGTAAATGGAGAGAAAGAAAGAGAGAGATAGAGAGAGAGAGAGAGAGAGAGAGAGAGAGAGAGAGAGAGAGAGAGAGAGAAAGCATTAGTAAATGTTGTTGAGGACATATGGCAAATACTTGTGGAGAAGATAAGCTGTTGCTTCAGATAGCAAGGTGTGTTTCTCTCCTTATTCTTTGAGTAGGTTTAGAAAAAAGAAGTAGGGCTTGGAGAGTCCGAAGGAACTTGTTTCAGACTAGCTAGGCAAAGTGAATTGGCTGCCTATGAAAAGGCAGAGTAGGTCTCCACTGTGAGAGAAGTACCCTTGTCACATTGAGCTCCAGTATAAATACCTGGAGGGGGAGACCAAACTTGTAGGATGGCCTTTCGACTATAAGCTATGATTCAGAATAATATTATAAAATTAAAGATTAGTAAACTGTACATAAGCATACATTTTTTAACTAAGTGTATTGGGGTAACATTGGTTAATATAATTATATAATTTTCAGGTATACATTATCATTTGACATCTGTGTACTCTATTGTGTGTTTACCACCCAAAGTCCAGTTTCTTTCAGCTACCATATATTTGATCCCCTTTACCCATTTCACTTTCCCCCTACTCCCTTATATTTGACCCACTTTAACCATCTACCTACCACCTCCTCCTTCACCCTTTGCCCTCTGGTAACCACTAGTCTATAGTTCATCTCCATGAGTCTCTGTTTGTCATGTTCATTTGTTGCTTTTAGGTTTATATCCCACATATAAGTGATATGTGATTTTCAGCTGTTTCAGTCTGGCTTATTTCACTGAGCATGATTATCTCGAGGTCCATCCAAGTTGTCGAAAATGGCAGTATTTTACTTCTTCTTATGGCTAATATTCCATTGTGTATATGTACCCTAGCTTCTTTAGCCAATCATCTATCATAGAATGCTTCAGCTGCTTCCATGCCCTGGCCACTGTGAATAATGCTGCTATGAACATCGATGTGCAAATATCTTTTTGGATATGGATGTTCAAGTTTTGTGGTAAATACCCAGTAGAGGGATTGCTACATCGTATGTTAGATCAATTTTTAGTGTTTTGAGGAACTTCTATACTGTTTTCCATAGTGGCTGTACCAATTTGCAGTCCCACCAGCAGTATATGAGGGTTTCTTTTTCTCCACATCCTCTCCAACATTTGTTATTAATTGTCCTGTTGATTATAGCTATTCTAACAGGTGTGACATGGTATCTCATTGTGCTTTTGATTTGCATTTCCCTAATAGCTAGTGATGTTGAACATGTTGTCAAATATTTGTTGGCCATTTATATGTCCTCTAGGGAGAAGTGTCTGTTCAAGTCTTCTGCTATTTTTTGAGGGGCATACATTTTTTGAAAGACAAAACTAAAACAAAACAAAATCTTAAAAGCTATACACAAATTATCTGATAAGTTTAAGCAAAGATTTTAGTCATAAAATTTTTAAATAAAAGATAAGAATAGTATGCTAAACTTTTTCCTAAAATACATGTTTATAGTTTGTGTCGTATTGCTTGAACTATATGGCTGTGCCACACTATACCACTGCCTGTTGGCAACAAACTTAAATTAAGAATTTGCATTTTTTTCCAGTTAACAATGTGAATATTCCCCTGAAGAGCAGCACTGCAAAATTAGCACTTTGAAGGACCCAAAAAAAATCACACATATTTATCCAGGTACTTAGAGCCTATTTATGAGCAATTATTAGTCAACCTCGCTGTATAAATAAACTATAGTGATCCCTTTCTGCCATTTGCATGTATGTTTGTCTTGTTGGTTGTGAATTTGAGATAATTTGGCCCTGGCACATGTATTGAATCATTTTTTTTCAAGTGCTATACAGATTGCCAAGTATTGAAGAACTTACCGGTTCGCGTGTGGCTCACAAATGCTTTGATTAACTTGTTAATGAGACACATGGAATCTCATTATATGAAAGTTTGTCCTGATGAAAAACTCTTAAGTATATAATGATGAGATTGCACAAATAAGGCATGTTGGGGGCAAAATTAAGAGATATGTGAAACTTCTCTTCTGTGCCCTGCTTTCTTCCCCCTTTTTCAATACCTCAGATCTCCTTCAGTAGCCTTCTTTATCCAAGGACCTGTTCTGGTTCTCTCCTCTCTGTCTGGAATATAGCTTCTCACCCATACCTCACCTAGAGCCTGCCCAGGGCTTCTCTCACTACATTTCCCTAAGGCCCAGAATCAAATTGAAATTGATCTGTCCTGTATCTTCTCTCAAGCTTCTCAGAATTCTTAATGCAGAAGTTTCCAACCTGTCCACTGCAATGCATGTGTTTGATGATATCCACATACGTTACATGACTCCCATTACATACCAGGATTTCTGCAATTCCTTGTACATAATTTGTAATTCTTGCCCACTCAAGAAAGCATATTTGAGTGCAAAGTAAAAGTGGTGATACTATAGTGCTATTGTTGAATGTTCTGTAATTATTTTTATTTTACTCTTTAAAGAAATGTTTTAAACTTTAGAATTTTTTTAATCCATCATATTACTTTTGATACATCACAATTGCCCATGACACATCAATAGTCAAGATACACCAATATGTCAAGACACATGATCACTGTTCTGATGTAACTATGGTAACATGAGAAGGAAGAGAGTAACATTTTAATTATTGGGAGAGATGTTTGGACCTGATAAGGCCTTTTACCAGCTTTTAAATAGTACTAGGTAGTCAGCTTCTTGCTCTGCCAGTGCACAGCATCAATCTTTTTACTTTGAGGCCTTCCATCTTAGTGTGGTTGACAGCTATTAAGTTAATTACCTAGCACACTTTTTTGAAGAATTGACCCCTGTTAGATCTATTTGATTGTAGTTGAAGCTGTCAGAGTTAGACACTGTAACCTCAGCCCGTAGAAAGGTTTGTTGTTGAAGTAAGGATGAGATGAGCCAATTTGTATATGGAGATGACAAGGAAACCAGTTTCTTTATGGGTGGCTAGACAAGAATATGGGAATCCTGAGCACTGAGGTTGCCATGCTTTTTTATGATATGGATAAAAGCAGCAGCAAAACCTGGACTGCAGAGGAAAATAAAGAAAAATTTAGATGACATCTGAGTGCTTATTTTAGTTTTTTTCTTGAAGCCCAGTTACATTTCCTCCATGGGTTTTCTGAGACACTCATTTATCCTCATTATAATCCCCCCACCTTTTTTTTTCTTAAGGTACATTGAATTGTTATTCCATTCCTTTTTTTGGAGTTTTTAAAATGTTTCTTTCAATTACAGTTGACAATATTAATTTAGTTTCAGGTGTACAACATAGTAATTAGACATTCATATAACTTATGAAGCAATCACCCCTATGAGTCTAGTACCCACCTAACACCATACGTACTTATTATTGTATTATTGACTATATTCCCTAATTCTTAAGTGAAATACCTGTAACATAAATGTGTTTATAGTCCTTTTCTTAAAAGGAAAGATCTTCTGGGGTGTGATTTTAAGAATGTGATAAATTCATTTTATTGCTCTTTCCCATTTTCTTGACCAAAGGGGGAATAAAATGTTTATTATCTGTTTACATTACATTTAAAGATAATCATTAAAGGGGAAGGACCACGATATTTTTTGTATCAAGCCTAAAGCATCTGGCATGGCATTATACACATGACAGAACCTAAAAATACTTCATTGTGGTGTATTTGATTACAAAAGGGAAAAACTTAAATTAACTGCAGACTTAGAGAAGAACAAAATAGAGGAAAAGCTATGATCGGAGGAGGTTTGGTAGATTGTATTTTCCAAAAATAGCTGCAGCAATAACTCCTATCCTACATGCTCTCGAGAAAGGTGGCATTATCCCCTCAATATGTACAGTTTAGTTCCACTCCCCTTAAATCTGGCTGTGTTTGTGCCTGGCTTTCAATCAATTATGATGTAGAAATAATGCAACAGGATTTCTGAGGCTAGATCTTAAAAGGTGATGCAGCTTCTGCCTTATTTGCTGGAATAATAACTCTTAAAGCCTTCAGACACCCTATGAGCAGTCCAATAACCCCAAGCCTGCCACACTCAGAGGAAGCCCAAATTAGCCTATGCTAGTTCTCTACATGGAGAAGCACTGGAATTGCACAAAGAGAGAGATGCCTGGTCAGTCCCTTTTCTCCAACCCACCACTGTCTGACTCCAGCCACAGTCCAACTGCAACTGAATGAGAGACTCCATGCCAGAACCTTGCAGTTGAACCCTTCCTGATCCATGGAAGCCATAGGTGTGATAACAGTGTTTTCAAACTCTATGTTTTGAAGTGATTCATTATGAAGTAATAGTTACTAAAACAGGAAATGTAACCTCAAAATCTGCAGTTGGGAAGTTTGAATATGAACTGCATGCATAATCCTGAAGAATAGAAGGCCTCTAGCAGAATTCTATTTATCCATCTCCAATGAGATGGCATAATGGGAAAGCATAATGAATAGATTATAGATGGGAAGCACGATACCAAATCTATCCTAACTAATATTGGTACTCGCAGGATTTGGCTCCTGCCACTTCTTTTAGTCAGTTTTCATCATTTCCTGTTTTTTTGTTGTCATTCTACAGTCATTTGAAGGTTAGTGACAAACAAGGGAACAAAAACATTTGAGGATAAAACCTCAAAGCAAAGGAAATGAGCAAATGCATTATTCTTAGCTGTATTTTTTTTCCTTAAAAATAAATCTAATCTTTCATAAACATAATTCTGGACTGTTTTTTAGAGCAACGTCACTTTATTTAGTGCTTTCTGTATACCTTGCTCCCATATGTGAAATGTGGTGGTAATAAGTCAGATGATAGATTCTATGGTGAAATTGTTTTTGTTACTCAATGATTTTCAGTCTGTAGTGATGTGTAATCACAAAAAAAATATAGACAACTGAAGGGAAGGAAAAGGAATAAGAGAAAAATCAATTTAGATATAATGGCTTATTCTACTAACTTACTAACTCATTTAATAGTTACTATAAATTCTGGTAGTCATATGCCCTTTACAAAATGATTAATTCAGATAGAAGATTTCCTATGACATTCATTGTTATCCCTCTTTGCAGGGTGCCATGTAATGTGTTTTAGATAACTAGGGAGTCTAGAGAAACATTTACGGAGGGATTTGTGGATGAAATGGTGGCTTTGCTGTAGGTGATAGTGAGCAATACTTAAAAGAATTCCCATGCAACCTTCCAACTTTAGAAAGGAAAAAAAATCTTCTTGATATTTTTAGAAATTAGTATGCAGTTACCTACCCTGACCTTCACACTCATAGAAAGCTATCTATTAATTTTCAAAACAGTAATCTAGTTTTAGCTGTTACACTAAGTATATCTACACAGTAGATATAAGTTGTGTTCAATACCTTGTTTTTCCCAACTACATGTGAGGAAAACTTTGTCTAGGAAAATGTATTCTCTAGTGTCCCAGAACATGAAAGATGTAATTTGCCAAATGGCATCCTTGTGATCTGTAAGTTGATGCAGCTTCTCCAAGTGTGTAACTTTCTCCCTGGGAGGAATGAGAGCCCTTGGAGAATTTGGCTCATTAACAATGAAAAAAAAATGTGAGGTTCACTCAATGACTATGGAGCAGAAGTAAAATTTGGTTCTTTTGGAGGAAGTTTGAAATTGGTTTCTGATGACCCCTTTTCACAACTCTGATAGACTGTTGAATCCAAGAAGAAAACACCTTGAGAGTGAAAGTATGTATGGCAAACATTAATGAATACTAAACTAAGGTAGACTTGCACTGCATGGAAATTTAAAATGCAATGGTTCTAGTTAAAATTGATTTCTTCCAGAAAATAAGGATTGGTTCCATTTAAAATAGTATGTAATGGAGAAATTCCCTGACTTAATAACTATATTTCAGTGATAAATATACTCATCCATGAAGCCTGATGTCTATGGTCATTTCATTCTAACTGTCATTATTTTACTTAATTAGCATAGTTTTAAGAATAATCTGGCTAGAAAAGATATACACTGGCTCAGATAAGTTACAGTTGCCATATTTCTAAGCTAGCATGATTTCTTTTCAGCTTCAGCTTCATTTATTTCTTTAGAAGACCTTTTGAAACAAATGACTTAGCCTTGAATGACAGAAATAAGTGAAAACACTGTGTTTCCCCCCACCCATCATCATCTCACCTGCCAGGTAATTGTGTTTATCAAGGTGAAATTCACATAACAGAAAATTGAGCATTTTAAAGTATAAAATTAAGTAGTTAGTATATTCACAATGTTGCACAACTCTCACTTTTATTTAGTTACAAAATATTTAATTACTCTAAAAGGAGACTCCAAACCCTTTAAGCAGCAATTCCCCATTCCCCACTTCCTCCAGCCCATAGCAGCCACAAATCTGCTTCCTGACACTATGGATTTACTTATTCTGGATTGTTCATAAAATTTAAATTAGACAACATATGGCCTTTTGTGACTGTCTTCTTTCATTTAGCTTAATGTTTTCAAGGTTCGTGCACATTGTAGCATGTATCAGTACTCCATTCCTTTTTATGGCTGCATAATACTCCATTGTATGGTGTATCTTTATCCATTCATTTGTTGATGGATATTTGGGTTGTTTCTACCTTTTGATTATTGAGAACAGTGATGCTATTAACATTTATGTACAAGGATTTGTTTGAATACCTGTTTTTTTTTTATTTATTTGGCTATATATCTAGGAGTGGAATTGCTGAGTCATATGGTATTTTCATGGGTATTTTCCACAGTGGCTGAACAATTTTACATTCCTACCAGCAATGTGTGAGGGTTCTATTTTCTCCACATCCTCACTAACATTTCTTATTTTTGTATTCTAGTTATCCTAGTGAGTGTGAAGTGGTATCACATTGTGATTTTAGTTTGTATTTTCCTAATGGCTAATGATGTTGAGGATCTTTTCATGTACTTATTAGTCACCGTGTATCTTCTTTGAAAAAATGTCTATTTAAGTCCTGTGTCCTTTTATAAAAATTAGTTATCTATATCTTTGTTGTTGAGTTATAAGAGTTCTTTATATATCTGGATATTAGACCTTTATCAGATATATGAGCTCCAGGTAATTTTGAAAAGTACTGAGCTAGTTGTAACATTACACATCCTTAGTAACAGACAGTTGGTGGTAATCCTTCATGAAATTCCTGAACCTTCCTCAAAAGAAGAATGGGGTCTAGACCAATGTCCTGTCCTTATATATAGAAAAACGTAAGTGAAAAAGAGAATGTAGCACTTGCATCTCAGAATCTAATAAACATCCTACAATGAAAGGTAGATTGAATTACATATTTGCCATTTCGGTTCAAAAGAAAATGTCTAATTCACCTTTGCCCTGGGTACAATGGAATATGTTTGAACATGAATTGAATCCTTCTTACTTTAGAAAATTAGCGCAATGTAACCAGCTAGAGGAAAGACATTTTCTCATTCATAAGAGAAATGGTTGTAGAAACTAAAAATGTCTAGCCTAGAGATCAGAAAACTTGGGGGATATGGTTGCTGTCTATAAATATATTAAGGGCTGTCATGTGGAAGAGCAATTAAAATTGTTTTCTAAATCCTCAAATGGTGAAATAAAGACAAATGGGTGGAAAAACTTTAAGGAGACAGGTTTTCAATTCTCTAAGCAGGTAAAACTTTCTAATTGTCAAAGCAATCCAAGTCTAGAATGGGCTGCTGTGACAGGAAGTGGGCTTCACATCTCCGCATGCAGGAATGCATAGCTCTTGAGTCAGATAGGTTAGAATCTCAGCTCTGCAATACACATTAGCTGTGTGGCCTGACACATGACCTTAATCTCTTCAGGCCCTAATTTTCTCATACACAAAATGGGGATAATCATGGCTGCCTTATAGTAATGCTATGATGATTAAATGTTCACCCATTGAGTGCAAAGGTGAATAAAATCAACAGCGCTGTTTTCATGGTGTTTTCTCTTTCTTTCTTCCTCTCCTTTTCTTTCTCTCTACTTTTTCTGCACTCTCCCTCTCTCTCCTCATCCTCTTACTTCCTCTTTTCCTTTCTGATCTAAGTGTTCATAGTTAAATTTGCCTTATTAAATATGCATATAATGTAATTCTTTTCTATTATAATAATTAATTATGAGATATTCAAGTAGTAGGTAGATAATTCCTTCTCAGAGATTCTATCTCAGGAACTCAATATTGGGTAGTAAATAGGACTAAATAGCACCATCTCTACTTTCAACCTAGATTGTGTCAATAAGATGCAGATTTAAAAATCAGATGTTAAGTTTGTTTACCTCAGCAAAATAAACAAACAAACTGTTCTCCTTCTACTTCCTTTCCCTTTCCTTCCTGAACTATTCAATCCTAAAACCACCAGAATGGTCCAAGCAAGGTAAGCAACCATACTATGAGGGATAGAGGCAGTTAAAAGTCTTAAATTAGTGTATTGGAAGCAGAATAGGGTAAGAAGGGCATCCACGCATATGGGTGAACAAAAAAAAGGGGTGTCAGAGCAAAAGTAGAGTGAAGAAGTTGCCCTGTAGAGGGACAGCCCAGTAAGAGTTATCCCAGAGAGGAATGTCAGAACCTGAGCCCACTTTGGAGATAGTCTAGTAAGGTCTGTGAGAGCATGAGCAAGGTTAGAAGGAATCCATATTGGAGACAGTGGCAGCAGCATAGAATAGAGTTCATAGCCCAAGTGGGATGATAATATTTTCTCAGGAGAAGTTGTGGCACCAACAATGAGAAATTAGTACCTGCAGAAGAATTTATCAAATAAGCAAATACATTAAAAATAATGGGAACAAGTTAAGATATGGAAAAGGAAAAAAGTAGAATGAAGACTGTGGTGTTGGATTGGAATTAGAATTATTGTTGTGAACTCATGGTTATCAATATACATAAATGGGTAAAATTAAATACAAATGTTAATTTGTGTGTATATGTATATATAGTATATACATACATGTGTTCTCTAGTTCTGTCCATGGAGAGGGCCTGGGAACAGTGACAATGAGCACATCTACCATTCACATCTTGATTAATCAATGCCTTTTTCCACTAAAAGGAACAATGACTCTTTAAAGAAATAGCTGACTTGAGGGGTGGGGCAGGGGAGATACAAAGTGATCATAAAATGTTGTGCTAGAAATTATGAGTTGCTCGAAGAATAACGTAGACATATCTAAAGAACAAAGGAACAAATTTTAATGAATCTCCCATTGGTCAAATCTGGGACAATTTAAACATCAAAATAAATACTGAATTTATAGATGATATGATCCTATATGTAGATAATGCCAATGAACTCACAAAAAGACTACTAGGGCTAATAAAAGAATTCAACAATGTTGCAGCATACCAGATCAACTCCTTAAAAAGAGCTGTTTTTGTTTTTTTAATAAAAATAGCAATGAACAATTAAAATAGGAGTTTAAGAAAACAATTTCATTTATGACACTATCTAAAAGAATAAATGACCAAGGAATAAATTTAACCAACAAGGAGCAAGACTTGTACACTAAAAACTATACAATATTGTTGAAAGATATTAAAATATAAATAAATGGAAATGCATCTTATATCCATGGATTGGAAAACTTAACATCGTTAAGATGGCAGTACTCCTCAAAGCAGTCTGTAGATTGAATGCGTTTCCTATCAAATACTCAAAGGCCTCATTTTTGTAGAAATGGAAAAGCCTGTCCTAGAATTTATATAAAATTGTAAGGGCTCTGAATGGCCAAAATAAATACATAAATAAGTAAAAGGAGAACAAAGTGGTAGGACTCACACTTTCCAATTTCAAAACTTACTATAAATCTACAGTAATCAAAATAATGTGATATTCTGGGAAATGTGGCAGGGTGAGAGACAGCCTTAGATCTCTCCTCTTGAAACAACGATAAGCTAAACATCTAAAACTGAACAACAACAACAAAATACCCAAACTGCACACCAGCACGTCTCAGAGTGGGATCTGCGCATAAGAGCTACTACAGGTCAGAAACCCGGGGGTCGGGCAGTGGACTGTACAAATAAAAACGCTACCTATTGCAGCCTCTGCAGGAGGAGGGGGATGGGTGAAGGTGCGGTGACTTCCCTGAACAGCCCTGTCTGGGAAAGCTGTCAGTTCCACGCAGCTGGCAGCAGGGCCCAGTCATCATGGCAGAAAGCAGAGAAGCAAAACAGGACCACAGAGAAACAACAGTTGATTTCAACCTGCCTTGTTGCAAAACTGAGGCTGAGCCACAGCCCCCAGCTCTCAACCCAGAGGGAAACCCCCATACTCTCCGAGAAAGATCACTGCAGAGCCAAGGGGAATCTGAGCAAATGTTGCCGAAGCTGTCGCTGACACTGACAGAGACTGAAACTGAGGGGAGAAAGCATGATTAAATATCTACAGGAAAATAAAAAGGCATTATTTAGGCTTTATATAAAGTGGGATCCAAGAGATTTAGATGCCACCTACTGGCAACCAAAAGAAAAGTCCCTTCTTTTCAGCAGACTAAAGAGAGAATTTTATATAATAAATCTTTATGGAAAAATAGCAGAATACTCTTCCATTAATACCCAGGTGGAGAAATAGTCCATTAAACTCCATGAACAACCAAGATGACAAGGCATCTCAGAAAGAAAGAGAAAAATCTCCAGAAAGTAAGCTTACAGACACAGAAATATGTGACTTAAATAGCAGAGATTCAGGATGGTATTTCTGAAAAAAACTCAGTGAGTTCTGAAACGAGTCTTACCAACATATTCAGGAATTGAAAAAAAAAACAACTAGATGAGCAGAACAAGGAGATTGAAACCCTCAAAAAGAACAGAATTAGATATTCTGGAGATAAAAAAACATGCTGCAAGAGTTGAAAAATGAAATAGCAAGCTTGGGAAATAGAGTGGACCAAATGAAGGAAAGAGTCAGTGATATTGAAGACAGAAATCTAGGAATAAATCAGAAGGAAGAAGAGAGAAATTGAAGAATGAAAAATAATGAAAGATAAATACAATAACTAGCTGATACCATTGAGAGAAGAAATATAACAATAATAGGCATTACCAAATGCGAGGAAAAGAAGCAGGGACTAGAAAGCAATTTCAGACAAATAGTGAATGAGAATTTCCTAAAACCAAGAAATGAGCTAGAGCTTGGAATTCAAGAAGTCAACAGAGCACCAAATTATCTCAACCCAAAAAGGCCTTCACCAAGACACATTGTATTAAAGTTACTGAAAATAATGAAAAAGATAGAATTCTCAGGACAGCCAGGGAGAAGAAGACGGTAACTTATGAATGAAAACCCAATAGATTATACTTGGACTCCTCAGGGCAGACCTTACAAACCAGAAAGGAATGGCAGCAAATATTTAAACTATTAAGTGAAAGAAACTACCAGCCTAGTATAATGTATCCAGCTAAGCTCTTCTTTGGATATGAAGAAGAAATAACACCTTTCCAAGCATACAAAAATTGAGGGAATTCTTTACTACGAGGCCTGCACTACAGGATATACTAAAAGGAGTCGCTCATCTGAAACAAAATGGCAAAAATAAAATATACAATTAGGAATAAAGTGACTATCAGGAAAATAGAAGCAGAAGAGTGCAACCTTTACTAAGAATAGGATGTCATTAGCTTAAATAACAATAAGACAATTTCTATAGCAAGATAGTAATGAATGTTCAGTATACATAGGGACAAATTGAGATAACAATGATCGAAAAAGCGAGGATTCAAAGATCCAAATTCACAAAAGGGAATGGAGATTAAGCACATGCAGAATAAAATGGATGAATATATCATTACATATTTGTAATGATAACCACACACCAAAGAATCAGATAGAAGTATATAACAAAACAAGAAGAACCAGAGGAAAAATCCACAAAAGCCAACCAAAATAAAGAAAACAGAAATACAAGAACAAAGAAGCAATTGAAACATCAAGCTAACAGAAAACAGAAGATAAAATGGCTATTAAAAGACTTCATCTTTCAATAATCACCCTAAATGTAAATGGAACGAACTCAACAATAAAAAGGCGCAGAGTGGCAGAATAGATCAAAAAACAAAACCCAACCATACACAGCCTCCAGGAGATACATTTCAGCTCCAAAGACAAATATAGAGTCAAAGTGAAAGGGTGGAAAATAATATTTCAAGAAAATGGCATTCTGAGAAAAGTGGAAGTACAGTACTAATATCGGATGAAACAGACTTCTAAATAAGAAAAGGTAAAGAAAGATACTGAGGGACTCTTCATAATCAAAAAGGGAATCATGCACCAAGAAGACATAACACTTATTAGTATCTATGCTCCCAATCGACGAGGCCCAAAATATGTAAATCAATTACTAACAGAACTAAAAGGAGAAACAGACAAAAACACTGTCATAGTAGTGAACCTAAATACCTCACTGTCGGATATGGACAGATCATCCAAACAGAACATCAATAAGAAAATAACATCCTTAAATGACACATTAGACAAACTGGACATAATTGACATATACAGAGCCTTCAATCCCAAAACAGCTGCTTATACATTCTTTGCTCCTGCAAATGGAACATTCTCAAGAATCGATCACATACTGGGACACAGAGATAGCTCAATAAATATAAGAGAGGTGAAATCATACCAACCATATTCTCTGATCACAATGCTTTGAAAGTAGAGATCAACTGCAAAAAGAAATCAGGAAGAACCACAAATACATGGAGATTAAACAACACGATACTGAAAAATAATGGGGTTAGGGAAGAAATAAAAATAGAAATCAAAAGGTACATACAAACGAATGATAAGGCAGTACACCATATCAAAACTTTGGGACATGGCAAAAACTGTCATAAGAGGAAAGTTCATATCATTACAAGTCTATCTCTGAAAACAAGAATGAGCCTAAATAAACAACCTACAACTTCATCTTATAAAACTAGAATAGGAAGAACATATGAAGCCTAAAGTCAGTAAAAACA
The DNA here is from genome assembly GCF_014176215.1 of Rousettus aegyptiacus. NCBI lineage: Eukaryota > Metazoa > Chordata > Mammalia > Chiroptera > Pteropodidae > Rousettus > Rousettus aegyptiacus. The sequence continues at coordinate 55,563,146 of NW_023416312.1, read as the reverse complement.
AAGAAAGAATCAAAATCAGAACAAAAATAAAGGAAACTGAAAACAAAACAAAACAAAACAAAACAAAAATATAAAATAATAAATACACTGAAGAGCTGGTTCTTTGAGAAGGTTAATAAAATTGACAAACCCCTGGCTAGACTCACTAAAGAAAAAGAGAAAGGACACAAATAAAGAAAATCAGGGTTGAAAGAGGAGAAATTATGACTGACATTGTAGAAATACAAAGGATCATGCAAGAATACTATGAAAAAGTATATAACACCAATTTAATAACCTAGAAGAAATGGACCAGTACTTTGAAAAATATAATCTTCCTAGACTGAAATAGGAAGATCTGGACAATCTAAATAGACCGATTAGCAATATAGAAATGGAAACAATCATCAAAAGCCTACCAAAAAGTAAAAGTCCAGGACCAGATGGCTTCACCAGTGAATTTTACCAAATATTCAAAGAAGATTTAATACCTGTTCTCTTCAAACTCTTCCAAAAAATCAAAGAGGAAGAAATACTTTCCAATTCATTTTATGAGGCCAATATTACTCTGATACTAAGACCTGGTTAAGGGTAACACAAAAGAAGAAAACTAAAACTAAAAATAAAATAATAATGTGGTGCTGGAATTATGATAGATATACAGACCAGCAGAACAGAATTGAGAGTCTAGCAATAAAACCATGTCTTTATGGCCTATTGATAGTCAAATAATCATCAAGTACATCAAAAGGTGCTCAGTATCATTAGTTGTTAGGGCAATGCAAATAAATCAAAACCTCAATGAGATATCACTTCATACTCACTAGGATGGCTAAATCAAAACAACAGAAAACAACAAGATTTGGTGAGGATGTGGAGTAATTTAAACCCTCATATATTACTGGTGGCAATGTAAAATGGTTTAGCAACTGTGAGAAACAATACAGGATTTTATCTGGGGACCATAGACATGTTTTAGAACAAGATAGAAGTGGTGGTTGCACAACAGTGTGAATGTACTAAATGTCACTTTGAAATAGTCAAATTTATGTTATGTGAATTTCACCTCAGTGAAAATCAACAAATAGTTTTCAATAGTAATGAATTATTATCCATTGAGTAAAATAGGAAGCCCTGAGTGTATGGTGATATAATTTTAAAAATAAATAAATTAAAAGTTTGATAGGATTTTTACATGGCTTTGTGTGCTTTCCTGTCAAATATTAATATGGTCATTGAAGATGCTTAAATTAAGAGAAAGTGGGTGATGAGTACCTGAACCTCGCTATACCATACATTTCTATAAACCTAAAATTATTTCAAAAAAAATTTCAAAATATGCTAAGGGGAAAAAGATTAAAACAGATGCCTGGTATACATTAATCAAATGAGCAAAATGCACACCATCAATAATGGAGCAAATAGAAATCACATGGCACAAGATAGGATACAGTGAGAAGAATGCAGCATCCACTTCTGTGCTATTCCTGCCCAAAATTTATAACCTGATCTTCATTAGGACAAAAAATCAGACATCCCAGATTGAGGGAGAAACTGCAAAATAACTGACTTGTAATCTCTGAAAGTGTCAAGGTCAAGAAAGTCAAGTCAAACTAAAGATATGTCTCAGGCTCAAAAAGGGTAAGGGTCATGTCATGACAACAAAAGGAAACATCTTATTTTGAACTGGATCCTCTTAGTCTAGGAGACATTTTTTGGGACAACCAGAAAAACTTGAATGGGTTATTGAGAAGTGATGGTAGTAATGAATGTACTGATTTGGGTGGTAATATTGTGGTTATGTAGGAGAATGTCCTTGTTTGTAGAAAATGTGCATTAAACTAGAATTATGGGATTTGAGGTAGCAACTTAGATGGTTCAGGGGAAAAAAAAGTTATTTGTATGGTAATTGCAATTTTCTGTACATTTGAGGTATTTTTTAAAAAATAACAAAACAGGTAGAAGCCTTAAGTCAATTTACTAAAAAAGCTATCCTTTGAGTGCATAAAATGTTTTTCTGCACTGTCTAACTTGTGAGAGTCAGATTGCAGTGACTGGCTGTGACTTGGAGAAACCAGTACTATCATTTATCCTAATCTTTCCTTTCTTGGAATAAGTCACTCATTACCAAGGAAGTGGAGGTGATGGGAGAAGTCAGGAAATCATGATCTTCAGTGCCTAAGGAATGAGCTACATGGAAGAGAGTGGCACAACCCTCCAATCTTGGCTTTGAAGAGAGCAATGATTAGAAGCTAGTGCTTACCACAGCTACCCTAATTGCCTTCTCCCCCCAGTGGCTGGACAATTTTCCTTACACTTTGAGGACAGCTCTGTTTAACAGCATTTAATGTGTTGACTCAACTGGTACCTTGCTATCTTACTGGCAAATCCATCCATTTTCAGGGCCCCAAGCCTGTTCAGTGTAGACTTATTTTCTTTTTAGTTGAGAAAGAGGGAGCTTAGCTTTTTAGTTAGCTTGTCAGAATCTTTTATTAGGATATGGGGTAAGAGCAGGGGACTTTAACTTTGAAAGGTAAGAGAGTCTCATTTCTTAGCATAATGACCAGGGAGCATAAAACAGCCCTGGAGCCACAACATAAAAGTAATGTCTATCAAGTGTGCAGTTAAGCATTGCCTAAGTATAATAAACTGCAGGCAACAGCATTCATCCAGCTACACATGGTCAGATTACTCCCTTATCCTTTTATATTACAGTATGACAAAACCACTTTCAGAGAGAAATTGGGGCTTCTTCCCAGCACTTGCAAAGTTATTATAAGCTTAGCCCCAGCCACGTGGGTTGCAACTACAAACACTGACTCTTTAAAATAAAACTACATTTAAAACTCTCTGCCTTTCTAACTTGACAAACAATCCATGCAGTCAATGGTGGCTCACATTGGTTCCAGTTACCATCCTTTTTTGTACCCTTATTTTATTTCTCATACTATATTAAGAGGTTTTAAAAAAAATATATCCTGTGAAAAGAAAGAACACAGTACTCTCTAAAATCTTTCCCCATTAAGATGCTGGTCCGGGATTGGTAGGAGTCTAGGAGAAGCACAAAAATTGTTTCGATGAAAATGGCCCTTCGAACTTGAATAATTATACCACACTAGCACATTCATTCTCATTTAAACTGTTTCAAAAGTGTGACTTGGTCCTTAAAGCACTCTCCTTGTATTAGATCAAATCACTTCTATACTCAGTTTAACAAGATGTTCTGCATCTTAATAACTAGGCCATATCAAGTCATGACTGAAAAGAATAAATCAGCAAAAACAAGATGTCACTGTTCCAGAAAACCAGAAGCCAGGTTGATGGGAATATGGACAAGTGTCATATTTCCTGATGAAGCCTTTGTTCTAGGAGAGGGATCTTCAAACTACAGCCCTGAAGCCAAAGCCAGCTTGCTACTTTTTGTATTTTATATTGTATTGGAACACCGCCACCCATTATTTTACTTACTGTATAGGGCTGCTTTTTTACTACAATCACAGAGTTAAGTAGTTCCTCACACAGACTGTCTGGCCCTCAAAGACTAAAATATTTACTATCTGGAAAGTGTGCTGACCTCTGTCCTAGAAGCCTCTGGCACATAGTATAGTTCTTCTAATGTCAGTCTGGGTCTCTGGCTCCCTGCCTTGCCTAGCGATGTCAGTCATATCCTCCTTCCCTACATAACTTCTTTAGGAAATCTCACCCAGCCATTAGATGGAAGGGGTAGCTCATGTGACTCCACCTACTGATCGCAGCCAATAGGGCTGAGGATGGAAACCTGGCCCAATTGCCATGAAAATTGGCAAGAGAAACCATTTTACCTGACATTGGTAAAGTTTAAGCCAAAGTTACTATATGGCAAACCACATTAATGTGCAACCTTATGTGATGATGGAAGAGGAGCTGTAAAATTTGCAGTGATGTTTCTATCTACAGAAAAGACAGAGCAGACATGCAGCTCATTTGAGAGACCTCAAGGCCAAAAAGAAACAGAAACAGACCCTCTTTCTCTAAATTTTCTAGTACCAACATCATCTGGCTGTCTTTCCTGTCATGTGGGGCCTACAAGGTCTTCTCTATTCCTTAACCTAAACCCTTTTGTCTAACCTAGCCTGAATTAATTCATGTTTTTGTGTTTTTTGTTTTTTGTTTTTGTTTTTTTTTTTACAAATAATTGACCCTAGACAAAAATACAGGTAGATACTTCTTATTGGTATATAGAATATTTATTGGCTGACTATCATATTGCAAATGTTCTAGATGCTCGAATATAGTTGTGAAAGAAACAAACAAAAACCCCTGCCCTCATAGAATTTCTGTTGTAGTGTAGTATGTATTTGACTAAATTGTCTTGCTTTTCTTTTCTCAGCATTCCCATTTGGGAAAAGGAAATAAAATAGTACCCATCTCATTTGGGTTGTCGAATGACAAAACTGAAACGATTTTGTAATGAGTTTGATATCCTTTATTCAAGAGAAAACAATCCATGGATTTGGGGAGTATAGTGACTCACAAGTAGTGGAACACCCTTCCTGAAGGATTTTGGGCAAGAGCGAGTCTTATAGAGCATTAGAAGAGGCACCAGGGAAACAGGGCATGATTATTTAGCAGGTCCTATTTTCTAGGGCAAGGTAACCTAGATAAAGCTGAGTTGGAGGATTGTGATTGGCATTAGGTTTCTTTGACAGATAAGAGGCTCTTGTAAGTACAGGCTGACTTACATTTAGATTTGTGACATGGGCCAGGCCCCTGAGACGGCCTCCATTTTGTGGGTACTGATATATAAATTAACTTTATCAGAGTTATGTGATGATTAAATGGAATATGCACATATGTATAGAAAGCACATGAGAGTTCCTGGCATTAGGTTTAGGTACAGTAAATGGTGGTGGTTGTTGTTGAAAAGAGAAGCTGAAAGGAAATAAAAGTTATTGCCAGAAGAAGTCTTGTGAAAGAGAGAAAATATGGGCAGGCATTGGTGCAGAAGTATAGAATCCTTTGTATCTTTGACTCTTGTAATCCAGAGAGTAATTATCATTCATCGCTTTGAGTGATGAAGGCAGATCAAGAATCCGCCTTCTCACCTTTCTTTGTGACTCATTTATAAGATTTTGCTCTTTCTTACAGAAAGGCCCAGAGAAATGAAGAGGGAGTTTAACTTTATTCAGTTACCCTCTGACTATGTTTGTGGATGATAGTTATGTTATGGATCCCAAATATCCCTGCCTGACAGAATGAGCCTTTTTATAGCCAATGTCATAACTATTTACAGAAAGGAATGCCAAACATAGGGACCAGAACTGGTTCTAAATAAAGAAAGCTTATTTTGACAGAACCTAAAAACAGTATTCATTTTAAGAATTTTCTTTAATATTTTGTAGAATGGACCAAAGGCATAGGCAACCATCGAGACCAGAGTGGTCTGTGGGTCAGCTGCTTTGGAATCACCTGAGAGAAAGGTGATTTAGAAAGTAGATTTCTGGGGTCCTCCCAACTCATCTATTGAATCAGATTCTCTATTGATGAGGCTCAGGAATCTGCAATTATAGCAAGCTTCTCTGGTATTAATTAAGCTGGCTAAGCTTGAGAATCACTGACCTGAAATGCCACCATCAAAGATTTTTCAGTTTTAGGCTTTCGCCCTTTTTAAAATGTAAATATTTCCAGAAAAGATAATACATTAAGATGTGAATGTAACTACGGTAAGTTAATTTGTATCCAGCTATCCCACATCACAACTCACAGAAAACATGAGTGGAATATGGAGAGAATGTATGATCAGCAAGGCACTGGCACCTGGTAGAGGCATCACATGGGGAGCAAGGGGAAGAGAGCACTGCTTTTATAATTTTTCCACAAGTCTATTCTGCCTCTAAGTACAGTCATCTCTCTTTTTCCAGGAACCCCCTCAGATAGTAAAATCCATGGATGCTCAAGTCCCTTTATATAAAATGGTGTAGTATTTGCATATAACCTACTCACATCCTCCCATGTGCATTAAATCATCTGTAGATTACTTACAATACCTAATATAGTCATGTATGCTTAATATGTTCTGAGATGTATGCTTAACATGTTAGGATATGTTCTGAGAAATTCATTATTAGACAATTTTGTCATCATGCTAACATCATAGAGTGTACTTACACAAACCTAAATGGTATAGACTATTACTGTAATTATATGTGCTATACTTTTACACAACTGGTAAGCTTGTTTACATCAGCATTGCCACAAACATGCGAGTAATGCATTGTGCTATGTTGTTACAACAGCTATGACACCACTGGGAATTGGGAAATTTTTAGGTCCATTATAGTCTTATGGGACCATTGTCATATACATGGTCTATAATTGACCAAAATGTTATGAGACACATGACTGTACAATGTAAGTGCTATGTAAATATTTGTTATATTGTATTATTTAGGGAATAATGACCAGAAAAAGTCTGTACATGTTTAGTACAGATGTAACCATCATAGGCCTAACTTCATGCTATACTTCACCAACGACATAACATATTTTTTTTTGTTGTAATATTTTTGATCCAAAGTTGGTTGAATCCACAGATGAAAAACCCGTGGATATAGAGGGGCAACTTTAAGTGGAAGCTCTTTGATATGCAGTGTCATTCAATCAAAATTTGCACTTGAGTTTGGGTCATGCCTATCTGACAGGGAGCATGTTACTGAGGATGATTTCGATCTTTGCTGTATGTATAAAAGAAGTCCTTTCTAGGTATGGCTGATCTAGCTCACACTTGGTTATGTGAGCTGGAAGGTGGAGTGGGAACCTTTATGCTCTCCTTTACAGGTATTTCCCAGGGAGTAGGGGCAGGGATCCACTATGCACAACTCAAAGTTCTTTCTTCCCTGGATTAAATGGTGACCATTACTGAAAAATCCCAAACCCTATTACTGCCTCTGCCTTCCCTAATGTTGAAGGTTTTAGGGTCTTGTTGTTTGTTTGTTTTTTGTTTTTTTTGTTTATTTGTTTGTTTTTAATCATTAGGGTTGTGGGGAGCAAGCTTCTTTTCTTTTTAAATGCTATCAAGCCAAGCCTTGTGGGCAGATCTGAATGATTATCAGGATTTTTAAATGGACTCTTCTAGTGTGTAGAAGGAACATAATTCCATATCTAATTTTAATTTGCATCCCATGGTCAGGCATGTTGTGTTAAAACATTTGTTAGTGTTTAAAGAGGGGAAGCTGATTATATTGATCCTTCTTGTATAAACTGGCCAAGGTAATCAATTTGGGGTTGTAAAATTTTGATGTTTAAATGCATTACCTTAGTATCATTAAGCACAGTCAATTGTCAACTCCATTAACCCATAGTGTACGGTCTGAATTTAAAATTCATTTCTAGAATGGTGACATAAGGAATGAAGTTTAGCAATTTCCATGCAAGGTAGATCTGCTATTCTCTTATAGGATATTTCCTGTGTTTGCTACTGAAATAGGTAATCATGGGGTCATTGGCATAGTCATAAATTGCCTTGCTGAGAATCTAACCTTCCTTCTTCATCGCATCTTGACTGCAATCATAAGAGAATTAGAAGATTTATATTAAGTTAGTGTTTAGTCAGTTAGTGTACAAGTAGGAAAGCATTAATAGTGGTATCTGTTGTTGCAAATCAACAAGCGATAAACACAAATTTTGTCAGCATGAAGCTACTGAAACACTGAGACAAAGGGCACAATGATTTCCATGGATCAGGAGATGGTTCATGGACACAAGGCTGTTTTGACATGGTGGCATCAAAATCACCAGCAAATCATTCCTTCCAAAGAACTTTCTCTGCCCTTTGCCCATGCAATAGATCTCCTCTATAAGGAAAGAACCTGATTAAATGCTATATCAGTTAGGGTTAGGTATAGCTGTGAGTGATAAGAAACCCTAATTAACAGTGTCTTAAACACACAGGATTTAATCCTCTCACATGAGAAATCTAGAGGTTGACCATCCAGGGCAGGTTTGGAAGTTCCATGAAGTTACTGGAATATAGGTTCCTTCCAGCTTTTAAATCCATCGTCTCCAGATTGTGTCACTCATGCTTATGACCCATGGTGATTGCTTAAACTCTGGCTATCCTGTCACCTTTCAGGCAGTAGGAAGGAAAAAAAAGGCAAAAGTGCACTATTTTTACTTAAGGACACTTCCCAGAAGTCACACATGAAACTTTCCCTTGTACACCTTTGGCCAGAATCTGACCATACTGAGGCACAAGGGAGATTGGGAAATATAGTATTAAGCATGCATTCTGCTAAAACTCAGGATTCTCTTACGAATGGAGAGAATAGATATTGAAAGCCAACTGGCTGTGTCTGTCCTGAGGTGCTGTGTATGTTGGAGGTGAGAAGAGACTGAGTAAAGTATTTTTCTTTTTCCCCTGCCATCGTGGGAAATTGGCTAAGGTAATCAACAATTCCATGTATCAACAACTCTCCATTTCTTCATATCGCAACCAATCTAAAATGTTTACAGTAACCTAAAGAAAATAGAAAAACATCCAGAAATATCCAAGAGAAAGGAAGGGAGCATATATGACATCAGCATTTCTCTTCTAAATGATTTCAAAGCATTTCATCTCACTTGCTTATTTTGTATAGCATAGCCTGGGCATCAGCTCTGTCTCATTTTTACTCTGGTAAGCTAAAAATGTGATTTTTTTTGCAGTGCGTTTGTTATTCTCATTAAAGCACACCAGTTGAGCTATTAATACTTTTAAAGAAAAATAACTTACCCATGATTCAGATACTCTAGAAGGCAGCTACCTACCTATCTTCCTATTGTACTTACCATTACAGATGTCCTGGTAGTCCATGAGAAGTCTCATGGAAACTCAAAGCTTCATGGTGTCCCTTAACTATGTACCTTGGTTTACAAACCCAGTTCGGGGTCATTGGGTTCCCCTGAAATTGAACGTAGTCCTTTTCTTAGGAATTCTTTTTTAGTAAATGAGAATTCTCATTTGTTTGGGAAGGTTTACTGAACACATCTTCAGAAATGAAGAAATCTCAAATAAGGCCGTTTCTCAACCTGTGTATTAGCCATGCTTAATGATTCATCCCAGACAGGCTTCACACAACTTTCTATTATATACTTCTTGACTTTCTCTTTGCCCATTTATGTGTGCTGAGGGAATGCAAATTTAAGTTTTACAGGAGCCTAAGCAAAATCTAATTGAGAAGGTAACTTTCCCGTAAATAATATACAAGGTAAAATAGAAATGATTTAAAAATTATCAGTGTCACATTCATTGATGTGGGTAATCAAGAAATGGCTAGATAGTAAAGCCTCATTATTTTGGGCCATAGTAATTCAGAATTTGTGATTAAATTTCTGCCCAGTTCCAATTCAAATTACCATTGCACTATCTCTGAATGAATGGTTAGCTAAGCAAAGTAATAGTGTAAACAAGATTGCATAGGGGTATGTCTCACCTCGGAGGGATCAATCTCTTTTTAAGGGCTTTGACACATTAATTATTTGCATGCAAATGACTTTTGCTCATCACAAATAAGTCTTATCTAGTCATTAAAACTCATAACAGGACTTTACTTGGAAACATTTCGTTACCAGTTTGTTACAATATATTATGGAAAATAATAAAACTGCATCTAATTTAAAAAATATATATATATAACTTAGACCCTTCCCAAATGGGGATCAACCATTCCTATATTTGACCTGTATCACTGGGATTTCCCTGTGTGTGTGGAGATAGAATTAGCGAGCCATAGGCTGAAACTAACCCATTTATAGATTATATAGATGCCACTATTTCTACAAATGGGCCAACCCGAGGAAAACATTTAGGATCATTTAAAACTACCTGAAATATTTATCAACTCTGAACAAGCTCAAGGAAGGCACTGGTAGGATATTTAGACTTTGATTCTAGTCCAACATGAAGTCGCAGCCAATGATATTAAAAGTATTAGAATCACATTGAAAGTTTTTCTTTGTTTTTGTTGACCTGATCAGCCCAGTCATAAATCAGAACAAAATATCATTTATAATACATTTATAACACATCAGTGGCTTTTTGGTAAAGTAGATCATGTAGTCCAGCTAGTGGATTTGTTATTGAAATCTCAAGAGTTAGTCCCCTTGGCTTAGCAAATAGGTTTACTGGGAAAGCAGTGTTTTATTTTAGTTAAGAGCACAAGACATCATTCGGACTGCAGTTTTCTGCTTTTACCTTAAGAATTTTATTAGTCTCCTCAATTGTAAAATAAGGAATATGTTTCCTACTTTAAAAAGTAAGGGCTTAGCACAGTACCTGGGAAATATTATTATAGCTGTCATTAATGTTAGTGATAATATTTACTGAATTTATGTTGCTAGGTCACAGAACTGAACAACTTTAAAGGGGGCAGATAGTCCCATTGGTTGTTAGTCTTAACAGGCTTAGCCAATGAAGTTCCTCATTCATTGGCCTTTCGCTATTGCATAGTGTTTAAACCTCAATTAACCTTTTAATTCATTGACACTACTTGAAACCCCATTATGAACTGTGTGTGAGTGTAACTGAAACGGTCACTGTGGGACCAATAGTACCTTCCAAAATAAGCACATGTGAAGTGTGTCCTCTGATTAGTGAGCGTAGCCACTATCCAAATTCCTGCCACCTAGACTCTCTATATGCCATGACATACTGTATACATATAAGAAATTCCCAAGCTTACTCCATTTCATTGATTTTGAAGACACATTTATAGAATGATTTCCCAACAGAAAAGCTACATACAGTATCAGCTGAATGGAACAAAACAGCAAAATGAGTAAAAGTCTGTCTAGAGTCAGTCAGCAAAGCACATTCTTTGTGATCTTTTACTGAATGGCAAGCCTTTCAAAAAGCGATGTTTATTCCTCCTCACCATCTTAATCTAACAACACTGAACGAACTATTCATCAATTTTTGCCTTCAGAGGTATTTATCATTATATTACCTACTGGACCAAACCCAGATGAATGTGAGGGATTAAAAGAATGAGATCAGTCCTTTCTCAGACTCTAGACATACAAATTAAGAGGTAGAATTCACCAGATGAGAAGAGTGGAACTGGAAGCTGCACTAACTGGTGTGTATTCTATGAGAAGTTAGATATTTCACAAGTGATTTGATGAAAATAATAAAGTACTGATAATTGGGTATGATTTAATTTATTTTAAGTAAAATCAAAGCAATCCTAATGATGTCATTTTCATTTAGTACTTACATGCCATTAATGCTTTCTTGAATGGCAGCTAGAGGGGCAGGGTTACACACAGAAAACGGGGTAATACTCATAACTCTGGGCATATTTAAAGATAAGGGACTAGAAGTCAACATCCTTTATCTTGTATGTTGCAACTGGGAAAAGAAAGGTGGTTAACTATTGTCTCAGTGTACTCTAAGGCACCTGCTGCCACTAGGCTTTGTCCTGCTTAGAGCTCCTAATTTCATTGTGTTTTCTTACCCTCTCATAGGCACTTCCAACTCCTTCAGGTCTAGAGACCTAACATCTGGACTTTATTCTTAGGGCTTATTTATTACAAAGCAGAGTATAAGAATACCATTCGTTTGTTTATTTCTCTTTTCTGTGCAGGGCCATGTATTTTTGGAATGCCCGTGGACCCACAATGGGATGTATAGATGAATTCATATTAGTTCAACAACTTATATCATGTTGATGTTTAGGAAAATTTTGGACAAAAATTATAAAAAATAGCCTTAGGTAAATGGTTCAGCTCAAACACACACATGTAGAATGACAGTTCCACCTATCCCCCAGGTCACATTATCACTGTGTAATAATGTCTACACGTAGAAGTATTAAGTTTTTCCAATTATGAGATGGGTTAGATAATATTGACCTCCCTTTTCATTGATGGGTTTTGAGGGCTATTAAATTAGCACTTTTTAAAGGGGGTTAATAAGTGCTAAGCAGTAATATAAATAATTTTTACTTAAAACAATGAATAATGGAATCTATGCTTCATTTATCATTTCTGGTACTACAGATATATCAGAGGAAGCTGGTCTTTTTTTTCAGCTTTCATGACAAATGTGAAATTCGGAAATAATTTTTAGGGGTTTTTATACCTTTCTACTCAATCCCTCATTAACCATTATGGTGGGTACCTGCTTGTTTGTTTTCTGTTTGCTCCCCAGCAATCTGTTGGGAAGTAATGGTAAATAAAAGAGTACTCTGATGAAACAGTGTAGGCCTGAGGTTGAGACTGGAGGTTAGGGTGGAAGAGATAAAGGAATGCATTTCTGGGTTCAGTCTGGAAACATAATTGGTAAGCCTGCAGTGAGAATTTCTAGGTCTAAATAAACTCTGACTTGATATTTGTTCCACTTTTCAGAATATACATATAGTCTTCCATCTATGCATGCCTAAGGCTCTGATACCTGTGCAATAATCACAAACTATTTTTCTACCATTTTTACTAGGTAGACCATCCAATCAAGAAAGATGCTGTGTTCCTCATGCTTGAATGATATGACTCATTGGTTGTACTGCAGAATAATGAAGCACTCTTAAGTGAAGGAGTAAATCAGCATCACAAATTCCTTTTCAAAATATTTTGACCCACACTGTTTGGATGGGATCTGTTCATATTACTGTTACTCCCACATCCTTAAAAATATTCAATATTGAGGTATAAAATAATACTTACAAAATAGTAATAAATCATAAAGAACTGTGACACAATAAACTGGTGCTTATACTGTTCACATAATTAAAAATATAAAATATGACCATAAACTTCAATTTCCTGAATGCCCTTCTCTGAACCTATCCCTTAGAGATAGGTAATTACTCCCTCGAACCACGTTTATCAATCCCTTGCATTTTTCATAGTTTTGTCACCTATATTTATATCACTATATAATATCTTTTCATTTTATATACTTTTGAACTTAATTTTTAAAAAGGAAAATAACATTTTCTTCTACCACTTGCTTTTTTCATGAAATATTCTGAGAATCATCCATGTAGTTGTATGAAGCTGTACTTCATTAATTTTCAAACATATGACACAACTTGCCAATTTATTCCAATTTGATGGACTTTTGATTTGTTCCAGTTTGGGGCTACTAAGGACAACAGTACTATTGACATTCTTGTCCACATCTTCAGCTCTGTGTGTTTTACCCATTTCATCATCGTGTTGTTTCTGTTTGCCTTATTGATGTGTAGGATACATACAAATGTGTGTTTTTGTGTGTGCGTAATCTAGATACTAATCATCTGTTCATGTGCTTTTCAAATGTCTTCCCCCAGATTATGGATTGTCTTTACTGTCTTTAGGATGACTTTTGATGAATGGAGTCCTTGCTTGGTTTTAACGAAGCTGAATTTCAACAATCTTTTTCTCTACATTTTTTACATTCCATATCATCTTTAAATATTCTTTTCTTACCCTGAAGGAATAAAAAAACTCTCTTATAAGTCCATTTGAAGACAGATTTTTTGACCTTTATGTTTAAGTCTTTAGTCAACCTGAAAAGGATTTTGTGTATATGGTATAAGATAGGAATCTAATTTTGTTATATATTGCTGTATAACAAACCACCCTGAAACTTAATCTATCGAAACAACAATATGTTATTATCTCCCATGATTCTGGGAATTGAGTTTCATCTGGGTTGTTCTCACATGGGTTCCTCTGATAGTTACTGTCAGATGGTAGCCAAGTCTAGAGTAAACTGAAGGCTTTTTCAGTGATATATTGGATGCCTGCACTGGTCTCACATCTTCTCTTCATATGGTCTCTCCAGGTGGCTGGCTTGACTACTTCACAGAATGACAATCTCAGGGTAGTTAATCTTAGATGTTGGCTAGCTTCCCCCAGGGCAAGTATTCCAAGAGACAGGAAGTGGATACTGCCATTTTCTAAAGGCTCAAGCCCAGAAACTGGCACTTATACTATTCTTTTGTTATAGTCTATTGTTCAGAAAAGTATCACAGCCCATCCAATTTCAATGAAAGGAGAAATAGACCCTACCTCTGGATGAGGGGGAGTTGCAAAGAATTTGAGACCATTTTTAAATGGCTTCGGGATCCAAATTTATTTATTTTTTCCCTATAAAAAACTAATTAATTCACAACACTTTGTGTGGAATCACTACCAACAAAAATACCACTTTATTTATTTATTTTTCAATATTTTAAAAATTTTTATCAAAGAAATGATTTTAATTATTTTTTCCCTGTCTATCTCATCACTCCCACCTCCCCCTTACCCTCTGGTAATCATGATTCTATTGTCCATGTCCATGAGTCTCTGTTCGTTTGCAAAAGATCAGTTTAAACTTAATTTTCAGGGGAGCTTTTTGTCCCCTGCATCCAACACCCAGTTTTGAGATAGGTGATTTTCTTAAGAATCCCTTAGTGTGTGAGCAGGAGTAGCTGTACTTCCAGTTCACCTTTGTACTGGGGACATGGCTTTTTGGAATCCTAGTTTCATACAAGAATAGGAATCTGATAGTAGATTTCCTACCTGATCATCCCTGGTCTTTATCCCTGGCCCCCTGTACCCCACAAGGTTATACAAATTGAAAGCTCAAATTCAGTTTTGTTAATGCCTGCTGAACAAGTGAGCTCACTTCTCTGGCTTCCAGTTATTGTTTTTTTTTTTTACCTCCTCTGCATGTTTCTTGACCACTTACTTATGATTAACTATGTGGGCACGCGCATGTGTGTGCACACGCGCACACGCACACACACACACACACACACACAAACAGCATTGTTGAGCAAAATCAGAAATTAATGAATGTTAGTGTTATAGCAATGAAAAGGGCTGGAGGAAGATAAGAGAATAACCTTGGAAGCTATACTTCAGGAGTGCAGAATTTAGAAGCTGCCATTGCTTCCTTAATCACTGCAATATGCTGATTTGTTTTGTTTTTGCACTGTTATTGTTAGAGAATATGAGATTTCTGTAGCTTACCCCAGGAAGACAGAAAATAGAACACACTCGTCCAATTGCAGTAGATAGTGAACCATAAGTGAATCATTACTATTTCATTGAATTTACAAATAATATTTTTCTAACAAGGTAGTACTTTCATAGAGTAGGGTTTCTTAAACTGCATTTCTTTTTCAATCATCATTACCAGCTAGATGTGAAAATCTAAAGCTGGAGAAAAGATAAATAGATAAGAATTTGTGGCAATTTGAAAGGGTGGTGTTTTGTATTATATTTTTTGTTCTGTGTGTTTTATTGAGAACATTTTTATGTGTTTAAAAAGAAAACCATTAAATTGTATGCTTCAAGGAAAGTCTTATTAGCAAGTAAGTTTTTAAAATAAAACAGTAGGCCTTTTCACATGCCCGAACCTAAAATGAGGTGATATAATGTAGCATTTGCTACGGTCTGAGTGTCTGTGGCTCTCAAAATTCATAGGTTGAAATTCTAACCTTCTCTAATTCTAATTGTTTGTTTGTTTGCTTGTTTGTTTGACAGGGGTGATAAAAGAATGAGAGAGTTTCTACTTCCTAAAATTAGAGAAGGGTGGGAATTTTATTTTTTTTAATTACAGTTGACATTCTATATTATTTTATATTAGTTTCAGGTGTACAGTGTAGTGATTAGACATTTATATAATTTACAAAGTGATTCCCTGATTAGTCTTTTTTTTCCAGAACAAGTGAACATTTATTCTATGATAAAGGTAGTATTTAAGTCATTGGGGAAACAAACTAATCAATAATGTTATTGGTACAATTGGGAAGCCATTGAGAAAACATTAGATCCATACCTCACACTCATATCTAAATAAATTCCAGACAGATGAAAGATTAGTCTTGTACCCACCTAGCACTATAAAAAGTTATTGCAATATTATTGGCTATATTCTCTATGATGTACTTCACATCCCATGACTATTTTCTAACTGCTAATTTGTACTTCTTAATCCCTTCCCCTTTTTCACCCAGCCCAACAAACTCCCCTCCCATCTGGCGACCATCAACATGTTCTTTGTAACTATGAGCTTATTTCTGATTTTTTTTTTATTTTACATGTAAGCAAAATCACATGATATTTGTCTTTCTCTGTCTGACTTATTTCACTCAGCATAATATCCTGTAGGTCCGTTCATGTTGTTGCAAATGTTAAGATTTATTTTTTTTCTTTTTTATGGACTGGCCTCCATAATTTACTTGTAATAGTTAAACAATTACCTTTTGCATTTGAACTGGAAAAAGAAGAAAGTCATTTAATTGCTAGGAATTTTTTTTTCTCATTATACAAAAGCCCTTTCTTCTTGGTAACATAAAAACAGATAAAAATCAACGATTTCATGCACAATAACTCATTTTGCTATTTAAAAGCTGAACTATAAATCCCAAATGTCCTCATAGCATACAAGCATAGGGCCTATTTTCAATATTTTTGAAAACAAAGAAAAAAGGTCTAAGTAAGAGTTGAGATAAGGGAGCTCTTTGTCCTCTTCCAATGTGTTATTTGTGATAACACAGTTGACCAAAGCAATGCAAATCTATAAGATGATTTAGTCATCTTCCTCTTATCTCTCTCCACCTTTCAAGACTTATATATTTACCCCCATATTTGATCTCCTTACTATATTCTTAAAAATGGCTATTGTCATGACAGAGTTGGGTAAATAATTCTGTCTTTCTGGATGAAAGAGAAAGAAAAACATATGAAACACATTAGTCTTGTTCTCTGGTTTGACTCCCAGCTGCTCCTGAGCAGTTCATAGAGAACTAACATGCATTCAATTAGAGAAGTCTGGAGTATTGGGAAGGTCACACAATTTCTGGCAGGTTCTTTACAAACTAAAACCAAGTAATTTATTCACGATGGTATCTATTTCAGTTGTGGAGAGACAGAGTAAAAGAAAACATCGTCTGAACAGTGATTTGGAAAACAGAAATTGTTGGGCTTTGCTCCCAACCTTAATGTCAACTACCTCTACAGTCTGAGTGCTTGTTTCAGTATTCCAAAGATTAATTAGCTTCTTGAATGCTTTGAAAGTGAAAATGTGCTAAATAAACATGGCAGATTGAAGTCAACAGAAAAAAAAAAGAGACTTGAATTGGGGAGGGATGCTGAAGAACAGTTATAGATAATAGATTATTGAATGTTGGTTCATTCTTACTTAGGAACAATAAAAAGAAAATACCTTTAAAGGATATATTGCCTTATGTAAGTCGAAGGAGGGGAGGAATAAGGTTAAAAAATGATCAGAAGCTAATAGAATATTGTGATTCATAACCAGCAACTAGAGGTGAGAGGCTGAGTAAGGACAAGGGTGAACCATATAATAATGTAGAGCAAGTCTCTGTGGCTAGAAAAATAAAACTAATTCTTCAAGAAAGGAAATAGGACACTGATTTTGGGAGGCACAGAAAGCAAGAGACGAGATTGTATAATTAGATGAACTTGCCCCAGAAGAAATAAATTTGGAGGAAGGGGAGGTAGGTGATATTAATGTTGTAGGCAGATAGACACTGTAATATCAAACCAAGGTTGCTGATCCAAAACACACAAACAAACACGATATAGTCAAAACTTCAGGGAATGATCAAAAATGAGATAGAAATTTTACAGCTGTAAGATAATAAGCCAGTAATAAATTGTTACTTATCGAGTTGAAAAGGATAAGAACACGGTAAAATGCTGAGGAGGTGGATGGTGAGAGAAAATAATGTGGTCCAAAATGCAGTTTCAGTCGAATATTGAAAGCAGGATTTCAAAGAGGTATTTGCATGCCCATGTTCATTGCAGCATTATTCATAATAGCCAAGAAGTGGAAGCAACCCAAATATCTGTCAGTACATGAATGAATGAATAAAGGAAATGTGGTATATACATACAATAGAATATTACTCAGCTTTGAACAAAAAATTTCTGCCATGTGCTACAATATGGATGAAACTTAAGAACACTATCCTAAGTGAAATAACCCAATAACAAAAAAAGACAAATACTGTATGATTTCACTTATACAAAACATTTAAAGTAGTCATACATGTAGAAACAGAAAATAAAGTGGTGGTTTACCAGGGGCTCAGAAAAGAAGAAAGGGGACTTTGTTACTCAATAGGTACAGAGGTTTAGTTTTGCAAGGTGAAAATGTTCTAAAATCTGTTGCACAACAATGGGAATATAGTTGATGCTACTGAACTGTACACTTAAAAATGATTAAGATGATAAATTGTCTGTGTGTTTTAATCACAATTAAAACTTTTAAAAGAAGAACGAAGGAGGAAGAAGCTCAAAAAACATTTGTATGTTGGTGCTTATGGACTTTCTGAGCCTGGAACATTACCATGATGTGAATGAGCCTGGGTTATAGGGGATACAAGACCACATAACAGTACAGTTAACCAGCCACCAGCCAACCTAGCAACCAGTCACAGACACGTGCATGAGCCACAGCAGAGATCAGTTAGTTGAGTCCGCAGAAGCACCCAGCTGAAAACAGCCCAAATTGTTGGCCTGTATTTTTGAGCTAAATAAATTGTTGTTTGGGGAAAAAATAAAACAAATAACTCAAAATTCTTCCACTTAGAGGGAACCAATCATGAATTTATATGTTGTGTGTATGTGTTTACGCACATAATAATATTCTGTCATGCGTTTGCACCTTTATTTCTTTAATCCCAATGCCTTATTGTGGGGGTATTTAGCTTGTTTTCAATATTGTGATTTTGAAAATAGCACTGAGATGAGCACTTTTTGGATATATTTTGTGTAAAACCATGATTGTTTTCTTAGGATGAATTCTTAGACATTGGATATCTGGGTGAGAGCTATGTAAATTAAATTACTCAAGTATCTTAAAAGCATTAACTGAGCACTTTTTAAAATGGAGGTGGATTTTCTTTTCACATCTGATCACTAAGTTACAACACTTTAAAAATCTAGCATTGTCTAACTGTAAAAAATCATTTAATTAACTACTTTGGGTGAGCAACTCGAGAAAGAAATCTATAGGCAATGAAAACAGATATTAACGGGGAAATTCTTATTACAAAGAGACACACAAATGCAACCTAAATAGAAAAAAAAAGTTATTTCCTTTTTAATATCTGCCTGGTCTACAAAATGTAGCAGATTTTTCAGTTCCTGTGGTAAAATGCAGTACACATTTGAGTGAGAAACCAGACACTAAGAGCTTTATATGTTAATAATACTATGAGATCCACTAAATTGTGCATAAATGCCCCCAAAACATTTGGTTTTATCCACACCCTTCAATAAATAATATTAGGGTCTATTTGTTATTCACCTTTATCTATCTTAAATGCCAGCCAACCTGGTAGTCCCATTCAGAGGGCCATTCAGATGAAGACTATCATTAAAATGACATGGATCAACATTTTTTTTAATTAAGTAAGGTTTCATTCTGTCTAAATATTTTGGAACTCAAGCAAAAAGAAATCCTTTTCAACTAAGAAGTAGATAGATGTTCAGTCCCTCTTACATCCTTCAATGCAAGTATGACCTGGTTCTTACACATGCCTGTGCATGGGAAAAACAAAGAATGAAATCCTTAGGTACACTAGAGTGCTTAGCTTGTGTGCAACATGATGAGTATAGACTCATATATCTGGATAAAGTTCATTAATGGATGACTTTCTAGGAGACTAATATTTTGAGGGTATTTCTATAAGCATAGAAGGTTTAGTTGCCATCAATAACATGTTTAGTAGAGTTTCAATAATTCTTGGCAATTCTGTGCACATATTCCTTTGAGAATTAGCAGAAATTTGAATTATTATACAGGCAAACAACAACTAGGTCGATCTCTAAGCCCCAGAACTTACAAAGGGTTGCTTAGGAAGTAGCTATTTCTATCAAGTTAGAGAAGCTTGGAAGTGAATGACACCATACTTCCACACAAGTGTCCCTTTCGAATTCCTGGAGTATGTATGTGTGTTGGAGGAGGGTCAGTATATGCAACTAGAAGGGAATCTCCAATGTTATAACAGTTGGGGGAAACAGTCACACTAAACCCCAAGAAAACTGTTTCCACTGCTATTCCCCGAACTTCACACACAAAGCGAATGATGAGAATGAATCATCTGAAGTTATAACAATAGGGCCAAGTCAGTGTGAAATTAAGCGTTGGGGACAAATTTAAAGATGCCGTTTTCAAAAGGACAAGTAGTAACAAGTGTTAGAGAGGATGTGGAGGAAAAGGAACCCTCGTACACTGCTGATGGGACTGCAAATTGGTACAACCACTATGGGAAACAATATGGAGGTTTTTCAAAAAATTAAGACTTGTTCTACCATATGGTCCAGTAATCCTACTGCATATTTACCCAAAAGACTTGAAAACATTTATGTGAAAAGATATTTGCACACTGATGTTCATAGCAGCATTATTCATGGTGACCAAGACATAGAAGTGACCTACAACATATGATTGGATAAAGAAGATGTGGTACATATATGCAATGAAATGTCACTCAGCTTTAAGAAGAGATGAAATATTTCCATGTGTGACAACATGGATAGATCTTGAGATAATCATGCTAAGTGAAATAAGCCAAACATGAAAAGCTGAAAAACACATGATATCACTTATATGTGGGATATAAATCTAAAAGCAGCAAACCAACATGACAGAGACTCATTGACAGTGGACTCATGGTTATCAGAGTGTGGGGGGAAGGGGAAGGCCATAGGGGTAAAAGAAGTCAAATACGTGGTGACAAATAGTTCAAATCCCTATTTGGCCTGGCCCTGACACATATAAACCCTCTTACTAGCAATAAGTTCAAGAAACATGATTTCCTCCTACTTTAGAAAAAATTTTTAAGAGATGTTTTGCTTTAGCATTTATACCTTAAATATGGCATTTAGCAAGACACAAAAACCTCTATTGCTGGTTCTCTCTCTCTGACACACATGTACACACACATATACATGTACTTTCAGAAAGAAGAGAAATTTAAGACGCATAAAAGTTTCTGTGGTATATAACCTGGAAACAGTAGATTTAGGTATTATAAATCTAAGATCTATGATTGGATTCTGTTTCTCCCACCCCCAAATTATGGGGCGGGTGTTTTTAACCCAATATTCTTTTTTATCTTTGAATTTCTCACTTGAGGAACGTAGTGCTTGGATATCCCTGAGATATCTTATTTGTAGATACAGAATAGAATGAGATTATAAGCAAGCAAATCTTTCAAGCACATAAATGGAAAATAAAAGTAAGATAGCACAGTAATTAACACAGATGAAAATAGTTTGTATTTTCCTAGAACTCCTCTGTGTGATAAATTGCCTTAGCTGGAAACTCTATTTTCAAGTTGTAAATCTTCATATGACTAATGACTTCCCTGTGCCTTGGAATGACATTAGAGAACAAATATTAAGATGCTGTTTTTATTTATCTATAAAATTACACCAGAGGAAAAGCATAAAACTATTCATGAAACTATGACCATAAGTTACTACTTGATGTCCATTTCCCCCCCATTAAATTATATAGGTAGCAGTAGGTAGATAGAAATGCAGAATGACTAGGGTTCATAGCCTGTCTTGTCAAGTGGTTAAAAGATTTCCACTAAAGGGACCAATTCATGGAAATATTTATATTAATTTGAATTTTTTATGTATTAAAAATTCAGTTGACTAAGAAGATCATAGCCATCATGCAAATTTCTTTGAAGAGTTCATTTGCCACACCTAAATTGGTATGTTTATTGTAAAATTTTTTTATAAGTGGATATCTCTGGCTTCTCACATGTCAAAAGTGCTTCAGCCAACTGTTAAACTAGAGAATGGTACACCAGAAAAGTATTGCTTCTATTGCTTTCCCTGGGCATTCAGTGTGAACTGCTCCCTCAGTATAAAAATTGCTTGAAGGAATTTAGCTAAGAACATAGAATAGCCTCCAATCATGTCCATGAATTCCTGGGTACCATTCACATTAAAAAAAAATCTTTAATAATCCACAGGCAAGCACTAACTCAATTCCAGCAGAGGCAGACAAAGTCTGGCTTTGATCCACAGGTCAGCAGTTGTTAAATCTTGAGTCTCATTACATCAGTCACCTCATGATGTGGAAGAAGTATGTGGGGCAAAAGGGCATTAACATATTATAGAAAATTTAAAAGTACAAAACTTTTAATTTTGGGAATTTAATCAGACTCTGAATGCCCACCCATCTGGGATGCTGTGAGGGAGATTTCTGTACTGGGTATATCCTCTGAGGACCATTCCAACTTTTTGATTCTATGACTAAGAGGTAGAATTATTAAATATGAATATTTGGGGCATAGTCTTATCCTAATGATTTCAGTACTTTTCTTACATAGATACTTGTATAAATTAGGGTTAAATACCCTAAAGAGGGAATGTTGGATCATATGGTAGATCAATTCTTAATTTTTCGAGGAACCTCCCTACTATTTTCCATAGTGGCTGGACAAATTTGCTGTCCCATCAGCAGTGTATGAGGGTTCTTTTTTCTCCACATCCTCTCCAAATTTGTTATTACTTGTTCTGTTGATTATAGCTATTCTAACAGATGTGAGATGGTATCTCTGTGGTTTTGACTTGTATTTCCCCAATAGCTAGCGATGTTGAGCATCTTTTCATATATTTGTTGGCCATTTCTATTTCCTGTAGAGAGAAGTGTTTGTTCAGATTCTCTACCCATTTTTTCATTAGATCATGTATTTTTTGCTGTTATCGTTACTGAGTCATATAAATTCTTTGTATATTTTGGATATAGGCCCTAATCAGAGGTGTTGCTTGCAAATATAGTTTCCCATTTGGATGGTTGTGTCTTGAACTTGTTGACGATTTCTTTTGACAAGCAGAAGCTTTTTAGATTGATGTAGTCCCATTCTTTTTTTTTTTTTTCTTTTTCTTCCCTTGCCTTTGAGGTCAAATTCATAAAATCCTCTTTAAGTCCAAAGTCCTTGAGTTTAGTTCTAATGTTTTCTTCTATGCATTTTATTGATTCCTGTCTTATATTCAGTTCCTTAATCCATTTAGAGTTAATTTTGGTGTGTGGTGATGGACAACAGTCTAGATTCATTCATTTTACCAGCATCATTTATTAAAGAGGCTTTCCCTTCTCCACTGTATGTTTTTGGCTTTTTTGTCAAAGATTATTTGCCCTTATAAATATGGTTTTGCTTCTGGACTCTCGATTTTGTTCCACTGCCCCATGTGTCTGTTTTGCTGCCAATGCCATGCTGTTTGATTATTGTTGCTTTGTAGTATAATTTGAAGTCAGGCAGAGTGATGCCTCCAGCCTCATTCATTTTTCTCAGGTTGGCTTTAGCAATTTGGGTTCTTTTGTGGTTCCATACAAATCTGATGATTTTTTGTTCTAATTTAAAAAAAATGCTGATGGGATTTTGATAGGGATTGAATTAAATCTATATAATGCTTTAGGTAATAAGGTCATTTTAACTATGTTGATTCTTCCAATCAAAGAACACAGGATATCTTTCCATTTCTTTGTATCTTCTTCAATTTCTTTTAATAGAGTCTTGTACTTTTCATTATATAGGCCCTTCACATGTTTTGTTAAATTTATTCCTAAGTATTTTATTCTTTTTGGTGCAATTATAAAAGGAATTATTTTTTCCACTTCTTTTTCTAACGCTTCATTATTAGAGTATAGGAGCATTGATTTTTGAACATTGATTTTGTGTCCAGAGACTTTACTGTATTTGCTTATTTTTTCTAGTAGTGTTTTTGTAGAGCCTTTAGGATTTTCTATATAGAGAATCTTGTCATCCTCAAATAGTGACAGTTTGACTTCTTCATTTCCTATTTGGATCCTTTTATATCTTTCTCTTGCCTGATTGCACTTGCTAGGACCTCCAATGTTATACTGAATAACAATGGACAGCCTTGCCTTGTTCTTGATCTTAGAGGAAAGGTTTTTAGTTTTTCACCATTAAGGATAATGTTGGCTGAGGGTTTGTAATATATGGCCTTTATTATGTGAAGGTACGTTCCTTCTATATTGATTTTGTTAAAATGTTTTGATCAAAAATAGATGCTGTATCCTGTTGAAGGCTTTTTCTGCGTCTATTCATATGATCATACGATTCTTATTTTTTAATTTGTTTGTGTGGTGTATCACATTAATCAATTTGCATACGTTGAACCATCTCTGTGCCCCTGGAATGAATCCCACTTGATCGTGGCATTTAATCTCTTTAATATGTTGCTGTATTCGGTTCACTAGTGTTTTATTTAGAATTTTTTGCATCTGGGATCATGAGAGATATTGGCCTGTAGCTTTCTCTTTTTGTTTTATGTTTACCGGGTTTTGATATCACAGTAATATTGGCCTCCTAAAATGAGTTGTGAAGCATTGCCTCCTCATCAATTTTTTGGAAGAGTTTGAGGAGAATAGGTATTAAATCTTCTCTGAATATTTGGTAGAATTCACTGGTGAAGCCATCTGGTCCTGGACTTTTACTTTTCGGTAGGTTTTTGATCATTGTTTCAATTTCCCTACTGCTGATCAGTCTATTTAGATTTTCCAGATCTTCTTGATTCAGTCTAGGAAGGTTGTATTTTTCTAAGTACTGGTCCATTTCTTTTACGTTATTAAATTTGTTATTATATACTTTTTCATAGTATTCTTGCATGATCCTTTGTATTTCTGTGAAGTCAGTCATAATCTTCCCTCTTTCATTCCAAATTTGTTTATTTGTGTTTTTTCTCTTTTTTCTTTAGTGAGTCTAGCCAAGGGTTTGTCAATTTTATTAACCTTCTCAAAGAACCAGCTCTTTGTTGTATTTATTTATTTTTCTATTTTGTTATTGTTGCTGCTCTTTTCAATTTCATTTATTTCTGTTCTAATTTTGAATATTTCTTTCCTTCTGCTTTAAGCTTCATTTGTTCTTCCTTTTCTAGTTTTGTAAGATGAAGTGTTAGGTTATTTATTTAGGCTGGTTCTTGTTTTTGGAGGTAGGCCTATAATGATATGAATTTTCCTCTTATGACCACTTTTGCCATGTCCCAAAAGTTTTGATATGTTGTACTATCATTATCATTTGTTTCTATGTATCTTTTGAACTCTTTTTATTTCTTCTCTGACCCAGTTATTCCTCAGTATCATGTTGTTTAATCTCCATGTATTTGTGGTTCTTCGCTATTTTTTTTTGCAGTTGATCTCTACTTTCAAATCATTATGATCAGAGAATATGGTTGGTACGATTTCAACCTTCTTATATTTGTTGAAGCTATTTCTGTGTCCCAGTATGGGGTCTATTCTTGAGAATGTTCCATGTGCACTAGAGAAGAAAGTATAAGCAGCTGTTTTGGATAGAAGGTTCTGTATATGTCAATTATGTCCCATTTGTCTAATGTGTCATTTAAGGATGTTGTTTCCTTGTTGATTTTCTGTTTGGATGATCTGTCCACATCTGATAGTGGGGCATTTAGGTCCCCTACTATGATAGGGTTTTGGTCTGTTTCTCCATTTAGTTCTGTTAGTAATTGCTTTACATATTTTGGGGCTTACCGATCGGGAGCATAGATATTAATAAGTGTTATGTCTTCTCAGCGCATGATTCCCTTTATCATTATGAAGTATCCTTCAGTACGTTTCTGTACCATTTTTATTTTGAAGTCTATTTTGCCTGATATCAGTACCACAACTCCTGCTTTTCTCTGAATGCCATTTGCTTGAAATATCATTTTCCACATTTCACTTTGAGTCTATATTTGTCTTTGGAGCTGAGATGTGTCTCCTGGAGGCATATCTGTGCCTTTTTATTGGTGGGTTTAGTCCATTTACATTTAGGGTGATTATTGACATATAGGGTTTTCTTATAGCCAGTTTATCTTTTGCTTTCTGGTAGCTTAGTGTTTCCATTGCTTCCTTGTCCTTGTGTTTCTGTTTTCTTTATTTTGGTTGGATTTTGTATGTTTTCCCATGCTTTTTCTTGATTTATGGTATATACTTCAGTTCTGAATCTTTAGCCTGTGGTTATGTTATGAGTATGTAAAGGATAGTCGTATATATATATATAACTGGTGTGTGTGTGTGTGTGTGTGTGTGTGTGTGTGTGTGTGTGTATCTGGTGTATATATATACTGGTATATACTGGTATGTGAATGTATATATATATATATATAGATAGATAGATATAGATATAGATATAGATAGATAGATAGATAGTTGTCCTTTTTCTCCTGCATGTACCTTATCTCCATTCTTCTTTGAGAATTTGAATCTTTGCCTTCTGCTTTTAGTCATTGTTATCTCAGTTTTTCTCTATGTATACTGAACATTCATTACTATCTTGCAATAGCAATTCTCTTCTCATTATTTAAGCTTATAATGCCCTGTTCTTAGTATGGGTTGCATTCCTCTGCTTCTCTTTGCCTGATAGTCACCTTACTCCTAATTACATTTTTTGTTTTGTTTTGTTATTTTGTTTTAGGTGAGCTGACTCCTTTCAGTATTTCATGTAGTACAGACTACGTAGTGGAGAATTTCCTCAATTTTTATATGTCTGGAAAGGTCTTAATTTCTCCTTAATATCTAAAAGAGAGCTTAGCTGTATACATTATTATAGGCTGGTAGTTCCTTTCATTTAATAGTTTAAATATTTTATTCCATTCCTTTCTGGCTTGTAAGGTCTGTGCTGAGAAGTCTGATGATAATCTAATTGGTTTTCTTTTATAAATTACCATCTTCTTTTCCCTGGTTGCCCTGATAATTCTGTCTTTGTCATTGATTTTTGATAACTTTAATACAATGTTTCTCGTAAAGTCCTTTTTGGGTTGAGATAATTAGGTGTTCTGTTGACTTCTTGAATTCCAAGCTCCAGCTCATTCCTTAGATGTGGGAAATTCTCATCCACTATTTGTCTGAAAATGCTTTCTAGTCCATGCTACTTTTCCTTGCCTTCAATAATGCCCATTATTTTTATGTTTCCTCTCCCGATGGTATCAGCTATTTCTTGTATTTCTCTTTCATTGTTTTTCATTCTTCTCTTTCTCTCTTCTTCCTTCTGATATATTTCTAGATTTCTGTCTTCTATATCACTGACCCTTTCTTCCATTTGGTCCACTCTATTTCTCAAGCTTACTATTTCATTTTTCAACTCTGGCAGTGTGTTCTTCATCTCAAGGAGTTCTATTTGGTTCTTTTTGAGGGCTTCAGTCTCCCTGCTCTGCCCATCTAGGTGTTTTTATGTTCCTGAACTTGTTGATATGACTTGTTTTTGAATTCACTGAGTTTTTTCAGAAGTACCATCCTGAATTTTCTGTCATTTAAATGGCATATTTCTATGTCTGTAAGCTTATTTTCTGGAGATTTTTCTCTTTCTTTCTGAGATGTCACCTTGGTTGTTTATGGTGTTTAATGGACTATTTCTCCACCTGGGCATTAATGGAAGTATATTCTATAGTTTTTCCAGAAAGATTTATTATATAAAGTTCTCTCTTTAGCCTCATACAAAGAAGACACTTTTGTTTTAGTTTCTAGTAGGTGGTGTCTAAGCCTCTTGGATCCCTGCTTCGTATGAGGCCTAAATAATGTCTTTTTTATTTTCTTGTAGATATTTAATCACAGTTGCTACTCTCAGTTTCAGTCTCTATCAGTGTTAGCAACAGTTTTGGTAACGTTTGCTTAGATTCTCCTTGGGCTCCGCAGTGATCAGTCTCGGAAGGTAAGGGAGTGAGAAGTCCTCTGGGTTGGGAGTTGGGGGCTGCGGCTCAGCCTTGGTTTTGCAACCATGGCTGATAAATATCAACTGTTGTTTTTCTGAGGTCCCGTCCTGCTTCTCTGCTTTCTGCCCTGATGATTGGGCCCTGCTGCTGGCTGCATAGAAGTCCTGACCCTTCCAGGCAGGGCTGTTCAGGAATGTTGCAGCACCTTCCCCCTCCTCCTCCTTCTGCAAGGATATCTGGAGGCTACGAGAGGCAGCTTCTTTATTTTTCCTAGTCTACTGCCTGATATCCGGGTTCCTGACCTGTAAAAGCTCTTATGCACAGATCCCACACTGAGATGTGCTAGTGTGCAGTTTGGGTGTTTTGTTCAGTTTTAGATGTTCAGCTTATTGTTGTTTCAAGGGAAGAGATCTGAGGATGTCTCTCATACCGCCATGTTTCCCAGAATTGACACTTTAATGAATTAGAAGATGCTTCCTTAAGTAGAGTGACAAGGTGTAGCCAGAACTCTATAATGAAACACCTGGGTGAACAGAGTGCAAAAGTCCATTAATTTGTCTATTTTATCATCTGCTTTATTATAATTCATATTCTATTTGATTAAAAATGAGCCTGGTAAGTTCTGGTGATGGAAGAGTTGATTGTATCAGCTAATACTCCTACAGAAAACAACTATAAACTCTAAAAATAAATAAAAACAGCTGCTATTTGAAGGAATTAGACAACAAAGCCTTCAGAAATTGTAGAGTTTTTGATCCTTAAAAAATAAAGAATCATACTGTTTGAGGATCACCTACATATATCTTTTCCCCTGAGACCAGTCACTAGCCGGAACATCATGGGGATAGAAGACAGATTTGTAAGCCCTGCTCCCCACCTATGGCCTTCCAGGATTTCTCCCTCAAATTCCAATCACTATAGGAGCCACAGATTCCATTTTTTAGCATAATAGACAATGACCTTCTTGTGTAAAGGGCAAGATAGTATATACTTAAGGCTTTGTAGACCACATACAATCTCGGTTACATATTCTTTGTTTTCCTTTTTGTTTTCTTACAAACTTTTACAAGTGTAAACACCATTCTTTGTTCCCATTTTTTAGCTTTATGGACCTAAAAAAAGAACAGAATTGGTTAGAAGTCAGTAATTTGCCTATCCCTGATCTAATACCTCAAGCAAATAAGACTGCAGTATCTAATGTGCACATAGTATTCAGATTCCCAGAAGGTGAAGAGAGAATGGAATAACAGAGCATTAGAAAACATAATCTTTAAATTTTTTCCAAATTTGGTGAAAAGCATCAATGTACAAATTCAGTGAACCCCGAGAAGTATAAATTCCTAAAATAAAAAAAAAAATCAAGTACTTCATAATTAAATTACCTCAAGCAAAGATACTTAAAACATCCTGAAAATAACCCTTTTTACAAAATTAACTCAAGTAGACTATGAAATGTTAAGGAAGTAAATCATAATTCCTAAACACTAAAAAAGAATACAAGAAGGCAAAATTAAAAATCTTTAAGAGGAATTTAAATGGAAATTTTTAAAATTAACCCAGAAAAAGATAGGAAAGGAAGAACAGAGAAGAAGTCTAATGGGACCTACTTAAAATAAATCAGAAAGCAAAATAGTAGATTTAAACCCAACCATATCAATAAATTACTTTATGTATAAGTAGACTAATCTCTCCAACTAAAAGGCACAGATTTATAGAATTTTTAATTCATTTTTCAGTTACAGTTGACATTTAATTTTATATTAGTTTCAGGTGTGCAGCATACCGGCTAGACATTTATATAACTTATGATGTGATCTCCCCCAATAAATCTAGTTCCCACCTGGCACTTTACATAGTTATTACAGTACTATTGACTATATTCCTTATGGTATATTATATCCTTATGACCATTTTGTAATTGTCAATTTGTACTTCTTAATCCCTTCACATTTTTCACCCAGCCCTTCAAGCCCCCTCCCATCTGGTAACCATCAGTTTTTTAGACTATTTTTTTAAATGTGACCTTACTCTGTGCTTAGACAGACATTATGTTTTGATGTAATGACAGGTTGAAAATAAAAGTATAGTAAAAGTTACATAGTACAAACAAGCATAAGAATGCTTGTGTCTGTTATTATTAGACTAAGAAAACTTAAAAAGAGGGAACATTACCTGAGATAAAGAGGAAATTTTTATACTATAAAAGTGTTACTACATGACGAAGACTGCAATCAAATCTACTTATGTAGTTAATAATATTGCTTCAGCAGAATCTGACAAAACTAAAGGGTGAAATAGACAAATCCAAAACCATAGTTAGATATTTCAATAACTCTTCTGAGTAAGTGATAGAAACACTAGAGAAAAAAATTAAGGTTATAGAAGGTTTAAATACCAATTGATTTGACTTAATTGATATTTTAGAACAACACACAAAGAACGTACATTTTCAAGTGTCTGTATAATGTTTACAAAGACAGACTGTATACTGGGTCATAAAATAAGTAAATAAATTTCAAAAAATGCAAACCTTACATAATATATTATTTAACCATAATGAAACTAAATTATAAACCAATAACAATATATACAGGAAAATGCCCAAATATTTGAAGATTTAAAAACATACTGGAGTTTATGGCATTTATCCATGTTTTTTTTAAACAAGGAAAGTTAGATAATATTTCAGTTGAATTGCAATGAAATTACAGCATATAAGCATTTATGGGATAAAACTAAAGCAGTACTTCGAGGAAACTTGATAGCTTTACAGGGTTACATTAAAAAGGATAAGAAGTTTAAAATCAACAATCTGAGCTTGCAACTTAAGCTAGAAAAAGAAGGGCTAAATTAATCCAAAATAATTAGAAGGGAGAAAATAATAAAACTAATAGAAAATTCAGTGGATTAGAAATAATCCAAAATGTGGTTCTTTGAAAAGATTAATACAATCAATAAAGCCCTACCAAAATTGATCAACATAAAATAAAGCACAAATTTCCAATATCAAGAATATAAAAGGGGCTATCACTGTAGATCCCTCTGGCATTAAAATAATAAAAATATGTTTTAGTTTCTTAGATACAGTGGATACAATTCTTGAAAAACACAGTTTGCCAAAATTGATATAAGAAAAATAATCTTTACTGAGGCAAGTCATTTATGCTAGGAGCAAATACTGTCTCTCCTTGCAAAGACCACTTCCCCAGTGTTCCAAAAATCAAAAACAAAAAACAAAATTTGCTATATGTATAGATTAGATTTTTTTGTAGAGCTATGTATCTCCTTGAAAAATCCACTACCCAATGCCCCAAAAGCATATATTTTGTATTTTGTAAAATGTTTAGGTGATATTTATGTGGGTATGTTCAACCAGGTCTCTCCTAGGATTACAAAGGTTTCATACTATTCATGGAAGTACTGCTTTTAAGGTAGAAATACTGGTCAGGATTCCTCTGCTTCAGTAGCTATTAAGAGTTCATTTTAGAAGCCTCTTGCCATGTGAAATTCTAGCCAAGGGATAGGGGAGGCATTTTGGCGCATGTGTTTCCTTGTCTCTAGTTTATATAGAGTTGAGTTATTTGTATGATGAAATGTGCAATTTTCTCAGCAGATAAAATCACTTTGCTTTCTCCAAGAGGGTCTTCATTATATTATCTAAAAGTGGTAGGTGTATATTTTTTAAAAAAAAAATTAAATGCCTTTTCAATAAAGGGGTTCCCAAAAGGGTCAAGTATTGTCAAATACACTTTACTCAAATCTTATTCACCAATATCCGTTTAAATGAAAGGTCTTATTTTAATTTGTGAACTCTCAATAAGTAGACACTATTCATTCTAATAACTAGTCACTGAGCACTAACTATATGCAGGGACTGAGGTAGGGAGAAGAACTGACATGCCTGTCCTTAAAAAGCTCACATTTCAGTAATGAGATTTTTTTTATTCATGAATATTAGGTTGTACCATATAATGTTACCATTTTTGTAGGTGAAAACCAATAGAATAATGACAATTTCATATGGATCAACCTTATAAAATCTGAAAAAAAAAGTGTTTAGGCCAATGTAGTCCAGAAGAAAGGTGAGATCACTTTCAGATGGGGTTGTAAGGGAGTGGGAAAGAGATGAAAAGTAGAAAGGTTCTGCCTTTTTGTGACTCATTTGTTTGTTCCTTTTGTGGTCATCATGAAAATGCATTGCCTGCCAATCCAGATTAGACAAATACTTAATTTGTGCTTCAAGGTGCAGAAATGTGAAAACAAGAGGAATGGTATGTGAAAGAGATGGTAGTGTTAGGCCACTCATAATCTTGGCCTGTGTGTAAGACATTATGTGATACTGAAATGTCTCTACTGAGAGTGCTTACTACCTGGGGTGAGGGATGAGGTGCTCTGCATCTGAAAACTAGAGGATCTTTGGGGAATACACAAAACCCTTAAAACTATAAATAAAAGTATTTGTTTTTAGATGGGAATGTTGCATGCATTTTGCGGGGGGGAGTGATGAGTAACATGAAAAAAGAATCTAATGCTCATCAGATTCTCAGAGAGTCTGTAACTCACAATAGCTTAATTACCATAGACATATGTGCACACAGACTTTGGACATGAGTGAGTATACTTGGAGGGAGTTTATGATCAGTGTCTTGATGCCCAGAGAAGGAAAAAAAAAGTCACTTTCAGCAGGAGGAATCAGTCAAAGTTATGGGAGGGAAGTTTGGAATCCAAGGTTAGGAGATTTTCTGTGATGGATTTGGTAAGAAGTATTGAAGTCTAGAAGTATGGCAGTATCAGGGCAAATAGAGATAAGACAGGTGGTGCAAGAGCTGCAGAAATAGAATTGGCAAGATTTGGCAACTTATTAACTGACTGGCCAAGACAGATGGAATATTCCAAGTTGA
Organism: Rousettus aegyptiacus; assembly: GCF_014176215.1. Classification (NCBI taxonomy): domain Eukaryota; kingdom Metazoa; phylum Chordata; class Mammalia; order Chiroptera; family Pteropodidae; genus Rousettus; species Rousettus aegyptiacus. Next base: position 55,530,609 of record NW_023416312.1, on the reverse strand, counting down.
TGCTAAACTTTTTAGCTTGGGTAAATGGGAGGAGTAATTTCCCATTTAAAGGAATCTTAAAGTGTCAAACATTTCTTTACACAAACTATATCTCTGTTTTCTTCTCAGTTTTATAAAGCTGGACTGACACTTCAGGTTTTTAACCCTTTATAATGGAAAATTTCAAACATATACAAAAGTAGAAATAAATGTATATGGAACTAAATTGTACCCATAATCCAGTTTCAATATTTATCAATATCAAAAGCCAGGTGCCCAGTTTAGGAACAACATAGCCTAAAATTAAATTTTCCATGGATAGAGTTTCTTCTATGATATCCCTAAAAGGGTGTGTAAAATTGTATATCTCTGTCCATTTGTAGATACACGCAGAGAAAGGATGCATAGAGTCTGATAGGTTCTATGACATGGCCCCATCCCATCCCCCACCCCCAATCACTCACCTGAAAGGAAGCCTTGCTTGTATAAAAAAGAGAATTTATTTAAGATATGCTCTCTGGAAGCTTGAATGTCAGTTAAGCACTACTTTTGGTAAGTTATTCTGATTCTTCAAAACTAGAGTATTAGAGAGCTCGGACACCAGATAAGTACATTCTCATTGAAGGCCAGGGAGGTCTGGAACATGGAACTATGTATGCACACAGAGGATATGTCTAGATGGGTGTGATCTATAGGCCTGCCTGTGAGCACTGGTTGCTTAGTAAGTATTGAAGTTGAAGGAAGATGGAGAAGAAAGCTGAACAAAGAGATGGTCGTCGATTATATATCATCCCCATTTATTCATTAACAAGTGTTTATGGACAATTTATTATGCACTAGGCACTAGGCTTGGTCCCAGATGTACAGAAACAGTCTCCACTTTTGTATACTTACATTCTCATTGGGAATACAGATGTCACACTAATTATCATAAAAATAAGAATATGTCAATAAACTGTGGTAACTACTAAAAATGAAAGACACAAGGAATAGCATGTACAAATGCTCAGTGTTGGGAATGAGCATGAAACTGTGTCTGCACTCTAAATCATGGCCACAATTAGCAGGACCTAAAATCTTAAGTGTAGCTGATATTCAGATCATTAGAAAAATCATGAGGAAACTTCAGGGGCATATAGGAAGAGGGCATACCCTGTGAACTTTTCTTTTTGAAAACTATGGGAGGCTTTTAAAGTTTTTAGCACACATATTGGAAGGAGAAAAAGTAAGTTGATGTGATCAGATCTACATTTAAAGAAGATAATTCTGCTTGGTATGAACATTAGATTTCAGGAAGGGGTACAAATGCATGGTGAGTGACCAGTTCAGTGGTCATTGTAGAAGTTAAGGTGAAAGATGAGAGATGATGGCTTATGTTAGGGTGGTGATGATGATGATGGAATAAACTGGATGCTGTGGAGTACCTTAGACCACTAAAAAATTTTGGCACAATCCATTGCAATGGAAAGTTTGAGCCTCACTATACATTTATATTAAGTAAAATAGTTTCCTGGTAGTTCAGCTGCTGAGCTAGGATTAAAGCTCTAGGACATGCCAAAAGCCACATAGTAAGTGGCCAAGCCAGGCCTTAAGCATAGACATGTGCTCAGGTGGCATATACAGGATAACCGTGGATTAATTCTGTAAAAACAGTTGATCAAGTAGCCCTATGTAGTCTTATCCTCAATCAACACAAGATATTGACTGTGCACTGTACAGAAAACAGAAGTATCTTACAAAAATAGCCTCTAGTGTACAAAGAAATAAGCACCACCTCAATATGTACAATCCACTTAATGAATACGTTCTAAATATCGAATAGATACTATTGAACATAGCACTTTGCTCTGCAGAATTGCCAAGTTAATTCACAGGGTGGATTTACAGAGGAGTCTGTTTGATAGGTGATTTCTAACTATTGGAATGGGAATATGCAGAAAGTCAATTGTTTTAGGTATAAAAAAAAACAATGATTCTCTTAAACCAAAAAAGTAGAAAATCCCTTGCTATCTCTCATGATTCATCATCTGCCATGGTGTTTTCATCTCTCTTTTTAGGATCTATATAAGGCTGCCATTAATGAATGGGTAATAGACCTTTAAGACTGGGCTAGCTGAATAACAGAATCCAAAAATGCCATCCTCTGAAGACTTTTAGTTTCTGGAGGAGATATATGCACAATTTATCTCATGAGCCTCATGAGGTCTACAGTAGCCCTCTGATTGGTTTGGCTGATCTTGCTCTGCCAATTCTCCAGAATCCCTGGTACCTTGAATGGGTTAGCTGACAGCCGTCTAACTTACCTCTCAGATTACCCACCACCCAGCTGCCTGTCTTCGATCTTCATCCTTTCCTGAATCTTGCCAGCCTCCCAATTCACTGTCTGCCATTTTTGCTGCCCGTTTCTTAGCACGTCTTAGTATCCTTCATGCAACATCATTGAAAATCCATGGAAGGACACCGCAACCAGTGGTTTTCAATCCTGTCTGTGTGTCAGAATCACTAAGTGTGACTTTTTACAAATGGAGATGCCTTGGCTGATTTTGTGTTAGAGTCTCTGGAGGGGGAATCCCAGGAATACACATGTTTAGAAAGCTTCACAGGTATTTTGGAAGCACTGGACCAATGTTTTGGCTTGTGTTCCCCTTAGAGGTTTCAGATTCCCGCAGATGGAAAAAAGGATCAGCATGTTGCACTTTATGCTCCTCTCAAGAATTTAGCATTCCCTTGAGTATAATATTAAATTAGAATAATAGCACTAACCCCAGTTAATGCTATTATAGATACAGAAGAAACATCATTTTCCATTCATGATAACAACTACCATTTATTGCAATCTTAGTATGTGTTAGTCACTATTTTACATATTTTTTTCACAATTTTTTAAATTTAATCTTTTAAATCCCATGAAGATTTAATATTATTTACTTGAGAAAAATGATGCTGAAGAGTTAAACAACTTGCCCAGGAGGAAGTGGCCAGTTAAGATTTGAACCTAGGACTGTCTGATGGCAATATTCATATTCTTAGCAATATGGCCATCATCTCATAATAAACAGGTGGCAGAATTGAGAACAAAACGAAGGTCTCTCTCCTCTTTTGGTTCTTCGGAGCTCACTGTAAGGTGCTTTAGAGTGTGGGCTGAACATCCCCCCTATTGTTGCTGGGGGATTTAGGGCAGATAAGACCTATAGTAGCTGCCCATAAAGAAGAATTTGATCTCACTGGTGAGTCTCAAGAAAATGGTTGTGATAGCAAACCTGAGGCAAAATCGTGTTTTGTACATCCTGACTCTTTTTAGGTTATTTCAGCTGTACCTTTCCAGTTAAAGTCTCAGCCACTTCCCCTATTTTGTTGTGATGCTGTTACTCACTGTGAAACTCCAGCTGACCTGAGATTGCCAATACTACAGGTAAATCTGCTGGCAGCAGCAGAGGTCCCTTGAGTCCATTCTCTTCCTGACCATGATAACTCCCACGGTCTTTTCCCTCTTTGTAAGCATCACTCTGTGTTCACTAGCACAGCCAGATACTTTTGTTCAGACCCAGAAGGAGTGGAACTATTAATTGTTCTAAGAGTCCTCATAATTAAAGGACTCTTATAAAAAGGTACCCCCTCCTTCACGGCTATTAAACCACTGGAATCATGGCAGAGTATTCTGCTAGTTGCAAGAAGTTGATGGATCTGCTGCAGAGTTCCAAGAAGAGGACAAGAAACAAAGGGATTTTTTTTAACAGTTGGGATTCCTGTGGAGTTATTAACATTTGTATCACCAGTTCTATTCTGCTTCATTCACCAGGGACAAATAATACATTAGTTTTGATCCTGATATTCAAAAGAAAGCCATAAGGTGACTAGTACAAAGGCTGCCCATTCTAAAAATCTTATTGGAATGCAGCACACTATTAATTGTTCTAAGAGTCCTCATAATTAAAATAAAATACTTGCTATCATCTTTATTTTTAAATGCAAGACTGTGTTTTAAACATATTCCGTATGTAATGCTTGCACCAAATACTTATAGTAAAATTTGTTTTTAGTATTTCTCATTGTGCAATATACTATTGTGTTCCACAGTATTATAGCCCTGATAAAACACATAATGAACACTTACCAGTCAATAGAAAGGATTTAGTCATTTCTGATTATCTATAGAAATCAGATTATAGCAAAGTGCTTCCTGAACAATCACATCTTAATGTGAGGGGTAAAGCTACAACACAGAAAATGGAGATTGTTCAGTCGGATGGACCATTCAGCCATAGAATGGCCCCATGCAAGGATTAGAGACCTCTCATTTGCCACCTTCTGAAATGCCTCCTTGATCTAGTCTGCACAAATAGAGACATACTGAAATAATTTGACACTGGCAAAGTGTCTGTCAGCTGTCTGAAGTGATAAATGAGGCATATTGAGTTTTCTTTGTCACATCTAGAGACACAAAAGTGGGAAGGGGGATTTTTAGTTAATCTTTCAGGGGAGTCTGGATACAGAGGCTAATACATTCTGAGCTGCATCGGTTTAGAGTGACGCAGCTGGAAAAGATGCAATTTTATGTATAGTTGCTTCTCTCAAGAAACACAGGCGTCTAATTGTCCTCTTCCTGCTATTTAAGTTTACAGATGAACATTACTTTTAAACCAAAGTCAAAAAAGAAAGTCCTATAAAGGCAACAACCCATAACCTTGACTTTTATTTTGTCCCAAGTCTGAAAAACAATTATCTCGAAAGTTTTATCTTTGTCTTCAGAGTTAATCACAATTCTTCTCATGACCATATTAGGAAGCTTTTGGAAATGCCACTTAACCTTCACCTACCAATTTTATAGCCACAAGAAAATAGGCACTATAGGTAGAGGAACCCACCCACTAAACTTGACTGCAGGCTAAATCAAAGTTCTGACAACCTCTGTAAAGGAAGACATGAGTTCTTAGCACATTATTCGATCTGAAAATTTTGATTCAGAGTCATCCTAGGAACCCAGGACTTTAGAGGCAGAAATGATTTCAGTGTAATAATCATAGATTAACTTTTCAAGGCCACTTTTTATTCCAAGTAGATACATGCCAGACTCCTGGTGCAGGGTGGACTATCTTCACACACTTTGGGTTCTATTTAAAATGGAGTCTTCCTGAAGTGAGTCCATGTTTCCTAGAAACATTTATCTAACTAACTCTTTTAACTTATTCTTACCGAAGAGATTATAGGACACTAGTCTCCAAAAACTTATGTTGTGTCAAATATCAGCATAGGTACCATTAGCAGACATCTATGACTATTAATTTCTATTGTTAATTGCCTACCCATCTGGTCAAATGTAAATTCTTCCACCATCTGTTGGGGGAATTTCTGACAGGAGAAAATGAATCTAGCAAACCAAACATTTTCAGCCTATCTTTGGACAAAAACATACCTCTTGTGTGGTGGTTTTCTCCTTCTTTTCTCCCCAGGTTTGCACATAGCACAATTCTGGTTTTGAAAGTAAAATACACACGCACACACACAAACACACACACACACAAATCAGTGACTGGGCTGAAGAAGCAGTATTTAGGACACTATATGCATTCAGCAAGATAGAGCTTTAATCAAACCCAAATATTACATTATCAGTGGCAATGAAATTTGCTCACAAAGCCAGGCACATCAGTGTTTCCACTCCAGGCTATCTTTTTCCTCCCACCTCCCTATTTTTTCCCCTTCTGTTGGCTCCTTAGAGCTGCAGTAAATTATGTGGTGAAATAGGATGAGTTTGAATATTGAGAGCATTAAGATTTCACATTCTGCAGCATAACAATGAACTGCCTTATGTTAGAATTCAAGCTTGTTAGTAAAGTTCACAAATATTATCATCTCCTGTGGTGGCAATTTCCTATCCATCCAGGAAAGTAGGTTTTACTACTAGACCCAATATCCACCATGCCTTGTGAGCTGCAGAAAGGGTCTCTTCACCACGATTCCATATTCTGCACTGCATGACCCAATTCATACTTGGACACGAGGGTATCAGCATCTGTAATGGATTGTATGGTAGTGTCTTTTGACTCACATGAAGGGAAAAGTAGTTCAAAAGGTAATTTTTTCCAGAGGTAAGGCTATTCTAAGGAAGGGGGCCAGTGCCCAGGCACAGGCCTGCAGGACTTGTCAACTGTGTAGAGTGCAGTGATGCCATATTCAGGTCTGAAAGAGAGGCAAACAGGAGGCCTTTCCAGTTACTCATGACTCCATTCAACAGCCTGTCTCTTCAGTAACCTGGGTAGCTACTGATTATCTCAGTTCCATGCTCCAATCCAAGCCTGATAATTTGGGGAAAGTAGAGTTGGAGCATGCATAGCCAGTTCTCAATCCCTTCTCTTTCCTCGCCTCTTTACCTAGAGGGGCTTAGAGTCTTTGAAAAAGCCAGAGAAGAAACATCCTACTTCCTAACCAATGAGGCTAAATGAGGAATTCTTTAGGGGTTAATTTACCCATGTTTGGAGTGAAATGAGAAATAATTTTTATTTTTTTTAAATATTAAATTTCCTAAGACAAAGTTGGTCAGCAATTTTGAGTCTATAGAAAAGGTTACCACTAAGCAAGTAGATTTTTTTCTATTGATTGTCACAATTAAACTCTAAGCCCCTGAAAGCCTGAAATTTGGCACATTTCAAATCTTTATTGAGGGCTAATTGCTACACCTAGTTAGGATATAGATGAAGAAAATGTCTTAAAATTGACAGAGAGATCAGAGATCAGAGGAGAGATAATATACTGATGAGAAAGATGCTTGCATTTTCCTAACTCAAAACTAGGTCTCTAATTAGGGTTTTGACAGGGAAAGTTAACCTCTGCAGGGCTCTGGAATAGAAGTAGATACTTTGATTTCTGATCATTGACCTCAACCTGAATAGAATGTTAACTGTGAATTCCTGCTCTTAGAGAAGTGAAACCTAAGGTAATACAGTGATAGAAGCAAAATATCTTTTTTATCTTCCTGGAAAAAGTGAATATTAGTAACAAAAATGATGCTTTCTCCAGAAGGAGGAATGAGGTTTCTAGGAGTATCTCTAAAAGAATAATGCAATAAGAGTCCCATTGGGAGTGGAGGTGGGGTCTCATCTACTTATTATGTACTACAGAATCTTTGAGAATGCCAAGAATATCACCAAAATTGCTATTTACAGTCAGGTCCCTGGGTCCCAAGGGAGAGATGAGGAAGGTGTTATAGGACTGAGTGGCTTCTGGGAAATTAGGGGCAGAGACTCTTGTGTTACCCTAGGATTCATTCCACCAAGAGAAGGATTTTGCAGACAATATCAGTTCCATGTCATAGTAAATGAGGAGAAATCAGAACATCACTTTGACTAGAGAGGCACTCAGTAGCAGCAGCAACAAAATTTTTCTCTGGTGCCTAGTTACTCCTCTTGATACCGTTCTACTTTTCTATTCTTTTCTCAGCCAAATTCCTCAGAAGAGTAGTCTATTCTAGATTCACTGTCTCCGTTTGCCTCCTTCCCAGTCACTTCTTGATCCCTGCATTTTGGTTTTCTTTCTAACCCCTAGAACCAACCTCACCACCTAAGCATGGTAACTGGTGGCTTGTGTGTCATAAAATACAAGTGCTCATTTTAGTCTTGTTTCATCTGGTTCAACCTCCCATCAGCGCTTGACCTTCTTCCTTCAAGTTCTCTATTAGTTTATGTTACATTGGTCTCTATTCATTTTATTTCTACTGATCTGACCACTCCTTCTCAAAAATTTTGCAAGCTTCTCTTCCTCTGCCAAGTCTTTAAAGGTAGGCATTCCTGAAAGATATCTTCTAGGCCTTATGCATTTTTACTTTCCATGCTCTTCGTAGGCCAGCTCAGACATTCACATGCCCTCAGAAATATAGCTTCATGCCTGACCTCTCTTTTGTAATTCAGTTCCCTTATCTGACTAATTGACATCTCTACTTGGATGTCTTGTGGATACCTCAAACTCCAAACTTGAACATTGAAATCATCTTTCTCCCCCAACCAGCCTCTTGTTTTATATCTCCTATCCTAATAAATTACAGCACCACTGTCCCCCCATTAAATTACCCAAACTGAAAACTGGATACCATCCTTGATTCTTTCTTTTCCCTGTTTTCCTATATCTTAATTGAATATATTTTGCCTCTCAAATCTTCCCAGTCTGTTCTATCCCAATGCCGCTAACATAGCTCAGGCCACCAACACCTAGAGCCTGCCTACTACAACAACATACTCAACTTCACCCCTTCATTCTTCCTTGCTCTTTTCCAACTGGTTCTGCCACATTACAGTGAGAGTGGTCTTTCTCAGTTGTAACCCTGATCATGTCACTCCCTTGTTTATATCCCATATATGGCTTCCTGTCACCGCATAATAGTCTAAAATTTTTATAATGCATTACAAGTTTTCCATTGTGTAGACTTTTCTTACCTACCCAGCCTGATCTCTTACCACATTTTTATCTGTGCTCTACATTCCAGTTATGCATACGTTGTGTTTTTTGTTGTTGTTATTATTGATGTTTTTCAAAAATTGCCAGATTCTCTTTCACCTGGACTTTCATACTTGCCATCTGGTAAGAATCTTTACCTCTACCCCACCTCTTTTGCTCCTAGCAAATGCTTTCATGATTAATCTAAAGTATCATTTACTCAGAAGGGCTGTTATGTTCTATTGCAAAATCTGTTTTCTCCTGCACAACATTTACTACACTTTTATGTAATTATTTGCTTGTTTTTTTGCTACACTGTAACCTCTGTGAGGGTGGGGATCTTATATATCTTATTCATCACTTTATCCCCAGTACCTAACACTAGCGCTCAACAAACATTTGGTGAATGATTGATTCATTATTTGAGGGAGTTACAGTAAAGGAGGTAGGAGAGAACTACTTATGTATTTGTCATCTTGGAAGAGTGGTTAATAGTCAGTGAGAAATGCAAAGCATTACTCAAATATTTCGTGTTTTTTTTTTCTGGAGGAAATGGTTCTAATACTTAGAAAATTAAAAACCTGAAAAAATAAGTCTACTTTGGATTAGAGATACAAAATCATTTTAATAATTGACCATTCAGGCTACCTAAAGACATTTGAAAATGTTATGGGCATGTGGTAGAAAGACTCTCTTCTAGAATCAAGGGCTGCAGAACAGGGATGCAGGTGGTAGAAGTAGATCATAAGTAAGGGGATAATGACACTGATGAGTGCCACTGTAACAGGTTGAGGACACCAGCTGTAGTAGTGGCAGAGAAATCAATGATGAGCACAATAGTTCTTAAAAGCAAGAATTACAGATGCTAATGTCATTACAGTAGAAACTAGAAGCTACTAAAAGTCTTTGGAAAAAGTCTGGTAATTTTTGGAACTACTTGCATTCTTCTGGAATGAAATTTTTGCTTTCATGACAAGAAAACAGTAGGAGACTTTTGGTAATTAGGATTCTTCTCAGGGCATTCTTAATTCCATTCCCCATACACAAACAGAGTGATCATTTCCTCTGAGTGAAGAGGGGGAGAAAGATGGGCCAGCCCTTCTTCTTTGCCTATTCTCTTTCTCCCTTTGAGCTTTCACATATATGACACCTTTTAACCACTCACTCCCCATCCTAGGTTTATGTCTATAGCTAATACAAACTTTTTAAAGAGAAATCTCCCAGTACCCAGTGAATCCTCAACTGCTGCTTACTTTATAAACTCCAAATGGAAAAGAAAACAAACAAACAAAAAAAACAAGCAAGCAAACAAACAAAACACTTCGGGTTGCAAAATAGATGCTGAAAATGGTAAATATACAGAAGAAAAATCAATTTTGGCACCTACAGATTTCTGACTGAGCAATATACTTTCCCTTTATCTGAAGGTATTTGATTTTTGGAACAAAAAAGTTCTAGAGAATTCAAAATAGCATATTGGGCATGTGTAATGCCATATTGTCTTCTGTACCTTTACAAAGACATGCTGAGATGTGTTCCTTTGAATGTTCACACATGTGGCTATTTGAATACATGAATCAAAAGGAAGAGGAAAAAGAAACAGAAGGGGAAAGACCTAGAGGCGATATTAAACACCAGGAAGCAAAATTGATCTTCTACCGTATTTCTTCCAGGAAGCTAGTGTGCTCAAAAACATTGTCCAGAGCAGAAACCAAATCACCTACATTTAATGGTTGGGCTCATCAGCTGTAAAGACCTTTCCAAAAGTTTCATAAAAACAAGAAAAAAAATTCAAATAATAAAAAATGGAAGGGAGGGTGACACATTGTAGTCCTAGAAAATTGCAGTGGCAGCCATTTGATGATATTCTACTTTTAGACCTAGTTTAGGATAAAATTGCTGCCTTACTTCTTAATTCCATATTATGATTGTACCCTTATTTATTGAATGCACTAATGGTATATCTGCCTACTTTTAGAATTATAATCAATATTTCTCCTGAAAAACAGTCATTTGTTAGTAGCAAATGTCATCAAGAATGAGAAAATGTGCTGCTTATTTCTTACACATTCGGCTTCCCCACAGCCATGAGCTAGTCTTCTGAGAAAGTAATGTATATTGGGTGTCCTGTTACACCATGATTCCACGTTAAAACAGCACTGAAAATCCTACAGTATGGGCGATTGTAACTATTATTGTAATCTGGATTTGCATCTCCCTCTCTGCTTTTCTTCTTTGTCTTCTCAAAATCTCTCTTGGTTAATGTAACTGTGTGTTTTTTTTTCTCCTCCTAAAGCTGTCTATTTGTGTCTTATTCTGAAACTTTACCTTAGAGTATATAACTGTCTCAATCTCTCTCTGACTATTATTCTCTTGTTTGCTGGCCTCTGTGCATTTATCTTTTTTTCTGTTTCCTTTCTTGGTGAATTTCTGCTCCCTCTTGGAGGACTGAAGGATAACTCACTTTCTCTGTAAAGCTTTCCACGACCCTCCCTCCCTACTCCATTTACTTGCCTCTCATAGCTCTTTCACATTGGACTGTAATCTGAAGTGAGAAGAGACAGTATAATCGACTAGGTCTGCTATCAGAGCCAGTCACACATAATATCTAATGTGGTTGATGAGCACTAGAAGGAACCCCTGATTAAAATGCCCTCTGTTCCAGTACTGCTATACTCAGAATTTCACTGTCAGCCTAGGCCTATTGCTACTCAAATGAGAAGGAAGGTGTGCTTCTTTCTGCCCACGGTCTCAAGCAATGGCTCTAAACCAATGGTCCATGTGATGGCCTAATAGCTTCCCTGGTAATTTGTTGGGTAGAGGCATATACATTTCCCTGAGCACATGCATCCTTTGCTCTCTGACACTGCACTTCTGTTAGAATGATGTGTCTTAAACTTTGCTGTGTATCAGAATTCTCTTGGGAAGCTTGTTAGAACTACAAATGCCTAGATCCTACCTCAGAATCAAACTTGGGGAGGGAGATGCTTGGTATTTGTATTTATAATAAGCTCCCCAGGGCATTCTGATGCTCAGTCAAGGTTGAAAATCAATCATTAGAGTAGAATTTCTGTAGGTTAAGCACTGATCTCCTCCTGGATCTCATTTAAAGTAAAAATAAATTCTAGAAGAGCAACACAGTAAGAAAAAAAATGGCTTGGCATAAATGGATTTACCATGAGGTTTTATAGGCAGGAAGGAAAGCAGTGACGTGTTTAGCACACGCCGTGTGGTCCACACTGTGCTTCATACTGTATGGCTATTAGGAGAACCTTCCATTCTCATGGCTTTCTGGGTAATGCTCCTTCTTACTAGAGCAACACTTCTGAATTTTCTTCCCACTTATACTCATTTTCATCTCATGAGTAAGGTTGTCAGGTAAAATACAGGATGCCCCATTAAATTTGAATTTCAGATAAATAATAGATGATGCAGGTAGTATAAGTAAGCCCCAAACACTGTATAGGGCTTAAATAATAACAAAAGTTATTATTTATTTGAAATTTAAATTTAATTGCATTTTCTATATTTTTATATGCTAAATCTGACAACTCTACCTATGGGAGAAGGAATGAATTATCTGAATAGAAGCATTGGTCCGTGTTTTGCAATTCAGTAGAACTAAGAGGACATTCTGGGTTAGTTTGCTCTACAGACCCAAATTCTCCTTTAGGTCAGTCATCTCAAAGACTAGATGCAGAGGGAAGAGAACTATTAAGACCATTTGGCTGCAAATCAAACTTATATCCTTGAGTTCACCCTTATCAGTAAAAAAGCTAATATTTTTATCTTCACTTGCCTTAAGCCTGTGCCTTATTTCGAAGTTGGCTTTGAAATCAAATATCTAATATTTCCTCTCTGGACAACCACAATGGTTATCTTATTTACTTTAATCTTAACAGTATCTTTGCTGTAACCCCTTTTTACAGTTAAAAAAAAATAACGGGTCACTGATATAGGCAATGCGAGGAGCAAAATTGAAACTTTCCAACACATAATTTGGCCTCAAGCATTTGATTGGGGCAGATATTTTCATCCCATTATAGTGAAATCGACATCTGAATCTGTGTTTTATTAGGCTATTTATGATATACTAGCCTTTAATCATGAGAAAAAGAAAAATCCTTCATACTAATGGTGCCTTTATCCAGTTTGACAAAAGGAAAAGTGAAGTATTATCCTTCACTCTCATCTTATGCTTTATGAATGCACAAATATATAAAGCTTTATACACACATATAAAATATATATAAACAACAGGGCCACTAACCAAGATAAAAGGCAGGATGCCTAAGGGAAAATTCCCTCACCTCAAACATCGATTAGAAATGCTTATTAGTGGTATTTGATTGACAGTTCACATGAATCCTCTTTAGGCTAGAATGCTTAAAGGCTGTAGGTAGGATGTAGTGCTTCAGAGTAATTTCTAGAAACAAGTGACCTTTGGAATCTAGCATTAGTCAGTTTTAGGAAGAGAAAAAGACCATAGGCAAAAGACCTGTTCAAGATTCATATTTGGATTTATTCAATGGCCCTTTATTTTAAGCCATGAATATAGGTTATGCATAAGTATTAGGTTTCTAAATAAATTAAGGGAAGGTAAGAATAAGCAGGCACTTGAAAAATGATTGCATGTTGACTCTTGAATGTGGATCTGAAAGTGACTGTGTATGTGTATATGTGTATCTGAATCTTTGAGTGATAATGCTGTTGTGTGTGTTCAGATGTTTCTATACATACCTGCTATTGCTTGACCATGTAGCTTGTGAGCTCTCTCTCTCCTCATCTATTATGGTACAAATAAAACAAAGACACCAGATGTCAGTCCTGCTCAGCTAGAGTCACTAATGCAAGTATCTTCAGGCTCGGCCAGTCAAATTATTAAGGTAGCCATGACCACCAAAACGGAAAATATAAAACATCAAAAAATATTGGAAAATTTCAGCCATACTAATTGGTGAGAGTTGATGTTGACATCGTTGCCATAGCCCCATTATCTTTTGTGCCAGGTATTACCCTTGCACATCTGAGTGCTGTTTCTCTACCCCCAGCTTTCAGATTGGGCCTCTTCACTGTCAATTCCTGCTGTACCACAACCAAGGTCACCATTTCCCCTTTGATATTTTTACATCGGATTCTCAATTATTATCTTCAGAAGTAAGCCCTACACCCTCCTCTTCCATTATCACTTATTTTTTTATCATCTTGTAGTTATTCTTCATTTTCTCTGTATTGAATTCTTTTCTAGTTATTACCAGATAATCATTTGCAAATCCCAGGCCTGTTGATGCTCATTGCAGAGAGTTCTCATCCTCTATGCCCACAACTGTGCAAATGTTAGTCCTTAAAGTACATGGCTTTTTTTTTTGCCTCAACTATAGAAAGCTCACTCATACCTCTGTTGCTCAAGCTATTATTCAAATCTATGTGATGCGAACATTCTGGCTTACATAGACCCTGACATAGTATTTCTTGCTGTAGTAAGAGAGGTTCTTTTAGCTGGCCTTGATTTTAAGCAGAAATAAAAATATCTTCTTAGCTAGGGAAGATTTTGTCCATTTCTTAAATGTCCTTATGTGAATGGCTTCTAGCCTTTCCACAGGCTTTGGGGGACCTGAGTCATAGTTTTTCTTTACTATTACATAATACACCATGATTCTTGAGAAAATTGTGAGATATCTTCTCCGGTGCCATCTGCCTTCCTTCCTGAATAATAATAGACACAAAGATAACTAAGCCTATATTGTTTACCAGATGCAGCTACCGTGCTAAGCTCTCCATGTGTATTATCTCATTTAAGCCTCAGCATGATCTTAAAATGTAGAATTTAAGTTCAGGGGTACAGATACCCTTTCTGGCTTATTTCCTGTGGTATCACCAGTGCCAACACAGAGCCTAACACACAGAAGACCCTCAAATTTGTTGAATGAATAAATGAAGTAGGTTCTATTTTTAACTCATTGTTTTACAAATGAAGGAAAAGAGTCTCATGAAAGTTAAGTGACTATCCCAGTGTCAGACAACTAGTAAATGATAGATCCATCTTACTTCAAAATCTGAATTCTTTGCCACACTACTGTGCCTCTTGTCAGTAAGCCTATTCCCATCCATTGCGTAGTGAACAACCCTATGAACTCCACTAGAGAAGCCCAATTGTGCTATCCACCTGAAGACATGCCCAAGTTCCCTTTATGACATCAAAAAGATCTACATCACAAAGGCCATCACCCCTTTCGGCTCATTTATTCTAAGAAATTTCTGGATTAACGTTCCTGTTCGGACCTTAAAGTTTCAGTCCAGTCACTTAAAGAGGTAAATGGGAGTGACAATCCAGGCAATATGACAAGACACTGAAGAAATATTTCTGGTCCAGGACATTTCAACAGGACCTTTTGAATCACAGCACATGGATGGCCTTGTATTTAGGGACGTTGTGAGGCGCAATCATGCTTTCACTACATTTAGCACATTAATGTAGAAATGTGGTGAATGAATCCCTTACTGGTGTGAATAAGGTAAGAAGTAATGCACTGTAGTAAATTATCACACACGGTGGGACACCACAAAGGGTTCTTTAGGAGTGCGGAGGATAGTAGTAGAAAGCTGGATCAGGTAAGGTCCCTACCCTTCATAAGCTTACAATTTAATTGAAGAGTTAAGGCAAATTAAGAGTGAAATCAATTCCATAATTCATGAGCTGTCTCAAGACTATCTGTGATTAACTTCCAGATGAGTAGCTCAGTCAATAGAGGCTGAGTTCAAAAACATGAGACTTTAGTGTCGACTGGGAAGGTATCATTGCTTATGAAAGTAAGTTGCTTCCTTACCTCCTGGTATCTGGCCAATCATTTTCAAAGCACTTACAACTTAAATAGTATCTTTTCTGAATGGACTTCAGAAAATTTATTTATTCGAAACAGTACTCTGTCTCTGTGTCAGAGAAAAGGGGTAAACTTCAGTTAGTGACTTCCCCTGTCTAGATTCTCAATCTCTCTCTCTCTCTCTGTATATATGTGTGTGCATATATATATATATATGCACACATACATATATATATACACATATATATATGCGTATATATATACACACACACGCACCACACACACACACACACATATATACACACATGCATACATATATATATTTATATTTATATATGTGTGTGTGTGTATGTGTCCATTTTAAAAAATTTATGGATGAAATATGCTTCAAAATAACCCAGGAAGTGGTTGGAAGAGAAAAATGAAACAAATTGACTATGGGTGGTTAATTGTAGAAGTTTGGTAATGATTATTGAGAGTTGTTTTCGATATTCTCTCATTTTTTGTATGTTTGAGTTTTTATTAAAAGTTTTATAAAACTAAAACATAAGAACCTATATTTGTGAAAGGCCTTCCAGGCAATTCAGATGTAGTTAGTTTGCAGAGTAGTATTTGGGAGTTAGACA
This sequence comes from Rousettus aegyptiacus, assembly GCF_014176215.1. Taxonomy (NCBI): domain Eukaryota; kingdom Metazoa; phylum Chordata; class Mammalia; order Chiroptera; family Pteropodidae; genus Rousettus; species Rousettus aegyptiacus. The sequence goes on along the minus strand of NW_023416312.1, from coordinate 55,514,756 downwards.
AGATTATCTCTCAAATATTTTTCAGATGAGATATATTGTTTTTGTATGAGAACAATGACACCTTAAATAGGACAAATCAGGAAGTGCCCTCTTGATTAAGGATATATGTTAGTTTTTCTGGGGATAAATTTAAATGTAACCATCAAAGGTGGAGCAAACACGTGAAAAAAAAAATACAAACAGGCTAATACTCTGCATAAAGCCGAGTACAGAAAGTGGTTTCTTTTGGGGGGCAGCAGGGTGGAGATAAGAAATAAAAGTATTTCCAGTCAAGGTAACCAGTAAGTAAACAACCAAGAGGCTCCCTTTGGAAGGGTTAGTAACAGCACCATTCAAATAAAAACAAAGAGTGATGATGCTAATACCTCATAACATCTTTCTAAATGCATCTACATTGTCCATTTGAAGCTCATACCTCACTCATGAGGTCATGGAGGAAGCCAAATGAGATAATTTGGGGGAGGCATTTGAGGATTCCGGGAGGTTGTGTTAGTGTGGCAGGTTTTATCATTCTCATTCTACAAATGTGGCCATGGAGGTTCAAAGAAGTTGAGTCAAAGTTTCTTTTAAGCTGTTTTGATTCTTTAGATTAGTTGAACATATCAGGATTTGCAAAGTCTCAGAACAAGTTTCACCAGTCTAGACACTCTGTAGTATACAAAAATTTTGCTTAAACGAAGAGTGTAGAATTTGAAAACTCAGCATCAGATGCCAGATTTATTTGGTTAATGTAGGTAAAGTTTCTGTCTTAGAATGATAACTGCTAGAAGATTGAGTCTAGGGCACTATCCCAAGAAGTAAGGGAAAAGGTGGCACTGTTCCAGAAATTTGGACCGGTCTAACAGAGAAGCAAATTCACCAGAAGAGGTACATTTATTAAGATCTGAACGTACAAAGCTTGTTTAAAAGGCTTCTTTTGAAACATTTGAGAAAAGGCGTTTCCAGTTGAAAGGCTAAGTTAAGTGAGGTCTTGGGTATAGGTTTCCCTCACTAGGGCTTTGGATGACTGTATGCCTCTCTTCTTCAATTCCTAGGAGTGCCATTTTTCAATCAAATATCAACCTGGAAATTTACCTGTCATCTCACAGAATCATTACCAGCCATTCCTACTCATAAGACAGCAACACAGTGTTGATGCAGTTGATAGCAGCAAGTCTGAAGAGGTATAGTATCTCAACTATGAATTAACTTTTCAATTAATTGAGGGCTAAAGCTTTTCTGATGAGAAGTAAAATTGATCTTCCAAATATTATTAGACTGGAAATGAGGAGACCTGAGTTCTTATCTTAGTTCAGCCTCAATTTGATCTACATTAACATCTTCAGAAAATTTTAAAAGTTGATCCAAGTGTTAGACACAAGTTACAAGTAAGAGCGACATGTTACCATATCTTATTTAATGAAAGTTTATTGTAAATGAACAAGTCACACATGTGTTCTAAAGAACTTGACCATTGTTCATCATATAACAGTAAGCTCTTCTCTCACAGGAGTGTTCTATTACTCTATTTACTGCTCTGCTGTGAGGTTAATGCAGCTATTATGTCTCTGCTTCTACTTTCCCACTACAGACCAATGAGATGGACTCTTTTCGGTCTCAAATTGAAATTTCCCATGAGCAAGGATCTGGTTAGAATTCTTATGCCAATCCACATCATAAGTCATTGGTCAGCTCACATATACTGCCTTTGAGTCTAATGTTAAATCATAATCCAGTTATCTATATAGCAAAGTAGCCAGGCCATGTCGTAACTCATCATCCAGCTTCATTTATTACCTCATTTTTGGAAAATCTTCACACACACTTTTGCTAGAGATTGGAAAAAGAGAGTAAGCAAGGAATAATTATATTTAGTGGACATTCTCTAAACATTTATCAAGTGAATTTTTACCAAACAGGGAGATTTGTACAACAGATTGTTTTATTGAGAAACTTAAAATTGTATGCTGAACAAAAACTTTGAGTATTACCAAAGAAGGAAATTTTCCAATAGTCTTCCTAGTCAAAGAGACTAATGGAAATATGTTCAGAGGATAGGTTAAGATTATCTGTAAAGTATACCACTTTGAAAAGATATTTCTTTTCAAATTTTTCAGATAAACCTTATTTTTTGGCTTTATTTCATTTGCTAGTTGGAACTAAAAAGGAAAATCATAACACACGCACACACACAACTCAATTGAAAAACATTATATTAAAATAGCTTTGCAAACCTGCCAAAAGCTATGTAAATCACTCAGGATTACAGGTACTGCCAATAGCATCTAGACGTTGAAGAATGTCCCTTATATAGCATCAGTTAAAAAGACGGATAAAATAGCCACAATTGAAAAAAAATCCAAATAGAATAGTTGAGCAGATAGAGTAATTGTGAGGCCAATCACTTTTGTGTTCTTCCTGTGGCATGCCTCTTCTCAGATGGACTATAGGGACAACATGTGACATTCAAATCTTTGGAGATTTATGCTGAGTTAGAAAATCATTTGAATTGTCCAGTTGTTCTGTAGTTAGGGTTTTCACTGAGAGAAGCATTAGCCTGTTATGCCTTCATGAAGAGTCAGTTTATGTGGAGTTTACCTGTGCTGGAACCAAGGCAACCTATTACTCACTCTGAGGTTTTTTAAAATGTAGGTCTTTGATGATCCCTTAGCCAAAATGTCCTGAATTTTTTTTTGTGTCTATAATTTTACTGATTGACTCATAAGCCTACAGACAAAGAGTTAATATATTTCAACTCTTGGACCTAGATGTGATTTGAACTGAGGTTTTCCAGTTTGTTCAGGTGGCTCCTCTGTCCAATGCTGGCTCCACTTATGAAATTATTAACAGCATATAGTGCTAAGGAACAACCCATAACACATTACACTAGTCATTCATTCTCCATTACCATCACCAGCAATTTCTTTTTGCCGCTCCTCAATTTCACTTTAAGAACTATAATTGTATACATACCAGAAAGAGTGGGATAAGTAACTTAATTGACGTGCAATTGTTAAGTGGTTAGTGTAAAAGGCATTTGTTGGTTAAGGTGATAGCTAACAAGATTTGACCATGCTGAACTGCAACTTAATGACTTGAACAGGGATCCCACCATGACCATCTGATGCTTAGGGGAATTCAGTGTCATGCTTGTCTGGTCTCCCAGCTGAGGGAAATGATCTAAAGCTTAAGGATTAAGTAGGTAGATTTTGAATCCTATTATCTTGATTTCAGGTCTTCTCTTTAGGGACATTTGAAGTTAGGTCACTCACATACTCCTACAGACACAGTCAAGATAGTGTTTCTTTGGGAGGAAAGTAGAGAAGTTTGGGTCATTGTGATCTGCTCTGGAAAGGAACAGAAGAGACTTATCCTTCCATTGACTTAAATATTAAGTGCTTACTATATGGGCTAGTCACATATAGTAATATGTGATATGCTTTGAGCCCTCAGGAAGCTTACCATCTAGAACAGCAGTCCCCAACATTTTTGGCACCAGGGACCAGTGTTCCTATGAGAATATAATGCCTGAAGGTCTGAGGTGGAGCTGAGGAGGTGATGCTAGTAGCGGCTGCAAATACAGATGAAACTCTGCTCGCTCGGCTGCCACTAACCTCCTGCTGTGTGGCCTACTTCGTAAGAGGCCATGGACTGGTACCAGTCCATTGCCCATGGATTAGGGACCCCTGATTTAGAAGACAAGGTGGGTTTTAATCAAATAATAACACCAATAGTAGTGACAGTATCATCACACACTGAGACAAGTATTTTGAGGAAAAGAAAATGATTCTCTGAAAGCATCTAGCAAATGAAACTGACCTAGGGTAGGGAGTTTGGGAGGTTTCTCTGTGGTCAAGACATTTCAACCAGAATCCAAGATGAGTAGGAATTAACTAAGTGTGTGTTTGTGGGCTATGTAGTATGGGGAGAAGGAAATGCTGGGAATAACATTCCAAATCCATGGAAGAGCATATACATAGGCTCTGTAGCAGGAGAAAGTGGGGTGCGGTCACAAAACTGAGGGAAAGCTAGCATGTCTGAAGCATAGAGAGGAAGGAGAGCGATTCAAGATGAGGCTGGAGAGGTACTCAGGGTCAGACTGTTCAGAGCTTTGTAGACCCTGATAAAGAGTGTGGTCTCTGTCCTAAGATTAACAGGAAACCACTGAAAAGTTTTATTTAGGCAGGTGATACAATTATAATTTTATTTTTCAGATTATGCAGGTATATACATGGAGACTGGACTATTAGGCAGCAATAGTAGAAGTTGGGAGATCAGGTAAGAGGCTAGGGCATAATCTAAGTGAGAGAAAATGGTAGAAGAGGTCCTGAATGGACTAATCAAGGAACTTTCAGTCAATGAATAAATCAGCAAGGAATTACTCTGCATATATCTAAATATGCATGAGTAGCTCTACTCATCATCTTGTAGGGAGAGTCATCTTCAGCCTCCCGCCTCTCTTTTTGGAAGCTTGGCTTCCGTCCAATTATCAAGAATTCCAATGTAATAGAGCTGAGTTAATAAGGTGTTACGTTATTAAAAGTATTAGCATTTAAGGAAATCTGGAGAATTGATTCAAGTGCTGTTAACTAGTATTCTTGTATTGAGTACTATTTCTCAACCTGCGATCCAAACGAGTTAATGTCTCAGACTCCCCTGGGGGTTGGAGAAGTTGAGGGGAGGGACTTATAAAAAGTCAAATTCCTGGGCATTACCCCAAACCTATAAAATCCTCAGGTGCTTCTGATAAACATTAAAGTTTGAAAAGTGCTGATGGGGGTTAATTTGGAGATTGACTCTGAATAAGGCAAATGACTGTGACACCAAAGAAATAAGCAGGCATTCTAGATTAAGATAGTCCTGAGAAAATGTTGAGAAGTGAGAATCAGCCAGTTGACTGCAAGGGAAGAGTAGTCAGTAGATTGACTTCACTAGGGTACAGAAGCCTTCTTAAGAACACTTGGAATCACCTTGAATAGGAGAAGGGAGAAGAGAGGTGACTGTATGCCTATAAGGGCAGTCCCGCCAAGCCTGAGATACACTGCACGAAGCAGCTTCTATAATCCCAGAGTCACCGAATGAGGGGCCTAAAGGACTGCACGTTTGGAATTTCCCTCTTCCATGAAGTAAAGAAAACATTTATACCATTTATTTGGCACATAGCAATAATAGCTAACCTTACTAAATTTATACTATTTGCCAGGCATTTTGCAAAGCATTTTAAATGTGTGGCATCATTTAACCCTCAGAACATCCCCATGAGAGAGATACTATAATTATCCCCATTTTGTAGATGAAGAAATTGAGACACAGAGAGGTAAAATAACTTGATTACAGACACACAGCTAGTAAGTGTCTAAACCAAAATTCTGACCTAAGTCTATCACTTGAGGTTGCACCGTTAGTTACAGTGCTGGGTCATTCACATCAATTCTAACTTATGCCCACAAGCATCGATAGTTATTTAAGTCAGAGCACATTTGTTTTTCTGGACAACCATCTCCAATTATTATATATGATGGAGGCTTGGCCCTGGTGGTCCAAAGGCAATTCAGGCCATAATAAGGCTTGGCTGAGGCCTGGATAAGTACATAATTTCATACAGTGCTCCTCATGTCTTGCTTTGTAGATTGATGATGGTCCACAATGAGTTAAGTGTAGCTGTTGAGAGTAAGCATTTGAGAATATTACAATTTGACAGAGTGTTTTTATGTCTGTTGATGCTAACAACAACAAAAAAAAAATGGGGGTTTTTTTGGAATGCTTTTTAAATTATATTTCATAAAAGTATCTATAGACTGAACATTAAAAACAAATGAAAACAAAAACTGTAGTTCTTCACCCCAAATCGTTTGTGACACATGGGTCTAGTGCGTATATGAAAAATGTAAACAACTAACAATATGAAAGTATTTTCAAGTTCAAGTGTAGATGTAGGCTGACCAGTGGATCTAATCTGACCCTTAATTTTGAGATGGCATCCTCTTACAAGTTACAGAATCAACCCTCTTGAGGATTATTATGATAGATCACAGTGCGAAACCAGCCCTTTTTAAAAGTAGACTTAGATTCTTAGAGGTCATGCACCAAATTCTGGCAATTACTGTCAGTTTAAACATACAAGATGAAAAAAGGAAGTATATAATGAATCACACAGAGGCATATAGAACCTGAGCAGTAAAACTTCGATGGGGTAATAGACAAAATGGTGCGGGGTGGGTGGAAGAAAAGCCTCGTCATTTTCATTGACACTGTTCACAGTGTTGGATGTTAAAAAATCTTAAACACTTCCAATTTGTACTTTTGTAAAAACTGAATAAGACTCAGGGAAAATGATGCAGCAGCATTGAATATGCCTTCCGGTGGCACTGTCCATTCATTCATTCAACAAATATTTAATGTGTACCTATTACTTACCTGTCATTCTGCTTGACACTTATGGATACAAAGAGAATAACCAGATAACATCCCTGTCCTCGAGGTGACAGTCTACTGGAACAGACAACTGTTATTATAAAACTTGATAAGTAATAATAGAACAGTGATTATCAAAGGGCTATATCTTTCAGAATCAGGGTGGAAGAGATATGATTTGAAAGATTAATTTTATATTACCTTATATGTATCAGAGAAAAAAAATAAGCATATTGTTCTTTCAAGACAGAAAATAAAGATTGGTAAAAATTTGGCAGCTGCTAAACATTATAATTATCCAAACCAGGAGGCTGGACTCTCAATTGGATATAAGTGGGAACACCAGTGTCTTTGCAAAGAGCAGGAGAGAGGGAATAGATTGCAGGACATTCTAAATGTTTATCAAAAAGGAACAAAGGTTTAAAAAGGTGAGAAACACTTTTGAATCTAGGTGTAAAGAAAGACTTATGGGAACTATGGAGGCTTAAATGCTACCTGAATTTGGTGGGAAGAAGACAGAAACAATGCATGTCAGGTCACAACAATCTTTGATAAGGAGTCAGAGAAGAAATAAGAAGTGCAGGAGGCAGAGGAAGAAGGGAACCCCTGATGTCCCCCTTCTGAAGCACTTGGACATCCTCAGTAGTTCAAGAACAGTGTGTGCCACCTACAGCAACAGCAGTATTAAAAGCTGCTGCCCTTGAGGCATCTGGGATATAGTGCCATTAGAGCTAGAAGCTCTGGCTTTCAAATGCTGCTCTTTCACAAACAAGACTTGCTAACCTCCATAGACCTCATAGACCTGTTGGGGCCCCAAACAAGACTCTAGATGTAGAAGCATTTTGTGATCTTCCAGGTTTATGTACTTGTGTGTTCATGCCCTGTGAATCACACCTCATGATTGAGTTAACTGATGTATAAGGCACCAAGCCCCTCAGAAGGAAATTAGTGTATGAAAATATTAATAATGATGATTCACATTTGCTTCTGGCTAATTCCTTTCTTTAAAGGCTTAATAACCAAAGGAACCTATACACAATGCCTTCTACTCTTAGAAGTGGGCTACTTTGCCATGTTGTTAGCCACCAAGTACTGTTTCCAATTCAAAAGCAATGTTTTTTTTTTTTAAATCAGTGCTTCTTGCCGAAATCTGGAGATAGATACTTATATAAATGTTCTGTGCATACAATGATCGTCATCTCCATATTGTTTGAGGCAATGTACTAGATCATGATGAGCTATTGGTCACATCTGGTAGACCCCTTAAGGAAACTTTGAGATTGAAATCACTGGTGGAGCAGAGCTCACTGAGAGCAAAAGACGAAAAGTATAGTTTTATAAAAGTTAAATGAGACAATCACTCTCAGCCCAATGTCTTGTAATACACATGGTTCCTTACAATGCAATTCCACTCTTCTGGCTTGAAAGGGCTACATCTGTCACTAGAATCCCCTCCTCCTGATCAATGGCTCAGACCTGAGTCCTTCACAAAGCAAAACCAGGCAACAAGCCAGTTCTATCAAGAATAGAGGTTGGCAAACTCAAGGCAGGCAGGAGTGAGCAGCAATGGGCAAGGATCTCCAAGAGCAAGAGAAAATATTTCACATCAATTTAAGTAGTACTGCTATTCCTACTCCAGGTGCTTCCTGGAGATGTGTAAAGGTAAATCCACAGCAAAAGTCAGAAATGGCAGCCAGCAGGACTGTCCTGAACTGTAACCAGGGAGTAAGCAAAGTTGATCTCTGTATATCTCAACTACCATCTCCTTATCCTGGGCCCTCTCCTAGTCGTCTCAGCTTCCCAGGTTTCAACCAATTCCCCCTTCTCCTTCATATCCCCTGTCCTATGTCCTGTTCCTGAGTTTCTTCCTTAATTCAGTCTAGTACAGTCAGTTTATTACATCCAATAAATTAATAGTTGCTAATGAATATGCTTCTGGACATGGGATTTCTATTTTAAATTAAAGGAGTAATTAAGTGTTGGGGGTGGAATGAGGAACTGCTTCTGGGATTTCTCCCCAGGAATTTCATGGATAACGTGGGCCTAGGATTGCACTATAGGGCAGAATTTCCAGTCATTCGGGGGTACTATATAGAACATGGTGATATATTTTTCCTCTACCTTAGACCAAAAGAACTGAAAGAGTTAGTCACTACAATTCAACATACCAACATTAAAGCAATTATTGTAAATTAGCTTAATAATGCCTCCATATGTGTTCAGATGCAGGTTTTGTTTTAATCCTTTTGTCACTACCAAATAAATGGAGGCTTGTAAATACTGATAAACTTAATTTTTAACAAATTATCTATGCTCAAAGTTTCTGATGCTTTTAATTAAAAAAATTTCCTCGTTATATACAGGAAAGTGTCTGTGTTGTAGCAGTATGAGACATCAGGAGAGCATGAATGAAATATGGGAAGGAAGTGATGGCTAACATGTGGCTGTCTTTTTCATTTCACCCACATATTTTTTATTCTGAAGACAGTAAAATCTATGCTTGGCATGGCTGCTGACTGACTTAAAATTCCCTCCTTTTCATACCATAGATTTTAGACTTCTGTTTCTGGAACATTCCAGCAAGGAATCACTAAAGGAGTACTCCAAAAGATGGAGAACAGTGCTTCTCAAGCTTTAATGTCCACATGAATCACCTGAGAACTTGTTAAAATGCAGATTCAGATTCATTAGTCTGAAGTGATGCCTGAGACGTTTCATTTCTAACAAGTTCCCTAGGGATACTGATGTTGCTTATCCATGAAGCATATTTTGAGTTTCAAGGAACATTTTAGATACAGAGTCTAGATATGAGCTTTTTTTGTCTAGTAAGCAGTGAAAGATGAAGAGGCACTATCTGGATCAAGTGAAAAGCAAAGAAAACAAAAAAGAGGCAGATATGAGGCTGATTGCACTCATACCCCTCAGGGGTTCAAGTTGGTGTGTTTCAAGCTGAACAAACCAGAAAGGCAGTTGTTTTCTCAAGCTAAGTGAGAAAATATGTCTAGTGGTTAAGAGCATGGGTTCTGGAGCGTTATTCCCTGGGTTCAAGTTGTACCTCTATCACTTCCTAATAAGGACTTAATCATGCTACTTTACCTCCCTAAGTGTCAGTTTACTCCACTGTAAAATTTGAATAATAGAACCTATCTCAGGATGGTTGTGAAGATTAAATGTAATGAAGAGCATAATGCCTTAGATTTAAAACCTGTCATAAGTGGTAGTGCTCGTCAGGCTTGAGCTGATCTCATTTAAGTACTTCTGTGCTTCTTTAAAGTGTTAGCCAGCCATGGTAGTGCCATATCTGCTTTTGATGTGACTCTAAAAGCAACTTCAATTGTTTGAGACTTAGGAAAAATTGGTGATTTCGGAATTAAATAATGAACTTCTGGACAAAAGTGCGAAAATGGAAAGAAAAACTCCCTGGCAGGAAGTATGCTTATTTTGTGCTTTGACCCTTGTCACTGCTTCTGCCTACTTCTCTGGCTTGAGAATCATTTGAATGACAAAAGAATGATTTAAAAATAAAACCGGTTAGGGGAACAAGCTGTCATCTGTCTCTGGCAAGAGAAAATGTGGAATCTGGGCGGTTGTCCAGCCTAGGGTAGTCCAGGTGCAAGCGAAGAGAAGAGAGAGAAGAAGACCTGAAGAAAGACATTTCCAAGTCCATCAAGTTCACACAGAGCATCGCTGAGTTGTAGGCGCCTTCCTAAGATAAATAAGGGGCTTCTGATATAGTTGGAAAGATAATGGAGTAAAATACATGCACATACACAGGCAACCATGCATACCAAACTGACAAAGCTCCTGTGAGGACACCTGTTGGTTAAAGTAAAGAGTGTATCTCTGGGGAGTAAAGATTAGTCTAGAACAGACGGTTGGGTTAGACCGTGAAGGTCCTTGAATGTGAAATGTGTCCTGTGGGCAATTTGAAGTTAATGATGTTCTGATGGGAGTGGGAGATATCATGTGTAAAAGAGCATTTTAGGAACATTAATCTGGTAACAGTTTGAGCCATTCAGTTTAACAAACATTTACTGAGTTGTATGTATAGCAGCAGAGTTCAAGGTACAGAGATATGCAAGGAAACAGAAAAAAAAAAGAGAGACAAAATCTATATCCTTTAAGAATTAAAAGCCTTGTCAGGGAGATAGATAGGCTTTAAGTCTTAGTATGGAATAATCTCCAATATAGAGTATTAAGCACAAAAATATAAGGTATTAGACAGTTTGTTTAATATGCTGCCATTTGTTTAAAAAAGATAGAGGAAAGAAGTGGACATTTATATATGTATTTGTATATGTATTAGATGTATCTGCAAGGATACACAAAAGTTCTAATAACAACAGCTGCTTCCAGGGGAGGAAATTATGGCAGCTGGTGGGGAGAAGTGTCACTGTATGCATATTCCTTGATACTCTCTGAGTTTTAAAACAAATGAATGTGTTATCTACTCATAAGTCTTATAGATATATAGTAGAATGATGTGTATGATAGTACTGAAGAGGGAAAAGATGAATTTCAGGTGAGAGAAGTTGAGAAGACTTCTTAGAGCATGTCAGCTAAAGCTGAGTCTTTGGACGGTAGCATTTCTACAGGTGATGGCTTGAGAGGGTGTTATTTCAAGAAGAGGACAGAATTTTCCTTGAGCCACAGGGTTGTTTTGATAGGGGTGGGAGAAACTATTAGATCTGTGCCATCTAACATGGTAAGTACTTGCCACATGTGTTTATGAGCACTAGAAATGTGGCTAGTGGATGTGAATTGAGATGTGCTGTGATTGAAAATACTCATGTTTTTGAAGATAGAATATGAAAAAGAATGTAAAGTGTTTCATTAATAAATTTTATATTAATTACATGTCGAAAGGATAATATTTTGGATATATTGGGTTAAATTAAATACACAGCAGATCCTTGAATAATGTCATTTTGTTATAATGTTGATGAAAAAAAATCAATAACCAGTCAGTGCCTGTCTGTGTGGGTTTTCTCTGAAAACTTCAGTTTCTTCCCACATCCCAAATATGTGGATGTTAGGTTAATTGGCATGTCTACATTGTCTCAGTCTGAATGAGTCTGTTTTTTTTTTTTTTGAGTGGCTCTAGGATGGAAGGGCATCCTGTCCAGGGTGGGTGGGTCCTGCCTTGTGCTCTGAGCTGCTGGGAGAGGCTCTGGCCACCAGAGACCCTGAACTGAAATAAGCAGGTTGAAAAATAATGATCTTAGTTGTTTTTGTTAATATTTGTTAAATGCATATATAGCTCATATTTATTTCAATGTTTAATACTAAAAGTGCTTTGAGTCTTTAGTAGTTTGGCAATGTCTTTGTGACCAGAAATATGCCATAGGAACCTTTGTTTATATCAATTAGCCTTTGATAAAAATATTTTCATTATATATCCTTTTACTTAAAGTCAGAGTTTCCAAGTTAAGTGAGGATTTATTGTATTAAAATCAATACACTTGTCTCTGTTTAGTTTTTTTTTTAATGTAGTGGCTAGGTAATTTAAAATTATATCTGTGACTCATATTAGATTTCTACTGATCAGTGCTTATCTAGAAAATGGAGACTTTCAGAGAATGGTGAGCTAGGTCGGGATGGCTGCAGCAGAGGGTGTATGGATATGAGCGGGAGAGAAGGTTGGAAAAAGTGGGCCAGGCCAAATTATGGAGGGCATTGACTACTCAGCTGAAGAGTTTGGATTTTAATTTTGTATTTATTGGTGAGCCACTACAAGGCTTTGAGTGTGAGAATCAGATGATGAAGTGACTGCTTTGCACAGGGGTGAAAGTATAGTTGACCGTTGAACAACACGAGTTTGAGCTGTGTGGGTCCACTTATACATGGATATTTTTTCAATAAATACCTGCATTGTTTTCAGTCTATGGTTGGGGATCCACAGATGTGGAATGCCAACTGCATGCATTGATCTACACCATTTTATATAGGGGACTTGAGCATCCATGGGTTTTATTATACTCAGGCAGTCCTGGAACCAATCCCCTGTGGATACCGAGGAACAACTAAGTATTTTTTGGGGGAGTCAAAGTTATACTCAGATTCTTTACTGCATGAGGGAGTTTGGTGCCCCTAACCCCCGTGTAGCTCAAGGGTCAACTGTATGGGCAAGAAGAATAGTTACGACAGAAATCAAGGAGTGAGTTACCAGGGTCTAGGGTTGGGTGGTGGCTTTGAAACCAGAAAAAGTCTATGTAAATTATAGCATGAAGGGAGAATTGATAGAAATGAGTGGAGGTATGGATGTCAAAGATAACCAGAAGTTTTCCAATGCTTGTGATTAAAAGCATGTCAGTGCCAGGGATAGACATAATAAAGCCTTGAGAGGAAACTGGATGAGGATTGCCTGGAAGAGGAGATAAATTTTATTTGTGACTGTGTGAGTATGAGGTGGATGGCTGGAAGGTGGGATCAAAGGGATGAGAGAAACATAATTTTGGGTCTTAGTAGAGGTGATCGTGGTGGTCAGATAATTATAATGGTGATTTGTACTTGTATGGCATTGTAATATACAGAATGCTCTCATATACATTTTTAATATTATTATTACAGTAATCCGAGTCTTGAAGAGTTTAAGTAATTTGCCCAAGATTATGTAGTTACTTAGTGGCCAAGGTGACATGTTAAAACTCTATCACTGTTATTGCAAAAAAAAAAAAAAAAGGCCAAGGGAGAATGTAGAAAAGCCTTAGATTCTAGGCTAAACAATTTCAGTTCTCTTAAGCTACTACCTAATTTGAGGGCTGGACCCAGCCCTGGAAAAAGCATCTTAGATTCTCTTCAATTGTTTCGAGTATCATTTTTAGAGATGAAAAACTGAGGCCCTAGGAAGTTAAGTGAAATGTCAAAAATGTCTATTACTAAGATAGATAAGTGGAACTCAGACAAGCACCTATGGTAGATTGCATTATTGTTTCCACATATTCCTTTTTCCTCCTTGTTAAAGAGTGTGTCCCTGCTTCTGCCATGAGCCCTGGCGAATTGATGTGGGCTTGGTTATAGAACTTGCTTTGGCCAATGGAATATGAGCCAAAGTGATTTTTGCCACATATGGTCAGAAGTGGCCGAGTCATGGTGTGTGTCAGCCTTTTCTGTTCTTTTCCTTCTGCTATAAGAGTGGCATGTCCCAAATAATGGCTCCTCCTTCAGCCAGGGTCCTGGAATACAGCAGGCATATGAAGCAGAGCCTCAGATGACCTGTAGTTGCCAAATGGAACTTTGCGATGATAACTGAGGTTTGGGGATTGTTCATAAACACAGTACAACCTAGCCAAAGTTGACTAATATACTACCCCATTATATGGGCTTAATTATATTACAAATGCTCACTTTTCACCTGCTTAACTTCTTATCCTTTAGGTTTCCAATTATATATCATTTCTTTATAGAGGCTTTTGTTGACCACCTGGTCTTATTTAGACCACCTTCCCCACCATACACACATATACCATTATTTTCTCCTACAGTACCTATATTCTTTTCTTTGTAGGCACTTAACACAATTGTACTCACATATAGAGTTGTTTATCATTGGCATGCTCCACTTGACTATAAGCTCATGAGGAGCTGGATCACATCTATTTTGGCTCAATATTATATGGTGCCTCTCACATAGTAGTTGCTCAGTGGATATTTGTGAAATGAGTGATGAACAAATTAATAGCTTATTATTAACATTGTTAAAACCAAAAATGTGGGGGGATGCTGCCGTTAGGAAAGTAATACTCAGGGAGAACCTCCTGTGTGCAAGGATTGAATGCCATTTTATTCTTTTTGGTACCTCTCTTTCAAGGAAACTTTGAAAATAGTGGTACTTTTCAAATCCTTTACAAACAGATTTACTTGCAAACAGACTTCTGTAGCTTGGCAGGTTTCCTGCCTGATACCAGGGAAACCTTCAGTTAGACTAGAAGGACTCCTTTGAAAGAAAAGAGAACTGTTGCCATTGAATACTTAGTTTTATGAAGTAAGAGAGTCACTTGCCCTCCCCTCTGAGTGGTTGATGCAAAGCAGGAAGGAGAGGAAGAGAAAGACTACTGGGAAAAAGGAATTATGCACTGGATGTAGTGGATGCCTTGCTGCTCCAAGCCAGAAAGATCAGGCCTACTTCTCCTTACTTTAATCTGCCAAGAAACAACTCAAGAGGTGGCTCTAGACTGTATCACATTGAGCTGGCAATCAAGAGTTTGAAGGCTTTGTGCAAAACTATCTGCTTCTTCATGACAGAGACATACACACATCTGCATGCTCAGGTGGTGGGATGGAGGAGGAAGTAACAATTCTGTATTTTAGATCATGAAACCTCTTGTGTGGAGAAACCCACAAGATCCCACAACTTGAATTGTTGAAACACACAGTGACGCCTAATGCTGAGTGTATTGTGTCAGTGGGTGGAGTCAGTGACTCATGAGGTCCCTTCGCTATTAAGGAAACCCATTAATTCTGTGACCCTAAAGTTCCTGCCTTCTGTGAATCCAGAACACACAGCCAAGCTAGGTTCCTTAGGCAGGGCAGAAGAGAAGAAGCTTATAGGAGTACACTGCATTTTTAAAAAGTAAAAAAAAAAATGTAGTAAAAAGCAAGTGGCATAATTGCCATGACTTATATCCCATGGCATTTGATAATAACAAGGTTAGTACATTACAAATAAGTTCCACATTTACAACTCTGCCTTGATATTTACACTTATTAAATTGTTTAGGAAGGTGGTTCCTAGATGCTGGCAGCCCATATATAAAACATATTAGCATAATTGGAGTACAGCCAAATCCCTCAGTGTACATTACAAATACTTTTTAAAAGCTTGACCTTGGAGAAAAAAAACTTCCTCCTTGTCTTCAATCAGTCATTAGCTCCTGAAAGCACTGCTCTGAAATCAGCTCATAGTCATCCACAGTTGGGGGAGCTTGTCCTCAACACTGACCTTCAGCAGGCCCTCAGTTTCTAGGACAATGATAAAGGTATGTTCTCACCTGGATGAAGAAATTAGCTATGATTTTCCATTACCTGTACCAAACATTCCTTTTCATTTGCTTAATTCACCTAGAGTTGACACTACACATTAATTCATTGAGCAATTGCTTTGTGTAAAGGGCCAGAGATGAATGAGGCAAGTCATTGCCACTAAGAAACTTACACTTTAGTAAAGGACACAGACAACTAACTCTAGTAGAAGGCAGAATTAAATAGGGGCCATAATAGAAGTATGAACAAATTGCTATGGGAGCATAGATAACACAATTTTTTTTAATGAGGGATGGAGAATTAAGGCTTCAGGAAGGCAACATGGGTTTTTGAAGGATTAATAGGAGAAAAAGGGTAAAGTTGGGTGGTGAGGTCATACCAGACTTAACTGTTGTACGTAAAGTGGCATGAAAGGATGTTTGGGATGTAATCATATGTTTGTTTATCACTGGCAAGTTGCAATGATAAATCTGGCACAGCGTGGACGAAGAGATGGTGAAGAGGCTTGAAAGTTATATTTAAGTCTGCTTCTGGGACCTTTGACGCTCATACCAGTTTTGTTAATTAAAGGGAACAATCAAAAGTTTTTGAAGAGAGCCACAAAAGGCCTTTTTAGGAGGCAATTTCTAGCAGTGTGAAAGATGGGTTGAAGAGGTGAAGTACTGATACAGGGAGACTAACTTCTGTGCCTGTCTGGATATTAGAAGACAGGGAATAATACAAGGTGCTTCTGGCATTTTTAGCCTTAGAGACTGGGAAAACTGTAGTGTGCAGAATGAGATGGACAACCTGGATAAAAGCTGCAGTTTGTTGGAGAACATATTTGGTTGGGAATATACTGAGTTTAGTGTGTGAGCTATTCTTTATGGAAAGAAGGCAATTTTGGGGTTCAGAAGAGGTCTCAGTCATGTGCTGGTGGGAAATTGTCAAAGCCATGGAAATGGCTAAGATGATAGTGGAAGGAATACAAATGAATACTGGGGAGTCTGCCTATATTTAGGGGTCATGTAAAGACAACCAATGATAAAGGGGACTGAGGAATTTTCTGAGTTATGGGAAAAGACAGGGCTGGGTGTATCTGTGGAAAAGTGGGTGAAAACGGGATGAGGATTAAGAGGAATTCATAGGTTTTGGCAATTAGATGGTCAATGGCAGCCTTGGAAGAGATCCATGGAAGGTTGCCATTCTTTAATTGGATGGAGGGGACTTGAGGATGCTTGCAGAGTGAGAGGAAATGAGATGATGGAATGGAATAATGGATATGAAAAGTAAAAGTTCTTTCAAAAGTACAAAGCACCATAAAATATAAGGTCATAGCAAGTCAGCTTTTTATCCCAGATGCTCTGGAGTCAAAAAGGTCATTGACATCTAAAAGGCACTTTCATTTTTTATCATTATACTGAATTCTGCTAAGGAGCCTTATTCATGACCCCTTTCACTGCCCTTTCTTCCCTCCCCCAAGCACCAACATAAGTGCTACTAGTTGTTCAGGCAGGTAAAACACTTCCTTACTTGATTTTTGTCAACTATTATAGGCCGCTCTGCTATTATATGTCATGATTGTACAAAAACTGCTCAAAGAAAAAGTTCATAGTATTTAGGTATTTTTAACTTAACTCCCATTTTAATATTTGGGAAAGCGGAGGGATAATAACAAAAAGGTATTTGCAGGGAGTGGGGGTTGGGGAAGATGGAGCAATTCACAAACCAGTTCCTCTCCCAAAACAAAATAATAGGAGCTAAAACAAAGCCATTCAATGTCATATGTACCCAGTAATTGAATGTATGGAGAAGGGAAGCTTTATGGTTCTTTGAGTAGAAAGGTATTTAGCATAAAGGGAATAGACTAGGGCACAGTTTAGAAGTCTGAGAGATTCCATGGAAAAAATTAAAACAGGAAAATTTGCTGTTCTTCTAAAGTAATAATTGTTCAAGAATCTCTTAAAATATTAACCAAACCTGAACAAGCCTGATCCCATCCGATCTTGGAAGCTAAGCAGGGTCGGGCCTGGTTAGTACTTGGATGGGAGACCAGGTGCTGTAGGCATTAAAAAAAATAAATAATAAAGAGGGGATTGTAAGATGACAAGTTCCTTGCAATCTGTGAGGTCAACCAAGGGTTGCCTCACCTAAATATATATATATATATATATATATATATATATATATATATATATATACACACACACACACACACACACACACACACACACACACATGTGTGTGTATACACACACACACACACATATAATTTAACCAGACACTTAAGAAGTCCTAGCTATGAACTAATTAAAGCTTTCACCATAAATTTTTCTTTATTTAAATTCCTTTCCTGTCATTATGAGAGCAAACCTGAATCAGTATATTTTAATGTCCACTCAGTCTTTGTCAGTTTTTTGTTTCTTTTAATAGCTTTTCAGTGTTTTGCCTTTCAGAATTACTAAAAAGAAAAGAGAAGAAAATGGGAAAGGGAAAGAAAAAAGGAATAAAGAAAGGGGAAAAAAATGCAATCTAGAGAACTTCCCCTTGCCTTTATTACCATAATCACTATAATATTACTGAATAAGTTCTTGTGCAGAATCATGTTCTCATCTGCTCTATGTCTTTATGACTTGATGTTCCTTGTATATACAGCTTGTATGAACGATTCAACAGTACAGTTAATAGGCTTATACCAACTGTCAGAGCTACAGCTGTGCGTATCCATGGTATCACTACTGCAGAGATGAGCTTTCCTTTTTGTGTTCAATTTTTCTGTTAAAAGGATCCCATCAGTCACTTGGGTCTGCAACCTTGGTGTCAGATTGGATCCTCCCTCTCTTCATACCCTCAACTTCTAATTGATTGTCAGTTCTTTAGATGCCACTTGAATCTGTCCCACTGATATGCTAGTTTAGGCCCTCATTATTTATCAAAAGCATTTTTTGCAACAGCCCCCAGTAGAGATGGTCTTTTGTGACCTCTCCCCACTCTGTCCTACACAGAGCTTCCACCATCAACTTTGTTAAGTGCTCTGTATCATTTATTTCCTCAAAAATACCTCAGTATTTCCCTGCCCTTTATAATTCAAGCCTGAACCACACAGCCACTGCTGCCTTTCCTGACACATACTCCAGTTAAACTGTTCTATTCCTTGCACATGCATAACAAAGTTTGTACCTCTGTTCATGCCTTCCCTCCCCATCCTCAAAAAGACCTAAGTTCCATGAGACTAGGGAGCACATCCAGCTATCTGGGTTACTGTTATGTTCTTAGACCTAGCATTGTGGTTGGTGCACAGCAGGTGCTCACTGAATATTGACTGCATGAATAAAAGCTTTGCACTTCTAAGTCAACTTACCCTTTAAATTTCAGTTCAAATGCCACCCCTGCCAAAAAGTCTATACTGATAGATAGCTGCTTCCCACCTTAATACCTACCTCATTTCTCTGAGATTTTTTTTCTGAACTCCCAGAGGTCTTATCTATACCACTCTTATGACATTGATGAGTTTTCTACCACATTGAATTACAATGCTTTTTGTACCTGTGCCATCTCTCTCTAGACTGTGACAGTCCTCAAGGCATTAGCTATGTTTAATTCATAATTGTGTCCTGAAAAACATTATCCACTGAGTGGGCACTCAATGATTAGAATAGCCACACTGGAGGGCTTAACAAAGTAGAGAAGTTGAGGGTTTATTACTATTTCTAATCATATGATAATAGCTCTGTGCTTTGCTCATAGAAATCAAAAGTTGAAAATGCTGCCTGGATCTCAATTAGCCAAAATATCAATGAAAAGATTGGCTGAAACTCTATTAGCTACGATAAAAGGTCATCACGGCTAAAAGTTGAACTCTGGCCAGTTTCCAAGAACTAAGAACAAAGTCATGATTTGCTAATTCTTGAATTTGCAAGTTGTTTTTTTTTCTCTCTCTCTCTCTGCAATGGATACTAACTGTAATAATATTTTATTTGTAGCCATCGGGACCATAGACATCTAAATAAACTCAGTCTGTAAATGGGATCTTTGGCTATAGCTTTCTTTGTATTATAAATCAAAACTATACAGCAAGTTACATGCATTGCATATGTATCAATTTCCAGATTTCCACTTTCCTTTGAGCTCTTGGCATTAAGCTCAAAACTCCCTAGTTGTCAATACTGTTTCTCAGACTCCCTACTAAAGAATTTGGGTACTTGGGTCTCTGAGGGAGAAAAAAAACCAATGTATTTGATTCCTGGAGCAAACCATTCCAAAGGAAACAGTGATCTTGCTGGGTACTTTGGATCATATTGTTTATAGACCTGGTTATTCCCTTGTCCAGCCCTCTGTCTTCAAGTTGGCCCACCTATGATGAAAGATTCTTTTGAGAGCCCTTCAGAGAATAATTATCTATAATCCTTTATTACTCATTCTAGAGTTTTACCCTTCTGAGCATTTGAAGTCCATTTGCTTTTATTCTATAATCAAGAAGAAAAAAATAACTCTTTTTCAATAGAAAATTTCTCTGGAGGATGTAAATCACCCTTCTGAACCGCCTGGATTTTTAAGTTGTGCAAACTCAGGAAAGCACTGCTGAAAAATACTTCAAGAAAATCTCATAATTTCCACAGGTATGTGCGTCTTTGAATACATCCCATAATTTCCACCTGAGCAGGTCCTTATAGAAACACTCTTATACTTCTGTTCAGTTGAAGCTTCTCCTTATAGAACATTCTTACATCCTGTCTTGATACTTCAGTTTGTGCCTTTTCACTCATCCTTAATATCAATTATCATAGGCAGCACAACATTTAATGTATATCTTAACTTTATTGAATAAGTAAGTATGCATTACATATAGATTGCAAGTCATTCTTGGTCCTGTGAAGACAGGTGTTTATTCCCAAGGAAAAATGAGATCATGAATCTACAGTTTTGCTGCTACTGAAATACTTCCGGGTGGCTTGGTATGGGCACAATCTCCCTCAATACACATTCAGAACAGGCTTTGCTGTTACCTCTCCCTTCAGCTGAGGGATTCACAATATCTATAATAAATGTGTAAAGAACCCTTTTGCATCAGAAGTACTTTTGTGCCTATGTTATGAATCATATAAGTCATTTGGTAAAAGACTTCATAAAAGGGACAGAAGAGATACACTAGAGCTCAGAATTGGAACCAGTTGTTTTTTCAAGTTAATTGGCCATAATGGCAAAAGTATCAACTGAATTTTAGAATAGCTTGTTCAGCCATTTAACATCAAAGTATGTAGTAGCCTGTGCAGACAATAGCTTTTAGAGACGAACTTGAATTTGGCTTGAGCACCAAGGATGCATTTTAAAGAGTGAAAAGTACATTTATGTACAATGACTAGTGTAGTGAGCTGAATGGTAGCTCCCCAAAGGTATGTCCATGTCCTAATTCCCAGAACCTGTGATGTTACCTTATTTGGAAAAAGGATCTTTACAGATGTAATTCAGGGATCTAGAGATAAGGAGATTATTATGGATAAACTGGCTGGGCCCTAAATGCCATCAAGTGTCCTTATAAGAGGGAGGCAGAGGTAGATTAGATACACAAAGGGAAAGGTGATGTGTAACGCAGAGAGAAAGTTGGCCACAAACCAAGTAATGATGAGTCACAAGAAACTGGAAGAGGTTGGGAGCAGATTTCCCTCTAAAACTTCCAGAGGGAGTGTAGCCTTGCCAACACCTCAGTTTAGGACCTCTGGCCTCCAAAACAGTAAGAGAGTATCTGTTGTTTTAAGCTATAACATTTGGAGTAATCCGTTACAGCCGCCACAGGAACCTAATACAGATTTTGGTACCAGGAAGTAAGGTCCTGCTAATATCAAATACTTAGAAGTATGGAATTGCCTTTGGAGTTGAGCAATGGGTAGAGGCTGGAAGAATTTTGCTGCATATGATAGAGAAAGCATAGATTGCCTTAAATAGACTGTTTGTTAAAGGTACTTCTGATAAGGGCTCAGAGGCAACTGAGGAACATTTTATTGGAAACTGGAGGAAAGATGATCCTTGTTATATAATGGCAGAAGGGTTATCCGAATTGTCTCCAACAGTTGTATGGAAAGTAGAATTTGTAAGTGATAAACTTGACTATATTGAGCTGAGATTTCCAAGCAAAGTATTGGTGATATGGCCGAGTTTCTTCTTGAGCTTACAGTAAAATACAAGAGGAAAGAGAGAAATTGAGGAAAGAACTGTTAAGCAGCAAGGAACCAGCATTTCATGATTCAGGAAAGTTTGAGCCTATTCAGATTGTAAAATAAGCTAAAATTAGAGACTCACTATTTGAATAGTATGTTCTGGAGATAAAACCAAGGGTGTGGCTGGACAATTTTTGGCTAGTGCTGGAGAGATTAGGTGTTGACTAATGGATCTGTTCAACCATCTCAGAAGCCAGGAATAGAGATGAGGTTATCCAGTAAAAATCTGTGAGGACTCTTTCGTCTCACTATTGAATCAATGTGACATATGTGGGAGGTCCAAAGAGTTTTTGAGAACGTTATACCAGCAGAAATACTTCCACTTTGGCCTGAAAGGGACAGAGACAAAGTGAGAGAAAGTTGTCATACTGCCAAAATTTTACAGACAGGGAACAGGCTGATAAAATTGCATATATGTGCTACCTTTCAATATAAGGTTCACTCCTAGGGCAGAGCTGCAGATACAGTGGCAGAGGCCCAAGCATGGGAGCAGATGCAGAAGTGCAAACCATTGGCAGAGACTCAATCCATGGGCCAAGAGGGCAGAGCTACAGGCCTAAAGAGTGGAGCCCTGAGACAAGAAGGATTATTGTCAGGCCTGGAAACCCAAGGGGATTTTGCTGGCTGAATTTTGACAATTGTCGGGATAGATGTGTTCCATCTTCTCCTTTTTAGAATAGGAATGTCTATAATTATAATTCTATACCTGTCTACCATTGTATTTTGGAAGCAGATGACTTGCTGTTTTGTTTCATTGATCCATAGATGGAGAAGAATTTTGCCCCAGGAATTTTACTTATACCTGATTTAGATGATGTAGATAAGATGTCAGACTTTTAAACTGATGATGTTTGGATAAGATTCTAGACTTAGAGTTGATGCTGTAATGGGTTGAGACTTTTGAGAATGTTGAGATGAAACGAAGATATCTTGCACATGGGATAGACCTAAATTTTGGGGGTCCGGAAGACAGACTGTAGTGGGACAAAAAAGAGATATCCCCATCCCCAGAACCTGTGAATGTTACCTTATTTGGAAAAAAGGGTCTTGCAGATGTAATTCAGTTTAGGATCTTCAGATGAAATTATTCTGGATTCTCTGGGTGAGCCCTAGATGCCAACGTAAATGTGTTCTTATGAGAGGCAGAGAAGATAATGCGACCATAATTCAAGGAATGCCAACAGCCATCAGAAGCTGGAAGAGGTAAGGGAAGATTTTCCTCTAGAGCCTCTGGAGAAAGCACGACACTTGGTTTTGAATATCTAGCCACCAGGAACTTGAGATAGTAAATTTCAGAGTTTGTGGTAATTTGTTATAGCAGTTAAAGGAAACTAATTTAACTAGTAAACAATTTAAGGGTTTTGTACTTCCAAAAAACATTCTAAAGAAAATCTTCATAAATTAGTACTTCTCACATGTGGTAGTAATAAGCCTAACATAAGATGTTAGTATAATTTGCTCCTATATTAAAATTGTGACTATGGATTTATTTTGGGGTGATATTCTTCTACATAAAACAAAACTGCAAATGGCTAGAGCAGGACCATTATAAATCTGGGAAGCAATCCCCTGAACTCAATTACTGAAACTTCATGAAAGACCCTGAAAAGGCTTCATAATGTTTGTGAAAAGCATGTGGGGTTACTCTAAATACAAATATATAATTATCCACAACAGTACTTCATTTTCCCCCCACAAACTAAAAAATAAGGCAAGTTCACATCTGGAAAAGGTGATACACATCAGTGTTTCCACCTTAACCAGCTTGATAATATGGCATGGCAAATACCCCTAAATTTTAGTCAGGGTTAGTATTTTAAAATATCATTTTCCTATAGCCTAAAAATCTATCAAAAGACTAAAGCCATACCACGAATATTTCAGAAAAGACTTTGTGAAGTCCAAAATACACACATTAAGTATATATATAAATTAGTAGAACCTAAATCTTTGTTAAAAAACAGTGATATTGATATGTCTCTTAAAATCGTCTGTGTATGCCTATGTGTGTCTTAAGATGAGAAAAAAAACTGTAAAATCTCAGATACTATTATTCTTTTTGATTTCTCTATTGTAGCAGCTTCAGAGCTTTTTAAAGTATAATATCCAAGTAAGAGTGCACTGGAGGAAAAGGCAGCAGTTTGAGTCATTATACATCTATATAAAGGAGACTGTGAGCTATTGGTCACTTGTTTACTTTATCTCAAGTGGTGACTTGCCAAGCCAGTCTGTTCTTTCTGAATGTCTAGAATGTGCTTTGGAGGAGTAGAAATAAGATTCTCTAAGATATATACATATAAGAAATCTTTTACAAGAATCACAATCACCTGCATGGATTAGTTTTAAAATTGCACTCCAGAGAAGTTATACCACATTATTTCAATGCATATTTGAAAACAATAGACAAGTTAAGTATAACTCTTATTCCCTCATTGATTTAAGAACAGTGTAGGGCCTATTTTTCTCCTAGAGTTGTTTAGGGCAGCATCATTTTAATTTGTTAATATAAGGTAAGTAAGTATGATGATGACCGAGAAGTTCACTTAGTCACCGAGATGTGGAATTATTGTATCAGGAGCTATAAATATATACACATATGTACACATACATACATATAATTTCTTTTTCTTCTTCAGACCACCGAGGCAGAGTTGGAAAGGGAAGTAGAAATACATAAAACAATTGACCTTTTATTTTTCTGCTGCCTCCTGCAGAGAGAAATCTTTTTCTTCTCAGGTCCTCTAGAACTCTATTCCCTGCTGTCAAGGGGGTCATGGGAGAAAGAAGCAATATAAGAAATAAACCACAGAGATTAGGACTCAATATTTACCTTTAAAAATCTAAATAAAAATAATAGAATTTTCAGGTTCATCCCTAGCATAAACATTAAAATGTGAGGGTTTTTTCCCCTCAAAAATAGCCATTTAAAGTATTTTTATAAAGTAGATATATGTGCATCATTAGAAAATACTTCTTTCAATAAAGTTTTGATCACTTTCTCTAACTGCTTCTGTTAAACTGGTTTATTTTTAGCAATGATAAGTGCCTGCAATATCATGCTGAAAATGCTAGCTTAATGATAAATTTAATTTCAGCCAAAGCAGATGAAAATCCATCAGCTCTGACTTGAGATAAGATTCTAAATAACTTGATGGCAGTGAAGCAGTACTTTTTCTGAGATTCTAAAATGGCTTCTCTTACAGAGTTAACACACACATTTTCATTGGCCTTTTCCTTTTCTGTTCAACAGGAATCACAAGAAGACACTGAATAATTCTATTCTTTTTCTTGTTTCTTTTTTAGGGGTGTGGCCTTCAAATTTGAGTAACAGTAAATTTCTGATAGAATGAATGTTTTTGAAAGACTTAGAGCTCTTCAATTTCTTACACTTTTCATCATTATCGTCAGGTCGCTCACAATAAGAAAAAATATGCACTTTTACATTAAAATGGAGCACACATTTTATAATCCTGGTAATTGTGTTCATATTAGTAGAATTGTGGGAGGAGTCTTGCAATAGCTTTACAAATGCAGGCTGTTTCATCCGGCTTAGCTTGATCTTTGCAGAAATGCACTTATTTCCTCTCCATCCCTTGAGTGCATGTTTTGTTCTCAAAATGCTTGATTTTGTTTACTTAAATATTTTTATATTCTTTGGCATCAGGAATCACTTAGATGAGATAGCTCCATTGTGGCGAGAGCGTGACCTTTCCAAAGGTACTCGTCTGTTATCTGTAACAGAAAGAGGAAAAGAACCAAAAACATGGTGAGCTTTAGATCTCAGCTATTACCGGATGTCAGGTCAAAAGAGGGTTTCAAATAGTCCTGAAAAATCACTTCAAATGAATATGTAAATAAGTAACAAGGAACCCAGATCTGAGGAGTTCACGCTGCAGCTGCCAGGCTGAGTTCAAGAGTTCTGCAATCAGCACTAAATGACTTTCCTTGGTAAGTGAAGTCAGAATGATAAAAGAAACGCAAGGATTTCCTCAAGTACAATCCCCTTTGAAATAGCTGGTGACAACAAAATTCCTTGGTAAAGATGTTAAATTGAAAGGATCTATGTACAGTGCCTTTTGTTGGAAAGCACTTAAACTCCCCATGAGTTTTCAATCTGTATGTTGGCTACCTCTAGAGGACACCAGTGTGGGCAGAACAAAAACGGGTTTTATTTTTATTTTTTGCAATGATTGCAATATGTGGCAATCAAACCAGCTATCAAGTCTTTGCCTGATTGCATGATGTAAACAAATTCAATACATTATATAGTCATTATGTGAAATGAATAATGAATTGGTCCCAGTCCCCTCACCCGTCACAGTAAGAATAATCACTGTAGAGATAACTGTTGGCACAAAGCTTGAAAAGGTACATTTTAAAGCATTGAAAGTTGCTGGAAATAGTTTTAGCTTTAATAGGAAAAAGGTTTACAGCTCTGCATTGAGATGATCACTACTATGTTATTGTCACCTGTTTTATGTTCAGCTTAAATGCAATTAATGTGGGTGCAAATCCCTTTCTGACAAAAGCATAATATACTTAGATTCTCTATTTAGAATAAGACTAGGTACATAAAAATAATGACAACCACCAGCACATACATAAACTCTAACACTTTATACTTCTTAATTTGCTGATTTACACAACAACCCCAGAAGTAAGCCCGTTTCATTCTTTCCCATTATCTCTGCCTTAGTGAAGAAGGTTACACAGCAAATCAATGGTATGATGGGGGATTATGATGCAAAGTTAATGCCTAAATATCTGGCCTGCTTTGTTCAGAGGTAAATGTGGGAGTCTCCCAAACTACTACTCATTTCTTCCCTAATGATGATGTGAAAGGAACACATCCTGACTGTCTCATAGGAGGGTGGACTTTGAGAAGTGCTGACATTTTGCTATGGCACCTTTTCCATACGTGCTGGTGACTCTTGACTGACTCCCGGTAGTCTGGGGTCAGCACACAGCAAAGCTAACTGGCTTCCATGACCTTGGTCTCATTAACATCATAGTATGAGTACATTGAACCAACCAGCTATAAGCTTAAAGTACCTTATAATGCATTGTCATTGAGAGGTAAGAAAGAAAGAGGCATTTTCTCTTTTTAGAGATATATGTGAGTGATGGATTATTTGGGAATCCTTTTAAAGATACTATTTAAAAAGTTCATTATTTAGTTTGTGATATAGATCACAATTCAGCTAAAAATGTGAAGATAAAACTCCTAGATAAAGGGCTTATTACTTAGATGTCACTGGTTTGCATACAGATTGGTTTGGGATTTCTTAGAAAACATTTAAAAGTGAGATTAAAATATAATGGTTACCATTGCATTGCAAGGATATAAGCATTCAGTGTTAAAGCTATCAGCTTTGAGAATGATGATGCCATTCACTGAAGATTGTCCCAGATCGACAAAAGGTTTGCGCCTCAGTGGTCTTACACACCAAAGTCAAGCTGGCATTTGCACTCACTCCAGGAATGCCACTGGTACCCCCATACCATCACTCCCTGCCTACTGGATTCAAAAGAAGTACCATGTGCAAAAACTCAGCCTTGCAGGATTAAATGATGTGATGTGAGGATTCACGCCAACCTGCAACTTACTAGTAGCATTTGGTGTGAGAAAACTAACTTATAGGTTAAAATGAACTGAGGAAAGGACATTGAAACTTTTGGAAGGCAAGATAACTGTTGGTTTAGGGTTCAAATCTAGCTCTTGGCATATACAAAAGAGAATTATTCTATATTTTCTGCCTTCCTCCTCTTCCTTTCTTCCTTCATTTTCTCTCTCTCAATTTTTTGGTATCTAATTGGGTCCCTATATTCATGAGATAATTATAAAAGGAAGCAATTCTGTGAAAGTCATCACTTATGTTTTTTAAAATATTAACCTACAACCTTGTTTATGGAAAAATGCCATTAGAAACAATAGCAGCAATAACTGGTATGAATTTTGTGATTTATTTATAATTCTATTGTAATGTTAATACTATTTTAGCTACAAAATACATATTTATACTCTAGACTTGCATGGATCAGGCCACAAGTACAATTTAGAGAATAACATGTGCTATGCCTATACAACATGAATATATATGTGCATCTCTGTTTACATTCTAATAGTTTCCAATTGAAGGATGATGTTTCATGCTTAGATTCATGCCTTCGTTGAAGCAGAGATTGACAATCACTGAATTTTTTGAAATACAAATTCTATATTTATGGTATTAAATACTAATGGGTAAAAACCAGTGACTTGATCCTCATAAAATCAGAGCACATAGTTGGCATCAAATTGATGAGAAAAGAACAGATGTTAGATATTATTGCTGTTAGAGGTGATGGAGTAATTTGGTTGATTGTGAGAGTGACTGCATTTTCTATTTGGAGACATAGATGGAGGACACAGGTGCCCATATGATATAATTTGAAGGCTCCAGGATATCCAGACTGAACCAAATTCACTTTTCTATCCAGTCTGATTCTCCCAACACTACTGATACTAGAATAGTTTATATGGTGAAAACAGGGGCCTCTTCTCTAAAAAGTCAATAGTTTAAAATATATATATATATATATATATATATGATGTGGAAGGCTTTGTCAGTGGCTTTCCTTTCCAATATGCCTGTTGTCTTTTTGCAAATCAAAGAGAGACAGATAGGGGGAGGTGTCTGTGTTTGTATACTTGTTGGGAATATTGTGCAGTGTGATACAGGCAAAAGTATTTCATTAGAAGATGGGGATACATGATTTGTCATAATCTGCTACCATTTCAGTAATGTATGAGGTAACATGGTGAATAAGAAAGCCTAGAGATTCTAGTATATCGTTATGGTCTAGGAATTCATTAAGAGATTCTATTGCTTGCAAACACAAGGATCGATGCAGCAGTAAAGCCTCAGATATTAGTCCTAAGATGGACCTTCCAAATCCACCACAATTGGGTATGCATACCCTAACAGATTCTCTTTACTCACCAAAAGGCTAGTCTTGAAAATATACCCCATATGAAGGTGAAAAGATTATGCTATTACAGAGGTTGACCTGATTATAAAGTTGAAAAGAGGCACATAGTTATATGAAAGTATGCATTCTATGGGAGAAGGATTGCTAAAATTAAAACCATATTCTAATCTGTCATCAAAAGAATATAAAAACAGCTTCCTCATATTCTAAATGTCAGATTAACCAGCTCAAACCAATGTCAAAGTTTTCCCACTGTCTTAAGAGCGAGAAGCTTTATGCTTTTTCTGAGCACAAATTGATTTGACATTCATCATAAAATCTTCCCACATAAGTCCTACATTGAATGAATTAAACCCATTATTGCATTGCTCTAAAATTCATTTATGCCATCATTTCTTCAGCAACTGTATACAAAGCACATCATCCATGAAATAACTGAATGTCACAAAGTTTCAGGTTCATGACTAAACCTACACCACTAATTTCCTTCTTACTGAAAACTTTGTCAAGTGAAGTAACTGAGCAATAAGCATATCATAGATAAGGTTTAAACAAAATGTAATGTGAGATCAAAGGACTCAAGCCTGTGGTATGTAACTTGGGAATGTGCAATTAATCCTCTAACAAAAGTGAGTGTGTGCCAAAGGTACAAGGCATCTTGTATAGTGCATAAGCAGGTCAGGTTAAAACTGAAAAACTGATAAAAAGACCACGTCCATTATTCATTTCCGCCAAGGTTAGGTGTCCATCTGTTGTTTATGATGAAAGAACTGTTTCCTTCCTAGTGCTTCATAGGGATGTAGATGTATCAATATTGACCTAATACAAGGCACAATACTCTCCCAGCAAGGTAACATACAATAAGTGTGCCTGGTATCTACTGTACATTGTGTTACAGAAAATCCAATTTTAATGCAAATTAGTTGGCTAGTAAACAAAGTAAAAGAAACCCTCCATAATTTCCAAAGCTCTTCAAAAGTGAAGGTGTGGCAGACTGACCATCAACGGGTAGGTGTTGTTTCCAGCAAACTGAACTGGAATTATGACTGGATTTATGGACTTTAGGATAAGAATAACCAGAAAATTTTAGATTGCTTCAGGAAATGTCTATTGAGTAACTTCATTCCAAACACTGATGAAAGAATTTATTTTAGATTGTTATACTGATATCTCATATGAACTTCTTAAAATGTTTTCCCTTTTGTCCCATGATTGTTTGTGTTTTTTCTTCCTCTGTGATTTTGGAGATCCTGAATCAATACAACATCTTACTCATTAGAAATGATGAGAAGGTGGCAGCTGAATTAGGTTTAGGCTTAATCTCTTGGTGGAAGACAGCCAATTGCTGTATAAGTTGACCAGTCATTCTCTTCACTCTTACTAGGACAGTGTCTTTTTAAAAGAAAAAAAAATATGTTGAGTTCAAACTACATATACAACTTGGTGTTATAATTTTTCATTTAATATTTTATTGTAGAAATTTTCCATGTCATTAAACTTCTAAAACATGATATTGAAAACATGATTTTTAATGGCCACATACTCTTCTTTTTATATAAATATACCACATTTGGTTAACTATATCTCTGCTGCTGGACATTTAAGTTACTCCCTTTTTTTCTATTATAAAAAGCCTCACAATAAATATTCTTATAGTTATATCTTTACATAGACTATATGTGGAAGTGGCATTATTAAGTGTGCAGAATTAAGTCCAAATTGTACTCCAGAATAGTATTAATTTAAATCAAATTGGTAGTAAGTATATGGATTTGTCTGTCTTAACTTATTGTTGAGTATTAATCTTTTGAAAAATGTACTAATATGAAAAGTGACTAGTAGCATTTACTTCATTCTTCTTTCATTTCTTCAATTCTCAGTGATGTGGAACTTTTCAAATATTATCTATTTATATTTCTTTCTTTAAATGCTGGCTATGTCCTTTGCCCACTTACCTTTTGGAGTATTAGGTTTTTGCTTTTGTTTTATTTTGAACTCTACATATTAAAGATGGTTTCCAATAGAAATATTTATTAGAAATATTTTCCTTAGTTTGTTGATTGTGTTCTGGGCTTTTAGGAACATACGGTTCCATTTTTGTTATTTTTATGTAGCTAAATCTATTGATCTTATGCACTGGCATCTGCTCCTTCATTTTTAAGCTTAGAAAGTCTTTTTCTAGCCAGAGAAATTTGATAATCAATCAATCATTTTCTGCTTCTTTAAGGTTCCATTTTTTTTTTATATTTAGTTATTTAAATGATCTAGAATTTATCTTGCTGTACAATGTCAGATAAGTTTCTACATTGGTTGCTTGTTTGTTTGTTTGTTTTCCTTGCACCGAGGAAATGGGTTGTCCCAGCACCATCTGTTGAATAATTATGAATTTCTACACTGATTCATTATACCTCCTTTATTATAAGTTATCTATACTAGGGTACATTTCTGTTCCATTGACCTAAGTATTTTACCAACCATTTTAGTACCAATAGCTTCTTATTTCATTATTTATTCCTCATAATATGTTTTAATATCTGGTGGAGATAATCATTCATAATTTATATTTTCATTTCAAACATGTACTTTTAGGGCACATTTTGGCATGCTACATTATGCAATCAGCACAAAACATCTTAAAAACAACACAGCTTAAAAAACAAACCCAGTGGGTACTAACTAAGCTATCTTAGTAAGGCTAGGCAGATATTTATTTCTTGAGTATCAATGAGACAAGTGACACTAAAGTCCCTAATAATATTTTGAAGATTTCTCCTCAGGCTCCTCATTTCTCTTTCCCTGTCTTCTAATCACTTTTTCTGCTGGCTGACTACTTTTCTTCTGGAAATCCAGTATAGACCAGCACTAAGAAAAAGAGCATCATCAATTCTACATAGACATTTTACAAATTTTCTTATTCTCATTATTTTTGCCTTGTCAAAAATTTGAATAATTGGAATTAAGTATATATTTTTGTCAGCTGTTGATAAAGTCTAGTGTTTCTAGTTTGTAAATCTAATTTTCTAATATGTTTTATATGTTTTACAAAATTGGCTTCCATTAGACACCACAAGTATTCAATTATATCAAAAATTATTTTATTCCAACAGAACTATATACGAGGGTGCTATGAAAAAATGTATGTCTAGAAACAACCAATTACCTCCACCTAAAAGTTAAATTGTTTTAGCCCAATTTCTAATCTCAATGACATCACAATATTCTTAAAACTAGAAACAGGCAATATTGTGTAATGTGTATCCTTCACTATATGCAAATAAATCCATGCAAAGAAAACAGAAACCCGATTACTATGGTGGTTCAGGTTAGCAGAAGAGATGAAAGTATTTTAACAAGAATGGTGATAGAAAGCAATAATGTTAAAGTAGTTCAGAGGTTACTATGACTATAGACACACAACTCCCATTAACTGTAATTGGAGTTAAGCACATGTAATGATAACGAAATAGACCCCCTAAATGTCTTTCCAATTGGAAAATAAGGAAATATGTTCTAGGAAACAGCATGCTTTTGTGTGGAAAATACAGTATTCTAATTGAGAAGCACAAACTATTTTCACATTGATATTGTTCAGAGTATGAATGTTGGTATTTTTCCTATGCTTAGGGATGTAGATCTGATAGAGGTAACATCTACACAAAGAATGCTTCTTTTTCTCTCTTAGTGCTCAGCATTCATTATATTATTAAAGAAAAAGTCTCAATAGTTGCAATGGATTTATTAATTCAGTAGCTTGTTATCAGCATGAAACTCTGCTGTGCTAGGGGAAAAACAAATTATATTTTACAAAACTGCAGTAGTGAGATTAAATCACTTTTCTATATTTCACTTTCTTCTTATCCTCCCTGCCAGGTAGTAACTCTACTTTCTATCTCTATTATGAACCTCTTATTTTGCAAACTATCAAGTCTTGTAGTTATAAAAGTACGTTATCAAACAAACTCAATTATAGCGACTTTAAAAATAAAAGCACATAGCACAATAATAATGTTACTTCAAGGCATTAAAAATGTAATTTATATTAAGCTACGAATGTAGCAAATATGCAATATTTACTTTTATCTATCATAAACTTGATATTTTTATAATGTACAAATAACTTCTTAGAATTTTAAATGACTAGCATTTACATAATTGGTAACTTGATTACCTCAAAGGATTTTAGTAAAGCATGGCTCAGAAATAAAATAAAATAAGTATATTGTTCAGTATTTCAACTGCCATAGACCTTGCTATTGATTATCTTTGGACATAATGTCAAAGCTAGTGAATGGATTTTTTTTAATGTCCTTGATTTTGTACATTACCATGCATTATGTTTGCTGCTATACTAGGAAATGCAATTGGGCCCTAAGACACGTTTTCTCTCTAGGAGGTTGAAAGTCTGAGGACAATATCTGTGAATCTGAAAAATATGGAAAAAGCAACAAATAAAAATATAAATAGCTGGAAAAGCTCCTAACTAGATTATATATGTGAAACTTATATTGAAGAACAAACTAATAGAGAAACCATACCAACTATCCACTAAGGTATCTATCACAGTGGATTACACATAGCAGTTTCTCAGAAACTGTTTATTAAGTAATTATCCAGTCATTAGCAATGAATCAGGAACTGATCCTTCAATTCACTTTCTGCTATATTGCTTACACACAGGGAATATAATTTGCCATTAATTTAAGGAAAGGAAACCCACCCTTCATTCCTTTTCCTCCTTCCCTTCTACCCTTTCATCCATCCACAAATTCGACTGCTTTAAATATCTGCAGAGTACCGTAATAGGCACCCTCATAAGTTATTAGGGAGGAAAGTATAAATGAACAAACAACTATAACGTAAAACTATATGTCTCATAGCATCAGTTACAGTCTAAATCTGATTGAGGTTCAGAGTAAAGAAAAATCATATCACTTGAGTGCAGGAGTTAGGGGTCTGGGAAAACATCATCCCAATTAGGCCTTAAAAGACAGGTGAAATTTCAACAAGAAAAAAAAATAGAAATCTTGTTTTTATATATCTTATATTTTTGGTTAGGAAAAGAGGGTTCTAGTTCCTTATATTGCTATTCAATTACCATTTTTTTTCCTACTTGGAGGACATGAAAAGCAATGGATATATAAAGGCAGAATCAGAATGTATATACATATTTAATCTTTTTTCTTTTCCTAGGAAAAGGAGGAAAATAATGAAAGCAAATGCAATGAACTGGCCCGATTCATAGAGATAGCTGTTTCCATAAACATGTTATTTTAATTTTAATGATATTTTTAAAAACAATTTTGAATGATTTTCAGAGAAGACAGCAGTCTGTTTTAAGCAAAACAAACAAACATATAAAAAAAAAACCAGAAAAACACCCAGCTGAAATGTTGTCCTCTGGAATCATCTGGTTAGGTTCTGTTGTTTAAGCCTGGATAGCACTATCAAGAGTGGGAGACTAGATGATCAAGGCATACACAGATTGCAGTGACCTGGGCCAAAAGTACTTGGAAAGATGAGAGCTTGAGCAACAATTGGGGTTGGTGCAGATGGAGTAGCTATTAAATGAAAATGTAGATACAGGGTCAATTTATTCCTACCACCTGTCATCTTTGTGCCTTTCTACTCTATATATGACATAGATCCCTATGACTAAAAATATTAGGCACCGGCCATTTCTCTAACTTTGATCATATGATGAAAAATCCTCTGTCATTTTTTTGTGGCAGTTGTTTGTGATCTTCCTGTTTTGTTGCTGACATGCTGACCTAGAATATACTTACCTTTCATCTGCTTTTGTTTCTCAATCACTCTAAGACTATAAATCTACTCTTTTTGTTTTTAACATGTGCAACCTATCTCCTGGGTTTCCATCATCTTTCTGCTGATGGAAATTTCAGAGTAGTCAGCCCAACTCCCCAGCTTCAGTGGTCCCAGGTATTCTGGGGTTATATAATCTAGTTGATTCAATAGTAAGGCAAAAATAGCAGGCTTTTCCGTGCACGATGCCTCTATTTCCCAAAGGACTGGATCGCGGAAAGGTACCATTGGCTATGATTTTGAGGAGAAAAGATATTAATCTATAAGTTACAATGTGTAAGCCTGTAAACAGGTGCTTCCCATTAGTAGTGTTCCCCCTGCTAGCCTATATTTAATTACTTAACCAGTTGTATAGACAAAGGAAACCTGTATGGTTAATATCACAGACACTTTAGCAGCTGCCAGTGCCATTGTTTTAAACTATAAACTGTCCCTTAAGGTAGAAGCCAGTCAGCAACTATTTTATATATGAGCAATTATAACAGCATTAAAACACAGCTTCTCAATGTCATATTCCTAATCAACAGAATTTCCCTTGTAATTTTAGTTTCTAATGCAATCTGTGCACAACCAGAATGCAGGCCAAGTTTATAGATGAGTAAAAATGGCTACTAACTAGCAACTTACCTATAAATCTCAAAGACTCTTTCCTGATTTTCAAGCTTCCTGGAACAAAGCCAATCCTCACATTATCAGACACATGTATAATACGGATGATTGTACATTGATGTTCTTTGCAGCATCGTTTATACCAGTGAAAGTTTTAAATAGCTTATATGTCTATCATGGGATTAGATTAATAAAAGATAGAACTCACATATACTAGGACACAATTCAGCCATTCTAAATCATTATACAGATATACATGTGCTTGACAGAAATAGGTCCATATTAGAAAGTGAAAAAGGCAAGTACAAAAGAGTATATCATATTATTCTTGAAAAAAATATGATTTTTAGAACTTTAGAATGATATATACCAAAAACAAAACAAAACAGTGGATGTCTCTGAATGGTAGAATATTTTTTTTTCTTTTTATATTTTTCCATGTCTGAATATTTTGACACTGAGCATGATTAACTTGGTAAATTAGGGAAACAAAATAGGTAGGATGTAAAATTTTCAGTCTTTAGATATAAAGCACATACTGTTCTCAAAGGAAGAGCCGCCTAGGTTTCAAGAATATGTATTAATTGATTGGTAATTATACCACCACCAAGTATACAATAATGAGAAGAAAAAAAAAAGAAATCAGGTATCATTTTCTGCTCTGCTTAAATAAGGTCCATAGAAGTTTCACTCATCAGAAAGTAAGGCTTACAATAGCCTCTCCTAGAGGCCTCCAAGCCCAGCATCAGCAGTGGCTGACCTTGCCCTGCACTGGAACACCTCCCAAGAGGCACTTAATTGGTGGCCAGTTTCATAGCACCATCCAATCAGCTTTACAAACGACACACATCCAAGGGCAGACTTTGCTGGCACCAAAACCCATCTTAAGTGAATCCCGCTCCATGGGGTTAGTCTTGGCACAAAAGCCTGTTGGCTGTAGTGCCAGACTTTACAGCTAGTCAGCCTGAGGGTCGACCCCAATAGCAATCAAGGCTCAACTACAACAGAAGGGCACATGCAACCCACATGAGAGACACTCCTGGAGCCCCTGGCTCAGGTGACCAGGGAAACTGTGCCACTGGGTCCCAGAGGACACCTACTAAATAAGGCCACTCTACTAAGACTGGCAGATATAGTAGATTTACCTAAGCATAGAAACAAGCATAGGGATGCAGCCAAAATGAGGAGACAAAGGAGCATATCCCAAATGAAAGAACAGTCCTAAATGCCAGAAAAAGAACTAAATGAAATGGAGACAAGCCATCTACAAGATACAGAGTTCAAAACACTGGTTATAAGGATGCTCAACGAACTTGGTGAAGAATAGATTAACTCAGTGAGAACATTAACAAAAGATAGAAAACATAAAAAGGAATCAGTCAGAAATTAAAATTACAATATCTAAAACAAAACACATTAGAGAGAATCAGCAACAGATTAGGTGAAACAGAGGATAAAATCAGCAATCTGGAAGATAAGATAGCAGAAAACACCCAATCAGAAGAGCCAAAAGAAAAAGAATACAAAAAAAAAATGAGGATAGTTTAAGGAGTCTCTGGGACAATATCAAGTGTACCAACAGTCATATCATAGGGGTACCAGAAGAAGAAGAAAGAGAGCAAGAATTCAAAAACCTATTTCAAGAAATAGTGACTGAAAACTTCTAATCTAGTGAAGAAAATAGACATACAAGCCCAGGAAGTTCAGACAGTCCCAAACAAGAAGAATCCAAAGAGACCCACACAAAGACATGCCATAATTAAAATACCACAAGTTAAAAACAAAGAGAAAATCTTAAAAGCAGCAAGAAAAAGGCAGTTACCTACATGTAGCTGCCATAGACTGTCAGCTGCTTTCTCAACAGATACTTTTCAAGCCAGAAAGGATTGATACAGATTATTCAAAGTGACGAAAAGCAAAGACCAAAATCACTCTATCCAGCAAGGCTATCATTTAGAATTGAAGGAGAGAGAAAAAGTTTCCCAGACAAGAAAAAGCTAAAGGAGTTTATAACTATTAAACCAGTATTACAAGAAAGGTAAAAGGACTTCTTTAAGAAGAAAAGATAAAATATGTTAACCAGAAAATAGGGGAAAGAAAATAATTCTCACTGACAAACACTTAAAAGCAGTAGATCGAATAACTATAAAGCTAGTACAAAGGTTAAAAAGCAAAAATAGGAAGATCATGTGTAATTACAAGAATAAATTAAGTGATACACACGAACACACATACACAAATAAAAAAATAATGACAAAAACACAAAAGGGTGTAAGTAAAAATTGTACTGATTTTAGAATGTATTTGAACTTAAGCAAACATCAACTTAAAATTGACTGCTATGAACATAACTTTCTGTATATGAAACAAATGGGTAACCACACAAAAAAATCTACAAGGTATATACAAGAAATAAATAGAAAGGAACCCATACACAGCAATACAGAAAGCCATCGACATACAAGAGAAGAGAGTAAGAGAATAAGGAAGAAACAGAGAACTATGAAAACAATCAGAAAATAAAAATGTCAATAACTACATACCTAACAATAATGACTTTAAATTTAAATAGACTAAGCACAATCAAAAGACATAGGATGGCTGAATGGATAAAAAACAAGACCTGTACATATATTGCCTATAAGAGACCCACTTCAGCTTTAAAGATACACACAGACTAAAAGTAAAGAAACAGAAAAAGATATTTCATGCAAATGGAAAATAAAAACTGGGGTAGCAATACTTATATCAGACAAATTGGACTTAAAATGAATGCTGTAACTCCCCATAAACAAAAGTCCAGGACCAATAGCTTCACAGGTGAATTTTACCAAATATTTAAATAAAAATTAAACCTATCATTCTCAAAGTATTCCAAAAACTCAAGAGGATGAAACCCTCATTTTATGAGGCCACCATTACCCTAAATCTAAAGCCATAAAAATACATTACAATAAATGAAAATTATAGGCTGGTATCCCTGATGAATAAAGGTGCAAAAATCCTCAATAAAATATTAACAAACTGAACTCAGCAATAAATTAAAAAGATCACACGCCATGATCAAATGGGATTCATTCCTGAGATGCAAGTTTAGTTCAATATCCACAAATCAATTAACATGATACACCACATAAACAAAATGAAGGAAAAAAAAACATATGATCATATCAATAGATGCAGAAAAATTATTCGACAAAATCCAACATCTATTTATACTAAACTCTCAGCAAAGTGAGAATAGAGGGAACATACCTCAATATAATAAAAGCCATATATGAGAAACCTACAGCTAAGATCATACTCAACAGTATAAAGCTAAAGCATTTTTCTTAAGATCAGGACAAGACAAAGATTTCCACTTTCACCACTCCTCTTAAACATAGTATTGGAAGTCCTAGCCACAGCAATCAGGCAAGAAAAGAAATAAAAGACATTAAAATTGGAAAAGAAGTAAAATTGTCATTATTTGCAGATGATATATTATATAGGGAGAGCTCTAAATATTCCATGAAAAGCTAGTAGAACTAATAAATTCAGTAAAGTAGCAGGATACAATATTAATATTTGGTAATCAGTTGCATTTTTACACACCAATAATAAACTGACTCTATTCCTTATGCTGTTTTTAACATCCCTATGACTATTTTTATAACTGCCAATTTGTACTTAATCCCTTCACCTTTTTCACTCAGCCCCCAGCCCCTCCTATCTAGGGACCACCAATTTGTTCTCTGTATCTATGAGTTTGTTTCTGTTTTGTTTGTTCTTTTATTTCATTTTTGTACTCCACATATAAGTGAAATAATATAGTATGTGTCTTTCTCTGATAGATATGGTGCACACACACACATACACACATGAATCAGTCAACGATCCTCAAGCAAAATGTGGTTTGTACCTCTAATGGTTATCCACATTTTTTTATTACTAAGTTCTAAGTGTATGACCATATGAGTTCAAATCTTTGATCTGTCACTTCATAGCTATGTTTTCTTAAACATATTTTCCCCTCTGTGAACATGAAAATAGTATTTAAAGACCTACCAAATAGGATAGTTGCAAGGACTAAATGAGACGCTAATGTAAAAGGACCACAATGGCACCTGACACAGAATATGATATAAGAGTCACATTCTAAAGCTTTAGCATCAAGATCTTACTATACTCTTGAAAGTCTAGACAGCTTCATTATGGAGACTATAACATGTTTTAGCCACTTTTGTGACAATGACATAAGATGCAAACATGTTTATAAAAATCTTTTTCAGATTAGCCTATAAAAACATAGAGTTAATTTTTTTAAAAAGGAGGTAATAAAAATCGGTTAAAAAATTTATCAAGGTTTCAACTTCATTTTATGTCATCATGGGCTAGGGTATTTTTATACCCTTGGGAAGTAGTGAAAATCTTTTATAGTAATTTATTTATTTTTCTTATTTCTATCCAGTGGGTAGAGAAATGTTGCCAGGCTGCTTTCTATTACTTCTGTGCTTTAAGATTCCAGTTGTCTGGACAGATTTGTTCCTTAGGGTAGGAAGAGTTTATTTCTGGAGATTCTAGCCTGCTTGAATGATACATTTAGTAAAACTGGTCGCCTATGTTTTTTTCTTCCCTAGGATAGGAGATTTACCAGACAACCTGATGACCTTGAATTTGTTTTCCTATTCATTGGAAAGAGGGAGTCTTCCTTGCCATCATAACCAGGATCTGTATCTATGTCAAGTATATTCTCCTCTGCCCAAAAACTGGCCTGAAATTTATTTCAACAATCCTTTCGTGAACACTGATGATGTGCCTCACCTAGTACCAGAGATAAATGATCCAGTCTCATCTTTCCAGACAGATACTATGTAGTATTTGCGGCATTTTGGTTCAAAAATTAGTCTAATGAGATGTGTTAGGACTTCCTCTGTAGGCTGCTACTCAGTGAGTCAGTTTTAGAACTGAGATTATGTTTTATATCCCCTGATACAAAAACGAAGTCTCAGCCCTTTCCATCAAGATATTCTCACTTAAATGAGGTGGCATATAAAGAT
The DNA here is from genome assembly GCF_014176215.1 of Rousettus aegyptiacus. Taxonomy (NCBI): domain Eukaryota; kingdom Metazoa; phylum Chordata; class Mammalia; order Chiroptera; family Pteropodidae; genus Rousettus; species Rousettus aegyptiacus. The sequence continues at coordinate 55,474,747 of NW_023416312.1, read as the reverse complement.
AATTAGAATATAGTTACAGTGAAAACTATGATCAAAAGAGCACAGAAAAGGAACACTTAGCCAAGCCTTAAAGGAAGCGTCTCTGGGAAGGCTTTCTAGAGAAGGCAATGTTACAGCTGATTCTTAAGGGATGAAGATTAATTAGACTGGAGGAAAAGTATATTCTAGGCAAAGGAAACACTGTGAGGAAAGGAAGACAAGAGATGAGGAAAAAAAAGTGTGGCTATAAGCAAATAAGTGTTGATTAAAACTAGGGGACTATGGGCTTTGGGGCCTAGAAAAGTAACATTCAGAACATGGATGGTTTCACATGCCATTTTAAACCTCTCAGGCTTTAGATGTGCAATAGGAAGTGAAACCGTTAAGATAGTTCAATTTGGTGATCATATTGTGGAAGGGCTTAAACAGGACAAGAATAAGGGATTAATTGGATATGTAGGATAGAGAAAGAGTTAAAAATCACTAAAATTTCTAGCTTATGATTTTGGAGACTAGAGGTCCTATCAACTAAGATAGGGTATATAGGAGAAGGAGTTATATTTAAGAAGATGATGAGTTCAGTTTGGGATTTTTTTTAAGTTGGAGATGCCTTAAAGATATCCATGTGGAGCTTTACAGCAGCAGTTAAATATTATGAGACCGAGGTTTAGGGGAGAGGTCTGGAAAGAGTATGAGAGACTTGGGAGATTTATTATATAGACTATAACTGAAGCCATCACCCAGGAAAGTATGTAGAGTGAGGATAGCAGTGGGGTGATGATCAATTCTGGGAAATAATGGTATTTAATAGATGAGTCCATGAAGAAAGCAGACAGCAAACATTTAGAGAGGTACAGAATAAAACGTTAGAGCACATGTTATACAAATCAAAAGTTAAATATTTTAAAAAATGGAATAAATAATAATATCACATTCTATAGAAAGATACAATAAAATAAAGACAGAAAACTACCAGCTTTAGAAATATGAAGGTCATTAGGACCATAATGAGAACAATTTCAGTAAGAGGAGCAGAAGCCATATTGTCAAAGGTTGAGGAGTAAATGGAAGCAATGAATATAACTTATACTTGCATTTCCCATGACCCTGAAAGAGGTGATATTATTTCCATAGAGCAAAAACAGGTATCTTGGGACATTTGACTGACATGCCTAACACCATTCTGCTAAAACAGTCCTGCTCATGTTTTTTTTGTTGTTGTTGTTGTTTTACTTAGGGGAGCAGCACTGACTAGGCTCTCCCCTGCTATCCCAGCAGAGACCTCCGAATGGACTACAATGGACATCTGACCTGCTCAAGGGCAGATAATGCATAGGGTGGCTAGTAATACATGCCATGCCTTGTGATGAAAGACACTATTCACATGGTAATAAACCGGTTGAAAGATAAATAAAAAAGAATGAACACACAGAGAAAGTGAAACCCATTTTGTTTCCTAAGGTTTCTAGAGTAAGTTTCTGTTCTAAAAGAGTCCAATATAACAAAGACATGAATTACATAATGCAATGCCTAATGTTGGAGCCAACTGCATTAAAAAAAATAGTCCATGAAGCCCAGTAGGCCATTATTTCAGGGTAAATTTAAAGTTTTGTGTTTCCATTTTTAGGTAAAAAATGTTGACATAAGCATAATCTGTGTCATTACATTATCAGCAACGAGTGTATTGTTCATGGATATATACATTTGTTTGTTCTTATATTATATGAAAGCCAAGCAACATCATGGTGTACTGAACTAAAGAAAGTTTCACAAAATATGATTAAAGAAAAACTTTCAAAGTTGAGTCATTCCAGAGTGTGATACTATTTCACACCATAGCATAGGTAAGCTGGACATAGAAGGACCTGTGACAGAAAAGTCAGTACCATCTTTATGGTGTGAGCAAATGTACAATGAGCATATAGTCTTTGTAGTCCCACTTGCAACTGTTCATCAGCTGTAAATATAGGGGTAAATATGTACTGATTTTTTTTCTGTTTCTGATTCCAGCCATGAATGGATGAGATATCCACATTATGAAAATTTCATTCCTAGCGTTATCATTATGTAAGCAAGACGACTTTACAAAATTATTGAGCTGACACCCTATTAAATCTGAAATTTGAGAGTTGCTCAATACCTGAGATTTCCTTCAATGTGGAGTCTGATGGCCCTGAGTTAGATGACAAAGCCTTAAAGTTATTAATACCATTTTGTCCTATCTACTTATACAATAAAGAGTCTCTGCATTAGTACCAATGATATTAAAATATATAACTAGGCCCAAGGCTAAATCTTTCTACTATTAAATCAAGCACTAAAAGACATATTAATGTCTTTATCTATTTCAGTTTTAATAAAATTGTTAAAGCATAAGGAATTTATGCCTATTTTTTATATTTGTTGATATTTAAGTTACACTATTAAAAAGAGTTTTAAGCTAATTACCACAGACACAAAAGAATTAGATTCCCATTAAGATGAATGCACAGATACTTTTACAACGACTAAAATTTGAGAAACAAGGCACTGACTAATCACTTTACCCAGACTTTCTTCTCTATTTAAGACATCTTTCGACCTATCTTCCAATCAGTCATCTCAAAGAAACCTTACTCCCCAGCTCAAAAAAGCTGCCATGAATTTAAAAGAATACTAACTTCCATACAGGCTGCACCAATTTACAATCCTACCAACAGTGCATGAGTGTTCCCATTTCCTCAAAAAATTAAAAATAGAACTACCATATGACCAGCAATTATACTTCTGGGTATTTATCAGAAGAAAACAAAAAAACATTAATTCAAAAATACATATGTACCCCTATGTTTTTACTGCAGCATTATTTACAATAGCCAAGATATGAAAGCAACTTAGGTGTCAATCAATAGATGAATGGGTAAAAAAAAAAAGAACACACACATGCGCACACAAAATATTGAATACTATTCAGCCATAAAAAATGAAATCTTGATATTTGTGACAACATGGGTGAACCTAGAGAGTATTATGCTAAGTGAAATAAGTCAGACAGGGAAAGACAAATACTACATGATTTCACTTATATGTGGAACCTAAGAGAACAAAACAAATGAACAAACAAAACAGAGGGGATGGGGTGGGAAGATGGGTAAAAAAAGTGAATGGGAATAAGTGTTATAAACTTCCAGTTATAAAATAAATAAATCACAGTGCTGTAATGTACAGCACAGGGAATACAGTCAATACAATTTTAATAACTTTGTATGATGATAGATGGTTACTAGACTCATCATGGTGATCACACATTATAAGTTATATAAATGTCTAATCACTATGTTGTACACCTGAAACTAATATAATGCCATATGCCCAAGTATACTTAAAAAGAAAACAAAACAGGACTAACTTGGGCCAACTCTAATTTGATGTTGTGAAAAAAGATGAAACAATAAAAGTTGTTATAAGTTAACTTCTAAAAGGGCTTTAGAGGGCTCGTAGATAAAAATTCACACTGTAAGATAACACATATGAAGATAAAAAACGAATAGATTAACTGTGAAGGATGTAGTTTAGAGAAATTAGAATATATGTGTAATAAATTTAGCTCTAAAATTTGTGGCAGCTAAAAATGTAAAAGAAATTTATAGATTCCATACTTTCTGTTTTTGTTTTATTTGTTTTATTTATTTATTTTTCCCCAAACCTCTTTCTAGCCAATCAGATTTTCCCCTCTTCTCTACTACTTGCCTTTTAATCTAGTTAGGCTGGCTTCATAACTGTTCCATGAACACACACCTATGCATATTCTAGATTTTTGCTTCTGTGCCCATGTCTGCCTTCTCCCTCCCCTCTATTAAAGTCTGCACATCCTCGAAAGCCTAGTTCAAGTCCCACCTCCCTGAATTCTCTGGCCTTCCATTAATCATTCTCTCCTCTGGACTCCAGTAGGACAAATTTAGCTTGATTACACAATTCAGCTTTTAATTTTAGCCAGTGTCATACTTTTCACTATCATTTCATGTATTGCCTTTCCAAGATGCTAGTTCCATGAGATCAGAGAATATTTCTCTTTTATCTCTTTATTAGCCTTCTCAATACTAAATGGATATTTAATATTTAATATTGGTTCTCTTTCTCTGAAGAAAACTTTTCTGAGGATTTATAGACATAAATGTCATTTGTTCCCATAGATCATGTAGAAAAATACAATTTCTATCAGTATGAAATGTTATACTATATAAATACATCCTTTTTTTCCTAATAATACACAGAGTGAAACACTATTAAAAATACAGGGTATGTATCATGATGACTATCTTTATGAATAGGCCTATTCTGAATCATTGTCACATTCCTGCTTTAAGGACTAGGATTTTTCTTTCAGTTTTTATTTTCCTTGACCTCTCTATAGCACATGACACTGTTGACAATTATGCCTTCTATGAAACTTTTTCCTCTCTTGGGTCGTTTATTACCACTCTCTTCATTTTAGAATCACCTCTATGTCTGATTCTTCCCTATTTTATAAGCCACGATTCTTTTTCTTGTCCCTTATATGTCAGTAATTTTCAGTCTTGCTCTTTCCCATATTATTCTATCCATTCCATGGGCCACTCTCCATGGGTATATTCATCCACTTGCAAACTTCAACTACTTTACTTCCTTTATGCTAATGAATCTTATTTCTACATTTCTTACACTCTAGGCTATAGCTTCAATCATCTTCTAAATATTTCTTCTGATTATTACAAAGCTAGGTCACACTCAAGATCCAAACTGGACTAATTTCCTTTCCTTTGATTCTATTCTCTCTGTTTCATGTTTCCTTATTTTGATAAATGGGGCCATGACACAGGTTAAATTGCTCCTCTCCCCCAGTCTTAAGTTGAAGCCTTAACCACCTATTACCTCACAATGTGGCTTTAGTTGGAGACAGGATCTTCACAGAAGTAACTAAATTAAAGTCATTAGGGTGACCTCTAATCCAAAATGACTGGTCTCATAACAAGGATAAATTGGGAGACACACTCAAAAATGGAGAATGACATGTGAAGAGGAAGGCAGAGATCAGAGTGATGATTCTATAAGACAAAAAATACCCAAAACTTCCAGTAGACCTAAGAGAGGAGTCTGAAACAGATCCTTCCCTAGCACCTTAACTAGGAGCATGATCCTGCTGACACCTTGATCTTGGACTCCTATCCTCCAGAACTATGATACAATACATTTCCATTGTTTAAGCCACTCAGTTTGGGATACTAGCCAACTAATACAGCCATCACATGCCAAACCATAAAAACAAAAGACAGAAAAGAAAAAAGCCCTAGGACTACCTCCCTTTTTTTTTTTCACCCTCACATCCAATAGCTCAACAAGTTCAATTGATTCTGACTCCTGAATCATTTTTGGATCTGTTTCTTCTTCTTCATCATCTCCACTGCCACTCCCTAATGCAGACCTCCTCCCATTGCGTAGGTTCATGTAATGCATTCCTATTGAATCTTTATTGCCTGTAGCCTCAACTCCACCTAATCAACCTTCCATGCTGTTATGAGATTCTGAAAAACAAGCTGGGAATGGCACATCATCACTCATGAAATAAAAAATCAAACTGATTATTATCCAGGCCTCTCATGACAATTCATATTACTAGCTTCTCTTACCTATATTTTAGCAATGTTGAACTGCTTCTCTTTCTTGAATATATCATGCTCTCCTATTGCCTCCATAAGTGCTGTTTCCTTTCCTGAAACATGATTCTCTTCCTATTTCTTTGCCTGCCCAAGATACTCCTACCCATGTGTTAAGATTCAGCTTTAGCTGTATACTGTGATTGTCCCATTCTGTCTGTCTTCCCGCACTTTACTGTGAGCTCTGGAAAGGCAGGAACTTCCATTTGCATCTGTTTCCTTGGTTTGTGGAATATAACAGGCACCCAGTAAATGAGTTTTGAATGAATACAGAAATGAGCATGTTCTTTTGTTTATGAACAGAGAAAGTAAAAATGTTAGAGCATAATAATCATGAATAAGTTTGAATGTATTAAAACTATTCTTTAGGTAAGTCAGTTCAACTTTGGTTGCCTTTTTTTGGTAGAGGGCTGGCCAGATCTGTCTTTCATAGTTGTTCAGGATATACTGCCAATCTTTTAATTTTCCTGTGTGCTTTGAAGCTTCCAATAAGAGAGTTCTATTGAAGACATGTTGGTTCAACAGACATTATAGGGCAGAATTAAATCCATCCTTCCACTCTTTAGATCTTAAAAAACAACAACGACAACAACAACAAAAAAACTTTAAGCCTGTCAACTCTCCTTATATACCTTGTAGGAAAATTAAAAGCAGTCAATTTGCTGCTACAGTCACATAGTGACATAAAAATAAAACACTGAATTTCTACAGAATGCCTAAGTGCTACTTTTTACTCCAATAGCCAAAATCATGCTTGATACCATATTATTTTATGAAGGGAAAGGATTACGTGATCCTCATCTATAGTAGGTTGCAGAGGTTAACACCCCTACCACTTAACATGCCCCCCACACTCTCACCACACACACACACACACACACACACACACACACACACACACACAATCCAGTGAGTTCAGTCATCTCATATTATTATCTCTGGGTGGCAAATACTTAAGTGCACTTTTATTATCTTTAAATGGTAACAAATCCATTCCTTATTCTACATATCTCCCTTTCTTCCTCCCTAGGTAGAGATAGGGCACCAACATAAACACACAGAGCTTAGTTAACACATCATAAAAAAAATGAATTGCCAAAAAATATTCAGTGCTTTCTTGTGAAAACAGCAGCAAGTCCCTTTGGACCACCGCAGTGAAAGTATTTCACTAAATCTTTAATGTGAGTTTACTCAATGGGACTGTGCATACAGGTGTAGGACAATTATTAGATTTGATATCTGAATGAGCTCAGGTTCCCCTTAGAGCCTGACTGCTTCAATGAGCCCATTATTTTGCTTCCACTGCTCCTAGAACTGATCAACTTAATTATTCTGACTAAGGCAACATTTAGGACATGAATTTCTGATTTGTTTTAAACCATGTGGGACATCTAAAAGTGCTTCACTTAAAAAAAATCACAACATAGAAGATATAGCTATGAGGATATGTTAGACACTTGGAAGTAAGGCAGGGCCAAGATCCATGCTAGGCACACAGCTACTGTTTTTCCCAGAATGGCTTCTCTGTTTAGAATACTCCCTGGGACCAGTTAAACCTTAGCAAATTCACACTCTCCTGGAATACTCAAAACAGAAGCATTAATTTGGCAATGGGGGTGGGAGCATGGAGGCAGCTGAAGTTAAACCTTGTGCTCCCTGCCATAATACATTCAGATTCTTAAAACAGCAAATGTGCAGAAGGGCAAATGAAACATTTTGCAGAACAAGCCAATTACAGAGCTTCTTTGGCAAGGTGATTAAGAACAAAAAAAGCCAGAAAATGGGACTAACTTTAGAGTTGATGTGTAAGGAATATGGTCTTTTACAGGTGGAAAGTTAAAGTCAAACTATATCTCTTAATGAAAAGCATGTCAACTTTGAAATATTGGATTTTGACATTAACTTTGGCCAAAGTGGTACATTAGCAATAGTACGTACCCAGGTAAGAAAAAGACACGCTATTTTGACACAGAAATACACTGATTCTGGTAAGTCACAGTTGATTTAGAATTGGCATGCTTTAAAGTAACTCTATCCTCACCAATTCTTTCAGATTATATCAATGACTATTAAATAATTACATGTTTACCTACAGGAAAAGAAGACGTAAAAGTATTACCAGTCTCCGAAATTTTACAGATGCCAGTTTATTTCTCATCAGTGAATGAATCTGTCCCTAAAAAGAATGCAAGTGACATCAAAATGGTCCCCTTTGCCCCTTGCCTCCTTTTACTAATGTTATGGAATGGCTGCTGAGCCTGCAATAAACATGTTTGTGTCTAGTCACATTCCCATCATTTTAAAATCCAATCTGATTCCTTAAAAAAAAATGAAGTCACAGGAGACAAGCGCAAGTCCCTGCTTGAAGGCATTCCCTGACATCAGCCTTCACTTCATACTTCTGCTCAAAATGCCTGATTTGACAAAACACACAGAAAGTCAGGAGACAAGTCTCCACCTCCTCTCCTAAACTGTCTGACAGGAGTCAATAATGATTCTTTCACATAGCTACAATTTAAAAATTTTAGATGAAAGTCTGAGGAGAAACTTTCTAGCTATTCCTTACAATATTTTATTAAAGAGGAGGTATAAAAATGCATTTGCCTTGGTGGGACTGTTCTCCTCCTGTGGTTCAACTCAATACATTTTAGCAGTTGGTAGTTTAAATAACAGAACTTACAGGCTGCCACGCACAGACGCTTTGCATGCCACATGAAAGCAAAGGATTCAGAGATGGAAGCAAAAATAGAAAGGAAAAAAAAGTAGCTTCTCTTTTACAAAAGAATTCCTTTAATAACAGCAGCTGGGAAAAATTTCTCCGACTTGTGTCCTTCTCCTACTATTTTACATAAAATGGCTACCATACTTTTCTTCCTAGGCTACATCTACTGACAGACTGTCAAAAGCAAATAACTTTCCCTCTTATATTGTAATAATCATCTACCGTATTTTTAATGCATTCAAAACAAATTTTCTTATTATATCATCACAGTGACAATCTGCTCTGTACTACCAATTAAAATGATATATTTTAAATATGACAATCATAAAAGCAGTCTATCCATAATTATTATTTTTAGGTTAAATAAAATATCAACATTTTTTATACATGTTTATGTTAACATTTGCAATTTAGTTTTCTGCAATATTTAAACGGAATTGAATTGATGGGAAAACTTAAAAAAAAGAGCAAACTTTAAGACTGGTTCTCTCTTGAGTGGGTTGTCATCCTTACTGCTCACCCTTGACCTTTACCGTATAACAGTAAAGAAAAACTCAGATTTGACATTAGCAAGATGGGCCCATTATTACCTGTCAGCTGTGTCTCTGTGCCCACCAACTGTTACTTACTCAATTTTGAACTTATACTTAATGATTATTTAGAAAGAAAGCATATCTATTTTTACACAATGTGCTGCAATTACAAGGATTAATAAATACAAAAGAATTCACAAGATTTTGACTGTGAATATACTGATTCTGATAAGTCACAGCTGATTCAAAACTGGCATCTTTAAAAGCAACTCTAAACTAACACCACCCATTCTTTCAGATTATATTAATGAGTATTAAAAAGCTATATGATTACCTACAGGAAAAGTAGCCATAAAAGTATTACTGGTTTCTAAAATTTTATAGATGCTAGTTTATTTCTCACCAGTGAATGTATCTGTCCTTACAAAGAATGTAAGTGACATCAAATAGGTCCCCTTTGCCACTTTCTTCCTTTCATTTTAAGACTGTAAATTGGTTAGTGTGAAGGAAGGGGTAGGATCAGTTTCTGTTGTTATATCTTGACACATATAAACTAACTACATATAAATTTGTGCATCTAAACTAATTTGGGGAGCAATGACGATATATCTTTAAATGCCAATTTTCTATAGCTTAAGGCTGGGAGTTTCCTCTCTTAGGAGAAATAGTTCAGAAAAATAATAAAATATAAGTAAAATACGTAAAGTTCCTTCCTGTTGAATTGTGAGAAACAGCTCCAATCTTGTTTCACACTTCCCCTATGTTGAAACTTCCTGGATTTAAAACACACTAAAGGGGAGGTTAGTTGATATTTTGCACCAAATGGTTACTTTCTCTAAGCATCTCCAGCTTCTACAGCATTTTTTGATGCATCATTACATTATCCACTCTGGCATTTGGTACAGTTTTTTCACTCTTAGTCTACCCTTTACCAAGACAGTGAAAACTGCTCACTATTTCATCATAAATCTGAAGATTGATTAGTCCCATATCTTCTCCTTCCTTGGCATAAACATTTCCAAAAACCTCTATCTCTCATCATAGGTTCAAGAAGGAAAGAGTTTTTTTTTTAATTGAAAGATATTTGACATGTAACATCACATAAGTTTGAGATGTACTTTGTTGCTTTAATACATTTATGTATTGTTATATGATTGTTATTATGGTGTTAGCTAGCATCTCTATCATGTCACAAAATTATCATTTGTTTTTTTTATTTTGTGGTGAGAGTAATTAATATCTAGTATCTTAGCAGGTTTGATGTTTATAATAAAATATTGTTGCCTATAATCACTATACTGTGCATTAGATCTCTAGGACTTATCTACTAGTTGCAAGTTTGTCTCTTACATAACATCTCTCCTATCCCACCCCTCTCAGCCCCTGGTTACTCCCATTTTGCTTTTTGTTTTTACGAGTTCAGTTTTCTTCAGATTTCACATATAATTGATACCATACAGTATTTGTCTTAAGCAGAAAAAAGTTTTGATACCACATCAGATCTCATTCACATAGGTCGATAAAGTGTTTTATATATCTATTTTAAAAAGAGCCCTATCAACTTGTATAATAGTTTGGAGATAATCAATGGAACACAGAATTTTAGAGTTAGAAGGGAATTTATGAATTATTAAAGTGAAGTCTAACCCTTCATTTTTTAGATAACGATACTGACTTCCAGAGAAGAGAACTGACTTGTCATAAATACTCTACACAATAAAGATATGAAATTGAGAGGCTTAAAGCAAGGAATGAGCTGTAAGTTAATGAACCATATAACCATAATTGTTATATCATTCATTTATTGGATAATATGGTTAAGCCTTTATAATTTGTATATTTATAGCAAAAACAGCAATAATATACCAAACTATGATCTTCTGATGATCTCATATAATAACCACCTGAAGATGTAATTAGAATAACAATATACTAAAAACTCCTATAATTCTATAATATGACATTTAGTAATTCAGTTATTTGGTAAGGAAAAGTTTACTGGAAAAACGATATATCCTATAATCTGTATTTTGATGGGCCTGAAAAATATTTACATTTTTCATTGTCCATAAAGTTCTTAAGGCAGAGGTCCCTAACCCCAGGCCACGGACTGGTATCTGGCTGTAGACTATTAGAACCCGGGCTGCACAGCAGGAGGTAAGCAGCAGGGAGCAAGCAAAGCTTCATCTGTATTTGCTGCTGCTCCCCATTGCTAGCATCGCTGCCTCAGCTCCACCTCAGATTATCATGAATTAAAGTCTCATAGGAGCACCAGTCCCTGGTGTCAAAAAGGTTGGGGGGCCATTGCCTTAAGGTACACATTTATACAAAGACCCAAAAAGAAAAGAACATAGTTGTTTGGCCTAGCACCTTGGTGAGATGCACTCTGGAATGGACAGTAGCTATGGACACACACACACACACACACACACACACACACACACACGTGTGTGTGTGTATTTGATGTTTGGCACCATGCTTTTATTAAAAGACACTAGACATGAAGTGGAAAAAAATGGCGTAGATGACAAAGGTTTTCTTCATCCCTCTTGTGACCAAATCAAAATTGGGACAGAAACACAGAGCAAACAGCAAAGAAAGTCACCAGGTATCTAGATGAACAGAAGCAATATAACTAGGGAGAGAAATAATTAATCAACCTGCAATGGTAGAAGGAAGGAAGGGGCAAAGACATGAGGCTGCCTGGTACCTAGTGGCTGAGTGGGACAGAGACTGTGGCAGCTGCAGATGCCTTTTAAGTGGCTGTGTCTGTGAGCAGACTTTCATGGTGACAAAATTGCTCACTCTGAGCACCAGCACCAAGTTGGTTGCTTGGGGAGCACCAGAGACTTACAGTGGGACACTGAGTTATTGGAGCGAGCGTTGAAGGTGAAGCTCTCTCCCAGGCAGAAGTGCTAGTGGTATCCACTGTTCCTCTGTTGAGTCCTCCCTGCTTCCCAGTGTGCAGACCCAGTGCTGCCATAGCTGAGAGGGCATCAAACTATAAAAAGAGGTTGCTCAGCCCAGAGGATTATCTGAAACTCCACCTTCCCTAACTTGTGGCCCCGCCCAAGTCACATCCAGATGTGTCCTCCACGAGTCAGGAACTCCTTGCTGAGTAGCAATAAGACACAAGCTGATGACACCTGGCCTCAGCTTCTGTCATGACCTCTTGAAGAAACTGTAAGCACATCTGTGGATTGCTTGCTGAATCTTAACAGGTGGCCCCGGAGGGACACAGACTGGTGCTAAACTTGGCTTGCAGCTGAACCCCTCTCAGGACTGGGCCACTGGGCACCTACTACACAAAACCATGCTAATAAGACCAGGAGACTTAGGAGCTTTGCTTAGTATATAGAAACAGACACAGAAAGGCAGCCAAAATGGGAAGACAAAAAGAAACCATATGAGAGAACAGAAAGGAGATCCAGGCATAATGGAGTCAATCAATCTCACAGATGTAGAATTCAAAACACTGGTTATAAAGACGCTCAATGAACATAGGGGAAGTGAGAACTTTGAAAAGAGATAAAAACATAAAATATTGAAATGGAAATTATAAAAGAGAAACGGTTCAGAAATGAAGAATGTATTATCTGAGATGAAGAAGATACTAAAGGGAATCAATGGAGTGAATAAAGAAGAGGATTGAATCACCTATATAGAAGTTGAGAAAGCCAAAGACATTGAATCAGAATGGCAAGAAAAAAGAAGCCAAGACTATAATAATAATTTAAGGAGCCTATGGGACACAATTAGATGTAAAATTACCCATTTCATAGGGATACCTGAAGGAAAAAAAGAAGTTGAAGAGCTTTTGGAAGAAATAATGATGGAAAACTTCCCTAAACTGGTGAAGGAAATAGATGTACCTCGGGAAGCTCAGAGAATCCCAAACAAGATAACCCCAAAAAGGACCACACCAAGATACATCACAATTAAAATGTCAAAGGTTAAATACAAAGAGAGAATCTTAAAAGCAGCAAGAGAAAAGCAGTTAGTTACCTAAAAAGAAGCATCCCTAAGACTGGAAGCTGATTTCTAAAAAGAAATCTTGCAGGACAGAAGGGCTTGCACAAAATATTCAAAGTGATGAAATCCCAGGATCTACAACCAAGAATACTTTATCAAACAAAGCTATCATTTAGAGTGGAAGGACAAATAAAGAGCTTCCAAGACAACAACAATAAGCCAAAGGAATTTATCAACACCAAGCCAGTATTACAGGAAATGATGGAGGACCTTCTTTAAGAATAATAATAAAAAAAACATGTATCCAAAACATGAATAAAGAATGGTAATAGCTACATTACTATCAACAAGTACCTCAAATGGAAAAGAATTAAGTGCTCCAACCAAAAGATAAAGTGGCTAAATGGAAAAGGAAACAAGACCCCTACATATGGTGCCTACAAGAGACTCACTTCAGATTAAAATACACACGAACTAAAAGGAAGGTGATGGAAAAAGATATTGCTTTGATAGACCTAGAAGGTATTGTGCTAAATGAAATAAGTCAGAGAGTGAAAGACAAATATCATATGATTTCACATACGCGTGGAATCTAAAGAACAAAATAAACAACAAAAATGGAAATAAACTCATGGAGATCATTTTTTGATGGCTACTAGATGGGAGGGGATTTGGGGGGGTTGTTGAAAAATGGCAATGGGATTAAGAAGTATAAATGTATAGTTACAAAATAGACATGGAGATATAAAATTTAGCATAAGGAAAATAGTTAATAATGTTATAATAAATATGTAAGGGGGAAGAGGAGTACGAGATTTAGTAGGGTGATCATTTTGTGTGTTATATAGATCTCTAATTACTATGCTATACAACTGAAACAAAAATATTATTGTATGCCAACTATAATTGAAAACAATTCATTGAACTGTACAATCTAAATACTAGATACTATTGTCTATTGTATTTCAATAAAGACAGAAGAGACACTAGACACGCATAGTTAAGATTGAAAAGTGAAGTAGGTAGGCCAGTGGTGCAATGGATAATGTGACTGTCTACCGATCAGAAGACCAAAAAGTTAAAAGCTCTTCTACAGGTAAATGCAAGTTATAAAAGTCACTGCACTACACTTTCTGGTAATTTCATCACGTTCCCCATCATTGATGGAGTAACTCAAAGCTACTGGTGCCACATTAATGTTCACTATCATTGTTTTTGTCAATCTTTGCTCTAAGCTTAACATTATTTACATACAGTATATGTTTTAGTATTTGAGACAGTGGTCTGTGTGCTGTATGGTTTTACTGTGAGCTGGGTATATTAATTTAGGTGGATTGATAACAAAATGTAATTCAAAGCCAACTGTCTGGTGAACAAATTAAATGAGGACTCTCCTTCATAAAGTGTCTGTTTCCAATTACTCTAGAATCTGAATGAGCCGTACATCATCAATAGAGGTATTTACAACTTGACTAGAAAGCAGTATCTGTTTTCACATTCATTCTTTGTGTTACTTACTGCTGGGTATCTTTGAAAATACTATAAAATACTCTTCCTTTCACTCATTTCAACTCTAATTCTTTTTCTGAACTATTACCTCTTCATCAAAGTTTCTTACTCCTGTGAGCAACAAACATAATGTGGTGAGCAAAAAGAGATGGGTTTTTGTGTATACATGGTTTATCTATGTGAATCTTATAAAATTATAGACCACATTTTCTATTTTTAAACTCTTTACCTTTTCTGCAAAACTCCTTTTCTGTTAAACAAGACAGTTTTCTAATTCACCTTTCTACATGATTCATACCAGCACGCTGTCCTGCCCCTCTACTTTAAAATATTGCTTATCATATTACGTAAAGCATTATACAGATTTAATACAATCCCCATCAAAATCTCATTGGCATTTTTTAAAGAAATAGAACAAAAAAAATCATCAGATTTGTATGGAAGTACAAAAGACCCGAATTTCCAAAGCCACCCTGAGACAAAGGAATGAGGCTGGAAGCATCACTCTGTCCAACTTAAAATTATGCTACAAAGCAACAGTAATCAAAACGGCATAGTATTGACAGAAAAATAGACACACAGACCAGTGGAACAGAATCAAGAGTCCAGAAGTAAACCCATATTTATATGGGCAAATAATTTTTGACAAAAAGCCAAAAACATAGTCGAAGAAGAAAAGCCTCTTAAAAAAATAGTGATGGGAAAATTGGAAAGCTACCTGCAAAAGAGTGAAACTAGACTGCTGTCTATCACCACACACCAAAATTAACTCAAAATGGATTAAGGTCCTGGATATAAGACCTGAAACAATAAAATGCATTGAAGAAAACATAGGAATGAAACTCAAGGACCTTGGACTTAAAGAAGATTTTATGAATTTGACCTCAAAAGCAAGGGAAGTGAAAGCTAAAATAAACGAATGAGACTACATCAAAATAAAAAGCTTCTGCTCAGCAAAAGAAAGCATCAACAAGGTAAAGAGAGAACCATCCAAATGGATAAATATATTTACAAGCAACACTTCAGATAAGGGCCTGATATCCAAAATATACAAAGAACTCATCAACTCAACAACAACAACAAAACAAATAATCCAATCAAAAATGGGCAGAGGATCTAAATAGACACTTCTCCTTAAAGAACATACAAATAGCCAACAAATACATGAAAAGGTGCTTAACATCGCTAGCTATTAGAGAAATGCAAATCAAAACCTCAATGAGATACCATCTCACACCTGTTAGACTAGCTATAATCAACAAGGCAAGTAATAACAAATGCTGGAGAGGATGCAGAGAAAAAGGGTCCCTTATACACTACTGGTGGGACTGAAAATTGGTACAGCCGCTATGGAAAACAGTATGGAGGTTCCTCAAAAGACTAATAATTGATCTACCATATGATCCATCAATTTCTCTACTGGGTATCTACCCCAAAGACTTGAAAATCCATATCCCAAAAGATATTTGCACACCAAGGTTCATAGCAGCATTATTCACAGTGGCCAGGACATGAAAGCAACCGAAGTGTCCTATGACAGATGATTGCCTAAAGAAACTGTGGCCCATATATACAATGGAATATTACTCAGCCATAAGAAGGGATGAAATACTGCCTTTTTGACAACATGGATGGACCTCAAGATAATCATGTTAAGTGAAATAAGCCAGACAGAAAAAGTTTAAAATTACATAATACAACTTATATGTGGGATATAAATCTAAAAGCAACAAATGAGCAGAACAAATAAACTGAGACTCATGAATGTGGACTATAGGCTAGTGGTTACCAGAGGACTATAGCTTAGTGGTTACTAGTGGTTACTAGTGGGGTAGGAGATGCAGGGAAAGTAGACAGGGGAAAGGTGGTCAAATATAGGTGGGTAGGTGGAGGGTGAAGTGGGTAAAGGGGATCAACTATATGGTAGCTGAAGAAAACTGGACTTTGGGTGGTAAACACACAATAGCATATACAGATGTCAAATGATAATGTACACCTGAAAATTACATAATCATATTAACCAATGTTACCCCAATAAACTTAATTAAACATTTTTTTAAAAAAGCAAAAAATAAAATAAAATATTGGTTATCATCTGGTGTACATTTCCAATCTCAATAGTATGCCAGCTTCCACAAAGAAGCTAGTACTGCAATCATCCCAATGCAGTCTTAATAATGTTATATTGAATCAGAGAACATTGTCATAGTTAACATACTTTATTGAACCAATCACCATTTGATGCTTCCATTTAGTACTTGTAGTTCATTTAAGCTTTTCTACACCTCACTTCAAAATTTTCCTTGTTTGTGTTGTATGCTGTATTATGTAGTGCTATGTTAATTTCCTGTTGTTATTGGTCAGCATGCCAAACTTATGCATTTCTTTAAATAAAACTTGAAAAAAATTTATCAGCTTGTTTTAATTGAAATCATTAAAGTAGTAGATAATTTTATTTCAAATTTAGATTCAACTTAAATTGTTGTTATCATTTTTAATTGCTTTGTATCAAATTTTTCGAATACCCTTATAAAGAAATTTTATAGCAACAATATACATTTGCTTAAATGATATCTTTGGCACACTTTTTTTTTAATAGATCTTCCTTAACAATATACTGCTTTCTAAAAAGTTATATGTTTAAAACTCTACTATGAACTATAACACACATTGTTCCTTCTTTTTGTTGGGAACTAGACACTCAAAAGGCACCATGGCAGAACAAATTAGCACTGTATTAAGCAATGAAGAGAACCACCTACTGAATTAATACCTAGTTTTTGTCATGCAAGAATAGAGATAATATTTCAGATCTCAGATGTTTACTATCAAGATTAAGTGAAATCTTCTCTGTAGATTGCCAGGCAACAATATATACAGTACATGGTAGACATTAAAACCATTCAGTTTGTTAGCTGCATATAAATCTGAATTTTAGCTGTGTGTGCTTAATAAACATATTTCAATGTATCAACTTCGGGGAGGAAAAAGAAACAACTATCAACTGACAGGTAAAGGTCAAGAATGAGAATTGAGAGGAAGTTAGAGAGAGTAAACAATAACAAGCTTATGCTTTCTGTGTTTATTTAGTGGGGGCAAAGAATTCATATTGTGAAAGGATTTAAAATGCAGATTGTAGGGATTTATGAGAAAAGATTTCCTCTTTTCTCATTACTATATAATAAACAGTCATCAAAAAATGCCTTATCAACTTATGGTAGATAATGAAGGGAACTAGAGCTTCAATTACATCCCTGATTTATAGATAATGTTGCGACATCACAAACAATGAACATAATATTCTACCACAATCTATTTGCAAAGATGTGTGTATATGTATGTGTTTTAGGGGTATGATGGTGAATCATTTTTCATCCCATTCTTTTTAAATTAGAATGCACTTAAATAACTGTTCTCGAAAGAAAATGCAAATGAACATTAAACTACTTATATTCCTTCAAATTCTCTTCCAATATGTGTCAACATACACACATTAATATAGATGTAATCAGTGTTTATATACTTTTATGTGATCTAACTCTTTTACTTCACAGTGTTTTGCGTGTACATTTCCATGAATTGTCATGTAACGGTACCACCATCAAACTGTTCCTGTTTCCTGAAACCTTACCACCTAACTTTGTGCTTAGACATTCTAGTAGATATATGTTGCTACTTCAGCCCTATTTTAATTTGAATTTCTTTACATGCTAATGAAAACTGTGTGTTTCCATATGATGGTTTACTATGTTTTTTACATTTAAAATTTATGTCTTCACCTGTTCTTCTCCTATGTGAACTGCCTTGTGAACCATGACTACAGGCGTCTTCCATCTTATGTCCAATATCAACATAACCAAGTTTGTTGATTACTCCTCCAAACTTGTCCAACTAAATGACATGGCTACATACCTAATCATCATCAATTGTCATATGCTTTGAAACCCAATATCCAAATGGTCTCAATTCCTCTGATAAATCTCTAATTTTTTTCTAAATCTATTTTTCTCTCTCCCAGACTACTTCAGTATCCTCACAGTTATTTTTGGAAATCCACCAAGAAAGATAACTAAAATACAAACCCAATCATATAACTTCATCTCAAGTTAATAAATCTTTCTTTATTGCTTACAGGATAAAAATAAACTTTTTGAGCATAGCCCAATCTCGCTTGCAGCTCAGCTTCATTTCCCCATTGTTTACTAAATTCTACATCACATCTAAGTAGACTACTCATTCAGAAACAATGAGTAGTCTACTTAGATGTGATGTAGAATTTATATTCCTTCTTGATTTTCTTCTTCCATGTTTTTTGCTCATGTGATTTTGCTCTCTCGTAGGTTCGGATTCCCCTTCTCATCGCTCTACTCAAAATATCTGGGAATATCTTACATATTCTTTAGATTTCATCTACAAAATAATTAACTTCCTGAAGCCTTTTCTGATATTTCCCAATTGGATATGGCTCCTCTTGTCTGTGAAGTCCCAGAACAGTTTATAGCTTTCTCATTTTTCTAGGTATAATAATTATTTATATATTTGTTTGAAACCTATGGAATAGAGTTTGAGTACTGGGATTGCGCCTCATATCTTTCTCTCTGCAAATGCTTTGCACATAGTGGGTATTCAATACATTTTTCTTGAGTTGAATATTCTCCAAGGTCTGAAAATTTCTATAACAGCAAGAGCTTTGTCTTCTGAATGTTCAGAGCATCCCAAATCAGCACATATATGGAATGAATAAAAAGAAAAAACTTGAACACTTATAAAATCATGTAACCAATTATTTCAAAAAAGTTAAATCCCTATTTTCCTAAATACTCCCTACACCCAGTTATGTTTCATAAAAAAAAGGAAACTGTCTAATATTCAAGTCTTGACCAATTCTTTAATTATAAAGGGCCTTTTCTAAAGTACAGAGAGTGCGTGTTATTCATCTTTCTGTCCCTAGCATCTAGCACCATGTCTAGTAAAAAAAGAAGGCACCTGCTGTGGGTGGAACTGTATCCTCTAACAAGATAAGCTATAGTTCTAACCTGTAGTATATGTGAATGTGACATTATTTAGAAATTATTTTTAATATTAAAGTACTCTTTGGAGAATACAAATTAGTATGGGACAACCACAATGAGTTTTGGGTGACTATGGAGGTAAATTTACAGGATTAGGGGGCTGGAGACAATGAACCATAATACAGATCTAAAAATTATTTACAGGGTATGGGCTCATAGTTAAGTGTTGGATATCACTGTAAAAAATAACCTTTGAAAGATCACTTAAAATTACAATGCAGTGAATACCTAGAGAAGATAAAAAATATATACGCATTTAAGATGAATAGAATAATAAATTGACCCAGTGTTATGTAAATGGATATTTGTGGGTGGGATAAAAATGACAGTCATGCAATCATACACCAATTAAAGTGCTGTATCTCTATCTAATGATTTAGATGAAAATGAATACAATGTGTTCTAGAAAACTGTTAGAGAACTCAGAAATTGTCCCTCATGCTTATAGAAACACTGATGTCAGAGATATATGTGAAGAATTTGAACAAAATTCTTTTACAAAATGAGACAGTGGGTGGGGGAAGCAATATTTCTACAGTAAGATATTATTTTACACCATATGCAATTTGAATACAGCTGTATAATAATAAATTTGATATCATAATTCGACATTTTACTGTTTCATCTACATTTCTAAAAGAATACTTATACCCAAAGTAGTTTAAAACTTAAAAAAAATCATATGGGAAAATGGGGCCCACATTATCCATCATATTTTTTGTAAGATTTTGAATCCAGAGTGGTACACATGGCTCATTTAGCCCACAATAATAGCAAGAGCTGCAATTTACTTAACACTTGCTGAGTGTCATGCAATGTGTTAAGTAACATATGTATGTTATGTAAGGATCCCCAGCCCCTGGGCCACGGACCAGCACGGGTCAGTGGCCTGTAAGGAACAGGGCCACACAGCAGGAGGTGAGTGGCAGGGAATGAGCAAAGCTTCATCTGTATTTGCAGCCACTCCCCAGAGCAAGAATCACTGCCTCGGCCCCACCTCAGATCATCAGGCATTAGAGTCTCATAGAAGCTCTGGTCCCTGGTGCCAAAAAAGTTGGGGATTGCTGTATTATACCAGTGATTCTTCAAGCAATCCTATAGAATAAGTATTATGAAGCCATTTTCAAATGAAGAGAGAGTGCCTCCAAGAAACTTAAAAAGCTTACTCAAAATTAAGTGGTGGACATCTGTGAAGTTTCAAAGTCCATAACCTGAACTAGCTTCCATAAGCACTGAGCCTGCATTTCTAGGTCCATGACTTTGACAGAGTAGTACTTTATATAACAATGATGAAGTCAAAAGAAGGGAAAGAACAAGAAGCTTTGCAATCCATAAATGCATTACCATCTTCAATACTAATCCTTTTAACTTCCTTCCTTCCTTCCTTCCTTCCTTCCTTCCTTCCTTCCTTCCTTCCTTCCTTCCTTCCTTCCTTCTTTCCTTCTTTCCTTCCTGGATAAGATATTGATCAACTTTATTCTTTCATTTATCTATTCATTCATTTGTTCAGTGAATGAATCATCCATTCAATAACACTCAGTGAATATCTACTTCAGCAATCTTTAACCAAAAGACCTCAGCTCTCTGTGCCACAAACTTTTCATAAACGAGCTGCCAAATTTTGGTCAAGCATTAATTTAATTTAATTTAATTCGATTCAATTCGATTAAACTTAATTTAATTTGGAAGCAACCTTCAAAACATTGCCTGTTATCTATGAGATTGTTTATTTTTTGGGTGTGTGTGTTTATTTTATTCATTAGATTCCAGATGTATGTGAAATTGTATGGCATCTGTCTTTCTCTGACTTACTCTACTCACCATAATACTCTCTATGTCTATCACAAAATTTCTTTTTCCATCACTTTACTTTCAGATTCTGTTTGTCTTTTAATCTGAAGTGAGTCTTATAGGCAAAATATGTAACGGTCTTGTTCTCTTTTTCATTCGGCCACCCTGTCTTTTGATTGGAGAATTTAATTCTTTATCATTTGAAGTACGCATTGATAGATATGCAGCTATTGCCATTCTTTATTCATATTTTTGATACATATTTTTCTCTTAAAAAAATACCTACATTTCCTGTACTACTACCTTGGTGGTGATGAACTCCTTTAGCTTTTTCTTGTATGGGGAACTCTTTATCTGTCCTTTGTTTCTAAATGATAACTTTGCTAAGTAGAGTAATCTTGGCTGTAGGTCTTGGGTTTTCATCACTTTGAATACTTTGTGACAAGCCCTACTGTCCTGCAAAGTTTCTTTTGAGAAATCAGTTGCCAGTCTTATGGGTGCTCCCTTGTGGGTAACTAGCTGCTTTTATCTTGCTGCCTTTAAGAGTCTTTCTTTGTATTCAACCACTGGCATTTTAATTATGATGTGTCTTAATGTGGACCCATTTGGGTTTATCTTTTTTGGGACTCTCTGAGCTTCCTGGGGTTGTATGTCTATTTCCTTCTCCAGGTTAGGGAAGTTTTCCATCATTATTTCTTGAAATAGCTCTTAAACTTTTTGTTCTCTCTCTTCTCCTTCTGGTACCCCTATGATGCGAATGTTGTTACATTTGATGTTACCCCATAGACCTCTTAAAATATCTTCATTATTTTGGATGTCTTTTTTCTTGTTGCCATTTTGATTGGGTGTCCTCTGTTACCCCATCCTCTGTATCAGTGATTCCATCCTCTGCTTCATCCACTCTGTTGATTCCCTCTAGCACACTCTTCATCTCAGATATTGTATTCTTCATTTCTGACTGGTTCTCTTTTATAATTTCCATCTCCTATTTTATGTTTTTTATCACTTTGTTAACGTTCTCACTGAGTTCTTCTACTCTTCCCCTAAGTTCATTGAGCATCCTCATAACCAGTGTTTTGAACTCTGCATCTGGTAGATGGCTTGACTCCATTGTTTCTGGAGCTCTGTGCTGTTCTTTCATATGAGACCTGCTTCTTTGTCTCCCCATTTTGGCTGCCTCCCTGTGTCTGTTTCTATGTATTAGGTAGAGCTCATAAGTCTCTCAGTCTTAGTAGAGTGGCTTTATGTATTTGGTGACCTGTGGGGCCCAGTGGCACAATATTTCCTGGTCACCTGAGTGAGGTGCTCAAGATGTGTCTCCTGTGTGGGTTGTGTGTGACTTCCTGTTAATGTTGAGCCTTGGTTGTTGTTTGTACATTGATGAAAGGAATTGACCCTTGGGCCGATTGGTTGTGAGGATTGGCTGGTGAGGGGCTGATCCTACAGAGCAGGTTTCACTTTAACATGGTCCTGGTGCCTTCCCAGTCTGCCCTTTGGGTATGTGCTCCTCATTTACAGCCCTGGGTGATTCTCCAGCTCCACTGCTGATGAAAGCACTGGAGCTCAGAGTGAGTGAGTCTGTCAATCTTCCAGAGTGACCTCTGCAGTCAAGATATTTCTCCTGATTATCAATCACCACATGTAGGTGTGGTACCAACATGTTTGCCATCTCTGCCCCCTCCTACCAGTCTCGAGGTGGCCTCTTCTCTGAGTCCCAGTTGTAGGACTTCTGTTCAGCCAGACTTTAGGTGACTCCCAATGATAGCTGTTCTGTAATTTGGTTGTAATTTTGATGTGGTTGTGAGAGTAGGCGAGCACAGCGTTTACCTACTCTGCCGTATTGACAGAAGCCTCTTTTTTTATTTTTAATATATTTGAAAACTAAAAACTTTAGAATACCATACTCATGGTCTATTTAGTCCTGTGATTCTATTTCTGGTGAGAGACGCCAAGGGAGGCCCTGTAGAAAGAAGTGGTTTGTCTTCCTTCGAGTTCCTAACCCTCTCTTTGCTAACCATGTGTGTATGGTGATTAATTGACTTGAATCACTTTACTGTTTTAAACATGCTGGTTCTTTACAATTCTTGGGGTAACCTATTCCATAAGGCATGTACAGTACATCCCCTCCCCATCATTCACCTCTTCAATTTTTCAAGAATACTCTTTACTTCTAATATTCCTGGGTCTGGTAAAACAGTTTTGCATATATCCTATCCAAACCTTTTAGGGTTTCATGATTTGATGGGCTCTGAGCATAGCTTCACTTTAATCATTTTATTTTCCAACAGAAGAGCCCTAATTGTCTTAGCCTTTTTTAACCAGGAATCCTCACCATTAACTAGTTTATTACAAATGCCTTTTCTCGTTGGATGCAGCAGCAGCAGCAGCTTTTTTAAAGGGAGCAGCAAGCAGAAGTTTTTGCAATATTTCATGAAGTCTGAAGGACACTAAGCTTGTACCAAGGAAGTTGAATGTTTTCTGTTTAGATGCCAATCTGGTTCTCTTTCCTTGGATGTTGACCAGCACAATGCTGACTCTGGGGATACAGAGCCTTCAGGAGCTATTTTTTTTTCAGGGAGCAGTTCCTTTTCAAGACTGAAACTGAGAAGTCAGAGCCTGTTAGCCAGTGAATGCAGCCTGTGTTATTTTACCTTCATTTCCACCCCTACCCCTCCCGCCCCCTAAATGTATTACCTCACCCAAACGGAAACTCATCTGCCACTTCCTGGCCCACTTATGAGCCTCAAGAGAGCTCCCTACAGTTTCTCCCTGGTGGTTGACATTTCACTTTCAGTGAGCTCAGAACAACTGCAAACCCTCCTACTTCAGTTTCTTTAACTTTTCGATAGAATAAACTACTTCCTGGAAGTAATTAAAGGGATAATGTTTGAAACTGAAGATGAAATATTAAGTGTAAAATTATCTTCCAATTTAAATAAAATGCTCCACACAGTGAAAGTTATCTTTAAAAAAAAAATTCACCCTTCTTCACATTGATGCAAAGTAGATTGATTATAATAAAAGCCTAGATTTAGACATGCTACTGGCCTCACGTCTTCGAAGGCATAAAGCCAAAGGATTAATCTGCCAAATATCCTAAAATGCATCTGCTTTCATTATCATAAATCCTTCCAATTGGTGCCCCCCCAGGTTGCTTTGAATTCTATATGCCTCTTATATATTTAAACAGCTTAATGTTTATCATTACTTCATTTAAAAAAAACAACTTTATTTACTACTCTGGGAAGCTTTATTAATTTTTATAATACTCCTCTTTCAGATTGTAAAATAAATAAAATAGATTTCTAGTCTTCTTGGATATGCTTCAATTATAGGAGGGCTTATTAGGAATTAAAAAAAATCAATTAGCAGAATTCTAATTTTTTCATAGACATTTCAATAGAAAATAAAGACGAGTTTAAAATTTTGTTGTAGGTAGTTTAGTCCATTAAGGAAATATAATTCTAAGTTTTTTTTTAGGGGACCACTATAACATTAATTGCATAATTCAACTATACTTACTTGGTGGGGGGGTGTCTGTGTACATGTGTAGCACAAAACAATAGTGTTGCAGTAGGTAGTCATAAGCTAGGTGTTTCCCTTGACTACGGCCTAAACGGACATATATTGAGTAATTATAGAGATGTCTTAACATCTACCTTAATTTGAAGTTCTGTGCTGAACACAGGTTGCTTTGTCAATTAAAGTTTCTGAATGATCTGCCCAAATCCCATGTTATGTAAGTATCACAGAGAGAAAATGGAATTTGGACTGAGAGGTCCTAGGGTCAAGTTTTGCTCAGTCTCGTTCAAGCCAGGGAACTAGGAATGAGCCACTTAACTTTCCTAATACTTGGTCTTCTCACCTGCAAAATAAGGATAATAACACTATCTTACTATGTTCACACATTTCCGGTGAGGATCAAGCAATATTGTAAAATTAAAGTTTAAGTTAATAAAGAAGAGCTTACCAGGTAACCATAAAGTTTTATTAAAATTGACTTTATTAACTGCAAGGCCTAAAGATAGACCTTCTTTCAAGGGGATCAGTTTGTATCTTTTCTATTATTGGCTCTCTATTTTATACAATGATCCCCCCTTTAATATATTTATGGCTTATGAATGAATTAATAATTAAAAAACTAAATATTTTTTCCATGCAATCTTAATTATCACAGAAGAAATAGCTTTGTTTTTATTTTACCATATTCTTCTTAGCCTAGGTTCTTCAGCACAAGCCACTCTAATGATGTTTAAAACCGAGATATCAACTGACACTGTCATGATTTGGAAATATCTGCAAAGTCCAATGGGAAGTCTTAGTAAATGTCAGAGTACCTCTAAGGCAAGGCAGATCCTTAGGATGGATAATAATTCCAGAATTTAGTGCTCTACTAAAGATACAGCAGGGTGCTGGGGAGAGGCCTGCTTGAGGCTCAAAGGTCAAGCAGCACAAGTTTAATGCCAAGTAAAGTAAAAGGTCACTTAGCATTGTGATTAGTGATGCTGAATGGATATAGGGTGATGTAACAGATATAGTCAACTAAAACTTCCACTTCAGAAGGTGTCATCATGGGTATTTTCATCCATTCCCCTGCCTTTCTGACAAGTAATTACTTAGAAAAGCCAACAATTGAAAACGCATCCTAGGCAGCAATCAACTGCTTAGTACTCAGTAGTCTACTGTTATTGAGCTGCATTAAAAGGCATTATAGTGGAGGATAACTTACAGACTTTAAGGGAAGAGAAATTATCTCTACACATCCGTTAAGAATGGTCCCACTGGTGTGTCTGTCATTGGCAATTCAATTTTTCTTTTTAAAGGAAAAAAAATACACACATCAAGACAATACAGAAAACTGGAAGAGGAATTGATTTGTCACTAATACTAAATCAAATGATACACATCATCAAATATGGCAGTTGCATAGTGATAAACACTAAAAGAAGGTGGCAAAAAATCTCCAATAACAATATTCCAAAACCAAATTAAAAGGTTCTCCTTCTCATCTGCTTCAAATACCTATAAGAAGTGCTGAGATATATAATAATATGTGAAAGTTAGGCCTACACATTCATCACATTCCTAATACAAAGGACTTGTTGAAATGGTTAGTATAATAAAATCCTTGTTAGTGTAATTGGAGTTGGACCTAAGCGTTTTTCATATAGTATCATCGGGGTCTCAAGAAGAAAGTGAAATCAAAAATAACACATTTGAAAAAGAGAATATACATTTTAACTTAATTATGGATTATTAAGTGAAGTCTAACCCTTCATTTTATAGATGATACTATTCATTTCTATATGTTCTGTCATATTTTTAAAGATTTTATTAAAATATGGGGCTAACATACAATATTGTACTAGTTTCAGGTATACACCATGTTCAATATTTATATTCCTTAGGAAATGATCATCATGATAAGTCCAGCAACCATCTATCTGACACCATACAACGCTAGCACAATATCATTGACTATAGCCCCATGCTGTATACCATATCCCCATGACTTATTTGTGTATCATTTTCTACATGACTATAATTAATCTGGCCAGAGCACTAAAGGATTTATCCTCACAGCTAACTGGATATTTATGCGTATACTACAGTAGCCCTCTCAAGTTTAGGCAGGTTAGATTGCAAGTGACTCGAGGACTTGCTGTCTATGTCTTTGTATCTTTAACACCTAACATGGGGCCTGCCACAAAGTTTGTGGCCAATTAAAGTATGTCGATTTGAATGTATAGAAACTTTGCTCCCATGGGCTCACACACATGTGGAAAAAATAATTAAATAGTTAGTAAGTGAAAATAGATACTTAGGATTTATATGAGACTCTCTTTTTCATGTTTGCATTGGTGGCATTTAGTGCTGTTCTTGGCATGTAGGCAACCCCTTAGCAAACGTTGAGATAATCAGAGTGTCCAATAGAGAAGGTAAAATTTGGTTTAGGTCTTGTGAGGTGGATAGGATTTGAAAAGGTTTGTTCCCAACCTTTCTTAGCATTAGTTTCTAATGGAAATAGAGAGGGACATCCCTTCTCTAACCCCATGCAAATTTCTATGAGCCTATTCTTTCTTAAAGCATGGCCTTTTTTTCCATGAAGTGAAACCTACCCTGATTTTCTGGTAGGTCAACATTGCATAAATGAGAGTTAAAAGTTGGACCAGAGAACAAATGCCAGTGAATATCCATCTTGCTGTAGAGTAGAGCTACTTTTGACTTTGCATCCCTGTGGTTTCATACTATTTATGTATTTTGTTGGTTAAACTTTTACTTTCTTTTTGATCATTTTAATTCAGCAGATATTTACCATGTCTACCACACATGTGAAAACAAAAAAAAAGTGAGTACATAAAATAGAGATATAATACTATAGAATGGATGATTTTTACATTTTTTAAAGCTTTGAATGCCTATGTTCATGGTCAAGAATGTGAGCTGTTGTGACTGCTGTTAGAGAAAATTTCCCCCACTATCAGTCTTTTTTTCTTATATTTCTAGATCAGTTCAACTAAAGAGTACCTTGACATGACAAAGAGAATTGTTTAAAACTTATTATTTCCAACAATTTATCACTGCAAATCAGAATTGTCTCTACATGGTAAAGTAATAAATCAGATGTAATTTTGATGCTGCATCTGATGTAACATAGGAGCTGTAATTTATAACCCCTAATACCACACCTTTTAGTTTGAAGTGGTCTGTATTCCTTGACCTCATAATAAATGTTCTATATTTGAATATATGCATTTATTCTAATAAAATCCCACTCTTATCTTTTATCTCTCTTGGTTAGATGTAAAGTTTTATTTGGAAGTTTTCTCCACTTAAACAAAAAAGTGTTTAAAAGTCATTGCTCTAGTCTCTTCTCCCAAATTTCCCCCAGAGGTCTCTTTCTAAAAACCTCAATTTGATCATGGCCCTCTTCTGCTTTAAACCTGTCAGTGGATCTTATACCACATAAAAATTTAAAAGTCTTTGCAGCAGAACCCTTCTGGGATGCTGTTTAACTCTCAAGCCTCCTTTCTCACCTTGCTCCTTCACATCTGTACCTCCAGCTATATGCTTTGAATTTCTTGTAGTTCTAGGACTGTGGTATAGTCTTCATTTCCCCCAGCTTTTTCAAGAGCTGTACCCAATTCCAAGGATAATGACTATACAGTCTGATCAGCTTGTCTACTAGGAAAAATCACTTTTTATCCTTCAAAGTTCAACCTAAATATAAGCCTTCCTTAATAGTCTGCTTCCCTTCTCCCATGAAGATGTGTCTTTCTACCACTGTGTTCACCCAGCAACCCATATAAATCACCATTATCCAAATCAACAAATTTTAATGTCATTATTTGTTTCCACCTTGGTCTCTCCAACTATATTTTTAGTTATACAAGGATAGCAATGTGTCCTGTCAAGTCTTTGAATCCCTGCTATGTAGGACAGATCTGGTTCATAAATATTAAGTAATATAGACTTGTCAAATAAATAAAAAGTGACTAACTCAGAATTCATTAGTTGCCCAGGGACTAGAGTTGATGTTTACCTTTCTTTAGCAAACTTCTTCCCCATAGATAATCTAAAATTAATAGTATAAAGAAGACTGTAAGGAGAATACTTAAAATGCTTAAGAGAACAAACTTTTCAAACCCCCTCAAGTACTTTATAAGCATCAATTTACATATAAGCAATTGATATGCTAATTACAATTTAGCCATATTTGTTCATTAAAACTGGGTCCTTAAGGACTTGTATGAGGCAATGGTTTGAATGACTGAATCTTGTTAACTTAGAGTTCCTGAACATATTAGAGATAAATAAAAATGCAGTTCCATAAAATTATTCTATAACTCAAATAATCATCTGTGAGTCAGAATGTCCTTTCCAGTTTTACAAGATGCTTTATTAACTACTGTTTCACTTCATTTTATACTACTTAAATCCATTAACTGTTACTTTAAGGATTAAAAAATATTCGCAAGGCTATTGAGAGAGGCTATTATATACTATCATAAAATCCAAATTATTTAGCATGAAATAGAAAGCCCTCTACCAATTACTACCTGTTCATTCTCTCCTATGTATTCCACTTGTGTGTTCTTCTACTCCCTACAACTAAACCTATATCCATCTACACCAACTCCTTGCTTGAAGGATGCTAGGTCTTTTCATAACATCATATTTTTATACATATTGTTGCCTTTTTCTTGAATGCCCTTTGCATGAACTCATCCAAGAACGGCAATGTCTTTTATCCCATGGGCCAAACAACAGCTCCATAATAAAGCTTTTTTAGTCAGCCAAGACAATTAGTCCCCCTTTCTCTGCGTTCCCATAACATTTTACTGAGACATGTTATTTATGACACTGTAGTTATATATTTATGTCTACCTCTATTTGAATGGAGTCTCTGAGTATAGAGAGTGCATGCTATTCATCTTTCCATCCTCAGCATCTAGCACCGTGTCTGATAAAAAAGAAGGCGCCTGTTGTGGGTTGAACTGTATCCTCTTAAAAAGATAAGCTATAGTCCTAACCTGTAGTACCTGTGAATGTGACCTTATCTGGAAATAAGTTCTTTACAGATGTGATCAAATTAAGAAGAGGTCATACTGAATGTAGGTGGGCCTTAAATTCAATGAATGGTATCCTCATTAGGCTAGAGCAGGGGACAGAGAGGAAAGAGAGGACACAGAGAGGAAAGAAGGCCATGTAACAACAGGCAGACATTAGTGTGATGCAGCTGCAAGCCAAGGAATGCCAAAGGATTGCTGGCGACCACCTCAAGAATCAAGAAAAAAGCTCAAATAAATAATCTGACCTTACACCTAAAGGAACTGGAAAAAGAAGAACAAACAAAGTCCCAAATTAGTAGAATAATAGAAATGATAAATATCAGACAAAAATAATGAAATAGAGACAAAAAATAAGCAATGGAGAAGATATTTTCTGAAGAATTCATATCTGAGTTGCGGCCAATGGGCATGCAACTATTTCTTTGTTGCCACTGAAGCTAAGATCACAAATGAGCACTAGGACTCAAGGAGACCCATATTCTTCTTTTCTTCTAGTGACTGGTTTAAGTCAAAACACACACAGAGATGAGAGATATATATTAATGATGCAGACAGTAGAAATACAGATTGCAAAGCATCAAAGAAACACATACCAAATGTCCCACCAGTCTGTTTTTTTCAAATCTTTTAGGAAGAGTTTGGCTGAAACTAATGTATAATATTCTATCTGCTCATAAACCCCACCACAAATGCTGAAAGATCTATAGCTGCCTTGTTAGGAGACCTCTACTAGGTTTATATTGTCTCTTGGTCTAGAAGACCTGTGTGGAATAGACTAGTTTTTGGACCGCTGCTTTAAGTAGCTAGGAGATGCCAAACATTTGATTTTAGTTGTCACATGTACTTAGAGTAAGTGCTATTACTTACATTGTGCCAGGAACTAATTTAAGAATGTTACTAATATAAAATCACTTAACTTCACAACTTCATGAAGTAGATAATCTGATTACCTCTATTTTAAAAATAAGGAAAATGTGATACGGAGAAGTCAAAAAACTTGCCTAAGTCATGTAACTATTAAGTTGCAGAGCTAGGATTCAAATCCAGATGGCTTGCTCTCTGTAGTCCATTTACTACCCACTATTCTAGCCTACCTTTCAGTGAGTTCTTGAACCTTGTAGATGAATGTGGGTCCGGAGCAGGGAATATCTTTAAGCTTTTCTCAATTTCTTGAATTATGGATTTGTTTCAGGTTCCCATCAGACTTCATAATGTCTTCAGTGTCTAAGGTGTGAGAAAGCTTATAGCAGGCACTCTTAAAGTTGTATAAGGGAAGTATGTAGTCTTTGTCTTTTGAGAGCTTAAAAATGAGTTAAGCAAAAGGGCCATATGTAGACCAAAGGAAAACTTAAGGACATTTACAAAGCTTTATATGCATCGAGAGATTGTTCAAGTACCGAGAGGAGTGGAAGAAAGAGATTTGGATTCTGTGCAACAATTCCCTTACAGGTTAGTAGTATCTGTGAGGCAGTAAATCACTAGACACACTGCTATGGATCCTATATGTCTAATTACAGAAAGATGTTCCATTTAAGACAGATTTCTTCAGTTGCCTATGTGCCTGCTAGTTTTATCCACTACGAAAGGAGAATGAGACATTTGTTGGACAATGTACACATCAGTAGTATACCAGGGGAGGCTGGGTAATATGAAAATGAATTTTAATATGTATACATATGATCTCGTGATATAAATACAAGTATATATATACACACACACACACAGACGCATAGACATATATACACATGCACTAACATATAACTAGAAATTGTTGAGAATTTACCATATGCCAGACTCTGTGCTAAATGCTATATGTACATTATTTTATTAATCATCACATCAAGCATGTAATAAAGGTATCATTATTAGCTCCCTTTTACAGATTATAAAACTAAGGTATAAAGGAATAAATTGCTAAGTGGAAATTATCAAGATACAAACCCTGTCTGTCTGGCGCAATAGCCATATAATCTATATTATATATAATTAAAGTTAGCCCTTATGCTTTCTCTTTTTTCCTTAAAACTCTTCTGTGTTTATATTTTCCCAAACACTTTTTTTGACCTACTCATTACATAAAGAAGTCTTTTAAAGTCAGCCAGAGAATAGAATCAAGGATTTAGCGAAATGTCATAAGTTGCAATTTTGTGTTTCAGCATTGGGCCACACTGGACTTGAATACTTTCCCTCTTAGGATTTCTATTTTAGCTTTAAACAACTGCTGCATATATAATATCCCTAGTAAAAGTCCATTGTGTTTGTAATTAAGGAAATCTTAGAAGTTAAAGGCAATAACATTTATCATTGCCATGCCAAAAAAAAAAATCCCTAACACAGAGTATGGTAAAAATGTCTGGTTTATTGTCTGATCTGTGATATGTGAACAATATCCAATTCTCTGTTATGTTTAACAAGGAAAAAATCAAATGCTATAATGTAAATGTTTAATTATCTTAATTAGGATATATTTTGAGGCAATAAATTTCGCATTCTTGGCACACTGTGATAAGCTGAGACGTGTGCAAGGCAACCATACAATAAAAATTAAAATATATTCAGTGCACAAAATAGTAGTAAGAATAACACAAACCCATGTTAATTATTATAAAAATAAACATCATGTTTATGAGCTGAATCGTGTTCCTTCAAATTCCTATGTCAAAACCCTAACCCCTAGTACGCCAGAATGAGACTGTATTTGGAGATAGGGCCTTCCAAGAAATGATTAAGTTACAGTGAGATTGTTAGGGTAGGCCTTAATCCAATATGACTGTTGTCCTTATAAGAAGAGAAAATTAGGATACAGACAACACAAGCAAAGGAATGACCATGTGAGGACACAGCAAGATGGTGACCATCCGAATGCCAAGAAGAGAGAATAGAAGAAACCAAAGCTGCCAACACCTTGATCTTGGCCTGCTAAGCCTCCACAACTGTGAGGAAGTAAATTTCTGTTGTTTATGCCACCCAGTCTGTGGTATTTGTTATGGAAACCATAGCAACCTAATACATATAATAATGATTAAGAAGTCAACAAATATTTCCAGCCCTTCAAAATTCTATGCCTTAAAAGTTCTTTTTCTTTTTGGTTCTTCAGATAGGAATATATATATATTGCTTTTCCATATGGAGTTGTATTATCATTAAAATAAACTTTAGCCATCCTGAGATTTTCTTTTTACTTGGTCTTATAGAAAAGAAGTTTACACTCTCAAAAAGAAAATAGTAATGAGTGAAGAGTGAAATGGATTAGATACTGTATTTTGAAGTGATGGTTCCAGAGTATAAAAACCTATTTCTAAGAGTAGGTATTCTCAAATAAAATTTAGCACTGAATGTTATGATTCCATCCATTTGTAAGTCCACTATTTAATTGAAGCTGTATAAATTGCTGATTCCATTTATTAATTATCCATTTATTTCTGATGTTGACTTACTGATTTTTCATGTAAACTTTTCACATTCTTTTCTCTAGGTATTTACAAAAAAAAATTAGTAGGGTTAAGGTGTCTAGCTTTTTCATTTCTATGGAATGTGGTATATAGTAGGAGGTCAATAAATATTTCATCAATAAATTAATGGATATTTCTCTTTAAGTGGCTTTGTCAATTCCTATACAGTAGTCCTCCTTATGTGTGAAGGATACATTCCAAGACCCACACTGGATGCCTGAAACTGCTGATCATACTGAACCCTATATATACTATTTTTCTTACGCATACATATCTGTGGTAAAGTTTAATTTATAAATTAGGCACAGTAAGAGATTAACGACAAATATAGAAAAGAACAACTGTAAAAATATAGTGTAATAAAAGTTATGTGAATGTGGCATTATTAAGTAAAATAGGGTCACAAGCACTGCAATACCATGGCAGTAGATTTAATAACTGAGATAGCTACTGAGTGATTAAGGGGCAGGTAGCATATACGGCATGGAGATGCTGGACAAAAGGATGATTTATGTTCTGAGCAGGACAGAGCAGGATGGCATGAGATTTCATCATGCTACTCACAACAATGCACAATTTAAAACTTATAAATTATTTATTTCTAGAATTCTCCATTTAATATTTTTGGACTAAGCTTGACCACAGGTAATTGAAACCATGGGAAGTGAAACCATGGACAAGGGGAGGACTACTATAGTCAAAGTCATGAGTTTACAGCTTGGGAGAGAATGCAGAGATCATCTAGTTCCATGACTTCATTTCATGCAAGGAAAAATGGCTAAGGCACAGGGAGCCTTAGTGACCAGATTAAGGTCATACAGCTGTGGACTAAAATTAGTCTTCTGACTAAGTCTATACTCTTGTTATGATCATTAGCTGAGCCAGTGGCTACTTTCACAAATCATTAAATAAGAAATATTTCATACACAACTATGAAATATTTGACTCATTCTAGACACCACACTATAATTTGTTGGCTTTTACCTTCAGAATGCCATTTCTGAAGAATAGAGAGAAGGAAAATGTAGATTAAAAAAAAAATTACTTAGGGAGAAAGTTATGTAGAATAGCCAGTATGGGAGATGGATGCTTTGGGAATAATGAGAGTGAGAAATCCACCTAGGGCTTTCTAAAAATAGCCACTGGCTTAAACAAATTACAAAGAAAAAGGCTTTTAAAAATAACCTAATGATACATCTGTTTTACTGAATCACAATGCAAATTTTAATTTCAAAATCCACACAATAAGACAATAACCAGGAAGTGGTTTATCGTCATTTGCAGTTGTGACAAACTTGAAAACAGGCTTGGAGTGCCTAGGTTGGTGCTACTAGGCAAAACTGGAAAGTAGTTGGCCTTCCACCTATTTTTAAGTACTCCTTCTCTTCCCCTTAATGGATCTGGAAGGCCCTCTTGTTACTCATAATTCCCTAGTTTAAGGGCCCAAGAGGCCCTCTCACCACATACTCCTTGTTCTACACTACTTCTTCCCTTATATCTGCCCCTCAATAAAATATTCCATTCGCTCACAGTGGAGTCATTAATATAGAGGTGTGATATCTTGAAAATAATAGATCGTTTCATTTGTATTTTACAGGAAGTTCTTGTTTAACTAAATGCAATTTGAATTGGGAGAGGATATATGGGAGTCTTTTGGGCCAGATGAAGCTTTCTGATTCCCCTTATCATTCTCTCCTCAGAAGAAAATTTCTTAAGAACTTCACATGCCACACAGATTTCTCTCTAGACTTTTGGGCTCTAAGTGTCGTTATCATAGGTGTGGTAGTGGGAGATGGGCATGAGGAGAGGTAAGAAACAAATTTACTCAACAATCAGTTAAATGTAAGAAGTTTAAAAGTCCATAGAATAAATATTGCTCAGAATCAACAAACATTTGTCTGAAGTCTATATGTGAAAGATAGGTGTTCCCTAACATATTACATAATATGACTTTCTGAAATGGCCATTGCATGTTTAAATAAAAAGCCAATCTGAGAATGTTTTTCGTTGACTTTCAAAAAGAAGACTTTCTTTGAAAACATCTTTAGGCATTATTTTTAATTTTTCTTCATTCTTAGAGATAATTAAAAAGGAAAATATGCATATGTATTTCCCTGGACTTGTACCATTGCTTAAAAAAACTGTAATTTCTGAAGAATACAGGTAAATTATTTTGTAGAATGTGGATTTGTTTGCTGTTTTCTCATAATTAGATTTAGGTTATACATTTTGGGCATGAAAACTTTTAGATTAAAGGAGGTTAAAAAGATATAAATAAACATAACGTTATTTTTTTTCCTTTTGCAAAGGATATTAGTGGGAGTATTTATGAAATTTGAATAAAGTCTATAAATGAGATTAGATTCTATCAATGTTAATTTATCATTGACAAATTTACTGTTGTTATGTAAAAGATTGTTTTAATTTTGAAGCAATACACACTTATGTCTTTAGGGGTAAAGGGGTTTCCTATTGCAACTCACTTTCAAACATTCAGAAAAAAATTAATGCACATATGTATGTATGTGTGTATGGAATAAGAATGATATAACAAAAGTAATAAAATATTAATATTTGGGGAATCTCGCTAAAGGGTATATCAAAATCTTTGAACTATTTTTGCAATTTTTCTGTAAGTCTAAAATTATTTCAAAATCACAAAATTAAAAGCCACAGAATATTTTCAATATATTTATGCACATGTTATTTATATATATATATAGATAAATATATATATTCGTATATATACACATTCAGAAAAGATATGAAAGGCAAGTTTTAACCTGAAACTTTAATTTCTAAGATCCACTTTATAGTAAATTAAACCCAAATACTGAAGCCATTTAGCAATCCAGTCTATTGTCAAATTGAGTCATAGTAAGATGAATAAAAACAAGTTGAATAGAAAGCAAGTTAAAAATCACAAGATATGTCAGAAGCATTTTTAAATTAGTGTCTTTTCTTTTTCTTTTAAAATTTCTCAGCACTTGGGTAAATCTCCACCTATCATTTTATAAATGGGCAGGCGTCTCAATATGGACTTTAATGCACAAATAACTCAGCAAATTTCTAAAATAGATTCTCTTTAAAAATAACAAATTTATGAATTCACTTTATTTCAGTTGTAGGTAAGTTAGTACTTTGTTCAGATAGGTTTCAAGTTCTTATTGTGATAAGAAAAATCTTTCAAAGCAACACAAAGTTTTAGAGTTATGTTAGTCAATTAATTAAATCAGACCATATTCCAGAAGACCAAATTACATTAGTCTTTTTACAGATATCTTTTGTATTCTTTTAAAGGGATCATCTTGCAGAGAACACAAGCGAAACTCTGTGTAGCATACACACACACACAAAGAAAACATTCACAAGAAGTGAGCAAAGTATTATTACTTTGCTTTAAACACACTGTGAACTTTGGATAAATGTGACCTTGTATTTAATCCCTAGTGCCCACACCATTGTACATTCGATTAAATTTGCTTAGAAAATGGGGCCATATCACTACATAGTGGTGTTTTTTTCATGATTAAGAAGAGCAACATTTCTCATAGAGCCCTCCAGACATGTCATTCTTTCCAGCCACAGGCCACTCCTGCTCTTTAGAGTATATTCAAAAAGGAGGCACAAAATGAGAATTCATAACAAAGGGCCTCAGGGAGAATCATGCAGAGTGAGTCATATTGTTATGGGCAGGTTGTAGCACCGTGTAATCAGGAAAGAAGAGAAGAACAAATTCTACAGATTAAAAATGACTCTAAAATTATGTGTCCATGAAAAATGGCATAGGGGGAGTGGGGAGAGAAAGAGGCTATGAATGAATGAATGAATGAATGCATGCATGACTAGGGAGTTTGGCTTTGGATTCCACAAGCACTCTGGCATTCTCAGGTCTGTTCTTTTTCCTAGAAGAGAATGGTTTCTGTTGTCAGGTATTAGAGCATGGGTTTAAATTAAGATCCATTGCAGTGGCCA
Organism: Rousettus aegyptiacus; assembly: GCF_014176215.1. Taxonomy (NCBI): domain Eukaryota; kingdom Metazoa; phylum Chordata; class Mammalia; order Chiroptera; family Pteropodidae; genus Rousettus; species Rousettus aegyptiacus. The sequence continues at coordinate 55,437,497 of NW_023416312.1, read as the reverse complement.
CTTGAGCATTTCCTTCAGCTTTGTTTAGTCCAGACCAGTTCACAAGAATGGATGCTGAACTTACTATAGCTTAGTTTTGATAAGATAAATGTTTGTGTAAGGTAATTATATAAATAAGAATTTTAAAAGGGGAGATAACATGGAGCAACACAAAGATGAAATAATTCAGAATTAGGCAAATCTAAAGTCAATTCCTTGCTCTCATTTAGCAATTACATGACCTTTGGCAACTTATTTAACTTCTTTGGGCCTCTACTGCTTCATCTATAAAATGGTTATAATGGCATCTATGCTGAAAAGATTCTTTGAGGATTAAATGCAGGGTAGTTATTGCCCCACATTGGTACAAAAAATGTTAGTCATGCGGGAGCAAAGGTTGGAATGCTGTGAACTGACATGAGGCATGAAAAATCTGAAGCCTCTCAAAGGATATGCTAAAGCTAGAGTTACTTTGAAGAGGCAAGGCTTATCAGCATCCAATATGATGATTGTTATTAAGGCCTGGGAAGAAATTCAGTCAACAGCACCTGTGCAAGGTAAGAGTTTGCTGGTCATGCTTTGACATATTTTGAAACAAGAGCTTAGATATTTGCTGACAACTCTCAATTATTTACAGGAGACTTTTTAGATTTTGGTCTTTATTCCCTGGCTTCTTTCTATTTTGCATTACACTCATCTTGTTCTGCTTGTTGACATTTATACTTTTCTTGCTCTAGGACAGCGAAAGCTAGGAGAGTAGGTCTATTCAAGTTAACTGGAGAAAACCTTCCTTAACTTATGTGGAGTTTGAGCTAGAAAAGTTATGCATGTGAGCTAGAAAGAAGACAATTTCTTGTTAAGTTTTACCATCAGTCCGAGAGGTGATACCATTGATCCATAGCAAGAATGTGGAAACGGGGACAAAGGATGAGGCATTCACAGGCATTTGGCTCTTTCTGATTTGGGTCCTCACAATCCGATATGATTCTTTCACATGAAGTAGAATGACTGTTATGAACTTGAGCCACATCTATATTTAAATGCTTAGTACTGAATGGAGTTGCAAATAGAAATAATTTGAAGTTGTATATGTTATTACTTCTTCTTAACTTGCATTAGAAAAAACAGTTAACTTCAAGCAAATTGTTCCCTGGTATTTGAAAAAAAAGTGGAAGTGAGTGACATACATAGGTCATAAAGTCCTACTACACAGACAGAAATACATTCACCTTATTGCCTCACTGAAATTGTAATTCTGTACTGCCTAGTGGATGGACATCTTTTATCAGCAGCCTGATGACAGCTATATATACTGCTCAATGGTACACGATGTAACTTGGGTTAGAAAAAAAAAGTGTTTGCAGAAAAAAGAACTCACAAAGTTTTAAGCCTATTTATCAATGTCTCTCAACCGTTTGTAATTTTAATGGACTTTCAATCTAAAGTCAGATACAGACACGTATAGCTGAAGCTAAAATTAATAGCTACATTTTATTAGCTTAATGTAAATTAACACCTGTATGGCAATAATAAGGCAGTCTGCTTTTAGAGACTGAGTTGTGATTTCAATAATTGTTAGTACCAGTATTTGGTAATAAAATTCATTCGGTAGGAAGGAGAGGGATGCTTTGCTTTTAGAAAAAAAAACATTATTTAAATTTCATGCAAATCAATTTCTGTGTTATTATACTGAATTTTCTGGAGAATCACCTTACAGACATAGCTATATGGATTATCCATATATTAAGTCTCATTTGAGAAAACTCTCTAAAATGAATGAAAATAGATCCCCCCACCACCACTGAGAAAGAACTATAACCTTCCATTTTAACTCAGCTAGAAAGGGGAGAAAATAATAAAAATGAAAAAAATGGCTTTTGAATTCAATTTATTCTTTTTTTTTCTCTTAAGACTAAGTTGAAAATTGGATATCCATTTTATCACTGAGAGGGTATTCAAATATTTCTGCTCAATCCCTCATTGCTTCTAAATTCATTCAAAGGCAAGATTATTAATTCCTCCTGACAGAAAAATCAAGATTTAATGAGGAACTGACAGCCCTTAGGAATTACTGGGGAAATTTAATATGATAGTTTTGACTAAATAACGTGCTTTTACATATATGATAAACACATTACACAGACTAATGAACATATAGTAAATGTTAGTTTAGTTGTTAAATTTTAGACAAGTGATTAATTTTATGTGACTATATATTTTTATCAAGTGTCCAAGAAAAAAAAGCTACCTTTGCTCCAACATAGTTATATATTTTGGCAGATGGCCACAATGTTTTCTCGCATTCATTTTTACTTCAACTGCACAGCTATTTTGCCTCTTACTAAGTGATAGGTACTAGAGGAGATAGAGCAAAACAGTGTTTCTGCTTTCAGAATTTTAAATCTAGTGGATGATGAAAATAGGATACAGAGACAACTGTAACACAAAGAAGATTTAAATGCAATGACAGAAGAATCAGGAGTAAAAAGGAGAGGAACATTTGATTTGAGGGTGAATAGGTGATAGTGGTGTATGTGTTCAGGAGGAAAGTCTTTATGAAAGAATTTGTGTTTGCAATGAGCCTTGAAGAGTGAAAATGATGAGGAAAGCCATGGAGGTGAGAAAAGTAAAGTAAAGGGTAGTCAGAGAAAAAGGAATCATTGAGTTGGGCTGGAGTACAGGGTAGAAGAGGGAGGCAGTGGGAAACATAGACAGAAAAGGTCCATTGAAGTTGGTACCATGCAAAGCCTTGAATACCAAGTTGAGTTCATAATGAAGTGTTCATGTTGGTCTCACAAGTAGATTCTAAGTACCTCAGGCACAGAGACTGTTTCAGTATGTCTTGCGTATTACCACAGCAGCCAGGTATGGCATGCTTAGACACAGAGTCGGTCTGCAATAAATACTCAGGGTACTGATTGGGTTGTAAGATTATTTTTCAATGGATTTTTAAATTTTACTTTTTCTTTAATCTTCTTTTTAAAATACATTTTAAATTGTTTTTCCAAGATGAAAACATGAATAAAATGACTCAAACAGTCATTAGAGACCCACCTAAAAGAACACTGCTGCTGAAGCTTAGGTAGTCTGCACAGTCTGGTGCTCCTTGAATCAAACCATTGAAGTAATAACTTGTGGTATATTTTAGAGGAAAACTGACTTCTAGTCAGTAAAAATAACATGGCTTAAGTTATTTTTATTTAAGATTTTAGCTTTCAGATAGCCTCCATAGGAAAATAAAATCAACACTAAAATTGGTATGGAAAATGGAGATGCAGAAAATCTGCATCTTGTGTACTGATTTTATCTCTGGTCTCCTCTCTCAGAGGAACACTCAATGACAAACTAAAAGAAGCTAGTTAACAACTCATTTGAAAATTTCATTTCATTGGCTGTAATGACAGTTGAAATACTTTGGTTTTAAACACTACATATGGTTAACTATCACATAAATAATATTCATTTAAGTACGTGTATTATTAATTTAATATTCTGCTGGCTTTCATTTCTTGGAAGGATATGTTTTATATATTTGGAATGCAATGTAAATAAACTTTACTAGTTTTCCCCCTTCCCTTCATGCTACAATTTCATGTGATAACTATTTGAATCTCTGGGACAGTAGAGGGGTGACAATTCAAAGACTCTGACAGGGAAGGGTACTTATTATGTTTTTGATAAATAATTATAATATGAATTAATATTTCTTCTACACAGAGTCAGTAATACACTTACGAAGAAAGTTCAACAATTATTCTGATAAAGCAGCAAAGCATCGATTTATATCTAAGGCTGCTGATAAATCTGAGAGTAACAGATAAATCATAGTGCCTGACACCAGCAGGTACTCAATGTTTATTAAATGAATAAAATAAAAATATTTCTCATTATTATCGGCTTTCAAGAGATTCAAGAATAAAATAGGTAGAGAAATTTAAAATGTGTTTAGCAGAAGCTCCACTAGAAGTACTGTAAAATGGTGGACATTAAAAATGCTTACTTTGGTCCCACGACCTCTCCAACACTTATTATTACTTGTCCTGTTAATAATAGCCATTCGAAGAGGTGTGAGGTGATATCTCACTGTGGCTCACTCACAAGTCGAGTATAAAACTGAAAGCAACAAACGAACACAGGTTCATGGATATGGATAGTGGATTAGTGGTCACCAGAGAGAAGGGGGGAGGGGTGAGGTAGTGATAAAGGTTAAATATTTGGTCACGGAAGAAAATTTCACTGTGGATAGAAAACAAACAAACAAATACACATATGATGTATTATTGAATTGTACACATGAAACCTATTTGATTTTATTAACCGATGTCACCCCAATAATTTTCATAAAAAAATAAAAATAAAAATGATTCCACTTAATACACTAGACTTACCATTATTTTCTGTTCATATGCTTTAAAATTCTGTGATAGATAAAACGTGAACACATATTATGTGCAGCTTCTTACATCTAGAAGTGTAATCTATTTCTCCACCCTTTTAACCTTGTCTGGCTTTATGACTTGCTTTGACCATTAGATTGCAGTACAAGTGACATGTGTGACTTCCGACCCAGGCCTCAGGAGACTATATAGTTTATAATCTTGACCTCCTATAACACCGCATTGGTCATATAAGAAGCTTGAATTTCCTTCTGGAGAGGCCATGAAACTAAAAGTACTGGGCTGACAGCCCCAGCTAATCACCAGGCATGTGAATGAGTCCACCCTGGCCCATCAGGCCCCAGTAGAGCCTCGCAGCAGAACTGCCCAGTTGAGGCCAGCTCAGACTGCAGAATCATGAACAATTGTTTTAAGCCATTAAATTTTAGGTTGTTTGCTATATAGCAATTGATAATGGATAAACCTTCTAATATTAATATTATTTCTTGAGCCCTTTATTCTTTCTACTCTAACTTGCTTGATTTTATCATTTTTATTTTGATTTCAACCTATTTATTCAGTGTTTCTTGGCTTTTAAAAATGTTTCCTCCTTATCATTTTCTCTACCATATATTGGCTATTTATTTATTTATTTATTTATTTGCTGCGGAGTTTAGCATATATGTTTAAGACCAAGAGGCAGAGTCTTGCGTTCCAGGATACAGAATAGTACAACCATCACTCAAAGCTCCATCAGGTAAGGGGATTATGTCTCCTTTAACCATGGTATCACAGATATGCAAGATGGTGTGAAAGGACAATAGGTTGAACTGTCAGCTTTGAATCTAAAACATACTACCATCAAGAAAGATCCACTCAGAAGGCCTGTTTCTTCATACTTACCAGGTAATTAATAGTGAATCACCCTTTTCTGAGTTGATATCCAGAAAGAATTGCCTTTGCTTAGAAGCACATCAGAATATGAGATTAATTATCAAATCCATGTTTATCTTTACTTACATGTAATACAAGTAATATATCCATAATATATTGAGAGTTCTCCAAACAAACAGTTTAGCCTGATATTCTGGGCCTCTAGACCTATGACTAGTTAAATTATCAAATAAACCTTACCCAGCTTTCTACTTGGAGCCTGAAACACTTACTAATGGCCTTCCAATGGGGAGAGTGGCATAACTGGTTACTGTATGATTATGTCAAAAATTAATAATGCTGTAGCAGCGGCTCCAAGATGCCTAGCTAGCTGCTTAATCTCACGCTTATCAGATAAAAGAATTCACTCTGAATCAGCTCTCTGCTGATTAAATTAAAGTCAGTTAGGCCCATATTGTGCTTCCAAGTAGGCTTATGTGCCAAAACTACCACAAAAACTGATCATCAACTATTTTCTCAACACGTTCTAAAAGATTTCACAATCTCCCTTTGTAACACTCTTTCACAATCTTATGGTAATTTAAATATGATGCATTTTATTTCTCTTAAGAGGAAATGGAAAATGTCTCCTCTTTAGGATTACAGAACCACATTTATCTTTGTTTTTGTGATTATGTCTCTTGCCTGCCTTCCAGTCCAGGATATATATTGGAAAAAAAATCTAGAAAGCAATCAGTGAAGCCAGATTGTCTTGCCTTTGCACACATGCATGTAACACACAGACAAGCAAGTATGAACACTGGAAAAGGTACCCGGCACTCTGGTTTTCCTCCCCTTCCCAGCTCAAGTGTATCATGGCATAGCAATGAAGAATTGTTTACATTCACTTGGGATATGGCAGAAATGAAAAGTCACAAAAAATTTATTTTCGATCATTATATCTTCTTGTTGAGTACTTCAGTAATCTACCTCCTAGTTTTCACATTGAATGTGATATATAGGGAATGTTAACTGGAAAGATGACTTAAGAGAATGAAAGTCTGCTTTCCTCTGTGATGTAAATTTGCTTCCCCTCCCCCCTTCAGTTATATTACAGTACTTTTTTATGACCTCATAATGATTCCTCTAGTATCTATACAACTCACTTCATCCCAATTTTAAAAGTGCTAAATGCAAATGCTGCAGTGAAAAAGTGCTGAGTACTCTGGTAGGTAAGTATTTAAGTGGATTGGGACTCTTGCTAAATATAATTAACTCTCTTCTCTTTTCTTTATCTTTTTGACTCATTTTTTTCTTTAATTTCCTTTGCTTCAGAAACAGAATTCTACTTTGGCATTTAATATTTGGGAGAAAATGTCATGGTCACTTGGGGAGTTAGGTTACCCATGGGGAATGGGCAATTTTTACTATGCCTGTAAGTACTAGGTAGCTATTTTTCTTATCTCCCTGCTCACACTCTTTCCCTTACTCTCTAGCTCTTTTTCTTCAGAGAGCGCTCAAGAAAGATACATGGACTTATGTATATATCTGCTCTAGTAAGTTGAATGCAGTTGTATGAACAATTACTGACAAAGTTACAGAATTATTACAAACATAAAACTTTAAGTATCTATGACTGATGATTAGCAAAGGCACTGAGGTTATGCATCTTCATTTCCAAAGAAATGTCTGAAACAAGGCTGCTAAACCACTATTTTGCTTCTAGACTGTCTTTACAGCTAATATTTGCTTGTCGGGTACCTGCCTTTACAGCTTTAATATTCTGCAGTATCTAATATTTTATACATGATGGGTTTATACATTTATATCTTCTAATCGGGTGCTTGATGATGATCAATTCTCTATTAATAACTTGGTGATAGTGTTATTTAAATTTTCTTTGTATTTTTAACACCTTATTTTTGAAAACATGCAAAACAAATATGTTCCATTAAACCATTCTGAAGGTAACTCTTTCACTTAATCTCAGTAATATGCTAATCACCAGAAAATTCTATTGCAGATTTTGCAAATCAATTAAAAACCATTCAAATCTTGTTTGCATTTGTGCACAAGGGTAAAAGATATAATATTTTATCTCAACTTATATATAAAACGGTCAGTTTCCAGTTGACATTTCCAACTTTTAGAACTCTTGGTTTATTCTTCCCCCATCTCTCCTCCCCCTTTCTCTCTCAGAGTAGGAGTGGGAAACAGAACAAAGATAAAAGAAACAATGGGAACTGTGCCCATTCATCTAAGCCTTAAAGAAATGTAAAGATTTTTCACTCAGATTCTATCAGTGACTCACTGCAGTTCATATATTTCTCTCTCCTGGATTTTGAGTTGAGCCATTTTGAGCAAATATTTGTTAATGCCAACAGCATACTGAGTATGACAAGGATAAAAGACAAGCATTATCTTTAGGGATCTTTTACTGCTAGAGCAGATGGATATTCATGGGGCAATCGCTTAAATGAATACTTTTGGAAAGCAAAATACTTTTTAACCAGTGGCATTTCTTTGCTCATTTTTTTCATCTGTAAATTCAGCATAATTCTAAATAATCTATAATAGAGCAAACATGTAATCCATTTCTTAATGCATTGGTACTGCATCTTTATAATATGGTGAAGATAGTACATGAAGTATAATTTTGTGTATGTTTTCCTCTATTTTACTTTCTCATCCTCCACAGTGCCACCCAATAGGATAGGGTATCAAGACAGAATTAAGTCCAGGTGCAAAAAATTACATTTCTTATTTAGCTGAGTTTGTGAATTTCAGACTTTTTAAAAATTGAGTGCCCAAGTTAAGGAATAAATAAAATAACCTGTCAAAAGAAGTTATGATATACATCTGTCCCTACCAAGAGAGTCTTAATGCAATTGCCAGGTCACCTGTTTGTTCTTCTTAGGCTATTGCTTTAAATCTAAATTATTCTGCTTTCAGAAAATGACACAAACTGGTGTCTGGGTCAAACCTAATGAAACTCAAGCAAATTCCAATTCTGATCCTGTAAATTCTTCCAGCATTTGGCTTTTTAAAACCCCAATACATTTTAAGGTCAGTATCAAGAAAGAAGTGGAAGGAATATATTGTTTTAAGTCAGAATTTAGTCGCTCCCTTTACCCTTTAGAGAACCTTGGACCTTCTGCAGAGACCTCTCTGGAAGATCTACTCGAATCATAATTGAAAATCTGACTGCATTTTTTGGGGGCTACGATGCCTCGCTGCCACGATTACAGCTAAGGCACCATAGAGAGTGGGAAGGACTGGAATCATTCTGACTGCTGACAAATATTTTTGTCCATTGATAGATTTTTTGGGTAACCTATATATAAAGCTATTTAACCTTTTTAATTGGGTTACAAAACCAGTTGTCTTAATGCAATGAACAAGGGATTATTTGTTTCTTTCTCTTTTTTCCTAAGTATATTTAGCAATTGAAAAATAAAAATGGTCAGCGAGTTATAAATGCAAAGAAAACAAAAGGCGAAAACTAAAGACAGACTGATTACAGTTCAAATTAACCTTGCAGGACCAAGACACTGTAAGTGTAGAATCTTAGCGGAGACTTGAATTTATGTATAGGTACAACTTCCTTTATTCAGTGTTTTAGAGACGATCTACTTAGAAATCAACCACAAAGGAAAAGTCAATTTTGTTTATCTTCACTTTTGACTTTATTTGAGCAGGAGTTTCTGGTTAGCACAGCATCCTTTTCAATTTGTTTTGGTATAATGTGCAGCAGATACACTTGATTAATGAACTGATTAGCAACTTCTTTAGTTTTTTTTTTCATTATCAAAGCTGCAGCAAACATTGAAAGTTACTGTCCTCTAATTATGGTATTCTAAAAACTTTAAAAAACAAATCTGCTTTCTTTAAAAGGAGGAACAGAATATATGAGAGATGTCTAATTTCAAAATAGGTTCCTAAGACCTCTCTTACATATAATCCTGTATCTTTTATTTTTCTCAAAGCTGTAAATGTTAAGGAATCCGAAAAAGATTTGGGAATGTGCACTTTACACATAGCCCAAACAACTAGAATTTTTACTGGCTGGTGGGGGAGGGGGACTTTTACAACAAATATAATAGTTAAAATTATACAAAGCAATATAAAGAATATTCTGAATGTTATTAATAACCCAGTAATTTTTAAGGAATACTATGCACAGAAATTACAGAAATGGAATGTTAGATAATTTAGCACAAAAACAAGATAGGCTACATATTAGATTTGATGTATTATTGTTGGCTAACAAATTAATCCAAAATTTAGTGGTACAAAATAAACATTTATTACCTCACAGTTCCTTTATGTTGAGAATCTGGGCTTAGTTTAGGTGGCGCCTCTGGCACAAGGTCTTTAATGCAGTTTCAGTCAAACCATTGGCCAGGGCTTTGATTTTATCTGAAGGCTCAACCAGGGTGACAAAGCAGGATATTGTTCCAAGCTCACTCACATGGTTGCTGGCAGGCAGCGATTCCTGGACATGTGACCTCTCCTTAGATGGCCTAAGTCTCCTCACAGCATGGCAGCTAGTGATTCATGAGAGACAGACAGAGAGAGCATCCAAGATGGAAGCCAGGTCTTTCGTAACCTAATCTCAGCAGTGGTAGTCCATCGATTTTTCCATATTTATTGTGAGAAGCAAGACACTAGGCCCAAAAGGAATGAATATCAGGAAACAGATAATAAGGGACCACCCCAGATGCTCTTTATCACACATACTAATCTGTTAAAATTAAGCTAACAAATCTACTTAAATAAATCTGAGCCTGATTATTGCATCACCTAAGTGGTCTCTGTCCCTTCCAATCTTATCCTTCATATTATTGTCCAATAGAGCATTCAAATATCAGGTATTATTTTGAAATTCTACTACTAAAAAAATCTTTCATGGTTCCCCACTGCATATAGAATACTGTTCAAAATCCCCAGTCATCGATTTGGTCTTCTATGATCTGACTTCTTACTCTAGTCTCACTGTACTGCTTATAAACACTGTATACTTTTCTGCTTATATGCTCCCTCTGAAATACCTCCCACCCTACACTTGCTTCCCTCTCCTATTTTCTTTCTACCTGCTGAAGATTAAACTATTCTTTTAGGACCTGGTCCAAATACTTTTTCTGCCATGAATGTTTCCAAGAGGCCACTACCTAGTAAAATTCAATCCTTCCTTCTCCATATTTCCATTTAATTTGTTTCTTACCTATATTACAGAATTATGAATACATCCATATTAAAATTATTTGCATATAAATTTGTCTCTTCCAGTGAACTGTATGCTCCTTGAAGACAGGGATCATGGCTTATTCATCTTTATTTTTCAAACTCGATAGTACCTATCATAGTGCCTCAGCAGTAAATAAATGTATTTTAGACATCACTCATGTATAATTTTGTATAATTTTTGTATAATGCAGGTCTCTATTGTATCCCACTAATCTGATGACATATTCTTTGTCAACAGTGTTTTATAAGGTTGCGAGGTATATGATCCTCTATCCAATATTTAAACATACTTGAAAAGAGTACAACTGGCCTATTGGATTTACTGGGGAGAGGATGTGGAACCAAAATGCCTTTGAAAGAAGAAGTAAATAATCCAGCGCAGAAATTCTACAAATAGAAATTTATAGTGTGAACTATTTGAAGGCCTTGGTAATTTTATATACTCTGTTCCAAATATTAAATGACTATTAGTTTTGTAGGATATTTGCCATATCGCCATAATATTCTATTTAAAAATAGCTGATCAAAATGTTCAAGATAATTTTCATGGAGTTATAATGTGTTAAGATCAGTCCAACGAATTTTTTTTTTAAACTGAAAGCTGACTCATATAATATTTTGATTCTAAAGAGCCAGAAGTGCTAATGTGGCTTCATATGGTCAGTAAAACATCTGAGTAATTTGATAACTGGAGTTATTATTCATGGAGAATATTACACTGGGTATTCAAGGTAAAAAATGGTACTGTTTTTAAAGAAATTTATTTTGTTTTTGTCCATAAAATGTCATATACTGTAATAGCTGAGCTTGAGTTTCCATTGATGCATTTTAAATCTTATACTCTTTATGATTCACTTAACTAACTGTATTTTCCTCTTAATTTCTCATTTAGTAAACTCCCTGAAATTCTTAGAATTCCTCGGTATTACAAGTGTTTTATTTGTATGGCATATCCATGAAGTGTAAAGCAATTATCTCATTTAGATAGTGCTTTCCCCCTAAGGATGCATAAAAGATTGGAATGAACATTCTTCTCTGTTGTTTGTATAAATTATGTTCACTTATACTACTATGTACAGGGACCATAGTCTTTTAAACATTTTCTACTATTTTAATATTTTCTGTAATCTATAATACTTGCTTGAAATAATGTTTAATAATTGCTATATTAGTAAATATCAAATTATATTCGTACACTCTTATTTTAAAAATATAAAGCTAGCTGATAGTGACCTTGGGTATTATCTATTATTTATTAAGAATAAAAAACAAAACAAAACATATTTATGGCATTTTATAATTTCAGGACTTTCTGTTGATTTTAGAATTTCTAATTTTGCATCTCATATCAAATATAATATTCCTAATGAATCTATTTTTCGCATAAAATGTTTGGAATAATTTTATATCTACAGCAAAGTTGCGAAGATAGTAGTTTTCACATACCCCATGCTCACTTTCCCCTTTGTTACTATCTTACATTAGTGTGGTATGTTTGTCACAACTAATAAACCAATGCTGATACACTGTCCTTAGGTAAGGGTCATACTTTATTCAGATTTCCTTACTTTTTAATTAATGTTCTTTTTCTGTCCTGGGACTTCATTCAGGATACATCAACCTATCTTTTTAAGCTCCTCTAGACAGTGACAGTTTCTTAGACATTCCTTGTTTTTGATGACGTTGACAGTTTTCAGGAGTAATAGTCAAGTAGAATGTCCCTTAATTTGGGATCGTCTGGTGTCTTCCTCATGATTAGACTGAGGTCATATGTTTTAGGGAGGAAAACCACAGAGGTAAAATGCCATTCTCATCACATAAAGGGAACATATCATCTACATATCACTAATGATGTTGACCTTGATTGATTATCTGCCTGAGGTAGCCAATGAACCTGATTTTCATCATTTCTACTTATCCAAAATAAACCAGAGACTTAAAGAGGTAACTAGAAAATTGTCAGGTAAAACTTTACTTCATCTATTTCAATTACATACACATATACTAAGTTCATGAAGATGTTGAATTTTTTTCATTGAAACACTAGAACTGTTGGCTATTTATGGGATGTGCTAAATAGAAAATACTCAAATTTTAAATAAATTTTAAATTAAAAGATTTAAATTAGGATTGTTACACTGAATAGAATTTGTCTTTTGTACAGTTCACCAAATATATAAAACGTTAATTAGCAACTATTATACAACCATTTTATCATATAATTTTGATGTAATATAATTTTAATGTCTTTCATTATGATGCCTGAAAAGTCTCATTTCCAATTGTAGAACATGGCTAAGATACTTATTAAGTAAATGATGTGCATAGTTTATAAGAATAGGTATGAATTAAAACCAGTTTAAAAATTTAAGTACTCCCCACCACAAAGGATTTAGATACTGTAGAAGGGCAGAAGAGAGGATGAAAATAAATACGTAAATTAGATGAAACATGACTAAATGAATGAGGTAATAATTTGTTGAAGAGATAAAAAAGCAGAAGCTGAAAATTTGAAAAGTACATGAAACAAATTCTAGAAAAACTAAGGTACCTGAAAACTATGGAATTCTGTGATTAAGTCAATTAAAAACACTTTCTTTTTTTCATGAAGCAATGAAATCATGTTTATATATACCTAGAGTACAGTTTTAGGAGTTTATTATATAACTTTTTGGGGAGCATATATACATTTATATTGATTCTAGAGCACAAATTGTTTGGTTTTAATTTCTACTCATTTTAATTTAGTTAGATTGAATAGACTTCTCCATGATTCCATGGAGAATAACAGCCTTTATTAGGACACTGTCAAAGGAAATAAACTGGATTCTTCTGAAAATTCCTGGAATAAATTGTTTTTGTTTTTGTTTTTCCTGTTCCAGAAGAAATTCACACAAGATGACTTACAACCATTGTGGTAAAGGCTAGAACCATCAATAGCTATTAAATCTAGTGGAGAAGTTTGATATAAAGCAATATATTTACATGATCTTAAAGTGTCTCCATGCTGCTTGCTTATTAGTTGAAACAGAAAAAAAATAATACCTACTAAATAGAGACACCAGGCAACACATCAACCAGCGATCAAAATGAACATCACCAATAAGGGACAGAGAGACATGGTGTGCCTCTAAAATCCTAAGAACAACATACTTTTCCTATGTATGGAACTGAATGAGCCTGCATAACCTGAATCTAACTATGAGGGAAATCCAAGCTGAGGAACATTCTGTATAATAAGTGACCTGTATTTTTCATATTGAACAAGGTGATGCAATGTAATGAGGAACTGCAAAGGACACTAAACAGACAAGACAACTAAATGCAATATATAATCCTGGACTAGATGGGAAAATGATATGAAAAGTTATCATTGGGACAATTGGAATTAGGGCTATAGACTGTTACTTAGATGAAAGTATTATATTAATGATAAATTTCCTGAGTTTGATAATTTTACTGTGGTTACCTAAGAGAATAATCTGTTCCTGGGAAGTAGTCACTGAAGTATTAAGGAGTAAAGAGGCATAATGAAACAAATGTGGCCAAATGTTTAAAAAGGGAAAACCGAGTAAAGAGCACACGGGAATTTTCAGTGTTATTCTTGCAGTTATTCTATGAATTTGAAATTATTGCAAAATAAGAAATTAGAAAAAATGATGTTTGGGGAACCTTATCGAGAGGGCTTGTGCTAAGAGAAAAATTGATCAATTACTTTACATATTAAATAAAGAAGGAGAAAGCAGACTTTTTCACGTTACTTTCAAGTCATTGGGCTGGCTCATTCTGTAGTAAATCAACTGCCATGTCCTCAGGATAATCCACACAGTCTGTGCAGAGGCTCCTCCTCCTGACACGGAGGAACTAATGTCTTAAGATGGATTTTGTTTTATGCTAAGTGAGGGAAAGAATTATTTAACAGTTTAAGATTGTTTCTAGAGTATCCTAGTGATTTTTGGTTTACTTCTAATTAATCCATTTCTTCGACAACAATCATAAGAGAAAAATGATGCAGTTAAAGCTGCCTGTACTTTTGGATTTAAGATTCACTTTTTAGATGTTGTTACCTTATTTCTAACCCTTCCTCATTGTTAATATTTGCCTGCTGGCATAGCCACTTCCTGTGTTTAAAATTGCCCAGTGCGGGGGTGGGGAGAGCCTCTTTTTGGAAATAATATTGGGCCACAATTCAAGATGGAATCAGATTTAGTGACACTTAAGATTTGGCCTAGACAAGACTGCAAAACGAATTGTAGAAGTTTTACAACTCACCAAACTGCCTCTGCATTCACCCAGGAAAAAATTTTCCAAAGTGTTCAAGCTAGCTTTTGAGAAATATTACAGTTGTAAAATCTGTGACACCAGTAATAGTTGTGCCAAGCATGGGTTTTATTTTAGTAAGTTGTTTACCTATGCCAATGTTTAAATGTACTTCTGTGTAAAAAGATATGGACAATAGTTCTCTTTATAGAAAAATCAATGCACCTAAATAGTAATAAAATATAACAGTGTGTACATGTACATGCATTATGCAAATACAAATAGATCTACACAGGGCCAGATGTGATCTAATCATTCTGGAAGTTCTATTTAGGTATATGATATTTAAAAATGCTGAACAGGCTTTTTCCCTCAGAGTGAAACCATGTATTTCACGTCACTATTAACAAATTATATTTGACATCTAATTTTAAAATGAAGTTACTCTAATCTAAATTAATAGTGCAACAACAAGGATAAGCACTGAAGTCTTTCATAAGATAAAATGGATTTTAAAATTCTAGAGCGTTTTAGTTACAAGTAATTATAAATGCAATTTAGAACACTTAAAATGTATTTCTTTCAATGGTCAATTACATTGGAACAGCTATCGTTCCAAATGGTGATGGATCAATAAATTGTAATAATCATCTCTCTAAAAATTGGATTGCAATGTTTTAATAAGCAGTCTATATGACTAGAGAAGCCTATTTTTTCCAACCCTGGAAATTAACTTCAGCAAAGTACTGTGCTGGCATATAAATTGATGCATATTGATTCACGCATATAATAGATAAATATTATGTGTATATATGTACATACACATAATTATGGCCTTGTATAACAGAATGAGACTCTAAAAGGCATTTAATTTGTATGTTACATCTGTAAAACTTCAGGTAGTAGAGTAGCTTTTACTAGACTACATATCACTTCTCAAAATTATCTCAGATTTGTGATGGCATGGTTTGGGTCTAAGTAGGTTTCTGGATACAGACTACCTTCTCTCAATCCACAAAAGTTATCACTGTTTCTACTATTAGAAACAAACAAACAAATGACAACAACAACAACAACAACAACAACAACAACGAAAGAAAACCAAAAAAAAAAAATGGACAGGAAAGGAAAGGAAAAGAGAAGAAAATGTGAAATGGAAGTGGAAAGGAAGCAAATATGGAAATGTATGGCAGTTAGGAGAAGGGAAGGGAGGGGAGGGAAATTCCCACATTCTTGAATGCTATGAAAACTCACATATACCAGTACATTGGCCATATAAAGAATGACAACCATTAAGAAAATGAATGACTCAAAGTTTGGTCACACCTAATTTTGCCGCCCGGCAAATAATGAATGTAATTTTAATTTAAAAATCAAGGTCAAAAGAACAGATGGTGATGAGAACATGATCATGAATTTGTTATGATTTTTAATGAAACCTTAGTGAATATTTATTTTATATTTTTGGAAATTACTTTTCTACTCATATGGTCAGTACCCCACATACCCTTCATGGGTACTCCTTACCCTGCTCCCCTACACACACACATCTGTTTCAATCAATGACTCCAGACATCCATCTCATTCAAGGTAATAGTTAAAAACAATTCAACTAACTCCACCCTAGAAATGATAATATATTCATTCTTCCTTTTCTCTGATCACAATCTCCTATGCTTTCAGTTCTTTCATATAATGACTCCTACTATACCTATTCTTCATTTTAAAAGGCATTTCTTATTTCTGGACCCCTATACTTTGTTTTAGCTATCAGCCCATTCCTGTCCTCTAACTTCTTTCCCTTTTCAGCTTAGAGCCCATAGTGTATCTGTTGTTTTGTGGCAGATATTAGTGGTTGGCTAACCCAACGACCATTGCCAATTATGTTCTCCCTCACCTTTAGACAGAGTAAATAAAATACCCACTTTATCAGCATCTATTGCAGCAAGACATGTAGAACAATTCTTGGCAATGTGATGCTAGTGAAAGTTTTCTTGATAAAAGCAACAGATAGAGCTGGCATTTCCTTTTCCCCATTCTTTCTGCTTTGAATGTATACAGAATGCCTGAAACCCTGGGAACTATCTTGTGACCACGAATCGAAGGTGAAAAGAATGAAATTCTAGCCCTAACACACTTAAGCCACTTAACCAATGGGAAGAACCACCTACTTCTACATTTGTTATATGAGAATAATAAATGCTTATTTGTTTAAGCCACTCTAAGCTGGGTTAGCTGTTACATCCAACCAAAAGCATTCTTATCCCCTTTCACAATTCCCATGCCCCATTGTACTTCTCTCAAATGTTGCTGACAAAATTCCAACTCTGAATCAACCTTGTAGTCCAACTAATCCCTATATTTCTACCCAAGTTGTTGTAACTAGAGAAAATTACAGCCATATAGATTGATGTCATTATAAATTCATGGACTGCAACTTTAAACCCATCATGCCTTCTGTGTTTGCACAGTCACCTTCCTGACTCACTTTAAATCTATGACCTTATCACCATCATGGCTTCTATAACCACGACTCCGCTGAAACTGTTTGTATCCAAGGTCACCAGCAGCCTATTTATAAAATACAAAGGACGTCTCAATGCTTACTCTCCCTGTTACTACAACCGAAAGATCTCTGCAGTGTCGATGTCAACTACTCCTTACTTATTGAAACTGTCTTCACTGATTTTTATGACGCTTTCCTCCTACCACTCTGACTATTCTTTTATTACTTTAAATGGATTCTAGTTCCCCTGTGAAAGTTTCCAAATTGCCATCTATTTTCTTGAACATTTTAATCACAGTAACTTTTTAAATCATAATAATTTTAAAGTCTATGCAAGTGCCTATACCTAGATCATTTCTAAGTCTATTTCTATTAACTTATTTTTCCCTTGGTTCAGTTTCTTCGTATGCCTATTAATGTTTGATTGAATATAAACATTGTGTATGGAAAAAACTTTAGGAGCTCTGCATAGTATTTTCCTCCAGAGAGAATTCACCCTATCCTTTGCAGGCAGCTAGCTAGAGTAAAGGAAGATCACCTTAATTTAATCACAGAGTAGAATGACTAGAAGTTGAGTTGCAGTCTTTTAAAAATTCAATTCATCCCCAATTCTCAGAGGATAGATTCTTCAGGGATCCCAGTTGAAATCTTGAGGTGCTTCCAGAGACAATATCGTATTTACCACTGTATTCCCAATACTTTTTCCGCCGTATCTCCAAACGCTTAGCACAGTGCCTAGCATACAGCACAATAAATATTTGTTGAATGAATTATCTGGCAATCAGCTGGTGAGCAGCACAGAGAACTATGTGGCTCAGTGTCCTTCCTCTAGCACCATTTTTCTCTCTCTCTTCAGAGTAATCATGTTATAAGAAGTTCCTTATCTCCTTTTCTTGACAGCTCAATTAATGTGATTTTGAGAAATCTATCTCACCTGTATAACTTAAAAAAAGCCAAGTTACCCCACAGTTCCCTACTGGCATGGAGTTGCATAGAAGTAAAGATCAATTCAAATAAAACATGATTGGAAAACAATGTAAATTGCTACTAAATGTTCTCCAAGGACACTGAAGGAAGATTTCACTTATAATGTACAATAAAATTGAAAAACAAAAAATATTTCTATATTTCTCTCTGACTCAATCTTTCACACTCAAGAAAGCACATTCCCAAAGTTTCCTCTCCTATTCCAACATCTATCCTATACAAATGGGGGGAAAAAGCAAATAGCTTTCTCCCTTCCCCAACTCTTGTAAGCTCTGTGGTTCACCACTCTTCTCTCTCTGTATCATCTCTTTATAGTGTTGCTCAACTTAGCCTCTCTAACATATTTCAATTTTCTGTACATCTATTCACACACACACATACCCACACATATATATGTTTGTATATACACATATATGTATATATGTGTATGTATATATGTATATATACACACATATATGTATATGTATATATGTGTATGTACATGTGTATATGTATATACATATGTACATACATATACATATATGTGTGTATATGTATATACATATACATACATATATATACATACATATACATATACATACATACATATATATATATATAAATGATCTGAGAACTGACTACACAAGCAAGAACTCTTTTTCCTTTGGAAGATGGTGCTTGTGGATTGCTAAAGTACATAGTTTTTTTTTTCACTTTCATATTTGTATATGTCTCTTCTTTCAAAATTTTCCTTTGGCAATTTATCTCCATTCTCCCCTCTTGTTTTATTTTAATCTCTAGTTGCTCATCATATAGTAATCCCAGTATAAATCCCCTATAACCAAAAAAAGAGGAATCAAAAGTTTACAAATTTTAAAATTCAATTAGGCTTGCTAAAGAACGTATCATTTAAAGTCTTAAAATGTTCGTGAGTCCTACTGTGAGACTTCACACAGTCTTGATCTATTTCTTCATCCTCTTGTGAAACCTGTTTTTCCTCAAGTACTATTGTTCAAGCCAAAAATATAAAATTCTCTTATTCGATGCTATTGCTTTTAATTATTAGTATCACAAAAGTGTTTTCTGTGCTTCCACTGGAAATGTATAGCATTTTGGTGACATTACTGGTTATCCTAGGGGAGCCAAACCATCATTTATAACATTGCTTCTGTGAGAAAATGCTTTCTGGATTCCAAACAACTGACATCGAAACAAAGTTTTCCCACTTGAGTAATCAGGATTCAAACAATAATATGTCCTACATCTATCTGTCTACAAGTCGTTTGTAAGATTGAGACTGCCTATATTTGAAAAACACATGTTGGTATGTTGCTCTTAATCAGGGGTGCTGGGGGGGGGATATTAGGATTATGAGATTCTATATCTAAATTTCTCTTCTTAGTTTTCAATTACGTTCTTCCATTCTATCAAATTAGACTCATGTCAATCCTAAAGAAAATTCTGTCACTATAACAGGTGCTCTATTTTTAATCTTTTACAAATAATTTTCTACATGTAAAACACTACTTAAGCATTCAGGTTACAGAAACCTCTCAATAATTACAGAAATCACAGTTTTTCAGAACCAAGTAGATGTACAGAGACAGATGTTTTGTTTTCAAAATTCTATCTAAGGAATTAAACATTTTTTCTTTCACTAGCAATGGACCTGATCAACACACTACCATTGAATGTTATTGCCTACAGCAAAAATTAACCTAGGGGCAGTAGAGGAGAAAATGGTCAATAGCTATTTCTAGGGCTAGGGATTATAAAGCCAGTAGCAACTGAAGAATTGGGTAACAAGTGAATGGGAAGTACTCTTGAGAACAGTGCTAAAATGGCTAACAAGAGAATCATAGGTAGAGACAGAAATGAGGGAAAACTGAAATGGGACAAAGGCTTGTGAAACACCCCATAGAAAAGCACAAGTACAGTGGGTTTGATGGACTAGGAAAGATGGAAGGTGAAGTGGCTGTGTTCAAATGAGAGAATTTTAGAGTAGCTAAAGGAATAACAGTTGCAAGTGATAAAATCTAAATTAGTGATCACTACATCCAGGGGCTCAATAAAAGGCTTGAGTCAAAGTTGGCTCCAAGGATTTGAACCTAGGTTGGGTCATCACTATTAGAGATAGAGAAGGTAGAAGGAGTAACATGCTTTGGAGGGAAGGCATACTTAACACTGTGCTGGGACGAATCCTAAAAATGGTATAATATTAAAGGCCTATTCTTATCTTTTTGTTAACAAGTGAGAAATGGATATGATGACACTAGCTTTTGTTTCACATTCCTTCTTCTCAAGTGACCCGATCACAAAACTTTCCATTCCCATGGATTCAAGAAGAGATTCTATTTTAAGACCTCAAGAGCAGTGGCATTTTACCCTTATGTTTGATGGGTCACTTTAGAATAACCATTCAAATCCCTCATGTTCAGTGTCACAATCATCTGTATAAAGCAACCTCTGCATGACTGCTTCCAAGACATTTGTGGAGGCTACAATCCGCTCAGGGGAAGAAAAGCTTTCTCAGGAAAAAACTACACACTCTTGCTTGAGGTCATCTTTGTTAAGAAACAGGTCTGACAAGGCTCCACTGATACTAACTCAACCTGCCATGCCACGGTATAGTTATCTAAAGATGACGATGAACTTCTTTGGACAGTCAAAATTGTGAAGTGATTGCTAGAGGCCTGGTTTACTGACATTGATCAAGGTCAGATGTATGTATTTGAAGTAGGAACTATGAAGCATTTTTCATTTATAGCAGTCATGCAAATTGGTCTACAGTCAACAGGCTTATATGGAACCAAGCTATGGGCAAAAGAGTTTCTATCAAAATATTCAACATATATTTCAGAGCACTAGCATGTACCTAGGCCCAGATATTCTCTGTAACATCCATTTCAAAAGGGCCAAGTCAGATGAAACAGTAGTGGAATATAAGACTGTATGTGGGCTGGTATATTACAGCTCTTTTATGTTTATATTTTTCCTAATCAATTTATAAGATGAATAACTAAAGTAGAAAGAATATAATTTTATATTCTTTGATATCTTAATATCACACTTCAAAGCCACCCTTTGTTTGTCTGTTTGTTCTTTTGTTCATTCATTCAAATATTTCTGAAGAGCCTATTAAGTTCCAAGTGACATGCTTAATGCTAGATCTACAAACATGAATAAGACATTGTGCCCCCATTGTGCTCGGTCTAAGAGGAGAGACAGGCAAGTAAGGGAACCAACATAAAACAGTGTGGAAGTTCACTGAGGACAACGTGATCAAAGTACTGTGGGAGGACTAAGGAGATATATTCAGCCCTCCTGGTGGTAGGGTCAAACTAAGATTTGAAAGATGAGCAGGAGTAGATCAAGTGAAAAGAATACAGAGGGAAGTTTAGGCAGAGGGACACAGTGATCAAAGTTATGAAAAGATGGGCAGGTGAATCAGTGGTCAAGACTGGAAACTGGAATACCATTAAGAAGATTGCTGCAGTAGTCTCAGCAAAGGTTGGTGAGAGGGCAATGGTAGTTAGGAAGGTACAGAGCTGACACATTCAAGAAATATTTATGAGGAAAAAAAGCAGGATGTGGAGATTGTGAGATATGGAAACTTAGAGAAAAGGAATCAAGGTTCATGTCCAGTTCCTAGCCAGAGTGACTGGATGGATGGTGGTGCTGCCAATGAAGAATCAAAAAGGAAAGGGATCTTAGAGAAAAAAAGAAGATTTAATTTTGACTTGTTAAAGTGAAAGTGCCTGTGAGACATCCAGGTAGAATTGTCCAACAGGCATTTGGTTATATAAATTTGAAGTTCCAGGGAGAATGGTGGGCTACAGCTACAGAGTTGGGAACCATACACATGATAGATAAAAACACAAGAGTGGGTAACATCATGCATAGAGACTCTCATGTAGTGTGAGAAGAGCAAAGACTGAGGGTGGAACCTTAGTCAACAAGGGCATTCAACATGCAGGGAGAAGACATATCAGTGATAGAAGAGAAATAGAAAGGTATCAGAAAAACCAGGAAAAAAGTGATGTCACAAAAACAACACTGACATACCATTTTGTAGAGAAATTCACGAACCACTGCTGAGATAGCAGAGATTCTGAATTTTTTTCTGGGGTTGTGCTCTAATGGAGTTATGGCAAGGGTACAATATCTTAATCATCTGTGCATGTCTTTTTCTGGGCTAGTTTCTGGCTTGTAAGTTCTCAATGAATATTTATTGAATGGATGAATGAATGCCTGATAATGTGAAGACTGCATATTGTCAAGTGAAATATTAAGGCACAAAGACAAGAAAAGCATTTAAGCCATTTTTATTATGGCACACGGAGTACTTTCTTGTTGGTCATCAAATGACAAATGAAGATAATGGTAATGATCCAGTCTGGGGGAAGATTTCTCAGGTATAGGAGAATATTCATCACAGCACTTAAAGTGAACAAGCTGTACAGCTCATGCATACTAATTATTAATTCAACATATATCGAACAACTACTATAAATATGTGCCAGACACTGTTCTGGGCACTAGGGAGTCTTTGGATAAGTAAAAAAGTCAGAACTTTCTTCTCTCGTGGAATATTTATTTTTAGTGGAGGAGGAAGAGACAATGAAGAAATAATTCAATGGCAGGTGGTGATAAACGTGAAGAAGAAAAATGAGGTAGGGAAAAGGGGCAAAGACTTGGAGTACTTAGCATACAATTTACACTAAAATCTAGTTGTTGCTGATTTCTAACATAAAGATGGTTAGAGATTTTATTAAAATATGGAAAATGAATTTAAGAACCAAATAATTTGGAGTAAATTACAATAATAGTAATAGTTGGATTATAAAGAACTTAGAAAACAGAAATGAGATGCGTCATAACAACCACAATAGAAAGCAAGAGCTGCTATTTCCAGTAATATTTTTAATGAGAAAATCTGGTTTTGATACTGCTCTGAGTTTACCTGAATAAGTTCTTACCCCAGATCTTTTTCTTTTTTGCCAAACATTGCCCAAAACAGGGGTGGGGTGAACAAGAGAAATTATGTAGACACAACTTCCACAGAATGAACCCTGGGAGTTGTGGAAGTAGAAGAAATAATTTCCCTTGGCAGACTGTATTATTATCAGTACTGGCATCCTTTGACTAATTGGAATTCCAAAGGACATAGATAAACACTTAAGTAAAATAGGATTATGAATTGCAATTGATATGGATGAGCCCTTCCGTCTATTTAATCTTGGTTATTACTCAGGCTTGTATCTTAGGTTACTTAGAATTCTTTCAAATGCATTTCTATACATATCAGGAAGAAAGAGCATTCTAGAGGAGAGTTAGGGACAAAGAAATCCCCCATCAATCGATTTGCCTTTATCTGGTCTAAAACTTCGGTGGTGCAGGAGCGGGGGGGTATGGAGGTGCAGAGGGACAGATAAAGGAAAACATTCAAATTTTTCACTAATATGATTTCTAAATGTATAGGCAATAAGAACAAATGTTTTATAAGAATAGACATCCTCTTTGCCTCTAGGCTGAAATTAATTGTTATTGTTTGTGAAAGCCTGGTGAAACAACAGAGGTTTTCCTCAACCAGCTGCCCTTTTCCTGGGGTCTCCAAAGGCATGAAAGGGAATAGCAGAGCCTTAGGTAACAAAGCAGGCAAGCCCTGACTGAATCTGTTACGTAAAGAGGTAAAAAGCCTTCCATTGGGTGTTTGTGATCCACTCTGACTTTCTGGCACCCTCAGTTCAGGACTGCTGCTCGTGAACAGATAGGCCCCTACAGGAGGCATTACGCAGTGAACAATCAAAATCATCTATTCCCCCAAATAGGAAACAGAGGGGTCCTGAGAAAGAGGGAAATGTATCTATTGATTGTGGTAATGCAGTGATGGTGCTCATTCTCCTAGCAAAAACAAGAATACACGGAATATTAAAAAGGAAACTAAGGACATAAAGTCAGGGTTCCATTTGCCTAAAAGGCATTTTGTACCTCAATAGTCAGTAAAATCCAGTTCCTGTTTTTACCTCACTGAAATACAGAATTAGGCTAACTAAAGTACTAATGAAAGCAGTCATGATTTTTAACCAAATGGACCTCAAATTATGAACTATATAGTTACAAGTATTTGTTGACTGAATGGATCAAAGACTCATTAATCTGCTATGTGAACAATTTCATTATGAAACTTAAAAACTGAGAGTCTATATACTTAC
Source organism: Rousettus aegyptiacus (assembly GCF_014176215.1). Classification (NCBI taxonomy): domain Eukaryota; kingdom Metazoa; phylum Chordata; class Mammalia; order Chiroptera; family Pteropodidae; genus Rousettus; species Rousettus aegyptiacus. The sequence goes on along the minus strand of NW_023416312.1, from coordinate 55,413,075 downwards.
TAATCAGGGATATAAGTTCTGTAAAGAGAGGGAAAAGCTTATATGGGGTTCAGGTTTGTCACATGTGGGGATGTGACGGCAATTTGAATGCATGTCAAATCCTGAGATTTTATGTTATAGTAATAGTAGAAAAAGTGCTAGAATAGTTATCAGAGGATGTGAGTTCTAGTGTCAACTAATGAGGTATGTGAAGCTGCACAAGTCTTTAACCTTTAATGTGAAAGGAAGGAGTTGGTAAATGTACTTTAAGATCATTTCCACCTTTGAATTTCTATTACTCTAGGACCTATATGCAAATAACTGTTATTGGCAGATATCCAAATAGTTTATTAATCACAAGCTTCTTCTACGAAGGATACTTAAATATTTCTATCATTAACAGTTCCCATACATTTGAAATTGTTTATAACTTGAAAAGAGAGCGCACAGTTGGTGTTCAATAAATACTTGCAGGTGGAATAAGAATTTATAACTTCTTAGAAACAAATGAAAATTTTCCTGTCCCAGAACTATCACCAGTCACTTAACTTTGGAAGTGAGGCAAGGTAAGGAATGTGTATGTGGGGAAAGGGGAGTGATGAGTGGGGAGGACTTACTATAGAACAAATATTTTCTATAACATCTTCCAAATATATTCCACAAATGCAATGACATTTAATTGTGCTTCATAAGTGAACATAGTCAAAGTAAGATGAAAATGGCTTGTTGATGAAGCAAATAACCATGAAGGACATTTTTGTATCATCTCTATTTTAAATGATTTTGTATCATCTCTCTCTAGTTTGTATCCCACGCTGCTATTGAAGACATCGTTGCTCTTTGTTTTCCATCTTAAACGTCTTCATTTTGTCATAATGAAATCTTTAAGATATATCACATTTTCTTTCTGTCTTTGCTTCTAGGAAGCTCAGAGATACATTTAATGCTCAATAATAGCAAGCATTCTTAATATAAATATCTGGTCTAATTGTCTACAAGTTTCTCTCAAATTTTTAATCTTATTTTCATGGACTTTTGTTGTAAATCACCTGAAATCTTTCTGGGAAGTAGATGAGGGTTAAATTAATGCATACAGAAAAGACAGGAAGGAAAGGAGGAAGGGAGATAGAAAGGAAGGGAGAGGGAGGGAGGGAAAGGAAAGAAGGCAAATTTAGATGGGAAGAGGAAGGCTGAGTCACTAGCCCTTTTAGAATTTAAATATGGGATAATAATTTGGCAAAATGGAAAAAGGTAATTACCTGCTTAGGGTGCAATCAACATGAATCCATGTTCAATCTAGGGGGCAAAAAATTTATGTATGTGGAAATTAGGGTATACTTTAAAATCATGGTCTGAGAAAATTGATTAGAAATAAATCAGCTTTGAGTAATTAATTCCAAAAAAGCACTGTTAATAACTGCTAACTAGATGTGGAATACAGAGACAGATATAGAATGTAAAATTCAGTGCCTTCAGCCATCACTGGGACTACACAGAGCAACAGGAAGTTTAAAGAAAAATAAGATAAAACATTTTTGAAAATGCAACATTTGGAAACTCTTTGAAATTGTACAATTTTAACAGTTTCCTTAAAAAAATAGTCTCTAAATACATCGAAAATCCTTTTTATTTCAATTGGAAAAGACTAAAAGAAAAGAAGGTCTAAGGGTAGCTGAGATTAAAGTAAAACTAAATAACATTCTTGTTATCCATATTGGGTAGGTGAATTTCTTGACTTGCTTTTAGAATGGAACAGTGGGGAAAGGGGGAGAATGAATGTGTGGATAGAATAAAAACAATCTAAGGGGCTGTAGAAAAATGAATAACAAATAAGCTATTTGACAAAGATTGACAGATGGATATCTGGGCCACCTTTTAAACTGTAACCTCTGTTGAAAATTACTGGCAGCCTTATCAATCACAGTCACAAGTATACTTCATCTTCTTAGGCTCACAGAGGGCTATGCACAGACTACTATTCCCTTAAACATTTAAAAACCATTTTAAAGGCATCAAAGCATTTTTAAAAGACAAGACAGAACATTTAGCTGGTGAACAATATGTGGCAATGACTAATCTAGCTGTTCTTGCAGATCCAGGTGACTTAAAATGTATTTGTTCCAGGAAAGCTATCCAAAAATTTGATTTTTTTTTCTTTAAAACAGAGATGCTTTAAATGCAATCAGGGAAATAACTAACTAAAGTAACCCTATAATGAATATCTTCGAAAAGTAAGAAATCCTTGAAGGTAAAAACAAAACAAAACAAAACAAAAAACCTCAACTTCTTAGCTTATTAGTTGGGTAAAATAATATTTTCATTTATTGAGTTTGCTTAAACAGGGACACATTTGCATACTACTGTGAGCAAAAATGAAGTAGCTTGACCTGGCTTTGCATAACTGAAATTGCAGCCATTAAAATGTACTGTTCAGAATATTCAATTCTTTTTATAGGTATCAGGTAATATATAGCTAACTCTCAATTATCTAGGCTAATGGAGAGGAACACTGACATGGCTAATTTAAAATAGCAAATAATCTAGAAATTATTTATGTTGACTTGGAAAGCCACTTTAAATCTAAAATTAACTTTGAGGTATGAATCACTATTCAAAAAGATTAGAAACTGAGCTGGTATCAGGAATCCTGAGGGCTGAGCACATTTCTTTGTGGATTCTCCATGCTTTCTCATTCCTTCTTCTAGAAATGGAGGAGGTAGAAGGTACTCAGCTATTATCTTCAGCTACAAAGGAAAGCTTAATATTAGGAAGGGAAGGAAGGGTCCTGGAGGATGATAGCAAAAAAAAATCTTAAAAAGTCACACATTGTCTCATTTGGGAGTTTCCTAGCTCATTTAAGGAATGAAGGTGGATTCACTGGTAGTCTAATACACAGGATCGAATACATGCTGAAATCCACGGCTTGAGAAACCAACCTGATTAAATGGACACTACTGAGAGAAAACTAGATGGCAATATATATTTAGAAACACACACACACATATGTTTGGAAACATATATATGGAAACACACATACACACATATACATATACATAATTTTAAAACAATTGGAAAGACTTTTTATTAAATTTTGCAAGTGATTTCCAGTAGGAATTAATAAAATATCAAGCTGTTCTAGGGATCCTTTCCCGTCCTGATTTTTCAATGTAGCCCTATGCCATTCCTTTATCTCCTCCATTTTTAGAGCTACATGTAAATAAGCTACTGACTTTAGATCTATATAAGAAATAAATATCAAAATCAAGAACTCACTGTTTATGTAGGTTTATCTCATACTGCCAGTTCTGCTTACCAAAACTAAGATAATATAAAATAAAATTGTCTACTGGACACTTAGAATCCATGCCAATTTCCACAGCAATGAGCATCAGGCCTTTGCATCCATTAAAAATTTAAGAAAAGCTTGATAGCATTGTGACCCCAAGACATCTACTCATGTGATTTGCCATACAAGACTGCATTCCCAGTGCCAGGGTTAGCAGAAATTGGCCCAAACTAACAGTTCCATTCATTTTCAGAGGTACTTGATTTTGCAGGTGAGCAGTTCTATCTCCATTGAGTTCCACTTCTGTGGCTAACATCTTGCTTACCCTGTAACAGACATCTATCTATCTATGCAGGAGTCTGATGAGCATCAGCACTGGGCGTCTTAATTCAGCATTTGGCTCTGTATAAGATTATTTTGCTAGTTTTGACATTGGCCAAAGCTAGAAAAAAAATAGAAAAATTACATTTTTGCCTACAGGGTTTCCTTTAATAGAAATGGGGCTACAGAAATGTGAAAATGATGTTTGCAAATAGAATTTTTAAAAATCATAAAAAGTTATTGGTTTGTGAGAAACTAAGAATATATCTTACAAAAGCCTTAGCTGCTCAAATTTTTATTAGCAATACATTTTAGTAACAATTTATAAAACTGCTATTGTCCCCCTCCCCCCCAAAAAATCCTTGCATATATGTATTTTTAAAGCTGGAGAATACTCTCATCACTTTATCCAGAAAGATGTCCTTTTCACCCCCTCTTTTTTGGTCCTGTCAGTGATTCTCAGCCTTGCAGATGAAAGATACATAAATTATACATCATTGCTATGCTTTCTGAAAGTTGTGAGTGAGATGGTTTGAATTGCTCATTTTTATAATTTCATTGAAAAGGGGAAAAAACAAACAAGAATTGAGATAGACTATTGAGGTCTTTTAAGTAATTTTCTTCTTCAAACCATGGAAACGAACGTTTATAAAATAACAACAAAATTAGACTTGCTGCCTGATCACAATGAATGAGTTCAAATGCTGCATTTACTGAGTTCACATGCTCTGCAATAATTTATTCCATGGTACTGTGAACTAGCATAGTGAAATGTGTTTGAATGGGGACTCTGGGAAAAGCAGTGTTCAAACAACATAAAAAATAATCCAAAAGATGTGGAAGTGCTTCCAATTTTGGGTTATTATGAGTGAAAAAGAAGACAAAAGAAAAATCAAGTAGTAAGAAATTCAAGGAGAAATGGCAAAAAGTTTAATTAGAAAATTCTCTGAAAAGAAATGATGTAATATTTGTAAGATAAATAAACTGCCCTGCCTCTGTGAAGCCTTCTTGGCACACTTCAAACTGCAGTGATTGTGTCCTTCCTTGAGGTCCTATTGCCATAATGGCTATTTTTTTTTTTTGCATTAAAAATGTGAACACATCCTATGATAATGAATTGAGTTGATTCTGAAAATTCTAGGATATACCAGAATCCATAGAGAACATTTTAGTACAAATTTATTGTTGGGCATAATTGTTTTTTTTTTTAAGTCTTCATTCCCCAAGGAAAGAGAGCATGCTCTTTAATTTTATACTTCTCATAATACTAAGCTCATACTATTTCCTCAGTAAATACTATTGATCGAATACATTCCTGTCCTGATGGTTATTTTATATGTATAAGTATGATCCTTCAGAAGTAGAGTTCAATGATCTAGAACCTTTCCAGAATGAGAGGTCCTTTCTTTGTTTTGCTATATAAGGGAAACACATTCAAAGTGGTATTACAAAAGAGTGCTTTACATCAAAACAAGTCCTGTGCCAAAACTGGATTTAACAAATGTTGCTTTTCCATCATTACCTAGCATTCTAGCCCCTTCTGAAGGAAGTTTAAGCTCTGTTAATTGTAAACTGTGCTAGGTATGAGCTATCTGCATTTAGAGAACAAATCCATGGCTTCCTAATGTTTGTTACTTTATAATGTAATGACTTCATATATATTAACCACAGATATGAAAGGATTGCGGTGGGCTAGTGGTAGGGAGCAGTAGGTGCAATTAAAGAGGCAGCACATGCAGGTTTGCTGGCATAACTCTTCATTGCACAGAGTTCCTGACAATGCAAATTAGGCAGGTCTATTAAAATTTTTATCCATTCTCTATATTAGATATGTAATCTCATTAGTTTCGACAAAGGTCAAGAAACTGAAAGTAAATCAGTACATACAGTAGTATGCTTTAATTCCCTTCATTTATAATTAAGATTCTCCATTACAGCATTTTAAAGTCTCATTTTGTCAACTCTAAATCTATTCAAGGAATGAGGAATGAGCAATTCCTTAATAAAGCAAAGTATTTAGATTAAGAGTAGTGTGGTATCTAAGAGGAAGAGTGCAGGATACTAGGAATAAGGGCAGTCCAGATTAAAAGGCCAGTGGGAATAAAGATTTATATGAAAGGTCATGAGTTTTTTTTTTCTTTTTAGATATGGTACATCATCTACTTCCAATTTTAAATGTTTAAAAGACAGAGGAGAGTATAGGGAATTACTTGTGGTAGCGATGGTTTCGATCGGGGATAGGTAGGTGTTACCACAGATAACTGATTGCATGAGGGTGCCGTGAGGGAAGAATGATGCTGACTGGAAAATTCTGCCAACAGGAGCTGCAAAGGGCAATTACATGATCCTCTTCACCACAACCATAATTGCTGGCTCCACAAATCCCACCCTTTCCACTTCTGGCTTCTTTTCACTGGCCCCGGGTTCTCTTCCATTCTCCTCTCAGCAGTCTTCAACTCATCCCCAGTAATCTGACCATAGGTTTCTAAGGGCTGCATACTCTGTTGGAGAATTAGTGGCATCTAAAGCCCAACTTTATGAAAAGTCGCCATAATATTAGTCAACTCTGAATCAGAAGAAGAAGACTGTCTTTTCTAATATGGAGTAAAATGGCTTTATCTGAATTCCACCTCTCCAGCACCACAAACATGGAGATTTCAAGGATGGAGACTTCCTGGAAGATGAAGTCATTGTTTTAACTGTCACGTATACAAAATGATCTCTTGAAACTTCCACCATTTTAGAAAGTTTTCAGATTCAAATATAATTATGATTACCTCTCATAAGAAGGCTAATCAGAACCTCATCAGGAATAAAAGTTACATTAAGATACGAGACCATTTTGTTAAGTACCAGAATAAAATGTCTTTGACAAGTAAGTAGTGTTTCAGTTTTTTCTATAAAAAACTATCGAGAAAAAAATTCTTAATATAAAGCTTTAAAATGTATAACATTTAATTTATATTATAATGAAATGATTGTCTATATTATGTGATATTAGAGGACATATTCCACAGCCATGTATGGTCTCTATCACATATTTCTTTGTTTTTCTTTACGGGTCATAATGTGTAAAAGTGTAAAAATCATTCTTATCTCCAGTCCCATAGGCTCTGTTTGGACCACTAACTGTAGTTTGTCAAACCCTGGTGTATGTATAACACTGTCCAGCACTAGGAAGAGCATATTGAATATTTATTTTAACAAAATAAATGAACGTATTCAATGAATGACTGTATAAACAATGAAGAGATAACAAAGATAGCATGGTTGGTGCTCTTCAAAAGCTAATGGGTAAAGAAATGAGACAACTGGACAGAAGTATATATATAAAACTAATAATAGGGTTAGAAGACTGAGAGGAGGAGAATTGGAATGACCAAATAACGTGTGACATTTGAGCTGACTCTTGAATAGGACTTTTAATGAAAAGTTCAAATGAGTTCTAGGTAGAAATCAGTTCTGATAATTTGAATTAGAGAAGCAATTTGGGTACTCATGGATGAATATATGTAGTCACTTCTGAATCTTTTAGAAAGTCTAAACCAAGAGTTATGTCACATGCTGAGGTTATAATTTTATTTCCATCTAATTCACCACCTGCAAAAATAAATGCCATTAGATAGCCAGAAACATTATGCTGAAAATCAAGGAAGCTATTTTTCTTTGAATGAGAATGATCAATTCAATGGTGTGCTTTTGGTAACATACAAATGGCACCATTAATGCAATGAAATGAACAAAGCATTGTAGCCACAACAAACCTTGGCAGGATGGTTGTTAACTGTAATCAAAGCAGTACATTACCTAAAATAAGAGACAACTGGCAGATATACAAAGCCACACCAACTCAACAAACCATTTATAGTCTGATAAATAGGAAGAACAGTGACAAACCAGAGACCCCAATAGTGAAACAGCACATTAGTATTTATATACAATTTATTTGATATTTTTAGTATGTTAGTACAGAAGTGATGTTGGCTTTAAACTGCTGTCCATTTAGGTTATAACAGAGGTAGGAGTTTTTTTGTTTGTTTGTTTTTGTCTTGTTTTGTTTTTAAAGCAGGAACTTCCTGAAAAGATAATTTGAATGTTCTAGGATTGATGAGTTAAAAAACAAACAACAACAACAAAAAGTCCTACCCCATTTGCTGCATTATGCTTCGGTGATCACTATGGCAGAATTGACCTTTCTTTATTAAATACTGCATATGTTCATTCTTTACATGACATCTAAATGAATTCAAAATGCAGTGAGTCTATTGGATGCTCTTTTATACAGAGAAGGTCATTCAGTTCTTGTTTTCCCTAAATCCAGAGATAATCTGCACAATCTAGGATGTTTATAAAGCTACTCAAATGGTCTATTGCATCCAGTTGTCTTTGCTAACACTGCCTCTGAGTCTTTGGTTTTTCTCCCTATGCAACATGATGATGAATGCCCTTTCCATGGATATTGCCCCCTGTTGAAAGTTACCATTGTCAGAAGCATGGCCTAACACAACTAGTGTCATACTTTATAATGATGATGATTCCAAAAAAGACATGAAACTGAAAAGAGCAGCAGCAGTCATAGAAGAGGAGCCCTGCTCTGCAATGTAAGCATTGCAAGCTCTTTAACTGTAAAATATAACTAGAACTTATAAAGACATAATTGTCCATCACTGTTTGAACTGATAAGGATGACCATTTTATATCTGATCCTCTAGATTTCCAATTAGGAAAGACAATATAGGTAAAGAGTTTCCTGGCATTTGACTAATTGAACTACAATTCCGACCTGTTTATTATAGCCATGTGATATATTTTATACTATGGCAATGTGTCTATTAATGATTCACTTTTAGAGAACCAGATGACAATCTGGTTTAGGTTGCAATAAAGAATGTAGTGGATCTCAAGCTCATCCTTTGGGAACACTAATCCCCGAAAAACTTCAAATTAGGGTAGTTTTTTTTCTGTTACAAGATCTATCTAGGTTTCAACAGAAATGCATTGAATGTGGATTTCTCCTCTCCATTTTATCTGGCATCACTTGCAACACAGAAACTGACCAAGTAATAGTCAATTAGGTTGACTGCTGTCATTGTATATGTGAGAGAAACAGTAAGTGCAGGATCTGCTTCACAAAGGCGGCTCCTGTGAGCAATGACTTATTTATCACAGACATTCATATGGATGCTAGAAAACAGATCCAGGATGCTTGCCTGGCAGCTGACTTACATGAAAAGGACGTCTGAGAGTCAATAAAAACATTATAATTTTCCTTACTGTCATAAAAAAGACTTGCAGGATACCAGAAAGTAAAATAATCTATTCACACAGCATGTATTTTCAAAAGCATCATTGGATCCAGATGGTCAACAATGGGGCAGGGTGGCCTAAAATTGTGACAGGCTGTATATTCCACGTTTCATCAGAAGAGGAAAAAGAAAAGTTAAAAAGCCCCAAAAGCCTAAGGGGGTGGGGGAACCTCTGGGAAGACAAGTAGGCCAAAACAAAACTCTTTCTCCTTCCAGTAAAATTTCTACTATGTGCCTTAGCTATGACGTGAATGAAGTGCTGTGACGAACTTAAGACAATTTCATAGACAATTATCAGATATTATCATAAACACATTCTCCGTTTTACAAGAACTTGAATATAAAGAATAGTTAACAATGAAAGTAGGCTGATCATAATAGAAATATATTTTTGATGGTTTGAAAGGTACTTGGGGGCATTACACTGCCTCGGGGTCATCATTATGCACATCAGTCATCTCACTACTCTGGCAGCTGTGCAAATGTGCTGGGTAACAGAATTCTTCAGTTTAATAAGAGGCTGCCTAACATAGCTGACTCTATTTATTTTGAAAAAGAAAAATTTGAAGCAGACCGAGTGCATAAAATTAGACCTATGGCATTTTAGCCTGTTTTTCCATAAAAATAATTGTTAATGGATAATTATTTCAGTTCTCCTTCCTTTGTGATTTTCTTATTTTTGCTGTTGGGTTCCTCTTAATTTTCTTTCTGGTCTGTATTTGTTCCCTACCTCCTTTTAACTAATTCTTCACTCAGTCTTCCAACTTCTTCATTGACCTGAGCATTCTATCCAGGGCTTCTTTTCTTATTTGGAGAATTTCACTTCTCCATAGACTTCCTATGCCATTGCTTTTGTCATTAAAGTGAAAGTGGGGAGAGAGTGTAAATAAAAAGTTCTGTTTGTCACCTGTTGAAAGACTAGACTGAGAACCAAGAGACCTGAGTTCTAATTCCCACTGTCATTAATTTGCTGTGTGACCTGGAGTAAATCACTTTATCTGCTCTGTACCTAGTTTCCCTCCTCTGGAAAATGAGAGATTTGGACCTGATGATCTATCTCCAAAAGCCCTTCCAGCTCTACCCTTCCCAATCTATGATGTTATTAGCAATTACACAGGATAACAGTTATGCAGAGCAGTTCAAATACATGGAGACCTTGCCTATAGACCTCAGTCTGCAAGTAGATCTGTTTAGAGCATATGTCAACTCATTGTGAATTCTTTTATTATTAGCCCTTGGGAGTGTTTCTACTTAATGTATAGTTTCTTGAGGAAAGAGGCCATCTCTTTCTTTATTTTTTTAAATTATATTTAAGTCACTTTTAATTGGGTTTTCCTGTAACAGTTAAATCTATTCACATGACTGAGGAAGAAGCAAGAAAAGTAGAAATGAAGGTACAGCCAGGAATAAAGAATGTCCATTTATCCTACATTCACTTATGCAGGGTTATTGAGGACCAGGGACACCATTCATAGATATTGATAAAGCTCATATATGCAAAGTTTTAGCTTTGTCTAGACGGCCCTGTATTCTGGGATTCTCATTTTCCTTTCCAGCTTTAGTTTTCTTCAGAGAAGACTTAGCTGATTCCACCCTATTCCTGAGCAGATACACTTTAGGATTAATTTACATATTTACATCTGCCTTTTCTACCAGAGAGTGACCACTATGGACACAGGGCCCTTGTCTATCTTCATTTTCATGACTACTTAACACTCTAAAAAATGGAAAGGGACCATTTCTTATTCCTCGCAGTATCTCCAGCACTTAGGACAACAGTGCCAGGTACTTAGTAACAGTTAATAAATGTTCCTTTTACTTGGTGTTTCCTCATCTCACAGCATTTTCTGTCCATAAAATGTTTGTATAAGTTTATCTCATTTCACTTAAACTATTCTGTGTCTATGTTTTCTATTTAGTTACTGATAATATTCAATTATTTGGAAGTTAACATTTTCCTGTAAAATGTCAAGGCTAATGGGAACAACATTATTTTCAGAAAGAGACTAGATTGACTCATAAGAGAATCAATGTTCACCTCCTAAATAATTCACTGAAACTTACTGCTAGGACTCTGTACTGGGATACTACTTGTAATAGTAGGAATTCGGTTTCTACTTGAAATCAGGACTTTCATAGTAAGAAGCTTAAAAAGCCATGACTTTTGGAAATGCATTTAAAAAGGCAGCTACAAAAATAATAAAAAGTTTTAATAACATATTTATGCTGCTCGAATTCCAGAAGTAAACCTAAAGTGGTATAATAAAAATGACTGTCATAACTTACACTTAACATCAATGATAGAATTTTAGCGAGGGAACTCTATTAAAAAAATTCTCAGAGTCATGCATTAATCTTGCAAAAACAAGAGATAAAAATCTGAAGATCAGTTATAGATGTCAAAATAGTGGTATTTGTTTGGACGACTTTATTTAAAAAGTAGGCTTTCTTTGCATCTTAAACTTTACATTTCTAATATTTAATGATGATTAATTGTAAAGAATACATGTAAGACTGTAATGCAGCTAAATGATGCATTTGTAATTCATATGAAACAACATAATTAGTTCTCCAAGGGTTCATCAATATATTATTCTACTAAACAGAATACTTGAAAGTCCCACTTGAGTTTTAAATGCAATATGAAGCCTTTATTTTAAGCATGGCTTCCTCTATGTAATATTCTCATAATTATTTCCCAGCAACAAGAAATATTAGATTGATTGTTTTTAATCTAGCTGTTAGCCCCTCATGCTACAAAGAAAGCAACTCCATGAATTCATCTATTCCAATACAAAACTGACAGATTTGGGGAGTTATGCTTAAAATAAGAAAAAGAAAATATCTGAGTTCAAAAGTGTTATAAGAGGTAAAAAGTTGAACTAAAATCATTATTTAAAAAGCCTACACTTATTAAAAGCCATAATACATTTCTATTGTTTCCCCCACCATGTTGAAAAATCTCTATCACTCAACATAAAACAAACAAACAAAAAACAAACGAACAAACAAACAAAACCAGATGTGAGTTTTATGTACAGAATTTGGTTCATGGAAATAAATTACCATCTTCCAATATATAGCAACATTTTTGTATATACTAATAAAAACCAAAAGGCCATAATTTTTCATTCTGATACATGCTCCTATATACAAGATAAACTCCTTAACACATATTTGTATTTTAAAAACAGTATCAGTATATGTTGGCCAAACTTTTAGATATGAGTTAATGCAAGTCATACACCTTACACATCTCATGAAAGCTCTACTTTGTCTTGCAGCTACTGTCTTAATTGTCTCTATAAACTCTAAAACTTAAAAAAATACACAGTGCTGTTGAAAAGAGGCTGGATGAGATCATTCAATACATATTTCTTCTAGACTTTCAGGTAATCTGATTTTTAGCTGGTGTTCTTAGTTTATTTAGAAAATCCACGACTACAAAGAATAGCATTTATCTTTGTACAGTGGCTTGTCAATGTGCCTTGCTCTATAGGAGGAGAATCCAAATTAGCAGGCACAAAGCCATAGGGGAGCAGTCACTTAAGTATTGCCAAAATGGGACCAATAGAACTTTTATTCCTGCTGCTGGATTTAGGGAGGGGGCTCAGGCTCAGTCGGGGTGTGTCTGCTAAATTAGTTTCAGACAATGGCAAACTGCAGCATTTCCTGTGCATTAGCCACTTTCTTTATTGAGGGGTAGAAAATAGAAGGTTGGAGTAAAAAGCAAAGAAAAGACAGGGATAAAAAAGTGGGTTCATAAAGACTTGGCATATGTGCAGGAGTGGAAGGAGAAGATTTAAGAATACTTGTCTCAGGATTTCTGGAAGGCACCTGCAAGGACTAAGACTTAAGACTTATGTACATTACCAGAGGACTAATACATGCCATTTCGGTCACTTGCAAACTGTTTGATAATACCTCTCCCATTCTGCCCAAAAGCATCATTGAGTGGCCACAGTGGAAACTATGTACTCATAGACATTGTTACTCAAGACTAGAAGATGTATAACAAGTGGTATTGAAATAATGGACAGAAAAGTACAGTGTAAAAGAGGAGAGAGTTTTTTATTATTAAGCTAAGCAGTTCATTCTTTGGTTATGTAAAGTCCAGGATAATTAGTCTGGACCTTCAGAGGTGCTGTAAGGACAATATTGAAGACTTGAATTCTTTCCCCCAGAGCATAACCGAGAGTCTAGTTTGGTTTCAGGAACCAAACTGGCCCCTTATGAAATTCTCAACAAGTGTCTTGTGCATTGATACACATAACTAGGCACTTAGCCATACTCTTGAGCCAGAATTGCCCTTGTTCAGTTTCAGAGGAGTCCCCTAGGGGGCTGACTGAGTTGGGACCATAGTAGGTTTGAAGCATTTAGGAAAAGATCAGTTTATCTTATACATTGGGGTCTCAGAAGGTGAAAAGCCCCAAGAGACCAACCTGACAATCATACTAACTGTGTTGGGCTTTAACAGCTGCAGAACCTATGAACAGTACCCTGAGAGTAAACAAGAAACAGTTCTCAGCTCATTCTTTTACCCAACTTAATTTTATCCACCATTTTTACACAACGCTTTTTACACAAGACATGTCAGGAATGTCTGATAAAACAAATGTCCAGTGGAAACAGTGGGGAATGTAGCCCTAACAAATAGCTGTCTCACTTCTCCTATCTACAGACCCAGAGTAAACCTATCACTGAATGCTGGGATCACTCTCCTTCGACGCCCCCTCTCGCCCCTCCCCTCCCACTAGTTGGCAGGAGAGCAAGGGGAATTTGGTAAGGACTTTCCTTCATGCTAATTACATTAGTGTGGGACTTTGCTCTATTAACACAGTGGAGACTAAAAGAAAGCCATGTTGATTCATAGTTATGATTATAGTTATTTACCCTCCCAATAACAAAGGAGTCAACAACTACAGATTATTCATTAATGTATCATAATTGTGTGCTTAATTTTCCCTGGCCATGCTATTCTACGTGCCTCATTGACAAAATACAACGTTTGTTTTATTAAATGACCCTACTTCCAGAGACCTAGTCAATTTACAAGTAATGAACAAAGGTGTTTTAGAAGACAAAGAGACAGCTGAATTGATCCCAGAGTATAAGTGGGGATTTAACAGAAATAGGCCTCTCTGATCTATCCATGTCATTTGAACTAATATGAAAACATACTCCTCTCTCCCCTTGGATCCACCTTCTGATATTTGTCATATCCCTGACCCACCCCACACCCAGGACCAGTGACTGGCCTCCTCCTCTCTTGCAGATAGTTCCAGGTTGTTTTTTCTCTAGACATTACCTTCTCGTCTCTCAGATTTGTGACCTGACCCCTAGATGTTAGTATTTTCCCCACTCTATGGGTCAATCTTCAGGGACCTTCTCTGGGGGTTCACTTGACCCACTTTGATCCCAAGACGATCTCAGATACACAACAGTTAACACATTTCGCCTTTTGTAAAATGTACACTTTTTCACATAACAACTCTCAGACTAGGATGCATCTAACAACCAATGATATGCTGTGGTTTAACTGGCAGCATTTCTTTCTTAATGGGACATAAATTAATGTATATCTTACAATCAATATCGTTTTAGATTTAGTTATGTATGGTAAATAAAAGTATAAATGTAGTATCTCAAGTTCCCTGATGTAATGGCTCAATATACAGAATATTTTGTGCATGATGGCTGTAGGTTGCACTGTCCTGTAGAGATTACTTAGAGGTCCCTTCTAAAGAGGTACCTTATATATAGGCCACAATGCTTGGTATCATATGATCCCAATCACAGTAGGTTACATAATGGGTAAGTGCCAAAGGAAAATGTCTATAGACTACTGGGAGAGCTCTTTCTAGCAGGAATCCTCTGTTATGAACCAAACCAACCAAATCTTTCTGAGGAAATTTAATGAGACATACACAGAAAAGAATATAAATGGTAGGTAGCAGCGGATGCTAAGAGAGATAGAGGATGTTAAGCAAAAGTGACATAGCAGTAGAAGCCATGAATAAGCAGACACCTTGATGCAGGAATAACAGAGTACATTCATTGTCAGGGAGCACAAAGAAGAATTCGATGGAAAAACAAAAATGGAGTAGCTGAGTCACTATAACTGCAAAGCATGAGAGTAGATGGATTAGTAAGGCACAAGTGGAGTTAAGTACAACAGACACCTGCTCCTAAAGAAAGGCTACCAGCGGAGTGGTCATTGTGTCACCAGAGCCGCTGTCAGACTGCCAGAGCCACTGCTATAATTGAGACATTCTAGTTTTGATGAGGCACAGTTGGGCAACCATGGTGTTATTTCTTCCCCATGTTTTCTTAAAATTATATCACCTAAGAAAACCTTGGTGTGCTTGTTTCTTGCAAATAGAAAAAAGCTCTTTATACAGTATTAAACAATTGCGAGAAATCAAAAGGAAAAATACAAAGAGAATGTGAGAAAGAATGTGGCAAGAGTTACAAAGTGGCTGTGCCAGAGAAAGGTAGAGGAGGTTAGCCTGGGTGAGCTCAAAAACGTGAGGGGCATGGGCAGGCCAGAAGTAGACAGCCAACTCTATTCTATCTTTTCTTGTTACTCTCCGAAGGAACATTGCTGTGTACTAGTTTCTGCTCAATGATAATATCTTTTTGGGTCCTGGCCAAATCCTAAAATTTGGCTCTCATTCTCTTCAGCAATAACCTCAGGGCAGAGCATGCTAGGCTTGCCTCCCTTCCTCAAATCACCTTAGACTAATCAAACTGGGGCTTCTTTCCAGCCAACAGATCTAACAATATTCCCATGATATCTGAATGAATTTGGTGAAGCCAAGATTTATTTTATTAAGGTACTGTCTTCCTGCCCAACATTCCTTAAATGGATCTTAGCTCCTCAGATTGAGGACTGAAAGAAATTACAACTCAAAGTGGTAATTTTATCTCTATTTTGGAGTTTTTAAATATGAAATAGTATCAGGCTTGTATTTTCATTTATGGAATACAAATTACGAGAATTATTTTCTCCCTTTCTAAGACAAGAATATAATTCGAAGGCTTCTAATTCAGGGTCATGAGGAACTAATTACCCAAATTGGAGTGTACCAATTTGTATCAGGATGTTAGACAGAGAACTATTTTCATTCGTTGTCTTACCACCTGTGAAGTTTGCAAACTAAAATGTGATTATTCTTTCTTCTCTTTTTAATATTGGAATGAATTTAAAACTTGAAATGGTTGTAATTCAAATCCAATTTGTTACTCTTAGTCTTTGTAAGGGTGTAATTCTATTACTGCCTTGAGTATCTGAATTCTAGCAATAACCTTCTGGGATAGTTTCTGCCCCTTAAATTCAATGCTTTTCTTGTACTTCTTTGGTTTTGAAAAGACCAGAGCATGTTTCATTTGAGTGTCTTTGTTGCTTTTCTATGCTTTGACAATATGGAGTGAGCTGTTCTTCTCTTACATTTTGGCTACTTAATAGTCAATGATTTCCTAACATAACAGGATGACACTCCAGGACTGATCGTCACTATGGATATTACTGTGTAAGGGAAGGGATAAAATGAAATGGTAATCTTGGCTCAGGCATGCATTTGTCACCAGGATAAGAAAGAGTTCAAACTGTATGTTTAATATGCGACAGCGTTCCTTTGAAAAACATGCTTACAACAACTTTATCGCCTCTATCTTTCTTACTCTCTCATCACCTTGAATATATTTTGAATCACTTTCTAAGATCTTATTTTTCATGAAATTCATTAATAAAGCTTAATTGTGAGAATTCCTGACTCTTACCCTTTAGACTGGTGGCCTAAAAGAAGTATTTGGCTTTAATATTAGGTCTCAAACTTCCTGGAGGGATCCTGTCAATTATGAGGGTATCACTTAAACACTTTTTTTTGCTTTAACAGTGCCAGTGTGTGTGTGTGTGTGTGGGGGGGGGGTGATTCCAGATGGCCTTTTTGTAATTTAGTCATTTGAGGCGCAATACGTAGATCGATCTACATTAAATTGATTCTGATTCTCACCTAAGTAAACAAGGCTGCCTATTTAGATAAGTCTTCTGTTTCCGAGGAGGGAAAATAAGTAAGTGACTGCCTACTTACACTGGGCTAGGTACATATGTGGTATATGAGTAGGCCAGGCTAAAAACTATTTGTAAAATCAAGCTCTACAAATAATTTCCAGGCAATGCTAACAATGGCCACAGCAATGCACCAAGAAATGGCTATAAAGTTTTCCCCTAGCCTAGATGATTTTACAAGCTGGCTGCAACATGTATATTTTAGGTAACAGATAAGCTCTATGTTGAGCTTGGTTTCCTTTCTTCTAGCGTTCTCATTTTCTCTAGCTCTGGAGTCCAAAAAGGACCCAGAGGACAGTGGTGAAAACAAGGGCATTTTCAAGCCAAATGTTACTCTCTTGGTCTAGAGTAACCACAGAAGAGACAATTTTAGGCAACTAAAGCTATGGCTGTCCTGCAAATTCAAGAAATGGCTCTCAGGAGCTATTTTTCAATAGCCAAAACTACTCATTTGCTTAAGTAATAGCATATGTAACACTGCAGCAAAATGATAATTGCGAAAGACATCACCATTTCCATCAACTTTTTGTTTTAAATTACTCAGAGTATCTCGAATATATATATATATATATATATAGATATATATATATATATATATATATACCTATATATATACGTATATATATACCTATATATACCTATATATATACGTATATATATATACATATATATATCTATATATATACGTATATATATAAGGAAAAGAAGCACAAATTAGATAGTTTCTTTTTCTTGAAAAGAAATGCTGACCTCTATTCGGATTCTGCTAATAGCATTATTTCTCCTCTTTCTGTACACACAGAGGAAGGGACGGGAAGGGTATTGGGGGAAGGAAGTGTTATAATAAAGACCTTTTTGTAGAAGTGTTTTTACACCTTCAATTACCTCATGGCAGGTGCAATGACCACTTTGTGCTCTCTTGAGAACAAAAGTGGCAATTTGTACTTATAAATACATAACTGTATCAGTCAAAATGAGGCCAGCGAAAAATCTGCCCTGAGATATCTAAAGGACACTGAGTTTTGACTCAAATTTACACATAAGTCAATGCCAAATGACAAATTTCAAGCTTTGCAAATTCAGACACTGATCAGGGAATTGGAGCTGCAAAGCCACAAAGCTGAAAGCTTTTGGACCAAGGAATATTCAACAAGGCCGCGAAAAAAATGCATCAATGAAATTTAATCACCTCAAGCAAAAACCAGCAAGGCACAACAAGTATTTGATGAATAAAGAATTCTAATTTCATCTATTCTTTAGACTTCTTGGGAAAATGAGAATGCAATTACTGTCAAATGTTGATGACTGTATTTTCAAAATGGACTTTCAGTTCATTTGAAAAGGTGTGAAATAATGCTACACATTCATATAAAATTTAGTTTATAAATGGTTCCTACATACATTACCACATTTCCTTCTCACTTCAAGGCTCTGCTGTAGGGCAAATACGAAATATACTTATTTTATATCTGGAGGTGCTGACAAGAGGTTTGTCTAATGTAACAGAGTATTATGAACTGCATGTTTGTGTGTCACCCCCACCCCCGCCCCACTCCCAATTCATATGTTGAAGCCTAATCTCCAATGTTATAGTATTTGGAGATGAGGCTTTTGCAAAGTGATTAGGCCATAAAACTGGAGTCCTCATGAATGAGATTAATGTCCATGTAAGAAGAGACATGAGAGAGATGATCTCTCCTTCTCCTTCTCCTTCTTCCTCCTCTCAAGAAGTAAGAAGAACGACGCAGCCAGACACGCCGCAGCCGCACGAAGGCGGCGAGCGAGAGAGAGAGAGAGAGAGAGATACGGAGAAAAACAACACCCCAAGCCCTCGACTTACCTCCCTCCCTCCCTCCCTCCCTCCCTCCCTCCCTCCCTCCCTCTCTCTTCTTCCCTCTCTGTTTCTCACCAGACAGGGTATGTACTGGTACCTTCATCTTAGACTCTAAGCCTCTAAAAATATGAGAAATAAATAAATGTTTGCTGTTTAAGCCACCTAGTCTATGATATTTTTGTTAGAGCAGCCTGAACTAAGACACATAACTAGAAAGCATTAGAATTAGAGATACATATTTTAAAAAAAAATCTAGTGATATTTTCTCTATTCCAGGCTATGAGGACAGAGACTCCCTGTTTAGATATAATATGTGATTATCTTTGGGCTGCATGAGATAGGAAGGCTGGTGGTGTTGCTGGTCATACTGTGAATTGCTTTTGGTATTTACAGTACCACAAGATACACTAGGTTGCTTCCCCTCCCCATCTGATTCAATAAGTTCAATAGCTTAATGTTCTTTAATTACAAATGGACATATGAATTATATGTGTATCTATCTGCCTATACGCAGTTAATATTAATAAGGCTATTCCACTCTATGAAAATAGGTGTGTGCCATTATTTTAGTCTAAGATAGTTTTGTTTCCCCATTTAGTCAGATAAAGTGATGGTCCAGTATAAACTTTTTGAGGCATAAAAAAATATAGCCACACACAAACTTCATTTCTTTATTTCTCTGATTCAAGCTGGTTTTTCCCAGATAACAACACTGTGACTCACTTGCTTTTTCCACCCTTACCATTCTACCTCTGTATGCTTGCTCCTTTAATCAGTAAGCCTTAGGACATAAGCTTAACTGAGCCTCAGGTCTATAATCATGAGGATGATAGGTTTAAGTTGGACTTTACACTGAGGATAACATTTTGGCTTTAGATGTGTTTCAGCCCCAGGTCCATCTAGGCAGAACAACAACCCCACTGGTCACCAGACCAGATAGGATGGCACCATGGCTGATTCCAGAACCGGACACAATGATCAATTACCTCATTCCCCTCTAATCATCCAATCAGTAGTACCCACGACCCCAACACTCTTAGTTTCCATGGCTACTGTTTTTTTCCCTAAATAATCTGTACTCCCCAGAGACCCGAGGAGCCAGGCCTTTGTGCAACTCTCTAAAATAAATCCTTACTTTCTTCACTGCAAAACCTGCATGTATCTGATTGACTTTGACACGTTCAGGCAGACAGACCCCTTTTGCTCCCATAACAAAAATACTGTATAGGTTAAAATAATATCAAGATAGAACCTAATATTTACTTTAAATGACGGCAATATGAACAACCCATAGAAAATAATCTTTCCAAATCATAAAAGATAAATGATATCAACATATTGATTATCTATTGGTATTATAATCACCAGCTACTGTACTGTTTAATATTAATTATTTCGTTTAATCATCAGAACAACTCTACTAGGTAAGCATTGCTATGTACATTTGATGGGTGAGAAAACTGAGTTCAGAAAGATTAGGTAATTTGCCTAAATTCATATAACCAGTAACAGTGGAAAATGGATCAGAATTCAGTTTATCTGATTAAACACTGTTCTTTTTAACCAATATGTCTCTGGTGTTCAAATATCAGTAGTACACAAAATGACGATCTAGGGCACTTGTTAAAATATGGATCCCTGGGCTCCATATACTGTGATTCAGTAGATTTGGGGTAAGGGTCTGACAATCTAAATTTTAGTAAGTTCTGCAGGTAATCCTCATGCTGATGATTTTTTTAACAGACTAACACGGACATACAGTATACCGACACAGCTAATACTGCTTTCTCTGTATTAATTCCACAAGTCTTTTAAAAATAAGTAACATTTGAAGTTTTTTTTTAAACTCACAATGCTTACTGTCTCACTGTAATTGAGAAACTTATCAGAACAGAAATTGTGATGTGATGTGATGCGATGTGATGTGAGGGTATTGGTATTTGCATAATAGCTGCATATGTAAGAAATAGATTTGTTCTGATTCAATGAGGCCAGACAACAGGCTTTCTCTGTAGGTTTAAGTGAAAGGCAGGTAGATAGGTAAGTAGGAGAAGAGAGAAAGGAGAAATGAAGGCAGAAGGGAGAGGGGAAAGAAAAGAGAGAAGGGGAATGGAGCAAAGGACCGAGCTACTTTTAAACATAAATTACTACATTTCTCTCAAAAGACAAATAGGTTCTGATTAATATTTGTGTTTTGACAGATGTGTCTTGTATCTGGTTTTGTTTAGGTTCTTAAATTGATGACAAGGTGCACCATTCAATTGGCAGCTGTGATTAAGAAGTCAGGTAATGAATTCAGTACATATAAAAAAATTCTCTCACTCTCTTTCATCTGGTCCTACCCACCCCACCTTCAACTGGCACTTTGGTCTCTGAACTTAATGCATATCAACAGGAAGAAATGGCTGAACACCATTCTCCAACTCACAAATCTAACAAGGACAAGCTTCATTATTATCTTTTGCTTAATGAAAAAAAATGCAATGATGTTTAGATAATCCAGACACATATATAGTTTTTCAGTCTCAATTATTGTTTTCTTTTTCTTTTTCTGAACTATTAATCTAGTATGAAAAAGCTTCACAAATTAAAAGGCTTTTTAGAAAAGGAATCACTTTTGTCCTCACACAAAAGAACAACAAAAAAGGTATTCCCAAGGACAGAGTCCATTAAAAATCAGATTATTTCCACTATGCTCCCCTATTATTCACCTGTCAGTAAAATATGTCCTCTCATTGTCTCGGTTTGAATGCCTATTTTTATCTGACTGAAGCTATATGGTCATTTTTGTATTTATTACTAAGTTCTTTACGTTTCCTTCCCATTCTGCTCTCCCCACCCCAGAGCATGTTTTTCTGTTCTTAAAAACTGGGGCACATGCCTCTGAGGAGAAAGTACTGCATTATTTCATTCCCACCTTTTCTTCTTTTTTGGCATCTCTGAGGCCTGCTATGCCCAGAAGTGCTTCCACTCAAGCTGGACCATCAAATCAATTATCACAGCAGTCTGCTTTCTAAATATGAATGGCAATGAATGACAACAGGCACGGCAAACTTTCAGCTTTGATTTGTCATTGGCAATGTAAACCTTTTTTTTTTCTTTTTTAGTCCTCTTTTGCTATCTCTCTCAATTTCTCCCAGTGACTCCCTCTCAATCTTGCTCTCTCTCTCACAGTTGTTTGAGAGAGTCCAGCCAGTTGGCCAAATTCTCCTCTCCTGCTGTCTGCAGCTGCATTGTATCAAATCTTCAAATAAAAGCATCACCTTTGTGAGTCAAAGTCACAAGAGAAAAATGGTACTAGGAGCCATTATTGCTATACAATCTCTTCCAGCTAACCTCTGAGCCTGATTATTGCTGTGTCTAAAGAAGCACAACGATGCTGCATCCTTATTCATTTGGTCTGTTTAAAATTCTTGCCTGCTCCAGTATTTCAAGCTTCAACTGTTTTGTGCTTAATGTTACTCATTTCATATCAAGTTCTTGGTTATGTAAAATACTTTAATTTTTAAAATGTTATTATATCCTGGCTGTTTAAAAAGACTGAGAATGCTATAAAGAGAGGGACTGGTTTAAGCAAACTATAACTAGCTTTCATAATGCTGTATGTGGTTATTAATCCATGACTTTTGTGAGGAGGTCTGTGATTTCTAGAATACTATCGTGCCTTAGTTTCTTTTCTGAAACTGGCTGCAATTCTTTTCATTGGCCAATGATGCCATACTTTTATTAACTATAAGTATTGCTTTTAAAAATGAGTTCAAAGCTATAACGTAACTTGAAAATAAGAGGCGAGAGAATAAACTATGCCAACCACTGTTAACCAGAAATTCTGTGCCAGAATCTTAGAAAATAGGTTTCTTGATTTAGTTAAATAATGATGAGTCATGTAACACTATACCTAGAACCAGTTAATTGTTGAATTAAGTTGTTGATTCTGTTGTAATTTAGTCTGCCACAATTGAAAAATAGTCATCACGACCCTATTTTGTGGCATACATACGCTTTGTGTATCACAGGTGGGGAGTAGGGATACAAAAGAGCATGAATTATAATTCCTATCCTCTAGTAACAATCTAATTGACCAGATAAGTCATACGCATATAGAAACAAAAATATAATAAGAGGTAGTATTTGCTAATAAGCACCAAGGGAATTACACAGAATGCACAAATTATGTAATTGGGAGAAGCAGATTATTTCAAAAGAGAGTGATCAATGGTAACTTCATGAGGTAGATGAGATCCGAGTTATGCATGGATGACATTTTCATTGGTAGAGAGTGGGAGAGAGGTTTTTCCCAACGGTCAAGCAAACAGCTTAAATTGATATATTCATTGTTAATTCTTTGAAAATTACTTTTGAGCTCAGAGATGTTTAGTACATTACTGTATAAATAGTTAACTAAAAACAAAGGAAACCTGCATATGGTAGAACAAGGAATATCAGTAAATGGACTGTAACTCTAAGAAATAGAATTTATTCATAGGCTTGAAGGTATGAAATGCTGGGTTAAAAGTGGCTTTCAAGGGACCAGTAACAGCTATAACAAATAGGACTCTAATTCAGGCTGATTAGAGTTTTTATAAGGTAGTTCCCAATCTCTTAAGGGATTCCGAGATTGCTTAATGGTCAATTTCTATTCAGATTTATAAAAAGGCCCTAGGATGAGGTTGGATGCCCTACAGTTGTTGCGATCTGTGACTGGTCCAGTGCAGAGCTGCATCCCTTGGGAACTGTTCCCGGGCTAGTGTCCAAACCTTCTGTATTAGTTTCCTAGGGCTTTCATGACGAATTACTACAAACCGAGTGGCTTAAAACAACAGAAGTATATCCTTTTACAGCTCTGGAGGCTAGATGTATGAAATAAGGTGCTGGAAAGGTTGGCTCTTTCTGGAGGCTCTGAGGGAGAATCTGTTCCATGCCATTCTCCTAGCTTCTGCTGGTTGCCATCAATCCTTGGCATCTTTCAGCTAGCAGTTGCATTACTCCAGTCTCTGCTTCTACCATCACATGGCATTCTTCCCAAATCTCTGTGTCACTGTGTTCTCCACATGGCCTTCTTATAAGGATGCCAGTCATCGAATTTAGGGCTCACCCTAATTCAGTCTGATCTCATCTTAACTTCAATGACATCTACAAAGATCCTATTTTCAAATAAGGTCACATTTACAAGTGCTAGGGGGTTAGGACATAGACATAACTTTTTGGGTGTTACAATTCAACCTAAACCCTTTCATAGCCAATTATTAAAGCATCAGTCTTCTAAGTGGAATTACATGATCCCATCCCAATGATTCATTTCCCACATTTTTTTTTTGGAAACATGAAAGTTCATATGACATCTACACCTAATAAGCTGATTTTCAGTTAAAAAGTAATGTCTAACTTCTAATTTAGTTCAATACCTATTAGAGCTGTCTTCAAAATCTATTCTCTACTTCACATAATAGGTGTAAGATAGTGAACTCAAAGTTATGTTAGGCCCTGTGGAAAGATAAAAAAATAATAAGAAAAAAATTGGTCTCTACTCTTATATCGTTTACAGCCTTGAGGTTTCACAGCATATAATGTTCACATTGGAAAGGATCATAAAGATCATCTATTCTAAACCACTCATTTTATAGATGAGGCCTTTGAGGCTCAGAGAGGTTAACTAATTCACCCAGGGCTCACAAAATTAATTGGGGAAATAGAACATGCAAAGGAAACAAATGAAGGGCACAATTTTAAAGAAACTCTGCAATGGCTAGTATTTTGCTTTCATGTACGAGGTATACACTGAATGTTGATGATGTGCCATAGAGATATTAGATCAAAGTTTAGTGATCAAGTGCAACTCTACATTAGATGCCAAGATTCTACTTTGTTCTGATCTCTGAAGGCTCCCAGGAAGCAAAATGACTCCCTGACCTTTTTTTTTCCTGGGGCATGGGTTTAGCTCAAGTTTCAGTTGCCCGGGGAAGCAACCCGTTTCCAGTAGAAGGTGAGACATGCTCTCATGGCTATGGAGTTCTGCAGGTTGTAATTTTCTGATGACCACAAACTAATAAGAGAGAAGTAGCTCCCAAGGAAGGTGGAGGCCAGGAGGAAGGACTCAGGAATCATAGATTTGCTACAGATAAGAAAACCTTAATGTATGGTTCATTCTTTCCTGTTTCAAAAAGGAAATATGTAGCATTACTAATTTTGAAAAAAAAAAGGCTGTGTTGCCTACTTTAGATACAATCAACAGTTGGAATAACTCGCAAGTCACTTTGTAAGTCAAATCTCTTCTTTCCTTTCTCCTTTTCCAGAAAAAAGCTTGATATTTTTTTTAAATAACCACCAGGAATGAAATTAAAAACCACAAATCACTGTAAAGAACAAGGAGGTCCCATGACATTCTATCATAACCTTAGTGAAGATTTAACAGAACAATAAAAAAAACAAACATGATAAGAAATCCAAGGAAGAAACCAAGAATTTGTTTCTGTTGTTATCTTTTAACCAGAAATAAATCATCAATAAATAAGCCTAGTTTCTCTGAATTCATGGTACTAGCATTTAATCTGACTTAAATAATATAGGGATAAGCTTGGTTCTTGCCTACAAAATGTACAAGATTTAAAATTAAAGCAGAAAAACACCTTTCTCCATGCCTTCTTTTTTGGGGATGCATTGAAAAATTAACTATGCTTCTACTAATATATTCGACATTTCACTCAAAATATTTTTGACGTAATTGCATTTCTCAGAGCTAACTCTAATGACTGCAATTTCAAATTAAGTGATGTCAAGTATACCTATATGCTTACATGTGAATTAACACAAATTTTAGCATCATCAGCTTGAAAACAGAGCTGCAGAGAAACCAAGTAATGTGTTATAGATTAACATAAACAAATTTACATAACCAGAAATTCAAAGTAGACATAGTAGAATGTCACATTTTGGGGGAGATTTTGAAAAAAATTGACAAATAATGCATTATAATTACTATCTCTATAAGTGTATAACTGTGGAACAGAATTTTTGGCTCTACTAGCATAAAGCATTTTGAATTGAATGTTTTAACTGCATGCACGTCAAGCTTCTTCAGGGATCGTAACACAATTGTGACATTAGTAACAGATAATGCTCATGAAATGTTTCTTCTTCTAAGAAAGGTACCATGCAAGCTATCTTTTGAAAACTCCACAAATGAGTACCTAACTAGAAGAGTCACTCTTCCACTTATCACTGACTTATGCCTAGAGAGCTGAGTTTTTGTCCTTTATGAGGTAGCTGAGATGAGCAGCTTTTTAGTGCTTTTTCATTAGAAACTTCATGAAGATCTATAATTGGAAAACAATCCATTACCTAAGCATTAAATCTAAATTCTATAATAGTCCCCACAATTTACTTCAGTGGTCAAATATATACACAGAAATCACTGTGAGATTTCAATAAGACATTTATAGGGAAATATAATTTCACATGATAAAGTCTAAAAGTACTTCATTTTAGTAATTATTTGATTTACCTTCTGAAAACTATACAGATGATTCACTTGCATAACTTTTTTCTGTCTAACACAATGGATTATTTAATCTGAAAAGAATATATGTTTTAAAAATAGTACTACTCGTACAACTGACAAAAGTTAATTCTCCAGCCTAAGTTTTTCTGAAGTTATATCTCATAGTACAAGTTCTGTACAAAAGCACTTTTTAAGCTCTTAAATCTTGGTTGAATTTCAGAATTTCAGTCTTCAGACCCAGTAGACATACAATTTAATTAAGGTTAGGCAAGATGCAGACATAGACTGTACACCCTAGTGACAGAAAGGGACTTTAGCTTAGAGTGTTTATATCTTTGCTATTTCACTTCTATCACAAGCTCAAACTGAATTTTACCCATTTATGCAATTCCTTGGCTAAGGGGTGTGGTTTAAGTGTAAACTTATACTTTTACAATACTAATGTGTTAAACCACTACTCCCCTTAACTTCATGTGAAAAATACAACTACATTTTATAATCAAATCAAGACAGCATAGAAAATTACAGCTAGCATATATGTTTCATGACTTAAACCTAAATTTGACCATGATTGTCTCAGTCTTCATGTTAATGTGATGTGACTTATCTCTAAACAGTCTGAAATTAATGAGAAAATATGGACATTCATTTAGAATTAAAGACTTAGATGACAGGAAATTCACCTTAAGTAGTAATGTATTAGATTCTAACACCACAACGTAAAGCTACAATTGAGCTGAAATTTACATGTAGTATTGTGCAGGTAGGTAGATTTCTAACATCTTCCTGATGACTCATGTATAGTGTTTTATTTTTTGAAAAATGGGTCATGTTGTTCACTTAAGGTTTATAATACTAATGCTATTTTGTGATCGGTTTGGAAAGTCCTACCTACAACCTTTCCTGAAGTGACTGGGAGATGCAGCTTGACAACTGTATTTACTTAGCTAGTATGATAATTAGAATCTAAAACTTGCATTTCAAGACAGCATATCCCCTATATAGCACTGACAACAAACCATTTTCTTGGCAAATAACCGATTGATAGCTCATTTGTAACATGCTTGGAGAAAAACATTAATAAGATAACCATGCCTTTTTTTACTCCGTAATATCTACAGATTATCTCTATAAGTAGCTAAACATGAATAAAAAGGAGCACCTTTCTGGCTCATCAAGGCAATTGCTCAAGCTGTCATTAGCATTACCTCTCTGAAAATGCAGTACAGGACGCAGTGGGCCTTGTCTGCTGCAGAAACTAATGGCACAGAGCTGCCTTTTGACAGCAGGACTAAATTTACATACTTTACATATTCAGTGAGTAAAGGAATAATTTACATTAATCAAATAAGCTATGTTTGGGGGATTCCCCCCTCCCTCATTTGAAATATACCTATGTACATTGTAGGCCTAGTTGCCGACAACAGCATACTAAATGAATTAATTGTGCTGAAGCAAAAAGGGGCCTTTCCTACTTATTTAACCCTACGTGTTTCATAGGGCAATTGTAAATTATGCCTCAGAAGATAAATAGCAAGTCAAGCCTGAAAAGATGAGATGCTCTGGTTTTCATCCTTGAACCTGCTAGACTGACTACCTGTCAGATAAGGTTGAAGCCAGGATTATGCCTTGAAAAGCTGACAAACCATAGACTTTTATCACTAAATCAAACCTGCTGGGTTTAAACTCTGTGAACTTTAATTATCTCACATTTAATTAAAAGAACTAGATTAAACCAAAAATGGAGGGGTGGAGGCTCTGACAAAGGAGAATCAGGGAGTTGTCAGGGATGAAGAGACTTTATTTTCACAAATCAAATTTCTCATTTCTAATAAAGCTGGGTTTACATACAGAGGAGACTCCAGGAATCACTGGGGTGAACAATACTAGAGGTTATCTGGCCCATCCATCCCAGAATGATAATCATCTACCCTGTTCTTAAGAATCCCCACAGGAAGAGGTTCTGCATGCATTGAGAAGGTTTCAAACTGCTAAGGGTACTAAGTCAGTTTACCAGAGATAGAAAAAACAAAAAGTTTTGTACTTCGGCAACTAAAAAACAAGAATAATCTGTGCTCTAAGTGTTGCTTTTATTATTATGGTTCTTTATTTAAGGTAAGATAACATAATTATCAGTGCTTTCAGAGTATCTTATTTCATAATAGTCATAAAAGAGTGAATTATTTAACCAATGCATTGATGCTCCACTTTAGCAGGGCCAGGTAGTAAGTATTTTAGGCTTTGTGGGGCAAAGCTCAATTCCATGCTGTTGTAGCTCCAAAACAGCTATCGATAACATAAATGAATGAATGTGGCTATGTTCCAGAAACCTTTATTTGTGGAAGTTGAATTTCATATAATTTTCATGTCATAAAATGTTCTTCTTTTGAATATTTTTAACCATTTAAAAATGTAAAAACCATTCTTAGATTTCAGGCCAGATTTGGCCTATAGGCCATAGTTTTCCATCTCCTGGTCTAGGCTATATTTAAGTCATTAAGAAAGGGGGAGAGAAAACAATGTAAAACATGTCCACTTTTTGTATGGTTGGAGAAACAAGGACAAAAACGTTAAAAGATTGACAAACAATATAATAAAAGATTGAAGTGTATAGGATAGCTCGTGGGGGCTAAAAGAGTGAGGTTTGGGAGACATGACTTTGTGATAGTTAGAGTAGTCAGAACAGGACTCATGTATTGAGTCCTACTGTAATTGTACCAGGAAGAACTAGTTGGATTTATATGGGTGGAGAAAAAGAAGAAAATAACTCCAGGTGAGAGAAATAATATGAACCAAGACGGAGAAACATGAATTATCAGGATGCATCTGTGGGAAAGTAGAAGGCCTGTCTATGCAGTCTCAGCTGAAAAAAAATTAATTCATTTATTCAATAGGTAATTGTTGATCACTTCTGTGTCAAGCATTATGCTAAATACTAGAGACAGTATGATGAGTAAGACACAATTCTTGCCCTCCAATTACTCACAGTCTTTTGACAAGCAAAAATAAGCAAAACGTTAAAATATAGCCTAGAATGTGGGATAGGATACTTAAACAAAAGAGGAAAGCTATCTGAAAACAACTGTGATAATTTTTAAAGTTATATAAATTCTCAACATTTCATTCATTTACATTTTGGGTAGAGATCTGCAATTTAAGCTGTAAAGGGAATCTAAATGCCAAATAAAAATCTCTTTGTGACTCACCCAAGGCCTGATCATTCAAATGTTCAGATTTAAGTGCCTCCCCTGGAGACATGGCAAAATCACATAAACTTCCTATACGTAATTTATGGGGATGCTTTGAAGATTATAATTTTAAAAGGGATTATTATTTTATTGGTTTGATACACCGGACCTGGGCATTATGTCATTGGCGCTAACAATGTACATTTGCCTATCTGTAAGCCTTTTCAGCATTGAGGTAAATTACTGTGGAAAAGCCTGGAGTGTTTTTCAACAGAGATTTTTAAGAAAAGGATTTATATCTACCTGCATGAGATAGCTCAGGATCAATAATGCCTTGAGCACAGCATGAATTTTCAACTCTATGATTTGAAAACTCTTAAAAGTATTCCAATGAATATTTCCACAAATTAATCACTCATTCTTTAAAAATGTAGTGGTGTTACTAGTCTTATTTGAGACAAGAACAGAAAATTCAGCTACGAGTGTTCCTAGGAGTCTGACCAAAGAAAATCTGAGAGATCTTATAGATCTTTTGCATAACCCCGCAAGTGAAAGGCAACATTTCGAGGAAATAGCAGTGTGTGGTTTGGAATTATACAAATTGGTGTTTAGATTCTGATTCAACAGCTTGCTAGCTGCGACCTTAACCAATCTACTTCACCTCTCTAATCCTCCATTCCTTCTCCTGTAAACTTGAGAAAATGAAACCTAATGTTCAGGAATGTTGTGAAGATGTAGTAAGATGGTTACATATGGCACCTAGGGCAGACCCTAGGCAGAAAGAAAAAGTGACTGAGGGAAATGGATATCTTGTTTCTATGGGAAATTTTCACCATTTGATTATCTTAAAAAGTCATGTTGTACAACCACCCAATCATGTTTAAAGCAGCACTCAGGCAATTTACGTAGCTGATCTTGAATTAGCCCTTGTTGCGCAAGGATGATTTACCACTGCAGAAAAGAATAAACAAAAAAAATTCTTTGAAATGTGCAAATAAATAAATAAATAAATAGGTATTATACTGCACTCAGAACACTGCATAAGCCAAAATCACAAACAGTACATTTAGAATATTGGCTCAGGATAAAAATTAGACTATAAATTATACACGAATCACATTTTTATTTCAGTGGTTATCATGCAGGTCATGATGATTGTGTCACCCAATAAAGGAGTGAACTGGTTATTGCTAGCATTCCATCTCAAACTGCATTCTTTCCTCTTTCTTTGGAAAGTAGTAAGTTAATGAATAGATGCTACTATCTATGATACGGATGTCCTTCACTATTAGAATCTATTGAATTCAGCACTAAATACATATTCATGAATGTGCACTCGTCTCAAAACAGGGATTGAGACAGTCTACTCCATTAAACATAAGTTTATTTTTCTTCCAGGTGTCAGCTAGGGAATCAACATTTTGATCAGTGGCCTTTTCATGATGTTTGTCCTAATGGATGCCACCTGGAAATAAAATCAACTTATGTTTAATGGAACAGGTTTTCTAAGACTCCATTCTGAAAAAGGTATTGTTCCATGAAGAAGTAATTAATGCTGAATATTAGAAATGAACATAGATTTATAAACACAACTCTAGCTTAATTTGGTGCTGATTAAAATAAGAGGTAAAGAAAAACTATATAATTTACATTTTATTATATATTCACATTATATTGTGGTAAGATGCTGGCGCCAATGAATGTGATATGAGTCCCTATCTCCTTACAGTCTTATGTACTTTGAGAACCATTCTATCCTATTCACCTGACAGTGATTGGGAAGAAGACAGCAGTAGCCATGCTCATAAGTCAAGGTGGCCAGAGGCTGACATTCAAACACTGTAATGGCCTAGTATTCTACTCCCTGGTGTGGACGATGCGATGGCAGTAGGGAAACATTGTGGAAAAATCCTAAGTAGGAAATTTTGTTTCTATCTATTTTTTTAGAAGCATTCCCCTGCTAGCTTTGTCTGATTGACAGCTCTTAAAGACTGACCTAATGAACCTTCAGCCTGGGAGCCTTCACACATTCCCTGATATGCAGTGAACTCAAGGTTTACTATAGGCATCATCTCCTAAGCCCCAGTGATCTGACTAAAGTGGCAGTGGCCTCCAAATACTACTGCAAACATTTACTGAAAGCCAATCCCAGCAGGAATGTTGTCAAACTGATTTTTCAGCTTTCATGGTCCCCTGCAAATCAGCTCAAATTACATAGGTCCACGTTTAGATTATGCATCTAGTTATGTCTCCTTACAGAAAATACATGGTCTCTGTTAGGAGTTTCCAAAAGGGGAAAATTATGGTGGATAAAAGCACCAGACAGATACCAGTATATATGCAAATTACCTGCTTATTCCCCTGTAAACTGTGAAATATAATTTAAAGTTAAAAAAATCTATCATTCATCTTATAGTAATTCTATTTTTCCATTTCTTCTTTAGCTATTAGAGCTAACTAATATGTACAACAGGGAAGATAACACATAAGGCTAGGACAGGAATGAGTCAAGACTGTGATTAACGTCAAAAATATGTCTTGCACAAAGGGAGTCCCTGGGTCACATTTAGAAGAATTCTTCTACACTGTGTATCTTAGGTCTTAGAGTATAATTCCACAGGAAAAATGTGGAAACCAGAAACCAGTATACTAGTCTAATGGAAGGAAGACAGTGCATTGGTTTCAAATCTTTGTGTAACAACAATGAAAAGGAATTTGTTTAACTATTAGTAGTTTTTTAGAAATAACAAGTGATTTGCCTTGGAACTGAATGAGGATCATGGGACTTTGGAGTATGGAAGGTGCGATTAACATTTCAAACTTCTGAAACCACTTTTATGATGGACTTCTCATATAAGCTATTCTTAAAATAAATAAAAACATTTATTGCTCTGAATCTTAGATAAAGGTGTGTTCATGAGATCGTACTGTTTAGACAGAATTATAATTTTAACTTTAAATTTTAAATCGTCTTCTATTCCTCTTAGAAGTTAAAATGACTAATCTAAAAAGACTAATTAAAAAAACAGAAATGAAGATATTTTAATTCACAGGTGAAGAGAAAAATACATACACTTTTCTCAAATCACTTCATAAATAAAGTATATTCAATCCAAGATTTTGAACTTGGCAGCAGAAATATATACAAACATACCTACACACACACACACACACACACACACACACACACACACACACACACATTCAAGCTCTCCAGCTATCAAATAAGACAGTGTCTAACCACCACCATGAAACCAAGCAAGTACCAACAGTTTTAGTAAATCTATTTTGCTGAACTTCAACTTCCCCTTCTAGAGCTTTTGTCTGTACTTGCAGCACTGATTTTACCTAAAAGCTCTAAATTCCTTTATTTAGTTTTCATGGTGCCCAAAGGACTTTGATCTATATTTTTTTCTATGGGGGCATAAGAAAAATGTACTAATCATGAGTCAGAGTAGGTGCAGTAAATGGGAGACAGAATTCTTTTTCTTTTTAACACTTCAATAAAGAGTCCAACCAAATTATTTTTAAGTCTCAAAACTATTTAACCGTAGATTGAACTGGGCATTTGTATTTTGTATACTTTCTTACAATTTTGATATATGAGATATGTGAATGATTTTTAAAATAACCCGCTTGTGCTGGTAAACGAGATCTACCTTCATCAGTGTAGTTGCCTTGGGAGTTACAGAATCAAACGATATTTCTATCATTGTGTGAAACATTTGAGAAGTGCCTCTTAGGGATATCTTTAGAGTCAGCTTCACATTCCTTTGAACAGTCTCAGTGACAGCAAATCTTTGATCTTTTACAGTAGATTTGAGTTTTGGAAAATAGATGAGTATTTCAGTGCCAAATAGAATAAATAAGCTTGGCAATTAAGCTGTGTACTACTATTGTTTGGTTAAAAACTAGATTCGACTGTATAGAAACTATACTATATTTCTTCTTTAACTTAAATCATGGCACCCTGAAGAACACTTATTGGGATAAATCAATTCTTGTTGGTTTGGTAACAAAGGAAATATTCATTTACATATAAATAAATGCATAATTGTGTGTGTGCTATGTGTGGGGTGGGTGGGTGGCAGATTCTAAAACTGGACAAGATCATTCATTTTACAGATAAGGAAAAGGAGGCCCAATACTTAATAATATATTCCTAGTAAATTATCCAGTATATAGTAAAGTGCTTATTAAATGGTAAGATATTTTCTATGTAGTCAGAATTGTGGACTATGGACAAATGCACAAAGTATTTTAAAAGTCTTAGAGTGCTAGAGTTATGCATGTAGCAAACATCAGTCCATTTTCCTGCCTTCCCCATACTTCTTTCTCAGAGAATCTGTTCTTCTATACAGGCCCTGGAAGAGGCAGCAATCCTATGCATCATGTGATCTTACCTGTGTCCTGGCTGATTGGACATAAGTTGGACACCTGACCCAAGGAGAACAAATCCATAAGCTAGGCTGGGTCAGTTCAATTCTATCACAAGAATGTAAACTCAAAGAGACCAGTGTCACATATAGATAGGAACTTGAAGCAAGGGTTATACTGTCTCACAGCTGTGGCACGCGTGTTTGAACAAAATAAACCAAAGGAGATGAAGAGGAGACAGAGATGAGTGAGAACATGGAAGGACAGAGAAGCAATTTATATTTCTACATTTCCAGTTTTGGTTCTAGTCCAAGGAGCTCTATGGTTGTTTGCTGTTCTTGGATGAACAAAAGTTGGCATATCGCATCTTTGAATAAATCCCCTTTGTTAAAGCCAGCTTGAGTAGATTTCTATTCCTCATCACCAAGTAAGCTTGAAAACAATGTGCTATTGGACTTTATTCTCCCTTTAGCTTTTTAATTAAAAAAAATTAGAAAAATAAATGTTAAATTGTTCATGGAATGACTGATGCCCAGTGAGATTAAGTGATTCTCTTTAAGTCATTCACGTAGTGGCATGTCAAGGACAAGAAAACAGATCTCCTCACTTAGCACATAGCACCTATCAGCAGAGTTTGCAGGTTCAGAGCACCTTGGAAATATTACTTAACCTCTTCTTGCCTCAGTTCTCTGCTCTACAAAAGGGGGTATAATAAGAGTACTTTACCTAGCCAACAGGGTTGTTGTGAGAATTAAATTAGTTACCATGTGACAAAGATGGCCGAACCTGGATAGGAACCTGACCTAAAAGGCAGCCATCCTAAACTCTTGTGCACTTGGGGCCTGGTGAAAAAAAAAAAGGCAGGGGTAGGCACCAAATAACATGCCTCTCACAGGAATATGGAATTGGGACCCAAGAGTCTTTGTCAGGAAGTAGACCGGGTAGTTAGACCAGGGTATGTAAAGCCACCCTCTAAGCACAAAGTAAGCAAAATACCCCTCCAGAAAGTCCCACAAACTTGTGCTGTGGAGGATCCCAGCCAGAGCCACTGTGACTGTAGAACATGGACCCTATTTCCAGGGACTTAGGTCTAAATATTTCCTGTCCTGAATTCCCCTGAGCCTCGCTGTATTGCCTCAATAAACACTCAGTTTAAATAGCTTTTTGCTCCTTGCAATCAAAAGAGACATAATTAAGTAAAGTGTTTATTAATACCGATATAACTTTTAGTATGAAATTAACAATAATTACATGTACAGGGCTTAGGTGGTAGGGAATGGCCCATATGCTTCTCATTTCAAACAAATTGTCCTAGTGTTCTCACACTGTTGTCCAGCATCACTGACACAATACTCTCAACTCTCTTTCCAGGTAACAGTGCTCTATCACCATCTTATCACCAGGAACTAAATGGTGTTAAGAATGAGTAATTAATCATTCTATATCCATTTAACATCACTGGATTCATTTTAACATAATAGATAATAGTTCTAGCCTACGTTCTTGCAATTAAAATGTGAAAATGTTCTTTACTGAGGTCTTTTACCCTTACATGGCTAATCGAACTCCAGAGCATGTTCTATAATTAGCACACTGAAAATATTTTTTAGAACAGCAACCAGAGCACAAAGGAGAAGAAAATGAAGACTGCTGCAAATTGTAAACAACTTCGGATGATTTATAGGAAAAGAATTCTACAAAGCTTCCTTAATGTCAAGATAAAAGCAGTTTTTCGTGCTATTTAGTCAAAAGATAATTATAAAACTCATTGAACTGAATGAGAACTAGGATTGTCAGACAAATGTTTCTAAGGGGTTAATTAATTCATATGAACCCCATAGCTCAGCTGAAAATGGGCTCATTATTCTAAGCTACCAACTTTGTCTGCATCTTAGTACTGTCCTCCTTTCTCCATCAGATTCACCGTGTTGCACCCCCATCCCCAGTAGCAAACGTCAGGAAAAAGAAATATTTAAAAGGAAATGTGAGCTAAAGGCATTTTACCAGGGTATGTCAGGAGTACAAAGATGTCTGCTGGAACACTGAATTGAAAAGATCATTTATTAGTAAACCATGGTTCATAACATCCCAAAGGGTTCAATATTTTCATTACACACATAAACATACCCCCTCCTCCTTTTCAAATGCCTCATTACAGCCGAGCCTGGAGCCTTTTTCTTAAAAAGCTTTCCTCTGAAATTATTAATAATTCGAAGCTCCCTACAGGCAGAAGGTATTATTACAGTCAAAATGCATCAATATGTATACATACTTACATACTCTCTTTTATGCTATTTTAAATAACAAAGTATTTAGTGGGAACAGTAAAGAATTTATAAGCTATACAAAAAAGCCTAGAGGAAGATGGCAATATCCCAGACACTAAGGAAATGGCTCTTGAAGCTTATTAGGTGAGTGTAGGAGAATATAATAGGATTATGAGTTTTGGTTGAGCTTGTCCATCATTTCAAAATCCCCATAACTAAAGGGAATATCTT
Organism: Rousettus aegyptiacus; assembly: GCF_014176215.1. Taxonomy (NCBI): domain Eukaryota; kingdom Metazoa; phylum Chordata; class Mammalia; order Chiroptera; family Pteropodidae; genus Rousettus; species Rousettus aegyptiacus. The sequence goes on along the minus strand of NW_023416312.1, from coordinate 55,376,717 downwards.
CATAGGGGTCTGAATTTAATACCGAAGCTGCTTTATTTAATTCTTCCTATTTTATAATGCTGAGTGCTAATTAGTTCCATCCACTTTCTTCAGGCTTGTCAAGACAGCAAGTTGGAAACCAAGAACTGGCTGAATTATGGATTAACCAGTTCTGTAACAGTATGTTCAAACAACCTAGTTAGTAAGCACAAAAATAAATCCTTATCAGGAAAACTATTTTTGACATGTTAATGAACATTTTAGATATGTAAACTGAAATAAGGAACATTTACTTTCATGTGCATCAAACATAGCCCATTAAGTTCACAATATCCACGATATCCACTACGAAACATGACAAACAAGTTACAAAATTTTTTTGAACAGAGAAACCAATTTTAAAGGCAGTAAAGATGGAGAAATTGAGCCTGACTAGCATGAGTTCCCTCATCTACCTTCACTTTTATTGAACCTGCATTCCAACCTCCCTGAGCTTCCCCATCACTTTCCTACTTTTGGCTTTTCAATCAACTCCTTTCTTCTGCAGCTAGACTCTAGAATCAGCCCCTTAGGGTTACAAATTCTGGAGGTAAAAAGAATGTTAGAGATAAACTGATTCTCTCATTTCACAAGGGCATGAACGGAGATGCAAGGTCAAGTGAAATATTCGGAGGTCATACAAGCTGGGTGACAGCATAGTTGAAACATAAATCTCAGCCTCTTGATTTCCTGTTCAATGTTACTTCACTTCTACTTAATCATAACCATCCCACTCAACCATGCCTGAACTCACTGGCTCACTAGGATGCTGAGCTACCCCTCCAATAACCTGGGATCTCCCTCCCCCAGACATTAACTTTCTTAGCCTTGAGGAATTGAGCTATGATTGAGTATTGACAAAACTCAACTTGGCTGTGTCTAATGTATGCTCTCTAGCATACTCCCAAAGCATGTCCAAATTCCCCTGACCTTCACAAGCTTCCAGTTCTACTTTCCGTTCCTCATTCTTAAAAGATGATCTTGCTTTATGCCTTGTAAGAATGAGTCTGTCTCCCAAGAGTTTCACCATCTGCCTTCACCTGGACATCAATTATTTTCTATTCTGCCCATCTTTGGGGTAGAAACAGCTCCTTTTCCTCCCCATTTAAAGGTGAATGCTCCTATGCTTATTTCCTTCCTTATCAGCACCTTCAATCACTTCCTCTTAACTGTTGGCTTTTTCTTTAAACCCAAACTAATATAAATAATTGATAATAATTAATAATATTAGTTATAACAACTAGATAGTACATACGAAATGCTTATTATGTACCAGGCACCTTTTTAGGCACTTTGCAAGTATTAATTCATTAAATCCTCATTATAACTTATGAGGTAGGTATTATTATTATGCTCATTTTACAGATAATGAAACTGAAGTACAGAGAGGTTAAGTAACTTGCCCAAGATACACAACTAGGAAGTGGTAGTTGCCAGGACTTGAACTCAGATAGCTTAGCTCCAAATTTTGTGCTCCTAAGACTCACACTAGCTCTTTAATATATATCATACGTAAACCATCACTTATTCGCTCTATTACATTGAGCAACTTATTGAAATACATGGAAACTCAGTTTTTTTTATATGTAAAATGATAATCATATTGCTGATCTTGTTGGACTGATATGAGGATAAAGTGAACTAGAGCAGGGGTCTCCAACCCACGGGATGGTGGACTGGTACTGGTCCACGGCCTTTTAGGAACCGGGTCGCACAGTAGGAAGTGAGTGAGCAAAGCTTCATCTGTATTTGCAGCCACTCCCAATGCTAGCATCACCACCTTAGCTCCACCTTAGATAATCAGGCATTAAATTCTCATAGGAGCACAGGTTCCTGTTGCCAAAAAATGTTGAAGAACACTGAACTAGAGAATTTATTTAATCACTGTGCCTAGGATATATAAAACAATCAATAAATGACAGTTGATATAATGATGATGGTATGCTTTATTATGTGTTTAAGAAATCCTTATCAAGCACTGTTCTATGCAGTTTACCAATGTTACCTCATTTAGTCCTCAAAACAACCATGAGGTCAATCCTATTATCATTTCCATTTTATATATGAGAAAACCGAGACAGATAATTAACCTCCCCAAGTTCACAGAGCTAGTAAGTGACAGAACCAATATCTGGACCCAAAGAGTCTAACTCTAGAATCTGTGCTAGGTAGATTCTCTATGTAATAGTTTGTTGTAGAAGGGAAAACTTGAGAAACGCATGTCATGGGAGAATAGAAAAGATGCATATAACCATTGTAAAAATGAAAAGTCTAGTGTAGTGTTCCCCAAACTCATCAACTCAAGAAAATTATCTGGAGATTAAAAATCATAATCCCAGGCCTCATCCCAAGACTACTAAATTTTACTCTGGGAATGGAGACCAGTAGAAGTCAATGGAGAAACAAATCAGATCTCCCTGGAGATCTGATTTAATATACCCATGCTGGTTCCCAGACCTTACTTGTTACCTTTGGATGATACTAGAGAACCAACAAATCATGTTGAAAACTGGTAAATAAGGGAAAAGAATCAAGCATTTTTCCTCCTCTCTGTGTATAAAATATACCTCAATGTAACCAAAAGACTTATTAGGGGACATTTCTCTTTATAGAACTATTCCAAATAAATCAAAAAAAAAAAAGGGAATGATAGGATACCACTCTTCTGAATTAATGGATCTAGGCAATGATCATCAGTGGTTGCTAATATAATAAGAATCAGCCAGCCATTGTGTGCTCCATTATTAAATAACACGTCGACAACTATAAGGATATCTTGACAAAAATATCAAATTGTGAATCTGATCTAGCTTCTATATCTAAGTTTATAGGAAATTTATGGGATGGGAGGATAGGCAAAGATATATGTAAATGATACCAGTGGGATGCAGTAAGCAAAATACAAATCTTATCAGGCAAATGACCTGGTTGCTTCAACAATACCAATAGAAACTTCTAATTAGAAAGAGAGATGGAGAAGTATAGTAACTCTGAGATGACCCATGAATTATCCCCACTCCTTGATATACATGCTCTTGGTGTAGTTCTCTCTCACATTGTTTCTAGGTTGGTTAGTGTGACCAACAGAATATGACAGAAGTGTTGTTATGTCATTTCTAAGGCTAGGGCATAGAAAGTACTGTGGCTGCTTCTTTGTGCTCTCTCCTAGGTCACTCCCTCTTGGGGAAGCCAGCTGCCATGTTATGAAGGGACTCAAGAAGCTCTACAGAGAGGCCTACATTGTGAAGAAGTGAGCTTGGAAGCAGATTTTCCATGCTCAGTCAAGCCCACAGAAAACTACAGCCCTGGCTAACATCCTGAGTGCTTCTTTGTGAGAGACAAGGTGACAGAATCACTCAGCTAAGCTGCTCTCAAATTCCTGACACACAGAAACTTTGAGACAATACTTATAATTTTAAGTCACTAAGCTTTGAGAGTAATTTGTTATATAGCAATTGATAACAAATACAAGAGAGATCTCCTAGTTTAAAAGAAACCTAAGAGGACAATAATAATAAATAGGCCTTATTTTGTTCTTGATTCAAATTGGGGAGAAAAAAAAAGTAGTAGACAAGGAAATGTGAACATTGGATATTTGTTATTAAAGGACATTTAAAAAAATAAGGTACAATATTATTACATGGTTTTGTTAAAAACAATCCTTATATTTTGTGGATACATATAGAAATAGTTATAGGTTAAAAAATGTAATGTCTAGAATTTATTTGAAAATATCCATGGGTGGGAGTATAGAGAGAACAAGACTGAACAGGAATTGATCATTGTTGAAGTTGGGTTGGGTTCATTATATTAACATTCTATTTTGTATATATTTGGAGATTTCAAAATAGATTAAGGGGAGAAAAAAAACCAGACTGACCATCAAGGCCCTACAACAGATGAAGCAATTCCAGCTAAACCACCTAATTAGGAGAGGCAAGTTCCCAATAGACATAAAAGGTCCATCTGTGGGTGCCAGTGCATGCACATTCATACATTGTACATACAGATATATACATATCTTTGTAAAAAGGCCATGTAATTTCTCCCCAGCTAGGCAGAAAATAAGAGCTTGGGGATATTTTTTATTTATCGTTTAGTTTATTTATCATTGAGGTACGCTTTTAAAGTACAAGGGGGATCTGAGCATTTCTGTAGACAAAAAGAAATCAATTTATAGCAAGACATTAAGAAGAAGCAGGTGATAACTTATGAAGCATGATTCTGAAGGAGGTAAGAGGAGTGACATGAGGAACACAAGGTGAGCCTTAGGAAGGGATACTGAGGAAAATTAAGGGAACTTGGGAGATAAGGTCATTTACTGACATTGATAGGTATGAGTTTCAGTTTGAGGGACTGAGGACAGTAGAACAAATCTGGAATAACCACCATGGCATGCGATTCAGTGAACAATGAATAAAGAGATTGCTAAGCAGAAATGAAGACTCAACTAATGCTACAAGCATACTTCATACATAAAAGATGAAGATAATATTTGAGGTTCTTTCACAAGGGCAATGAATTCATTTTTAGTATTTATTTTGTTTTGTTGTTATTGTTTGATTTTTATTTTTAAGAGAAGAGGATTGAGTAGCAACTGTGTTTCAATTGTAACACAATTAACAGGGAGATATGATTCTATATACTATATTCTTTATGTTGTATACATTTTCTCAGGAAAGTTTCCAAATAGCTTGAATAATTTATGATTTTATTTTAATACTTTGTAATAGTATGGAAATATGTAAATATTTCTTTTCTTACTTTATGAAAGTCTGCAAAGTCAAGGGTCAACCAACAACAGCAACGTCAAACAGAAAAAACCTCACATTGGAGAGAAGATATATTTTAATATCTAATTGGGCCATTTACAAAAGAATAAAGACAATCACAAACATTTGTTTCCATGGTCATCTAAAAATCATGCCTCAATAAATAGCTATGGCCACTTAGGAGGGGAAGCTTAGATATAATAATATTGCATAATTTAATAGGACAAATAGCTTTAGAGCAATTCCATTTTAAAATGGAAAAACATAAAATGAGATCTCAGCTATACAGAAACCTCAGAGAATGAATTGATCTGGATAGCTGAGAGTTTATAAATTTTAAATAGCAACACTTTTTAAATTTTATCTATTTTGTACAGTAATGTTTTGAAGATGTGTTTATACACTTTGCTGCCTTCACAGAGAAAATCTACTGAAAATATATCTTTGCTGATTCACATAATTATCAGGGCCATCAAATACTGTGCTGTGCTTTAAATCCAATAAGGTGCTCAGGGCATACTTGAGGTGTACCTGTTTGTTTCTTCTACAAATAGACCAGAACTACTGTTTAAAGTTCTTTCTCGTCTTAAAAATGTTTAAATTTTTATTTATTCTGATGATATAATCAGCACGTGGTCATGAAAGAACATTAAGAAAAGCAGGAAAAAAATAAAAATCACCCATAATACCACTATGTAGCCACAAAGACTGTTACCGTTTCGAAGTTTTTCATTCTGATTTTTTAAGCAATTATATACATATATTTTATTTAGCTGAAATCAATTGCAACCATTTGTATCTTGTGCTTTTGCTTTGTAAAAATGTTACCTGCTTCGATAATTAGTTCATCTCCTCTACTGGCATCAGCATATTAGCTATAATTTCTTATTGCTGCCAGTGGTTCTTAACATATCTGCCCCCTCCCAGTGTTAATACCCTGTTTACCATTTGCTGCAGCAGGGGCAGAAAACAAAATTTGATAAAACTGTGTCTAATAGGAGAGTAAATAGTTTGAACGAGGGACTGAGAAGGCTCTCTTCAGATGAAAGCCAGGGTGCTATGGTTTAGGGACTTTAATATTCCTTTTGCCTACTCAGAGATGCTTTTGTTTCTGCTTACTTCCAGGCTCATGTTCACATTTCAAAGGGATAGATGGGATTTCCAGGTAGCATGAGTCCTGGGATAGCTGAATTTCAGGGAAGTGAAGCGTCACTTGTACTGCAATGATACTGAATACCATAAATCAGATCCATGAATCTGGCCTAGCACCTTTCCAGCACACATCTACACAGACAAGAAAAATCCCACTTAAATTCATCCCTGTGTAGTAAGCAGCAGCAATCTGCATTATCTTTTGTCAGAAGAATGAATAGCTTACAAATCTGTCAACACATCACCATGTATTTGTTTTGATACTAACCCTTAACTATATTGTATTACACTAGATGGAAGTGTATGTAATTAACATTTTTTTCAGTCAAAAATTGACAATTTCATACAGCTCAACATAATAGTTAATTTCACATGTCTCTTGTCCACAATAGATAGTAAATACTTTTTCAGGAAGGTTTACCTTTGTGCCCTCAGGGTCTGGCTCTAATAAATACTGAAAATAGTTGTTTAAAGAAAGTGAAAAATTATCTATCATCTATCTATCATCTATCATCTATCTATCTATCTATCTATCTATCTATCTATCTACCTACCTATCTATCTATCATCATCTATCTATCTATCATCTATCATCTATCTATCTATCTTCTATCCATCCATCCATCCATCCATCCATCCATTCATACATCTACCTATCTAAAATCAGCAATTACATATTTTATGATCTGACCCAGGTAAACAATGCTTTGGACCTGGTAAGTAATAAAGAATTTTTAGTTTACTTCATTTACTTTCTTTTCTTTTTTTGGACAATGTAGTTGATCAACTTTATTCCCCCTTCTAATCACTTATTCTTGTCTATTGCCTGGAGCTGTTCTTCTCATAAGCCTTTCTCCAACCCCAGCTTTTTTGAGATACAATTGACCTATAACCTGGTGTAAGTTTGAGTGTACATGATGATTTGATATACATATATATTGTGAAATGACTCATCACGTGACATAGCTACATTTTGGGGAGTATGTGAGAACATTTAAGATTTACTCTCTTAGCAACCTTCAAGTATTCAATACGGTATTGTTAACTATAGCCATCATACTGTACATTCGATCCTCAGAACTTATTCATTTTCTAACTGAAAGTTTTTACTTTTTGACCAATATCATCTCATTTCCCCCATCCCCAGGCTCTGGCAACCACCAATCTATTCTTTCTTTCTATGAGTTTGGCTTTTTAATATTCCACATCTAAATGAGATCATACAGTATTTGTCTTTCTCTGACTTATTTCACTTAGTATAATGCCCTCCATTTGGTCTATAGTATTATTCAAATTCACTATTTCCTTATTGATTTTCTGTCTGTATGATCTATCCAACATTGAATAGTCCTCTATTATTACTGTATTGCTGTCTACTACTCCCTTCAGTTCTGTTAATATTTGCTTTAAATATTTAGGTGCTCCAATGTTGGATGCATATATATTTATAATTGTTATAGCCTCTTGACAAATTGACCCCTTTATCACTCTATAGTGACCTTTGTCTCTTGTGACTGATTTTGACTGAACGTCTATTTTATCTGATATAAGTATAGTTACTCCTGCTCTCTTTTGGTTACCATTTGCATGGAATACCTTTTTCTATTCCCTTCACTTTCAGCCAATGTGTGTCCTTAAAGCTAAAGTGAGTCACTCATAGACAGCATATTGTTGGATATGCTGTGTCTTTTGACTGGAGTATTTAATCCATTTATATTTAAAGTAATTATTGATAGGTTAACTGTTTGAGGTGTTAACTGTTTGAGGTGTTAACTGTTTTTTGACTGCTTTTTAGTTCCTTTCTTCCTATCTTGCTGTCTTCCTTTATAATTATTTTTTGTAGTAGTATGCTTTAATTAGTTTCTTTTTATCTTTTGTGTATCTATTATAGGCTTTTCCCCTAAGGTCAGCATGAGGTTTACGGAAAACATCTTATAGATATAACTGTCTATTTTAAGTTGATGACAACTTATCTCTAATTGCATACAAAAGCACTACACTTTTATTTCTACTCCCCCCACATTTTATGCTACTGATTTCATTCTTTACATCTTTTTATATTGTACATTAATTAACAAATTATTGTAGCTATGTTTTTAATACTACTGTCTTCTAACTTTTATACTTGAGATAAAAGTGATTTATGCACTGCCTTTACAGTATTAGGGTATGGTGAATTTGAATATATATTTACATTTACCAATGAGTTTTATATTTCTATATTTTGTCCATTGTTATCTTGTGTCCTTTTGATTCAACTTGAAAAAACATCCTTTAGTATTTCTTGTAAGGCAGGTCTAGTGAAGATGAACTCCCGTAGCTTTTCTTTTCTGGGAATATCTTCCTCTTTCCATTTCTGAAGGAAAATTTTGCAAAGTGTAGTATTCTTGGGTGGCAGTTTTTTGAATTTCTTTCAGCACTTTCAATATATAATCCCATTTCCTTTTGGTCTGCAAAGTTTCTGCTGAGAAATACACTGATAGTCCTATGGGGGTTCTCTTATATATAATGAGTCACTTTTCCCTTGCTGCACTTGAAATTCTGTCTTTGACTTTTAATTGATTATAATATGTCTCCGGGTAATCTTCTTTGGATGATCTTGTTTGTAGTCCTTTGAGCTTAATGTACCTGGATATCGACATTGCTCCCGATATTTGGGGAGTTTTCAGCTATTGTTTCTTTAAATAAGCTCTCTGCCTCTTTCTCTTCCTTCTGGAACCCCCATGATGCAAATGTTCTTTCACTTGATAGTGTCCCAAAATTCATGTAGGCTTTCTTTGGCATTTTTCATTCTTTTTTTTTTTTTATTTTTGTCCCTCTGGCTAATTTCAAATGACTTGTTTTCAAATTTGTTGATTCCTTCTTCTGTATGACTGAGTATGCTGCTGAAGCGCTCTATTGAATTTTTCAGTTCTGTCACTGTATTCTTCAGCTCCGGGATTTCTGTTTGGTTTTTCTTTTTGTGTTTTCTACTTCTTTATTAAACTTATCATTTTGTTTATGCATTGTTTTACTGATTTGTTTAATTATTTATCTGTGTCCTCTTACATTTCATTATGTTTCTTTAAGATGATTATTTTGAATTCTTTGTCAGGCAATTCATAGATTTCCATTTCTTTGCGGTCAGTTACTGGAGCTTTAATTATTTTCATTTGGTAGTGTCATATTTGTTCGATTCTTCATGATTCATGTAGCCTTGCATTGGTGTCTGTGCATTTGAAGGGATAAACACCTTTCCCAGTCTCTACAGACTGATTTCAACAGATAAATACCTTATCCTGTCAGTTTTCCAGGTTGCTGAAATTACCTTCCAAATTTCAGTCACGCTATGTTGGAGGCAGGTCACAGGCTGATGCTGGGTCTGCAATTGACAGGCTTGTTAATAGTGTCATGGCAGGTATGGATCCTGTCTGGTCCCTGGGTGGATGGGATAGCCTCCAGTATTTTGTTCAGTAGGGTGGTGCTGGATAAGAGTCTGCTTAAGGATCCACTGTTGGGTCCTCAGATAAAGGGTTTGTTACCAGTGTGTGTGGATGGGTATGACTCCCACCAGGTCCTTGGGAGGGCCTCTGTCAGTCACAAGATAGGTCCCTGGATAGGCAGGACTGGCCATGGTATATAGTCAAGAGTGGGTAGAACCAAGTCCTAGGACTGTTTCAGGATCCACTAATAGGATTGAGGTCTACAGAACTGAGTTTGGAGGCATGGATGAGCTTGTCTCCCACCAGGTCCCTGGACAGGCTGGACTGCTCCCTGGTCCCAGTTGGTGGGTGGCAGGGGAGAGGCTGGAGCTGGGTATAGGTGATTTCAGGATCTCCAGAGATGAAGATGAGAGTGATTCTTTCTGGGTTCCTTGACTGGCAGGACTGCTTGTGAACTACAGCTAGGAGGAGCTAGAGTACATTTACAGGGCCATTTCACAATCTACTGTCAAATTGAGCTTGGTTGCCTTACCTCCAGGGGCTGCAGGACTATAGCTGAGAGGGAATGAAGGCAGTTCACGAGCCATTCAGGGTCCACAGCCAGGACTGAGCTCTGTGGGCCCATTACCTGAGGCATGGGTGGATGTGACTCCTCCTGAATCCCTTAGTATACAGCACTGGTGGCAGGACCCAAGCCATAAGGGCTGGAGCTGAATCCTCTAGGATACTGAGTTGTTTCTGGGTCTATAGATGGGACCATAGTCAGCCAGATACCTAGGTGTAAGCCTGTCTTCTCAGAAAAGCTTTCCATGATTTTGGATTCAACTGGAGTTTCACAATATCCAACATGGATCCCAAAGCTCCCACAAAGGCACTTCTATTTGTGTATGGCCGCCAAATTATTGTCACTGAGGGGGGCTACAAGCAGGGGACCTCCTGTTCCATCACCTTGCTGATATCACTTCCCTACATTTACTTTCTGAATCTCTTTTAGGATGAAGTGCTGATTTATAAGTATATGTGCTATCTGTAAAAAATGTTTATTCCAGCATTACTTATAGGAGTGAAAAACAAAAACAACTTCAATGTCCAATTTAAGGAATTGATTAAGCGAATTACCATATATCCATATAATATAATAATTTGCAACCATTAAAAAGGTGAATTATAAAGAGATTTATTAATATAGGAAAATGCTTACAAAGTTAAGTGAAAAAGTAAAAGGCATAACTGTATATAAAGTATAATGTAAATAATATAAAATATGAATAGAAATACAAGATAGAAGGAAATAAATCAAAATGTTGATAGTGGTTGCTTCTGGATATTGAGACTGTAGGTGATATTTTTTCTTTGTCTTTATATGTTTCCAAATTTTCTACAAAGAGCATATATCGTCTTTTATAATGTAAAACATTTAATAGAGAAAAATATATGATAATACTTGAAATTTAGTCAAGGAAAGAGGAAAAGTAAAAGGGAAATATAGTAAATTTTAAAAATAAATTTATTGAGACAGTTTATTCATTCATTCAATAAATCTTTATTGAGGGCATACTGTGTGCCAGGAACATAAACAATCTTAGACAATACTTTTCATGGGTGACTCAGGGTACTTCAAAAGTCCATTTCCATTTTATTTTGTGTTTAATCTTTTAGAAAATGGAACCGAACCATATCATTTTAGTCGGATAATTCTGGAATACTGGCAAGGGGGTACTGAGCAATTTGTAATCCTATAAGTGATGTCTTCCTTCATGTGGCATACTTCCTTTTTACAGTCATATTCTTTATCATCACAATCAAATATAATAAGGGGACAAGAACCTCTAGCATTTGAGAATAAAAATCCACCCATAGTCATTTCTCTGGATGGCCAAATTCTGAATGACTTCAGCAGGAAATCCTAGTTTAACTGTTAGAGTATGCTGAATTTTTTATTTGAAGACAACCCCTAGATGCTGATAGCTTCTGTTCATAGGTTTCATGAAAGTATAAAGCTAAAACATTAATATTACATTTCTGCTTCTGACAGAGCTATGATAGCTACAGCTCTTTTGATCATGAGACTTAAATATACATTTGGTCCCAGTAATGGACACAAATCAGAATAATAGCATAAAAGTCTTTTTGGAGATACTATTATAAGTGTGAACAAGTTGTATTTCTTTGGTGTATATTTGACTATATGGTTTTCTTTTCTTAAGAAAAAGATATTACTTCTACAGTCCACTTCTAACTAAAATGTTTGAATCTTCAATCTATCAAAGCAACGGAATTAGTGCCATATATTTAAACATTTTTCCTACTTTAAAAAATAATCAGGAAAAAAATTACTATTTTAACTCTTGGAGTTGCTTGTCCTTGATCCAAAATAATTTTTCTTTCCAGAATTTTGCTGCACTAGAACAGCTTAGCCAGGAAAATAAAAACATTTTCAATATTATAGATATAGCGACAAAAAAAGTAAGTCTAAGTGAACTATGAAGGCCAGGGTATAAGCAATATTTTCATTATTAATTTGTAATAGAAGTATTAGGTTTCATTACAATTATTTAGAACCCGGAGTATAGGAAAATGGATACTTTAAAATAATAAAATATCAAATTTACTCTATATTGTAAGAGTTTGACAGGCAATATAACTGAAAGTTCAATAAAATATATTTACTGGTATTAAATACCTCATTAATTCTGGCTTACATTTTAATTGTTCATTACCTTGATCAATTATGGCTATATATTAAACCAATAACATTTTATCTATTTTCATAATAATGACCAATCATAATAAAACTTATCTGTCATCACATCTTCTTAACCATTGAATTGCTAATCAAATTTTACCAAAAAGTCTCAGTTTCTGGGATAAATATTGGAAGATCTCTACGCCCAAAACAATACTTCTCCTTTCATTATAATAAGAGTTTCATAGCTGAGCCACATTTCCTCACAGCCCTGAATGATTCAAGAAGAGGCGGTTAATGTTGGTACAAACTGATTCACCCGGAGCCTTTTCAGTTACTATAAAATTTTTGGATTTTTCCTAGAAGTAATGGGAAACCACTGAAATAAATGGCACTGATTTAATGTAGTAAAAATAATCTTTAAACACTTTGTTCAAGTTTTAAATAATCTTTAAAGCTTTGTTCAAGTTTTAAATAAATATACTTTAAAAATTTCAAAGAAATTCACTATCTCATTTTATCTTTGCAGTCACTGTAGGAAATAAGCAAGGTATCCTCATTGGTGATTAACTTATGGATTTACTTACTGAAGTATAAAAAGTATGCCATCAGGATAAAGAGTCCCCAAGTTTCAATGTCAATACTTTTTCTCTTTGAGGGGTGAGGTGTATTAACAATGGTAGATTTTCAGAGAGATTCTCACTATTTTTAAATTACAAAATTTCTCTTCTTCCTTAAAGGAAAAAAAAGTAGATTATTGTATAGGAGACTCATCCTGTGACTTAAGGCTCTCACTGCAAATGGGCAGTATATCTTAATGAATGATACTAATCACATTAATATTCTGTACTATCGCAAAAAAAAGCAGAGCATGGAGATACATTAATAAAAGATACAGGCTGTAATTATAGCAGTGGAGTATATTTTGAGACATAAGAGCTCCCAGATGGAAAAAGAAGAGGGACAGCGCAGTTGAACGGATCAGAGGAGAAGTTGGCGGGAGGTGTGGACTGCAGATGAGAAAGTCTCAGACATAAACAGCCCAAGAAAAGAGTTGGAAAAAAACGCTAGAAGGGCACCTAGTTTTTACCAGTCACCAAAGGAGCTACATACGTTATATAGGTATATACACAACATAGTTCATTTTACCAAGTCAGATTTTCAGATAGGCTTTCATAATTAAAATCCATCTTCTCTCACCCCACATATTTTAAAAAGAAATTAAGCAGCTTACAATTTTAAAGCCATTTTTTCAAGGGTGTTGGAGATTAAAACTTTATACTTTCGTGGTACATGCAGATATGCCTTTGATTCAAACCATTGTACAAACTGACAATATAACATGATTTTATAACATCTTTGAGGGTTTTTACCTCTCGATACTGGTGTGCAACTTCTATTAACATTAAGGAACAGATTTATAGGTGCTCATCAATGTATGTATATGTCTGAATTTTATTGAAATAAACGGGTCTTATAACCAGTATTTATTTTCAGGCAATGGCGAATTTGAAGAATAGCATAAAAATCTTTTTTTTTAAGCCTAATGTTTATTTATGACCCTTCATCTAGATGTCACTCAAGAAACTTGAACTTATATAATACATAACAATCACTTGATCCACTAGAAAAATAAACAAATAAAAGGCAGCTGCTTTGTAGGCTTAACAATGCTACATAATGCCGAGGATAGAACATCATAAATAGCATAGCCAATTGAAACTGCATAAGCAAATTTAGTAAGTAGAATGTAAGACACAGAACATCATTCAACATTGAGCATTTTCACAAGCAATGGTGAGAGTTGCTAACCCCCCAAATAATGGGTCCTTCTAAAGGGCACCACAGGGGTGGGGGACTCATTCATATATTGGTCCCGCCATCCTTTGTTCCCTTGACTATAGCTCTGCTCCTTCCTTGTCATTTGAGTGGGGATTTAGTCAGATGAAATCCTCTGGGATTATAACAGGAATTGTTTTGTTAAAAGCCTGGTAACCAATTGAAAATACTACCTTCTCCCATCCCTCCCCAACAATCTTCCTTTTGAATGACCATCAACTGTGTCACAAGATAAAATACATTTATTTTGCGTAAGGCTGTTTACTTGTTAGTTAGCCAGGAAATATTATTTAGTTTTATCAATTTAATGATAAAAATCATAAAATAAAATGCATATGCAATAAAAACAGATTATGTAACTAATACCTGTTTTTAAATTGCCTTAGGATAGTTTATGGAATGGTTTGGCCTAAAGCAATACTAAACCATATTTGAAAGCTATTATTATAAATAGGTATAGGCTTTCCTTACATAACCCATATTTATATTTATCAATAAAAGCTGAGACTCAAAGCTTTCAGTAATAACTGTGGAGAAAGCAGGCAAATTTATTATTTGTGATCCCATCTTCATCTTCCCCTATTGCATCTGGGACAACTCTGTAGTACTTAGGTGATATGACTAAATCTTAGTAGTGGCGGGCTCTTCTATTTTAAGTATAAATCTGGCATTTAAAAATACCATAGTAAAAAATTAACACAGAAAATGTCAGGAAATGAAGCAAATTAAAAGATACAGTCAATAACATGCAGTACTGTCAAAGGACTAATAATCCCACTTAAAGAGTGTCAGGAATGGGTAGTAGATTTTTGAAAAGTAGATACCAAAGCAAGAGGAACATTTAATGTCAAAGCATAAGAGATATTTAGAACGCAACAGCCATGACATTAAGTCATCGGTCCTTTGATTACTATTTTTTAATTTGTACAGGTGACACCGATGGGTACAAAAAGCAATAAAAATCTATGAGGTTTTCAAATTACCAGCTTGCATCAGTATCAGTCACAACCAATGCTAGCATGTAAGATTCATTTCCAACTTACGGTATTTATGTATTTCAAAATGAGCTTATTTAGAACAATACAAAGTACAAAAATTGTTAATATATAATGTCTTTTAAAAGCAGGCTTATTTTTTTTATTCTAAAACTTCATTTTCCCTTCCAGTTTAAGGGCAGGTAGTGAGTAATATAAATTACTTATGTGAATTCTGTTTTAATTATCCTAAGAAAAATCATAAATGTCAAAAAAAAGGAATTTTTAGCTTGTTAGTAAGGAAAACATTTATGCTGTAACAAAATACTAATCCCACTGTTCTTCTGATGCAGAATTTGACATTACTAAAAGAGTTAGAAGGGGAGAACACTTTGGCGTACACATTGAGTTTCTCGCTTTAATAATGAAGATGTGGTTCTTTGTAATCTAAAATTAATTTAAAACCAGCAAAAAAGAAGTAATATTCTACTACTTCTGTTTTGTTCTCCTCCATTCAAATTTAACAAGTGATAGCAGCTTTCGGGATAGCATGCACAAAAGATTCAAATTAGATGTGAAAGTTGAATAAGTCGAGTTTGCCTTCTATTATTTGAATGGGATTTAACTTATTTGCTTGATAATCTATTTTTTTTAGAGAATTAGTTTTTTTCTCAATAAAACTTAAGAGTTGCAAAAGCAGTGGCCATTCCATAAACAGTGGGATATTCAAGTTGAAACAAATAAAGCATCTAGTAGATGGAAAAGAAAAATGAAAGAATCACATAAAAGAAATGCTTTGGAGGGAGGGAGCTTAACGAGGCAAACCTCAGCAAAGTCTTCTCCTTCTCTGCCCCAAATGCAAGTTAAATAAGACCTTTTCATTCGACAACAATGTAGTACAATGACCGAAACACCACAGAAAATGTACCAGTGGCTTGTTTTCATTTTAGCTGCATTATTGACATTTTATGGCCTCTGAAGATGTTCCCTGTATCACACACACACAGGTAACAAACTATGTGTCATCTCTAAAGAGCACATCACTGTAATTGTATTCATAGAACCCTTGCTTTGGGTTGTTTTTCTAATAGGAAAGATTGAAATGTAAACATTCATTTATACTTTCTTGCTCAGTCCCCATTATTCCTACAAGCTACATCGTCAACTGATGTGAAATAAGTTGACAAAGAAACAACATGCTCTAAATACATGACTGAAGCATTCACATCATTTAGAAGGTGAAAATCCCAGGAATAAAAGGCTTGAGTCTATCTTAAAGCAGGAACTTCCCTGCAGAAAGAAACAGGAAGAAATGAGGGCACATAATACCATTGCAGTTGTGATATTTCTGAAGTAGGACACTTAGAAAAGGGCACAAGTTATTCATGTTTCTAGAAATGTTACGTTTAATTCCTCTGTGAAAGATTTAGCAGCTTAGTGGAAAGCGGCGCGTGCGCGTGCACACACACACACACACACACACACACAACAAAACAAAACAAAACAAAACAAAACAAAACAAAACAAAACTCCAACCACAAAATAAGAGTCAGCACTACAAGAAAATTTGCTTAAACTAATATTAGAAAGAAAGTATTTCGGAAACAGTAGCCTCTAAAAATCTCATACCCTCAGGCTAGAATAAAAGGTCACTTCTTATTGGTACAACAGCAGCTTTGGGCACACAGTTGGGAAGTGAAATTCTGTGATGAATTCTGCCTAACCACTACTCTTTCCTTTTTACTTTCAATTATACCAGGACATGTACCACATGTTGCAGAGCCCAGAAAAGAAGCCAAAATAAGTCATAATTCAAAATTAAGCTTCTTTTCTATTTAAAAACAAATTTGCCGCATTTAACTTTTATAGTTAAATCAACTAGGAGAACAAAACCTATTTGATGGTCAAGAAACTTAATTAAGTAGTTTAAAAAGTGATGCATAATGCATAATAAAAATGTTTTTGCAAGATTCGATAAAAAAAAATCACAGTCAATAAAAGATGTTATTTTCCAAGGGCTATTCTTCGGTTTAGGTAAACACATAAGAACACATACTACAAAGTCTCACTTTTACTGGTGTTAGCCTCCAAGTTTAAAAAAAAAATGTGAATGGACAGAGGTGAATGTTTTTAAAATATTAGAGAAACTTAATATATCAATTATACTATAAGAAAAATGCTTTTAATTTTTTTTTGTTTCATATGCCTTTGTAATGAAGAACTCTCCTATGACCTGTTCTCCTAAGACCTAATATTTCATTTGAATAAATTTAGAGAGACACAAATTTAAAAACACTAAATTTGCAAATCTACTTATTAAATCCTCAACTTTTTTTTCTTTTCTTTGAACATGTTCATACCTGTTAAGCTGTAAATAACTGCTCATTGTGGTTTGAGGAACTTTTATGAAAAGGTATTTTCCTCTTTAAGGTTTTTCTTTTTTAAGAGTATACTATTTTTTAAGAATATACTATTTGAGAGAAAAACAACTCATCATGTAGACATTTCACAAGTGTCTCTACTAACTGATGAAATTATACACACACACACACACACACACACACACTATACAAAAGGTTCATCATCTACTTGCTGCTTTACTCACTATCAGGAACACTTATAAATTCCAGCAGTGATAACACCATAATTCCAAAAGAGCTGAGAGCCAAGAGTCCATCCAGAACCTTATTGCTGTCTCTTTGAAATTTCCTTCATTGCCCCCTTTCCTGCCACCAAGCCTAGAACAATTTTGCATAAGTGAGAAAGGCTTTATTTGGAGCAGTAAGTAGTATCTTGTTTTTCAGTTTGTTTTCCTAAAAAGAGATATAACTCTGAGACTTAGGAGAAGTAAAACTGACTTCAAACAATGCTGACATAATTGTACTTCCCCATTTTTCTACCAGTTTTTCTTTCCCTCAGCTATTGTGAGGAATATCAGATTGGGGGGACAGAGGCAAGAAACTGTGTTGTGAGATAAAAAAACAGATTTAGCAAGATTCTTCTTAAGCAGCAGAAAGGAATTGAGGAAAGTAGTGTACAAAGGGCCCCAGAACCACAAAGCACGGTAAGCAGAAAAAAGTTAAGAAATTGGAAGCATCGGGATAATCTATAATGCACAGAATTTGTGTGGACAGCATTCAACTTGATCATAATCCTTTTTTAATGCTTTGCATCTTTCTCTGACAGGAAATTTCAGTTCTAAATGAACCATGCAAACTAATCGATACTATATATAGCAACTGCAAAAAGTATTCAAATAGCTAGATGTGATATTTTTCTTTCCATTTATCCTTCCCAATCTGATCCCAACCTGAATTCAACATTTAAAACAGCCTGTAGTAACTTCCTAGAAACTCATTATGTGGGAACTTCATTTCTAAATCTATTTTCTACTTTGAACCATTACCCCAGTCACTAAAGATGGTCATCTTCTTGGTGCCTTTGTGCTGTGGGGTTTTTAGGACTATTAACTAAAGATGTTTTAATGTTCTTTAGAGGTACACAAAAGTTCATTTAAATTTGAACCATAGAATGAAACCTACATAACTAGAAAAGTTTTTTTTTAATCCTTTTATCTTTTCAATTCAAGGTTTGATTCCAATTATCTGTTGAAATGACAAAATGAAACCCACAAATATCTATAAAGCACAGTCATCTCTCAGTAATACTGATATAAACAACTGAGATAATATCATAAATATAACTTGAGTAGATGCCAGAATATTCATACAAAGTCATACTGTTTATCCCTCCTGATGCAAACTTCCCTTGATAAGTTAGCTCCAAATATTCAAAGATAATCAGTTTATTAGGAAATAAGATAAACATGTATACTTTGTATTAATGGCTGTAGGGTTTCTAAAATTCTAACAGGTATTATAACTGGGCACTAAAGATGAATCCATGCACAATATTAACCTTCCAACAACAGTATGAAAATCACATCTTTGTTTTTGTATTTTTTTTTCATTTCTTTGTGTCCGGGATATACATAGACTTTCTGAAACCACTGCAGAGTTGTAAATAATGTATGAAATAATAATAATAATAATAATAATAATAATAATAATAATCCCTGTTCATTGCCCAGGGAGAACTGTATTGCTTGCTGTATAGTACATCTATTTAAGACAAGCAATACAACAAGCCAGTAAACCCAGAAATCTCAAGCTAAAACCTTCCCAAGTGGAAAGGGAAAATAGCATGGATTCTAGAAGTCCCTCAAACAAATAGTTAAATCCTTAGCATACTCCTCTGTACTAGATAGAAGCCCTTAAATTTCAGAAAGATCTGTTCTCCTGAGTAAATCTATGAGAAAGCTTGAAAAGTAATTAATTACTTAATGTTATTCTAAAGAGATCCACTTAATTTCTGTCTACTTCTCCTGTCTTACAGAGCATATTTGCAAAGACTGATGAGAAGATACGTAAAACTTCAACAGCAGGATGTTACTGTCACTCTCTTTTTCCTGTATTTTCTTTAGTAGCATTTAGGATTTTTCCCCTCTAAATAGGAGTAGAACAAATTGCAATTTGAGTTGAGAATGCCAAAGGGGTGGGAGTCAAATCAAGCACAGTGAATGTAAGAATAAGAGTAATGGCATATACAGTTATATTTTGCTTTGTATATAAACTCAACATTTTTCTTTATTTGTTAAGCTGAAACATTACTGAGTAGAGAGGTCATGCGAAGGTAACATACATAGGACATTCAAGTTTGCCCATAGAATAAACTCAGCTTTGATGGAATTCCGTTTACGGTGATGTAGAAGGAAACTTCTATTTCTGTCATCCCCTAAATTTCAACCTTGAGAGATGTCTTTAGGAAAAAATATATTGAAAAGGCTTTCATGTAGATGTAATTTTTTTGATAATTGCAAAGTATTCAACAAGCAGTTATCAAGAGCATATACTATATTATATTGAGTTAAGTGCTTGCTGCTAAAAATAAATCGCAATCTTTTAATAGTGAAAGAGTCAAGCCTTGTAGAATTTTAACACTTTGTATTATCTACATCTTTAAGAGACGTGACACAGACCATAACCTTAAAAGATTTCCTGGAATAGGTGAAGCACTGTGTTAGGTTCAAGGTATCTGGGTTCATGTTTTTGCAAATGCAATAATTCCACAGAATAATACAAGATCTTGAATCTCAAAAAAGGGTACTGTGGCGCTTAAGATGCCCATTGCCCTCTTCTTTCCTTCCTTCACCTTCCACTCCTTTCATTTTAATGGACGTAAGAAAAGGAATGACCAGAGGTAATATTCAAAATGTAATACACAGGAGAGGTATGTCTACGGTTTTCACAAAAATTAGGAGATAGGTAGGGAGTATATTCATTTTCATGTGAAGTTAGCTGCCTTTGGACACTGGGGCAGCAGGTGGAATTGGGCTGAAGAGGAAGCAGAATTTACAATTTCTTATTCTATTTCAAGAAAATACTCAATAATTACAACTGACTTCATATGAGAGAAATAAGCCCATAATCACAACCATCAATTAGAAAAATTATTTCCCTTTAGTTTTGAAAGCAATTAGTTTTCAAGAAAATGTAAGGTACTTATGACAGTCTGATAAATGCCTTGTTGGTTAATGTAGTTACAAATGTGCAGTGTCTACTCATATTAGAGTAGTATCATGTACCTGACATATAGGGACCAAATCATTTATTCCTGAATTGAAGTTTTGTAAATAAGCAGGTAGCTGTGAGGTTAGCTATCAAAATTAGCATGTCTGTGAATGTTTTACATGGAATTAAAACTACCAAGAGAAATTTATTACTGCTTAATAATTGCTTGTCCTAACTTATCCCATATTCCAATATCTAAAGGAAGCCTGCTAAATTCATATTCTTATAAAAATCAACTGAAATTGACCTTATCCCCTACTGGCTGGCAGTGATCACAAATGAAGAAATGTGCAGCAGAGCTGATTATATTGTGTAGGAGAACAGACAAGCAAAAGTGATCAAAATTTCTATAGAGAACATCATCGTGCTTGCTTAGAACAACTTTGCATATAAATAGGGCATAAATGGTATGTGTTCAATTTGTTCTCTAGTTGTCAAAAAGTAATCAAGGACAGGCTACATAATAATCTTCTGTTTCTAGCTTCTCTAATGCAGATCTTATTCATTAATACTTGTATATGTTTGTCCCCAAAGTAAAATTCACTTTCTATAAATAAAAAAAAAATGCAAATGAAAATTATGTAACTAATATAGGTACACACTTCATCATAAGATTCACATGAAGTGATTTTTTAAAGACACTAAATTAAGCAGTCTTAAAAATTAACAGCATTTTAGAAAACAATGAAATCTAGCTTATACCTCACTCTCACCCTAAAACTGTTTTCATTCTCCTAAAACTGTTTTTTCTAAGGTCACCAATGCGGTTTTAATAGTTAAATCCAATAGATCCTTCCAAACCCTTATTTTATGGGCCCTCTCAGCTACATCTGATGCTATTCAGCACCATCTTTTCAAAAAGCTCTATTCTTTTGGCCTCTGTGATACAACACTAGCTTTTATTCACCCCACACATCCATAACCAACTCCTTCGTGCTCTCCTTCATGTGCTCCAGTTTCCACACTAGTCTCATAAATTGGTGGTTCTCAACTTTTGTGGCACATTAAAATAGACTGAATAACTTTAAAAAATATGATTGCCCATGCTCTGATTCTATAGATTTGGATTGTATTGGTTCAGAGAAGAACCAGACACAGGTATTTCTTAGAAGCACCTCAAAGTGATCTCGGTGTGTAGGTAGGGCTGAGAACCGGTGCCACGAACATCTGCTTTCCTCAGAAAACATGGTGGTTTTCCCCATCGTGCTATTCACTTTCCCCAGATTGTCTTACTTTTGTATATTTTACTGTCCCCTGAATGTTGATCAATTCTCTGAGATTGCAAGTATAACCGTCTAGTTACCGTCCAGAGGTAACTAAGCTAACTAACCTACTGAGAACACTAAGTGGCTGCTGGCCTGAGGAGTATTTGATTTGCTTCTTCTTCACCACCATCTCTCCTCCTCTCAAGAGAATCACACATATACTATGATCCACCCACCTCTGACTTTCACCATTTACGAACCAGTTAATTCTAAAGTTGACAAAGAAAGATTTTCTCAAGATGGACCCATCCTTTTTGTCTCCTTCGCCAACTCTCCCACGGCTTCTACCTAGTTAACTAAAGCATATTCTTCCTCCACTTCCATTCTATTCTTTATGAGCCACAAATGTCCTTCATTTTAAACCATGAGACTAAAATTCCAAATTGCATGGCTATGAATCACATACCATATTATAGATGAAAAAGTGCTTTGTTAACTGTAAAGCACTAGCATGCTAAAGTATTTTAACTATATCACACAGCATATACTTAATAAGTACCATTGAATCAAGACGGTGAAAGTCATATATTTGGAAGTAAAACTAGGCATAATAATTTATGAATGGCAACTCCATTCAAGACGCATGAAAGTGTCTAAAGTGATCTGTCAGAATATGGAAGAAATACAATTATCTTTTCATTTTCTAACTACCTTTCTTTCTTTCAAGCCCTAGCATGTAGGTACAAAAGATATTTTTCATTTTTTAATCCATTAGAACCTGGCTCTTGGCCCCCATGGTTCTACTGAAATTGCTCAGGGAAAGGCCAACTATTACTTGCTAGTTAACAAACCCACCCATTCTTCTATTTTCAGTTACCATTCTACTTAACTTTCTGCAGGATATGAATGAGTCTATCGACTTTCTCCATTCTGAAATCTTCTCTACCCTCGGTCTTCCAGGTATCACTTTGTCTACTTCTCCTTTTCTAACCATTTTCCCCCCAGTGTCCTTTGTTCATTCCTCTATTTGCCTCTTAAATATTAGAATTCTCAAACACACTAATCTTGGCCTTCTTTACCTCTCATTGGACATACTAGTCTTGGGTGATCCCAAGGTTTCTATATTGGAGATGTCCCTCAAATCTGTTATTTCCAGTCTCAACCCCTCTTGCTTGTGTGTGTGTGCATGTGTGTGTGTGTGTGTGTGTGTGTGTGTGTGTGTGATTATGTAATCCTTTACTTGAAAACCCCTCTTGGCTCTTCGTTGTTGCAACAAACTTGGCATCGTTGCCAATGTGCCTTCCTGTATCTCCACTGCACATGTTGGCCATTTCCTTTGTCTGAAATGCCCATTCCTCCAATTTTCCTCCAGATAAAACTTCTAGCCAACCTTCAAAACACAGCTCAATGTCATTTTCATCATGCAATCTTTCTTGAATTCTCTATGCAGTTAGTTGCTCTTTTAGCACGTTCTGCATTATATCATAGCATTTATACAGTGTATATATCTATCTTCTCCACAAAACTGAGTTCTTCATGGCAAGACCCATGCTTTATTCATCTTTGCATTCCAGGGCCCTAGCACTGTTGCCTGGCCCCTAGTAGTTGAGCAGTATTTGGACAAATGCCGTGTTTTTGTTTATTTGCTTGCATTATACCATTTTTACTAGATTTTAATTATATATTAAAATATAACAACTATACTAAAGATAAAATGTGGTTTAGCAAAGTAGTCTAAGATTCTAACACTTACAAAATAGAGACTGAGGAGTCTCACGGGAAAGAACTCATGCTGAGGTATAAAAAAAGTAACAACTTGGAATGAATGACCAGCTTAAACTAGCAATAATAAAACAAAAACAAACATAAAACCCCAACATGCCTTGGTCTTTGAAAAAGAAGGAAAATACTAAGCACTACATAGTATCTGTCACACGCTTGTCTTTGGGCCTTGCTGTATGAGGTCAAATCCTATGGAGGTTCAGAGGGCTATTAAAACCGAAGGCTTTTTCTCTAAAGATGTCTGTAAGGATTTGAGGCACAGGTAGTACTGCTTGGTACACTGGGGTAGTGCCACAGTAAAGGAAGAGGGAGGCATTTCTCCCCACTCTGCCACTGGCCGCTGTCAAGCTCTGGCATCATGAAGGCATGACAGTGCCAGCTACAGCAAACAACAGCCGTGGAAATAGACGGTGTTATAGGCGAAGTTTGAGGAACAGTGGCAGGTGACTGCATTTGTGAAATGCCCTCTGAGAACTTCTAGAAACGTTTCAGAGATCCCTTTTAGGCAGCTGAGGTCTCGAATGTGTACATGGAGACAAGAGTTGGGAAAATCTGGGTTTTGTTATTTATGTGAGGTAGAGAGGCCTAGAAAAATGCGGGTTTGTTTTACTGTAAAACTATTTCCCCTAATACTTACAGTTTTTTCTCCTCTGTTGAATATCATTGTTTCTTGTCCCCTATCTATTCTCAAATGGTAAATTATACCTTCTCATTTATACTGTTATCTTGTTGATCCATAAAACTAGGATCATGTGTCTCCTGAGTTTCTTCGTTTTTTTTTTTTTTTTCAAATTTAGTTTTCTCAGTTGCCTGTGTAGTTCTAAAACCAAATTACATTTATTCTGTTTCCTGGTTTCGTTTCTTTAGAATGTTTCTCTTGTGTGCTTTTTTAATGTGTAGAACTATATATCAAAATCTAGTCATAGCCAAAATAGCTAAGTTAGATATCTATTGCTGAGAAGGCTGTTTATATGTACTTACAGCGGGCAAAGAATGAAGAAGTCAAGTTAGTTAAAGGAGGGGAAGCAAGTGCTAAGTATCTATAGCTATTCAGTAATAAAACAGGTGTGGCATTGCATATTTATATTTAAGTGTGCTTTTCACACTTGCAAGGTTTTTCTCTATGTGTGTTTTCTTTTTCCCTCTAAAGCTTACCTTTGCTCTTATAATGGCTAAATCAGGAATGCGGATGGACAATTCTTTACAAAGTGCATTGTAAACATATGGAACTTATTACCTTAAGTGCTAACAAAGGCTGTAACAAGGAGGATCCAGAAAGATTTAGCCAAATTCATAGATGATAGATCCATACTAGGTTATTAAGGAAAACTGAGATGGTCCTTTTATCCGCCAAGCTTCTAGAAAGTATAGTCCATATTCTAGCAAAGGTTCTCAAGAGGTGAGGGGATGGGAGGTTACTCTGACTCCTGTGCTGTATGAGCACACAATTCCTGTCTCATTATGGGACGTATGAGATTGTGCTGCATGGCTTACATTCATGTTTTCCCAAGCAATATGTAAACTCTTTGAGGCAAATGGCCTATTTGGTTTTGTATCCTCAGTACCTAGTACATGACACCCAGGAGGTATTCAACAGATTTACTCAATTGCTGAATGAATACGATCTATCCCTATAGCTTCACCGTCTACTCATTGCTTAGTTCCTGAATTCAGCTCCCTGCTCCAGTCCAATATTGAGAAGATACTCTTAAAAAGTCACTAGAAAGCTCCCAACTGTCAAATTGTTGGTCTTTATCCTTTTGGATTCCACTGTAGTATGTGTCACTGTTGGATATGCCCAAGTCTTAATACTTCCCTCTTCCTTTGCTTCTAGAACAATAGTGTCTTGATTCTCTTCCTACCTGCCCAACTGCTTCTTGTTTATGTTCTTTGGTAGTTCTACTTTTAGCCACTAAGTGGAGGCATTTTCAAGGTTCTGGTTTTGGATCTCTCTTCTCTTAATAATCCCTCTAATAATCTCTTCAATTTCCACACTATAACCAGAAATCTCACAAACTCAACCATCTCGTGATGGAATCTACACCCATATTTCCAGGAAACTTCTGAACATTTGACCTTAACACTGCTATCACTTTCAGTCACCTGCCCAAAATGAAAGGTATCATCTATTAGCATTGCTTTTCCCGATTTTAATAGTTTTTTTTTCTCTCAAAACTCAACTGTCCTCCCAACTAATTACACTCAAAGCCCTAGGATCATCATTGAGCCCTGGTTGCTACTCTTCCCCTAAATTATCTTCTTTGACTAAGAATATGACAGTAGAATCCTAATTCATCACTCATACATACTTCTGTAGATTCAATGTTCTAATATGTAGCTTTGATTATGCATCTCCGCCTAAAAACCTTCAATATATCCCTGTTGCCTAAAGAGCTATATGCTAACACATTAGTCTCTTATTCAAGCATTAGGTGATGTGGCACCAACCTACTGTTCTAGAATCATCGCCTTATTTTTACACTTAATATAGTCTATTTTCTTACTAGCTATAGTATTTGCCATTCTCCCTACTTTTATTTTCATACCTCTCTATTTTTTAAAAGATATTTCATTTGATAAAAATGTCCACTATCTCCAACTCCAACTGCTGAAATCCATACTCATCCTTCCATGCTTTTTTCTATGTGATTCTTTTTCTGATATATCCAATAAGGCATGACATTTCCCTCCTCTGAACTCATATAATATGTTATTAACACCTCTTGCATAATACCTATCATCATCTGCCTTATTCTGTAGTCTTTCTGTACTTTTTATCTTTCCTACAAGACACAAGGGTCTTATAACTAAGGAACTCTTATTACTGCATCTTCAATCTTGTCGAGCATGGTACCTTTCACAGAACAGATGTCCAATAAATTAATGAATGTTTAGGGGCTCATCTAATCTCAGAGTTTGACATCAGCAAAGCTCTAATCTGGACTGATATTCAGCCAGTGGCTACTTATTGCCTGTGTACATTCTGACTAGTTGGGGCTTGTGCTATATCAGTTATTAATATTTTCAATATCACTCCTGATATGATAGTCTCCCTTAAAATGTCTTTTGGTGGCCCTAACAAAAACAGCACACTCAGCTGAATGGGCTGGAGGCAATATTTAGAAACTCCTTCTGAGGTACCTAATGTAGATTGTTCTTGGGGAGGAGATCATAGGCTCAGCATGGAAGATTTGTAATTTAGGCAACTATTTATACCATTTAACATTTTAATTTTCTAATGAAGAATATAGACTATAACCTCATTTTGTTTAAATATGGAATTGAAAACACTACAATGAGAATTGTAGAGCTCTGTATTTTACATATTATTATTTCCATCAATAAGAGATGATAATGGAGATGGCAAGTAGAGCAGTACCTCTTTGCTGTTTGTGATTGACTCTAATTTCAGATTTTGGGCTATTTCTTCTTATTTTACTTAACCTGGAGAAAAGAGCCTTTAAAAAATAGATATATACACACACACACACATACATACATACATATATATGTATATGTATATAGATATAATTTGGTTTTACTGCTTTTATCTCATCATACTGAAGTGGAGATTATTGGAAAGCAGCAACGAAGCCAGTATTGAATGGGGAAAGTGTAACAAGATAAAGTCTATGGGATATTGAAAAGGAACCAAATAAGGTGCCTAAGAAAGTCAATGCAAAAGGGGGCCAGCAGGAAAAGATGATCTAGCTAGGAAAGGTAGAAACAAAGAGGAAATCTGGAAAAGCCACTGGTTCTGTTACTTGTAGAAGGAGGCAAACAGATGGGAGAGTTTTTGGCAGACTTGTCCACTCTGTGCCTGCCCCCGTCCCTCACTTCTAGCTCTTGTACTGATGTCCAAAAAGCTTTACCCATAATTGTCACTGCCTGCTTTCTAGTTTCCTTTTACCACTGGACATTGCATTGGCTGCTGCCAACTGAAATGACTGCCAGGATTAAACAGGCTGATATTTTGACCCTATGTGTTCATGGAGGCGCTCCAGCTACAAACCAAAGGAGATCCCAATTTAGGTTACTTGGAATCAGTACTATAAAATTATGTAGCTTCTGAATATATTCTTGGTGTTTCACAGTCCCTTGAGTACCAAACTCACAGAAACCCCATGGAATGATCATTCTCTCCCAGCAGTCTTTCTGGAGTCAGTTTGAGGTGTGAGACTAATCAGACAGGGGCCTTAGCAAATGTATTTTTAAAATAAACAGACTAGAAGATGATGACAGTTCTTTTAAGGCAAAGAATAACATGCTTTTAGGTATCAGTTGCTTAACAGAGAACTAAATCGTATAAAATTTTTTTCAGTTTGCTTTTCACTGACTATTTATGATCCAATAGTTCAAGAAAGAGCAGTGAAGGTTTCTGTTTTCTTTAAGAGGTGAAAGGAGCCTCCGACAGATGGATTGGCTGCCTCACAGTTACAGATTAGCAGTGCTCCTAACGTTCTGCCATGCAGCATTACCCTAAGAAATTAATATGAATACATAAATATAAATTTTACTTTTCTTTCCTCTAGTCTTCCACGCTTTTTGTAGGCCATCTTCAATGTCTTCATACATACAAAGCAGTCATATCCTCTAACCAAAACACTTCTCTCCTCTCAACCATATCTGACCTCCAGGCTAAACTATCCACTAGGATTCCCAAAAATGTATTTCACCATTGCCAAGAGCTTCCTGAGTAACTCTGCACTGGGCTCCATTTCTTTCACTGGTTTGTTCGAGTACAATGATTTTGAGAGTCTAAATTTCCATTCTAATGATGGATGATAGCTTCAAGTCCAAATACAGAATATGTTTTGAATTGTAGGCTATTCTAGGCAAATCTTATCAATCTAAATACAGTAGAGTTTACATATTTATTACGAATTATTCTTTTTCCATTTACTTCTCCATACAGCTTTACAGCCTATGAAGAGGACCTTTTAAATCAACACACCTAACTTCTCCCTCTACTTTAAGAAAGATAGGAACTAAAAAATATAAAAACTTATTTAGAGGAGAAGGATAGCTTAGCCTATTTGGATTATCCTGAGAGGAGCTTTTATTTACTTCAGCCATAGCGTATAAACAGAGAAGGCAGACAACTTCCTAGATACACTTGAGTGAGGGAGGTTGTTCTGCTTCTTTCATGTTTTTTCTTCCCCGGAGACCAATTTTCATAGTGTGACTTTGTGACTAATCAAAAACACACATGAACATATGTTACAATGCTTTGGAACTTCTGGAAGTCTTGGATTATCTGCGCCTCTCCTCTCTTTATTAACATGGAGAATGGACTGTACTGTCAAACCAAAATGGCCTCTAGGGAAAAAAAAAACATTATCTTATCATTTCCTTACCTGTAAATAGCTAATATGACATCCTCAAGGCCAATTACTTTTAATGATTTAATTACATTTATGGTTTTTAAACCACATCTTCCATTCAAACCACATGCTCATAAAATAACAATTAAAATATTTAATATCAAGCACGGCGGTAGTCTTTGTTTCTGATTTTTTTTTTGCAAAGTCTACAGTTATTTGAAGATATTTTTACCAAGTTGAAACTTGCAATCATGTAGATGTGAAAGCCTGTTGAGACTTCACACATGAACTGAGATCAACTGTTAAAAATAAATCGTGGGGAAGGGTTTTTTTTATTTGTTTTGTTTTTTTGTTCTTTGGTTCTGAACATTCACATTTTACAATGCCATGTGAGCTGGAAGGGGTCTTACCTGGATTCCTCGGAATCCGCTTTCTGCGGTCTCGAAATGCTGCCCCTGACTGTAGGGCTTCTAGAAGATTATCCATCACGCCAGTCTCATCACCCTCTGGAGGAAAGGAGAAATTGGAATTAATCTTGGAGCAATTAAAGTTAAACTATAGGAAAATAAAGAGAAAAACTCCTGTCAGATTTACATAATACCCCTAAATTAAAGACATATATCTGTTTTAACATAATGGGTCCTGTCAGTTTCTGGCACCACAGACTATTTCACTTATTATGCACCATTAAGCAAAATTCATGCCAATCCCACTGTTCTTTCAACTTATAGACCTTGTCTTTTGTATTATTGATGACACGCTCAGTATGCAAATAAACAGTAGCTGATCAGCTACTGCTGCCTTCCTGTTAAGATTCTTCTAAGATATTCCTAAGCAAGAAACCATTGACCCAGCTTAATGCAATCAATGCACAGGGTGTGATTTGATGAAGCAGAGTTACACAAGGTTAAATACTGATTGTATTAATACCTTCAGCATTCAACCATCATCTACGATTATCTCAAAAGACACTATTTGCAAAACACATTTGTATTCAATTCCTACCTAATCCATATCCTTTCTGCATTTCAAAACGCTGACATTGTAAAAGGAAAAGGTGACCACACCATCTGAAAGGCCACATTTTACATTTGAGAAACATTAGCCAGTCTCATCATCATTTTTAGAATGTTGCTGTATTTCTAAGCTTTTCCTAGGGGAAAGAACTGTTAAGAATCCACGAGCAAAGTACTCAAAAGATGTTCTTGGAAATTCCTAATGGAAATGTATGTAGAACATTTCACCTTTGACAACTCTGGCCATCAAAAACATTTTTAAATATGTTAGAGCATCTGTCTGAAGGTGTCAATTTCCAGGAACTCTACTACACAGTTGATAATGCACAGTGAGCTGAGGTCCCTTTTCTAGAAGACCGAACTGATGAGACAGACCCTAATTAGGTGGTTAATCTGCGTGGTAACTAAATATGTGGGTCTGGGGTAGAGAACATTTGTAGGCAAGAGGGTTAAGAGAACAAAAAGAGAGGAGGAGTAAGGGAGAAAAAAAATGTTTCTGAGGCTATTCCAAAGTTAAATTTAAATCTTACTTTGTTTAAAGAATTGAGGATGTGGTATCAGATCACAGAAATAAAATATTCTCTTATGGGGCAAGAGAAAGCTAAAATCTCTTTTGATTATGCCTTGAGATTTCTTCAATATTACAATGATATATTCTACAATGAATTCCCTAGGACAGGATACTGAATGAAAAAAAAATAAAGGGAAACACAAGCATTCTCAGATCTATTATTTGACGAAAGCTTGAAAAATAAAAGGAAAGTAGGATCCTAGTAACTAATGAGGGAAATAGGATTGTGCACTTTTAGGAATATTAAGGCTGCAGACTCAGCTGAACCATCACCCACTCTTTACAATAGAAATAAGAACTGAAAGTAGTTTGGTCTAGCTGGAATGGATCTGGGAAAATTAAATTTTATGTAGTAGGCATTCAACATTTGTCATATCTTTTAATCCTCCCAGCAACACATTGAAATAGGTATTATCTCTGTTTTTTAGCTGGGGATACCGAAACTTAGAGAGTTTATGCACCTTGCTCCAGGTAATACAGCTGGCAGGTGGAGGGGCCCAGGCACAAACCCAGATCAATCTGACACCAAGACCAGCCCTCTTTGCATGACAGCTAGCAGAAGAGGAAATGGACTAGGGATATGGTGGCCAGGTGATGAAAGATCATAATTTTATGATATGAATTTGAACATTTATCTTATAAACCAGGACTGTCCACTAGATATATAATGCATGCCACAAATGTGAGCCACATAAATAATTTTAAATTTTCTAGTAGCCATATTAAAAAAAATAAAAACGCATGAAACTAATTTGAATATATTAAGGAAATATTTATCTCAATATATACAAAATTATATATTTTACGTTTATTTCATCAGACCAAGTCTTAGAAATCTAATGTATTTTTAATTCACCACATTGCACATCAGATTAGCTAGATTTCAAGTGCTCAATAGCTATATGTGGCTCCTGGCTACCATATTGGGCAGCACAGCTATAAGCAATAGGGAACGACTTGATCAGATTTACACTTCAGAAAGACTTTTCAAACAGCACCGTGGTGGATGACTCAAGTTGCTATGGTGGAAAGCTGGAAAATGTTTAGGAGTATAGTGTAATTGTCTAAGTAAGAGATAAAAAACTGAACTAAGGGGAGAGCAGAGTGAATGGAGAGGATGGATATTTTGAAGGAATTAATACAGTTAATAGAATCTCACTGGGAGGGTGAGATCAAGTGGGAGAGAAGGAGTCTAGATGACCAGGGATAAACAGGTTTGAGGAAATGTGACAATTTTTTCCTGAGATTTTTTAAAAGTTATATCTTTAACTTTTACAACACACCAGTGAGAAGTTGAAAATATGAGTCTAGAACCCAGGAGTGAATTCCAGGCTGGAGCTAGAAAATTTGAGTGCCGTTGAAGGATAGATGAGATTACCCTGAGATAGTATATGAGAAGAAGAAGGGTTACAGCATGCAGTTCCCGAGGACTCCAGTTTTTAATAGGAAGTCAGGAGAAGCAGAACTGCAAAGAAGACATGGAAGGAATTTTTAAAGGTTTAGAAATACAGCCAGAAGAGAGCCAGAGTACAACTGAATCTCATGTATCCTTATAAAAATAGTCATTGTAAAGACTACATAGAAAGATGAATATATGTATGTGAGTAAAAACAACAGACTACAAAAATTTGTGTTTATGATTTTACGTAAATGATACACAAAATTAAAATATTTATAACATGATATTATAGATACCATTTCATTAAAATTCTTTCATGCTATTATATTGCATATAGGTTAAAAAGGTGAAAAGAACAAATATGACATAGAGAGAAATTAAAAATAAATCCCTTTGCTTAATTTAGTGGTTGCCATGTGACAACACTGATCAAAATATTATGCTAGATCACTGGTTCTGAACAGTTTTTTCATTATCGTTCTTTTGCCCCAAAGAGCCATTTTAGACATCTTTTTCCTAATTCCCTACTGTTAAAATTTAATACCACAGATATACCACATTATCTGTTATGTCCTGTGACCCTTTAGAAGGCTGTAAACCATTATAATGTCAAAGATTTTTCTCCATTCACCTCGCCAAGAACCAATATTCATCCTTTTGTGGGTCATACTGCCCCTGCTAAATGTTTTTTTTTTTAAGTCAGGTCTTTATAAACATCACTGATGTATTAAAGGAAAGAAATGTAGGTTTCAATCCACCATTACTTTTTCATTTGCTTTATTATAACTTTCAACGGAGCTGAGAGATTTTAATGAAATGTTTAAACCCTAAAAAATGAAGGTTTTATAAATATGTCATAGAAATGGTTTATATTTCAGTTAGTCTTCCTAAAACAAAATGGAAACCAACATGACCATTTGAAAGCATTTATCTTTTATTTCAAATGAATTTCAGTGAATTTTGGTATGTGCTTGAATTATGTGAGGTAGATAGTTCACCTACAATTTCCAAGTTCATAGAACCATTCATTCTTACTTAGCTGTAATTAGTAGTGAATAGCTATTTTTTGTTATTTTGTTTTTAACTTTTTGGTCTATGTAGTCAAACTCAGAGAAAAAATCTTTTGTTTTCTTTTTCATTGAAAGGAAAATATATTTATTGAGTTGCATAGGAAAATGTGCTTTCTTACAATTTATAATAACTATTTTACTGCATTAAAGAATTATTAAGGAAAAAATTGTTAATGCTTTTTAGCCACTAAAATGTTAATATATGGGCATGTCTGAGAAGTAATAATTCAGAGGCAACTTCCTAATCTTTCATCCTGAAATCAGATCACAGACAGTATTAAGGAGCTAGGCAGGCTGTATGCAGTCCTATGGGCTCTGTGTGAGCTACTTATCATTGGGTAAAATGAAAGGCATGAGTTGTACCTTCTATTTCACGTTTCCAACAATGTTGGCCATTCAGTGGATGCTGAATGCCTGCTGATCTCAATGTTCAGCACCAACATTTACCTGTGTTGTGTTGACTTAATGTTTCCAGAAGAGTTTGGAGATGCCACAGATGAAAGTTAGCAATAGGTGAATTAATCATCTCCTACATCTCTGCGCAAGACTATTCCCTACCGGCTAGCACAAACTTATTTAAAGGCTATTCTCTATGGGTTTCTCACATTTTTTCACATTTTGTAGCACAAACATTGATGGTCTTTGTTTTGAACTATCTTTTCAAGGATGTTTTTATAGTGAATAGCCTTGAAAGACATAGTGTCACCCTCCAGAGCAGAAGGCAGTTTTGTTTGCTTTCAAGACTGATTATATCTCCCTTTAGGGCACATATCAGGCAAGTTTGCTTTTAGTCCATTTTAAAAGATTTAGATTACTAAGCCTGAGTTCCTAAGCAGTGAAGCAAACCCACTCTGTGCATAGCATCCTCCTGGGCCCACCTTAGTGTCACCTTATGGGAGTTGTAAGGCAAGGGAAAACAATGAGACCGTGAAGCTCACACTGCTTGTCGTGCCATGAATAACAGAGTTCTTTGACTCTGACCCTGGAGTCTTGTGGTTTCTGCCAACACACCTAAAACTGTGGTAGGCTGACTTGTTAATATGCAAGTAGAGTAAACTCTCTGACTCTTTACCTTTTTTGAAAATACTCTGAGATCTCCTTCCTTTTTTATTAAACATTATTAATTGGAATACTCCTCATTACTCTAGGAACCTAAACACCCAGTGCTTTGTACTTTCCCTCTAAGACTCGACTCCAGTTCATTACTCCTCAAAAATGACTAAAGCCAATACTATAAAAATAATTTCCTTAGATCCTGACAACCTAGGCATAATGGCTTTAATTTACTATTATAGCCTCCTTGAATTCTCAATTGAATAAAGCTTTCCAGAAAAGTTGAGCTGCTCAAAGTTGAAGAAGTTGACATCTACCAATCAGTCTAAAGTGACCCAAAAGAAGAAAAGGCTTCTTATTGAGGGTAGGACCCTACCAAATGAAATACTTATGCAGATTAAATACTTTTCAAAAATAAAACTATGCTCTCTGTGGGCTCAAAGAGTTGAGGAAGACTCATGGAAGAATTAAGGCTTAAGCCTCTGAAAACATTACATTAAAAGGTTGAATAATGATTGATTTAAAGACACTAAAATCGAGATTTATTAATTCCTAGCACATATGCACTTGCTCACTTGCTTGCTATCATATGTGTGTGCATGTGTATGTGTGTGTGTAAGTTTATAAATATTGTAATGCACAGGTCTTGTGCATTGTAATGTAGGTTTGGCGAGTTTTGACAAGCTGCTACAACCGCCACAGTCAAAATATTGAACAATTCTATCATCCCCAACAAGTTTCCTCTTGTTCCCATTATTCAGAGGCAATCTCTGCTCTGATTTCTACCATTACCTATTAGTTTTGCCTGTTCATATCATATAATTTTAAGTGGGTAAAAAGTATTGAGGTCATTTTGAATCAGAATAGCTACCTGAAATTAAATATGCATGGTGTGCATGATAAATCATGAGGAGAACAACAGAGTTGAAAGGTACAGGAGTAATAGTTGGATAGGTAAGATTAGAGCAAAGTTCTAAAGAGACTTAGATATCAAAGTAAGGAGTCTGAATATGCTTCAAGGGACTCTAAAAAGTCATATATCAGTCTTCAATAAGACAGTGATATGATAAAGGTGACAATTAAGATCAGCCTCATGGTAGGTAGTATGCAAAGTGGATCAGAATGGGAGAGAAAACAATTATACATAGAACACAATTTAATTTCCAGGGACAAATATTCTGTCTATAACTCTGGGCAAAGTAAGATGGTTAATTTTGGCATTAACAGTGAAAGACTGAACGGAAAAGTAAAACTGGTTTGTGAGCAAGGTCATGAGTAGTAGTAAATGGAAGTTGACAGTATAGGAAGGCAATGACAAGTGGAGTGCAAGAAAAATTAGTGTTAGATTCAATCTTTTTTATACTATATATTACAGTCCAGATTAAGACCATGCTGCACGATGTATGGCTTTGTAGATGACACAAAACTAGAAGACTGCTCACTTATCCAGGAAGAAGGAAACAAAATCCCTTCTCTAGGAATCTAAAAAATAAATAAATGAAGGCACAGTGCTAAAAAATAGCTCTTATACTTCAACATGGAACAGTAAAAGGTAATAGATGAAGCAAAAGGCAACCATAATATGGTAAAAATAACACATTGTGCTGCAGGACCTTAATCTGTATTGGTAAGAGTAATAGTGTACTGAAATGAGTCAGCAATAAAAGAAGTCAAACCATTTGGCAAAGCACTGTACCAACAGACATGAGAAGAACCTGAACAAGCATCTAGAAAGCCTCTACCTGATGAGAGGTTCCTGTTAGTTTGCAGTTAATTGGAATTGAGTGAAGAATGGAGATATTGGTGACTTGAAAAAAACAACAGATGGTAAGTAGGATAATAGTCGATGAAGTTATTTATAGCCATGGAAAGCATTTAAGAAAATCAAGATACTATATCGAAGAGATTAAAACAAGGCATAAACAGAATGTAAAAAGTTCTAAGGGAAATAATGAAGGCAGATGCTTCTGTTCAAAAGATGAAAATTTCCAAGAGGGAAAAGAGGACACAGGAGCTTAGAAGAAATTACCAGAAACCACAGGATGAACCAGGGGCAGGTAGCGATTACATTATGCAGCAGTTGAAAATTTGTAAAACAAAACAAAATCATTATGTTTCCAGGTTGAGGCATTACACAGTGATACACACCAAAAAGCAAAATTAATCTCAGCACAAATTAAAGTTAAAACTATAGGGGAAAATATTGGTTGGAGAGTTCATTCATTCCATTATCTCCTTGCCAGAACAGGTAATAGTTTCCTATAGTGAGATAAATCTTCAGATCCCTGATAAACTTTATAGTGAATACTACTCTTACTTAATAATTTTAAGGTTAATGTTTTAGGTACATTTTGTCATGGAATAGGTACTGTATTCAGGTCACAAGATAAGTAGATATCCCACTCCAAAGAGGTGAGTGGTGAAGAATGAGGTGATTTCTCCACTAATATCTACATGGGAGGTGCTACCTAAAAGTTGGTCAGGGGAACCAAACTGGTGAATTAACTTTCCCTGATGTATTTTCACTTTAAAAGGAGTTTGTTAACACAAATGAATGAATTTCTAATGGTAGAGTTCCAGTGAAGAAACTTTTTTGGCCAGAGGCACCTTTTTGGCAGTTTGCCTACAGTAAGACAGCTTGATAGCAAATGGTAGTTAAAAAGTGTTTATGCATATTCATTTTTTTTCCTGTTTACCTACAGACTAGAAGATTGGGAGGAGAAAATTATACATTCTATAAATAATCAAATACCCCAAAACCTGGCTGTTAACACTTACCAGAAAACCAATGTTGATGCCTCTGGTAAAATAGCTCACATTCAATATTTTAAATAATTAATATTTCAAAGAGACCTTTGAAATACTCCATGTATCTTATCAGAATCAATCATTTACTAAGGGCATGGAATACTCGTGAAGAAAAAACTAAGCAAAAACAAACTTGGAAAAAAATAAATTTAACTCGATTCAAAACTATCCACAAAAGTAAATCTAAGTTACTATCTGAGAAGATAAAATAAAGACGTCTTTGCAAGTACAAATATTAATAATAACTACCATTTATGGAAAGCTTATTATACATGCCATGCCCTGTTCTAAGGAATATATATTAAATCCTCACGCCAACCGATTTTCCAGGTAAAGAAACTGAAGCATATTTAGCTGATGTAACTCACTCAAGGTCACATAGTTGGGAGGTGACAGAACCCACATTAGAACCTAGGAAGCATGTCTCTAGAGCAGGGGCTGGCAAACTACAGCTGTAGTAGTCAAGTCCAGTCTACCACCCACTAAGAATAGTTTTGACATTTTAAATAGTTTCTAAAAAACCAACAGAAGAATATTTTGTGTTACCTAAAAATTTCATAAAGTTCAAATTTCAGTCCATAAATTTTATTGGAACATAGCCATGCTCAATTCATTATATATTGTATATGGCTGCTTTCACATTGCCACAGCAGAGTTGAGTGCCAGAGACCTTTTAACTTGTGAGGCCTAAAATTCCTATTATCTGTCCCTTTACAGAAAAAGTTTGCTGACCCCTGCCTTAGAGTACATACTGTCAACACTGACATCATGCTAGGTACAAACACATGTGGAGCTCACAATCTGCTTCCGAGGTGCTGAAGGCCCTTGGCAAGCACTGAATCAGTAAAACAAGGACTCACAAGGTGGAAGGCAGAAAAGGACATGAGCAGTCAGTGTAAGCCTACTTGATATGAAGATGCTTCCATTTAGAGGGCCAAACTCAAGGATGAGGCAGGATAAGGAAGCAACGATTATACATATAATTCTATCCGGACTTACATTTAGGAATCCTTGAAGTCTGGTTCCAAAAGAACCGTTCCAAAAAGAGAAGAGAAATTTATCAAAGCCCAGTGGGATACTTGCTTTTCAAGTTTTCATTTCTTGTCTGAGAACCAGCCTCTGACTGACAAGAAGTAAATTTAGCTCCTTTACAGAAGACCTAGCTCCTTACCTGCAGAATTTGACTGAACTGCCACATCACAATATTATAACCTAACGATCTTCATAAGAAATAGAAACATATGCAAAGGAGAGGGAAAGGGATAGCTCAGCTTCCAGAACACCATCATGAGGTCAAGTGTATACTCATATCTTCTTCAGTGCCCAGCACAGGCCCAAATTAAGTGTGGGATGGAAGTGGCTTTTCAAGAATGGCCTTCATGAGAGTGTAGTCAGGCAGTTTTAACAAATGTCACGCACCACAGCAATAAAGGCAGCCCACCACCAAGTATAAAAATGCTGTAAATGGTATAATTGGAACTCTTAATTCCTGATGCTTGGAGTACAGGAAACGAGTGGACATTTCATCAGTTACTAGCCCAACTTTTGAATCAATCACAGTGTTCTTCCTTTGTTTGCCAGATTCTACAGTGGGTCAATTCTCCAGTCAAGTTCCTGCACAACTGCAGTGAGGTCATAAAAATCTAATTCTAATTTTTGCACAGGAACTTAACTGTTGCTTATCGATTTTTAAAGTACAAGGAGTGTCGTGTGTTCTCTGTGTATGTGAGAGACTACCTTATTTTTTGAAGACCCAGAAAAGCCACATTGGTGCAAACTTATGTGTCCTTATTACAGCTATCCCTTTCACATTCAGGAACATATCTTTATTATTTATTATTTTTTTAACATAATAACATTATACACTTTTGCCTTTTGTAAAAAGCAAAAGTAGTTTGATAACAGGCATGTATACCTAGCTAGTTTATCGAGCAGTCTCAAGTCAGTAAATACATAAACAAAATTGTTTTTTTGTTTTCTTCACCATTGCTCCCAGACACATGATGTTCCTTAATGACATCTTGGGAAGAGTCAATAATTTTCTGGTTTCAGTTTAAATATTAATCTTCTCTTTGCTTCACAGTGTTTCCTTCCCCCATTATTGGTTAGTCTTTTGAACCCAGGTTCCTGAAGGGGAGAATGAGAGGCATAATCTGATTCCTCACTCACTCTCCCTCCCCACCGTCTCTTATGGAGCTGTTAGATCCCTCAGTGGGTTGGAATATGGAAGAAGGAAAAGGAAAAGAGGGAATGTCTGTCAACTGGCTACTGTTATAACTCTCTTAAAAAGCATGTTAGATGGCTTGAAGGAAACAAAGTTGGGGGTTTAGTGTAAGGATGTAGGCAGAAGTAAGGAGAAATAAAAAATAGGCTTCAGCAGCTGCATGATCGGGCCTCACAAAGAACTGAAACACCATTCAAGATACAGCCATGACTAACCCTCCAGTTACAAAGACAGCCCTAGTCAACCATTGATGTTATTACTTCAGTACTTTGTTGTCCATTCTCACATATTCGTGCACTCTACCCAAGTACACTTACTCTTAGAATCTGTTTTTATTTTCTCTTCTTCCATTTGGGAACTAATTATCCCTCTTTGTATCTTTGAGCCCAAGCTTCCCAAGAGAAAGTGGCAAACTGATTCATGTAGTATAGAACAGGCTTTTGGGAGGAGTGTTCATAATGAGCTGTCTCTTACAAAATAGGCCAGTCTATAGATGGCTGTCCTTGGTTCAAGAATCTGGCCCAATCTGAAAGTAGGGGAGCATAAAATGGTATAGAGCATGGCCAGCAATATTTAAGAGGCTGCCTGTTGCCAATTGCCTCAGAAAAGGAACTGGAGGTAAGTAGTTCTTATATAGATTATCATAACTCAATAGTGTAATTTATATTAATGTTTCAAAGTGAGAAAAGTAAGTATTTACCTTTAAGTCTTGATCTAAGTCCCTCAATAATTCCTTAAGAGTTCAATAATCTGCTCCAGGAGAGATTCAGTCTGACTCTGAGCATGGCTGAATTCTTTCTACATCAACGAGAATGGATTTGTCTTCCTAGCAATCTCACTACTATCTTCTGATGAAATTGAAACAAGTTGCTAAAAGATTATTTAGAAAGCAGACCAGTGTTAATGAACAGTCTGAAAAGGCTGTTCTATACGGACCTTTCTTTCTTGAACTTTGAGAATTAATCTCAGTTTCAAGGTTTCTGGTTCCCTTCTATGATGGAGAGATAACTTAATTTGCATCCCTGCTACTAACTCTCATTCCCATTTCAGGCCCAAATCATCAGCTACCATCAAATAATGTTATTTACAAAATTTCACATCATTTTAGACTCAATGTGTCTAAGAATGATTTAATCATCTATTTCTCAGCCAAACCACACCCCTAATGACTTAACCCAATTTTCTCATTTCTTATTATCCCCCAGGCTTGGAACCTTTGAATGGTCTCTGGTATTTTTGTGTGTGTGTATCCAAATTCGAACAGTGACTAAGCCATACCACTTCTTTACAAGTAATCTCTCACAGAACTAGATAATGCAAGTCTATCACTCATCCCTTAACCTGGATTATGGCTACATGAATCAACTTGTTGAATTCTGTTTCTAGTCTCTCACATTACTAAACTATAACTTTAATCACATTATCCCCTTTTCCAAGATTCAATGCTCATCAGATCTAATCCAAACTCCAAAAGTCTCATCAATTATTTCCAGATTTTTCTTTGGCTCCTCCAACCACACCAGCCAGGCTACTTCTCTTTATCATATTGTACATATCTTGAGTGCTCATACCTGTGTGTCTTCCCTAATGTGCCTAATTTAAGAAATAAAAGATTAATGTAAATTTTAAAATAAAAAAAGCAACAATAACAAAAAAGTCAAATACCTTATACTTTCAAGTTTAAGTGAATATAGCTTTTGGAAAGATTATTACATAAATGTACTTTAGCTCACCAGATCTATTTAAGGGGTCAAATTCCTAGAGTGAGTGCTTTGGAAACATAAATGACCTAAATTCAGGTAATTTAGATAATTTATACAGATACACATTAACAATATTTTCTCTATTAAATAATTTAAATTTAAATAGAGCCTAATTATATATTTTATTAAATAAAAGAAAGTTGGTTTCCAATTGAAAAAAAATTTAATTTTGAAATAAAGAAATAAATAACTCCTTTAGGCAGAGAGTCATAATAAATTTAACATACTCCTATTACAATTTAATTGAATCCAACATTTAAATAAATAAAAAAGACATATTAAAAATCATATGGCGATTATATTAGGCAGTATTATCTTTTGGTGTTTCAACTAATCAAGGCGATAGTGATTAACCTCTTCATTACTTTATAATGATCATCTGGGAAAAAATAGCTCTTCCAAGTTCAAATTTTCTAAAATTGAAAACCACAGAGCTCCCAAAAACACAGGGCAATAAGGCATAGGGTCCTTTATTAGAGGAAGTCTATAATTAATGATTACTGAATAAATAATATGGATGCCACTGAATTACATGGGAGT
This sequence comes from Rousettus aegyptiacus, assembly GCF_014176215.1. Classification (NCBI taxonomy): domain Eukaryota; kingdom Metazoa; phylum Chordata; class Mammalia; order Chiroptera; family Pteropodidae; genus Rousettus; species Rousettus aegyptiacus. Next base: position 55,335,469 of record NW_023416312.1, on the reverse strand, counting down.
CAGTCAGTTAGTAGGAAATGGTATAGAATTACAAAATTAGGCACCAATACCTCAGAGATATAATTATGTCAATTTCTGCACATTATGTAGTTATTTTAAAATAAAGTCATGAATGATAACTGTGTCTAAATAACCTGCCAAAAGCTGGTAAAATCAGGGAAAATACTGGTATTTAAAGATTGTCATTTCTACTAGCTTAACTTCCTAAGTGCTTTCAGTTGATATGTCTACCTGACATCTGCACTGGTTTGCTTTTTCTTTTTAAATTAAAAATCTTCCATGGTTTGTATCATATATTATATTACGAAGTAACTAAGTCACTATTTAGCTACTGTTGTGTAACTACTATTCTCAAATATTGTTGGTTTTATTGAAATGAATACAGCAGTGGTCGGAGACAGACTTGTAAATAGGCACTTAATTTCTTGCTTGTGATTAAGTAGAAAAGATTTGCAATTTTAAATTCGTTTCAACCATGCCTCTTTTCGGGACAGTAGGCTCCAGAAAGGGAAGCAAGGAGGACTAGACACAGTTAATCAGCACTGCTTCAATCCTACCCTCAGCACATTCTTTTTTTAGTTTTTAATTTATTCCTTCAAGCCATCAACACATAACCAATGGGCAATTACTCAGTGGATAGCACTGTGTGAAACAAAGAACTATAAGGCATCCTCTTAAGGTTACATTGCTACAAATTTTTTTTTAATTAAAAAAAACAAGACATATTAAAAGTCATATGGCAATTGTATATTAGGCAATATTACCTTTTGGTGTTTCAAACATTCAAGGTAACAGTGATTAATTGCGTATTTTTTTTCTTTATGTAGTCTAATTTGAAAATTAAGATATTTTTTGGCTAATAAAGAACCTTGCTGGCCAAACCAAGTGAAAATGAAATATTCTGTAAAAATCTTTACTTGTTTAATATACAATATATCTTGAAGAACGGAGAGAAAAATACTCTAGACTTTTGGCTCTTAGAATTATAATAGAACAGCCTACTTTCTATGTTATACTTTGGGCATGGCTCAAGTGTTTGCAGAAGCCAAGGATCTAACATTTAGAAAAGCAAATCATTTTTGTACAGTCCGTATACTGATAAATTACTTCAGATAAATAGGTTAAGAGGAACTGCTGATTGTCTTGAATAAAGTATATTAAATATTGCATTTATTTTGCTTGTCTAGTGAGCAGTAATAATTTTTAATAATTTTTAATTTTTTTTCTTTTTGATTAGGAAAAAAATATTCAAAATCAAATATCTGTTACTCTTCGAAAATGGGGTTAAAAAATGGGGTGGAGAGTGAGGAGGTTACTAAATGCTTCTTGGCAAAGAATTAGGACCATGCAATATTTCATTCTTTTTATGATTTGCTCACCTAAACTCATCAGTGAAATCTCTGTATACTATCTGATTTCATTGGATTGTTTATTCCTTATTTACAGTCTATATCAATAGGGGGAAATTGCTGTCCACAAAGAAATGGTAAGGACTATTTTTCATTCCACTTCTGTGGCGGCTGGTGATTTTTAATATGAGGGAAATTTATCCTCATCTTTTAGAAGGAATACACTACCTATAATCTTAAGACATATAGAATCCTGGGTCTTCAACAGGATTATAATTTTCTATTTCAGGAAAAGGAAGAAAAAAATGCACCATGACTTCTTAAACTAATTATCTACCTTGGGAAGCTTTAAAAATATATTTGTTTTAGTAACTAAGCACTCGCATTAGAACTGTCTTCAACAATGAAGGAAAAGTATATTTATAGAATCTATCTATTGCTGAAAATGTTATGTTCAGTCTAGAAGAAGTTGTTTTAAGGCTCACCCTGAACTGGGGAGTAAACTGAGAAAGAGGTCACTTCCACTTCAGAGCCAAACCTGGAAGAGTCAACATGACCTAGATGGATTAATCATCCTCATTTAAGAGGTGATATGGAGACGGGTGGCTAAGGAAAATTTTATCAACATCCAGCACTATCTAAGATGTGAGACAATGTCTTTAAATCTCATTAGAATGACCAGGGCATATTCACTGAATATGAATGACCAGGGAACAGAAATGAAGACAATGATACATTAACCAGCCAGACCACATTTTCTCTGAAGAAATTCCTTCAAGTGGAAGAACTGAATCCACAGGAGACCATTTCACTGATTAGGTGACTTCATTAAGGCCTGTTTCCCATGGTAGCTCTGCATGACAGGGAGCAGGTTTTCCTATTTGAAATCTCTCTTTTAATGTCAAAAATCCACTAGAAAATATTCTTAAATGTCAAAGTTAGCCAATAAATGATCAACTAAGACACACTTTGAGTTTCATACACAACAAAAAGTGATTAAGTAATAGTTGAGTATTACCTTTCTGTTTTAAGACTTCTATATTTTTCATTAGATTGAATCACAGATTGAAGTTACCATTTTTATAGGCCAAGAAATGGCTGAATGGCAAAATTTCATATGCTTCAAACTAATATTCAGCCATATGAACTCTGAGACAATATTTCAAAATAAAAGAGAGGTTCTTTATATAGACCACTATCTAATTATAGAGTCATACACCTGAAACTTATATAATGTTATAAACCAATGTCACTTCAGTTAAGAAAAAAAGAGAGATAGACAAAAGTGGAAGACTGCACAATGCAGAAGGCTATGTCAATGAAAATATGCATCTTAAAATATTATCTAAAATGCATAATGTGAAAGGCAGAGTCCTTCTAACAGTTCCTATATTCCACAACTCCAGCCTCCATGTTCTAACTCCACATGGGTCACCAATACAAGATCAAGACCAACCAGTGCTCATCACACAGCACACACTTTCGACTATTATCTTCATGATGGCGATATTGCCAATTTTGCACTGAGGTCAGTAATTTCTGCTTGTTTCTCTAAAGCTTGAGAATGGTTTTACAAGATTTCCCAGAACTCTGTCCCTTGCCCCTACTCCAGCATAGGAATGCAAGGCAGCTTATCTTGTCATTTTAATGAAACATCTTTGAGGTATGATTTCGCTGGGGAGAGATTTAGAAATCAAAGTTGAAGTAGGACTTGTGAAAGTAAGTTATGCACTAATGAGCAAAACACAGTATCTTGAACTCATTCTTGTTTTCCTCAGCAAGAATTAATGAATGTTAAGTCTTTATAGATTAGTTAATATACTTAGAGATAGAGAATACATGTCTGTTTTTCTAAAACTTTGATAAAGCCAGTACCTCACTGAGAACTGAATAAATACATTCATTCATGATAGTATTTTTCAGAGAAAAACTCAGTAATATTTGCAAAAAAGTCAAATGTACTTTTTCTATTGCAAGCACATGAAATAATGACAATTGCTTCAATATCACTTATAATATCAATATATCTGCCACGTTTGCACTTTCTTATTAATTGTAATTTTGTGTTTTGTGTATTAGAATTTATCAGATAGGAAAACAAACCAACCAACTCAGTTCAACCAAACATCTAATTATATTTTTCATGCTCTTTGTCATTTTAGTGAGTTTCTTGACAGAGAACGCCAGTATGATTTTTATTAATGTCAGAGAACGCATTTTTCCTTTTTATAAAAGAACCTTTCACATTCAAAATTCAATTTTTTCTCCTTACATTTCAAATATGACACATACAGTAAATAAAATTATTATAATAAATATCAGAGCCAGTGGACCAGTGAGGGAAACTGAGTGTGCTGTGAATATACTGTATACTAAAGAGCATCTGAAATATAAAAATCATTGAACTTTTAAGAAAAAGTAAATAATTCAATAGTTTTTTTTTATTAAAAAAGAGAAATATATGCAATAATAATGATTAACCAGGATATGTCTTCATAGTAGAAAGGACTGACAAATGGACAAACATGATGATAGTTTTCAATAATTTTATGTGGTGGAATATACTGGTTAGAAAAGTCTGATTTGTGTATTTTTTAATCAAGAATATAATTAAGGTTAGGGTTAGAAATAAAACACTTTGAAGTAAAGAAATAAGACATCAAATAATCTCGATTAAAAAAAGGAATAATGATTGTATTCAAGAACAAAGAGACTTGTGAGGAATACAACTGTAGCTGGTGTTTCCCTGGATATTACTCACTATAGAAGGATTATTGGTGCTATCACACTTTCCTTCTCCTGGGACATTTAGAAACATGCTGTCTAAACATTTGTCCTACAGAGATACATGTAGGCATACCTTGAGACAGGGAACTGGCCCGGATAATCTAGAAAGCATCCTAATGTTTTATGAAAACCAAATCACAGAAAACAAATTTCAAAGGATCGATATCACTCTAAGGGAACTCAACATCAACTGCAGTTAACTCAGCATTGACTACAAATAGCCCCAAAGATAATCTTGCAGAATGAAATACTATAAGCACTATTACATTACTTGCAGAGATGTGATATAAACTATCTGTAGATATGATACCTTAGGCCACTGGGGATTAAAAAAGAGAAATAGGAATTTCTTCAGCAAAATATGTGAGAAATTTGAAGCTCTTTGCTCAGAGTATGTAAAGTGTTCATCAGAGGAAAATGTTCAAACTTACTTTTAAAAGAGATGAAAACTATTTCTTAATATATCAGAAGAGGGCTGAAGAAGAGCGTTTCTTCACAGAAGTTCTCAAGGGACAAGCTCCCTTTTTTTTTTTATTTGCTACAGAGATCATGCTGGAATTGATGGGAAAAGACAGACATTTTGAAATAAATAAAAGGTCACTTGCAAGAAGAGATTTTTTTTAGAAGTGGATTCTTGTTAAAAGATTCTCACTTTTATTCAAGTTAAAATGTTCATTTTGTTCCATGAACAAGGGGGTGTGAATTTTGCTTCTTTCATTAACTATATCACTTAGGCAAAGCACAGGGACTACCTGGCTGTGTGACCCATGTAGTCACACAGAGCCCTGTGCTCAGAAGAGCCCCATACTTGGTTTACTACTCCGCTGTTGACCTCTTGAAATTAATAATCTTTGAACACAAGGCCCATATTTTCATTTTTTAATGAGCTCTGAAAATTATGTAGCCAATGCTGGTAAAAATAAAAACCATCTGTAACATAATAAACTGTCTTGATTGATTGTCCATTTCTCAGAAGTTTCTTATTAATATTTGAAAAAGGTTACAAGGTCTTCAAAATGTGGTAGTTACTATTCCTGATAATTTCTTAATGCTATTTTCTTTTCTTTAACATTCATAAAATTATATCAGAGAAGAATTTCCCAGTGGTTAAGTCACTTCTTTTAGAGGCCACACTAACTTTTTCAATCTACTCAAACATGATGTAGTAAGATAATTGTCTCAAAGCTCCAATTATCATTGAAAAGAAATGTTTGGCTGTTGAAAATAAAATTGAAAGCAGAAAAAACTAAAATGGCTTTGGACTGCCTTTCCTCTAAATTCAGATCCGTGGGAGTATGTGGGGCAAAGAAGTCAAACTAAAACAAATGGAAACTCAGACATATTTATTTGCTATCTGAAGAATAGATGAGACCATTCATCCAGAATGAACAAAAGGGCTTAAAGTATGTACAAATAAGGATAATTATAGAACAAGTACACTCATAATTAATAACTAATACAAAGTAAACTTCCTCTTCAAAAGATGTGTTCCTAAACAGTTACATAATTCATTATCAACTCCTTCCCACAACGAAGGACTTCTATTTGAACATACCAGGGCCACTGCTACTTAAGAAATTTGGTAATTCATTTTATAAACTAAATACACACACACAAACACACACAACAAGCAAATGATCATTCTTTAGTAAATCAGTTGCTTGAGCTCATTTTGGTATGTTGTAGTTTGAAAAACACAGCAAGGTCTATCCATCAGAGCCATACCGGACAACACAAAGACTCTGCTGAGTTCCCTGTAAGGTTCCAATGCCAAGGATATCCTCTCACCTTGTCACTGAAAACTACTTGATCTTGACTGATCCTGCCACTAGCAGTAGGTTCAAAAATTATAGGAATGCAAAGTTTGGAGGATAAGCTGCTCATTTGCACATGTACAGTAACCTGTCTTGACCAAATTTAAATAAATAAAACCAAGCTTAAGCACTAGCAATGTGGAGTAGTACAGTAGAAAGAGTAGTGGGCCAAGGAAGGCACTACTCTGGCTCTACTATTTAGCACTAAACTAGCTCTATGCCCTTGAGCAAATGCTGTTAGTGCTTCAGTTGTTCCACCTGTAAAAGATGAGCCTAGTCACTGGACTCTTGGGTTCTGAAACTTCACTGTGCATTGGAATCACTCAGAGACCTTGCTAAAAAAAATAGACTGCTGTCCCCTTATCCTCACCCAGTTTCTTGTTCAGTAGTTCTGGAGTGAGGCCAGAAAATTTGCATTGCTAGTATGTCCCAGGTTATGCCGAAGCTGCTGGTCAAGGGATCACACTTTGAGAACCACTCTCTTAGGAGAATACCAAGAATCTGAAGTACAAGAACCCACTAATTGTGGTAGGGTTTCACAGGCACCTGTCAAAGTGTCACACAAAGATCAGCAGTGTTGTTTCAAATGAAGAAACTCATGCTGAATGATGGCAATGCCTTAATCTGTCAGTTAGCAATAGGAGCGGTGTGGGGCAGAGGGGGTGGATGATCCAGGAGGAATTCAGGAAGTTGTGACCTAAAACTGAAACTAATAAGATTATACAAAGCCTTAAATCAGAAAATAAAACCAGGCAGAATGCAAGGCTCTAATAAACCATCTAATGAAACAATTTGACTTGTAAACAAAGGGACGGGAATCACTTAAAGCAATGAATCAAGACACAGGAGGAACACCTTTGGTGAGATGGGGCTCCAGAAATGAAAGCTCCTGCGAGGTTAATATGACAGCCAAAGGTCCCATGCCTTGGGGTTGGGGTGGGACAAGGATCGGGTTTCTCTTGGCCTAGAAATTTCATAAAGAAACTTTGCCCAAATCGTTTGCCATGTTCAGACAAAGGAAATTCTAAAACATATTTCTGGCAGAAACAGTAAATACACATGGATGGTTTGAAATGCAATACCTGGGTATGTGTAAATAAGACATTAACTGTTTGAAAATACTTATCATCATATTGTCTGGTTCTATGGTGGATTATGAAAGACCTTGACATTAATACTGTATGCCTTTCTACTATCTCAATGGAAGTTAAAAAAGGAGTTATGAAAATCAATTATATTATTACATAGACGCCCACAAATATTTATTTATGGAAGTCTACATAATAATATGTATGTATGCACAAACATGTATACTATAACCTTTGCTATACTTAAAAGGCATCTTTGCTAATGAGTTCAACCAGTAAAACCATATCATATTCACTTTTGAACATATTGAAGTTTTATTGATCTCACACATATTTCCACACCTATTGAAGCCCACAAAACACCTATAAATATATAATGTCCACACAATAAAGAAGTGAGGTCAAAGTTTGATATATTCTTTCTTATCACTCTTCCTAGATAAACACTCCTTTACTCTCAGGGAAAAGAAAAACTTACTAATTATAGCATTCCTGAGCTGTCTCCAGAAAATTAGTAGTTATTAGCTATTACTGAACAGCAAGCACATTCTGGTGTGACAAAAGTACGCGGGTCTATTACAACACATGGGCCATTACAGTTCCAAGTAGATTTTGAATCGACTAAATGTTTTTTTTTTTTTTTTTTTTTAGAAATGGAGGGAAATCAAAAGAGGGCCTCCTATAGTGCCTAATATAATTGTAAAAACATGAAGTAGAGGAAAATGAAAGAAAACAGAAAGGGAATGCTTAATTCCTTTTGAATAGAATGAAATTGCTGAGGCATTTCTCATCACCTAATTTATATGTCAGATTGCTCACAAATCATTATGTCACCCATTAGGAAGCAATGTATCAGGATGAGTGTGACAATACAACAATTCCAAAGAAGGGGAGAGAGGTGCTGAAGAGTGATAAAAAGGCATCATCAACTCAAAACATCTAACCGGTTTTACAGATAAAATCACATAAAAGCATTACATGGGAATCAGAGACCAGTTTCTGAAACTGCTTCCAAGCCCCCCCCCCCCCCAAAAAAAAGCTTATAACAAAGGACTTATATTTTGTGAACTGAAACTTGGTATTTTTGACTATGAGAGATTTAGAGATAGCCAGTGTCCACAAAAAAGTTTGCTTTCCCTACCATATCTGGGAAATAAGTGACTAGCTTTTTATTCCACCATCAAAACAAAACAAAGCAAAAACCTGGTATATGGCCTCATTTTCTGTTTAAATAATATATATATATATATATATATTTTTTTTTTTTTCTTTAAGACATACCACTTTCTGAGTAAATGCTTACGATGGTGCCTCAAGAATATAGACTTGTAGTTTTACTCTGGTATGGAAGCACAATCAGTTCTTGGTTACTTTGTCTTCGAAGAGCCACATCCTTCAGAAGTGCTAAATACTGAAGTCCAGGGCACACAATATCTTTTCCTAAGGTTATAATTATCTATGATTTTAAAAGAAATAACCCATACATTTCCTTATAAAGATGTTTACTTTGTTCCTCTGGGGTTCTAAGATGAGGGGACAAGGGAGGATAGCTTGGGAGCTGCATTGAGAACCCCTCACCACCACTCCCTTTTCCACACATGAGAAGAGAGGTACTTTTTGGGGCTTCATTTCAACTGTCATGGTTACTCAAGTGAAAAAAGACACTGTTCAACATGCTTAAGCCACAGGAACTTACACTAGATTACTTAAAAGTATGGGATGTATATAGTGTGGTGGATGGAGTGTGGTTACAATTAAAGCTTAATGTAGCCATAGTCCATCTCCATAGCTCAAGCTCCATTTCCCCACAAAAGATGATCAGATAGTACTTAGAATAAAGCTGTATTGACTCTTTGAGCAAAGAAAAAGAGATGCAAAAAACAATAAAACAAAGCCTAACAACATAATGGATTCCGGTTATGCCAGATACAGCTCTGACTCAGAACTTGTTGCCTCAAACAAGGAAAGCATCTTTTTAAAAAAAAAAAAAAACACTGGGGAAGACACAGGGGAGGCAGTTTCATATACCATACTGAAGTTTAGTGGAATAAGGTTGGTTAAGCACTCTGTCCTGAGACACACACCTTTCATTTTCAATTGTTTTCAAATAAAAAGAGAGAAAAAAACCCTTTTCCAGTTGGATTGTTTAAATGCACCTGCAGCTACTCCTGTATAGCAAAGGCTAGGCAACTTCTACCTACTGATGCATTTCAAAAAAGGTTCAATTGGCAAAAGAAAGCAAGTGCAAAGTGTTTTTGACAAAAGAGGACTAGAGGGAACACACTGCTTTCACAGAAATACTGTTCTAGAAAATCAGAGGAGGTAACAATTCAAACCAGGAATGCGTATATACTGGTCAGATAAACAGAGAATTTGGAAAAATTCTTCAACTTCAGTCACTTAACTGCATAAAAATATTAGCTTAAAAATTGAGATGGGGGTTACGTTATAAAAAAGAGAGACTAAAACACCCAAACAAAACAATCTATTATGACTTTCAGATTACAGCACAGCCTAATCGAAGCATATTGTGAAAATGTGGTTCTTCCACCATAGAATCATATAGATCTGAAAAGAATCCTCTGGGACCTTGTCCCACCCTCAGCAGGGCTGCGCCTAGAGCTCCTTTAGACCTATACATATTCATCCTGTTCAGCAATGCTCCAAGTAATTCCTAGGCAGCCTTGTCTAGGCTCGGCAAATAGAAAAGGCTAAATCAAATTGAGAAGCTCTAAAATATCTCCTCTGACAAAAGGAGATTTTTTTTTTTTTACACAATGTGCACTTGAAGCAGATAGCAACGCTGGTTCAAACAAATAAGAGCATTATGCCATCCATAGCTGATTTCACATTTAAAAGGAATATTAATTTTTGTTTCCCAAATGAATCATACCATCATCTTCTGAGCTATTATGGACTAGCATATGAAACCCACTGTTCATTTAGATCAGTATTCTAAGTTGAGGTTATAATGTTTTTCTAATAGCATTATACCAAAGGCATAACTGCTTTTTAAAACTAAGATATAGCTTTGTCCCCCATTTTTCCCCACTTACTAGTCAAAATACTCTGTGATAGTTACAGATTGTTTATGTGTGAAAGGAGCAACTTAGAACTGACCAGACATTAAAAAAAATAGAAGTTTTCGTATATAAAAAATATGTGAAAAATTAAAATATGTTATATGCTGCACATGGTCCCGTGTGAATGGATACACACACACACACACACACATACACACACACATACACACACACATACATACATACATATGCAGCAAGGGCCATTATTTCTTACAGTAGAGACACACAGAGAAGGAGAAAGGCTGACAGTTATTAACCCCTTAAATAGGTTAATGGTGCTGAGTCATCAGACAATGATACTGTGATTAGGGTCTGTCGCCCCTGCTCAGCAGTCTGTGGGCACTCAATAAATACTTGTAGAATTAAATTAAAAATCACTGAAAGGTTTTCATCCACAATAATCTTTTTGTCCATTTCGTGTAACAATAGATTTTGTCCTGATTCCGAAGCAGCCTAGAGGCTGAGGGATTCAATGTGGGTAGAATATAATTTTCAAAAAAAAAAAAAAAAAATTAAAATGTCAGAGTCTCAGTTGGGCCCAGTGCAGTTTGTTGGTTCTGTGAATCTGTTAGGTGTAATTACTGACATGAATCTAAACACATGTGACTGAAAACAGAGCCAAATTAATTGCAATGTTGGTATATAACAGCTGTTATTCATTTGACACTTTTCTCTAATAAGACTTAGAATGTTAAAATATGGAACCAAAGCATGTTGCTAATAAATGATTAGGCCACCTACAATGTGTTTTGGTCATTCCTTACACAGCCAATTTGATTGTTTTCACCCACCTGCTCCAATATTTTCATGGATTTCTGCCTAGTAAAGTTACATAAGGCATACATGGTAACCAGCACATATTGTAGGGAAAAGCCAAATCTGTAACTGCCAGCATTACTCATCTTCTACTCATAAGAACTGATGAAATCTTGTTAAATGCTCAAAACTGAAGATAGCTCTTACAGTTATTACAAATCTGAGTTTCTGCATTTAGAATGTAAGAACTCCTAATGAGATCTAAAGTATATCGCCTATCTTGTTTCACATATTTATTTTTGTCTCGTACTTAAAAGAATATGTTTAGTATGTGTAGAAATTTGTTTTACTGCTAATACAGAATGAGAGTTTAGCACTTATTTCCAGTGAACTGATGCCATAAATTTAATTATTTTAGTATGGGGTCAGGAAAAAATTACTAGTGATAAGTGGCTCAAATAGGCTATAGGAAAAAAATAAATAGAAACTTCAGTTATTCTAGAGGGTATTCTGGAATTGGTACAGATGAAGCCCACTCTCTGACACTTGTATATAACAATCACTAATGTTCTGAATAATGGCCCAGAGATAATAACAAAGTCCTAATGATCTATCAGTGATCTACGTATTGTGTGCTGGCTATCTGTACGAAATTATATTTAAGCATTTTAACCTGTGCAAAATGTAAAGCCAAAAATTACTGAGGAGGGGGGTAGTTGGGAGAGTGAACACAGGGTCATGGACTAATAGAGTTCAGAAATACTCCAAATCATAGATTTATGCACATGCCTTTCTATATAATTACAAATCAATCAAAACATCTCTTCCTCAGGCAGTCTAGTCAACCAAGATTTTATTAGAGTGATTATTACCATTAATAGTTTTCCTTGATATGTTCACAGAAACGACTATTATTATTAATGGGATAACAACATGTAACACTTATTAAGTGCTACCTATATGCCAAGCAAGTGCTGACATTTCTGTATATTCTCTAATTTAATTCTTATGAAAATCCTAGGAAGGAGATGCCATTCTTGCCCCTGTTTCATAGGCAAGGAAGCAAAGCATCACAGAGGTTAGGTGAATTGCCCTAAGTTACATTGTTTTGGAATCAGTCATGTATTCAAACTCGGGTCTCTCTGTCTCCAAAGGAAAAGAGGTTGAACTCACTTCAATCGCAGGCTAACCCAATGAAAGATATGTCTGAGATGGTATGTCACTGGGGTCAGCAGAATCACCCAGCAGGGTGCAATTTATCATTGGATGGTTGCTTATGTAAAAGTACCTCATGCACCTCAGAACCTTAAGCCAGTACTTGGACTTAAAAATTCAAGAAGTGCTTATTAAATGAATGGTAACAATATGGCACAGTGTTGCCTAAAATGGGCGTAGGATGCTTCATTAAAATTAAAAAAAAAAAGGCTTGAGAGGGAGGTGAAAAATGGTGTAGATGATAGAGGCTTTGTTCAATCCTCTTGCGACAAAATCAAAGTTGGGACAGAAACACAGAATAAACAGCAAGCAAATTCGCCTGGGATCTAGAAGAACAGAAGCACTACAACTGGGTAGAGAAATAACTAATCAACCTACAACAGTTTCAGGTAGGAGGAAGCGAGGATGCGAGGCTGCCCCGTCTGCAGCGGCTGAGTGAGATGGAGGCAGAGCCTCTTAAAGGGACTGTGTCCCTGAGTGGACTTTTGCTGTGAGAGACCTGCTCGCTCTGAGCATCAGCGCTCGGTCAGCTACTCTGGGGCACCAGGGACTTACAGGGGGACACTGAGTGAATGTTTGAATGAGAGCCAGAGCTGCAGCTCTTTCCCAGGCTGAAGTGCCGGCAGTATCCATTGTTCCTCCACTGAGCCCTCATCAAACTGGATAACAGAGGTCGCTCCGCCCAGAGGGTTCCCTGAAACTCTGCCTACCACAATGCGTGGCCCCACCCAAACTACATCCAGGTGAGTCCTCCATGAGTCAGGTGCCCCTTGCTGAGCAGCACCAAGACTTATGCTGGTAGCAGCTGACCTCAGTTTTTGGTGTGACCTTTTGAGGCAACTATAAGCACAGCATCTGTGGATTGCTTGCTGAATCTCAACAGGTGGCCCTGCAAGGGCACAGGCTTGGGTTAAATTTGACCTGCAGCTGAACCCCTCTCAGGACTGGGCCACTGGACACCTACTTCACAAATCCACATTAATAAAACTGGGAGACTCAGGAGCTTTGCTGAATACATAGAAATAGACACATAAAGGCAGCCAAAATGGGAAGACAAAGAAACAGAGACCATATGAGAGAACAGAACAGAGACCCAGAAACAATGGAGTCAAGCAATCTAACAGATGTAGAGTTCAAAACACTGGTTATAAAGATACTCAATGAACTTAGGAGAAGAGTAGATGAACTCAGTGAGAACTTTAACAAAGAGATAAAATACATAAAAATTATAAAAAGGAACCAGTCAGAAATGAAAAAGACATTATCTAAGATGGAGAGTATACTAGAAGGAATCAACAGTGGATAGAGGATCGAACAACTGATACAGAAAATGGGGAAGCCGAGGACACTCAATCAGAATGGCAAGAAAGCAGCAGAAGCAAAGACTATAATAAAAATTTAAAGAGCCTATGAGACACAATAAAATGTAAAAATACCCGGGTCATGGGGTACATGAAGGAAAATAATAAGTTGAAGAGCTATTTGAAGAAATAATGAGGGAAAACTTCCCTAACCTGGTGAAGGAAATAAACATGCATCTCTGGGAAGTTCAGAGGGTCTCAAAAAAGATGAACCTAAAGAGGCCCACATCAAGGCACATCATAATTAAAATTCCAAAGGTTAAATACAATCTTAAAAGCAGCAAGAGAAAAACAGTTAGTTACCTATAAGAGAGCACCCATAAAACTGGCAATTATTTCTCAAAAGAAACTATGCAGGACAAAAGGGCTTGGAACAAAATATTCAATATGATGGCAACCCAGGATCTACAACCAAGAACTCTTTATCCAGCAAAGCTAGCATTTAGAGTTGAGGGACAGATAAAGAACTTCCCAGACAAAAATAAGCTAAAGGAATTTATCAACACCAAGCCAGTATTATAGGAAATGTTGGAGGGGCTTCTTTAAGAAGAAAAATATATAGCAAAAACATGGATAAAGAATGATAGTAACTACATTCCTATCAACAAGTACTTCAAATGGAAAAGAATTAAGTACTGCAAACTAAAGATAGAGTGGCTGAATGGATAAGAAAATAAGACCCAGAGATTGCCTACCAGAGACTTCAGATTAAAAGACACACACAGACTAAAAGAGGATGGAAAAAGATATTGCCTTGATGGACCTAAAGGCTATTGTGCTGAATGAAATAAGGCAGATAGAAAAATATAAATATCACATGATTTCACGTACATGTGGTATCTAAGGAACAAAATAAACAGCAACAAAAAAATGGAAATAACCTCATAGATACAGAGACTATTTTGAGGGCTACTGGATGGGAGGGGGGTTGGGACGAACGATGAAAAAGGGCAAAGGGATTATTAAGAAGTACAAATGGATAGTTACAAACTAGTCATAAAGATATATAAAGTGTAGCATCATAAGGAAAATAGTTAACAATGTTGTAGTAAATATGTAAGGGGGAAGAGGGATACTAGATTTAGTGGGGTGATCACTTTGTGTGTTATATAGATCTCTACTCACTATGCTGTACGATGAAACTAATATATTATTGTATGCCAAGTATAGCTGAAAAAAACTCATTGAATTGTATAATGTAAATATAAGCTACTAATTGTCTATTATATTTCAATAAAGCTGGGAAAAATAAATAAAATAAATAAAATAAATAAAAAGTCCCAAATTTATACTAAATACCTTAGTTTGCTAAAAGCTCTAAAGACCTGGGGAAATCTTTGCTGTACTGAATAATTTATTTGGGAAAAAGCCCCATAAATTTCCTCTAAAAAACAAACAGAGAATGAAGAGAAAATGTTCTAATTGTAAATAAACATAGATTTCTTGAAATGTTTGCTAATGTAGAGAACAAGGCAATTTAAATAAATATCAGCTAGATATTTTTTTCTCCACAGATAAGGCTTTATTAGATCCATGAAGTATACATACTTGTTTAATGCTGCAATAGCAACTACAAGCTATTTATTAGCATTTGTAAAATATACAGAATGATGGCACCTATATTGTCTAAGTAATTTATATTATCGGGGTGCTTTAATATTAATAGGATCAATTCTATTATTTATGGGTATTCTAATCTAGAATTTTGATTACTAAAATTTAATGTCTAGGGTATGACATTATGAAACAAAATTTTGACCTATCCAGGTCAAAATAATATAATGTGAAATGATCTTATTTTCTTACAAGATATAAATATTTTAAGACTTGGAAAAGAGAAAAAACAATTGCTATTCACCACTAATGATAGAGTTTAAATGTTTAGGTTTATTGTTTAATATCTGATAATTTACTCTCAGTAGATTGATTTATCATCAGATCTAAGGTAGCTCATTATCATCATGCTAGAAGTAAATAGGCAATTCTAACTTACATATAATCTTATATGAGGAACAAAACTGTTCCTGACTAAATAATATTTGCATACAAAACACTCTTGGACGTTCTAATTTTAAAACCCTTTTTAAAAATGCATTTTCTTTTATTGTTTCTTCCAAATCCTTGCAATTAATTTACTGACTTCCATAAACATGAAAAGAGATTTATACACAAATATTATAAATATTTGGTAAGCTTTCTTACTCAACCTACAGATTAATTTATTTTACTGGTCCTTAAGTTAATTATAATCTATACTAATATAATTAAAGGCTGGCAAACACAGATTACACCAAGTACTTTGCATAGTTTATATACTATTATACATTTTAGAGTACGGTTATTGATTTGGCATATTCTTTACTAACATTAGCCTTACGAATTTTATGTTTAAATATGTAGTGTATTACTGTGCATGTTTTAATTATAATTATTTGGGAAATGGTCAATAAATATTGGTTGAATGAATAAAATAACCTAATACGTCAAAAAACATCAATGCATAATTATATATTGGTAAAACATGCTGTTCTAAAAAAAACATTCTTGGCTGTTAGTGAATCTGTTGCTTGCAACTCTCATTGCCTTTTTCTCCATCTCTTTTATGAAAATTTCCCTTTCTGTTACCAGCTTCTTAAACTGCCTCAGGTGTAAACTCCTTTGAACTCAGAATCAGGTATAAGCTAATTCCTCTGTTTTTTTTTTCCACTTTTCACTGTTTTTTTTTTTTCCAGCTACTTCCACCTTCTATTCACCTCTCATTTCTTGTGCTTCTGGCTCACTGCCTTGGTAATTCCTGGACAGCTTCCTACAATCACCCTGGCTCTCCTGCCTCATTGCATCACAACTCCTCTGTCTGACTTGGAAGGCTCTTCACAGTCTTTCCAACAGTTTATCAATTCAAACTCTCCCCTGCCAATAACAGCAATGAGGGTGATGACATCAGATGACGCTTATCAAATATTCAACTATTTATCATAAATTACAGATATCAACATATAATTGAGAAAATAGAGTATAACACCAGTCTCTGTGGGTTACCTCATTTAACCCTTGCAATAAGGAGGGTACTATTATTACATTTATAGATGAGAAAATTGAGGCACAGAGATATGAAATACCTTATCAGAGATTATATGGCTAATTGGTTGTAGATTTGGGACTTGAATTTAGGACCTGTCCTCTTAATTATTTTGATGTACTTTCCTGTGGGCTATTAAACATATCCTACATGAGGCCTGATGCCTTACGTGCTGACATGTGCTGCTGATGGATGACGTTATTGTCTTTTGCTTGACTAGTTTTGCCTCTGCTTAGCCAAATATTACCCATCCTTCATTGTCTAGTTCTATTAATATGCCCAGAGGCTCTACTTAGCCTTCTCCGTGAAACCTTGCATCATTTTACCAGACTTGATTTCTCCTTTTAGATAGTTCTAAGCAACCTCTATTATATATTAACATACAGTTTACTCTTTGCTGGTTCAGCTTTATTTCATCTGAAGGATAGCATAATATGTCACCCCAAAGTATGCCACTTTGTCATAAGGATTATTTAAAGCTGAAGGCAATTAGAAGATGGAGATACAAAGAAAGCTTTCTGCCCTCCCTCTATTTACCTAAAAGCTGGACATGTGTTTATAAAGGTGTCCCTCTTCTCCTCTTTACCAGGCAGGACAGAGGTTAATCACCAGAAACAATTCTAATTAGACACTGATCAGCCCAGAGACAGCACCAGAAGAACATACATACCAAACATTACTAACTAGCCCTTATCTTCCATTAGTTTCCCCATATATTTACCTTCCCATAATTTGCTTCCCTGTAAACTCAAAACCTTTTCCCTCTGTGTTATCTGAAAATGTCTAAAATTGTATTCTTTTGTTAACATGCTACATAAGCCCAAATTCTAACTACCCTGTTGAGTTTCTCATCACCGAATGCTCCCACGTGTATGTGTAATGCATGTGTTAAATAAACTTCTGTTTTTCACTTGTTAACCTTTCTTTGGTCAGTTTAATTTGCAGGGCCCAAGTCAATGACTCTAAAATGGATAAATGGAAAACAGTTTTTCAGCCCTACACATCTCTCTGACAAAACTGTAAAGCACGTAAGGGTAGGGTCTATGTCTGGAACTTTTTCCAGATTCTTCAGTGAGCACAAATGACTCATCAGTAGCTACAAGTATATTCAAGTCCCTGGTTCATAGACTATACTTAATTATCTCTCTTAATCTTCACTAAAACTATATTATTGGAGGTAAACATCATTATTCTATATTATAGATGAAGTAACTGAGGCATGAAGAAATAAAGGAACAGAACAAGCATAAAGTTCTAGTAAGTGTCAGACCTAGAACTAATCTCCACTTTTTTAACATACAGACTTTAATAAGTTTTTAGACACATGTTAATGTTAACAAAATGACTTGTCTTTTTAACTATACAATCATGCTTTTTATCTCCTTTATACTTAAAAAAAGAATACTGTTTCTTATCCTGGCCTTTGCCTTCTGATCCCCAGTTATCGCAAAATAGAGACTTGAATATGGTATTTTTTTTTTATGGATTTAACCTGAAAGATAAAATTCTCTGGCTGTTTGGTTTTCATGGTGTCTTTATTTAATTCTGGGCTCAACTGATAACATCTAGATTACAGAAATCATCTTTTGTGCTTGCTTTATTCTATTATTCTTCTGAATAATTAAATTCTAAAATATTTTTCCTTGATGAATGTATATAATTTTGCATTCCAGATAAATATATCTTACTGTTGGTACTTATTAGCCGTATGGGATCATGGGAGATTTTTTAAAAAAAGAGGGTCTGCAGTTTTGCTAAGTTGATCTGAAAAAAATCTTTCCAGAAAGAGTACATGTGTTTTTCAAGTTGTAATTTTTTTAAGTGATTTTCTTTACCTAAGGGACTCTTGAGTATCTTTGTTAAAATTAAGATCCTCTGGTTCCAATAGTGTGCATCTCTAATCACGTGTGTAAGAAATACCTCTACGCTCTAGATCAGATATATCTCACAGTGGCAGTCAAATGTTCTATATCACCTCTCTTGCAGTAGAAGGGAAAATTAAAATGCTCTTTCAATGGAAAGTGGAATACACTGTTCTAATTGGACACATTTCAAGTTCTCTAAATCACTTTCTGACTGTACCTCATTCTCACATCTCCCATGGATTCACATTTCGTGTAGCTCTACCACACTTTCCCATAGCTCTGAGAATATCTGCAGCTGACTTCCACTTTGTGAACAAGAGCATTTTTATGAGACACTGTCTGAGAAACTGACACTGAGTTCCATCTTGACACTCGACACTGTTCTTATTCTTTTCGGCATCTTTTTACCCAGATTAAGACTACATGTTTCTAATGTCTCTTTTGGAAACATTTATAAGGACTAACAAACTTACACTCTGAGTTTAAAATAATGTTACAATAAATAATAATAAGTATTTGCAACTTATGAGTGACAAATCAAGAATCCCACTCATGCCGAAGTTTGCTATTTGACCAATCTGTAAATAGAGATACCATAACAACACACAAAGATAAATCCTATTTTAAAGTGTGTCTTTCATGTTCAGGTCATTCAGCTAAGCATTTCCATGAAAACTCATTTGGATCTTTATCCAATGTCTTCAATAGTGTTTGAAGAGGTAATTAAGCAAATCTTGACAGATAAAAATATGTACAATAGACACAATCATTTGCCTTTTTCTTTCATTCTTTCATGTGTGTACAGTGTTTTCCAGAAGTTAAATGATGAATGATATTGCATTAGATTGGATGTAGAAGCAGGTATGAGAATCAAGCTGTCTTTTATTAAGACAGACTTGAAGAGATTCACAACATTAATTTTTTTTGGGGGGGGAGGTGGAAAATAAAGCTACTTTTGACAAAAAAATGTTATTTAACATGCAATAGGTTTACTATTGTCATTTTAATAGAATTAATAAATAATTTTCTTACATCTTTCTTTTAATTCTAATATGATAAATGCCAATATATAACCCAAATAAACAAAAGGGTTTGGGGGTCCTCAATAAGTTTTAAGAGTGTAAATGGGTTCTGAGATGAAATACTGTCAGAACCTCTGTTTTGTACTTTACTCTGATACACTCATTCAAACTCATGTTATGGGTTGAATTGTGTAATTAATTAAGGTGAGTTCATACTGGAGTAGGTTGGGTCCCTAATCCAATATGACTGGTATCCTTATGAGAGGAATACCATGTGAAGACACAGACACACAGGGAGAATGCCATGTGAAGATTAAAGTCATGCTGTCACGAGACAAGGTACTACCAGAAGCTAGGAGAGAGGCCTGGGATAGTTCCTTCTTTCTCTAGCACCTTCAGAAAGAGGATGACTCTGCCTATGCCTTGATTTCAGACTTCCGTCTTCTAGAACTATGAGACAATAAGTTTCCATTGTTCTAAGCCACCTCATTTGTGGTACTTTGTTACAGAAGCCCTAGCAAACTACTATACCTTAACTTTAATCATCAAAAACTAATGATTTGTCAAGTTTGTCTAGTCCAAGCCTCTTTTTCGAGTTTCATACACATATATACAATGGCTTTTTAGACATTCCCCATCTTTACAAGTTGTCTGAAAATGAAACATGCTAAAAATAACACTAATCATTATAACCTGCCTGACAAAACCTGCTCCATTCCTAATTTTTTTTTCTTTATAAGGGGTACCACCTTCTTTAATAACTCCTTTTCTCAATTCCCACATCTAATTAATCATTACCTTTTAACAACCCTCTGGTGATAGTTAATTTTATGTTTCAACTTGGCTGGGCTATAGTCTCCACATATTTGTTTAAAGATTATTCTGGATGTTTCTGTGAAGGAGTTTTTGGATGAAATTAACATTTAAACCTGTGGATTGTTAGTGAACCAGAACCAGATTGCCCTCCATAATGTTGGTGAGTCTCATCCAATCAGCTGAAGGCTAGAATAGTTCATCAAAAGACTGACGTCCCTTGAATAAGAGGGAATTCTGCCATCAGATGGTTTTCAGACTTGAACTGCAACACTGGCTCTTCCTTGGGTCTCCAGCCTACCATCCCACTGGAAGATATTGGAGGTGCCAGCTTCCATAATCATGTGAGCTAATTCCTCGAAATAAATCTGTTTCTATATTTACACATTATGCAGAACTCTAATGCACCTCTTTATTAGGGACTTCTCTAACTTCACTACCACTGCATTGGTTCAGGCCACCATTATCTCCTGTCAGGACCTCATACCCTCTGTTTTCTCTGGCCTTTCCCTTTCCAATCCATTCTCTATGCTTCTATCTATATGATCTAAGAAACTTATCTGAGCACAGTGCTTTCCAGTTTACAAACATTCATAGGTTTTCCAGAGCTTTCAGGGTAAAACCATTAGTATAGGCAATAGAATGCAAAATCTGTGTCCTCCCTCTTCCAGCCTCTTTTCTGACTACTCCTCCATGCACATAAGGGAGCTAACTTTTGGCGCTATTCTACAAACTCCTTCACTTCTTAATTGAGGAGTTCCTGTAACTACCCATTGCCAGGCTGTACTCTAATGTTTTTCCTAATCGAGTGATTTTCAGTTAAGATCAGTTCTTTTGATCCCATTTACGAAGTTTGTTTACTAAATGATGTTGATACTACTCTATTTTATCAGCTGTTTACTTTTCTCTTTCTTCTTTTAAAATTGTTGTATTTGTTTCCTGGGTAGAAAAGATAAACTATAATCAATTCTGGAAAGTTTTTAGATATTTTAAAGGTATAAAGAATAAGCTTAATGGGTATAGATATCATTTCAGATTAGCAATTAAGAGACATTACCTCAGAATAATTGATACTGATTAATAATTATAATTTAAAATACATAATAAAATTAATAATTAACTTGGGCCACAAACTATCTAGGTTCAGATTTTGGTTCTATGTCTTATTATCTTTGTGAATTTGAGCAAGTTACTTACTTCTCTGTGCCTCAGTATCCTCATCGTAAAATGAGATAGTAACACTTACCTAATAGAATTTTATGAGGCTTAAGTATGTTCACATATATAAATCTCCCAGCACAGTTCCTGCTACATCATAAGTACTATATGTTTGTGGGGTTTTTTTTCTGTTATTATTACTTGACAATGCACTTAGAAGTGCACAGATTTCATAGCCAGACTACTTGGGTTCTAACCTTGGTTCTAATACTTTCTATTTGTGTGGCCTTGGGCAAGTTCCTTAACTTTTCTAAGCTTCAGTCTCCTTATCTGTAAAATGAGATAATAATAATGCCTCATAGAGATGTTATGAGGATTAATTGAATTAAAATATGTGAAATTCTCAGAACAGTGCATGGCACGTGGTCAACACTATACAATGCTCGTAACTTTTACTATTGGTAATTTTTAGAAATATTAATCATATTACCTTGTTTCTTGTTCAGATTTTGTTTTGTTTTTAAATTCTCTAATCTTCAGTGGCAAAAACTATGCTTTTCCATTCTTAAAGTTTCAGAGTGCAGCAACCCGATGCCAGTACTATATTTACCCTCTCTTCTTTAAAAATAAAATAAAACAAAACAAAAACATCTACCTTTAATATATAGTCATTCCTGCTAACCAAGAAAAAAACTACTTTATGCTACATGGATATCGCAACACTTTGTTCTTAGGCTCACAGCTGAACAAGATGCCTGTCCTTATTTTTTTTTCAATTTGTAACAGTGCTGTCAATATCCATTATGACTTGAAATGTTCAATCCCCCAAGGAAGAGTGTTAATTGTTACTGCTCTGTCAACAGACGGGCGTCAACAAAATGAAATTAGAGCTCTAAGGCTCATCCTCCCTATACCAGTTTTCTCTTTTCATATTACCCTCTTCTTCCCTCACCACTGCCTCATCTAGAACATACTATAATTAAAAAATGAAGAGAAAAAAGACCGTTTCAACAAACATATTACTTTGCATTGGTTAACCAAAACCCTGAGTGTTCAGTGTAGGGTGATAAGAAATACAGATAATATCATGAGAGAAATTTGACACAAGTAACTAATAATATTCTAAATTTTCTAACAAAAACATGATTCTTCATTTTATAGTCTAAAATTAGTTAAGTGAAATTATTTTGCAATTTATAGGTCTTTTCAAAATTAAAAGTACTTCATACCTTTGTTTATATCAATAAGTTGTTTCTTTTTCTTCTGGCGTTCCAACTTTTCTTGTTCAGCTTTTTCTTTTGCAAGTTTTGCCCTCCTAGTCTTTTCTTCCATTTCTTGTCTCTTATTGTTCTCTTTCACTGCTTCCTGTACATATAAACAAAGTTAAACAAACATCCTTCCATTACTTACATATTGAAGAAGTTGTATAATTTTAAAATTACATATACACGTACTCATGTGGGTTCTCAGAGATGGAAAAGTATTATAGTAGCTTCAAGGTGCATGCATATACTTTGAGAGAAATCAGTAATTCTAAGATATTGAAAAAAATTAGAAATAACTCAGGTTTTAATTGACATTACCTGGGGTGCCAGAAAATCATTGACATGAATGTTTACAGAATTAACAATAAATATACTTTCTCCACTGTTGAGACATAAAACAGTTCTGATATACAAGGAAAGATTTAATATGGAAATATGGCTTAGTACAAATTTTACCACTTTATTGTACCGTCTTCCCTTATCCACAGATTGGAGATAAAAAAAAAAAAACTACCTCATAGGATATTGTGAGGAAAAATAAGATACACTTATAAAGTGCTTAGAACACTTAGTCTATGATGATGATGGTGGTAGTAGTTATAGCAGTAACAATTACATCTAATGAGGTAAGGTAATGGAATAATC
The DNA here is from genome assembly GCF_014176215.1 of Rousettus aegyptiacus. Taxonomy (NCBI): domain Eukaryota; kingdom Metazoa; phylum Chordata; class Mammalia; order Chiroptera; family Pteropodidae; genus Rousettus; species Rousettus aegyptiacus. Next base: position 55,312,169 of record NW_023416312.1, on the reverse strand, counting down.
AGCCATATTATCACAGGAGAGACATCTGTAAGTTCCTTACATACCAAGATCTTTAGAAATGCTGAAACATATTTCAAGCCATTGTCTGTTTTATTTTACATAAATTATTTGTGAAACTCAAGTGAAAGTACATTCCAGTAGATGGTATGGGATAAAGTTGAAGTAAACTGATCAGCTGGAATATTAACTTCCTTTGAGTTCAGAGAATTCACTAATAGAAAGACATATCAACTGCAAGTTTCTTCCATCAAGCTGTTTTGTTTCTTTTTTTCCTATTATGATTGATTAAATATACTTCATAGCATGTACCAACTATTTCGCAAAAACTATTTTGTTCCAGAAACCCTAAAGAAAAGGACTCAATAACAAGAACACATCTACAAGACTTTGCCTGGAGGTGTCTACATTGAAATATTTTTTTCTTCATATTAGAAGACACAGTAGTTTTAAAAAGTCCTGAAAACAGTTTCAGAAAAGCTTTGCCCTCCTTGAATTATCGGTACCTCTCCCTTCTACTGCCCCCATCAGGCTGGCACAAAATGATCTGGCTCCTATAGACAAACTCAAAGACTACCACTTAAAATAAACTGGAATGACAGAAATATAGTTTTAGAGCAAGTTTTCTCAACCTCAGCACTACTGTCATTTTGGACTGCATAATTATTTGTTGTAGAAGCTGTCCTGTGCATTGTGGCATGTTTGGCAGTACCCCTGACCTCTGCTCACTTGATGCTAGTAGCACCCCTCCTCAGTTGTGACAATCAAAAATGTCTCGAGAGATTGCCGAATGTAGCCCAAGTTGAGATCTATTAACCCAGGGGGTTTCACAAAGATAATTTACTCATATGCACATAAAAATGACAAAGTGCTTCCTCTGCTGAACTCAGTTTCTCTCCACAGATGCAGAAACTGCATTGCCGAATGTGTTTAAGTACTAGCCTAAGGTAACACATTTATGTAATTGCAAAGTTAGGAATAGAATTCATATATCTACTCCTGGTTTAGTTTTTGTTTTATTCTTCAAGAAAAACAAAGAGAATGTGATATGACAGCAAAAGCATAAGCAACGAAAGAAAAAATAGATAAGATTTCATCAAAACTAAAAATTTTATCCATCAAAGAACACTGTCAAGAAAGTGAAGAGATAACCCACAGAATGGGAGAAAATATTTGCAAATCATTTATATGAAAAGAATATATAAAAACTCTTACAACCCAACAATAACCCAATTTAATATGAGCAAAGGATTTGAATAGATGATATTTCTGCAAAGAAGATATACATATAGCCAATAAGTACACAAAAAGATGTTTGACATCATTAATCACTAGGGAACAGCAAAGCAAATCCACAGAGAGGTACGATTTCACACCCACCAGGATGGCAGCAACAACAACAAACAATAATAACAAACAATAACAAGCAAGGATGTAGATAAATTGGAACTCTGTATTATTGGTATGAATGTAAGATGGTTGAGTCATTTTGGTAAACAGTTGCTTAAAATGTTAAACAAAGAGTTACAATATGATCTATAATTTCACTCCTATACCCAAGAGAAAACACATGTTCAAACAAAAACTTATACAAGAATATTCATTCATAGCAACATTTTTTCTAATAGCCAATAAGTAGAAAAAACCCATGTGTCCATCAACTGATAAATGGCTAAATGAAACGTGGTATTTATACATATAAAGGAATATTATGCAACCATAAAAAGAATAAAGTATTGATATATGCTACCACATGGATGGACCTTAAAATATTATGCTATGTGAAAGAAGTCAGATACAAAACGCCACATGGTATGATTCCACTTGCATGTAATGTCCAGATTTGGCAAACTCATAGAGACAGAAAATTGATTAGTGGTTATCAGGGGCTGAGGGGTGGGGAGTGGGGAGTGACTGCTAATAAGTATGGAGTTATTTGGGGATGATGAAAACATTCTGGAATTAGATAATGATGATAGTTGCAAAACCCTGTGAATAAAAACCACTGAATTGTATACTTCAAAACGGTGCATTTTATATGTAAATTTTATCTCAATAAAAATTAATAAAATGAAAAAAATAGATGTTTGAGAAAGGCAGGACTGCAATAAAATTGTGACTTAAAAAAAGAGAATGTGAAAAGGCAACATATATGCAGGCTCTGATACTAATAATTTGTATGATCTTTGATAAGTAACATAAGAGGCAAATAATAAAGAAGAGACGAGAGGTTAATGATGTGTATATTTTATTACTGGTCAAAATATCTCTGATTTGGTAAATAGCCCACCTTGGGTGGGCTCTTTTATTATCAATCTAATGGGCTGTTTAGCTGCTGAGTGCTGTCACTTATTATAAAGATGGAAAAAAAAACTGGTAACTTGCATTTATATTTCTTCCTTGTTCTAATAATAACAGTTAACTCTTTCACACAAATATATTATATGCCAGGTGTTTTAGGTAAATGATTTCTAGTCTTCATAGAAAGTCTACAAAATATCTATTATCTGTTCTCATTTTACAGATGATGAAACTTAGGTTTAGGTAGGTTAAGTGACATGCCCGAGGCTACTCAACTACTTAAGTACCAGAACCATGTATGTTCATTTACATGACTATAATGCCTTTCAAGTAGAGTTGCCAGATAAAATACAGGACACACAATTAAATTTGAATTTTAGATACACTATAAATTACTTTTTAGTATTAGTATGCCCCATACAATACTTAAGCTATACTTATACAAAAAAAAAATCATGTAATATTTGGGACGCATTGATACAAAAATTATTCATAAGCCATACAATACCTGTGACAGACTTATACTAAAAAAGTCATGTAATATTTAGGTCACCTTGATACTAAAAAAAGTATTCATGGTTTATCTGAAATTCAAATTTAACTGGGTATCTATTTTTATTTGATAAATCCATCAATCCTACTCCCAGGATTCTGCTGAGTTTTTTATAGGCATCCTTTCACAGACTAAGAACATTTATGCAGAGTAGAATGATTACAAAAACACATACAAAAAAGCCCAAATCTTAACCATATTTTAAGAACAGAATTGTTGATATAGATTACTGATAGGCATTATGGAGTTCAAAGACTTGAATCATACTATTTCTGCAGCATTCTCCATATATTTCTTTCTTATTTCTTGAAAATAGAGTAAAACTAAAAAAAAATAATGTTTATGTAAAAATCTAAACTGATACACTATGGGGTAGAATAAGTCAATAATTAATATCAAATAATTGCTAATTAAGAAATTTGGCATATGTGAACAAGTTAAATTTCTATATGAAAGAGAGGATTGCAACTGGCACTACGAAACCAACATGAATTTAGATATAGGAAACAATGAAATGGACCAAGTAATAGATCCATCAGTTTACATCTCAAATGTTCCAGAAATAGATTTGAAATGGCAGGTGTAATCCTAAAGAGACCAAATGGAAGAGGAAAATAATTTCTGTGGTTTGGCATTAATGAAAATGAATGAAAGCATCTACAAAGGCATATATTTTTCAAGCTACACAGACTGTAAAGTATGACTCTGGTCCTGATGTCATCAGTTCTGCCTTCTTGAAGAGGTCTCACTCCGAAAAGACGACCCTATTTCTCATGGTGTTTTTACTCTTTGGCCCTGGCTTTAGGAAATTAGGGGTGAGAAACATGTGCCTGTTTAATTCTCCCTCCTTAAGAAAAAATAATTTAAAAATAGAAAGGGAAAGCTTAACTATGGTTTCATATCAATAATCTTGAGTTTTATTAGAGTGAAAGATAAGACATTTCAAGGCTTGGTTGAATGCTCCTGAAAATGTGAAATCTGATAGGGAGAGAGCTCTTTTGAGGGCTGAGATATTTTCTCTTCATTCGAATTCTTATAAAACAAAGTCCAAATAATTAAAAGATTAAAAGCAATAGGAGCAAATTTAAGTTCAGGGTTTTTTTTTAAGTCCCTTAAATAATTGACTGTGATTAACAACACTTTATATTTGTCGAGCCTCACTAAACATTTAAAATACTAACTCATGAGTACTTAAATATCATCCTCCAAGGAAGCATCAATCATTATTTCTTAGGGCTGGGAATACTAACTGATTAGATTCTGTCAATGTACAGTACTGTATTCTGTGAAAAGGATGCTAATTGAGAATGTGTCTTGGTAGTAACCTCAAACAAGATAAGAAACATCTACAGAAAAAAAGTCTCAGTTTTACTGGCATATCTATTTTTCAAGAGCCAGTAAAAAGGACAAAAGGAGCAAAATAGATAATGTGTCTAGGATTTACTGCAAAATAGAATCACTAACCTAATTTTAAATCTCTCACTGAAATCTCTATTGCCTCGCTGAGAAATATGAATAAATTAAAAATCTTATTTCCCTTGTGGTACATAATTACTGAATGAGACCTATGGACTAAAAATGTCATACGCAAAAAAAGAAAAAAAAAAGAAAAAAGCTCATGTAAATGTTAAGGTATCCCATTTATTCCAATTAAGCTCTAAGAAATGGATAAAACTGGTTCAGAAAATTCCAAGGGACTCAGATGCCAGCCTCATTCACGTCAACTTCGTTGTGATATCTGAAAACAAAAAACACCATCACTGAAAACCATTCCTTACTTTCATTGTCTTCGATGGTTTACTATCCCAGTGCTGACTGCAGAAGCACTCTGCAAGCACTATGATCTCACTGAAAGCTGAATGTACATTTGAAGGATGGAGAAGTGGAGAAATTGGGAAGGAAAATGGATCTTGGAGTCAGATAAAGCTGGTTTCAAACCCAAGCTCCCATCACTTATCGTAAAAACTGTGTGACCTTGAACAAGTTAGTTACTTCATCTCTTTCAGCTTTAGTTTCCACATATGCAGAATGGAGATACTCAAATCGTCAAATCGTTTGGTTGTTAAATAGATTACGGGAAATAATGTTCATATAAAACACTGAAGTCAATGCCTGATGGAGAAGACACAATACATGGTGGCACTGATTATTATGTGTAATAGAAACAGCTGAAAGTTTGAACTGCAAGAATTTGGTCAAGACATAAATAACAATATGTGTTTTCAATGGTTTATTCTGTATAATCCCCTCCCTCTGTTTTGGTAGTCATGAGGATATGATCTATGAGTAGCAACGTAGCATCTTGACACAGTCTGCCTTCATAAGCATACTGAACATAATTTTTAATTGTACCATTTTACCGGTATCTAAAATATTTTTAAAAATCCATATATTTCACTATTACTTAGTCCTCATGAAAAAAAGAAACCAGAAATTTATTCTTTTCTCTTTTGGGTTTTGGATCATCTTTGGGACCTGTGTGAATATACTTGGCAAGACTTGAGATCTATTATAGTATCAGAAGCTGTAGGAGAGTAGAGTCATATAACCTTAAAAGAATGTAAATTGGAAATGTCCTGTGAACAAATTGATAACTCTGGCGCCAGAGGCATGCTGTGATCACACTGCTGAGTATTTCTTCATTCATCAAGGATGTTAGAAGAATTCACAAATGATACTGAGTCAAATCATTTGGCAACAATATAAAGAAACTTGGTCTGTATTATATTGGGTATCTTTTGATACGCTAAACATATGTGACTGAGATATTATTTTTCATGAAAACGCAATGAAACTGATGAAACTGTCTCCATATTTTTTATCTTGAACTGTCCTAGCACTTGATTCTCTTGGCTTTAACCAAGCGGTGATTTTAGAGGGTATTTTTTTTTCACTTTCTTTGTTTTATGTTAATCACTTCAGAATTTTCATATCTTTCTTTGAATTGCCTCTTTCCAAAATAACATAGAACACTTAAAATTTAAATTAAAGAACTGCTGACAAGGATACTATAAATTTCTATCTTTCCTAGGTAAGCACGATGATTCTAGGGCTTCGTTTTTTATGTATCTTATTGATAAGACTTCTAAAAATTCCTGACCTATCATTTTATGCCCAGAGTAAAAATAATGGGAAAGAGGACATTTTGTTCCTTTGAAGTCAGGACCCATAATCCAAACATTCTAAGTAGAAAAGGATACCCTTGTGAACATAGGATGACCTTTAGGAGATGAGATATCTGATTTAAATCCTAGTGGTCTAACAACTATCACACTTTATCCCTTGGGCCATTTACTAAACTGAGCTAAGCCTCCTTCTCCAATCTGTGAAAGACCTCAACTTCAGTGCTGGTTTGCAATTTAATGAGAAATTGCATATAAAGTCATTAACTATAGTACCTGGCACATAGTGAGTGTTTAATGAATGGTTGTGGTTATTATTATTATTATTATATTATTTCACACTTGGACAATACCAATACCTCATGCAATTCAGGGACTGTACTCCACTTCTCCCAACACAAAAGCATGACCACATATGTTCATGTACACTGGGAAGATGGAAGAATCCTTTTTAATATAGAACCCATAGTTTCAGGTAAAAATATGAAGAAATAAAAAACATATTCTCTCTCATACTCATGAACTTAAACAAATAACAGGAATTGCCTTGAAGAGCCATGAGAAAAAAAGATACAGATAGAATGAACAACAGGAAGTTTGGGGAAAGAATTCTTGTGTTTATTATGCCACATTGGGCAAATCTAAGAAACAAAAACATCCTAGAATATTTTGTTCTGTGGATTAATAATGAAATTCACACATCATCTTGCTTAAGTTTCAACACACCTTATGGGACTGTTGGCATAAACTGAGGAATAAAGTTTCCTGGGGGAAGGTTATGGTTTTTTGTTTGTTTTGTTTCATGTCCATTGTTATTGTTTTTTAACATCTGGAATTAGTTCTATCATCTCCCTGAGAAAATAAAGCACAAACTATAGGTAAAGGCCATTTGATTTGAAAATTAGAAGTTTGCTTCTATTTCTTTTGTGAGTATTTATCTCAGGATGTGGCATCCACTTGGTCTGCCTGAAGGTTTATGGAAGGGTCAGGAGAATTAGCCTACTCTCAGTTCTCCACCCCAGGCCTTGCTAAGTTTTCTTACACTTTTCCTACTTTTACCTATAAGAGGCTGCTGGTCCTGTGGGAAAGTCATTTACTGAAGGATTTCAAATAGAAGATGAATGGTACAACCTTTTTGCTTGCTGGCGGGGCTGTCATTTAATTCCAGGCATAACAGCATGTAAAATAGGTAGAGATAGAAAGGCTGTCCAGACCAGCGAACCATGGTTATAACAGTATTGCTGGTTCCCTATCCCAGAAATATCTTGAGTATGATAATGAATAGGAAAGGCAATTCTATATATGGCGCCTTTTAACCATTCTATATTAAAAAAATCCTTAAAACAAATTCTCCTTCCTTCCCTTCTAGTCTGCTTCATATAGACAGATACCCAACATACTCTTTGAATTATTTTGGCAGTTAGTGACACTTTTGCAATTTTCTGCCCTTGTCTACAATCATAGATAAGAGTTTTGGAAAACACAGGTCCCAGTGTATGTCACCACTAACTGATGTGTGACATGTGGATAAAAATCCTAAAGAATACCAAAAGGCAATAGTAAATCAGGACTCGTATGCTCTTCCAGATCTTTCTCGCTTTCATTTTAAAATGATCATGTCAGGTTACAGATGGGAAAGATATGAGCCAAGATGAGTTTTTTAGCATTTGAACAGAGACTCAAATACCCAGGTTATTTGAAAAAAAAAAAAAAAAAGCCTACATAAGATGGTGGCAAGATCCATGAGATTTTCAACTGCAGCTGGGAACAAATTAAGGCTTTCCATTAAAGAAAGTAAAAAACTTACACTTTAATTAACATAAACCATTAGATATTCCTTTTCTATAGTTTTTCACTGTGTTTAAAGGGCATATCAGATTGAAGGAGTCATGACAAATACTCTGGGCAAAGAACTTTCAGCTGCAGCAACTACATTCTAAGAATCAGTATCTCTAAAGATTGTATCAGTACTACAATACCGCTAAACTTTTTCTTTCTAGAGATTTCCACTTATTATGGTACAAGTTACCTACAGGGTTCCTCTTATGCAAGATCTCATGAATATTTTACTAACCAATCAAATATGATTGTAACTGAGAGGTATAACTTTCTCACTGGGGTAACTGAAACCTTGATCAGCCTACTCCAGTATGTAGGTGTCTCAGTAATGGACACTGAACACATGTATTGATACTGCAGTTAGACAGGAACTAAACTTGTGCTTATTAACCTATATAAATATGATATGAATGATAGAGGTATAATAGGTAACCTGATGAACAAAATCAAACGAAATGCACATTTTCTGCCCTCTTAGATTCCTGATATATTACGTCTCAGTCTTCCCATAAAACAAATTGTTTTTTCTCCACCTCCTTTCAAGACTACACTGCCCTCTCACACTTTAATTTTTGCATTCTTCTAAAGCTCTGTCCTAATCTCTTTCCCTTCCTTTCTGCCTCCTTCTTTCTGTCTATCTGTCAGAGATCCATTTATTCCTACACAGAATCGAAGAAAAGAAAGCCCTTCCAACAGCCAACAATGCTTTATGTGATCTGGCTGCCTACTGCTTCTGTGACCTCATTTACTACTCAGTCCTTCTGTCCCAGCCCTCTTGTCTCCTTTCTTCAGTACCTTTACATTTGCATTACCTCTGCTCTCAGAAAACTCTGTTAAGTCTTTGCTTAAATGTCTCCTCATCAGTGAGGCCTTCCCTGACCACCTTACATAAAATAACCCCTCAACAAACTCCCTAGCTCCCTCTTCTCTACTGTAGTCTTTATAACATAAAAAGGTCAAAACCAAGTGACCTTCAGATACCCTTCACATTTTCCAAGAATTAACAGCTGGGGCTAGTCGATTTATGTAACAATGGTTTTCGGCCTGGGAACTCTCAAAATGTTACCAAGAACATCTCTACACGTAATTCGTCATACACCTACCTCCTATTTCTTTATTGCGGAAAATCTTAGTGGCCCTAAAATAAGCATTACCCACCTTTGAATTGTAGGTTTTTTTCCCTACTCATCCACCGGTTATGGTTCACTGATCTCTACAGTTATTTCCTTAAAAATGCCATTGCTTAGTATTTCTGAGGCCTGGTATCCATGACATTTGTCACAATGACATAGATCAACACTCTGCAGTGAAAACTCACTTGCGTAGAGATTAGTGTTTACAAAGAACCTCCAAAGATTAAAAATATGTGTCCTAATTTTGAAAATGAGTCTGTTTTGAATGAGATGTTTGCAGGATCCACGAACAGCCGTATTACGCAGCTTTTCTGATGATCTTTTGGTTTAAGACAAAACCGTCTCAGGTTCAGGTACAAGGTTTACATGAAAAGTTCCCTGAGTTTATTTTTTATAAATGACTCCCTTTTGGAGAGGGAAGACTCATAGAAGAAACTAATCTGCTGCAGGTGAGGGAGCCAGTTAAGTAAATTCCAGTATATGTTCAATGAAGTAGCCCTCCTGGGTTCAGCACAACCAGCTTACTGCTCAGCCTCCTTAGGAAACAAAAAAATTAATGGATCGTTCACATGCTGTACATATCTGGAGGTCTGACAGACAAATAGATCTTGGCATACCAGCATTTCAGGAAGAGAATTGCAAAGGTAAATTATTGAAAGTGAGAATTTAAAAAAAAAGACTATTATGTGCAAATCCTCTTGGATATTAAACTTGCAGTTGGCTACAAAGCAGTCATGCACCGATAATGAAGGCTTGCTGTGATCCCCAAGGCCTTCTTTTAAAATTTGCCTTACAACTGCAAAAATATATATTCTTAAGTTGGAGGAAAAACTGCCTCTCCCATCACAGTCTGTTAGAATGCTGAAGTCTGATTAGCTAGAGGTTAATCCATAATCTGTAGCATGGAAAAGGTTTCAGATGCTGCAGGTTTCTGCAGACACATTTTTCTTAGTAGGTATTTGAGTATCCTTCTTTCCATCTGAGAAAGAAAAACAATTGAGTTTGACATGTATCTATGGGCTTCTACTTGATTAAAATCTACTAAGCGTTTTGAGCATGTACAGGAAGATAATCTATAAGTTTTTTTTTAATTATCTTGAACCAAAGGAACAAAATAAAACTCTACAAAAATGATACAATATTTTAATAGGAAAAAAGTCTTAAAGAGGTATGGGTGGGGTGAAAGGACAAAAACAAGTGGTATGTTACAGGTCTGAGAGCTGAGTTTACTGCCTTATTACTGTCACCATCTTAGAAGATGGAAGAGGCAGCACAATCAATAAGTTTTTGATGAGAACAATTTGGTGGGTTGAAAAGCACCTTGGAGACTTGGATAAGAATATCAAATTACCTTGACAAGCAGAAATATATAGACTCAGAACAGGAAGGTCCCTCAAAAACTGCTTACTCTGGTCTTCTGCCTGTGAATAGGGTTCCTTGACCTCCCATAGGAACCCGTACAGATACTTAATCACTTAAAAAAAAAATACTTCCTTATATCTAACTAAAAGCTGTCAGTTTCTTAATCTCACGTCTTATCTATTGGTCACTGAGAAATAGAAACCTGATCAATATCTTCCTTAACATTTTTTTTTTTCAGAGAGGTGTAACTTGTCCCCAGGACAAGTGGTGCAGGACAAACCTAAAGGTAATTGTCAAAAGCGATGCAGGAGGATTTTTTTGTAGGATAAAGGTGTGGGTAGGGATAAGGTCAGAGAGGCCCTTAGGAAAATTTGTTTAGACTCCAAATTAAGCCACTCAATACCATTTTCTAGAATAACAACTCTCATCGAGAGTTCTTTCTAAAAAGTTAATAATGTTTAGGTTTTCCTTTGGGTCTTCTCTCTACTTGTTGGACATGACTTTTTTAAATTATAGGCCTCTCCATCCTTATACACCTTCACACACACACACACACAAAGCTGGAACAAAAACCTCAGAGATGGGCTAGACAATATCTAGTGTAAGGATATTCCCAGTTTTTTTTTATGCTCTAATTCTCCTAACATATCATAGCATTTGTTTTCTAACATTTTAAGGTGCAGTCATAAACTTATACGATTGGTTTTGAAATATCTGTTGAAACCATGAATCCTATCATTCAAATAACTACCTTGGGAAGCCATAAACTTACTTTGGTGAGGGTCTTTGTTCTGTGATTGGAACTGCTCTTTCAGAATTAACCTCTGAATCAAATGAAATCAGTCTCATTATTTTAGATTGGCAATATTTTTTGACCAGAGATTTTGTTACCCAGTTTGATCATACATCTTATTTATAAAATTTGGCTCACTATCATTTTTGGCTGTTTTCAAAAATCAAATCCATTCTTAAACTGCAAAGATTTAGTACCTCTGAAAAGATCTAAAGCAAATGCTACTTAATAACCCTTAGGGAAAATCCAAAACAGGCATTTCCAAAATATTTAGGGTAATGTTATTATCTTTCAATTATGATAACGAAGGGGATAAAATTCCTCTGATGTTACATATTTCCAATTTGTCCTTAAAATATAGTCACACCTCATATACTGCTGATTCATGGTTAGTACTTTTCTCCTGAGAATCAAAAATATTTTTTCTAGAGAATTTGTGCATGTTATAAACTTTATGTTATCTGCTTGATGCCCTTAATTATTTTATATTTTATTAAATCCTAAATGAACTTGATCTTATTTCTGAGAGAACATACACATCCAAAAAATATTAATGAAGTGTTAGAAATCCCTCTGGACATATTACCATTGATGTGGGGAGATAGGGAAAGAAAGAAGAGGCCAAGGAAGTAGAAAATTAAGACGAATGCAGCCTTATTTGTATCCAGTGACTTGTATCTTTACTTGGAATCAGGAAACATTCATTCATTGTGTATCTACTACCATATGTTGTCACATATTATTCTAGTTCCTGGGAGATCAACAGTGAGCATTACAGAGAAGACTACTGTACTCCTGGCAGTTAGGCGTCATGCAAAGTAGCACTAGAGTGTTCATACTCTCTTTGTCAATTTCCCAAACTCACTCACCTAGAGCACTGTCTTACTGTCAGTTGAAATAATATTCTAGAGTCTAGAATCTAGATCCTGTTTTCTTGGATGGGGAGCATAGCATTGGGAATGCAATTAGCATTAATATAATGACCATGTGGAGAGCCAGAGGAAAGAAAGAGCAATTCAGAAGATTGTTCTGTAAATTATATATATGTCTTAACCAATGTACTATATGCTTGAAATTAATAAAATAAAATTTTAGAAAAATGAATGTCACATGGGAGGAAATCAAAATCTTAGCAGATAAGGAGAGTTTTTTTTTCCTCCTCTGTTTAAAGGGGCTATATAAAAACCTGAAAAGACATCTGATAAAGAATAAGAGAAGTGCTAAAAATTTGAGAAATGCCAAACTACAAACAAAAGATGGATAATTAGGCTCAGGGAAGATGGGATTAAGGGATATAACTATATCTATGGACATAAATTGGATATTTATTTAAAGGACAAAGCTTATCAGTTATCTTCTATATTTCTAGAAGGCAAAATAACAAAGCCTGAATTTGAATTCTAAGAAAAGAAACTCAGAATTAAAAAGAACTTTACAGTAAGGATGGCACAATAGTGGAACCAAGTCAAGTTATGAACCTGCTTTCTCTAGGAATGTGTTTGAAAGTTTAGCTAGTTAGCTGCTAAAGGGGTTGGGAAATATGCCAGGAGCCTGAGTTATGAGATAAATCCACAGAGAATTCCTCAGTTTGTACTCTAGGATATTTTGGCTGTGTGGGTATATGTGTCTGAGTCATCAATTTATTAAAACAGGATAAATAAAATGGATACACAATTTCATGTCTCTCTTTGATACCATGAATCTGAAGTTGTTATAGCCAAAAAGAGCTGACCTGTGAAAATGTCAGAAAATTGGGTTTGGATGGAATAGAGATCGGAATCAGAGATATTCTGCTTTAAGATTCCCTTTTCAAAACTAGAAATAATAAGAACATTGTTATATAGCTGTGATTGCATTCTGGGAAGCAAGCCATTCCATCTGTAGATGAGCACTGCAGCAACTACGCTCCACAATGTAAAACCCATCTCACTTGTGATTATATCCTTGATCATGACCTAGATTTGGTCAAATATCACTGCTTACTTACTGATGGGAATATTCTTTCCTCACTATGCTAATGATCTACTGCCCTCTACTTTACCTCCTTCCTCCCTGGGTACTATACCATTACTTATAGAGGAGTTTTCTGGCTTCGTCATTAATCTTCTGCTTAAGTTGCCTTATTTGTTGGTATAGAGGGATTGTGCTATTAGGCTTGACATGCTGGACAAATAACTTACTAGGAGATTTAGAGAGTTTGGAGACACATTGGATTTTATATCCTGTACAAAACTTTGCCATAATAAACACCATGTTTTAGATTTGACTTCTTTCAAAGTGAACTTCTCTATGCCTTTTTGACTCATAGGTACTCAAGTACAATAAAATATCAATGTTACTTTCTGCATATTGTGAGTGTTTATACTTAAGTACTTAACAAAGGTAAGTTATAACACTATAATATACTTAAAACATTAATGTGACTAGATTTTATTTTTTAAAACGTATGACTTCTCTTCTTTTAAAATGCAGCAGCTCCCCAAAAGAGAGTAATTGAAATTTTTTATTCTCTTCAAAGGGTCTTTGAAGGTGTCAAGACTTAGAGAAGGTGGAAAGACCAGGTACATGTTTGAAGAATGGTCCTCTAATGATTTGTATCATAAAGAGAAAAAAATCCCAGAGACATAAGTGGGAAAATAGCTGACTATGGATAAATAATGAAGATTTAAGGGGTCATAGTCAGTCACAGGAAATAGTAAATCACAAAGTGATGCTGACAAATGAGAGGTTGAATGCCAGAATATACAAATCAAAGGGAGTAAATATAAGGTACATGCTGTACCTACTGAAAGCTCTACTCAAGAGTTACACGTGGAAAATAGAGTACATTTTAGGATTTCACTATTTAGAGTGATGGGGTGAATGCAGAAAAGTTTAAGTACTTTAGCCAAATTCCTATTGAAACAATGTTGATGAAGAGTCAAAGGAGTCATTAATATAATTAAAGGTTTTGAAAAACTGGCAGAGGGAGAACAGGGTGAAGAGGGAGGACAGATAGAACAGGTAGAGGGCTTTGAAGCACTTAATACAAAAAGCCAGATGTAATTAGATTTCTAGCACAGGAGGAACATGATTATCAGTTACAAATATAGTTACCGATCAATAAATAACATTTGCTGGCTACTTCTATATGCCATACACTCTGCTCTGTGATAAAAATTTAAAGACGAGTGAGATATATTTACTGCATAGGAACTCACAGCATAAAGAAGAAGGCAGATCTGCATATCACCACTTATAATAATGAGTGGAATGCTAGAGCACATTAAAAACATGAAATGAGCATACAAAATAGGAAGCAATTAATTCTCCCTGGAGTCGGAAAGGAGGTATTAGGAAAGATGTAATAGAGAAGGCATCCATTTAATGGGGTCTACAAGGATGAAAATGATTTCATGGTGGAAGAGAGATTATGTGCATGACTGTATTTCAAACAGAGAAAAGGAATAGTGTTTGGGGTAGTTAGAGTGCCAAAGGTTTCCAAATGCTAGTTCAGTCTTTACTGTCACCCATGAGAGGCCATTAAGATTTCTGAGAAGGTAGGTATCCCAATGAGATCTATGTTTTAGAAAGAAATATCTAGCAGTGGCATAAAGACTATTTGGAGGATGCTAGGACTCAAGTCAGATGACTGAAAAGATTGTTGCAGTAGTCCAGGGGAGAGACAACGAATATCAAGACTAGGACAGCTAAAATGAGGATGTTTCAGGCAGAGTCAATATAAACTTGGTACTGAACAGATGTGAATGGTGAGGGAGAAGACATCAAGTTGTGCCATTAACCAAAACAGAGAACATGGAAGGAAGTTGGGAAAAGGTGTAATGAGCTTTATTTTGAACATGCTGAGCTTGAGACAGTTGTGCAGAATCTAGTTAGAGGCATCCAACAAACAATAAACTTGTGTCTAGAGCTGAAGAATAAAAATCACAAGTTGAGAAAGAGTAGAAACTATAAGGAATAGATATGAATTGCCCAGAAAAAAATCTGTAGGACCAAGGATAGATCCTTAGTAATGTTCATATTTAAGACTGAAAGATGGGGACTCAAAGAAATACACTGAGGAGATATTTCAAATGAAAATCAACACCAAGAAATCCTGGCCTCATTATGATAAGAGATTATTCTACTGATGAGGTTAAATGGGTATTGTACTATTATTAGGTAGTGATAGAAAATCTGGAATATAAAGCATATCGTGTGTTCCTAATATAATATGGGCACTACATGTCTTTTGTTTCCAGGGATGTGTAAGTGATATCAGGAATACTGGCTAAGCATGCCTTGGATCTCACACACTAAGGCTGGGTTAAGCCCCTGCAGTCATCTTGCCTAGCATGCAAGATGAGTGCAGTATTTCTGCCTCAGAGACCACATATAAAGAAATGAATGTCACCTGGAAAGGAAAGGGGAAATCAATAACCAAGCTGATGCCACATCTCTTCTAATGAAACTCCAAATTCTTACATTCTCAAAAGCTATCCCGTCGTAAGGAATGGCTGCATTTGAAAGTTGAAAAGCAAGAGATCGTATCTGTTTTCTATGAGCTCTCTATCAGAATTTCTCTTTGACATCCTTGTTTGCATGCTCTATGTCAAGGATACACAAGCTTTTTTTCATAAAGAGCCAGACAGTAAATATTTTTAGCCTTGTGGGTCATATAGACACTGTCTCTACTTAGCACTGCTATTTTTGTGTGAAAACAGCCACAGACAATACATAAATAAATGAGCATGGCTCTGTGCCAATACAACTTTATTTACAAAAATAGAAGACAAGCTGGATTTGGCCCCTGGGTCACAGACTGCTGATCATTGATTTTTTCATGGGGGAGGCCATTACCAGAGGATGCCCAACTGGAAAACAAAGATTGTAAAGCTGGATTGAGAAACTACAACAGGCAGGTTAAGTTGTGGAATGTCCTTGCAGAGGAGGGTGGAATACTCGACCCAGGAAGATGAGGCAGCTTCATACATGACGTTTCCAGAGATACAAGAAAAGCTACCTTTCCCCCAAATATTTCCTGTATTGGCTAGCTAAGCTGCAAGAAGTTCTTGACAGCAGAATTGCTCTCCTGGATTGAGGTGCTGTCCTGAATTTAAAGGGCATGACTGTAACACAGACTGAATAACACATTAGTACTGAATTAGTTTATCAGATGGACTAGCTGACACCTAGCAGAGAACAATGACCAAGGTGAAAGGAATCCAAGATGAACTAAATGTCTTTGTAAGTTCCTTATAGTTTTTCATATTTTTGGCACTGAAAATATGCTTTCACTCCACTACATGCTTCGCTATACATGTCATCTTTTGTCAAAGCTTCCTGCCTATGAACTCATTTTGGGATGATAATTTCTATCTTCCGAAAGAAGGTATCTGAGTTACCTTGGGGAAGAAGCAAACACTGAGGCTGACTTAGTATTTATCCAGAGTACTGTTTTGCTTTGTTTTGTTTTCTCTTCAAGAGGGACAGGTGTTAATTAAAAAGGACAGGAACCATAGCTTTAGAAATAATATTAGGAAAAGGAGGACTTTTTTCATGAATTTCCTCTTTTAAGTTTTGAATTTCACGTATGTGTCTAAAAGTATTCGGTGTGCCATATTTCTAGGTATAGATGCCCCTTTGCATATCCTCCATATTCCAGAAGATAACTTTACAACTTTACAACTTTACTTGCCCTTGGCAAGACTCCTTCTCTCAAATGGGGTAGAATTAGTTTTTACTTCTCCTAAACAGCATAAAGATACACCGCTTATGAAATAGATAGGTTTGTATGAAAAGCATCTAATTATAAGGAGTGAAGTCTAAACAGGAAAACTCAGTAATTCCTATATTTAAGGAAAAAGCTATAATGACAAAATCTAAATCTTAATTTAAAATACTGATTGTACAAGGAACTTTATAACCAATATTTAAAACTTTCAGCCACTGCCATTCTATTTAACACATTTTTCTTTCCATAGCACTTATGATGTTCTAGCAAATTATATAATTTTCCTAATTATGTTTATGGTCTATTGTCTCAGTTTCCCCATTAGAAATTAAGCTCCACGAGGACAGAGATTTTAGTAAACCAAACAGAGCCAGTGGTTAAAACAATGTCTCTAATTTAGATGGCACTCAATAAATATTTGCTGAATGAATGAGAAAAAGCAAGTAAGCGCACCAACGGGTAAAGCAGAACTGTCTTTTATAAGTATATTCCAGCTAAAGACAGAAAATAGGGAAAGGTAACTTGAAAATAAATGAACACTGTTTTCTATTTACATTTCTATTCCCCAAAATTTTTTAAAAAACTATTTAAATGGACACAGTGTGCACTTCACAAATACATCTCATTCATTTGTGTTTTGTCAATTTGGAACTTTTGACAATTTAAACAATGCTAAAGAGCAATGTACTTTTATTCTGTCTCTTTTACAGAAAATGTTAGTTGCTCACCTTAATCCATCCAACATCTCCGTCTTCTAGCTTGCTGGCCATATCCCAGATTGCTTTAGCTACATATTCTTTACACAGTCACATGCTCAGGGAAGGGTACCTACTCCCCTCCCAGGGGTGAATGGTTTAGCGGACGATTTTCCTTGATGATGATTAGTTTAGAGATGGGCATGTGATCCAATTCTGGACCATGAGATTTGAAGAAAAAAATCTGCCCAGCTTTTCTTCTTAATGAAAGAAGCTTCAAGGAAGGCAATACCCCTTTCTTTGTTAGATATCAGATTTGTATGTGATGCCTGGAACAACTGCATTCATTTTGCAACCATGAGCCAACATGCCAAGGATAGCGGAGTGGAAATATTTGGAAAATATCTGAGGTCTTAGATAATATCACTAAACTATTAAATTAACCAATCCTGTAACTGCCTTACAGTCTGTGAGACAGAACATCACTTTTAAAATTCTTAATCTTTTAGCAGGAAATGAAATGGGACATCTCTTGCAGAGTTAATCTTTTTAATAAATCTAGTTAAGTTTTCTTCCTTCCTTTCTTTGCAAAAAGTTCCCTCCCTCAAATCCTGATAATTGCCCTGGCAACTCAGATCCTCTGGCTATTCATAAGGGTCATCAGCCCATTGTTAAGTAGAAATAGTGTTAAATCAGGCAAGACCCTTAGAGTCTGAGGAGGGGGAGGAGACTTTAAGCCAAAAGTCTTTCTTTTTACTCTTTAAAAATATATTAACCAAGCCTATTTCCCTTTACTCACTTAATAGGCAAATCAATAATAGAAATTAATAGATGTATGATTTAAATAATGAGTTTGTATCTTCTTTTCTTTGTCTAGGGATTGAGGTGGCACTTCAGCAGGAAACCCAAGATCCCACCCTGACTGAGGCAGAAAGGGAAAGAGCTCTGTGAAACTCCCATAGGCAGGAACTAAGCCCATTCTCAGCCTGAGGCAGATACAGAAGAGACCTCCTGTCTCTCAATATTCATACTAATAACGGGGTTCATGGCTCCTAGAAAAGAGGTAAGCAAGAAAGTAAGGGGGTTTTGGGTCTGCCTGCAAAGACACTGATGCCATCCTATCTTAGAAGGGGTTCGCCCTAATCCATCCACAATTAAGCAAGGCAGAAGGCATTTTTTTTAACTCAAAGAAATCAGTAGGCAGAGAATTAGGTACCAGTCTAAGCCAGTCACTAGCACCTGTGCAATGAAGACCCCAACAACCTTCAACTCACCTGAGTCCCATTATACCATCCTTTTAATATGATGCATATGCCCGGAAGTTCATTAATATCATTATAACAGACTGAATTCCAGGAACAAACGTGAGCAGAAAGCAAAGTGATTAATCATTGAGTCCTGTCAGTCTTGGTTGTCAATCAAGGAAGCCCACTCCTCTAAGAAAAGTAACCACCCACAGCAAAAAGGGATAAAAACCCTGAAATGTTTGTTACCAGGCCTTTCGAGCCACACTTCTCTTGCCCAAGGCCTGTTACCACGTCTGGAAGTGTACTTTCCTTTCTAATAAAACTTTTCTTTTCTACTGTATTTTGGTGTCTTGCTCGATTCTTTGTTCAAGACATCAAGAACCTGGACAATGCACTTCTTCTGATGTGTGAGAGTAAAACTATATTCTTAAGCTAATTTTAGTTATGCTGTCTGTTACTTGGGAGCCAAAAGTATCCTGATACACTATGAAAAAGAGCAAATACCAAAACACACTAGTCTGTTTAAAGCAAAGTTAAAGCAATTATTTTCAAGTGCTTACAAAAAAACTTGAGAAACAACCTCTACATACACAAGCAGTTATAAATTAATTTGGCCTATGCATTAAAGCCCGTTACCTAAAGAGTTACCTAAAAACATATTTTACCTAAATAAAGCTCAAATGTAATAAAAAGAATATTTCTATGAAAATCATATGCTTTAGACTTTGAATGTAGTATGAAATAATGACTACATAATTAAGATGTATTAAAGAGGCTTAATCTTAAATTGATTTATTTCTAAATCTTGTATTTTAAACTAAGGAACAAGTACTTGGGCAAGTACTCTATGCCATTTGATGAAGGAGGATGGCTTATAATACTAAAAATAACCTTTAAAATAAAGTGTCCAACTTGTTGGAACATCAACCCATATCTCCCATTTTTGGATTATATTGGTCACTACAGTTATGTTTATTATTTTATCAACATTTAATTATTCTTGCTCTTCCTAATCACTGTTGTATTTATGCCTCTAATGTACATGAGACTTAAAAAACTTTTTGCTCATAAACAAAAGACAATTGAGCAAAAACAAATTATACACTATTCCAAACTATACTATGTAGAATATAAAAAAGTTTAGTTCTTTTGTTCACTATAAATAAAATGTGAAAAATAATAAAATGGCACCAGCTAAATTATCATATTGAGTAATCCACTAATCTGAACATGAAATTTATAACATCTTGAAGAATAATGGACTTCAAACATTTTCCATTTCAAAATGCCAAGATTTGGATGGATGAATGTTCTATTCCTTGGCTTCTCAGGAATATCACACCATCTCTGATTTGTCTACAGGCCCCATGAAGAATATAAGAAAATTCTGATTATCATGAGACCAACCACTTGCAGAAAATGAAATCAAAAGTGGTATATGATAAAAAACAGGGACTGTTTGATCATCAGGAATATAACATGTTTCAGATCTAACAACAACTAAAAGGTTTAAGAGGCTGTATTCTATGACTTTGAAATTTGGTTCAAGGATAGAATGAGAAGACAAAAGGAAAGAAATATACATAGTTTAGAAGACTCTCTGATTTTAACTCATACTAATAATTTTGTTAAAGCTTTTTATGATTAAATTACAAACCTTTATATAATAAAAGGTCTGCATTTGTAAACTAAAAGACAGCCTAATTGAGGTAAATGGTTCTTAAACCAAAATAATACAGCAGAGACAGGTAGCAGAATGCTTATGAAACCCTAGTGTGAATGGGCCCAAATGGCAATTCACCAATTACCAATTTAAGACTCCTTGATATAGGGATGTTTGATGAAGGTATTACGTAGAAAACAAAAAGAGAAAGCAAGATATAATTGGTCTATCTGCAGGTGGCTTTCAATAATCAGTGATGGTTAGGAGGGCACCAAAGATCATGCAGTCTGGAAAAGGCGTCATGAAATAAGCCATTTAACATTTTAATCAAAACTGAAGACATAACCAATGGCATTGTACCCTAAATGCTGAAGGCCATATCCATATAGGCATAAGCTGCAAAGATTGTTACAAGTAAATATAAATTTTAGGGTTTACATTTTCACAAGACTTTTATTATTTTAAGAAAACATATTCAGAATCTGAATACATACGTACATATACAGAGAAATGCCTGGAAAGATATATGCCAAGGTATTCAGCTTAATTATCTCTGGGTATTAGAATATCAGTTGATTTTTCCCAAGGGTTTCCAATTGCCTTACAACTTGCACACAAAAATTAAAAAGTTTACCAGCCATATGATATCATCAACATCTTTCAATGATAGCACCTAAAATAATACCTTACGGTGATCAAGCTGATAATTGAAATTATCATTATAATATTAAATTAATGTGACGGATGCATTATTACTTTATCTAGTACACATTTTCCATACTAATTTGAATCATCTCACATGGTTTTCCAAATAAAAATTAAAAAAATATATCTTTAGTAGAAAACCCTAAACAGGGTTTCACATTCTCAGCACTACTGACACTTTAGGCCAGACATTTCTTTGTTGTGTGCGTAGGGAGGGGGCCTGTCTCTGTACAATGCAAGATGTTTTAGCAGCATCCCTGGCTTCATCTCTTCCTTGGTTGCTGACAACCAAAAATGTCTCTAGACCATGCCAAGTGTTCCCTAGGGTGGAGGGTGGGGGACAAAAGCTTCCTTGTGTTAGGACCACTACCCTAAAGCAACACCAGATAAGTTAGTCTTTAAGCAATTGACTTTGCCCCAGGTAATCTGCATTGATTGGCCTATTGCTCAGTACAGCTGTCAGTCATAAGAAGTAACTGAAGCTGGTTACTCTTGTCCAAAGCATATGATGGATATACTTTAGATCACAATAATGACCTGAGAGCTCATTCCCTGGAAATGAAATAGCTGTTTCTTCACTTTGAACTCAGCATGTTAAACCAGAAAATAAGATATGTTTACAACTAAATGTAAACACCAAATAAAGTGAGGAAGTACAAAAAGGAAAAAACTTTAAATGTGAAAGGCAATACAGTAGAAAAACAATGACTGGATCCCTTTCACATGTCACTTCCTCTTTAAAGCCTTCTTTAATCCTACAGAATAAATGCCTCTCTCCTCCATTCTTACACACTCTTTGTATATATGTATCATATTTTATTATTAGTATTTGTTCCTTTTGACAGCCTTTCCCATGAGAATGTGAGCTCTGAAGGGCCAATATTTTGATTTTTTTCTCATCTTTGGTCATTTAATTCATTTATTGTTTTATTAATTTGTTAAGTAATTCATATATGTCCATAGTGATTAGCACTGTGCTTGACCCAGAATGTGTTAATTATATTTCTGATCACAGAGGATATAGAAATGACCACATTACAGAGTGAAATGTGCTAAGATGCAGGTACGAAAGCACACAGAAGGGTTATCTAGGTCAAAGTGAGAGAGTTAGGAAGGGCTTCTTAGATGAAGTGACTTGAAAAGCAACTGGAGAGTAAGTGAGGGAAGGGAAAGGGAGGACACGTGGTGGGCATAGCAGGAAAAAGGAGCTCCATGGGTAGGGTTCCATGGAGTGTCCGACCTCCTACTACCATGTACTAGGGGCTAAGGCATCTTTTCTGATAAAAGATTGATTAGCAAATGGACAAAGAAATGAGGATGAAACAGAATGAAGAAAAACTCAGCAAGCTGAGAGGTAGTACCAGCAGCATCATTAGCCTCTGGTATCTTCCTGCTCAGGTTAACAGGCAGAGACTTTGATAATAGTCAATAGCTTTGGCCAATCTCAAGGCCACTGGAAAAGGTCAGCTTATATATCCTCCTGCTCATGTTATAACTTTTCTACTTCCTGGTGTTTGGACAGAATTCAATAAAAACTTATTTATGTGGAACACTTCGTTGAAAATTTCTATGGGAGGTGTTGCTAGAACTAAAGCTACTGTATTTTGTTTCCTGGTTCTAGTTCTTACTAGACTTTAATTAAAAAAAGTAGGCAGTGAACTGATTTGGTTAATATTTTTGTAAAGTTCGGCCACGCAACAGACAAGAGTCTCACTCATGATTAAACAGGCGTCCTTTATTGAAAAGCAAGCAGTCCCAGGAGAAGTTCTCTGGTCCCGAGGAAAAGGGCCAGAGAAGTTGCACCCGGGCGGGGTCAGGGCAGGGTTTTAAGGGTGGCGTCCAGGAAGGGGAAGATTCAAAAAAGACAAAAGCACAGCACGGGGGCTCTTTCAGTGGTGTGTGGTGTGGCGCCATGAGTATAGTCCTGGCACCCGCGGATTGGTCCATGGGCCTCAGGTGGCTAGCAGGAGGGAGCTAGGGGCAGGGACTTGCCTCTAGGGCCTTTTCTGGGAGCACTGGGCTTACAATTTTCAGTGTTAATTACATTATCTTAGATTTTTAAAAGGCAATATTCATCTTGCTCTAAACAATTTTGACAACTTTTAGAAATATTTTTAGAAACATTTATATTTTTTCAATTTTTTAATGTTAATCTAAAATGTGTGCATCTTTTAAAATTATTTATATGAGTAGGGACTTTTATCGTGTTAGGGATTTGGGGTTTTCTTCAAGTCACGTATGCCATTATTAAATATTCCTTTAATTCCTTATAATATTTAGCTTTTTTATACAAGAAACAATTGTATCAGAAAAATAGAACATCTACTTCTGGTCCAAACTAAACAGTCAAACAGAATACAACAGTTGAGAGGTGACATCTTTTTCTAAAGAATTCGATAATGTCTGTATAATGCAGTAAGGTCAGTTCTCTGGCACACCTAGGAAATGAGGCATTCTGGTCAAATATTCTGCTTAATGGAGTTACTATATACTTTATATGGATTGCCTACTTTCAAAGAGTTGCAATAAATCAAAATAAACCTAAGGCTATGTAGCCTGGGTGGTCCCGGCAGAGCCAAATGGAATTATCTGGGTGTGTGTGTTTAAATAGAGGGAGTTGGTGGCCCCTTAGGGTTCCATTTGCATGAAAGGATTTAGGCCCGTACTTTATTTATCCCTGGTTTCTTGGAAAAGAAAGAAAGATTCATTCCTAGGTGTCTGAACAAATGGGAAAAGAAAGAAAGATTCATTCCTAGGTGTCTGAACAAATGGGAAAAAAAGGGGCAATGGTGGGGTTTATGTTCTTAGAACTGGAAAATTTTTTTAAGCCTCCAAGGAGAAAGGGATCAGGAGAAAAGTGAAAGGAACTGTTTTTATGAAGGTCATGTGAAACATGGCTACTTCTGCTCTGAGCATAACACCGCTCCGGTACTGCAAGGATTGGTGGCAAAACTGGAGCAATAGGAGATGGCAACCTCAGCCCAGATGTAGGCATTTCCATTGAGAGTTAACCTCAAGCAACTCTGTCAGCAAAAGGTATTTTGCAAAAGGGAGCTGGAGTGGTAACAGGTCAGGAGGGCAGGGCTTTGTCTGTTTTGCTCAATGCTATATTTGGATCATTCTAGAATAACAGGCACTCAAATATTCATGGGTAAATGTCAGGTGGTGATGATACCTGTTTTTGAGCCAACAATAGATGACACCAGATGTACTTCTGGGAATAGAGACTTTGCAAGGAGTTAGATTCCTGCTAGTGAGGGTAAAGAAGAGATAACTTGGGATATTTGTATTATTCTTCCTGAGATGATACCCCTTGGAATTCACAGGTGATGAGACCTGGGGACATTTACCTTATAAATAAAATTATACTATTTAAGAGGCACATCAAGGTCTTTGCAGTTTCTCAAGGGCCTCTTCATAATATTTATTCCATTGTATTGGTAAAGCAAAGATGTATTAATTTATGAGGCATCTAATAGTGATTTTGGATGCTGGAATTCTAGATAACGGAGTTTATATTACTATTAAGACTCTGTTAACCCATTTCTTGTTTAGGAAAAAAAAAGTGCAGGTCACTGCCAGCATTAATTGAATTTTACATAAACATGGTCTGACTACTTTTCAATATGAAAATAAAATATAAAAACTGTTCTTGGAGTTACTTCTAAACAAAACTTGTCTCTAATCCTAATGTAACAGAAATGTATACACAAATTGGATTCATCAAATGAATCTTCGGTTAACAACTGTTCGAGAATATTATTGACATCACACATAGGAATGCTACGTTTTCTAGGATTTGACATTTTCAGCAAATGAGAATTACCATATTTTGTAAACGGAAATACCACTACAAAAAACAGAATGCTATAAATAGGATGATCTCATTTGTTTCCAAAGACCATGGATATACTAAGCAATGAGAAAATAATAATAAAAGTGATATATTTCGTGGCAAACTTTTGGGGGTAAGGTTAGCAGTGTAATCTGTGAGTTATCTCAGGGTAAACGCTGCAGCCGTAAGTGCCGCTGGCAAGTATTCTCAGGACAAACGGGAAATGGGTTAAAGAATATATTTGGTTTCTTATGTAAGTCCACAATTTTTATAATACTGCACTGAAGTTTCCTTTAAATGTCAAGTGCTTTGTGAATTGAAGGTTTAAAAATGTGCCAAAATAACTTAGTCTTTTTGGATCAGGAAATACATATGCAATCTTTTTATGTAAAAACTCATCCTCAGTTCTTTAAAGGCAAATTGCCTTTAATGAATGAATAAAATGTTCTATATATTATCAATTTAGTCTTCTGAGTCTAACTAAATGCAGATGCTCACTTTGGCTTTCCAATTAGTTTCAATTTAGACATGATTGAGGCTTTATAAAAAGGAAGATGGCTTGAGAGAGATGAGAGCTTCTCATATTTAAGTATCTCCATAAACCAACATGGCTATACAAGGAGTTCTCAGACAAGTTTAGATTTTAAAAGAACAATTACTTAAGATGGAAAGAAGCACATCCATAATTGAGAATTAAGAGTAACCTCAGTTGTCATAACTCCGCATGCAATAGGAGCTACAGGAATAATTAAGGCGTAATGACGATCACACATTTGCCTTAGAGTCTTCATTCATTTTGATACTGCACTCCCTAAGTTTCTTTTCTAAGGAGCCCAAGTCTTCTTAGGTAGTAGTGGTTCCCAATCTTTTTGGTACTAGGGATGGGTGATCCTATAAGAATCTAATGCCTGATTATCTGAAGTGGAGCTGAAGCATTTATGTAATATTGGGGAGCGGCTACAAATACAGGTGAAGCTTCATTCACTTGCCTGCCACTCACTTCCTGCTGTGTGGCCCAGTTCCTATCTGTGGCCTAGGGGTTCAGCACCCCTGCTCTTAGGCACTTGCTGTTGTCTTATTTTGCTGCTTCCACTCTCCATACAAGACTTTTCCCAGTCTGGGAGGAGAATTCATGGTAAGTGATTATGGTTCATTCAGCCAAACCTTAGATGTTCTGGCTTTTAAGTAACCATAGTTCTTTTGATTTTTGTAAACCACTTTAATTTTCAACAGTTTAAAATTTATAGTTAGGCCACAGGTAAGTAATTCATTTTAAGTCAGGAAATTAACATTATCTTGTCACAATTTTTAGTTTTACTCTGTAATGTGGTGAATAGATTCAAAGTTAGAAGTAGTAAGAGAAGTAGACACAGATGTCAGTCAGGACATCATTGTAATAGTTCAGCTATTATAGAAATGGCGAAGGCCCAGAACCAAAATAGCCTCAGTGGGCTTGGAGAGGAATGCATGGATTCGAAATGTGTTTAGAAGGTAGAAGCAACAGGAATGAACAGTGGCATAAAATTCATCATTTGTAGATATCACTTAGCCTTGTAACACTTAGCCATGTTAATGCTCATTCATGAGCTGTTCGAAAATTGTTAAAGTCTCAGTTTAAAAAAAAAAAGTTAAAGTTTATCAAATGAACTATAGCCAATACTTATTTTATTGAGGGGAAATCTGCAAGCATGATTAGTAGCAAAGGTAACATTTTCTTCAAGTTATATCAATGAATCTAATTCTATAAAGTGTTGTTCCTATATTTCTAGTATATGAGATATAGAAGGAGGACACACACACAACAAATATTTATCGAGTGCCTGGGTAACATATTGTTCTTTAAAAAATAAAACAAAAACACACTGAGGCAGCAGGAAACTGACAGATTTATAAAAGAAAAAATATTTTCTATAATTTATTTGAAGCTATGGAAGTTATTGAAGTATAATACTTTCCTTGAACACTTGCCCAACAGCTGAAATTAATTTTTATGCCCAAGCAAGATACTGCACAGTGGTGAAACATATAAGGTTCACTGATTTTGAATATTCTATTCAAAACATCTCAAAAGAAAAAAGGCTGTGCAGTTGACTATTTGAGCTAGAATGACTGAATCATAAAGGAAAATAAGTAAAAAATATGTTTAGATATTACATAAATATGGAATTTTATGTTCTCCCACAAAATATTTGACTTAAATTTAGGTATGATGAATTAATCTTGCCTATGTTATAAGCAGTTTTTTAAAACTCTGATGACCTCAGAGAAACTAACTAGAGTCTTAATTCTAAATTTAGAAATGTTTCCAATTTTATATATATATATACCACACGCCTTCATGCCAATATACACGACGTTCATCTTGAATAGCTTTAATATCCTCATTAGTGGAATATATAATATGAATGATATGAATAATTAATAGAGCAGTATCTCATAGAAATTATACAATTTTGCCTTCATTAATTCAAATGTGATTATTTTGAAAAAGGTCTTAATCCATAATGTCAACCCCTTTTGTTTAATTCCATTTTCCTCATCCTTTAGAGGATATCTCTCTGAAAAAGATTTTTTGGTATGTGCATTTTGTTTATGCTATGCATGCCAAATAGATCTCCCAAAATGAAACTATGAGCTCATTTGGAAGTAATTTTTTTTTTGTAGCACATGAATCAGAACTCTTATTTTCTTCTCAGCACTACTGGTATTTTATTGCTTTCATCTATAGTCCAATATGCTTTTAGTGTAAGAACCCTGAGGCCAAACACACAAAGCACTAAGAAAACGGGAATTTCTGGAGATTACAATTTTTGTCTCTCTTTCAGGGTTCTTCCTTCCCCTGGGAGAGTGAAATCACTTTAGGCTAACTATGGAACAGGAACGTGGTGGGCACAAATGATTGACTCAAGTTGGTGATGTTGATTTAGGAGTGTTCGGCTTATAGGTCAGGTGTAAAACCCTTAAATCTGCTTGTCAAAGTCTGCTTGTCAACTTCCTATGGATTTTTCCAGACTCTGCCCCAGTGTCACTTTATGAAGCCTTCTCTGGCCAGCTCAGGCAGGGTTAGGCAGTTCCACCTTAGTATTATTATAGTACTCTGACATATTCTTATCAAATTATATTGCATTTACTTATCTTTCACTTATGTACAGAGAAAGATTATTCTCTTCCTTGTATTACTAGACTAAAGCGTTACCAAAATTAAGTTGGTTCTCAATAATAATCAAATGGATGGATAGAGAATGGCTAATACTCTCCATCTATATAACATAGATTACAGGGTGTTTTCACATAGTGGTGAGGAAGATAGGAATTACCATCCATATTTTATAGATGAGGAAACCCATATCCAGAGAGGTTACATGACCAGCTCAAGTTCAAAAGAGCTAATAGGTTGCACACCTAATTTTCATGCCAGTCAGTCAGTAATGATCTATGGATCAAAGTGATAGCACTAGTGTTTTATAAGACAGATAGCAATGACTGGCCAGGATGCATTGAAAGAGCTGGATACCTGTTTTGAAAGCTCTAAAACTCAATCTTAGCAGGTTCTCAAGAAGTTAAATGCACACAAAACCAGACTTCGGAATGTCAACTTATTTACAATGAGAATGATTTGTGACAAATTATTTCCTGTACCTAAGCTACATGCACAGTGAAGCCAGAAGACAAAAAATATATCTTATTTATATATGCAATACACATGACTATCTCCGAAGTTTTGACCATGACTCAGACTACTAAAGAAGGATTACTTCTTAGAGATCAGTAGTATAATCCCTTCATTTTACTAAATGAATGAATGGATGAATGGATGAATGGATGAATGAGAGAGAGAGAGAGAGAGAGAGAGAGAGAGAGAGAAGAAAGAAAGAAAGAAAGAAGAAGAAAGAAAGAAAGAAAGAAAGAAAGAAAGAAAGAAAGAAAGAAAGAAAGAGGAAGGAAGGAAGGAAGGAAGGAAGGAAGGAAGGAAGGAAGGAAGGAAGGAAGGAAGGAAGGAAGGAAGGAAGGAAGGAAAAAAGAAAGAAAAAGAGAAAGAAAAAGAAAGAACAAAATAGCTAGAAAGATAAATGACTTACCTACAGTGACATAGCTTGCTACTGATACCACGAGAGCATAGTATCAGGCCTTAATAATGATATCTTCACATTTTCTTAAAACAAGTTATAATTGCAAAGTTATACAAATATAATTCTTAGCAAGCCTTCTAAACATCTAATATGACTGAAGATAGGCTGTCACACAGAAATTGTCCTTCATCAAATGCTGCAATATTAAAGAAGTATACCATATTCTAATACGTCTGTATTGAGAAGGTGAGGGGCACAGACTGTTTTAGGATCCGATCCATGTTAAAAGAAGGCACTTTTTAATAGGGACTGACAAAATTATATTTCTTTTCTCCATTTACCTATAGACATTGATGTTACAAAAATAATCAACTGGATTTATCTTTTTGATGTGTCAACTGAAGTGTCTTTTCTAGCCCCATTTCTTTTCAACATATTTTTTTCCTCTTTGAAAATAATGCTGGATATTCACATGTTCATGTCATATTTATAAATTTTAAATTTTGAAAATAGATTGACTACACATTAACAGAACACACATTACTACTTATTGGCCAGCTAAAATGTTAAATATATGTTCCATTAAGGGACAAAGAGGAAAGACCAAAATAAGTCCGCAATTTCAGCAAAAAGGAAAACAAGTGATTATACTTACGAAAGTTTTTGGACATAGAACCCAGAGCTGGTAATAACCCAAGCTGGGGTGCTCTGGGCTCCAAGTCCTAAGTCAGCAGATGAAAACGAATGCTTTCCACACACATATTTGTATCTGATAGATTGTACAAGTCACAACAAAATTGAATGATTTCATGGGAAAACATCATCAATTTAGAGAGGGAGCCTTATTTAGCAAAACTGCTCTGAGGACAGAAACATACCTCGAACTGCAACGTGTTAGTTTGCTAACTGATCTTCCTGTTGGAGATAACTGCTAAAATTCCTTCTTTAAAGTACATGAACGTTTGTCTGTTTGATATCATCTACTGTGCATATCTTTCTTTACTAACATCAGAGTCTGTACTCTTCTATTCCTTCACCGATGCAGAGAAGTATTTCCAGAGCATCTATACAGCAAAGCTTTTGTTTCCCTCTAGCATCAGAACTGGCATACTAATTGCTCCCCTCCAATTAATGCTAATATTTATTGTTATGCACAAGAGTTACAGTTTGAAATAAGAGCCCATGCTCTGAAAGAAACTTTAGGTATTCGAGGTCATTTACACAGTCTAATTTAAAATAAGTTCCTCATCTAGAATATGAAAGACATTTGTTCATAAACCACAGCATTTTATTGTATTAACTGAAATATTATTTTAGATATGAATTTTTAAGCTAGCTCAAATTATAATATTATGCTGTATAAAAATTGGCCATTTATGTACCAATTCGTTTTACATAAAATTTCAGTGGAAAAAATCCCATGTATACTTAAAGTTGAAGATAATTCATTTAGGTCCCCATTGTACATTAAGCAAGCCAACATTTTTAAACTATGTCACAGATTTAAAATATCTGTCAATTCCTGTTACAGGGCTATAACATGAAATCAATATGGTCAATAGTTACATAAAATGCCAATAGAAAAAATTATTTAAAACAAAAGCAACAGGCTTTGCAATGCATTAAGACGTATTACTCACCAGAAACAAAGTTCGGAAGTTGCTGAGATCACCAAAAAACTCTTCTATGCTCACTGTCTTAGAGTCAAAAATAAAGTATTCTCCAAGATTCTCATAGAGCTTTACCATATTGTTGTGCATGGTGAGCAGTTTTTCATACTGGTCTCTGGCAGTCTTTGTAAAGCTGTAGCTTTCTGTTAAGGAACATGAACCAACAGTACCTCAAAAGGCAATCACTAGATGTTAAGATTGAATTACATCACCATTTCTGTAAATACTTACATGTCACTTTGCTAGGGTTGCCATGACAAAATGCAACAGATTGGGAATGAAACTACAGAAATTAATTTTCTCATAATTTTGGAGGCTAGAAATCCAATATCAAGGTGTTGGAAAGTTTGGTTTCTTCCGTGGCCTCTCCCCTTGTTGTAGATGGCTGCCTTCTGTGTCCTCACATGGAGATCCCTCTGTGTTGTCAGTGTCCTAATCTCCTCTTCTTATGAGGACACTAGTCACATGGGATTAGGGCCCACCCTTAGAACCTCATTTTAACTTAATTACCTCTTTAAAGGCCCTATCTCCAAATGGTCACATTCTGAGGTTCTAGAGGCTAGGGTTTCAACATTTGAATTTTTCACAGACACAGTTCGGCCCACAACAAATTGCTGGAGTCATTATATCATCTAGTGAGTTTTGAAAAACTATAAATTAGGTACAAGAATTTAATGCATAACGCTGAACAGGTCTGCTAGTACAGGTTTGCTAAATGAAAACACATAAGTATAAATACCCCAAACTGCCTCATATTTTTTTATGAACAAGGTAGGATAGAAACAAACACTAACAAAAAACTTAGAAAAAAGTATAAATTCTTTTAATGTACATATTCTACATAGAGAGGTTACAGTAAATTCTATATGTAGGTAATCAATAAATAGGTGTGTGTGTGTGTGTGTGTGTGTGTGTGTGTGTGTGTGTGTGTGTATCTCCATCCCACATGAGAGGAAGGGAGAGGAAGAAGGAGGAAGGGAAAGGGGAGAGAGAGATTCTGCTATAGTTCTGGAACGTTAATCACTCCAAGGGTTTATTCAAACCTAGATTCCTATTTGCTGAGCCTGAGCTCAAGGACCTGAACACTAATTTCTAACAAGTTCCCAGGTGCTGCTGAGGCTGCCAGTCCAGGATTACACTCTGAGTAGTATGTGTTAGAAAAGCTACTTATCCAGATATTAATTACATCGTTGTTTTACAAATTTTATCAAAAAAGTGGTAACAACCACTACCAAAGCATAAAATGAACCAAATATATAAATGTGTCTGACTAAAGGTATCTCATATATAAATTCACACTTACAGAAAGAAATTATAATATTCTCTTCCTGATTATAGAATATATCTTTTTGAAAATTATCTCCTTAGGGGACTCAGAAATATAAAATCATAAATAAGTGAACTAAAATTTTCAACAACTCAGAAGCAAGTACTGTGAACATTTTGGGGCATTTCCTTCTGGTCTTTCTTCTATTGCTATTAACTTTTTTAAAAAAATATTTAAATTAGTATCAAGTACACAGTACATTGGTTAGACATCTATATAGTTCATAAAACAATCTCCCCAATTGCTCCCTTCCTTTTACATGTTAGTTGATAAAAATGCTTCAGAGAAAGGTAAGCAGGCTAACCATGAAGAATATAGAGAACTAAATCCACCTTCCAAAATTAGAATTAAATTTATTAAAAATCAATAATGATCACAGAATTTAAATATCTTTAAATAGAAAGGTAATAGACTTGGAATTGTAAAAGAATAATAGCACAGTTTGTGACAAGTTATTTTAAAATTCACCACAGTGTATTAATATTTTGTGATAGTATTATTTTATTAGATACTGATAATTGTGTCTTAAAATACTTGATTTCATAATACTTTCTGACTTCTTCAGTGTGTTTTATTATAACCTGGGGCTAAATTTATTTTCCATGGGAAAATAGCTCTACCTATAGAATGGAAGTCAATGGGGAAATCAGATCATTTCTGGAAAATTACTTTGCAGCTGATACTTATGAAATACATCATGATTTTAAAAGTGAGATGCCCCCCTACATATGTTCTTTGTTATGCCACTTAAGTATTAGCATCTGCATTAGCAATCCAACAACCTCTTCCCTGCTAATAAGTGACATTATACCTTTCAACCCTCAAGTTCATTTTGATGTCAACAGAGCTGAAAGAATTAATGCATTTCTGACTCTTCTTTTACCAATGAAAATTATATGTAATACTACATACACATTTTGATTTCATCTCTAAGAATATCACCACTTTTTTTTTTTTTTACTTTTTAAAAAGTGTTAAACATCCTATTTAAGAGTTACGGAAATAAGACAACACCCTTCATTTCTTAGCGTGGAATGAAAGTGAGATTTTTGTTTTCTAGTCTCTCTTCCCTAAATAAAAAAGACTCATGCCAGAGACTTGCGAGGCAGAAACACTTTGCAAAGGTTACTTACTTGTACTCTATTTGCAATGCAAATTAATAAACTGTATATTTCGGAAGCCTCAACATCTGTATAGCACAGAGAAAAAGCCAAAGATAAAAAAGGCAAAAAACTGTTTCCCATTTATCATGGCACAGTTTTTCATGAGCTAAAATATGTCCATGTAGTGATACATGATTTCACAAATTTGTTCTCCTAGAACAAAAACTGATCTCAGAAATTCTGTGTGTGTATCAAACTGAGACAATTTGAAAAATTCTGGGAACAGTTTATCTTAGAAATAATAAATGGACAGCAACCCAATTTCCAAGTCCTTCACTTATCTTCACAGTGATTACTTTTTAAAAGAAATAGCATGAGTCAGCACTGAATCTTTCACAGTTGCAACCATGTTACCTAATTCTTCCTGGGACTGCAGGTAAAAAAGAACTAGACACTATCATTTCTTTTTCATCACTTGATTCCAGCTAATTTTTTTTTTTTTTTTTTTGCTTTTTTTGAGCAGCCACTAAATACGATATACTGGCTGGTACTATGTTAAGCACTGTGATGGATACAATAACATTAAAAAGCCTAATACAGACCCTGAAGAAGTTTATAATCTAGTATTACAAATAATTCTACCATTATCAATTTGCATTTGTATAGCTTTGCCATTTTCGATAAACTTTTCCTCCCATTATGCCCCATGTTCTTCATAACAACCTTACCAAAGAGGCAGAGAAATACCATTATTCACATTTTAGGGTTGTGGAAACTAGACAAAGGCACTCACCTATCTTGGGTTAGAATGTAGTGAAGCGTTGCAGAATATGCCACCCAAAAATATGCTTCTATGGCACAGGGTTTTCTGAGCCCACTGAGAAACAGCAGAGATAGGAAAATTTCTGAGAATACTAAAAATTACCCTTTTGAAAGGAATATTTACATTTATAAAGGAAATCTCCATTTGTGGGGGTGTCTCCCTCTCCTTACCAGGAAGAGAAGGATGAATCAATGTGATGAAGTTGCAGATTTAAATCTGCACAACAAACCTTACTCTTTTTTTTAATGGTGCTTTTCTTGGTAACTCCCCTCCCCTAATAATTGGTGTCCTCACGCCTTTCTTTTGTTTTTAGCTGGACATGGTATTTAGGCTGGTGGTTTAGGCTACCTCAGGGAATTTTAACTCACTTTTACCAGGGTATCTTCCATGTATACATGAGGTATGCATATTAATAAACTTCTGTTTAGTTTTTTTCTTGTTAATCTTTTATTACGGGGGGGGGGAATAAAACTTATGTAAATTAGAAAGAAGTAAAACTGTCACTATTTTTGGATGTCATGATTTTATATATAGAAAACTCTAAAGATTCCGCTAAAAAACTGTTAGAAATAACAAATTAAAGTTTCACGGTACAAAATCAATATACAGAAATCTGTTGCATATTTACACACCAACAACCAACTTAGAAATTCAGAAAAAGATTCATTTATGATTGTGTCAAAAAGCATAAAATAACTAGAAATAAATTTTAAAAAATAGGTGAAAGACTTGCATACTTAAAACTATAAGACATTGATGAAAGAAACTGAAGACACAAAAAGGTGAATATTCCATGCTCATAGATGAGAAGAATTAATCTTGTAAAAAATGTTTATATTATCCAAAGCAGTATAGGCATTCAATTAATCTCTACCAAAATTCCAATGGCACTTTCCAAAGAAATAGAACAAACAATCTTAAAATTTATATGGAACCAAGAAAGATCCCAAATGACCAAAGCAATCTTGAGAGAGAGAAAAAAAAATGATAGAGGCATAATGTTCCCTGATTTCAATTATTTTTACAAAGCTATAATAATCAAAACAGTGTGATATTGGCATAAAAACAGGCACATAGATCAATGGAACAGAATAGAGAGTTCAGAAATAAACCCATGCCTGTATGGTTGATTAATTTATGACAATGAGGCAAGAACACACACGGAATAAGGAAAGTCTCTTCAATAAATCGCATTGGGAAAACTGCAAAAGAATGAAACTAGACCACTATCTTACACCATACACACAAAAATTAATTAAAAAGGGATTAATAACTATAATGCTTTGTATGGGTCCAGAATGAGTATTCCCAGCTAATTATTTAAAGCTAAAAACAATTAAAGTTCATCAAATTCAAGAAGAGTTATATATGTTTGTTTGTTTGTTTTTACCTCCTCCTTACCTGTCTAAAGGAATTCAGATAGAAAATATGTTTCAGGAAGGTAGGCTTAGCCTATTCACCTTAGCATATGTGAATTACGTTTAGCAAACAGGGAAGATCCATGCAAGAGTATGTTTGTTAGATGTGCTCTGTTGTTTCCAGGTGGCCCAGCAAGAATTTACCACATATTTGCTCATTCTCATCTACTTGTGAATTACCAATTTTCCCTTTGAAGTCCCAGAGTCCTGCCTCCCACTCTTTACTCAAGAATGGAATATAAGCCTCAAGTACCTAATATGTCCTTCAGTCCCCTATTCTCATGGAACCCCCACATATACATATGTAATAAATTCGGTTATGTTCTCTTGTTAATCTGCCTCATGTTGATTTGCTAGTACAGTTAGAATTTAGAAGAGCAGAAGAAAAACTACTTTTCCACCCTAGAAGAAGACACAGATGATAAGGTCTTGGTAGTTTTTTTTTTTTTTTTTGGCATCTGACTCCAAAGGCAATGGCAACAAAAACGAAGATAAACAAATGAAAATATATAAAACTATAAAGCTTCAGCACAGTGAAATCATTAATAAAATAAAAAGGTAGCCTACTATATGAAATAATAGACATTTTTCCAAAGAAGACATACAGATGGCCATCAGGCATATGAAAAGATGCTTAACATCATTAATTATCTGGGATGTGCAAATCAAAATCACGATAAGATATTATTTCACACCAGTCAGAATGGCTATCATCAAAAGGACATGAAATAATAAGTGTTGGCGAGGATGTGAAGAGAACCTTCATGCACTGTTGATAGGAATATAAGTTAGTGCAGCTAATATGGAAAACAATATGGAGGTTCCTCAAAAAATTAAAAATAGAACTGACATATGATCAAGCAAATCCACTTCCATGTATTTACCTGGAAAAAAAAACACATTAATTCGAAAATATATGTTAATTGCATTACTTACAATAGCAAAAATACAGAAGGAATCAAAATGCCCACAAACAAAGATGTGATAAGAGCGGTTTGGAGAAACATGATGGAGTGAGAGATGTCCCCAGGTCTCACCTTTTGAAACAGTAATAAGCTGAACATCTAAAACTCAACAAAAAACACCCAATCTACACATCTGCACGTCTCAGTGAGGTATCTATGCATAAGAGTGACCACAGGTCAGAACCCTGGGTGTCAGACAGTGGACTTGGAGAAATAAAGAGGCAGCCTCTTGCAGCCGCTGAAGCTCCTTGAAGGAGGAGAGGTGGAGGTGCAGGTGTGACGGCTTCCCTGAACAGCCCTGCCTGGAAGTGTCAGGACTTCTACACAGCAGCAACAAGGCCCAATTATCAGGGCAGAAAACAGAGAAGTGAAACTGGATTGCAGAGAAACAACAGTTGATTTTTACTGGCTGCAGTTGCAAAACAGAGGATGAACTGCAGCTTCCAACCCACAACCCAGAGGGCACCTCCCCGCATACCTTACGAGACCGATCATTGCGGAGCCCCAGGGGATTCTGAGCAAACACTACCGACACTGTCGCTAACACTGACAGGGACTGAAACTGAGGGTAACAAGCATGATTAAATATCAATGAGAAAATAAAAAGGCATGCTTAAGGCTTTATGTAAAGCAGGGATCCAAGAGGCTTAGACGCTACCTACTGGAAACCAAAAGAAAAATGCCTTCTTTAGCAGCAGGCTAAAGAGAGACCTTTATATAATATGTCTTCTTTCTGTAAAAACAACAGAATACACTTTCATTAATGCCCAGGTGGAGAAATACTTGATTAAACATGAACAACCAACGTGACAAGGCATCTCAGAAAAAAAAAGAGAAAAATCTACAGAAAATAAGCTTACAGACTTAAAAATAAGTGATTTAAATGACAAAGAATTCAGGATGGTATTTCTGGAAAAAAAAAAAAACAGTGAGTTCCAAAAAGAGTCATATCAGCAGTTTCATGAATTGAAAAAAACAACTGGATGTGCAGAACAAGGAGATTGAAACCCTCAAAAAAACAAGAACAGACTGTCTGCAGATAAAAAAAAAATACACTGCAAGAGTTGAAAGATGAAATAGCAAGCTTGGGAAATAGAGTGAAACAAATGGAGGAAAGGATCAGTAATATCAAAGACACAAATCTAGAAATAAATCAGAAGGAAGAAGAAAGAAACTGAAAAATGAAAAATAATGAAAGAGAAATTCGAGAACTAGCTGATACCATCAGGAGAGGAAACATAAGAATAATGGGCATTATTGAAGGCAAGGAAAAGGAACAGGGACTAGAAATCATTTTCAAATGAATAGTTGACAAGAATTTCCCAAATCGAAGGAATGAGCTGGAGCTTGGAATTTAAGAAGTCAACAGAACACCCAATTACCTCAACCTAAAAAGGCCTTCACCAAGGCACACTGTATTAAAATTATCAAAAATCAATGACAAAGACAGATTTCTCAGGGAAGCCAGGGAGAGGAAAATTGTAACTTATAAAGGAAAGCCTATTAGATTATCCTCGGACTTCTCAGCACAAAGCTTACAAGCCAGAAAAGAATGGAATCAAATATTTAAACTATTAAGTGAAAGGAACTATCAGCCGAGAATACTGTATCTAGCTAAGCTCCCATTGAAATATGAAAGAGAAATTAAGACATTTCCAGACTTACAAAAATTGAGGGAATTCTCCACTACGAGGTCTGTACTACAGGAAATACTAAAACAAAATGACAAAAAATACATAATTAAGAGTAAAGTAGCTATCAGGCAAATAGAATTTGCAATCCTTACTAAGAGCAGGGCATTATAAGCTTAAATAATAAGAAGAGAATTGCTATACACACATAGTAATGAATGTTCAGCATACATAGGGACAAATTGAGATAAGAATGACTGAAAATGAGAGGATTTAAAGGTCCAAATTCTCAAAGTGGAATAGAGATAAGGTACATGCAGAAGAAAATGGACAAATGTGTGTGTGTGTGTGTGTGTGTGTGTGTGTGTGTGTGTATATATAAAACTATATTTTACATATTCGCAATGGTAACAACACACTGATTCAGAATTAAAATACACGGCATGAATCAAGAAGAAGCAGAAGCAAAACCCACAAAAGCCAAGCAAAAAAAAAAAAAAAAAAAAAAAAAAGCAAGCAATGGAAGAAACACAACACTGAGCTACTAGAACACAAATACAAAATAGCTGTAAAAAGACCTCATATTTCAATATTCACCCTAATGTAAATGGAGTGAACTTCCCAATAAAAAGGCACAGAGCTGCAGAATGGATTGAAAAACAAGACCCAACCATATGCTGCCTCCAGGAGACACATCTCAGCTCCAAAGACAAATATAGACTCAGAGTGAAAGGGTGGAAAAATGATACTTCAAGCAAATGGCATTCAGAGAAAAACAGAAGTAGCAGTACTAATATCAGACAAAATAGACTTCGAAATAAAAAAGGTAAAGAAAGATACTGCGGGACACTTCATAATGAGAAAGGGAATCATGCACCAAGAAGACATAAAACTTATTAATATCTAATGCTCCTAATCAGGGAGCCCAGAAATATGTAAAGCAATTACTAACAGAACTAAAGTGAGAAACAGATCAAAACACTATTGTAGTAGGGGACCTAAATACCCCACTGTCAGATATGGACAGATCATACAAACAGAAAATCAAGAAGGAAATAATACCCTTAAATGACACATTAGACCAACGGGATATAATTAACATTTATAGAGCCTTCCATCCCAAAACAGCTGCTTACACATTCCTCTCTAGTGCACAGGGAACATTCTCAGAATCTACCACATACTGGGACACAGAAATAACCTCAACGAATAAATATAAGAGGGTTGAAATCATATCAACCATATTCTCTGATCACAATGCTTGGAAAATAGAGATGAACTGCAAAAAGAAAGCAGGAAAAAGCACAAATACATAGAGATTAAACAACGCGCTACTGAAGAATAACTGGGTCAAGGAAGAAATAAAAAGAGAGATCAAGAGATACATAGAAATGAATATTAATGATAGTACAACATGCCAAAACTCTTGGGACACAACAATAGTGTTCATAAGAGGAAAGTTCATATCATAACAGGCCTATCTGCAAAAACAAGAACAAGCTCAAATAAACAAACTAATGCTTCATCTTAAAAAAACTAGAAAAGGAAGAAAAAATGAGACCTAAAGTTAACAGAAGGAAAGAAATAATCAAAATTCGAGCAGAAATAAATGTAACAGAAAACACAAAAAAAGAAAACAATAGAAAAATAAATGCAACAAAGAGCTGGTTCTTTGGGAAGGTTAATAAAATTGACAAACTCCTGGCTAGACTCACTAAAGAAAAAAGAGAAAGGACACAAATAAACAAAATCATGCATGAAAGAGGGGAAATTACAACAGACATTGCAGAAATACAAAGGATCACACAAGAATACTATGAAAAGTATATAACACCAAAATTAATAACCTAGAAATGGACCAGTACTGAGAAAAATACAATCTTCCTAGACTGAATCAAGAACTGGAAAATCTAAATAGACTTATCAGCAGTATGGAAATTGAAACAATCATTAAAAACTGACCAAAGAGTAAAAGTCCAGGACCAGATAGCTTTACCAGTGAATTCTACCAAACATTCAAAGATTTAATACCTATTCTCTTCAAACTCTTCCAAAAAATCAAAGAGGAGGCAATACTCCCCAACTCATGTTATGAAGCCAATATTACTCTGACACCAAAACCTGGTAAGGATTAGACAAACAAACAAACAGAAAACTACAGATCAATATCTCTCATGAACACAGATGCAAAAATCCTAAATAAGATACTAGCAAACCGAATACAGCAACATATTAAAAAGATTATACACTACGATCAAGTGGGCTTCATCCCAGGGGCACAGGGATGGTTCAATATACACAAATTAGTTAATGTGATACACCACACAAATAAATTAAAAAATAAGAATCATTTAATCATATCAACGGATGCAAAAAAAAAAAAGTCTTTGTGAAGATACAATATCCATTTATGACCAAAACTCTTAACAAAATTTGTATAGAAGGAAAGTACCTTAACATAAAAGGTCATTTATGACAAACCCTCAACCAACATTATACTTAATGGTGAAAATCTAAAAACCTTCCCTCACAGATCAGGAACAAGGCAAGGTTGTTCACTATCGACACTGTTATTCAATACAATATTGCGGGTCCTAGCAAGTACAATCGGAGAAGAGAAAGATATAAAAGGCATCCAAATAGGAAATGAAGTCAAACTGTCACTATTTGAGGGTGACATGATTCTCCACATAGAAAACCCTAAAGACTCCAAAAGAACGCTACTAGAAACAATAAGCAAATACAATAAAATTTCTGGATACAAAATCAATGTTCAAAAATCCATAGTGTTCCTATACTCTAATAATGAAATGTCAGAAGAAGTAGAAAAAAACAATTCCTTTTGCAATTGCACCAAAAAGGAAAAAAATATATTTAGGAATAAATTTAATGAAACACATATAAGACCTATATAATGGAAACTATAAGACCCTATTAAAAGAAATTGAAGAAGATAGAAATGGAAAGATATTCCATGTTCTTGGATTGAAAAACATCAACATAGTTAAAATGACCTTATTACCTAAAGCATTATACAGATTTAATGCAATCCCCATCAAAATCCCATTGTCACTTTTTAAAGAAACAGAAAAAAAAATCATCAGATTTGTATGGAAGCACAAAAGATCCCGAAATGCCAAAGCCATCCAGAGAAAAAAAGAACTAGGTTAGAGGCATCACTCTGCCCAACTTCAAATTATACTACAAAGCGATAGTAACCGAAATGGCATGGTATTGGCAGCAAAACAGACACATGGACCAGTGGAACAGAATTGAGAGCCCAGAAGTAAACCCATATTTACATGGGGAAATAATTTTTGACACAGAAAGCCAAAAACATACAGTGGAGAAAGTAAAGGCTTTTCAATCAATGGTGCTGAGAAAACTGGAAAGCTACCTGTAAAAGAATGAAATTAGACTCTTGTCTCTCACCACACACCAAAATTAACTCAAAATGGATTAAGGACCTGAATATAAGACCTGAAACAAAAAAAAATGCATAGAAGAAAAAA
Source organism: Rousettus aegyptiacus (assembly GCF_014176215.1). Classification (NCBI taxonomy): domain Eukaryota; kingdom Metazoa; phylum Chordata; class Mammalia; order Chiroptera; family Pteropodidae; genus Rousettus; species Rousettus aegyptiacus. Next base: position 55,270,692 of record NW_023416312.1, on the reverse strand, counting down.
TAGGAACTAAACACAAGGACCTTGGACTTAAAAAAGGATTTTTAAGTCCTCAAAAGGCAAGGGAAGTAAAAGCTAAAATAAATGAATTGGACTACATCAAACTGAAAAGCTTCTGCTCAGAAAAAGAAATCAATAAGGTAAAGGGTGAACCATCTGAATGGGGAAATATATTTGCAAGCAATGCCTCTTATAATGGCCTAATATCCAAAATATATAAACTCATACAACTTAATAACAACAACAACAATAACAACAAAAACAAATGAGTCAATCAAAAAATGGGCAGAGGACCTGAACAGACACTTTTCCCTAGAGGACATACAAATGGCCAACAAACATATGAAAAGATGGTCAATGTCGCTAGCTATTAGGGAAATGCAAATAAAAATCACAACGATATACCATGTCACACCTGTTAGAATAGCTATAATCAACAGGACAATTAATAGCGAATGTTGGAGAGGATGCGGAGAAAAAGGAACCCTCATACACTGCTATTGGGACTGCAAATTGGTACAACCACTATGGAAAAAAGTATGGAAGTTCCTCAAAACACTAAGAATTGACCTGCCATATGATCCAGCAATCCCTCTACTTGATATTTACCCCAAAGACTTGAAAACCCATATCCGAAAAGATAGTTGCACACTGAGGTTCATAGCAGCATTATTCACAGTGGCCAGTATATGGAAGGAACTGAAGTGTCCTACGAAAGATGAATGGCTAAAGAAGTTGTGATACTTATATACAATGGAAGATTACTCAGCCACAAGAAGAGATGAAATACTGTCATTTGTGACTACTTGGATGGACCTCGAGATAATCATGCTAAGCGAAATAAGCCAGACAGAAAACGTTGAATCACATGATATCACTTATATATGTGATATAAACCTGAAAGCAACAAATGAATAAGACAAACAAAGACTCATGGAAATGTACAATAAACTAGTGATTACCAGAGGGTGGGGGGAGGTGGAGGGAAGAGGTAGAGGAGGTAAAAGGGATCAAATATATAGTAGCTGAAGGAAACTGGACTTTGGGTGGTAAACACACAATGAAATATATAGATGTCAATTTATAATGTATACGTGAAGATTATATAATTGTATTAACCAATGTTACCCCAATAACCTTAATTTTTTAAAAAAGCAAAAAAACAAAAAATAAAAAGATGTGATATACATGCATGTACGCAATCTAATACACTCAGCCATGAATGATGTAATCTTGACATTTGTGACAATGTGGATGGACCTAGAGAGTGCTACACTAAGTGAAATAAATTAGACAGAAAAAGAGAAATGCCATATGATTTCACTTATATATGAAATTCAAAAACAAAATAAATGAATGAACAAACCAAAACAAAACTCATAGGTACAGAGGACAGATTGGTGGTTGCCAAAGGGGAGAGGTGGTTGGGACTGGGTGAAATGGGTAATGGGGATCAAGAGGTACTAACTTCCACATATAAAATAGGTCATGTATAGGATGGTGACTATAGTCAATAATACTATATTGCTAATTTGAAAGTTGCTATGTTGTACATCTGAAACTAACATAGTGTTGTATGTCAGTTATACTTCAATTAAAAAAATCCAACCTGAGATAGCTATAATTCATCCATAGGCATGTACTTAAATAGAAGGTAAATTATTTTCTTTACACTTTTAGTGTATTATCTATTGACTTTTTTTTTTTTGTAACTGTACCTGCCTGAATATAAATTGGTTGAAGTTAAGTGTTATAACCTTTGCCCTCTAACTGATAAAAATAGCTGACGGGGTTTAGAACATGCTACCCCGAAATACAGCACTGTGGCATATTGAATATTTTAAGCTGAAGGCCTTTGAGAAAATGAAAGCAGCAGGAAGGTCACTCTGACCTTCTCTTGGAACTCCTCTCCAGAAATAAGTCATAAGGCCTTATGTGAGAGGGGGTTTCTTATATCCAGAGGAAAGGACCATCTTTATGTCCAAGAGGGAGGTACACGAAGAAGAATTCAAATGAAGGGGACTTGCTAAGTTCCCCCCAGTTTATTACACTTACCTCATACTCTTTACCCTATCATATCTTTCCATGACTCTCCACTCTTTATCAATCCTAGCATAAAAATACTCAGGTCTAATGATTTCTTTGAGTCTTAATTTCCTAATAAAGGCTACCCTGTCACATGAAAGTTACATTCAATAGATTTATATGTTTTTCTCCTGCGAATCTATCTTTGTCAGTTTAATTTTTAGACCCAGCCAGAGACCCCAAAACAGATGAGTGAAACTTCTTCCTCTCCTTCACAGTATTACTCCATCAAACACTTGGCAGAGAAAATTCGTTATCATTATACTTAATCTTGATGTAAAGAGTAATTAACACGGAACACTTGTTCCATTAGAACTGGGATAAGTATTCACAGAGCACTGGGGATGAAGTTTATGTATCTCACAGCTAATTAAGTCAAATCCATTTAAAATTCCTCATCTTTGTAGGCAGTATATGAGTTATGATCTTAATAAAAAAACTTGAAATTTTAAATATCATTACTGCTGGATTGTTGAGAACATGAAAAAATCAGCTTGAGATCCACTTAACCTTAACACAAGCTTTAGTTAGCAACATGACATACTCATTTAAATAAAAGAGAGCCACAAATATACAACCTATTGAAGAATACAGAAAGCATTTCCTCTTTCCATAACCTGTCACACAAGATTCTTCTGAATGCTAAAAAAAATATTAATTTTTCCATGTAATTTGAATACATCATTTTTAGTAAAAAGTTGTGTTTCAAAAAATTTACCTTAAAATAATATTAAGGCATACTAAAGTAGCTGAAATGTACTTACAAATCACACATTATGTAATAAATGTGTCGACAAATACTTTAAAATGTGAAACATTAACAAGAACAATATGGAACGCACATATTAATTTTCATTTGGATTCAACATGGCACTTTAAAATAATCCGGAATACAGACGAAAAATCTTTTAAAAATCAGATTACAAAATATAGGCATAGGGTCTTTAAATAATATAACAAAGATAGCATAGTCAATGAGGACTTTTGAAACAAAGTTTCTAGTTTTTAACATATAGGAGGCAATTATGTTAATGGGAGATGGAACGATTTTGTAATGGCCACACTTTTCCACAGATGGCCTAAATCAGCTGGGTATAAAGAAAATGCTTTTAAATCAGCTTCCAGTTAAAGCTACAAATTAGATGGTTATTACAGAAGTAAGGGGTACACTCAGCACTCTTACTTTTCTCTACTCCCTTTCATTACTCACTCCCTTGTGTCTTTTGTGCATATTTCTTTTCACCCTCCCTTGAAAGACAGAATCTATCTTTGCATTCTTAGACACCCAACAGAGTGATCTTGCCATTAATTTAGTCAAACAAATTTATAAAGTGCCTACTATGTTCCAGGTATCTTCTAGGTGCTGAGGATATAGTAATGAATATTCACATAAAGTCACTAGTTACTGCCTTATGGAGATTACAGTTTAGTGGGAAAACATACATGAAAAAAATACATTTTAAACAATCTAAATTACGAGTAAAGAATTTTGATTGCAAAGCATAGGTTGTTAAAGAGTGTCATATTTGGAAGACCTAGTAGACTTGTTGGGAGTGTGGGTGGGCCATGAGTCTGGTAAAGCCTCTTGGAGGATGAAACATTAAAACTGAGACCTGAAGGGAAAAAGCCAGCAGAAGGAGCACTGGGAGAGGGTGAGTGGAAACTCTGAAAGATATTAAATATTCTAGACATGCGAAGAAGAAAAAAAGGCCTGGAAGCCTAGAGCCTACAGAGTAAGTGGGAGACAGGAGGGAGACAGTTTCTGAGGTATATAGGGGCCAGATTCTACAAGTCTCTTGACATTTTGAATTTTTTCCTCAGAAAAATGTAAGTCACTGAAGAGTTTTAAACAAGGAAGTGATAAGATCAGATGTCTTTTGCATAAAGGCATAAATATGCTAGCTTAAGTTAACCCACATACACACACACAACATACACTAACAATAATAATAAAAAATAAAAAACCTGGGACTAATGGAATATAGAATACTGTCCAAATGATAGTAAGTCTAGTTGGCAGATCCAAACTACTGATGATAATAGGACATATTATATAAATATCCAGTTAAAGTATATTTGGTAAGTTACTAAGAATATTATATAGAATCAAAGGCAGCTAAAAAACAGCAGCTATGAGACAATACATAACTATTGAGATTGGCACATAAATAGTTGTGTTTAGAGTAACAGAAGAGTTATAACATTTTGAGATTGATGTGTATATTTTGGAATGTCAGTATTATTATTTAATATTCAGAGTATGTATACACAGATGTTAATGAGATCAAGTCCTACCTCCAGCCCTGCCTCACATTCAGCTCTCAGTATCATTTATCATGTGGCTACTATGTATAAGAAATTGTGAGAGATTAAGTAGAAAAAAAGAAAGTAAAGTGATAAGACATGGCTTCTAATGATTGCTGAATTTATAAACTAGTGTTGGGAGACAGATAAATAATATCAGAGCAGCAGTAGCAGGAACTAATGTTTACTGAATTCTTAGAAAGAATCAGACATTGAGCTAAATGCTTTAGAAGCCTTATTTTATTTAATCTTCCCAATGGTCCTATGATGCATATATACATACTAATAGTAACTCCATTTTACACATAATGAAATTGGCCTTGGGGAAGTCAACTGACTTTCTCTGTGACATCTCTATAGTAAGTAGTGGATTCAGGGTTTGAACCTGTGTACCCTTCCCCATGACCGCACAATACAAAACTATGCACTTAATCAGCATGCTATACTGCTTCCCTTGTTTGGAAAATAAATAAAAGTGTGTGGCAAAATAAACTAAACTCCAAGAAAGATGTGGAAACACATAGCAAGGAGTGATGCTTACATTATTAGGAAAGGTTTCAGAAGAAAGTAAATTTGCAGTTCCATCTGGAGGTATGGAAAGGATTTCCCTACCCAAAGAGAAGACACCCCAGGCAATGAGAATAACATGAGCAGTGGTATAAAAATATCTGGAGTTATCAAGGAACTTTTACTGTTCTGAGGTAACATAATTTGGGGACACAACGAGATGCAGAGGAGATGCCCATCATGAGTAGCAGAACAAGCCACCCTAATAACATATGCCTCTTTGGCATGAGGGTTATTTTGAGTTGAAGACACTTGAAAAAACAGCAAATGCAGAGAGGCTTTCTCTGAACTCCCCTTATTTGTTTAAGACAGATCCTCCAAAAGAAACTCAATTGTCATAAATCTCCTCCCCAGGGTTTCATCGACCAGAGAAGGTTGCCTTTAATCACAGGAAAGGAGACTATAAGTTGATCTCAAACTTTGTCATACACTATCATGCTTCCAGCTATTTTTCTAAGGTCCATTCATCTTTTCTAAAAATCATTTACTCTCCTCCAAGTAGTCTATAGCCCCTCTCCACTTCCCCTATTAAGCCAGTATATGAGCTCTCAAATCTCATAATCTCATTGTTTGCTTGGGTATTCCCTTTTTCCCTCTGTGATGTCCCTGTGCATATATCAAAAATTAATAAATCTGTATACTTATTCTCCTGTTAATCTGCCTTTTGTCAGTTCATTTCATAGACCTGGTTATTGAACCTCGGAACATAGAGGGCAAGTCTTTCCCTACTTACACCTGGAAAAGTGTTAAATGCATGTTAAAGTTTTCAAGTTTTCTTTGTAGGCAATGAGTGATCAATGGCTTTTATATAGAGGAGTAATATGACCTTACCTGTTTGTAGGAATCTAACTCTGGTGACAGTAAGAAGGATGCTTTGGAGAAATGAGACACTGAACGCTAGGAGAGCACCTAGGAAGCTAACAGAATAGAAAGCAAAGGGTAGATATAAGAAATATGGAGGAGATAGAGACCATGGGATGTGGTGACTAACTACATGTCAGTGGTTAGAAAGAGGGAAGTATTGAGGATACCATTTAGGTTTTCTAGTCCACCTGACTCAGAGTATGCTTGGTGTTTACTTGTTCTTTAATAGGACTTAGGAGACAAGAAAGGGAACATTATTTTGGGCGGGGGAGGAAGGAGGGAAAATAATGACTAGTTTTCAACACAGTGAGCTTGAGATATCTATGAATAGATATCTACATTTGTTTCCCTACATTTATTTGCAAACATTGAGATGGTCATATCTAACAGGCAGTTGGAAGTCAGCGCGTCTTTGGTATCTTGGAGATCAGCTTGGGTGGCAACAGTGAGAACTGCAAAGCAAAGTAAAATGGAGCAAAGACTTCCTCTTTTTCAATCAGATCTAGGTCAGAATGGTGCCTTAATAGTTCTCCCTTAACACTCTTGTTGGTCCAATAAACATCCCCTTCATCTGAATATGTTTGGTCTTGATATGCACCCCTGAAAATAAAGAACATTATGGACTTAAAAAATAAAGAACATTATGGACTTAGCACAGTCTGTGGTAACAGTTTCCAATAATTAAAAAAGATCATTTTACTACAAATGTCAATGAAGCAAAACATGTAGTGTGAATTCTGCCAAAGGATATATCCCTGGGGAACTGAGTTTTATTGTTTTGGGTAGTGACAGAACTGAGTTTAAGACATATTATGACAGACTCAAGAATAACTGTAAATAGTTATAAAATTCGTTAAAAATGGTGATGCCAAGTATCTGAGAATCCCTGTTTCATCATTTTTGTGTGTACTTTGTGATTTTTATTTTTTTTAATTTTTACTACCCAAGTACTTCTGCTATGTCTGATGCTTTAGAATGAAAATCTAGGTAGTTGGAATTGTTCACTGTAAAATAATTCTCTAAATTCTTTGGGCATTTTATTTTTCTAGTTTCCTACATTTGTTTTCAAATGCCTATTTCAGGTTTGGGGATTATTATACTGACTTGTACATAGTTTCCAAACATGCATTTTCAATCCAAGCAGGAGTTTCAAATTCAGCTGAAAATGATTTATTGTTTTTTTTTTATCTTTCCTTAACTAAAATCACCAGCGAGGTAAAGAAGTAGCATCAACAAATAAATAAATAAATAAATAAGCGAGCGCAAAATCTTCTGGACCAAGTTGACTCATCTAGGTAAGAGGTAACTGTGTATTTAAATAACCTGTGAACTGATGTAACATATTTAATCCCTTTTTAGCATGGAAAGGGTGGTCTATAGAATTCACTTCTCACAGAAATGAAAATGGAGAGACTAAAGTAGAAATTTTGTAAGATTCCTTCTAGCTATAAAGGGATAGATTCTATAAGTATTTAGGTTAAATAGAAGCATGAGCATCTTGAGAAACAGCAATTAAAGTGCTTGGATTTCTTTAATGAAGGTACTTGAATATATTATACATGCTAGTTGCTTAATTTTATACTAAATCTTCCTATTCTAGATCAAAAGTAATTGGTGGTAAAATATATATTTTGTAAATTTTTTTTTGTATTTCCTATGATTTCTAAAATAGGGTTAAGGGCCTAATAAGTACTTAGCAAACTCATCCTGAATTTAAGCTATAATATGCTATCTCAAAGGCAGCATTGAAACACTACTTTATGTTTCTAACCCCATGGCTTATTGAGGACTCTTATGTCTTGATTTGGGCTGTTTGCCACCCCTGACATTAGAAGTCTCTCAAAAAGTTGTGTTTTTTTTTTGCACCACATTTCTAGGCTTTCAGTAACTCTTTATCTAATTTTAAGGTTCTCTAAACATATATGCATTTATGTGTATGTATATATATATGTACCTACACATGCATGTAGTATGTGTATATATACATATGTAAGAATTTATTAATTTTACTGCAATGCTAGTAGGTGCTGTGTTTTTTCTAGTATCAATTTAATGTATACCTTAAATATGAAATTGCATTAATCGTGAAAGACATTTTTAGATTATTTCTATAGAAGAAGCTATTCAAATACAGTAGCTTTACTTCCAAATAACATTGTCTTTCTTTTTTTTTTCTTTTGTTGTAAAGATAAAAATGTGCCCTGTGAAATTTTTCTGCTTGAGGAAAACAAACAATAACAAATAGCTTCAGTAGTGTTCAGTCTGTGACATGGATATAAAGAAGGACTGAAAATCTGTGTTTAATGTGTTTGCTGCCTCGAAGTGTTTCTGACATCTCAAAAAATTATGTGATCTTAGGAATCATATATGTTTCAATATCAATGTGTTATTCAAAGCAACTACTTGGACTGAAAAAAGAAGGCAGGATCTCAGATATTTGCACTCCCATGTTCATTATAGAATCATTCACAATAGCTAAGAGGTGGCAAAAATTTAAATGTCCTTCAATATATGAATAAAGAAAATGTGGTATATATACACAATGAAATATTATTCAACCATTAAAAAGAAGGAAATCTGTCATATGCCACAACATAGATGTAACTGGAGAACATTATGCCAAGTGAAATAAGCCAGACAGAGAAGGACAACAAGTACTGCATGATACCACTTATGTGAGGTATCTAAAGTAGTCAAACTTACAGAAGTAGAAAGTGTAATGGTGGCTGCCAGGAGCTTGTGGGGAGGAAAAATGGGGAGTTGCTGTTCAATGGTATAGTTTCAGTCATGCAAGATGAAAAAGTTCTAGAGATCTGTGGCAACACTGTACTTATAGTTACAAATATTGTATTGTATTGTACACTTAAACATCTGTTAATAGAATAGATCTCATATTACATGTTTTTATACCATATTAAAAAAAAAGGCAAACTTCTATTTAGGTCACTACTTCTACACACACACACACAAATACATGATGAATCCAAATTTTTACTTGTATATCTGAATAGTCTCCGGGTTCATCAAAGTTCAAGGTAGAGGGGTCAGTGACTGTCTCCTTCTCCCCTTTCAATTTAGTTCACAAAGACCTTGCTTAGGAGCAAAGGAAGTGTGTGTGTGTGTGTGTGTGTGTGTGTGTGTGTGTGTGTGTGTGTAGAGGGAGGGCAGGAAAAGTACCAGTGGATGTACCTAGATAGACTTTGAGACATATTTGAGAGCTACTTTGTGACAATGCCAAGAGAAGACTTTAAGTGTTAGGCAGTTACCTAGGGAACAGCAATAGAATTAGAGCTATAGTGATAATAATAGTGATAATAGAAACATTCTGTGATTAAGCTGACCATAAGGAGAGGACCTGGCTGGCTCCCTCCTGTGTGCTCTCCCCTTTGTAACACCCAGGTGCCCTGGAAGACATGTTGCTACCTGAGAATGCTGAAAGTAGTCATTGGTGGGTCTAAGGAAATTCCGATGTAGAGATAAGTGCAAACAAGTGGTGTGACACTTATACAATTGTTAATGTATATTTCTATTGTATATTAATACTTGAATCACTCTGATATAAGTTTAGTATTTTTTTTTATTGTTGTTTTTAAAGTGGGTGTTTTCCCTTAGCATCTCAATGTATTCTCATTTTAGTGAGGACAATAGTGGTGGCAGGGATTGAGTTTTACTCATTTATATATATAAACAAAAATACATATCTTTTATCGACAAATGCCCAGGTATTGTCAAGACATAACAGCAAAGTGTCCCAAGATGTTAGATTGTTAGTTTTTTTGCATAAAATGCATATCCAAACACATATTAACTGAACAGCAGATGGCAGAGAAAAAAAATCAGTTAGATTGCAGTGTGGTTTAAATATACTCAGTAAGTTCTGTAAAGATGCAAACCTGGGCATAAGACACACCATATTGAATAAGCAAATGGAATGTCTAATCTGATTCTTTCATCTTTACTGCTTTTGATTTACCCTTTCTCTAAAAATATATTATAATTTTTATCTTGATGCCTTAAAGCTATTTTCTGATGAAAAGGGTGGGGGGCGAAAAGAATATGTTTATATCATAATACATCTTGGGAAATACTTAATCGAGGAATAAAGACTTTTAATGATGTGCAGTGCTTCCTAACACTCATTAGTGAATAAAATTAACTTAGATAAAAATATTAATGTACTAGCAAAAAATGAATATGGCTATATAGTCCAATATATATGAGAAGTTTCTTGAGCTCATCTTATGAATTGAATTAATAGAATATTTATGTTTAAATATTATTCAGCTTATAAATTATTTTCCTAAAGTAAAATAAAAGTAGAAATTAATAAGTATCTCAAAAGAACATTTGGGAAATAATTTAAATATTTGCATATTTACTACTAATTTAGAACTTTCAGTGAAAATTACATTTTATTTAAATTAGATTTAAGCTGAGGTACATAAAGTAAACAGGAGCATTGATAGATTATAGATCAAGAGAAAACAATAAGATAATCTAATACTTAAGGAGCTAATAATATACTTTTAGAGCAAAATGATGATATGATTAAAGGAGACTGCAAAATACTATACATATACATGTTTTGATATTATTACAAAATGAGAATACTCACATGACCCAAGCTAACAAATGGGAAGAAAAGTCATTGCTTCTGGAGGGGCATCTTTGCTTTTTGATGAATTAAGAATAAGTTAAACGGATTGTAGGTAAAGGTATGAAAAAAATGCTATTTAAAAAGGTAATATAAATATTAGAAAAATATTAACTTTGAAAAAAGATTAAATGCCTAACACAGAAATTTCAAAGATGTTTGTCCAAAAAATTAAAGCCAGTTGAACATTCTTATATTTTAGACTGCAGGCACAGACATTGATCATAGTATAATTATTTAGTTTATAAGTGGTGGAGAATCATTCTCGACCAGGTTTTCAAACCGTCCAATTAAACAACTTCCTTCTCTTGTTTTCTTTATTCTGCTCCTGTTTCTTCTGGAAATGACCAAGTAAAAACACCACAGAGACCTCTTTTATGAAAACCCAAAAAGCACTACATACATTGCTCTTCAGGACAGGTGTGCATCAATTACTATGGCAGGCCGTGAGCGAATTTTCGTTATTGTGATGCTGAGCTTAATATATGCACATTTGCCCAACAGGAGGATATTAATCAATCACGGAGAGTCACGGAATACAGCTCAGCACACACAACTGCGGACCACATCTTGCTTTCCTTTGATGCCACTTGGCTGGAACCTTAACTTGAGCAGCAACGTTATCCTTGTGAGACTAAGTTTTGTGCCATTCTGGACAAGCTGAAAATGGTATTGTCACAGTTCATTATAATTTTCATAGCAGCCATCTCACAGGCCTAGGAAGCAAGTCTGTTTTGTATGCATAAAAGAAAGTCCCAAGTCTCGGGCAGGTGGGTAGGTGGTTATTTCTGGCTGCAATTTTGCTAGGTTTCTAAATTTGTCCTGCTTTAATTAGGAGCTATCCTTCTGAGTTATTTTGATGCTAATAATATACGGCTGTCACATTCCTTGTACATGTTCCCAAACAGTGATACAAACATTATTAAATCTAATCAGTGTTTAAGGAGTATTCCATATGCTACCCACTGTGAATCTTTTGAAATGTCATTTTATTGGATAATGTATAATGAAAGGTTGGTATGTACAATGACATGCTTTTGTTCCATCAATGATTTTTACGAAAGATTTGCTACAGATGGTAGCTGCTTTCAATTTATATTTGACTGTATTTATAAAAGAATATTTTATTGATTAGATTTCTATATAATGTATGTTTTAATTCACAAAGCTTTTTCAACTCCAAAGAGGACAATAATCAACTTTCCCTTGACTAAATTAAAGAACAGAAACAATGCTGTAAATGACTAAAATACCTAAAGTAATATTAGGAAGAAAACCTAAGTAATGCAAAGTTTACTCTTGTCTAAGACATCTAAGTGACTGCCCAGACTGGACTACTGCTGTGCATCACACTATAACGTCCTTCCTGCTCTCTGTATTAAGAATCTACAAGTAATAGTCAATCCGGCCATTAAAAATAATTCTAACCAGATGGTCTTATATTCCTGAATGTGTACATATATTTTCTCTCCTTGAGCAATGCTATCAAGTATATTATGTCTCTAAGAAGCAGAGTTGCAGATGCAGACTGTGCACTAAGAAGGGACATCATCAACCTCAGAAGAGTCTGCTCATTGCTCCTATGCACAAAGCAGACAGTGTAACTTCTTCATTCACTTCTTCCATAGCCATGTGCACAAATAGCGATCACCATTAGGGTCACTATCTTTAAACTCTAAGATGACTGACGAATGTTTAAGAAAAACAATTTATTTTTATAGCTTTCCACCACTGCCTGAGAGAATATATAGAAAGAGCTGGCCAGTGCCATTTTCCTCTGGACATTGATAAATTTGAGTCTTAGCTTCATAGGCTTTTTATATTGCACTATGTGTAAGTTCTTCCAGATCACACAAACCTTTGTGTTTGAGTACGGACTATCAAAATATGTCTGTTAGATTAGATAGAAAAACAACAGAAGCAAACATTGAGATGCCATCATTAAAAAATACAAGAGATGAAAAGCAAAAAAATTTTTGTAAAAGACAGATTTTAAAAATTTACTATTTGACTAGTTTATTACACCTACTGTGAATATGGGGGTTGACTGTTTTGTCATTTTACTGATCTTATGATGCTTTCCAATCACTATGGCATTCTTTTCTAAGATATTATTTAATGTTAGTGAGCTATAAAGGGGTTTCTCTTTTTATTTTTCTTTCTCCAAATCTATCTTAAAAAGCACTAGAAGTGTGTGATTTCTTTACTGTTTACTTTTATAGTTAAAAGGACATTCAAAGCCTGGCAGGCAGGTACTGTTTTTTATAGTTAATGAAAGGAATTTTATATGAAATGACAGTTGCATTTGCTACCTGAAAACATTAAGTAGTACACAGACTTTTAGCTACATGAGCTATTTGTTGCTCCTTATTTTTAGCTTCTATATAGAAGTAAACAAGATGCAGCTCTTCTCATAAGCTCCACATCATCCACTGCCAAAGACTTGCCACAACCATTAGGAAAAGCAGCTTCCCTGACAGGAAATAATGGAAATCTTTGGATTACCCATGAAACACTAGTTGTCTCCTTAAATGTTTTATTAAAAGCAGAGTCATCTTTAGGCACCAAAGGGTAATTGTTTCCCCTTAAAGCTGGTTATTAGCAAAGTCAAATTCTAGTATTTAGATTCTGAATATATAAACACGGGCCAAATTGTAGAATTAGGTCCAATAAGTTAACTTGGTTTGGCCTGTGAAGAGCTTTCCTTTTCTATGCTTGCTTTTTTAAGGACTGGGAAAAACTTAAGAATCAATATTAAAAAATTACTACCTGCAAAGATATATCATTATTTACAGCAAATACTAGAGCTGCAAAAGACCTTTTGCTATTATCAACCTATTTTTTAATCTGAAAGAAAATCTCAAAGCACCATCTCTAATTTAACTTTTGATTTTGAGTGGTAGGTTTTCAATTAAAAACGTATTTTTTTCCCCTTGAAAAACTAATCAAGATCAGTAGATTCAGCTGGACTTGCAAACCTTTCCATTAAACCAGAGTGGCTAAGAGTTAGCAGTGCTTTCTGGTGTGTTTTGTTTCCACGTGCCTTCAGGCACACACATGTAATTTTGTGCTTCAAGGAGTTAGCACTTCATGAAAACAGAGATGAACAGTTATAAAACATACACCAGTGCCCTTTGGAAGTAATTAAAAAATGGCCTTTCCCTGTAGCTATTTCCTTTCCTTTTGGCATCGCCCCTTCTATATCCTATGTGTAGCTTCCCCTCTAACTCGCGAAATATATTTTATTTCTTTTGTACTTTTTCCCCAAAGAATCACATGCTTAAACTTACAGGAATTTGTCATTAATAATAGGACTAAGCTTCAAGTACGTTTTTTAAACTGCATTCAAACTAAAAGGAATAAACTCAGAAGAACATTGTCTCTAATTTACAAACTATGTCAACTCTTTTCTGTCTTGAAAGAATGCTTTACAATCTTCAAAGGGGTCTCCAAAGTGAGAAATATAAATAATATGTTTTCATTAAATACAGTGGGACATGTATTTGATGAATACATTAAAATTTAGTTACAATTAAAATTGCAGCTCTACTGCTGTGGGTTTTTGCATTTGACACTAACATTTGTTTATCTGAATACTTCATTAAAATTGTCTCTCCAAAATAAACCAAATATATTTCTAATGATATACATTAGCACAGCATTTGTTTAAATATGCCTAATATGGAAACAATTTCTTGTATGAATTTCAACCAGGACTGGAAGGCAACTTTAAAGATCTGGCAAGTAGAATTTTAAAACACATATCTATGTAAATGCATGCAAAGATATATGCATACATATATGTATGTGAATATGACTATAATTATACATAAGCCCATTTAATTGTTATTTCTTATTCTGAAATGATAATACTCTAAAAGGAAAGAAAACAGAGAGAAAACATACTAATTCTTTAAACATGTTTGATTTGTGCACTAGGGGCTATGATAATGTCTATATGATATGTTACTTGTTTTATTTCAGATTTTTAATGCACAGTAATGGTATGTTTCACATGGCATACTTTGATCTATGACATGTACAGAATGAGTCATGTTCTGAAGCTCTACAAAACACTTCATCCTTAAATTTGTTTCCATACCACTGCAAATGTAATCTTAATTTCCTAGTATATAACATGATTAAGAGGTTAATTCTCCATCTAATACTTTTTTCCAATCTCTAGCTATTAAAAAAATTACATAATGTTATTCTAAATAGTTCAGATAAGAAAATGTGCTCCTATTCTATTAACTTATAAATGATGTCAAAGGATAACTGACAACCATAGTGGACTCATAAATATTAAATGAATTAGTAATGAATATAACATAATATAATGTTTTATAGTATATTATATAATATACTATAAAACATTATATTATATACATGTGTGTGTGTGTGTGTGTATATATACACACACACACACACACACATATATATATCAGGTAAAAGGAAAGATCATTTGCTTGATTCTTAGGTTTTAATGTAAGAAATGTAAGAAATTTTCCAAGAGCTCAGATTTACCTACATACAGTGCAATCTCAACTTGAGAAATAATTTTAAGAGTAACTAATTTGTTCTAGTTTGCCTGGGACTTTCCCAGGTTTTTTTTAGCACTAGGAGTCCTGTGTCCATGGAAGCTCTTTGGTGCTTGGCAAAATCTGCAAGGTTGGTCACTCCAGAGGTAACACTCAAACATATAGTCCCTTAGGCTGTTTAATAATTTAAGGTCTGAATATTTCACAAAAACAAATAAACAGGCTTTTTTTTTGTTAGAAAGTAATGTGTCTCTAAGCATAAAATAACTTTAAAAGAATATATTTAAATATTTATTATGAATAAAATTGATAATATCCTGAGTCCCTACTCTGCACCAAGTGCTACACTAAGCACTAATTCTTTTCTGAAACAATATTATGAAAAATTTATATTAGAGATACTTTAAAGTTCTAATGCTCTATAAAAGAGTTAAATCCATCCAATTAGAACAGGAAAAATGATCATTTTCCAAATTTGATGTGTGTGTGTGTGTGCGCGTGCAGCTATACCCTAAAAATCTCTATGTTACCATGGAGAGGATAAGAAACATAGACTGAAACTCATTTATTGAAGAAGTGGAATAGCAAGCACCAGGGATAGCTAGAGAGTCAAGCAAATTCCTTATCAATTTCTATACAACTTCTTTTTTACTATATTATCTGTTTACTCATCAATTTTAGAAAATTCCCAAGGTTAGAAATGGGAAATAGTCTTGTTCAACATTCTAAATTTAAAGAATTAGAAAAAAAGAGTGTTTTGAGTAGTGTATCAAAGTGTAATGTTTCTCATCTTACCTTTGCCTCAAAATAGAAAAGAAAATACAGCTACCTTTTCTTGAAGACTCTCGTGTTTGAGTGCTTATGAGAAAGCAGTCTATATTTCTGATTCTATTAACAGTGCAAATGAAAGGCTTTATTTAAGTTTAATGTTTCTATAGTTTTACCACTACCCTTTCTTCAATTGTGGGTGATGATTAAGACACTGGTGATGATCTGATATGTTAAAAACTGTAATCAAGTTACAGTGGAATCATTACAATCACCAACAATGTCAGGACATACTGATTCTTAAAATAGAAGGGAGGAGGGGTACAGATAATTATTTTTCCCTTCAGCCACATTCATACCTATAAACAGTAGTACTACCATCACATTTTTACAAATGTGAAAGGCAATATTCTACAATTCTGTTAATTTCCCTCTAGCAGTATTAGCCCAAAATAGGCTCTCACAAAAGGACTATCTAGAATCTACTTCAACATGATTTGATGTTAATACTAATATTTCTCGTCAAATCACTGTATGAGTTTTAACATTGGCTTATTTAACTTGATTTATCATCAAGTAATAATAAGTACAAGAGTATGTCTGTTTATAAACAACTAAACCATGAACGATCATTCATAAGAAAATAAAGTGATATTTCAAGTCTGAATTTTGCCTTGCATTCCCTAAGCAAGAGAAGGTGGGGTATTTTTTTTTTTTTTGCCCTTAAACCTCTTATTTTAAAGCATTCTTACAAAGTTATTTGAGTTTAAAGAAGTTAATCATAAGAACTACTGACAAACAATAGACGGGACTGAAGAACTTATTTTGCAATCAGAAAAGTGGTGGTTGGGCCATCAAACGAACGATGATGTTGTAACATTATCATTGTTCACCTGCCTTAGTTCATTTATTATATATTGTACTCAGAATGGACACAGTAATCCTTCTGGTTCAAGTTCAACATAAAGTCATCCTGAATTTTCAGAAAATAATAGGAGCATTACAATACTCATAATGCAATTCATATTCCAAGCAATTTGCTTTCTCATTTTGCCTAGACACCCTGTACTGGTTTCTATTACCTTTCTGTTTCAATTCGTGCTGTTTCTATTATGGAAGCTAATACACATCTAACTTTTTCATTTGGCATCGACCCCAATACATAAACACATTTGCCCCATCTACACAAGACTGTTGTAAATTTTGCTCAAGGCAAATGG
Source organism: Rousettus aegyptiacus (assembly GCF_014176215.1). Taxonomy (NCBI): domain Eukaryota; kingdom Metazoa; phylum Chordata; class Mammalia; order Chiroptera; family Pteropodidae; genus Rousettus; species Rousettus aegyptiacus. Next base: position 55,253,692 of record NW_023416312.1, on the reverse strand, counting down.
AAACCCAGAGGGAAACTAGTCAATCTGTCAAAACATATTTTTTTCCTTAATGTGTAAATAAAGTTTGTCTAAATAGAGCTTGAGGTACAAAAATAAGAACTGGACCGTCTCCCTTCATCAAATTGCCTATGCTCCCTACCCCTCGTTTACTTGTTTCTTTGATCTTTATATATCATGGGGGTTGAAGACAAGAAAATGAGAAAAGGAGAAACAGAGGGAAAGAAGAAAAAGAGAAAAGTAAAGAATAGAAGGACCATGTATCTTTCTCCATGCGTCTGTGTACCTTCTACATATAAGAAATGATAATCTTTGTATGGAACCCTGGGGTAAATGGATGAGGTTGCTTACATACTAAGACAATAGGCTAGAGGGCACTGGCCACCCTAAGGGCTGACATCTCAAAATATTGAGGCTAAAAGTTTGGGATTCTCTGCTGTAGATCTCCAAATTCTATTCTAGAAAGATGGAAGGTAAACACAGAATCAAATATAACTGAAATGCTTCTTTGTTCTGTGGGGATCACAAACAAATACACACATAAATAATTTAATGGGTGCCAAAGTGATTATTTATGCAAAATTACATGAAGAAACTTAGAATAGACATAAAATCAATAATCATCAGCTTAATAAATATGTGAAGCCGCTTTTTCCAAAGTTTTAAAATGTAATACCCAAGATATATAAAAAAAATATTCTTCTAATCCACATTTTTCTAATTCAATAAAAATTACAATGTATATTCTTCCAATAGGAATGTGTGGTTGGCTACTGCAATAGGCACCTTACACATATCTCTCATTTATCTTCACAACTGAGAGATAGGTAGAAGGGTTATGGTGATGGATGAAGTGTTTATCTAAAGGCAGAACTGAAATTTCAATCTAGATCTCTCTTACTTCAAAGATTATATATATATATATATATATATATATATATATATAATCTAAAGAACGCTTTCTTTTCATGAAATCTTACACAAAAACTCAATTTATGAAACAAATGAAAATGGAGCTGCTCTATATGAGCATGATTGTAGGATAACCTCTGATGCATCTTGGGAAAAATCCAAATCTAGAGCACCTTGGAGTATACTCGGTGAAACAATTGCATTGGAAAATGTTCAAGATGTGAACCAATTTACTTCTAAGGATTCTTCGACTGAAACATTTCACAGCAACCAAAACCAAGCTTGCCTTCCAAGGACCTGGGGCACCACTCACATACATACCTAACATGTTATCTTGAAAATACTAGCTCGAACAACCAGCTTTTATGGTTTCTAAATTTTAACAAACTGAACGATGCATTTAAGCATTCCTCTAAATTCTCTAATACCTTGTCAGTCCAATTCTACTTTTTTTTCCCCTTATAAATTTAAATGCAGAAGAAATCAGCCCCCATAGTAGACAAATATGGGTATTACAGAGACTGCTAGTAAGGCAAACAGATAACACCAGGCCAACTGATAGACCCTTATCTTTACCTCCTAGACAAATACTGTGACCTCTTTTAAGAGTATATTATTAGCACTCTTGACAAATGGCTATCAGTGTTTGCTAATTTCTGACTTAAATGTAACTCAGCAGTACAGATTTTCCATATTATATTTTTCTGTGATGAACTTGACTCATACTTTAACTTATCTAAAGAAAATACATTGTCAAATATTTTACTTTCACTTTTATGGATATATATGATACTCCCGAGATGCTCTTTCTCCATATATCTGAATGACTGACTTCAGTTAGCTCCTTAATTAGATGTCTCCATATCAATGAAGCTTCTGGCTACCCTATCTCAAATACCAACACCACCAACATCCTCTTTCTTGTTTTCTTTCTCTCATGACATTTATCATCTTCTAACATACTCGGTAATTAAAAAAAATTATTTGACTTATAATATAAAATTTTCCTTACTAGTATATAAGCTCTAAGGAGGCAGAAAAACTTGTCTGTTCTGTGTACAGTGGTGTCTCTGGAGCCTAGAACAGTATCTAGCACATTAGTAGGCACTCAATAACTTTTGCTGAGTGGATGAATGAATGAATGATGAGTTAGGTAAGTCACCCTTTATTCTTTTCTATTCTTCAAATCCCATTCATACTGATTCTTTGGTGGCAATACTGTCCCTTGTTAAATTCGGAGTTAGGAAATATAATTTTACTCATGAGTCATTAAGTATTAATCTAGGAGAGGACCAGGTAAAGCAGTATAGTGAAGATGTCTCTAAATTTCTCTCTGGCATTCTTTAGAAATAGAATACCAGCCTAACTTTTGCTTTCCCTTTCCTTTCCCCTCTTTCGCTGCAGGAAGATCACGGTTGCTTGACCAGAAACTTTCTTCTTATATGAAGATCAGAACTAACAGAGAAGAAACAGTTTTGTGAATTCACCATGTCTGGGGCTCTTAAACTGTTTCCTTGGTTTCCTTACCCAAATGGTTCTTTCTCTCAAGGACTCAGAGAGATCCCTCAGAAGAGGAGATGAAATCCTAGACAAATTATCCAAGGTTTTGTATAATTGATACTTAATGCTGTCATCCATGAAAATGGTTGAGAACTGACCAGTATCTAAACACAGTACTTTTTCAGTAGACATAAGAAAAGATGCTGGGAAACATTCTGGCAGCTATATGGGGATTCAGAAAAATATCATTCTGGAAATGCTATTTACAAAGCAATTTCTACAGTAATAATAGCAAAACAAACCATTTTAAAAGTATAACTATAGTTCCTTCAGTTTCTTCTATGACTAAGTTACCTTACTGCTAAAGCCCATGCAACATCAGGAAACATTATGTTTGGCAGGTGCTTCATTATTAATTAAGGCTTGAGATGCATCAATGAAAACTGGGTCTAAAAAAAGTAAAGGTGAGCTGCTATCTGTTAGCAGAGGCTTTTTAACACATAAGAACTATAGGTTGCACAGAAGTGAAGGGAAAATGGAATATAGCAAGAGAACCAAAGTGGAAGGCAGGATTTGAGGAATGAAGCAGCGCTGCCACTTCAAATACTAGGAACTTTAACAAGCACAGTGTGGGAAGACTTGCAACCTGGAAGTGAGTCAAGGTCAGTCTGTAAGACCAGAGTAAGTTAAGCAGTAATGGAATACTGTTTCATTTAATTAGGAAGGTACATGCTTTAGGCCTAGGTCATTCTTTTCCTTTCCGACCTTGCCTCAGTCTTATTTTTTCTCTCATTGCTAAAATGCATGTCTAATAAATGTTTAGACAGTAGTTTAGACTATTTGAAAATGACTCCTTTTCAAAATATCAAAAACCTACTGAAAAGTAAATGACAATATTATTTTTGAGACTCATTAGGCTGAAGGATCTATCTGATCTCCCTTTCAAGCCACCTGGGGTACAAATACCACCCTAATGCCAGGTCCCTGAATGGCAGGAGTGAAAATACAAGGCAGAAACAACTGACCTCTAAAGGGGTTGAGTCATGCCAACCTAATCTTTGATGATGCCTTCTTACAGCTAACAGTATGTGCTAATGAAATTTATACAACAAATGTTTATTCTATTTTCTATTCAGACTGAATCTGAGTTCTATGAAACCTTAATAAATATTAAGAAAAAAGAAGAAAACTTTTTCATGGCTTCAAAATCTCAGACAAAATCTTTTGCTTACAAATCACATTTAATTATGGACTCCTTTCTATCAAATGATCACTCAAATCTCATAAAATATTATTATCATTCTTTTGCAAAAGGGATTCCCTTCTTGACAAAAGGCAAGACTTTAAGGCTAAGAGCAAAGCTGATTTGCTGAATAAGACAGAATGATTAAACCTGAAAGACAAGTGAATGTTCCTAGCTTTTGCACAAATGCTCTTTTCACTCTTCTTTCTCTGTACAATCAGCTATGACTGTTTCTACCATACAGGAATAAACATTTAGCTCCCCATGGCAAGGGGTCTATAACTGGCAAGAACATTCTGGTGAATCGTGCTGGCTTTTTCTTCATGTATGTCCCCTTACAGTAAGGCCATACCCGAAAACTTTATTTACACACATAATAAAAGCTTCTTCCTTAGGCACTCAGGTCTCTGAAAGGGCTGGTCTCAATGAACATTTCCAACCTTATCTTGTACTATCTCATTCACAATTCATTATCTATCCAAAAATCCAATTAAATATAACAATCCACTGCTCCTTAACTTTTAGATTTTCCCACTTCTCAGCTTTTGTTAACTGTCCCTTTGGTATGAAAAGTTTTATCTCTATTCCTACTTCAGCTACATAACTGAAAGTCAGTTTCTTTAAGGTAGAGGATAAAGTTTCTTAGCAAGAATTTATGTACAAATGCTTCCAGGCAGCTGTGCTGATAAAAATAAAAGTACCCATGGGTAAATGGATTTTCGACTATACTCCTCCAAAAAACACCCAGAAAATGAGAAAGGGTATGTGCATATGGTGGTGGCAGGGCGGGGGTTGGGGGAAGGCTGGTGAGAAGATGTTGTTGTAGGATTCCTGACCTTGACTTTTTCTTTCTCCTTCCAGACTGAGCTCATGGTCTTCATAATACTGAATTTGGTTCACGGATGAGGAAAGCCCAGTGTTTGGAAAGCTTCCATTAAATGAGAATAACTGTGGAGATACTTTATGAATGGTAGTAATAGGTGTGCGTGAAAAAGAGCAGTAGTACAGCAAGAGTCAAACTTTCCAGATGTGGTAACAGAAAGCCTATCGCTACCTACCACTACCTCCCCCCACCACCAAGGGTCCTATCCCCTTGTATAACTCTGAGGGCTGAAGAGAGCTATGCTGAATTCTGCTCTATGTACTTCTGCCCTTACACGCTACAACATTGTGCATTCTTGGCTAACTACAGCGGAAACTTTTTCTAGCCTGAGAAAGAAAGAGAGAGGGAGAAAAAGAGCGAAGAAGAGGGACATAGTAGGCTTGAGTGTACTGTCAGCCTGTACCTGGTTGGAAATGCCTTCAGTGGCGCTTGGGCAGAAGACCGTAAATTAATTACACCAGGTTTCTTGATGTTTCTTTTTTTAAAAAAATTACTTTCTATTCAACCTTTCTATTCCACTTATTTTACAAATCTTTCTGGGGCCAGACAGCAACTTGAAAAATGCCACTGGGCATGTGGTTGTTCAAAGCAGCGCCGGTGGGTGGGGGGGGGGGCACTACCCTGTACTACTGGCTGACCTGCCCTAGAGACAGCTACCAGCTTTCTTGCCTCCTATTCTTGGCTATTTTCCCAGCCTGGGATCTCCTAGCTTCTACCTTTGGCTATGGGATTAGACACTGCCTCAGGTCAGTTTAGGAGAGATGATACCTACTGACTTTGGATATTCTCCTCCCATGACTCTTAGACTATGGTTAATGCCCTCCTGCTTTCTGCAGATACTCATTTTCCCCTCTACCTGGTCATCTGGTTGTACTTCTATCAAGGTATGTTTCAGTTACATCGAATTGCCTGCTTTGCTATTTCTCCTTGAACTTGTACACTACTTAAAAACAAATAAAAAAATAACCACTGGTCCTTTCACACGATGAAACAACAAAGCACATGAATTGATACATTACAAAATATAAGCCTACTCTGTTAGCAGCAAAATACTCACTTTACAACTTTGCAATGACTATATAGCATACAAAATGCAATTTCTGAAAAAGACAGCTTCATGTTACTGTTTACATGCAACAGCATCCTTTATTAAAAAGAAAACAGGTATAATAGACACAAATCATAGTGATAGTAAGAATCATGCTATCAACAAACCCATCAAAATGAAATCAAACATCATGAGATGAACACCATCGCAGAGATATGTACAAGTGTTTTTCCCATATGGGTGTCTCTGAGACTTCGGTTTGAATTTACAGAACTAGGGCAACTGTTTCCAGCAGTATATCTATCTGGGCTTTTTTTTTTTCAGTGTTTATTCCATTCTCGGGAATGGTTCACAGAGAATTTTTATGCTGTAACATGAGGGCCTTTCATAATCATAGCTCATTGCAGTCCCAGGTTTTTAATATTGCTATTGTAAGTATTCAAGTTCGACCACTGTGATTTATTTTTGGATCAACTAATTCTGTTGTTAAACACAGTTTTAATGTTTTAAGTAGCTCATACAGTAAATAATATGTTTACAAACAGAAAATCTTTGGACAATGCTTATGGTATATTGGTGTAAACGAATCATGTGTTCTGAGAACAACATCCTCCTTATTAATTGACAATAATAGGCTTGCATTCATGCATAACTTGATAATGTTCTGAATTCTGAGGTATAATATAACCTATACTGTTTATTTATATAGTATCTACAGGTATTCTATTTTTTCCTATATTTAACACCAAGGGTATTGTCAATGCCTTTTTAAAAGTAATCCTATTTGATTTGTTTTTAACTCCTGAGCATTTCAATGAGAATTTCCTACAATCAGGCAGCTTTGCTCATAAGGTCTGCAGGCCTTTAAGGTATGGCATATAACAAACTTTTAACAATTTTGTTCTTTGCCAATTTCACTTATGCCGTATGCATATGAGAATAAAGCTAGACCAACTTTTCCCAAACTACACCATGCTTGAGGTGTTAAAAAGTATTACACACATGCATGCACGTGTGTGCACACATACACACATACATGCCATGGGTAAATGACTTTTAAAGCATTTCATAGCATAACTCCTCTTAGAAATTTACAATAAAGGTAGTATAGTACGTCACGAGAAATTATTCAGTAAACAGACTTGTTGATCTTTGTTTAACCTATAGCATATCCACAACTTATTTCCCAAAGACGATGCCCCTGACTAGTTCCCTCCCACTCCCACACCTTTTCTTTTCTTTTTAAAATTTATTTTAACATCCTGTGGAACGATATTCTGTAGAATACAGTTTGGGAGAACTAAACTCAATAAATAAATAATATTTCCCATGTATAATTTAACATAATTTTAATATCTCGAAACAACAGCATATTACAACCTTCTTTCTCGAGAATGCTAGTTTATCAACAAATATTTTCTGAATAGTATGGGACTAAGAAATAGAGGACAACACTGGGAATTTGTAGCCCTCTCTGTATGTCTTACAGTATATGCAACCTACAGCTGGAAGTTTCCTGTTGGTAGTAAAACAAGCTACTTAATTACTTAAATTTTCACAATTCTCATGCTATCAATATGTATAGAGCAACTCTTCTTGGTTATTTTAAAATATAAGGTAAATGCCAGTTACTAGTATAGTTAATCACTTGGACTTGGTAGGGTACAGATATTAGGTCCTGGTAAAGTTGGGAAGCCTCACTGAATTGTTTTCTCTCTATATATAACTATATATAGTTATTACAGGTATGTTTCTCACTATCAAGAGTATGCATGCTATATCAAAGGAAGAAAATGTATTTCTTTTTACAGTGACAACAAGAGCTGAGGCTTGATGTCTTTAATTTATTCTCATAATGAGTCTGGGGTAGTCTGATTTCCTAAGACTTGTAGGATAAGGTATCTTATTCATGTCCCTAAGTATCAATCTCTATTATTCTCCTCACAGTCTTTTTCTTCAGAAATCCAAATGACAAGACACCTAACATAAATCTTACTGGTATGTTCTGGAGTGTGACTATTTGTCAACCGGTGAATGAATCAAGATGCCATTCAAATCTTTTTCACTGTCATTATCAATAACAATCTGTTACCGAATTCGAATGGGTACTTCACTATTGAATACATCTATTAATCTATATATGTGAGCCATTAACCACCCTAAGAAGCTGTATCACCAAATATATAGAATATTGAGAGTTACGTATAATTTATTCCATGAATTACTAAAAAGAAATTGTCATTTTTAAAGTCATAGAGGTATCAGAAAACTTCCAAAACAAAATCATATGAAAGTTCTTATGAATAGCAAAATATGATATCTCTTCAAATAGCATAGAGTAGCAAATTACCTATTCGATGTTAATCCAATGTTTGTCAGTCTTATAACAAACGATTGGGAACGGAACTCTTCTTACACCACTTATACTTATAATCATGCTTTCTAATTATATTACCAAGCATAGTTCTCAAGCTTCTATTGTTCTAAAAGAAAGAGGTACAATAAACAAATCTTAACTAGTGTTAGAACAAAAAGAAAACTGCTATGGCTTTTTCAATTGGAGTATAATTTAGTCTTGATATTTGATTTTGGATGCATTTTAAATGTATGACATATGGAATGAATTAACTGTAAATGGCATTTATTATGCAGCTTTGATGAAAGTGTCTTAACTGAAATTTTAAAAGTCTGCTTTACTTTGGTTAATACAGTTACATCACCTCCAATACATATGCATAACTCTTCATTCTCAAATTGAAAAACAAAAATATTTTGCTCTAGAGTGACATCTGGCACCCCCTTCATAATATCCATTCTGAATACTATTGTTAGTTGTTTAAAATGAAAATGGCAATGCACTAACATTATATCGGGTGTGTGAGGTTCGAGACCTTGTTTTGTCACCAACAAATGGTGTGACCTTGGACCAAATCTCACAGTATCTCAAAAATGAGTGGAGTTGTACTTGGTGACGTTTAAAGTCCCTGAAATTCAAATCTATGACTCAGATCTTCCCAAAGTATTTTTCCATCAACACATTTTTTTTTAAAAAATAAAGTTTAAGCTATGTGGTCTGTAACACAGGATCTTCTGACTTCCACTTCTAGCATTTTCTACCAGCACCCTCCAAAATGTAACACTTAATTCGGATGGGTTGATGGTAATCCTCACAGGAAACTTCTTCATATTTAAGCCTGAATCATTATGTTTCATGTGTATTCTTTATCATCTTAAAATATCAACAGTATCAGTAATACTAATATCAACATTACTATAATTAATAGCATTAACTATTATTAATGCTAATAATTCAAAGTCCTCAGCCTAAATGAGTTTAAGGATTTATCAATAATTATTATTACTACTGTTTATAAGATACTATGTTCCCCATCTATGAAAGGCTCTTTTTATCTGTCTCATTTGGTCCTCTTATCTAGCTCCTGTTATTTTCCTTCTTTATAGCTCCTTTTCTATTTTACCTCAAAAATGTAGTGAACAGCTCAAAGGAGATAGGCCAGCAAATTAACATTTCTTTTAGCATATGTGGCAGGCATAAACCCAGAAAGAAGGAAGAAAAGAATTCAAAGTTCCTTGATAGTAAATGTGAAAATAACATATATCAAACCTGTAATTTCATAGATTGTTTAATAATAAATTCTATATCCTGGGTCACCTAATGATAAATGTCTATATTTCTGACTTATTCAAATGATTTTTCAAATATGATATCTTAAATCTTATTTAATTTCATTTTATTTTAAATTTAACTAGAGTTAGAGAAGTTATATTGTATTTTTAATAGATATCACTTAAATACTGAAAAAAATAAGGAAAGCATAATAAGACTATGATGACTGTTCTGTTATTAATCAGTATAGTATTGACAATGTCAGATACGTTCAATCCATGTGTCTATTTTAGCCATTCAAAGAATTCATTTACGTCATGTACACTATTTATTCAAACTTCAACTACTTACTAAATTCCAAATGCTAAGCAACAGTATATGAGAATAAAATTAATTTAGTTAAGGTAACAACCAGAAAGGGTTGAGAAAAACAGCATTGTTTCTAATTTAAAAAAATAACATGCCTTAAACCCTCAAAATCATGAGAAGTATGTATAGGACTTAATACTTTCTTTTGACCTCTGAGATGACTATGGCTGTGCAAATGTGTGCTATTTTTGTTTGTCCATAAGACTGACTGAAAAACTTGTTAATTTTCACACCAAACTCAATTCGTTGGTATCCCTATATTATGGAGGGAATAACTGTGGTATATAAACTAAAGGAGTTCCCCAAAGTCATGAAATTCAAAAGAGAATCAAAAAAGCCTTAGTTTTCACAATGAAAACTATCAAATTCTACCCCATCCTTTGTAAGGTGAAAACAAAGTAAGAGTAATAGTAACACTTATCTTGGGAGGAAAAAGTCACTCCAAAGGTAATTTTTGGCAGCTGTCCATTTATCAAAACCACCAGAACCACAGCAATTTTCACTTGTTTTCTGCTTTAGTACAACACCACAGGGGGAAAAGAAATCAGTGTACTACAAATCACTGAAATAAACTGGCAGAGTAGTTTGGGGAATTGTGTAGGATACTTTTACTCACTAGCTCATGTCTGTCACCAGTGGTATTTTCATGAATAAAAATCTACAAGAAAATTGACAAAAAACATATTACTGACAGGTAGTTAGAGCCCCTGTTTCTATATCTACATTATACAAGAAAGAAAATAGTATGTCAGGACAACTTCTTTGCTTTCAATCTCTCCTGCTACCGGTATATTGTTTTTCTTTTTTGTTTTTACTCTTAAAACAAGCAATTCTGTGGGATAGAGAATTTGACATAAGTTGCAGGCTTCTCTTTGGATATGTTCTTTAAGAAAATTATTTCCTAACAGGCCATCTTATAATTCTGTTTTCTCTTATGATTTCTTGCTTGTGTAATTTCTATATGTCAGAGTTGGTTGGCTCATGGTGCTAATGAGGCCAAGGTCATGTGTCTGATTCTTGTATGAGCCAGTTAGCTTTGTAAAACATAATTTTAAAATAGGGTTCTGTAGCCAGTACCTTTACTACAGCCAGCCAGGGTGCAAATTCATGTCACTGGTAAAAAGAGGAAACACAGAAATTTTAGATGGGGGTATAAAGACACTCCGAAGCTTATGTTCTAATGGCAGAAAGTAAAGAGTTTCTTCTTCATATTCAAACCTCATAATGTTCACGTAAACACTGAGGGATCATGTTATAAAAATACAATCACGTCAACTACACACTGGTAATATTTTCAGAATAAACCTACAACATGTGCTTACATATGAGAGAATTTTAAGGTCTCAGAGGGAAAACAAGTAGTACATATGATGGCTATTACATGATTTGGAGATATATGTACTGAGGATGATGTATAATATGGATAATTGCAAAATCTTATACATAAAGGAGACTATAAAGCTGACAACTTTACCTATAGATAAATCGATATTTAAAGATAATGATGTTTCAGCAAGTGATTATTAGGTCTGCTTCCAGCACAGGATTAATGAAGGGAAAGAGGGGAAATTCCTGTAAGTCCTAGTGAGTTTGGAGCCATTCCATTTTTCTTTGTGCTAGGGACAGTTAAATGTACCTAGCCATCATGCTTTGGGACGATTTATCTCAGAATAGTATATGAAACAGACTGGAGGGAGGAAGAGTCTGGAGAAATTGGTTAGACCACTATTGCAATAGTCCCGGCAAGAGGTAATGAGAGCTTATACTAAGGTAATAAGAGAAGGTGACTACATAGATACAAATCTATTGTAGAAGTAGAAATCATAACACATATCAATTTAGTAAGCAATCTCATGCAGTGAATAAAAACCTGAGTTTTCAAGTCAGATGGCATGGGTTTGAACACCAGCTGTTATATTTATGAGTCTTCTGACATAAGGAAACTAATTTCTCTGCACATGGTTGTTCCAACTGTAAAATGGGAATCATAACAACTCTTAATTCATAGAACTGTTCTGAGAGTGAAATGTTAGGTACCTGGCACAGGGCCCAGTACATGCGAAGTGTTAAATATGTCAAAATTATCATTGTTATTAAATGGATGTGGGAGGCAAGGGCGAGAGAAGAGTCAAGAATACCACTAGTGAATGAACTCATATAACTAAGGGGGATGGTGTTAACATTAAAAGAAGAGTTTCTAGAGGGAGCTGAACAAGTTCAGCATTAATTATACTGAGTTTAGGGGTGTGTGAGGATACAGATCTAGGTAAAAGCATGCAGCTAATCATTAGATTAAGGTGTGTGGGGCGTTAAGTAAAAAATGAGAGATAAAACTTAATAGTCCTGTATACTAAATAATTGATTATAGTTCTGGGACTGGAGGAGACTTGCCAAGGAATGGTGAGAAAAAAAGGCAAGAGAAATTGTAATAGCAGATGAAGTGTTTCATGTCCAAAGGCAAAATCACTATGTTAATGAAATAAATAAAATATAAGTATAATGTTATGTACTTGGAAGTTCATACACATTAGTTGAAAATTTCCTAAATTATAAAACTACTCTCCATTTTATAACCTACATATTTTCTAGAGAAAATAATATAATGATGATAGGGTATAACAAAGAGTTTCAAGGTTCAATAAAATATGATATATCTGAATTGTTAAGTACTTTTGATTTTTTTCTTATGGCTGTGCTATAGTTCTATAATTACTTATGTAAAATTAAAAAAAATCTAGTTTGTTTTGCCTTTTGTAACTAATTTGCACATATTCAACTTGAGTAACTCAAAAAACATAACATTATAAAACTCAACAAAGCTCTACAGAAATAATCTCTATCTTCATATTCCAATAAAAAAGTTACAAAATGTTATTCAATGCAGACATAAACTACCTCTTCTGAGTTTGTTTCCTCACCCATAAATTAAGACCAATAGACTAGAATATTTCTAAATTATTTTCCATTCCTAATAAATAAGGATATAGTCTTTATAAAAATCTTGTTGGATAGTCAGACACTGGCTAATAAGAGAAAGCAGGAAGGAAGCCATTTCACCATCAGATAATCCATGGGTGAAAGTCAGGGGCTGTCTGTGACTAGAGAGGTAAAGTCCAGGGTAGACAGCAAGGGTTGCTCTGTGACATGATCAACTGTGAGCCTACTGAGGATAAGAAAGCAAGGAATCCTCAGGCATGGGGGTGACTGGTAGACTACAGATCAGACCTAGCCCAGAAATTCTGCTAAATAGGTTCCTTTGAGGTGTTTTTACAGGATCTCCTCGGTACACAGAAGCTTGCATTCCACTTGGTCTCAGATGCTAAAATTTTACCTTATGTACTTTTAGCACACTATTACCATAGAAGGAATAAAGTAGCTTTTGACATCCAAATATTATCTCTTAAAGTAGCCACTTTGAAATGTAATCACCATTTGTGTACAAATTAAGAACAAACTAAAAAAGACAAGAGAATCAAGAAAATGTGAAACCAAGACAATTAAAAAATGTAGTTTTTCCCTGGAGTATAATTAATTCCAAATGCTTAACTTACAACAAAGAAACAAACACCTAAAAACAATCCAAATATTTTTCAGTGATTCTATAAAAATACCTAAATATTTAAAAAACATTCATTTCCAAAATTTAGTTTTCTCTGTGAAAGAGTAGATCTTCCAATATCTGAATCTCTAGTCATCATATACATTAGATAATAAAAGTAATGTTGACAAAATAGAGAACAAAAATAAAAATTCTAATCCCTGAGCATGAGTGACTAAAAATTTGAGATACTGTGTAGGACACAGAGCTACTGGAATTTATAGTGACATTATACAATCTCTAAGAGTAGAAAATTTGTTGGCCTATGTCATTTGTAGGTTCACATACTTTTTTAACTCTCCTGCTATCACTCAATCTTCTCTTTCTTTAATTAGGAAAAACTTATCTGACTTGTCAGCTACTTCCCACTTCAACAAGCTTGAATGAGTAAGTCCTCTACAATACTGCTCAGCCACATAAACACTCTTTTGTGTTCTTCTTCCTTTTGCATAAATGTCTAAATGGTTTTTGTTTAGTTTATTAAGTAAGGATTTTTATCTTGACTGCTTCCAAGTGTATTCGAACTGATTTACAAATTTAATATAAGAAAATTAAATATAATGTGAAAATAGCATTTCAAGGATAAAAACAGTAGACAACATCTAGAGGGAGTTGAGGGACTAAATGAGCTAATTTTGAAAACTGGTGGCTAAGTTTGAATATAAATTCCCTGACAGCCAGGCTAAAGATTGGTAATTGATCTGGGATGGTACCCAGGCATCAGTATTTTCTAAACGTTCCTCAGGTGATTCTAATGTGTATCCAGGGCTAAGAACCACTGAGTTACAAGAACTTTAATGAGCAATAAGTTAAATGAGATGTAGCCGCTCAAGGTGTTGAGATATAAATAAGCCAACTAATTACCAGAGCAGGAAAGTCTATTAAATAGACAATGTAATGAAGACATAACAGACTACCATTTAAAGCAAGTCAAATTGAAAAGATTAGAGACATGACAGCACATGTTGTATTTGTGATTTATCTTGAGTGTTTCTGCATTTCTAAAGAGATTTAACAATGTCCAGATATGTTGAAAGGTGAGCAATATGAAATTACTGTTTCAACACCTGAGAAGATGATAGACAAATGTTATGTAATTATGGACATTTTAAGTGTTAACATCAACTTAGAAAAAAAAAACAATTTCTACATCCTTAATAAATGCTTATATTTTTCTCTCAACAAGCCTGTATTTGGCTGATAGAGTCCACAATTCATTTGAACAAAAAGAAATAGGTTTACCAAAAAATAACCATGACAGCAGCAGCACCCTGGACCCCAAAATAAAAAGGTATGGTCAGGAAATATCTGGGAAGAATTCTTTAATATAAAAACATTAGTTAACCAAGTAGATGAAATAATGAAGTTATTACAAGTGAAGAAATGCTGCTCACAATCAACCTAGAGGAAATCACCTTTAAAGTATATGGGGGTGTTAAGCAATCAAGGACAGAGAGATTAATAATTTCAACTGCTTGGCTTTCCAATGCTACAGGAAAGTACTACTAGGGTGAAAGATGTTCTTAAAAAGAGAAAATGATGGCTTTTTGAGAAAGAGCTTGGTGTCGGGGGAAAAACAAAAGTAGATCTGGGTTTCAGTTCTGATTTAGTCACTTGCAGACTAGCCATGAAACCATGGGCAAATTGCTTGAACTCTGTATTTCAGGTTTTCACATCTGAAAAAGGGATTCACTGGGAAAACATTAATGATTGTTGAAGTTGAATGACAGGTACATGGGAGTTCATCATGTCACTTCTCTACTTTTCTGTATGCTTAATATTTTCCATAATAACCAAGTTAAAATAATATGTATCATGTGAGGTTAAAGATGAGAAATAAATGTGAAGAGCTCAATCCATTGTAGACACTAAATAAATAAACCTGTCTTCTTTTCCTAATACAGCTTTCATTCTCTTACCTCTCCAATCCCATCCTTGTTTCTTAGAGGCATGCTGTTCAACTATAACACCATCCAACTATCATTACATTGAAGCAATCTACAAAAATTCAACCATGTTTCATTATTTAGGTCTTTGGCATTTGGCTCATAGACTCATTCTCCACATCAAATCCTACTAACATTATTCTGTATGACTCCAGTAGCTCTCATTTCTCTCACTATCACATATTGATAATTTGTCATCACCTGGATGACAAATAAATACTTATCCCACCCCTGAAATCTTAAAAAAAATTTATTCAAGTACAGTTGGCATACAATATTGTATTAGTTTTAGGTATACAACATAGTGATTCATTTATATACTTTATTATGTGATCAGAACGATAAGTCTATCAACCATCTATCAGTTATGATGATATTATTGACTATTCCCTGTGTTGTACACTGCATTGCCATGGCTTACTCATCCAGAAAATGCAAATCAAAACCACAATGAGATACTACCTCACACCTGTCAGAGTGACTACCATCAAAAGGCCAAGCAATAACAAGTGCTGGCAAGAATGTGGAGAAAAGGGAATACTCGTGCACTGTCGGTGGGATTGTAAATTGGTGCATCCACTATTGAAAACAGCACAGAGGGTCCTCAAAAAATTGAAAATAGAACTGCCACATGACCCAGCAATTCTACCTCTGAAATCTTAAACTCAAAATCTCCTGACAGAGTCTCAAGGCCTTCCACCTTCACATATTCTCACTCTCCACAACATCCATTATTTAATTTTACAGAGAATTTTCATTCCTTATTAAATTTATATGTGTGATCTAACTACTCAGAACTGCACTGCTCATGAAATCTCCAACTACAACATCCTATTTTGTGATCGCAATCACACAGCCATTTAAATCCATCTCATTTCCAGTACATCTGCTCTTCACCTGCAGAAATCCTTCTATTTAAGCCATCTATTAGTTGACTCCTAGTCTCCCTTCCTTCACTACCCAGCATGGTCCCATGGTTTACCACTTAAACTATATAATCACTAGCCCTGTCAATTTCCTTCGACTTTCTGCTTCCTTAACTGCCAAATAAATCCCCAACTCTGGACCAATACTGCAAGTACCAGCTCTGCTGTTATACTAGAGTGACTACACAATACTGACGAAAAAATCACACTACAAAGTAGCAACAATACAATTTCAGAATCTCCAACCTCAGCCAAGCCCTCAGCATCATCTATGAGCTCTGTTTTAATGTGCTTAGTGTTTCCTCCTATTCTGCAAGCTAATATTCCAAACTGATGATGTTTCTAAAGTCCTTTAACTAGACTCTCCTAGCCGAACAGAAATTTTAGATCTGCTAAATTAAGTCTTCCTTTCCATAGACAAGATGGTCACCTTTCTGAAGGTATATTGACTTTTTAAACTTCTTTTTTTACAAAGGTCAGATATCAACTTCAAAGAGAAGAGAGCTTAATTCTTTACTCTAAACACTGTGTCATGTACACTCAGATTGTGATAATCTGCATGTTTGTGGTAGCAAGTGAAAGCACCAGACACCACAAAGTATAGAAATGCCTTTCACAATCTTATATGGCTACTGATGTAGGAAGCCTTCTAGGTGTAAGATTACACACACACACACACACACACACACGCACGCACACACACATGCACGCACACACACACACACAGCCCTAGTGTGTAACTAGATACTAAAATTGGGCTCTTCTCATTTTTGACTGAGATGCTAAAGTCAGATAAACATTAGATAGAAAAATGCCTACAGACAGACTTTCATATGCAGAATTTTCAAAAAAAATTCTTAAAATCAGTTTCATGACTTTCATATTTCCTCTATTGGGAGCCACCTAAAAGGGTCAATATAGAGGCAAAGGGGATTTATAAAGAGGTTCTTTGGAAAAAGCTGTTGCTATAACCTGAGAAACTTACCAACGGTATGTATATCTATGGAGATGCTACATCCTTCAATTCAAGCTTAGTGAAGAAGGCTTCCATCAAACTATTCAGAGTATGTTTCCTGAAGTTGGAGGACACAGTAGAGGAGTACTGGACTCATTTCTGCAGAAGCTAAAGTGCCCTGGGCTTATAGCATAGAGATAGCCGGGCTTCAGTTCCTACACTCATAGAGTTTTTCAGGGCAAAATCATGCATGTTTTCTAGGAAATAGAAGTGAGCCCTGTAGGAGAGAGAAATGATCTGGAGCCTATGTTTGAGTCCTGTCCAAGAGGAACATCTGAGAGGGTGGTGCGCACAGACAGAGAATCCTCGTTATAACATTTGTGGCGTGGAGCTCTGAGAAAAGTGGGATAGCAGGGCAGGGGGAATGGCAGGGTGAAGGAAATGCATTCACCTGCTTCAAGGAAGTTGCAGGGCAGGCTCTCCAAACAGGGGAAGCTCCATGTTCCTTCTAAGCATTGCAATAAACTAGCAGAAAAGATTTTACTTTCAACTTTAAATCTTTGAGTTTAGATTGCTAGTACTGCTAGCATGCTAGAGTCTAGCATTCTAATTTCTAGATTGAGATTGTGTTTGCAACTGTAAGAGACTTGAGATCTCAAAGTCATGGGAACTACCTACATTTTCCTTTAGGTAGGTACAAGGAAGGTAATCGCCACAGAAGAAATGTTAAAGGGACACAAACTTGGATTCTGACAATTTTCTATGGATTTTGCATGCTCGATATATGGGTTACAAGTTATAATATGATAGCAATAGCCAAGTGTGTAGTTTCTATCCTAACATCTTGATGTACTATTACAAAACGGTACAATGTAGCTTTTGAAGCAATCATGTAAAATGTCAACCTGACCATGAATAAATCTTATAAGCATTCTAGAAAGCTGAATTTGAAAGGTTCATGTCATGATGCATGAATTACAAGAAAGGTAGAAGTGGAATAATTAATTTAAATAACCAGGCTCACATCCAGATTTCTTTCACTGTGAATCTGATTGTTATACACATTTGCTAGTTTGCTTCACACTTTCTGCAATAAGGACATTGAACTTCTTTTTATATTTTATCGATAAAGAGGCAATCTTTAACAGCTAGGTTAATCACTTTGGCAACACTAGAGACCTTATTTCCTTAACTTATGCCTCTTGATTACCAATAGGATGGTATTTCATTAGTGGAGTTTAATGCTTTCCATCATTCAATAATTATTGAGCACTTGCTCTGTGCCAAGTACTGTACTTGGCAATACGGACAGAGATGAGTAACACACAACCCTTACCCTCTATGTATTCACAGTCTATACAAGAGAACGATACACAAGACATGGCATAGTGTGCATTCCCGCCCCATCCCCACACCCGCCCCCTCTTGCTGTAACTCCAAATATTCACAGCAAGAATTTCCTGGGGACTGGTAAGAGGAAGAACGCGGCTGATGCATGCAGTCTGTCTCTCTACAAAGGCACATAGCAAGTTCATTCACTTATCATGAATCTTGTCACTATTATGCATTGAAAATAAAAATGTCAATAAGAGATGTTCTTATGAATGTGAGAAACACCAGTGTCAATTATTTTACTGTGCCAATATTCAGTCATTATACATTGGAGTGGGCATACTGGTTATTAAAAAAAATTAAAAATAATTTCTTATCAGTTAGTAAAAATCTGCTCTTCCAGCTGACCTAGCCTCTCATTGCCAGATATAGACATGACCCAACAACTAAAAGGTAATCTAACAAGTATAAGCCTTCTGTGTCCTACTCCAGGCTATGATTGCATCCATTTTGATTAGTCAGTTCCCATGACATATGTTAAACATTGCCCATTAGTGCAAAGAAGTGTTAAAATTGGCCAAAAGGTCCTCATTTGAGTATAAATGAACGGAAATGGGAAGAAGGTCCTAAGACATTCATGTCTAGACAGCAGTGTTTCCTTTAAAACACTCATTAACCACTGTCAAAAGTATAAGGGTTTTGAGTGTCAGATGGAACTCAGCATGATTCCCAGCTCTGCAAATCTATTACCTATGTGATCTTGGGCCTTACTCTTTAACCTTACTTTCAAGAATTAAAAATTCCTGAAATGGCTACTTCATGGGCTGTTATCATCATTGTCATGATCATAATTATAATCATGATCAGACAGGTAGACCATGAATGCTGCTCTTATGATGGGGTTAAAAAATCAACTCTAGGACGTGGTTCCATAGTGTAGCAGTTAGCATGTCTGCTTTACAAGCAGAAGTTCCTGGGTTTGAGCCCCAGTGGAGCCACAGTCCATGGTCTACAGGCATGCCACCCTGAACAAGCCTGATGCCGTCTGATCTTGGAAGCTAAGCAGAGTCGGACCTGGTTAGTACTTGGATGGGAGACCACCTAGGAAGACCAGGTGCCATAGGCATAAATAATAATGGTAATGATAATAATGATAATAAAATCAACTCTAAATTAAAGAGAAATTGCTTATCTAAAGCAAATATAGCCTTCCTTATGAATAAGTAAATAGATGATTGCTCAATAGATATTCACACATATGTGCTAACCCTGATTTGGCTATATGATCACATGCAAATTACATAACTGGCTTAGGAACACTCAGTACTTCTAAATTGGATCTGGAAGGTATTTGTCAGCCACCATCTACAACTACGCATCATTACTAAACCTATGTCTGGACATCTAATTATGACATTCTAGTATCTCAGTGGGGAAAAAAAAATGCCAGAAATGTGATGAAACATAAAACATGATAGTATATAAAATTTACTATCTAAATCACAACACAAGACATGACTTTTTTTGTTTTGAAATGCTGAAAAGTTCATTTTGGGGAAAGTAGAAAACAACAGACAAAACTACAAGCACAAATTAATTCAGAGAGTTACTGCTATCATGTCAGAATTATTTTTTATTTTATTTTAGATCGACCATGCTTTTTGTTGAAATTGTCAAAAGCAAAAATATAAAGTACATCTATCAAGAGGACAATAAAAGGAAAGGATAAAGGATGAATTCAGTAAAAGAATGTGCTCTTCTTAATTCAATTGGTCTGTTATTTGGATACATTCTTTCAAAAATGCGCTAAAAGTGGCTACTGGGAATTGTAATTTAGTGCTTCTGGGTGTGATCAGTTGTAGTTGTGAAGGCAAAGGCACATTAAGACAAACTACAGGTTCCTTCTTTTATATATAAGCCCAGCAGGCCTCAACTAGTTTATTGTTGAACTCCAAGAGTGTAATTTGACAAAGTAGTTTTCCCACTCCCCAGACTTAACAACTGACACAATTGAATTCTTAATCAGTAAGTAAAAATTTCATTTTCCATCAGTCTTTTTTTCTTAAAACCAACATACTAATATGGTTTTTGAATCAAAATACACCCCTCTTCCTCAAAGCTAACATCAGAAAAGGCTAGCCTTTCAATAAGTATACACTCGATGCCAATATTGCATAGCATTTAATATTAATGCGATATTTACATTTTGTGGTCTTCTATAACAAGCTAGGAAGCTTTTCATTATACATTTTCCTCACACATTTTAATGAACTTTGTTGCAAATATATGCACAGTGAATTGTGCTTTACCTTAATCTTTCTCATAGGTCCTCTAAACTATTCCTCTACTTCTAGGTAATATATTAATGGTATCCAGAGCTTGAAACGATCTATGATTTTGCCAAGTTTCAAGAAATACTTGAAAAGGGACCACAGAGATCTTGTCAGTAATGAATAAATATAGTAAATAGTAAGGGTGCTAATCTATTAAAATCAAATTCTAAAGATGGATTATGCTATTCCTATGATGTGTTTATACATAAATATATACCGCTTCTTTAAGAAATACTTTATCTGCATGTTTTGTCCAATGTGAGTCTCAATAGTACTATTAAATATAAAACAATACTAATGGTATATAAATAGTTTGACTCTTGGAATGTATCATGAAGGTACAGGGAAGTGGAAAAATCTTTCAATTTAAGAACAACTTAATGCAAAGTCAAAACACATTTTTACATTTTGCTGCCTTTGCTATTTAAACTACTGAAGGAGTACCTGTAAAAGAGTCATTACTCGGTTTAAATTAGTGATAGCTGAAAGCTATACAAAAAGATCTTATGGTTTTAATTTTATTCATCATATCTCTACCTCAGGGACCTGAGGAAATGCAGAGAAGTGCACTGCATATTTATACGGACTCTGGGATCCTAACAGGCTTCCAAATGCCTTGTTTGTTGCAAACTGCTTGTCAAACTATTAAAGAAGTAAAATCTACACTGTAACCCCCTATTGTATATGCAGACTTTCTCTGATAATTAAATCAAAACTATAATTGCAAGGATGAGAAGTGATGTAACATCTAGTATGTCACCACTTTTTCTAGGCAACTGGAAGATATAATGGTTTTAGTAACTGAGCTTTCATTAATTTTTTTTCACTGACAATCATAGCAAACAAATATTTAAACTTTGACTGATTACTATGAACGTTCACTTAAACTTCAGCTTTAACAAATCTACTCTTAAAGTTCTCACCATTCTAGTCCTTAATTATAGCTACCATAATATAATTCTAATCTGGTATAGACCTATGACCTCTCAGATCTAAAGGGCTCAACATTAGAAAGGACTGAGACTAAGAAAGCTTGTGATGATTAAGGAAAAAGAAAACTCCAGGATTTTATACTCGGTTAGAACGAGAGGGAGAAAAATTCCACATCTGTATATCTACATCTACATCTGTTTCAATATATGTATGATGTAGAAATGGATTATTTTGGTACCTACTTTAACTACAACCAAGTCATCGAAAAGGCTCACTCTCTCGTCTTCTTGCTAGTGAATATGGTCACAAGTGATAACAGCACTACAAGTGTCCCAGCCAGACTGGACACAGTGAAAAGCACCCCAAGAATCATATTCTTCAATTTACTTTCACCAGTTACATTCTCTACTGCCACTATCCTTTATAAATCTGGCATGATAAGGAACGCCATCATCAATGGGAAATATGTTATAAAAATTATGCATCTCCAGGGCATTAGAGAATTACATGTTTCAAAAACAGAAGCCTAGGTGGACATTGTCAATAGTCAAAGCTCAAAGAAAAAGACTCAGTTCCTTTTAATCGATATTTCTTATTTTCTTTAATAATTTACTTTATGTAATCAGTGGCCCTTAAGCAAGAAAGATAGGATTTTACATGAAAAATCAGAAGCAAAGTGTGAAATGAGAGGAAAAAAATGCCAGACCCAAGTTAAATTTCTAGTCCAAGCAGCCCCAATAATTGGCTATATTACCTCCTTTGGATTAATTTCTGTGTGCTTTCTTTTCTCGGCTTCAAAACTAGAGGATGAGACAAGATAATCAAATTTCAAAATTTAGAGGAAACTTAGAGTTCATCTTGTACTTTTTTTGTTTTCTAGATCAGGAACCTAAAGTCCAGAGAGGTAAACTGCTCTGTTTTAAGGTACTCGGTAAAGTGAGGAACACAAACAGGAACTTTAGATGACTGTCTTGCATCTTTCTCCTACACATGTTGTTTTGTCAAACAAACTAGCACTGCAGATCACTTCCTCATCTCAGTGGCTGTGATTCTATGGTTGTGACAATATTGTATGCCACGCTAATATACTGCAACTTGTGCCAGGGGCAAAGACAAATAAGAACATGCCTTGGGACTATTTTTCAAAATCATGGCTATCTTTAGGCATCCAGATAACGGAATATTATCCAGCAATACAAAGAAATGAGCCATCAAAGACATGGAGAAACCTTAAATACATTATTACTAAGAAGTAATCTAAAAAGGCTATACTCTGTATGATTTCAACTGTAAGAAAAGGCAAAATTATGGAGACAATAAAAAGCTCAGTGTTTGGTAGAGGTTATGAAGAAGGGAGGGAGAAATAGGAGGAGCACTGAAGATGTCCAGGGCAGTAAAACCATTCTGTATGATACTGCAATAGTGGATGTATGTCATTATACATATGTCAGAAACAAATACATACGTCATTATAGAATATTTGTCTATATTGTTATATATACTATATAACACAAGAATGAACCTTAATATAAACGGTGGACTTCAGTTAATAATAATTTATCAGTATTTGTTCATCTATTGCAACACAAGTATCACACCAATATAAGATGTTAATTATAAGAGAAACTGTGAGGAGTGGAGATGGCATTTGGGAACTCTGTTTACTATCTGCTCAGCTTTTCTGTAAACCCAAAACTATTCTAAAATGTAAAATCTAATGGTTAAATAAAAAGCCTAGTTATAAAGAGCTCTTCTTTTCAAGGAGTTAGAAGGAGGAATGCTAACAATAGAGAAGCATGACCCTGAATCCATATTTTTGGGATGGAATTGTTCAATGGCTACTGTCATTACTACAAATCGTTCCCAGCTGGGGTAACACCACAGATTAGATCAAAATCCCTCACAAGGAGCATTCAAGCTGAGTAGTAGGGTAGTAATGGGAGGGACAGGGATAGTTTCAAAATCCAGGGGGAGAGATGCTGGGAGAGGGACGTCAGCAGACTTATCAGGTGCTATTAAATAAGCTGGGGTCTTTGAGATATACATCTTGAGCTTCCTTATCCTAATTGAAGCCACTCTATCCACTCAAGCCTTCCTTCAAGCTGTTTCCAGGCTCATTTGCTCTCTCTCCACACACACACACACACATCACTGGTTTTATTTGCTTTGAACATTTCAAGGTTTCATTAGGTTTAAGTCATTAGAAGGAAACTGACAACAACCAGTTCTACTTACTGGTAATGATGTAAAAGCCACGAGTAAATATGTGGAATTATTGGCACGGCGGATAAAGTTTCCAAGGACCCAAGTATTCATTAAAATTACCAATGTCAATTTACATGTGAAACAGGGTACTGAGTCAGCAGAAATCAAAAATAACTATTATCCTAGCCTCCAGGTGCCTAATTAGTTAAGCAGACTTTCAGTGCCATTTAAATGTGAAAATTCTCCCTTAAACATAAGTATACTGGAAAATATCTGAGTATCACTGAATAGTATATCATTTAGTTGATGTAAATGTTTCCAAACCTATTTTACACACACACACACACACACGCGCGCGCGCGAGCACCTGTACACACATAGGCAATCTTTTATATCATTGAAAATTGCATGGAAGATCTGGGTTCAAACCCAGCTCTACCATTAACTGGATATGAGATACTGGAAATTTTCATGTTCCCAAGTCTATAAAATGTGACAAGCTTAAAAAAGCAATGTATTTAAATTGGCTAAACACTGTCACTAGCTAATAGTTTATATTCAATCAATGTTAGCTTCTTAATAAACCCTGCCATTCGGATGATATAATTATTGCTTGTTTCTAAGATTCACAAAGCTAAAACACTTATACGTAGAAATACATTCGGAGCCCCATCACAAACAAAAGCTGTTGTTTCTTGTAGCCATTATATTAATGGTATTTAGTTTGTTTGTTTTATCTTTTCTATGCCACATCAATGCAGTGAATATTGCCTTTTATTTGCTGGAGTAGGGGATTACATGTGGCCAATGGAATTCTTGTTACATTCCTATATCATATAAACTCTCTAGTCTATTTGAATTATTTTCCTTGTCTTCATTGACATTTTCTGTACCTATTAATTTATTATCCATGAACTTAATTAAACTTGTTTACTGGTACTCCTTACAGCTCATTAATGAAAATCTTAATTAATTACAGGCCTAGTACTATAAAAACTTCTAATGTAATGAAAGAACCTCTCATATCCCATTGTATTTACATCCTAGAATCATTCCATAGAGGTCCTGTCCAATAAAATATCGATTTATTCATAAAATCATTTAAAAATTATGCTACCTTAAAGTTCTCTATCATAGTTAATTATCTTTAAGGTATCACAAATAAATGTATGATGTTAAGGTTATGTCAAGTGAAATAGCAGATAGGATAATTGTTCACAAATAGGAACCTGAAGTTTTTAACATGAGCATGCACCATTTTATTGTTTATAGTATCCTGCCACTCATACAAGTTTTCACAGACTACAGAATGAAAAATTGTGTCTACATCTACATCTATATCTATTTCCATGCACAGTTCATCCTCCTCAAAAGGCATAGCAAACAGTAATGTATTGGAGTTAAAATCAGACCTGAACTTGACTGTGTTCAGTTGACTTGATTTGTATGATGCTCTATACAAATGCCAGTTGAATGGTCAGAGTACAGGTTCTATGTTTTTGCTGAATTCTCCACTATGATAACAATAGTAGCTAGAACAATTGGCACCAAAGGAGCACCCCATGGTGGTAACCTAGAAAATGCCTCTACTGGGCTTACATGGTGGCAGAGAGCTTCTCAGATGACAACAGTGAATCTTTTCAGAGTTGAGGACTGATCAATAATATTAAAGTCCTATACTTCCGGCTCCTGAATCATCTTATTGTTTGTCAAACATTTTATCCAGGCATTTCTCCTCGGGAAATTTGCTTCGCTAAGAAGTGCTATTATTTAACTTGGCAAATGAAAATTTTAAAGAAATTCAAACAGCAAAGCAAAATAGTCTTCCTTATTGTTATTATAGCATGCAGATTGCACAAGAACAATTATCTGAAACATATAATCAACAGATACTGCAATTGTCTCAGTCATTCACTCATTTACTCATTTATTCAAAAATATTTATTGTTCATGAGCTCTACACAAGGCCTGGTGCTAGGTGCTGTGGGGAACATGAGGCTGTATTTGCAGTCTCTGCCCACACTTTGTAACCCTGTCAGATAATTAAGACACGTGTACAAGTACACCTAGATAGAGATTGCTTATTTAAATCCTTACTGCCATAAGTGAAGACAATAGTTCTAATCATCAGTTTGTACCTTAAATGATAATTACAACATGTTGGGTAGGAACTGAATAGTTGAGTGCAGAGTACATACTTTGTGATTGATTCCTCTCTCCATTTGGTAGCACCTGGTATATTCTGCACACAGTAGGGACTCCATAGATAAGTGTGCAATGTAATAATGGAATTTGCTAATTACTCTCAAATATCACTTTTCTTTTAGATGTTGGTACCCAACAAATGAAAACAAAAACAAAAACAGAAACAAAAACAAACAATGCAGAATTCAAGCAGGAGTCATGGGAAATGTTTTCTGATACTTCCCCTAACAGTCATCATGTGGAAGAAGATCTAGAATTAGTCTGTGTAGTGTCAGAAAGACAAAGGATCAGTGGGTGGAAGTTACAGGAAAAGCAGATTTTGGCTCAAATTCAGAACTCTCTAGTAATTACAGCTGTCCAAAAATGTAGCTAGCTGTTTCAAGAGCTAGTTAGGTCCTTGTCAATTCTCTAGGTACTCAAACAGAGGTCAAAATGATCACTTATCGAAATGTCATAGAAGGGATTCTAGCACTGGATTCAAGCAAAGATGTGAAGTTATGTGTTAATGGGTAGTAGAGGAGCAGTATAACAAACCTGATTAATGGTGCTACCTCTAGAGCTCAACTGCTTGGGTTCAAAATCAGCTCTGCCACTTAGTAGCTATGTAACCTTAGGCAACTTAGCCTTTCTGTACCAGTACTCTCATGTAAACTGAAATTAATTAACATCTACCTCACTGTGGTTAATAGGATTTAAATGAGTTACTACTAGAAAACATTTAGAATAGCATCTGGCATATAGCAAATACTATATAAATGTCTGTTAAAATAAATAACATTGATAATAAGATTGTATCTTAGTATCTACAAGGAATTGTTGAAGGAATTTCCCACATATTATCTTGTTTTATCCTAATTTTTCATCTAGGTCCCAATTCCCTGGCTTTGGTTGATTATTTTCACTTCCTGCCAGCTATGATACTTTTGCATATCCCATTTGTGCCAGTGATGCTATCAGGAATTTTATCACAATTGCTGTGTGCTTGGCTTTTTCCCCAGTCACACTGTGGACTCCTCAATATAGGGACTCTGGCTTGCCATCTCTCTCCCACATTTGCCTGACCATGGGAGATGCCTGATAATTTCAATTCAACTGACAGTTACTCTACCTGGTGCTGACAATGGGAGAAACATGGGACTTAAACACTTCATCTACAATTGATATTTACTGCATCGATTATGATAACCTTTTAAGATTTAGAAAGATAAACATTAACCACTATTTTTAAAACTGAGTAAATTTTAGCAAGAAATGGCAAGTGACTTTCCTAAGATCACATACTTGGTAGAAGTAGGCAAATAATTCTAACCTCAGTCTTATGTTTTTTCCCATTAGACTATACCACCTCAAAAGAAGTGATATTAAACCTTAGGCATAACATTTAGTTAGTATAGTCATTATAGAGAAATGCTATAACCAGAGAAATGCTATAATAATCAACATATCACCATAGCACAGTAAATGTGAAATAAGATATGACATAAGTCTTCTGCAGGATAGGACTTGTTAAAATACTCAGTCGATGCGAATTAGAATAATTTAACAAGCCAGTATACATTGCTCTGGAAGTGGGTAGAGTGTAAATAAGAAAAAAAATGAAGTTCTTTGTAAATGAAATGAATTTACTCAAGTATGTGTAATAGCACAATTCAAGGGTCAGTAATTTGTTTCATTTTACAAATTAATAACAAGGCGAGGAACATAAGAGTAGGCTATTCAAAATAACCCAGGAAGCTGCCAAGAGAAACACTGCACAAACAAAACCTGGCTAGAAATCAGAACTTGCATATTTTCTGCTGGGATCCTTTAATTATGGTAAATTGTCAGGCCCAATGCTGCTTAACTTTTTTAGGCCATATGGTTCATTTGATAAATGACTCCAAATGACACACAAGTTCCTTTTCTTTAGTGACCTGAGAACAGCAAAGCCAATAGGGTGCAGAGAGTTCACTTTCTCATTAGAGGGAGGAGACCATTTTGAGTTAGACCTTTTCAGGTGAGTAAAGTATTTGGGGGTCAAAGTTGGACAACTTGGTTGCACATTAAGTCTTTTAAGTCACATGGGCAGTAATCTGCACATTGAGGTCAGAAGGAAATCAATGGGGTTTGGGTGCCTTAAAAGAGTTATGTATATAAAGTGCCTAATTTATACCCCAGGGAATATCTTATTCACTAAGCAGAAACTGACATGCTGTGACATGAGTTTTCCATTTCACTTAGCTAAAGCAAGTCCTAAGTCCATTCAGTCACTGCTGCTGAGAACATGTAGTTGCAGAAACAGTGTTTCATAGCCAAATTTAATTGTCTGAGAAGTTAAAAAGCTAATGGACTTACTACTTATTAGCAGTGCAACTGGAAGCTTGTCATTTTCTAAGGATTGTCATTCTTCATCTTAATGAGGGCACAAAGACAAAATAATGCTTTAAAAAAACCCAGGACACTGGGTCAGTGGTCAGAGACTAGTTCTTAAAAGTTTTTCTCTATAACCAAAGTAGGTTAATTTTTTAAAAGTAAACAAGACATCTAATGAATTAAAATGTTGTGAAAAAAAGAATATGCAACAGATGGCAAAGCTGAGCAACATTTACTGCACTATCTCACTCGGATCCAGCTGACACACCCCATTACATTTTATATACAACATTCATATTATTGATAACTAGGAAACTCTCTGCAGATTCTTAACATGTACAACATCAGATGGAACGATCAATAATTGGAGAGTTAATTTATATTACAAATCAACTCTGTATACAGTCCAAGTGGCAGCATCCTATGTAAGAAAATCATTTCTTTTATATGTGCACATTTACATTGCAACACATCATTTCTTGGTTTGATAGCAGAAATTAGAAAGTTTATTCTTGTGGATTAGCTGTACTTTGCAACTTCAAAATAAGCTGTTCTATGCCATGGGACTCTTGACCACAGTAAAAGATGTTTCAAAACATAAGTTGTGCTACACTTCAGAAATGTGATTTCGACAAAAATCACATTTCAAGTACATGGATTTGGCTCAAAGAATTAACCTGTCACTTTAGGCAAATACACAAAGTGCCATGATTTTTCTTTAAAGGCAAAGGCAAAACAGATTTGGCAATTAAAAGCTTGTGTTGATAAAAAAAAATCCTACCATGAGTAAAAAAGAAAAACTATAAGCATTTTTTTTTTGCTTTATATGTTACTGACACAACACGAATTGAAATGTGAAATGCTTTACAGATAGAGGGTTAATATGCTATGTTTCTTTCTAAATTTACTCTTTTTCTCCCACTCCACTTTACAAATGAGATTATAGCAGAGAATTATATAGTGAAGAAGTTACAAGATATTCGACCACCAAAGAATCTTTCGTTTGGAGGTAGACAGCAAAGCTGCTTTGTATTAGACATTGTGCCAGATGTCCTCGTGGTGCTCCAATTAGGATGATGACAATCATTGCACTGATTCTCAGGCACTGCGCTTAAAGATAATAGTGTCTAGACAGACTGAATGAAACTCACACTTTCAAAGTCCATCATCAAAATAAATGCTGGTAACAGATCCTTAGGAGACAATATTGTTTGTATAAAACAAAAAAGGATATAGCCAGTATTCGTTCCTACAAAGTTGGTAAAATTCTTTTTTTAAATTAAAAGAATATATTATTTATACTGTAAACTCGTATGAGGCAAGTACGATGACGTATTCTCCATGAGTACTCTAGCTAGGGGTAATCCTAAATGCTCATTTAGAGAACTGGCTAGTTATAACTCAACTCGATAGCAATAATATTATGTACCTAGATTGGTAGCTATATCCAAATTCCTTATCCTGGCCAACAAGGACCTACAAGATCTATTTTCTACCTATTTCTCAGTTTTCATCTTATACTACTTTTCTCTTTGTTAAAGAGCCATACTGGCCTTCTTTCCATTCCTTGAACATAAAATTTATGTTCATTTTAAAAATTTTGAACAAGCTATTTTCCCTGCTCAAAATACTTTTATCTAGATTTTTGCATGGCTGGAAATTTTGTAGATTTTAGGCCTCAGTTCAAATGTCACTTGGACGAGGCCTTGTCTGACCCCTAATCTAAAGTAGCACCCTAGTCACTATCACATAACTTTTATTTCCTTCAGTAGCACTTAGTACCACATAACACTAAATTCCCCATCCTCCCTCCAGCTCCATTCCAATTTAACTTTCGGGAAAATGGGGATCTTGTTTATCTCATTAATCTCTCTACCTGAAGACCCCAGAATAGTGCCTGGCACACAGGAAATACTTGACTTTTTTTAACTAACATTCCTGTTTACAGTATCTTCCTTTTCTTAGTCATTCTGCGTGCCTTTGGTAGATGGATCTTATTAAAGTACCACTCGTCTCCAGGCAACACAATGCTCTAGCTTTCTACCAAGAGCGTGGAGCATGTTTTGAGTGTATCTCTCATCTCCACTACTGTCAGTTCCCTCAAGCTCTTGATATTCTTACTCTGTACTGATCTGGACTGATGGGAAAGTAGAACAAAATAATGGTAGAACAATACTTGCAGAATTAAGACTGATAACACAGGTAGTATACACTGACAACACAGAGTAAAATCATTTTTCAAGAGACAGAAGATTGACCATCTCTGAATTTCTGGAAGGTAGAAGCTGAGGAGGACCAACAGTAACGCAGCACAGAAGCCAGGGAACTGCTCTAAAATATATGTGTGCGAGGGCTAGTTAACAACCTGCTCATATTGCCCTAATGTGTACAGATGTGCACACATCTGTACATGTGTGTATAAGTGGGCAGGAAATAAATAACCACTTTTGCCTCAGTATAGTGCCTTTAAATGTGTGGCATGTTCTGTGTGTGTACGTGTGTGTGTATTTCTGTAAGACATGTGTGTGTAGACAGACTGAAAAAGACGCAGACATATGCATGTGTTCACATACAAAGGGACATTCATCTGTACTGCAAGAACAACAATGTGAGATTGTTAAAGTAAAAAATGAAATAAGGTTTCAGACCTAAGGTAGGATGAAGAAATAAAATACAGCATCACCAGGACAAATATTTTGAAAGTATTTTACAGGAACTGATAAGATCATTTGGATATGGTTAAATTATGGTTGGACCATTCTGTTTATGAAGGCAGCAGATAAGTGTATGGTTACCGTACCTAATAAAATGCCTAGCACATGGCTGATGCTCAATATAATAATAGACTGCAGAAGGCTATTCCCTAAAAAGGAGGGGGGAGTAGTGGTTCTAACACTCAAATGGTTAATGCTCAAACTTGGGAAATCCTGGTTATTTATATGGGATATATGCTAATGGAATTCCAGATAACTGAGATTCTACTGAATACTTGGTCAAAGCATTCCATAGCCTTTAATGCAGAGGATTCTAAAAACATAAATAAATGGCTTATGGCAATTATTTGTGACTTAACTGACAACTTAACAGTGGCATTTTGACTGATTTAGAAATACGGAATCAGTTACAATAGAAGAAAAAATACTAACATAATTCTACATGCGTGCTATTCAAACAGATAGCAAAGTAAAAGAAGAAATGCATGATATGAGTCTATGTATTGTTAATAAAATAATTGGAAGTTTCTAAAGTCACTAACTCCTCTCTGCTGTCTGGGTTTAATGTGTTACACATAATACCTGTTGAGAGTTTAGCCAAATTATGCCATGATATTGCTGCCTCAGTATCCATTTTGTGTAGTCAAGTGGCCTCGAGGGGCCTTAAACTGACACTAGTCCCACTCAAACAGCATGCCCGTGATAAGTACCCACAGAATCGAGAGGCAAATATAAGTTCCTGATATTGTTAGGTAGTCAGTCAGGCATGAGTGACAGGAGGGAAGGAATAGCTCTGTAACCATAGAAACTGCCCTTGAAGAACTTCCTTAAGGACTTATCAGAAACACCTCCCTTTTATAAAGTATAAGTTTGGGGTTATAAATTACCCCAAATTCTAGAACTCAAAGGCCATAAAAGCTGCTTACTAAACCAGTTACAAACAGATGCGCACAAAGTACTGCCCATAACTTCAGCCACATTATAGCATCATTACCATCTCATGACTATACCTGGAAGTTCATGAATCTAATTATGACAGACTGAATTATGGGTAAGCATAGGCACCATAGGCAAGTGTTAGATAGCCAACTGTCAGTCAAGGTGACCTCACATAGGGATCATCTAGGACCTCCCATCATGGCCCAAATATAAACAGATCTTCCCATTTCTGCCTTGTTACAGCATTCCTACCTGGAAACCCGCCCCTCCCTGTGGGGTGTACTGTCTTATCTCTTCACCTCCCAAATTACACAGGGGTGCAGCCTTTCCTAGCGTGGCCTGTCTCCTTCTAAAATGTACTTTCAATAAATCTTACTTTTTCTAAATTTCGTCAACCTGTAATTCTTGGCTGTGTCGGAGGGGAAGAACCAAAGGACAACACACAACACCAACGTCCTCCTCCTTCTCCCCCATGCTGCTGGAGCAATGCTCGATTTCACTTCGTCCCAGTGGTGACAATATGACTTCCTCTGCAGCCTTGTGAGCAAGTTTCCCCTAATGTACCCCTTAGATAATGCTTACCAAAGCCTCACTCTCTTTGGTTTGAATTGTCTGATCTGGCCTTAGCCTAGGAACCCCAAGGCACTCTATTCACAAACCTTAATAAAGGCATGTGCCCCAGGTTGTGCAGCTCTCTCTGCCTGCACTCTGCCCTGACATCCTCAAGTGGCCCAATAAAGTCTAATGTGTACTTCCTCCAAGGTCTGCGAGTTATAAACTTCCTCTACGGCCTTTCCTAGAACTGGCTTACCAACTGACACCCTGGGGCTCTACCTAAAAATGCCAGTTTAACAAAGTCACAACAATACCCTTTTAATCAATGCATAGAATAAATGAATCTAGTCAAAAGGAGCCTTCTTTAAATATTTTTGTAACTTGGCTTCCAGGCCAGTACAGTTTTATGGTTTCCTCTTACCACACTAGCTGTATCTTTTGTTTCCCTACCTTTCTTGTTAAAATTATTCTCATCTTCCCAACTTCTAAATGTTAGGGTACCCCCAGACCTTAGTCACTGAACCTCTCTCTTCTGTCTATACTCGTTAGGTAATCTTTAGTCTAATGGCTTTAAATATCTATGTGATACTGGCTAAGAAATTGTTATCTTTAGTTTGGATCTTCCCCTATATTTTAGGCTCAAACATTCAGATAGTTTAGGCTCTATATCTCTGCTTGGATGCCTAATAATGTCTGAAAATTAACAGATCTGAAATCAAAGTCTTGATTCACCACTGCTACAACTTCCTTTCTTCCTCATCTCTGTAACCATCCTCCTCTTTTCTTTCCTCAAAAGGCTTTCCAACATACCACAAGGTCCTCCATGATTTCACCTTCACCACTCTTTATCCTTCTTACTTTCTCCCTCCCTCACTGCAAACTAGACACACTAGTCTTCCTGCTGTTCCTTGTGCACTTCGAGCAGGTTCATGTTCGAACCTCAGAGCCTCTGCATGGAAAATTCTTCATTCAGTTATTCCCACAAATCATCCCCTCACTTGATACAAATTTCTGTTTAAATGTCGCTCACTCAGGGAGGTCCTTCCTTGATCCATTTATTTAAAAAAAATTATTTTAAAGCATCACCATAATTCTTAATCCTTTGCTCATTTTTTTTTTCTTATCACTTATCACTGTCTGGTATTATCCTACACATTCTTTTTTGACTATCTATTGCAGTAGACAACATAAATAGTGATATGTATATTTTTAAGTTTCTCATCACTGAATCCCCAGTGAAAAACACGGGCCTTGATGCCTAATAGGTATTTAATAAATATTTGCTGAATGAATAGATGAATTTGTTATCAATAGGAATAACCAGTAGGAATAATGTTACAGTATTATGTTATCATCGCTGGTAAAATGAATCGGAAAGGAAACTAATTCAACATTTATGCATTTAATGTTTGGGTGAAACAAGGATGGATACACTATGTGGAATTAGAGATATAAGAACTTTATAGAGCTGAAAGGGATATTCAAGATTACCTAATACAACCCCTTTGTAGTTAAGTATTTATTTGTATAACTTGGAACTTGTATAAATAATTCATTTCCCTGAATTTCTGGGTTGAAGCTAATTTATTGAAAGCTGATACTTTTATTTTCTCTAAAGGAAATGAGTATTGACGCACTTTATGCTTAATAACTTTAAGATTTAAATGCAAAGCAATGACTTACAGAAGAGAAAAACAGGTAATGATCATTCATATGTCCAAAGAGTACTGGATCTATATTAGTATTATTAGCATAAGCACATCTTGGCATTTTATGTTATGAAAAACATAAGTAACAACATATAAAATATGTGCAGAAAAGAAAACAGTGAGGCAATATGCCCTATGTGTAACGTGATTGAGTTAATAAAATTATAGAAATACTCCTTAATTAACATATCAATAATGCTAATCTCATTATTCTTGATATTTCACACATAAATATATACATACATGCACACAAACACCACACACACCACACAATCAAAAGAATTTCTAGGTTTTTATAAACTTGCAATTAAAAGATATGACCTTGTAATCCAAAAGTAGATGTTCTAGTATTTAAAAAAACACATCATTTTAACACCTAAACTTCCTGCAGGCAGCAGGGTTCCTTCTGTATGACTAACCCTTGCCAGCTGTATTTCATTTTTATTTGAAAAGACTGATCCAGTATTTTTACAGCTCTCGATTAAGCTGTTTAAACAAACAAAAAAAAGTAAATGTTGAAAGAGGAAATCATTGTAGTTAAGCTCCACGTAAATGAATAATGGGCCAATCTCTGGTGGTTTGAAAGTTCTGTTTGGATAAATATCTAAATCTATGCGAACCTCTTTAGCTGAAAAGTTCCAGCTCCCACAAGGTTAGTAGAGCTTTAGGTTTTCAACTGAATCTGACATAGCTTTTCAAAACTACCCATATTCAGTCCCTAGCCCATAGCAAAGGCAACTTTGTGGGGGGGAAAAGTTAACAGAGTTTTTGCAACATAAAATATCCTCAGTATTTGGTTTAACTCTAACTTTAAAACCACTAAAAGGAAAAAAAAAAATCAGTAGGCCATGGACAAGACACTGTATGCATTAGAATTGCAATTAATCATATCATCAAGGTACCAAACTGTCAAACAGTTTTAACACCTGTTGACAACCAGGCAGAAGTAAAGATTCATCTTCACCTCTTCCCCGAATTCTTATCCATCATTCACGTCTCAATTCAGCATTACCTTCTCAAGAGAGACTTTCCTAGTCTGTTGATTGGCATAGCATTATAAATCTCTTCCATGTCACTTGCCATGATCTCTGGTGGAGTTGGTTAATTTCTATCTCTTCTAGTACTAAAATCTCCCTGAGGGTAAGCATTATGTAGTGTCTTTGTCCTCACCACTATATCCTAAGAACCCAGCACAATGCATGGCTAGTGAAAATCCCTTTTAAATAAATATTTGTAGAATGAACAAATCCTCAAAAACATCAACTAGGTGAAAGAATTAATATGATAGCTTTTGCTATGGAACATTATAGAGAAGACTTGAGAAGATAAAAGAGCTTTTTAAATTGTAAAATACTATACAAATATCTTGTTATTACTGTGTTACAAATTCAAACTACAAGGCAGTTTTAAATGTATTAGTGAATGTAAAAACAAAACAAAACACTGACTAGAGACATTCATATTCATGCATGAGCACACATGTATGTTCACACACACAGACACACACACTTTTCGAATACTGTTAACAATTCTGATTTTACTCCTTACTTGGTTCAGTAGTTGGCAAGTGGCAAGTATCACCCCATTCAGTCAAATACCATGTAGTAGTTGGAAGCAGGAAGAGGAAGGAGAACAAGAATTACTTGCCTTTCATCTCTTTACAATGCACCTGAACTGTTCGAATGTTTTAGACCAGTATTCTTGATCTTTTGTATATATATTTTATATATATATATATATATATATATATATATATATATATATATATATTTTACTCTCTTTCCTAGTAATAACTCTCATTATCCCAGCCAAATAGGTCTACTTGATGTTCTTTCAACACATTTTTGATATTTAATGATTGAGTCTTCGTGTTTGGTCTGTAACTCTCTTTAAAACCTTCCTCCAAGTTTTCAGTCAAAAGCGATCTTCTGCTGCTCTGAATACCTACTAAGATGATGTATGTGAACACTCTATGCAGACCAAAAAACCTCTATGGATGTACTAGGTTTTATTTTAAAGAGTGAATTTTCCATCATCTATATTGCATTTATCATACCCATAGTGTCTTATAGTTGTTTGGGTATATCGTGGATTCTGTTCACAAACTTATGTGTTTCTGAAATGAAAAATCCATATCTTATTCATTTTTGTACACCAAAAAGTCCCAATGCTTTGTTCACAAGGCACATTCATACATTAAAAGAATGACTAAATAGATGTGTAGGCAAATGGGAGATATAGCCTAGAGCAGAGGGCTAACTTTCTGTGTCAATTATGTATTGGTATCTGAGTTTTTAAATGGATATGTTAGATAACCTAACACATATGTCCCATCATATGGTATCTCAATGCCTATAAGCAAATTAATTATTTTTAACATGCGTTGTGAATTTAAGCTATTTAATTTCATATTATTGGAATTACTGGACAAAATAAAGTTTACTAATAAACAATCCTGCTTGTAAATAAAAAATAGCCTGTAGTGTCTAGTTGATCACTTCAAATCTTAAGTTCCAATTCTCTTTAAACTCAATGCTAGAATATCTGCATACAGTCCAGTTTGGGCAAGTTCTTGCATGCAAAATCATTTTAATATTTATTTAATCAGACATAATTAGTGAGGGGCTTTGGGGGGCTTTGTTTAAATAAAGTTATTAAATAAATTTCAAAGTCAAATAGAATCACATTTTGGATGACCTATGAAAGTATGTAGCAAAACATTTTAAGCTACTACCTCTATAAAATACTCCAACATCCTTGAAATAAAATGTCACCAGAGAGCAAATCATGGATTCATGCATTCAACAGATATATACTTAGCCCGACTTATGTGCCAGGCACTGTGAGTACAAAAGATGATCACCACAAAATCAACATAGTAAACTTCTTCCACACAGAGAGCTTATGTTTCAGCAATTTGAATCTTATGTCCTCTGTGAAGCTGCTCCAAACCACAACTTTCCCTACCTGGTTAACTCTTAATGCTTTTATAAGCAATGCCATGTAATTAAACTTATTAAATATCATCCTTTAGTGACTTATTTCTCATAGGTGTGCTTTAAACTAAAATATTAAGCTTCTTTAAAGCAGAGGGAATATTCTGTACTTCATTTTCATGCTTTAGTCCTATGATACCTACTATATGGCTAGGTTCTGCAGTAGTTAATACATGCTGATTGATAAAATTATGGAAAGAAACTTATTTTTGAACCTAGAGAAATTGTTGGTACAGCCAGTTCTTAATTATCTGTGCTAAGGGGGATAGCTAATACAAAACAAAGGATAATATATAAGTCATTTCCATTAGGCTCTGGAATGCGCTCCCATGCTTAACTTTTCATTTGCATCTCTTGCTTAACTTGAGAATGTATTTCCAACAAAATAATGAAGTTTCATTATTATAACTGTGGCTAAAGCCCGAATGCTGTCTGACCAAAAAGAAGAAAAGGAATATTGAAAATGCCTATTGCATTTTTAGCTTTCACTATACTCATTTAACAATGAAATGTTTGCCACTATCTTCTTTCTGTCAGTTTCACCTCCTTGACATTCCTTTTTGAAAGCAGGAAATACGTTAATCTTAGTTTACAGGTGTCCTAGCACTTAGAGTATCAGTTTTCATGGAGTATGCAATTATCTTCAAGTTCTATTTACTGATTCTTCCATTCTTCTACGGAAGTGAAAAAGGTAGGGATTTGTTTAATACCAAACATCTGGGTACTCATGGAATAAAGTGTAAGCAGTCTGCTTCATCTATAGGTATTTACCACATTTTAAAGAATATGCCTCCTTTTCTCTTTCAGTCAAAAAAAAAAAGTAAACTTAAGATTTAGATTAAAATTAAGAAAAACTTAGATTAAATGAAAATGGATAAAAGCAGACCATGGTTATTTATGAAGAACATTTTCTTTGGGGAAAATTATTTCCCTTTTGTGATAAATGATACCTTATATACTTTTTCCCCCATTTTACAAAGCATGTTCAAAGTCATTATTATACCTAGTCCAATTAACAACATATGTGAAATGGGTAAGTATAATTGACCCTTGATCAACATGGATTTGAACTGCATGGGTCTACTTACATGAAGATTTTGTTACGATAAATACATCATTGGCCCACTGTATCCCTGGGTTTCGCATCAACAGATTCAACTAACCACAGATCGAAAACAGTATTTTCGATCCTCGGTTGGGAATCCATAGATGCGGAGGGCTGACTGCATGCATTGTTCTATGCCATTGTATATAAGGATGCTTGAGCATCCACAGATTGTGGTATCAGTGGGAATGTCCTGGAACTAATCTCTGATGATACCAAGGCACGACTGAGTTTTTGGGGAGTCAAAAATTATATGTAGATTTTCAGCTGCACAGTGGGGGTCAACACACCTAACTCCTGCAGTGTTCAAAGGTCAACTGTATTATTGTTTCACTTTCACAAATGGGGAAACAGCATTTTTCCTAAGTATGCAAAGACCAAGGCTAGAACTTAGGTCTATTAATACTCAGTCCAAATAGCTTTTCATTCAAATAGATTGATAAAAATGTTTTGCATTTCTACAGAACACTAAAGTTAGAAACTACTTATGGGTCAAATAAAGTGGACCGGGTACTAATCGACAGTATGCAAAATGAAATGGGATGGGTCTCTTTAAGTTTTGAGTCAGGTCCATAATAAAGAAATTAAAGAAGACATACAAATGGCCAACAGATATATGAAAAGATGCTCAACATCGCTAGTTATTAGGGAAATGAAAATAAAAACCACAATGAGATACCATCTCACACCTTTGAGAATAGCTATAATCAACAGGACAAGTAATAACAAATGCTGGAGGGGATGCGGAGAAAAAGGAACCCTCATAGACTGCTGGTGGGACTGCAAATTGGTACAACCACTATGGAAAACAGTATGGAGGTTCCTCGAAAAACTAAGAACCAATCTACCATATAATTCAGCAGTGTCTCTACTGGGTATCTAACCCAAAGACTTGAAAATCCATATCCAAAAAGATATTTGCACTCCGATGTTCATAGCAGCATTATTTACAGTGGTCAGGACATTGAAGCAACTGAAGTGTCCTAGGATAGATGATTGGCTAAAGAAGCTGTGGCACATATATACAATGGAATATTACTCAGCCATAAGAAGAGATGAAATGCTGCCATATTTGCGACATGGATGGACCTCGAGATAATCATGCTAAGCAAAATAAGCCAGACAAAAAAAGTTGAAAATCACGTGATATCACTTATATGTAGGATATAAACCTAAAAGCAACAAAGGAATAGGACAAACAAACATAGACTCATGAACATGGACAATGGACTAGTGGTTACCAGAGGGTAGGGGTTTGGGGAGGAGAGGGGAGGTAGATGGGGTTAAGGGGGTCAAATATAGGGGGGTAGGGGAGGGTGAAGTGGGTAAAGGGGATCAAATATATGGTAGCTGAAGGAAACTGGACTTTGGGTGGTAAACACACAATAGAATATATAGATGTCAAATGATAATGTATACCTGAAAATTATATAATTGTATTAACCAATGTTATCCCAATAAACTTAATTTAAAAAAAAGAAATTAAGAGATCAGTAATTGAAGAGTTGTGCACAAATTTGATACTGCCTTAGCAGATATGTAAATGCCCTTTACTAAATGTTTATGAGAAGGTAAAAAGGGGTTGATTCCTTCACCCCATGGAACCATTTTCAATTCAGTTACTCGTGCCTTTCCCTATGCAAACGATATCAATTGATGACTAGGTCACATTCTCCTTCTCTCTGATGATCTTGGGAAAGCTTCACTATAGTTTTTTTTTTTTTTCATCAATTTTTCCATTCTCACCATTGGTGAATGCCCTAGCTTTAAATAAGTAGCTGAGATGTAATCATTTCAAATTAATAATAATTCTAAAGGTTTGTCTTATGTGCTGTGTGTGTTTGTGTGCGTGTGTATCCATCATCAAAGCTCAACTGAATAATTTTAGTGATGTTTATTATATATATCTTTTAATTTCTAACTTCACTCATGAATTGGAACAATGTAATGTTATTCTATTTTACCCTTGCAATACAAAGGAAAGTAGCATTACATGATTACTAAACATATTTATTTGCTTTCTTTTATTACACTAAACATTTTTTCCAGCTTCACTTTATAAAGCTAATTCACTTTCCATAAATTATGGTTTAAAACTAGAAGAAAACAGGGAATGTTCGATGAAAAGCTAAGTTTACTTGCTATAATTTTCATAAGCTATATCTCAAATAGATTCTAACTAGAAATAATCAGACCTCTATTGTAGAAAAAGACAGATATATTTTTCTATATTATGAAAATAGTATATTTAAGATTTTGCTGAAAGAGTATAATACTTGAATAGTTACACTAACATCACTATTATTGCCTATAAACAGTGCATATTTAACATAGCATGCAGGACCTTCAAAATAAAAATTAAGAGTTTGAATAAAGTTCAAATCAAAGCAAAAGGAAACAAACTCATAGATTCCTTGTTACAGTATCCAATTTATGCTCTTGCAAATACTGAAATGGCTTTAAATTATATCTGTATGTGTATAGATGCGTGTACATGCTACATGTTCTCTAGTACACATGCACACAAAAACCATAACCATATAAAATCATTTATTTTTTCAAGCTTCTTTTTTTATATATCATTTCTACTCAACATAAATAAATCCCAGAAAAAGGTTTTAATCACTTAAAATTTAGCTTTTGGTGGGGAAAATGGGAATTTGTCAGGTTGGGGATATATTAACTCTTTCAGACAAATTATGTTCTATTTTATGTTCTAAAAAAGATGCTTTTCCAGATGAGACTCTAGTGGCCTGATAGGGTTTATGCACCCATTTAACTGTGTAGTATATTTTCTTCTCACCATTAGCATCATGCATAAAATGTCTATCAATTCCTTAAACCGAATTCGAAAAATATAGTTCACAGCCTAAACAATTTCAAGCTGAAGTTCAAACAAGCAAGACTCCTCGATAGAAATTTTTTTTTGCTACCTGATCCTAAAAAAAATATGCTGCACTCAGTTTCTTAGAATGTGATTTCTAACAGTTTAAGATATAATTTTTAATACTCTCATTTTAAATCAAAACATAAGGAAGAAATAACACTAGAAATATCTTAGACCCTTTTTTGTCAAATTGAAGTTATGCCGGATAACATTTAGCTAATATTTTCTCTTTACCTGCCAGAATGTTGTTTAACATTAATCATTTTACAATGAACTCTAACCCATTTAAACAGACATTTATTAAGACAGCTTTCTACAAAGCATTGTGCTGGGCTTGTTGTAGAGTGCTCAAAGATGACTGTGAATCTGTACCTCAAAATATTTTATAACTCAGTGTGCAAAGGAGACATGCACATAAGCAGAACGTAGGCAAGCTAGCAAATACAATAATGAAAGTATTAAAATATTATGAGAACACAGGGGACAGGGAAATTAATTTTGATTGCTATCATTAAGGTTTTCGGGAGGAGATGGTATAAATGAGCAGCTAATTTTTAAATTAGTTTATAAACCTTTCAGAGAGAAACTCTTCCCCATTTGAAGAGGATCAGACAAGAAAGAATAGTTTCACAGTGAACAAGTGTGGAATTCATCCCAGATTTCCAAAGTTTTCTGACCTGAGGCAGCACAATACCATTGTCTCCAGCACATGGCTTAAGAGTCTGAAAGACCAAGACTTGAATCCTGGTCTTTTCTGGGGATCCAGAACAGGCCTCCCCAACATGTGTCATTTTTGGCATCCGAATTATTTTGAGCTGAAGGCAATCATGACCCTGTAGACTTAGGAGAAACTTTTACCTTTCACTTTAAGAAGTTAAATTAGGGATCTTATCCATAATAAGAGTTGTCATCAGAAATAACTCCTTATGACCTATTTATAGAGAAGGAACAATTTTTAATAACTTAACATTTGCTCTTCTTATCATCCTAAGAATGATCATCCTCCCCTCTAAAGCCCCAAGGTGATCCTTAGCTCAGAATGTCATATATACCTCATTTTCCCTTTCTATCTCTGACTCTCTCTTGCATGTGAGGTTCCCATACATTTGGTTATCTTCTTTTGTTAATCTGTCTCATGTATATTTAATTATTAGACAATGAGCCAGAAGAACTGTGAGGCTAGTAAAGTTTTCTCCTCCCATACCTTCATTAACTAGACTTATTACATGCTTGAACTTGAAACCTTTGTAGCCTCAATCTTCGCATATTTCAAATAGGGTTAATCGTAGTACCTACCTCATAGGATTGTTTTGGAGATCACTTTGGGTTTTATATGTGTATATTCCGAGCACTGTGGCTGACACATGACATTCAACAATAAGGTGCTATTATTTTTTTATTATCGTTTTGATTTTTGTTATTATAAATTATTACATTTACAGTTACACCTTCAATTTCAAATTAATGAAGAAATAATTGAACTACAAAAACTCCTAAAATGATTATGAAGAATGTGTATTTTAAAGAATGCTAACAATCTTTTTTATAAAAGCAAATATTTTCCCCACATGATTTTCTAAAAACAATTCACTTTACAATGTATGCATTATCTCCATTACTGACCATGCTCTTTTTTGTGTGTGTTTGTTTTGAATTTTTTTTTAAACCTGGATCTTCTATCCCTGAGCAGTCTCCTTAAAAAAAGTTTTGCTTTGAACTTCCTAATTTTTTGAGTTTGAGATCAGCAGGCAGTTGAAGGTAAAGAGAGAGAGTAAGTGGACTTCCTTGCAGTCAAGTCAGTCTAAAGTTCTCGATTTTTCTTCAGGACCTAGAAAATAGCCTGGATGACTACATTCTCTCTCTCTCTCTCTCTCTCTCTCTCTCTCTCTCTCTCTCTCTCTCTCTCTCACACACACACACACGCACACGCGCACACACACGCGCGTGCGCAGTTTT
Source organism: Rousettus aegyptiacus (assembly GCF_014176215.1). Classification (NCBI taxonomy): domain Eukaryota; kingdom Metazoa; phylum Chordata; class Mammalia; order Chiroptera; family Pteropodidae; genus Rousettus; species Rousettus aegyptiacus. The sequence continues at coordinate 55,210,466 of NW_023416312.1, read as the reverse complement.
TGTTTTGTCAATTTTATATGGCATTTACATTACAAAATGGGGATTATCATCTCACTAAAATTTTCTATTATCATGTTCTCAAAGGTGATTAATGTGTTTGAATGACAACTTTGAGATTTTTCACCTTTTTAGAAATTATTCTCTTAAGAAAGAATAGCAGAAAAAATGAACATAAATGCAGTACGGTGGAGACCTCAAATCTGTTTTGAATTGTCTTGTAAGGACAATGTGCTTTCTCAGTAACTAGATTTTTAACCACTCCAAATGACTCTCCCTCCTACTATGAGGAAATCCCAGGTGTTGATATTAGTTGACAAGGTGTTAATGTCATTAACATTCTGTCAGCTCTTCTTGTCAATGTGTTAATGGTGCCCCTGCGGCTCAGTCACTCTCTGTCCTCCAGTTGGTGAAATGATTTAGTCAGCAGTCAATCAAAAAGCTAAGCTGATTTGGAGCAATAGACAGCCCTGCTGTTGACAAAATCTATGTGAGTAAATGTGGTAAGATATTTGTCAATAGGATATAAGAAGTAAAGTCAACATTGGGTTTAATGTGTTTTTTAAACAGTGTAGGATGTTAAAACTGGACTATGGCACATATTTAAAAGACTAAAAAGTCTTCTTTTGAGAATGGTCTTTCCTTTTGGGAAAAGGAAGGTGCAGTAAGTAAAAGTGATACTTTGATTTAAAAGAAAAATAAAAAAAACTATCACAGTTATACTGGTCAAGAAGACAAAACCTGCAGAAATTGGAATCCACATATAATGTCAAGTCAAAGAGAACAAGCCTGAAGAAGGCAAGTAATCCATTCACAGTGCTCCCTGTCATGTTTCTTAAACATGGGTTATTTTTCACAGCTTTGAAATCGGATGTGATTCTAAACCTCATCCCACCTACCAATATTTGCAATGGGTGCTGAACACTGACACTGACTACATAATTTCTGATAACCTTAAAAAATTTTTAAAAAAGATGACTTCTAGAAATTAATAAATGAAAAACAACAGGGATAACAGGCACATAACTTTGAGTTGTTGAAGTTATCCTGATTGAACAAACCCAAGCTCACTACAATGACATGGAGACAACTGTGGTCAATTATATCATCAGATATAAAAAATAATAAAAAGAAACATTTTTAAAAACTCAAGTATATATAATTAGGCAATGTCTGATACATAGTATAAACATTCAATAAATGAGAATGAATATAATCATTTTTATAACTTACTAAAAATGAATATAGCCTCTATTTTAATTCACTACACAAATGAGCTTATAACTTCCAATACTATTATGGTGAGCATATTAGCATGAAGAATACTAAGAACTTTGCTTTTTAAAATCAGGAAACAGTAACAGTTTCTCCCCCATGGTTAGCTAGATATTTGAATGTGTGTTTCAATATATACAGTGCTAGAACTTCCCTACTACAATTTATAAGAGAATTTTCCCTATTTCTCCCTGCTTTATAGTCTTATAAAATTGGTTTTGCTTAGTTTTCTTTTTCTACCAATTTTTTGTGCCATGAAGGTGTTCAGAACAGGCCTCCCCAAGATGTGCTACTTTGGCATGTGCATTATTTTGAGCTGAAGGCAATCAAGACCCTGATGGCTCATGAGAAACTATTACCTCTCCCTTAAAGAATTTATATTGGGGGGCTTTCCCTAAGAGTTATTACCAGAAATAACATTTTATGACATATCTATAGTGCAAGACAAACTTCTAATTTCTAAACATTTACTCTTCTCATTGTCCTGTGAATAACTTTTCTCCCCCTGTGAAGCCCCAAGGTATCTGACTTTATCCTTAGCTCAGAATGTCACATATGCCTTATTTTACCTTTCTGTCTCTGAAACTCTCACATTAGGTGGGGTCTCTGAGTCTCTCATGTATGAAGGGTTCACATATATATGTATGTGATTAAATTTGGTTATTTTCTCTTTTTAATCTATCCCATGTTGATTTCATTATTAGACCAGCTGGAAGAAGCTAAAAGGGTAGAGAATATTTCTTCCTCCCCCACAGTCAGAAAAGGTGATTGGATTGGGGTAGAGAAAGGGAGACAGAGGTGATGAGCTACCTTCAAAAGTCATTGGCTATTCTTCAGGATGCAGGAAATAGCTTAGGCCACTCCATTCTTAGGAGAGGTTTCATTCTTTTTTGTCATTGCTATTCAAATTTTTTGACATTTATTTTATAAACAGTGTGTATTATCCCCTTAAAACTTATTACACTTTACATGCGTGCTCTAAAAATGTGATTCAATGTTACTCAGGTTCCTGAGATTTATATAAAGAAAAGTTTTATAACTATCAGCACAGCCTACTACTGTTTAACAATAGCCCTTTTGAAGTGCTAAATAAAAGTAGGAGCTTGAAGGAGATGATATCCATTGTCGCTAGCTATAATATTCTGTGATTAAACACATTCTTACTGAGTGCTTACATCTTGCTAGATGTTGCGGGCTGTGATAGGCATACAGAAATTAACACACCAGACATGATCTTTGCCATGGGGAAACTAAGCCAGAGAAACGTGTAAATGCCAGACTGTCAGCAATTTGAGGTCAAGTTTCCTATCTTGTGCAATGTTGTATTTTTCATGGCTTGGCAAAGCTTAGCATATTATAAGTGTTTAATCAATATTGTGAAAGAGTAAGAGTGAATATTGGATGCTATAGGACTTAGCCCAACCTGGAGATTTGGTGAAGATTCAATCTGTATATTCAATTGCTCTCTCCACCATGCCACTGTTGCTAACTACAGCACTAACGTTTTTCTAAAAGCCCAGAAGAGTGGCACTGTTGTTCAGTTTTTGAACTCATAGTCCTTATAAAGAGATTACTATTTAAGTAGGTGATGTTACTTTCAAGGGAAACTACTCCCATACTTAGGCCTGTAGTTATTCAATTTAAAGGGCCAGTGCCCTGAAGCAAAACCATTTGTTGGCAGAGAACAGAAATACTGGAAAGATTATCCAGTGTAGAGAATCCTATACTAGAAATAGAATCACGGTTCTAATTATAAAGCAGAATTAAGTATCCCACAATAAAATATCCCTCCCTTTTGAAACTACCAGAACAGTAGAAAAAATATTAAGTAGGCATCAGAATTCATTTAACATACATATATACAATTACCATGCATTTTGTTTGTCATTTTCTAGAAGATCAAAACTCTCAATGGATGACCAAGGAGTTTTCCAAAACAAGAATAATTTGAGCAATAGTTCTATCATTGGAATTCATTAATTTGGAGTTTTTAACCAATTCAAGTCAATATTCTAACTTTTTCTCTAAAATAAATTGCTGTGTATATATTTTTAATATGATACACAAAGTTTGAGCCCCATACATTTTAATATAATTTTCAATCCCCTTGTAGACAAATAGTCACACTTTAATGCCCCTCAAATGAAGAATAACCGCTTATCTATAACATACAGATACAGAAGGCTCTGGATTTTCACTTTAAAATGCTTAATTACTTGCATAAAGAGAAATAAGATAAAGAGCCCAAGCCAAGTTCATGAGGGTTTGAAATTTTCTTTTTCTAAACAAGCAACAAAAACTCCTCAATGGTGCAAGCTGTTATGTGGCCACAAGCCAACTGTTGAAGAAAATGATAAAAAGAATAAGAGGATTATAAATTAAATTTAAATATATGAGGCAAGAACCAACATCAAAAATTGAAAAATGTAGGTGGTGTTTCCAGCCACCGAACAATATAACATATTTAGAGGAATAATCTAATCAGCAATAAAGTTACATCTTCACATTAAGTATCTCAATGTGGGCAGTTTTGTAATTTAAGGTTCTATTTTGAGGATTTCCTGTCTTCAATCACCCACAAACTTATATTTCTAATATTCTTATTTACAAAAGTACTCAGTATCACTAAAGAACCAAACAAAACACTGTATTAATTCATGAATCAAAAAACTAAAAATGAAAAAAAAATCACATAAATCTAAACTGCCATTCTCAAGTAACTGTTCAGTACTGTAACTTAGAAGGTGGGCAGGAAAGAAAACATATCGGAGAAGAAAAAGGTAATAGATTTAACCTTGAAACAAGGTGACTGCCATACAGTTGTTGAAGGAATTTACTTATTATCAGATAAAGAATTTACATTATTTATTCCCTCTAGAGATATAAAATAGAGAGTCAATCTGCAGTTCAAGATATTTACTTAAACACAGAAGAAGAGGATATGGCTTTAACTTTTGAAAACCAAAGTAGAAAAAAAACCCCAGCTCTAATGTAGTTTATCTTTAAACACCAGGTTTAACATTAAACAATTCAAGCTAAATGCTATTTCTCAAGTTCTCCTTTCATATATTTCTGTAATTTATATGAATATAATGTATGAAAAATGGGACTTTAAAACCTATTTATTTATCAGGAAATGCTTACTGTTACATAGCCAGCTACTGTAATTTAGTTAAATATATAATCTACTGATCAATTCATCTATTCATCCAGCCATGCATCCATTTTATCCTTCACAATCCTTTGAGTCTACTGATATTAGTCATACTCTGATTGCCCTTGAAAATGCACATATGCCCTCAGAAAAAAACCTGTGCGCTCGCACACACATAAAGAAAAAAAAATCTCTGACCAGAAAAATATTCTCCTGTTGATCACTTCCTTTACACAAATGACTACGTAAGGAGATTCTTTGTTTTGTTTTGTTTTAGGTATAATCAAGCCTCATAATACTTACCTTGCATATCTTGTGGGCCTTCAAATGAAATTCTTCTTTGAGTAACAGCATTGTTTTCTTATATAATTGTTCCCTTGCCTACTCTACCTGGTTCAAAACATCACAAACTAAAATTTATGCTGCTAATAAAAAAAAAAAAGCCTGTACACAAATTTATACAGACAGTACGAATAGACTGGTAAATTTAGAAATAACCACATAGTAAATAGACAGGCAGGCAGGCAGGCAGACACACACACACACACACACACACACACACACACACACACACACACAGAAACTAACAAATAAACAAAATGCTTAAATAAAGGATATCGTCATCTTTTCCACGAACTTATCATGTTCATTTCCTGTCTGAGGGAATTTCTTGATGTCACCTTCCAGATGAACAATTTGTCGTTCCATTCCTGCAAGGTTGCTCTTGAGAATTTGAGCTGAAACTAAAGAACAATGTACAAAGCATTTAGAATATTTTCCCGGGTATTCTAGAAAAGACTAAAACAGTATCAGTTAAAGTATATTTTTAATGTGGAAAGAGTTCCAAGAAGTCAACTCATATTTTTCTGAATTACTGTTCATAAAAATTCTACTCTCCATGAAATAAGTGAAAATGTGTAATATAATATACCAAATCACCATGTTTAATATAAGAATGTCGCCACTTTATACAGACATTAGCTCAAATGAATCTATTTCTGTTTCAATTTATTGATGGAATTCCTAATATTTCATTCCTTAAAATCTAATTTGAAGATTAAAGAGAAACTCAGGTTCAAAGAGATCTCATTTTATTAATGTATGTTCTTGGGTGTATAAATGATTTAAAGTTAAATTGCATAAAAGGATCAAGTATTTTTCTTCTGTTGAAATATCCTGATTTTTATAAAGCAACATCTATGGTAAAAGTTCTATTCTCTAGTACTTTTCATGCTCATAGAAATATGGAAAATAACTGTTAATACATAGAGAATTTAGCAAAATCCAGCAAAAACATATGTGCATACACACTCACAAAACTTCAGTGTGCCCTCAAATACTATCATTAGTTGCTTTAATTACCCCTAACATTCTCTGTACTTTTCTTTTTCTCTCCTCATTGACAATCAATAATTTTAAGTATTTTATTCAAACTGCTCCTAAATACATGCATACTTTCCAGATTTCTCATGATGCCTTCATTTCACAAAGGCACTTTTTTAAAAAAAAACTAATGCTATTCTATAGGTACTCTATTATTGAATGCCTGTCAATTATATATGAAGAAACTTCTATCAGTCTCCAGGCATTTGGCAGGATTCTAGCTGAAAAGAATAGGTAACTATTAGAATTTGATAGGTAGCCTGTGACATTGGTTTTTAAATCCAGACCTCTGAAACACTGTTCTTTTTATTAAAGAACTGTGAAACAGAAATAGAATAATATTACAATTCTTTTTTTTTAAAGTAAATTTTGTTCAGAGGCATGTCAGAATTACAATGAAAAATTCAAGAGCCTGACAAAATCAACCCCCTGGGCCAAACTCTCCTGATACAAATTTCTCACATTGACCACACATCTTTATAACTTAACAAGGAGGGGAGAAATTTCCTTAAATATACATGTAAATTCAGGAGACTGAAAATCAAATAACAACATTAAAAACAAATTATGTTTTTCTTATTAATCTATCAGTTCAAATAGCCCTGTCCAATTTAGTTCTATTTGTTTAGATCCCAAAAAAACCCTGAAAATTATTCTTTATTTGGAGAAGTCTAAGAAAGTTTTGTCTTGCCAAATATTTCCTAATGGCTTAGAAATCATTGCTTGCTTTATTTAAAGAATGAGTTTGCTATGGAAGCAATCATTCTGACTTTAAAAGTGGATTTTTTTCATTTAGGTTTTTTTGTTTAATTTTTGCTAATTATTCAAAAAATTTCTCCTTCCCCATTTACTCGATTGAAAAACTGAAAATATGAAATTGACAAGTTGTTTATGTTATTTAGGTTGCATGGAAGAAATAAATTCATGATAACTTCCTGCAATAAACAAAATGTGTCCAAATGCCAGGTTTAGGTCCCAACAGTAATCCTTCTAAAAGCAATAGTAATTCTAGTAGTAAAAAGGGGATGATGATGAGGATTCATCTTTTGATTGTTCAATACAGAAACAGCCCTGGCAAGTTGCTATGCACACAAAAGTCTAGATATCTCAAATAACAAGAGACAATATTTTTAATCCAGTGAAATTGCTTTTTACCCTAAAGTTAAAATCTGAGTAAAACAATATTTTACAGCCATCTGTCCTCCTCAATTTCATATGTCAAATCCACAGTTCTCTATAAATCCCTCTAGAGCTCTAGTCCAAATTCTCTACCATTTACGGGCACTTTTGTTTGCTTAAGTGATCTTCCACATGTTACCTTCTGCTTTGAAAGAGACTTATTTTTGTTTCACGTACAGAAACATCGAGTCTCTGCTATAAAACCTCAAGCTATTTAATGGCAAGAGTCATATCTAATTTTTTGTTTTTCCCTCAGTACTTAACACATATGGTCCTCATATGTTTGCTGAATGAATATTTATATTTCATGAAGTTTTGGTTCAGATTTAAATTTATGCCCATTTCTGCAACTGAATGTACATATAGAGGTTAGATCATTATGAGTGAAAGTTACCTTATCAACTATGATGTGAGTATGGAAAGGAAGCAGAAAGCTGAAGTCTGTCTAATTATACATAGAGGAGGCAGGGTTGCAGAAGATACTTAGACAAATAGGAAAGTGAGGAACTGGAATAAGAAAGAGAAGTGAGGGACACCTTTATTACACTCCTCTATTCTTCCCTTGTAATAAAGTATTAATATCATGCCTTAACAAAAAAAAAGAATAAAATAAATACTGGAGCTGAAATAATCCAAGGATTTTGGTCCGCATACAAATTGTGGCTGCATTAAACAAACAATACCATTATAGGAAATGTATATCCTTAATTTGGTGGAATTATGGTATCTTAGAGTTAGAAGTTACATTAAAGGGGATTTGGACCTGCCTCTCAAGTTTGGAAAACTCAAGTTCCATAGTGTCATAGTCCATGTTCCTAGAAAACAGCCCCAGACAAAGCTTACATATTAAGGCCTTATCGTGGATGAGGGTAGGGTGTAATCAGAGAAATAGGCATGAGGGAAAAAGGAAAGAAAGCAAATACAGGAGAGTAAGTTACTGAACTAGCCACAGCTGTACAAAAAAATACAGCTGGTTGCTTAGTATCTCTGGTTGCCTCCAGCAAGGCCAACTTCATGGGCATGTGGCCTGTGCAACGGCTCAGGGCCCCATGCTTAGAAGGGCTCTGTACTTTAATGCTTTGTGGTCCCATTTGAAATTCTCAATAGTTTATTAAATGGGGCCCTGCCTTATCATTTGGCATTGGGCCCTACTGATCATGGAGTCAGTCCTGGTCTCCAGGTAAGACAAATGAAACAACTACACCTTGTAAGAGTAAATTAGAGGGCTCCTTCTCATTTTCTATTCTCTCGTTGGTGAAAGTCTCTTTCAAGGGGTGTTAACTTCTTACTCTGGCTAGGAAGCGAGACAAGCACCCCAGGCTTGGAAGTGGGGGATGGCATGGAAGTGATGTTCGGTGAACCTAATGTGGTACATAAACTAGATCTAGAACAGAGGATTCAGTCCATCCTAAGTGGCTTATTCCTTTTTTGATGGTCAATATAATTAGAAAAAGTTTTCTTTACTTACAATCAAAATCAGCATATTTGAACTCTTCTTACTCATCAGACCTCATTTTGCCTAGTAGCCACACTGATCAGGGCTATTCCCTATTTTACAGGAAAGGTGCCCGGAGCATCTTCTTAATCTTCCCAGGCTACAAACACCCAGGTCCTTCAACTAGCCCTCCAAAAGTATAAGGATTAGTCATTATGTAAGCTCTTAAATAATAACTAACATTTACTGATTACTTTGTGCTAGACATAATTGTAAGTAGTTTTATGTATTAATTCACTTAATCCTCAAAGAACTCTATGAAGTATGTTCTACTCTAAAGCAGGGGTATGATAATAAGCCAAATTATGTCTTTTCGGGAAGCTGTAAATGTAAAACAATGTCTAAAATCTGTACCCAGTGGAATAAAGGCATGCCACTTATATGTAGGGACAGGCATGGTCTTAGAAGCAGATTGACCTAGATTCTAATCTCTGCCATACCAACAACTAGTTGGGATACCTTGAGCCAGTCATTTAGCCAATCTGGGTTATCATTTCCTGATTTGCAAAATGAAGATAATAATGTCTTCCATAAAAAGCAGTTCTTTGAGTGAAATGATTTGATAAATACAAAGTTTCTATCATTATATCTGGTACATGATAGGTAATCTATACACATTCATTTCATTTTCTACAATCATTTCCTCTATACACTACCTTACAACAAATCCCTACTGTATAGTGCCATCGAGAATTAAGTAACAATTTTGGTGCCATCTGAACAACAAAAAGGCAGTCATTCCCTACCTGCAACCCTACTATGGCCTGATTTGATTTAATATCTATCTTCTTTCCAATCAAGAGAACTAAACTTAAATTTTGTTATCTTTAGGTTTTACAAGGTATATGGAATTTTAGGTTCGGGAACCAGTGACAATTAAACTAATGAACAGCTAATTTGTTAAGTGATATTAGCAAGTTTCAAACTTAGAGAATATTTCTGAAAATTAAAACCTGTCATCCGTATTTTTCTGGAGACATTTAAAAGTTAGCATATTTTAGCTTTCTAGACTTGTCTAAAAGATAAATTTTTAAAAAGTGTTAAAAAAGAATAACATGCCTGGTTATTTGCCTTGAATACATTTGGTCTAATCTTAAGAGTTGAGAATCAATGTTGATTAGTTAACTATTTAATTAGGTCCTAGCCTACATTCATTCTAACAGCTGAGAGAGAAAGAGTTAGACTGATTGATTTTTACTGAGATTAGGGTTGGGGATGGAGTAGGGTACCTGAAGTTCCAAGAACATTTAAATACCAAAGGAGCGAGAAATGCTTGTCTCCTGCATAGGGTACATTTTTGTGCCTGTCATTATATTAGTTCGCTAATATCAATTAAGGAATGTTTAATGACAGTGCAAACATTTTCTATCTGAGTAAATTCCCACTACAGGCATTTTCAATGACTGATTAAGTCATTCTGGTGGCACTTTAATTTTTTTTCTCTTATTTCATTTTTTACATCTGCTACTGAATTACTAACGCTAAAAATTAAATTATAGCTATCAGGTTCTTTATTATAGCTTTCTTTCTTATACTCCATAAATAACCTTTTAAGCTCAGTATACTTGAGTTATGTGTAGGGAGAAACTTTCCCCACAAATCTTATTTATCTACTTATTTTGCTTGAAAAATATACATCTACTTTTTTCCCAGCTTCAAACAAATATATGAGAGTGGCCTGACCTTCATTCAAACCATTTTAAATGACAAAGTTGCTTTAATTCACAATTTTAAGAAAAGTGTAAGATAAATATTTTAAGTGAGATTGTTTTAATGGAAAGACTCTTTAATTACATAGTATATAAGAGAATTAATATGGATTTAAGGGAGAAAAAAGGACTCTGAGGACATTCTGCAGACCATGTGCAGAGTGTGTAATTTTATGTAAATATAAAAGCTTTTCCAGGAACTTGAAGATATTTTTCCTCTGAATTAAATATTTATATTAATTTTACCCACTGACAAAGTAACGTAGCACTTCTTACATATTTGCTCTAAGAAAGGCCAAGTAAATATTTACTTTAGCAAATCTATATATGGATAGGCCCCAAAATGATTATAAGCACCCTATAATTTTCTTTAACTAAATATATTTAGTTGAAGAATTACTATCAGCCAAGTAGCACAGCATTAAAGTGACCTATCCGGAAAGTATATGTAAAAAAGAAAATGACGTTACAAACAGCCTGAATAACAGGCACACCTGTATTCTTTCTCAAGTGCATTTATAAGTTAATAGTTTCATTTTATATGAATACTGTACATGGAAATGAAGTAAATGTTTTTTGTATAATAAGAATAGCAAAACTCATCACTGTGGGCTTCTCAGGCCTTTGAAAAAAATAAGTGGTAAATGACACCCAAATAAAAAATTCCTATAAAGAAAAAAAATCAATTAGAAAATGACTCATTCTTAGGGGGAGAAAGAACTGCTAAAAAGTCACCTTAACAGAAAACACAATTTAACTAGAATCCATGTTAAATACAATTTAAAAATATATATCCCTAATATGTGTTCACAAGCACCATGACTCACCCCTCTAATATGTGCCCCTGCGGACAAGGTGCAGTTTTCCTGATTGGATTCAGAAAATGGTCTGAACTGATGCTGAGAGCAAAGGAGCTTCCATAAGAAATCATGAAAACTGCTTTATAAATCATACAAATATTTAATTCTAAAAATTTCCCTAAGCATATTTCAATGTCTAGGCTCACGTTTGGATAAGTTTTTACCTGAAAACAGTCTGCATGCATTCTTTTTAAATAAAGAAATTGAGCCTTTTAACAAAAAGAAAAAAAAAAAACATCACTAATAACTGCAGACACTATGGCTCGTACAGACACTATGGCTCAATGGATAGCTGGGGTAAAGGAGAAAGAGAAAGTTTGAAACCTTATGATGAAAGATATACAATCAAAAAATCTGTAGTCTGACCACGGAACCACTGACAACAGACAGTAAAATTACTCATGAAGAATCAGAGTTATTTCACCTGCTATCTCTGCTATGGCTATTATTCTGCCTGCAGCAAATAATATCTGTAAATTTTTAAATCAAAGGCAAAAAAACAAACTAAAAAGCTCCTATTCCTGTCGACAGTCTTAGCTCAAAGCCAGGATTGGGAGGTACATATGCAAGCTGCAGCTTCTATAAAGCAATGCTGGATATAGTCTAGTTGGAATAGTTTGTTCTCATCATGAAGCATCTTTTTTGCAAGCTCATTTGTTTTCCTTGCAATAAAAGATCCCACACTTCAAACCAGAATAATTTTTATGGGACAGGTCAAGTCTTTATTGAGTTGAGGTTGGACAATACTGAATTGTCCTCCCCTGGAGAATTTATGTAAATTGCTGGAACAGTATTCTCCTCAACAACAAAAAAAGCTGGCCAGAACCTTCAAATGCTGATAAATCCTTCATGACAATCCTATACTAATGTCTTCACTTGTCAAATCTATGTAATGCATTCTTCTTTCACCTTGGAATTAGAACACTAGTGGTAAAAGGAGACCTTATGAAAGGAGGCTACTTAATATTACAACAGGAGGGCTTAACAATAAATTAGTACAATTATGTAAAAAAAAAAGGGCTATGGAAAAGGCAGACTTGAGACTACAAAGGACAAAATTTTAATTAAAGAAATCTGAACTTACACATTTGTAATATTTGGAATTTTGGTTTAGTTTTCAGACTTAATCATTCCCATTATTTTTAAAATCACAGGAAAAAAACACTTAGAACACAATTGTATTCAATATTGCCAAAATTCTGCTAAACCAGATATGAGAAATGAACACTGTTTATTTTATACCAAGATAACTATCTGCTTCTGGAAAAAGTATTTGCAAATGCTTTTATCTGAGCAATCACTTAACGACAACTTGACTAACATGCCCTTACTCCTAGTACATTATATTCTTAATAAGGTGTGGAAAGATTATATGGTTGATCAACCATTTTAGTGCTTTCTTCCACATGATATCTGGCAAAATTAAATACATGCAGATAGTGTTGTCACAAAGCTATAATGCTATATTAAAGGAATGTTAGCTTTCTTGAGTATAATTTTTGTGACTGTGGACAAATTTTCCATTAACTATATTCCTGAACTCAGCAGGGAATTAATGGGACTATATGATTTGGTATATTTATTCTTTCACTTGACCAGGTTTTTTCCAGTCTATTGTGTGAGGTCCACAGGTACACACACACACACACACACACACACACACACACACACACACAGAGAGAAAGCAGTCAACTTTCATCCAAACCGAATGCAGGTTGTCACAGTATCAATGTCAGTGTTAAGGTCATAATGCTGGAGTCATTAGAGTCCATTCCACATTAGTGCTGCCAAGATTAGCAGTTCTGCTTGGTAATAGGGTTACAGGTCATAGAAAAGGTGCTCGGAAGGGTATAGTAAGCTTGTGGTTACATTCTCCTTATTAATTAACTGACTGTGGATACTAATAGGATTACTATACGCCCACAGATAAAAGATTGACAACTCAAACTAAAGTAAGGAGAGGATATGATTGTAATAATTATCAAAGTTACTCACCATTGAAGTCAGTTTATAAAGAAAGCAGGGATTTATCTGGGTATTATCATCTCAATAATCTATCATACCTTAAGCAGTTCTGCCTAATAATCAAACAAGGGATTAAAAGAGGAGATGAGGCTCACAGGTGGGGCCTCCTAGCCCATGATACAGAGTTTAGGTTTCCCACTAAGAATAGTAGGAAAAGACTGAAGGACTTTTAAGCAGAAGAAGTTGCTTAAATTTACACTTAAAAAAAAGATAACTGTGGCAGCTATGAAGAAAATGGAAGGAAGGGGTCAAGAATGAAAAGGGGTAGAAGATTTAGGAAACAATTATTATAATCTTGACAGGAGATGAAGGTGGCTTGGAGTAGGAGGACCAAAGATGATTGAAGTATATATTTTAGAGGTACAGTTGACTGGGGTTGGGTAGATGAAATGTGAGAGGTAGGGAAGAGGGAAATGTAAAGAATGATTCCTGGTTTTCTGGCAAGAACAATGGAAACAGATGTTTGTAGGGGAGATTTGTGGGGAAAGATCAAAGATTTAGTTTTGGTCTTACTAAGTTCCAATTCTATGAACCATCTATATTGAGACTGCAAATAGGCAGTTGCATATTTGAACCCAGGGCTCAGAAGAGAGGTCTAAGCTGCACGCATGAAAAAGAAAGGCATTTGCATACAGATCCCACTTTAGAAATAGTTACATTGTTTCATTACACTGCTATGACATAATTTAGTGTAGAGTTAGTTTTCTGGGTAATAATTCCTGTATTCCTGACTCATTCCAAGTACAAACATTTCTAGATGTTAGTTTAGGTCATTTTCTTCTGAGTTATGCTTGTAATTTATCTCTATTTTTCCTCTTTAGTCTGCTTTGTCACTCTAAATTTGCACAGGTGCGATAGATATTTCTATTAAGACTTTTTTTAAGTCTTGCTGCTATACTTCTCTTGAAACAAATGTTGCCAATAACAACCACACAACTAATTGTATTTAGCGGTGGGGGGATTACAGCCAGTCAAAAAGCTGCAGGCCTCTAAGGCACACAGCCATGAAAATATCTGCCCAGATTTCCCCCAAAGAAGAAATGGAAGAGTCAGTTGTTTATCCTTCACGGTGCACATTATTGGCATGTTAACACTGGTACAAGGGGAAGGGTTATGGGTGATTTAGCTAATACAAGGTAGGTTTCCTTTTTCTTTGGTCCCTTTCTCTCATCAGCTCCATTTGAGATATTCACAGGAAGCATGTCTGCTTTCTGACTATAGCTCTACAATCTTCTTTTAGGGTATATCCATTTCTAGCTTTCACTGTTGGTTTTCTTTGAGTGGTTATTGTAATTAATTGCTGATTTTCTTATCAGTGAACTATTCTTTTAAGATGAACAGCAATGCTTACCTGTATTTTAATCAGAACGGACCAATATAACTATCACTCTTGAGTGTATTGATTAGATAGGCATGCTGCACAAAGCTGCTTTAGTTCCCAAGCCATTAATTCTGTTGCTGCCCTGTATGTGATAAAGTTCGTATAGAAGCTCTCCCTTATAATTTTTAAAAAATGAATCTAACTTTCCATCAGTTTCATCCCTCCAGTTAATCAGCAAGTTACATTTGCAACTGTAATCTCTAGCCTTTAGTATTCTAAAATAAAGGTGCAACAATTATGGTCCTTTTATCCAAATTAGTTTGCCGACTCGCAAAGGATACGGATGTTTATTATGGGGCCAGTAACCAATAAGAAAACTCAAATTAGAAATCCAACCAAATGGTCTTTACTTTTAACCTGGGAGAAATAGAAATTAACAGTTTCAGGCATATAAATTTGCCCCCAAATTCAAAAGCACTGACTTTTCAGTACCAAATACGGTTGCCTACTGAAAAGTGGCAGAATAACATTTTTAAAGATGTAATCACAGGGAATTCCATCCATGACACACTACCGAATGTCATTCTGGTAATACTTACTGACAAAATAGATTTAGCCCTGGACATCATGTATGTTCTTCCAAAACAGTTTTTCTAGTAGGTCAAATTCGCCAAACATTATAAAACATTTTTCGATATTAGAAAAATTGTATTCAACCACAATTAATATTCCAAAACAGTTTTTCTAGTAGGTCAAATTCGCCAAACATTATAAAACATTTTTCGATATTAGAAAAATTGTATTCAACCACAATTAATATTCCAAAACAGTTTTTCTAGTAGGTCAAATTTGCCAAACATTATAAAACATTTTTCGATATTAGAAAAATTGTATTCAACCACAATTAATATTCATTTAGATAATGCGGTAAAACACACCTAGCAGGGTGCCCAGGGCATTGAAGATGCTGACTAAATGTCAGGTGACTCAGAACTGGAATCCGAATGAACAACATGTCCTACAGAATTGTCCTCCTAGAAACATACATCCAAAGTAGTCACTAATGGTACCATGAAATCTGGTTCCACACTGTCAGATTTATCTTTTAAAAACTAAAACCTGATTTTGCCACCACAAGGCTTAAAATCTTTTAGTTATCCAGTGGTTGTGCTATGTTATGGCAGAAAAAAACACAGCCTTTGGAGTCAGACATACCTATTTCCACTTTCATCTTCACTACTTATTATGTGATTCTGGGAAAGTTACCTAACCCTTGTGAACCTCAGTTTCCTGATCTGTGAAATGGGGAAAACAACTCTAAACTTGTAAGATTGTCATGATGATTACATTAAATAATGTACACGAAGCTCTTATACACTAGCACATTATAGAACTAGATATATGTGTTATTTTTGTGCTCCTGGCATCTATGGGATCAGTACGTATAAGGCCCTTCAATATATGACTGCCATCTCCTTATCGCTGATTATCATTTAAGACCGTTCTGCCACACCTATTTACTGCTACTGAATTGCCATACTAAACTACCGGTTCATACCTCTCTCTCTGTTCACATTTCCTCCGCCTGGAATGTTTTTCTGCTACCTTGGCCTGATAAACTCCCACTCTTCTCCTCCTTCTTCCCTTCCCCTGTCCTCCTCCTCCTCCTCCTCTTTTAAAGATTATAGCAACTTTTTATTATTTCTTTGTGTAAGTTTTAAACGCAGTTTTTATTTCTATGAAAGTAATACATGCACCTATTTTAAAAAATCTAATCATTCTATAAGTCTGGTTATGAAAACAGCAGTTAACTCTCACCCTCTATTTCCCAGTCCCTAGAGACACCTGCTTTGTTTTAACTGATTAAAAAATATATATTTACCCTCTATATTGAAAAAAAACTGCTAACGTTATAGCTCTTATTTTATTTTTGTTTTTGTTTTCCTAAGCTTCTATTGACATACAGCTGACACATAACATTATGTAAGTTTAAGATGTATAATGTGTTGAGTTGATACATTTATATGTTGCAAAATAATTACCACTATAGCATTAGCTAACACCTACCTCCATTCTGTCACACAGTTATCATTTCTTTTCTTTGGTGACAACATTTAATATCTACCTTCTTAGCAACATTCAAGTATATGACAGTATTATTAGCTATAATCACCATGCTATACATTAGATACCCCAAATGTCAATCTTATATCGAGGTTTGTACCCTTTGACCAGTATCTCCTCACTTTTTCTACTCCTAAACCTAGCAACCACCACTCTTCTGTTTCTCTAGAACTCTCATTCTTGAAGCTAACTCCTCTATGAAGTTTGTCATGACTCCTCCAGATGTAGTAACTCCATTCTCAATGCTCTCATAGTACTTTTGATTCTTTTAGGAATTTTTTTTTACTTCATTCTAATAGTTTACATAGCTACTTCTCTCAAGAGATTTTTAGTTCTTGATATCAGAGTGAGACTTTTAAAAATATCGCCCTATTCTCAGCCTCTAACACCACTGTACCTGCCATACAGTCAGTGCTTAACAAATTTTGTTGAACTGAAACCCCATTTCTCTCATGTATCCAATTAACAAAGTGCTAAGAACACAGTTACAGAAACTCTAATACAATGTTAACGGGGAAAAAAATCACAACTTTTCTAGATGAGAATTAGAAAGAGGCTTACAAATTATTCATAATCTTAGAAGCAGTGACATTAGTTGTAAACTGTCTTTAAGAAAAAGCCTGAAAGAGAAACCAGGATTTTCGGCCAAAGAAAATCATAGTCTTATTTAAAGTGGCACCAAAATGACATAATCCAGATAACCAGAGAAAAAGAAATGATTAAAAACTTTAGTGCAGTAAATGATTATATAGACACTAATGTTAAATTGATGAAAACTTTTTAATAACAAAAAATATTTGTGATTTCTTTCACGTCAAGTGAAAAATCATCACATGAAAGTTTATATACAATGTGATCTTAACTACATAATGTTTTTTATTTTAATAACCTCTCTCAAAATCCTGCATTTTATAGAGAATGATTGCAGGGACTTAGGGTGAGCTGATAGCTTAACAAAGAAGGAAATGAACCTTTTTTAAGTGTGTAGGGAGATTCTCTGAAGCAGCACCTACCCCACCCCGCAAAAAAAAAAAAAAAAAAAAAAAAAAACATTAGGTATGCCTTGGATTCTGAATAAATAAATTACCTTAGAGGCACAGAGGTTGTATTAAATTTGTCTTTTTCCATTAGGCCCAAATAAATATCTGAACTGTGTTATTTAGAATTCTCAATCTATTCAAATATGTTGCTGAAAAGTCCCTCCACCCCCACAGGAAGGGACTATCAGATAGACAAGGACTAGCTACAGACACTTTTGTGCAATTTAAATACCAACTAGTCCCCGTAGTCATGCAAAGAAAAGCTGTTGAAATTTTCATTCATCTATACAGGTGGGAAAACATTAGGCCAAGTAAAGATGAATAAAAAGCACAAAGAATTTAAAGTATTCTGTCAAAAATACATACATCCACATGTATATATATATATATATATACACAATCTGGTCAAAGCTCCTTCGAATTTTTCAAATGCCTCGTGATCATTTAGGAAATAAGGGAAAGGAAAATGAAAATGGTCACAAATATCAATCCCATGAGGTAATGCTTTGTATATTGTATGTCCTCAAATACATGTATGCAAAAATTGTTTGGCTATTCTGGAGTAGGGGTTGGCCAGCTACTGCCCACAGGCCAAATCTTACATGCCACCTGTTTCTGTATAGTTTGCAAGCTACAAATGTTTTCTACATTTATAAGTAGCTGAAAAAAAATTGAAAGAATAATATTTCGTGACACACAAAAAATTGTATGAAATTCAAATTTCAGTGTCCATAAGTCAAGTTTTATTGAAACATGGCCAAGCCCAGGCATTTTCATATTGCCTATGGCTGCTTTTGCACTACAGTGGCAGTCCTCGTGACAAGAACAGCCTGTGGTCTGCCAAGCTTAAAATATTTACCATCCGACTCTTTACAGAATAAATTTGCTGACTGGTATTTTATTATTATTTTTGATTGAAATATAATAGACATAAGACATCTTTGCATTAGTTTTGAGGTATACAATATAATCATTTGATATTCAGTTGACTCTTAAACAATGTAGGGTTTAGGGGTGCTGACACCCTTGCAGAGACGAAAATCCATTTTTAACTTTTGACACCCCAAAAACTTAACTACTAATGGTCTATTGTTGACTAGAAGACCAGTAACATATGTAATCGATTAACATAAATTTTGCATATTAAATGTACTATATATTGTGTTCTTACAATAAAGTAAGCTAGATATAATGTTAAGAAAATCATAAAGAAGAGAAAATATATTTACAGTATTTATTGAAAAAAAAACTGCTTACAAGTGTACCTGCACAGTTCAAACCAGTGTTGTTCAAAGATATGTATTGCAAATTGATCACCACAAAAAATTTACTCAACATCCAACACCTTACATAGTTACAATTTTTTCCTGTGCACGAAGAGACCTTTTCAGATCTACTCCCTTAGCAATTTTCAAATGTAAAACAGTACTGTTAACTATAGTGACATCCGCAGGACTTATCTGTCTTATAGCTGGAAGTTTGTACCTTTTGAAAACCTTCACTCATTTCACCCACTCCCCATTCCCCACCTCTGGCAACCATTCCTTGTTCTAGATTAATAAAAATGAATTATTTGGGGAGACATCAGCAATTTCCTAGTCTAGATTTCTCATGAGGATATGGAGACAGAGAGAAATAAAAAGTGATTGATCAAGTATATACAGCCAGGTCTCTGGATTTCTGGTTCTTCTACAATAACAATGCAACTAAGTCTTTGCAATGATTGTTTCCACCTTTCTGGGGGTAAAATGCATATCATGAATTCCACAAGGTGAAAATGACTACACAAGTTTATTCTGTGAAATGCAGAAATAGAACAAATTATTAATAAGATGAAATAAGATGAAAACAAGCTTTTTAAAAATATACAGTTAGCACAATACCACAGTTAGGATTGAGGCATCCTCAGCAAAATTTATTTTTAAAATCTTAAAATTAAGTAAATAAAATATAAAAGCAACAGATATGTGCAGAAACTCAGAGCCAGGTCCTACAAGCGAGTCAGTATAAAGGAAAAAAAAAAATCAGCCACTATAAAGTAACATAAAATTTAGTCTCGATGGCCAAATTATCACTTTTCAATATAGCACAGATGTATCTAAGTCAAATTCTCCATTATTCCGCCTTATACTTCCTTTTGGATTTTTCTAAAGATCCAATAACTGACCAAGACGTATCCTACTATCTGACCTATTTGCCGTTAACATGGGCTTTATAACACTACTCCAACATATTTCAAGAAGCTGCGAAGTTACATATCCCAGTGTTTCACACACGCACACATGTGCGCCCACACACACACACACACACACACACTCTCATTTCATCCCCATAACTACTCTATGAGTTATAATCTGTTATTATCCCAGTTTTACATATGATAAATCTGAGGCAAAGAGGGATTAAACAATTCCTCAAAGTCATATACCTAATAAGTGGCAGAGCCAGTCTTTGAAGTTATGTGATGTAGTCTGTGCTCTTAACCATTGTGCTCTACTGCCTCTGAGAAATAAAGGCAAGTTTTAGTTAAGATGCATTTACAAATATGGGAAGTAAAAGCTGAACCTGGTACCTAAAGTTCTTTTCAGCTTAATTTAACACATAGCTCCACAGTGTGCTAAAGGCACAATATTGCAATATCAAAGGACAAGGATGTTAGGGAGGAGAAAAGTGCAGTCTCTGCCCTCGTGGAGCTTGTCATTTTGTAGGGAGGTTAAAACAAGCACATAGAACGATGTATAAATCAATGAGAGTGTCAGGTTATAACATACTAAAGAGTGAGTAGGAAGTAAGAACATTTGCAATGGGGAGAGGGTATAATGTATTCCTTGGGATGTGTGACTGTAAATGAAAGGGATGGTTTCCACATTCTCGAGAAGCCGTGAATGAGAAGAGATGATCTGGGCCAATGGAGAATGGGCTCAGGGGGGTTAAGAAGAACAAACAGTTTGGATTGCCGTTAAGGGGGGAAAATGAGAAGATGAGAGTTAAATGGAAAGCTATTCAACTCCATTAAGAGGCTACGGTTAGAATCATGGGATAGCAGATCCTATGAGGTGGACTGTGTTACTTTGGTCATTTATGCAGGACTTGGAATTGGAACAGAGTAAGAGGAAAAGCATGGTGTGAACGACAGAAAGCTAAAGGAGGGGGCTTGAGGAAAAGTGAGGAAATGAGAATTTTAGATAGTGTTTGCTTAAAATGTACAGGTCAGCATATGTGGTGAAAGCGGCTGGTGGGGAACTGTGAGGTTGGGAGAAAAGGAAGAGGACGAGAAAGGGTGAGGGTAAAGTTAGGATGAGGACAAAAGACAGGCTCCATAAGCAAGGATGGCTGTGGATAAAAAGGCACATTTCAAAGCCTGGGACCCTGGATGTACCCATATTCTAGGTGATGACAAATTCTATTTTTTATACGCTTATTATGGGGGAGCTGAAATGGAGAGAAAAATTTCTGCCAATAGATTTGAGGCCAAGGAACTCTGAGGTCAAGCTGTAGAATGGGATTCATTTTAAATGGTGGAGTTATCAACATTCATCTCCTATTTTCTACTAAATAAACATATGAGCTTTGCGTTGCTTTTGTATTATTGTAATTTTCTTCCTTGGAGGATGTTTTTCTTTTGTTTCTTATTTTGATCAAAGGTTGTGTTTAGGAGGGAGCATAAGTCTGAGGAAGAAGGTATGACTACCATAAGGTGGAAATCAGATTTTAGAAGAGCAGTATTTTATTTTCTCTCTGGAGGAATGCAGATTGAAAACAAACAAACAAACACTATGTTTCTGTTCCTAGAATGACATGCACACAAACATCCTGAACGTTTTTTTCCATATTGTCAAAGTAGATAATATAAAAATAATTGGTAATTATTTTGGAATGAGAATAAAGTGGTGTTATAAAAATGTTTTTCAGTTTTTAAATTACGTCGAATTTATAAGTTGCATAGACACACTGAGATATTTTTAACATGGCACTATAAACTCGAAGGCTTTTTCTTTTCTTTTTAAAACATTTTTATAAAGTGTCATGGAGCTCCAGTGAATTATTCCTAATTATATACATGCTGTTTACTTAACATATTTATCTTTAAATGGCCATAGTTATCAGATATGAATACATAATGGTAAAAAAAATACAGTACATCCAGATGTTAAGAGATGAATGAACTATTCCCCTAGTGCAATCCACATATGTTTTGTAAGCCAATTAACTCTCCTTAGCCTCTGGAGAATGCCAATAAGAACCTTTTTAAGAGTAATTTACTCGAAAAGCCAGGAATCATTAATATGCCTCAAAATGTGTCAAAAAGAGCTCAGTAAACAGTCACTTTAGACCTCTGACCTAATGTATGTAATATTCTCAAAATGGATTTTTATTCATTAAAGCAGAGAGAAAATTCATCATGTACCTTTAAGATTAATTTTGATGAAATTCTAAAATTTCACTTGCAGGAGTCTTCAGGGAATGTATAATGAATGCAGGACCTCACAATAACAACCAAAAGAAAGTTGGTCATAGAATCAGAAGAACTGAGTCCCACTTACTTTCCATATGACTTTGGGGGAAAAAAGCACTTAAACCTCTTTGAGCCTCTATTTTCTAACCTGTAAGACGAGAATAATCCACCTGCCTTGCTGACCTCACAGAGTGGTTATAAAGATACAAATACTTTATGAATACTCTTTGTAAATAGTGTTTGTGACATAAAAACTTGAATTAATGATATTAGAAATGTGGCTACTATAAGGAGACTGTGCTTAACAGCAGGATAGGGCCAAAAATGCCCCCTGACTCTTTTAAGATTCTATGTGTAAAGGAGATATTTAGAAAGCAAGGGAAACTTTTCAAGAATGCCTCTATTCTACAGCAGGGATACTATTATTTCTTATAGTTCTATCAACTCCTGAAAATAATTATGGTTTAGGCCCATTGTACATAACAGGAAATTTCTAGGTCCATTTATCGTGATATCTGTGAAGATTTCCTATCTTTTATTTAAAAAGAAATAGCTACCTTACATTTGGAAAAGTTATTTAAGGACAATAATTTTTGGAGCTGCTTCAACACCAGATACAAATCTCTTTCATTCTATAGAACAATGAAGTCTTCTTTGTTTCATTTGCTGCTTCCTATGATTCTTCCCACCATCTAGATGGGAGAATTCCCAGGACCATCCACTCTTTTCTCTATGAATGCTTTATCTTAAAGCATTACTTTTACATCAAGGTATTTGTTATGGGACAGAAAGTGAGGATCCCCAAATCTCTATATCCAAGTCCCAACCTTCTATTTGAGGAATTCTCACATACCAACTAATTAAACACATTCAATTGGGTGTTCCATGTCCTCATACCCAAACCTGGGCAACCACTTTCACCTAGAAACCAAAATCTGGTCCTTATTATCCCATTTTCCCCAGTGGTACCACCATTCTTTCAGCTGTCATTGCTTAAAACCAAAAGCCTCATTCTTTATTTTTTTTTATTAACCACATCCAGCTGGCCATCAATTCTGATCAACCATTATTTTTCGAAATGTCTTTCTGCATCATCTTTGATTCTCCACTTTTCTGAAGCCTATAGCACCCAAAGATTAGACAATTGCAACTGGTCTCCATGCTTTCAACCTCTCTCATAAATGCCTCTGGGATTTTCTTCTTAGAATACTGATGTCACCATATCACCCTTTGATTCTATGAGTTAAAATTAAAACCTTCAATTACATTTGAAGTCCCGAAAGCTACTATAGGTTACAGAATGCAATTAGAAACTAATGAATATAACTAATACCCTGAACAAAATTCAAGACTTTTTTTAGGATAGAATGCATTAAAGTAATACAAATTAATATGAGACTATACTGCTACCCAAATATAAAAAATAGTTAGAATCTCCATGGTGGACATAAAATGAAATCGCTTTTGTAAACTCCAGACATCAGCCTTATTGTCTCTGGGAATTAAAAATGCACCAGTGCATTTTTTGGTAAACATGTGGCCTCTACTATACATAGATGAACAATGGTGTATCCATGTTACACATTACTGCTTTCTCTCTGTGGCGTGAGTTATAAACTATAGTTTATATCAATTATTTAAATATCCAAATCACATTTTATGCAGAGATCCCTCATTGATCTTGCAAAGACCAGCTCTCAGCTACATTTTAGCATGACATACAGAGAGAAATCTCAATTTTCCCAAGATAATCTTGTTTTATTGAATTTCTACAGTTTTGTTTTACAAATTGTTACTAGTGTCACCCTTTAATGAGGAGCAAGGTACAGATATTCTAATTTTATTGGAAATTTTATTCATTTAGGAGGAAAAAGTTCTCTCTATTACTTTGCAGAAATAGAAAAACTATGTCTTATTTACATAATTATAAACTGCTCATTTTCTTTCCTCCATTAGCAGAATATTGCTGCCTAATAAAGGGTATGATCTTAGAAAGAAAAAAGTGAGCATACACTAATGAGTAGTACTAGAACAACAAACAAAGTTGAAAAATTCTTTCTTGCTTGTCTTACGAAGCATCGACAAACTTCGTTTTCTACATGGATTCTCTCCTCACAAAAATAGTATTTTAAAATTTTCTACCATAAACACAGAATATAGCATATGACTCTGGTCATTTTAAGATTCATGACCTTATATTATTTGCGTCAAAAGTTTAAGTATCAGGCAGGAAAACTACCATTCCCACCCTCCGCCCAGATTTGCTCCACACACCCGCTGAATTTTCTCATATAAATTTGAGGCCAAGAGTTAATAATATAAATAGTTTAAGGATGTAAACATTTGCCTAGGAATAAGTTGAGTTTTTAAAAACTGGATCTCAATTTTGCAATCAGTTTTATTTAATCATTCCTTGTATTTGCTAACCTGTAACAAATGGTTGTGTTTTTCTGATTATTGCCTCTTCTTAAGTGATCTAAACAATTTCCTTCTCTTGCTTTAGTGTTCACTATCACACATAACTTTGACATTGTAAGAGGTAGAAAAAAGTAAGAGCTGTTTGAAATAAGTCTTTAAAAACTTTGAATTAGCGTCAACCTAATCAAAACCTTTACAATCACTTTATCGGGGAAATTATATTCCTGCTACCTACTTGAAGGGAGGAAGTACAAATACTTCTCACTGGGGCTGGCCTAGTGCATCACAAAAAGTAAGACTAAATAAATATTGGGTCAAATAAACAAACATGTTACTATCTGACTATCTAACTGTTAGTCGGCTACGAATAAACTACATAAAATCCTAAATAATTAATAGACAAAATGAGGAAATATCCTTAGGTTATTCATGTATGTTGTCTATAATGCTTCAATGATTTTGTAAGCCATATTGTGCTCAGACTGCTTCAGTGCCATAAATAGCTAAGGTATTTTGCTAATGCTGATCATATTAGGTAAATATATAAATGTGATATAAACTTTAATATTAACATTATTTTCTATACTTTTGTCATACTTATAAACATAAAAAACTATTGGAACATGAAGATATATATATATATATATTTCTACTGGAATTTTGAACATAAATATAATCATTGAACCATACTAAACGGCCATTTTGTTGTTGGCCAATAAATCTGTAAGATATAGATAATAGAGCAAACTTTAATTCCATCCTAAGAAGCAGTATTCAACTTCATTGACTGCCTGGATATTTATATTATATGCTTGTAAGCATAAATTCATTTTTTGTCCTTCAAAAACAAGTCTTAGAATGTTTCTGATTACACTGTGTAATTCTTAACACTGAATTTATTTTTGTAGTCTTACATTTTATCAACTACTTTCCAATTTACAGTGGAAAGGACATTTCATTGATAACACCAATAGCAATAGACTTCCCAGTCTTCTTGGGCTATTCTTTAATTCAATCATTAGACACAAGTAAACATTCTGAGATTGGTACCATAATTACACTTTTAGCTCTTCTTGTGGTGGCTGAAAAATTGACTCTTACTGGAAATTACTGTTTGACTATCGCTATGGACACGTAGGCCTTTGATTATAGGAACATAACATTCTAAACAAGCTTTCTGCTTCTGTAACCCCACTTACACACCTGACCTGTGAGATGACAAGTAGTAAATAGAAGAAAAATAGACCTTTGTGTTTAGACAGAATGAAGAATGGGATTTTGGGCTTAAAAACCCTGTACTTTTACATTTCGGAGCTGCTTAATTTGGGGTCTGCATAGCCCTGGCAGACCCAGCTGGCTGAATAAAGAGCGTTTCCTATAGTTCACTGAGTTCTGGTGGTCTGTGTGTCTTTCGGGGGATGGTGGCTACAACATTCTTTCTCTTAGTTCCTAGAAAATTTATAATCTGCCCTGCACCACCTAAGCATTTGAATCTCTTTTATTGGTCTCTAAACGTTTCTTATCTGTAAATATTATCTCTTCAATAAAAATGTAAGTTTCTCTAGAGCAGAGGCATCACATTTGTCTCATAGGATCTACTATTTATGCCTCAATGGAGGCCCTATTTCTCTGATTTTAGAATTGTGATTGCCAAGAAAATTATGCTCAGACCACCATTATATTCTCATTTGCAGATAGTCTGTATGCTGCTGGTAGCATAATATTCATAATAGAGAGAAACAAGACATTTGCCTTCAGTTTTTGTTTGTCCTTATACTTTAGGTAAAATGGCAACAGCCAATGGGAGTTGAGTTTGTCTTAGGGAAACTAAAAACAATTTTCAAGGTATAAACACATGATGACACATTTTTACATTGCAGAAAGGAAATAAAATGAAGGATTTAGAATACAAAGTTAACACTTCTAGTAAATATGAGTGACAAGGTCAATTAATCAGAGTTCGGTTAAAGTAAGTGTTCATAAAACATGATACACATCTTAAATATTTTAAGCGAAAAATTATAAATAAAATACATTTACCATTCTTTTTGATGTAGGGCTAAGACATTCTATTTGAGTTAGACTCCTCTGATTGGTTGTCTACAGAGGCTTGTCTGCATATAACCAACTCACAAAATATTCTCTCTAAACCATCTCTAGATTGGTTTTCAGCTTTAAGTTTCTAGAACTTAAATACATTCATGAAGCAATCTGAGTAAAGAAAGCTTTTGGAACTGGATCCTGTCTTTTAAGTGTGCTCCCCACAGCTGACTAGACAGCAAATTAAAAATGATTCAATCAAGTATTTCCAAAGCATTTAAAATCATTTTCATAAAAATAGCATTTTTTTTCAACACTATGTCTTGGTTCATGTAACATTTAATTAAAGGGCAGAGTTGCACTAACAAGTACAACTGGCACATCCAGGAGGTTTGGAAAATAAGCACAATACACTCATGGTAAGCCAAGATCTCAAACATTACAAGCAGAAGTGCCAGGGCATACTTGAGAATAGCCTACAAGCTGTAAGTAGCCAGAGTGCCCTGGGCATTAGTTAACGCCTTACATCCAGTGAAGTGTCAGCATTGATTTCTCAGGCAACTTGGTTACCCAGAGGTAAAGAGAATTTCTACCATAAAGGTGAGAGAATGACAGAAAGCCCCAAAAGAGATGTATACTTTATGAACCCCTTACTGGGATCATTTTCAATTCTTAGAACATTCACATATTTTAATTGAGAATTTTATAAGACATATCTTTCTAAAAGAATGACTCATGTAAAGATTAAGATGCCACTGATCTTAGAAAAATCTATTCTGCAATATGTATTGAAAAACTGGAAGAGAGCACAACAGATTTCCCTTAAAAGATATACTAGTTCACCTAGAAATAATTTATTGCATTCACAAACACATAACAAAATTCAAGGAAGAGCAACATGCAAAAAATGCATGTCTGTTTAACAATCTTACCCTCAAGATTGAGAGGAGAAAATGAGTTGGTTGTTAGATTTGCACACAATTAGAGAGAAGTAGGGTTATTAGAGGCAGAAAGCGGTTTATTGATGGGCCTTATTGCTCTCAGTCCATAATTGAAACCATTTGCTCCTAATGACCATAATTTCCTCCTTAATCTTGACAGTGCTAAATTACAGCTGGATATATAACGATTTCAATCCTTCTTAGTTTATTAAAGCATAAAAAGATTAAGGAGATACTGAGTGACCTGATGATAGTTAAAGGAAGACCATATCATAATTTTACTGACTATGTGGTGATTATTAGCAAGACTGGCATATGTCACTATAGTCTAATTGAAAATCTTAAAATGTTCAAATCTGGTTACTTTAAGAGACTGACAGCTAACTATTAAGGTAACAGTACAACCTAAATAAATTGAATACCATCATGTTTTATAGTTAACAGTCTACCTTGGTCAGGCAGAGTACATGCTATTCAACTTGACATTCAAGACTAATCTATCCTTGCAGGTTTCATTTTAAACCCAAAAGGATAACAGTTATAATTCCCAATAATTTCCTTTACTTTGAGCTGGACTCACCATCTGTTTTTGAACAACAAAAAACACCAAAACAAAACAAAAAAATCCTTCAGAAATAAGTAACTTCTGCTTCCTGAATTGCTAATGCTGAAATTCTTCCATCCATACCTATATGACCCTACAGATCAAGCTACTAAACTACAAGAAGTTTACTGTAGACTTAAAGTTGTTCATAAGTACTGGGACACTACTGATTTAATTAGAAATATGGGTTTTACTACATCTTAGGGAAAGTTTATCAAATATCAATTGCCCTACATGTTTTAGTAATTAGAACATATACAGTAAAAACGAGAAAGGTAGTATGAACGGTACCAAAAATGATACTTCTAATTTAATCTATATTAATGTTGGTAGATATGTATAATCAAATAAATAAAAACATGTCAGAAAATAAATGAGAAATTAACAGTGTTTGAACTTCGAACAATCAAGTCATGGTGACTATAATGATATGACACGATCTACCATTTTCTACCAAAAAGGTGGTGGTGGTAGGGACTAAAACATTAAAAAAATAAGCTCATATAAGTCAATTTGCATCACTCCCATATGATAAAATAAGAAAAACACTAATAGTGGGCTAAAATCTAGGGAAGGAGAATTGGAAATGAGTGTCTAACTGACAAGAGAACACTGAGTTAAACCATCTAGAAATTAGAGTAAAAAACCAAACCATATGTATAATAACATTTCTTCATTTAAAATAGTAAACATAAAAGGAGAAAAATTCACTTTGGACTCAGAACTAAGGAAAACTCAAAGGCGGGAGTGAAACTAAGATCATTTTGCACTTTTAATAAAACAAAAATCACAGAAGAAAGTATAATCTCCAGACAATTCTCTCAGAACTCATCAGTCACATGATACTACCACCACTGTACTTTATTTTAAGCTTTAGACCTTCAAAAAAACTTATTCTACAATATTATATATGTTGACATGAATTTAGGAGAAAATCAAGAGGTGATTCATATCTAATATGGGTTATCATTAAAATCAACTTTCATTTCTGTTTATGGATTAATCTACCTGCATTTGAAACATTTTGTCTTTCATGAACACGTTTTTCTATTCAGTAAAGTGAGTTTTCTTTTATTTTTCGAATACCAAAATAAACAAAATGAAGGAACCAGCTTGAATTTCCTTAGATGCTTCTCAAAAACAATGTTTGCTTCAGTGTAATACTATGAGATTTGCTACAGAAATGTGAATAACACTTTGATACTGTTGTAGTAACTTCATCTAAATATAAATTCTTTGGTACAAAGCCCAATACAATTTTCATCTCAGTTCAAGAAACTAAGCACTTTTAGACTAAAGACACAGATATTTAATAGTGATCTTTTATGTGCTTTATAGAGTCAGTTCATTACAATCTAAAAACTCAGAAAGAAAAAAAAAGAGGGAGAAAGAAAATCATTTTGTTAAATTGTGGGAGAAGTTTAATACTATTACTTCAGATAAAATTCTGAGCAAGAAATTCATCACTGCCATTAGAATTAATTCCTCTATTTTAAAACAAAATGCACATTATTTAACTGCCTCTCTATTACATCAAATAAATTTTCGTGTATAGCAGAGTTACCTCTGAGTAGAAATGTTAGCAAAAGCAGCTTTGGTTAATAAATTACATATCAATCAACCCTCTCAGAGCACGTCTATGGAGACAAATCTCAACACCTGTGCAAGTAGTATTTTAAGTTGAGCTACACTCTATTAAGGTTTAGAAAATTGTAT
This sequence comes from Rousettus aegyptiacus, assembly GCF_014176215.1. NCBI lineage: Eukaryota > Metazoa > Chordata > Mammalia > Chiroptera > Pteropodidae > Rousettus > Rousettus aegyptiacus. Next base: position 55,180,729 of record NW_023416312.1, on the reverse strand, counting down.
TTTGTCTTTACTTAGCTGCAAGATGAAACATATATGCAAATAGTTTATAATTTACTATTTATTCTACCTAAACAACATAAGGAATAAAAAATATATATATATATAGATGAGGCTGAACCATACCAAATTGATATTTTAAAGTTCAAAAATGGTTGAGTATCAGCTATAACACACAGTGTGACTCGATACAACATGTTTTTGCTTCGACCATGCCATATGCCTGAAAACTCGAAATCAACGCACTATGCATATCCTCTAAGGGCACTTTAGGCATTGGAAATGGCAGTAAGGATTGCAATGGATGCATTTTTACAAAACGATAAGACTTCAGTGGAGGACCTATTTCAACTTAAATTGGGCCATTTCCTTTTCTCTTTTAATGGCAGCCAGAATTTCAACTAAAGAGACAAGCAAATGCTCACATGAGTCCTATAACTAAATGTAAAAGAAGAAAAAAAAATCCACTGAACTGTTATCAATAGTATTTGCTCCTGCTATATAAATAGATTGTATGGCAAAGCTATTTATAATGTGGTGTGTTGGTGTGTGTGTGTGTGTGTGTGTGTGTGTGTGTGTGTGTGTGTGTGTGTTAGTATCAGGGTTGTTACATTATTGTTTATAATGATATATATATATGTATATATATATATAAACATTATTATCATCATCAGAGTTGTTATGTGTACTAAATTATTATTCACTTGGAGACTAGGGGCAGTGAATGCTTTTTAATGCATCACATTAATTATAATACACACAAAAATATATTTGAAACATCATTTAGCCAATGTAAAAAAAAGAATGCTTTCACAAAAATTGCTTGCAATAGGGGAAGCTATATGTTAACAGCAAATGAGTAAGCTTTGAGGCCACAAGCCACAAAGTAGAGTTTTGAAACATTCAGATACTGGCACAGCTTGTTAGCGCATCGACCTCTCTGTAACCATGCCAACAGTGCCATGGAGTGCCCTCTTCCCGTCTACCATCTGCTCCCACACCACCTCCCCTGCTCTCACCTCATCCCTATTGTACCATGGTCTATCCTGCCCCCACCTGTTAAGTTATTCCACTGGAACTCTGCTATCTGTGCAGTGGGGGAGCAGATGGAGGAACAGACGTGTTTATCAGTAAACCTACATCTTCAGGTGATTGCTCTATTTGCTCTCCTCAAGAACCAAGTTAAATAATGACATTAAAGGTCATCTTAGATTTTTTTTTCCTTCTAAAATTTGTAAGTACTGATAAGGTTATCTTGAAAAAGGGGGCCTGTCAGAATGAAGCTTATGTGCACTCAAGATTTTTAAAATGAACCTCTTTTAACAAAGAATAGCAAAGGAAATAACGTTTTGACAGAAGGAGAGTTACATCTAGGTAGGAGGAAAATGCATTATATAACAAATGTGGCTTGACAATAAATACAGGTGTAATTTTCTACCCTCAGTGTTTATTCTGCAAACAATCTCAAAATAAAACTTGTTCCCCCTTCCTACCATGAAAGGAATATATTCCCGAGAATTTATTGAATACTGCTATAATTTTGCATGCCTGTGGAAAGACCTATTTTCAGTTTTAACTTGTCCTTGCCAATCTTCTAAGTGGTCTATAATTCTCAACGATGAGTATTTTGCAGATGGTAAATCTAATCATTCTGACATCTATAAAAGATATTTAGGTGGTGAGTGAGATGAAAAATGATGGTGCAGAAATATAAAAACTCTATCTCAGGATAACAATAAGGCTACAACTATGGGTAAGCATACACATTCGCCAGGGTAGTTTCTCTTTAGCACTCTACTTCCATTATGCATTATTGATATTCCTTTAAGAAAAAGCGATATATCCCAAATATGCATTTTTGTTCATATTTATTCAATGGATTTCATTATAATTTTAGCTCTGAATCACTAAGAATAAAAATGTGGCTCTAAGATGTGATTTTAAAAACTGATGACAACAGCAGCACTTATAAGAACTTTCATATTATGGGTCCGGTTTTCCTTTTTTATATTTACTTTTCAAACTTTCTGAAGTATTATGGAAGAATACTTGTTTCTCTTTTATTTGTGTTTTTCTCTGAACAGCAACAAAAAATTAATTCCAACATTTACTTCAAAGTGTCAACAAGCAAACTATTGACATTTAATGTTCCTATATAGTAACTAGTATATCCTATAAGAAAAGATAGTCAAATAGTGTAATATATTTATGTATGCTTATTGTCTATCATAGAAAATGCTAAAATATTAAAAGTTTTAAATTTTAATCCCTTCACTATATAAATAATTATATTCCTTTCTCCATGACTTACTTTCAGGAGAAACTGCTAAACACAGGGAACATTTTTTTTTCATGCAGAACCTAGCCTAGGTCAGTCATGCAAAACATATTCATTGTATAATCAGTATATTATATGAAGGTTTAATAATTTCTCTGAAGACTCTCTACTGGAAGTCTATATGCAAAAGGGGCCTAAGATATCCTATTCTTCCTTAAATGAATAACATTGTTTTAAGTATGAGTTACAGTATTCCATAAATAAGGAAATTTATTAGACTATATATTGGATTTGATTTTTATTTTACTTGTTTGGGCAGGTAGTATCCGATTTTTCCTGATTGGTCACAATGCTAATGTTGCTAAAGCCAGTAACATAAAATACATATACATTTGAAATATCTCAGTGACAACTGAGATCATTAGTGTAACTTGTTACGTTTATTTTGCATTGTTACCTTCAAAAACAGGCTCAACTGTCATCTCACATGAAAAGCTTATCTTAACTCCTCAAAACAGAAATTAAGAGTTTTGTCCTTTGTATTCCAAGAGCATACCTTAGGTTTAATTTTTCAGAAATCCTAAATTTATTTTTCTAAAAGTAAGTGTGCAATATTGTTGAATTAACAACAGCAATGGGAAAAAATATGAATTAACGTCTATGTGAAATTGTGAGCAAATACTTGAGTAGTTAGGGTAAGCATAAAATGATGGGAAAATATCTCCTTCAGTCAGAGTGGGGGTAGAACAGTAGCTTTCAGGAAAATGATGTGAGTGTGGTAGCAGTGATAGATTAGTCAGCAGACACACAGTGGAACATGATAACTACAAGCAGAGCAGCTTTGGAATGTGATCAGGAAGGTGGCAGGGTAAGTAACCACGAGAAACCTGGGAACAGAGGTATATTTTCTTCTTTATTATTGCAGGAGATGAGCTCAAAAGCAGGGGACCAAAGGAATTAAGTAGGAGTTAGGGTTTATATGGTAGTAACAAACTATCTCTTTAATGTAGCCTGAAGAAACAAGGCACATTTGAAGCAAGATGACACAATACCATACTTTTCAACATTGTCTTGATATTCTGTACTGAAAAGCATCAAGAGTGGCACAGGAGAGGTGGCAGGCACCACTCTGGCTCTTTTTAATGCAGCTTGAAAGACTTGCATCAAATATATTTCTTCTTCTACATGATATCTGTCCTTCCCAGCCTCTTGGACTCTAACACACAGTATAATATGAATCTTCTAGTGTTAAATGGATTAATATTATTAAACTCAATTTCACATATACTCATTAAGTGTTTATTATATCATGTAAGAGAAATACTGTGTTAGGTATGGCAGAAGTTTCTGTCTCACATATCCCCACTCCCCTTTTCCCCAATTTAGATTCTAGTAGTTGAGACAAGACAATCGAACGTATGGTTTAAGGCAGAAAATCATGAATGCCACAAGAGAATTACAAGAAATGCTTGACTGTTCAAAGGAAGACATCATTACCTCCAGTGGGGGTTATGCCACTGAAGAGAAAAAGCATTTGAGATGGGGCTCAAAGGATGGGTATATTTTATTTATAACATTCAGTTCTTCCATCAGGGTCACACAAATGTCAGCCTGATTCTTCCTTCCTACCCACTCCCTTTGTTCTCTCAACAAATATTTATTGCTTTCTTACGAGAATTTGTAACGCGAGCTAATGATTTTATCTATAACCCATATGAGCCTCCTCTGTATGATTATGAAATATCTTTCATCAGTCAACATCATTTTAAAAGAGGTTTCCTAGAGAGAAAAATGATGGTTACCAGGCTCTGGGAGTTGGAAGAATTGGGGAAATGTTGGTCAAAGAGTATAAAGTTCCAATTAGACAAAATGAATAAGTTTGGAGAATTTAATGAACAGCATTGTGCATATATGTGAATCAAATCAACACACTATATACCTTAAACTTACACAATGTTATATGTTAATTATATATCGACAAAGCTGAAAAAATTTAAAAAGTAAAAAGAAAATAAAACAGGTCTCTCACAGAAGATTTATTAATTGAGGCCTCATGGTATTTGTATTGGTATAATGGCATGCCTTGCTAAGAAATACTACACATGTCTCTCAAGTAAATATGCCACTTCTTGGACTGATTCAGCTGTTAGTTAAAAATTCTTTCAACAGATGAGTTCAGTGAATAAGTCTCTGACATTCTGAGAAAGGGGTGAATCAGTACATGGATAACCGAAAATAGTATAACTTTGGTCTCAAATTTTGATTGCTGAACCTATTGTGGCAATTTCATACTTGTATCTTCAGAGACAAAACATTTTAAGGAGTGTGAGCTATAAATGAAAATAAATTCTAATTTGTCCTCTCCATCAATCAGATATATGTGTCCTATATAAGTGTATGAATCATATGTATACATCCATGTGTGTCTGCATAGGTAAACATATTTTTCCCTACTATGGGAACGTAATTAACTTAGGCAACAGAGGGTAGCAGCTGTATAATAGCACAAACAAGCAGCCAACCCCCCATTATTTATCTAACAGACTTTAATATAAAATACGGGGTTTCTCACACCGCCTTGCATCTCCTTACTGTGCAATCTTATGGCTAAAAGGGCACATGAAGGCCTATTGGATAAATGACAGAAGACTCAGTGGAGGATTTCTTTCCTTAGCCTTCATATTTAATGATTATGTGGCTGATGGTGAGCTAAGAACTTGATTTCCATTTCTCTTTTCCACAGACAGTGATATGATTCACCTCACAGAGCTACCCATGGTTAGAACTAAAAATCAACAGTTTTTGAAACAACCAGAACCTATATCCCTCTTAGTGTACATGAATGATTCATATCACTGTTAATAACAGTTGAATTCTTGCATGACTAGGAAAGAAAAATCTCCTCAATGTGAAATGTTGGCCCAACACAGTAAAAGGCTTTTAAAGCAATCAACTGCTAAGATTCAATGAAACAAAACCACCTATTCAAGAAAGTGATATTACAAGGATCCTGTGAAGAACAGTAGGTCCCTGTTCTCAGAGGACAGATTTAATGAGATTATTATGTTTTCTTTATTCAAGTTGTTATTTACAAAACAAAACTAAAGCTATTAATCTGGATTGCATGCTATATAGACATCAAATATTGGAGATTTGTTTTTAAGCAACATATAGGAGGCTAAACAAACTCCATTGTTTTCATTACTGGAATCTCTAAAATTTGGCCAAGGTTAAACATGTCTTATGTAAACCGTGCTTGTTAAGAAAAACAAAAACCCAATATGAAAATTGATAACATGCATTTTAAAATTTAGGATTTTTTTTTAAGAAAGAAGTTTCTAGGAAAATCATATATATGAAAGACATTGTAATTTTAACACCACATACATGCATATACAATAACACTTTTGTCCTCACTTTTCACTGAAAATGTTTTATTTAAATTCTACAATTAATATAGTTTGGCCTGTGGAATGTCAGAATAGGAGATGACCTTTTACTTATCAAGTAGCATAGATTTTATTCCATGCTCCTACAATTATCTGCTCCCTAGTCTATGGATGCTAGATCCTTTCAAGACTCCATTTCTGTGCACAAGCAATTCTCAGCCCCTTTACTCCTTCCTTTTTACTGGGCAATCTCTTACTTGTCCTCTAAGATCAAGATCAAAAGTCTGCCACTCGGTAAAGATTTCTTGGACTTTAACAGGCAGAGTTGGTTGTTATGTCCACCGTACTCCATAGCACTGAGTTTGATGATACAATATGAGTTAACACACTGTGCTGTAAATTACTTGCTTAGATACCTGTTTCTTTTACTGCAGTGTGGGATTCTAGATGGCATGGTATTTATCTTTGTATCCTCAAGGTGTCTGATATGTAGATGTTTAATAACTTTGATTGAATGAATTAGTGAAAATGAAAACAAAACTACTTTAATGAAATGATTCTCTACAGTAAGAGAAGAGTACATTTGTATATTGCCTAAGTACATTCAGCAATTTAATATTTAATATAGTTAAGAGTTATTGGAAACACTTGTTAAAGATGCAAACCAATATTTGTTGCATCATAGCATCTAATAATGCAAAGAAAAATTCTAAAACATGTCATATAATAGTATTTAGATGGCTTTGGTAACTAATAGCAATTTGATAGGAAATAAAAGAAATGGCTTAGATGTTAGTCTTGATGATTTTAACACCTTAATGCCAAACAGTGTGCATATTTTCACATTTCCATGAAAATGCATTTCTTAATTTTGAGAGCAAATGAAAACAGAAGCATTCATAAGAGAATATATTGAGCAGCAAAGAAAAGGGAAGAACATACAAAGGAAAAAAATCTTCTCTCCTTTGGAGAAATTGAAATGTGATCCATGTTTTCAACTGAAGCTAGATCCTAAAATATGTCTATTATTTTACTATTTTAACACTTCCATTTCATAATCTTAGTAATTAGTCTCAGGTTGCCTTGTTAAAATTCATATGTGCCAACAAGAAAAACAGATGCAATTCCTTTCTCTATAATGAAGGTAATTTCTATAGAGAACAGAATATTTATCTATTATCAAAATTCCATGTGAATTCCAAATGTTTTAAAATTTCTAAACATCACCAACCAAGACAGCATACACACAAAATTAATCATAATAATAGTTGTATAATGTTAAAAATACCCAAATCTTCCTTTCAACTATTTAACCAATACTTTTTTAATTACAAATTTGAAGTTACATAATACAATAAATCAGATAGCTCTTGTGTATCAAGTAAATGAAGCACTTTTTATATAGGTTATCTCATTTAATTTTAACAACAACCTCAATGAAGCAAATGTGACAATTACAGGCATTCAACAGGAGTTGACTTACATTAGGAGATGCTATAAACATGACCAATTCCACACAGCAAGTCACTTGCATAGCAGGAGCTGAAAGTCTGGTCCTAGGACCCTAAATCCTATGGATTCCCCTGACCCACCCGCCTACTTACCAAACACTACTTTTGTCTTTAATAACCCCAATTTGAAAAGAAGAAGATCCATATTATTTAATACCACACAGTTTATTTTGATTTCCTTTTAATGATAAAGGGTAAAATCAGATCTTGATTAAGGCATCTTAAAATTAATATAATACAAACAAATACTCTAGGCTATTTAATTAAGACAAAATCAAAATCAGGCCTCCCTAGCCATGCAGCTAATGTTTTAAGCAAAAACCCAAGCCAAATATTCTAACATACCTTTTTTTTAAATAACTTACAAGATGCAGAACCTAGATCATTACTTATTATAATATATGCCCTGAAATACAGATTGATAACTTTCATTAAATAATATTGTCATGGTGCCCACCCATCATCTGACAGTTTTATATGGACACAAGGGCAAGGTTTCAAAATTTCAAATTTGATTAGGTAGCAAACTAACACAGTCTACAAAGCAAAATACTTCAAACCCAAGGCACTTTAGGCAACAGTGCACAATATGCTAGATGAGACAACTTATTTACACAGTGTTGTTAGATAGCGGCTCTCTAATACACTGTGTAGGAACACAGAAAAGACAGAGCAGAGTTTCTACAAACTGGTGAGTCAGGGGAACAGTACCCAATGTGGAATCCATATGTTCTGAGAATGCAGTACGGCAGTGGCTAGGTGGCAGGATGCAGGAGTTCCGAAAGACTTCAGTTGATTCAGGTGATCCCAACCCTAAGGAAGCATCCCAAAATTGTACCCATTGGCCAGCATGACCCAGGGCTGGCCGACATCTTAATTCCTTGCTCAAAAATGTTTCAAGTTGGTCTACCAAAGGATTCATCTCTTCCACCTCTCACGTATACCACCCTATTACATGCCCCTGATTCTACAATGGAAAATACAGGGGAAATACAATTGTTATAAGGATATTTTGTTTTTGGTACACATCTATTACACATGGTAGTATAAACAGCCATTGAGATGTCCCTTTACAGAAAATGAATAGAATATGCCCCATACCCTCAACTCAACTCAAAAAATAAAAACATTACTGTTTAAATAGAGATAGGTGGAAGTCAATATCTTGTTTAATTAAGTAAATACGTTCTGTTTGTCCAAATAAGGCGAAATGGGATTCAAACAAAACACCCGATAATGCACAAGATTGTAGATTCACTCTTTATGCTGATCTATTTTAATCTCTCTACCCCATGGGCTTATTTTAGTAAAACAATATTTCAGTTTGTCAAAGATAAAGTGCACTGTGCATTGATTTCACTGTCTTGTCCATTTCCTTTGCCAACAGGGACAGAACAGAATTTTAAGATAAGAGTGCTTCATAACAAGTCCAGCCCAAAGTAGCTCCTGGCCTCATCAGAGTTTAATGAGACATTCAATCTAAGAAATAAATTAAATGACATTTTGGGATCATGCTTAATGAAGCAGGCATCTGCAGAAGCTCTAGACCGCAACAGTGTTCTTATAATCTGCGGAGAATAGGGCAGGAGAATGTTATCAATCATCTGGGACAAAATTGCACGCTGTGGAATAGAAACTGTTGAACCTCAATAGCTCCTGGTCTCAATCATGGCCCAGAATTGGTTCCTTGTTATGTCAGTACCACAAAATAGTTTGCACATGTCTATGTTAATTCCATAAGTCAGTGTCTCATATTTCTCACAACCACATAAAAACAATGTTTGTGAAACTCCAGAATGAACAAAGCCAGGATAAATATAATGTTGAAAAAGTAAATTAAAAAATTCATAGAAAATAGTGAAATTTTCCTGTATCAGAAATGAAAGTTAAGTATGGCATGTCTAAAAGAAATACTGAGCAATATTAGTTAAGAAGAGAATTCTGTTCAAATCAGGCTGAAGGAAAAGATAATAAGTGGTCCTAACAATAAGACATAGTTAGCCCATTCTGATAAACCTGCAAACTTGACTGTCATCTACGATTCTAAATCAACAAGTTATTTCACTTAAAATTAAGTAAGAATAAGTTAAAAGGACATCGCTCTTTGCAAATACAAATATGCTGTCATAGTTAAAATTCCGGATAATTTTTGAAAATTATAATCATAGAACTGTAATGAAACAGAGAATGAGAAAGCATTTATAGTAAATATGTGTTAGATGAAGAATTCATAGGAAATAAGGGTCAAAACACTTGATCTCAAGCAATAAATGGACAAGGAACAAAAGAAGTGATAAAGGTAATTTTAAAAATGGAAAAATACTCTCATTCAGTCATAGGAATTTAAATTTCAACAAAAGAGATTACCATTGTATATTTACTGACATAACTTAAAAAGTCTCATTTGTATTTTTACTTTTATAATGAATTTGTGTGTTCATTTCTTTTCATGACCAGCTGTCTCAATCCCTCTTTGAAAGTAGGAATAATATAAACAAAATAGATAAATACTACTGTTTTTGAGGTTGTGGCGAAACTCGTTTATTTAAATCTGATGATAGTACATAATGATACTGTCTTCCTAGAAGACAAATTTTCTAGAAAATTCAAGAGCAGAAAAGTGTTTACAGATCTTGGCATGACTAAAAGAAATGATCAAATCAAAGAAAGATATATAAAGTTAAAGAGGGAAATTATAGTTATTTTTAATAGTGAAAGGTTAAAGGTCTTTGTATCCTACAATACTGATTTGAGGAAGTTTGGCACAGCAATTTGAGTCAAGATTACAGAATAAATAAAAAATAATTATGAAGTAAATGTATCAGTACAAAAGATGCCAGGCTTTAAAATATTGAGTGTAATAAATGCAGATAAAGACGAAATAATTCTATAAACATTGCCTATGGAAAAAGACTGGGAGAAAAAAAAACTTGAAAATGAAGACAAAAGAACTGATCAATGTCCTAGATTCTTGAGAGTGAGGATACTCAAAACATCTTTTAGTTTCCTCAATGTTGTTTAAAAAATATACGCCATAAAAACTGAAATAATGCAAAAGCTTGCATAACAGTCCATTTAATTCTGGGCCAACAGAATGAACATCCTACTCAAAAGATATTTTTTGGAAGAACATTCGTTAGAATATTTTATTATCTTTAAACACTCAAATTCTACACATTCCTCCCTAAATATATACTGCCACAGAAAACAGACTATTATGCACATTAAATTTATATAAAATTTTGTCAAACATTCCCTTTCTGGCAAAAGTAGTGAAAAGAGAAAAGCAACCCTTATCTAATTGTAGCTAATATATCAATTCATTCCAAACTAATCTGAAAACAGAATGAAGCAAATTAAGCAAATTAAATTCCATTCGAAAGTAATTTATTCTTACAAACTCAATCACAGAACTGGTCCACACCTTGAGTTAATCTGCCTTCAGGCAGGTGAATATGTAATCAACAAAAATAAATGGGTTTCTAGTCATTCTTGAGTTCAATTAAGTTTTTGAAAACCAGGATCATGTCTTGTTTACTATTATTTTTTTATCATTTATTATAGTGTTGGTCATATAGTAAATTCCAGATGTGTGGATGGGTGAGTGGGTGGATAGATACAAAATCTATTTGTAGGGAAAGACACCGGAATTTTTTCATTTCCATGGTGGTTTACCCTGGTGGCAAAGTTCTTCCTTTCACAAATTAAAACAAGAATTTGCACACAGCTTACTCTACTAAATATATGGGTGATGGCTGATAAGCAATACTCACTGGAAGTATTTATGTTGCTCCTCGATTTTATGAATAAAATACTACACAGAAGGTAAGATAAATCTTACTATTTCAATTTGATGCCTAAAGACAATAGTGGTCAAATGCTGGTTTTTACATTTCCTACCTTTGTAACTTTGGACAGGTTACTTCTGGTTTTCTAGCCTATAAAATGGGATGATAGTGGTTCTTACCCCATATGAGATTGCTATAAGTATTAAATAGATGCATATGAAGTACTTAGAATAGCTCTGACATATACCACCAGCTCAATAAATGTGAACTGTTACTATCAATGCCATTCTTCTTCTTTTATTCTTGTTACAAACTTCTCATAGACAATCTTAAAAGATGACCATAAGTGATTTCTAAATAAATAGCTTTCAACCTAACTTGGGTTTATATTATGTGTATAACGTTAAAGTATTTCAACTGAACTCTGTAGATATTGTTATATGGTATCTATAATACATGACTGATAATGGTTTTACTATATCATACTTTCCTTAAAAGTGTTTAAACTAAATATGCAATTATCAAGTTCAACTATTAATTTGGTAAAAAACAACAATAAAGATACTACAAGTATGATAAAGGATTGGGTAGCAGCAATGTCAAAATTCAATAAAATGACAGTAGGTTTGATTCATGGTCCAAGAGACTGATGGTGGCAAATATCAGGAGGCAATGAGGAGATAATTGGAGGCCATTATGAGATACTGACGTTAGAGTAAGGGAAATGCCAAAAGACAAAATACAGAGCATGTTTAGAAAACATAAGTAAAGGTAACTGGTAACAAACACAGGGTCACAAGCCACTAAAATAACTTTGCAAAATGATATCATTTCTGCCAAAGATGCTTTTAATATGTCACAAGTATACATTATGCTGAATATGCCTGATCCATAGCATCTTAAAAGCACTGCCTACCCTTGAAAAGTAAGACTACCTTGATTTTTTGGTCAAAGATACTACCTTAAAGTCATCAATCTTTAAAAATTTGATTTAACATAATCTCAGCAGAGCTTAAAATGGGTCAAATGCTAAATGAATATATTTAATTGTTGCTCAGCATCAGAGTAGATATGACTAAGATATATGGATATTATAAATTGACCATATGAATATATACATTATACATGCCTCTATACATTTTTTATGTGTGATCCGAGTCTATCCACGTGTCTATTTAGAAAAGATTTTATGACACAAGTATCCACTTTTCCTCTTAAACTGCACAGTGAGTATAAAACAGCATTTTAAGACTCCACAATAACTATATTCACAATCATTCCAATATTTAAATAGGTTGGTCTTTTTATACCATTTCATTTCCAGAAGTAGTGAAGAGACAGAATTGAAGAATGCCGATAAAAAGGTATACACTTTTATTATACTTGGTCTAGATCTTTTTAAAGGAGGTAACCTTTGAAAAGTAATTAAGTCAAGAAAGGAATGTAAGAGACCATATATTCAGATTTCTTCATGGGTGAAAGAGTATCCAATAATTCAATTCCATAGAAATTAGAGTAAAAGCCAAAGCATTAAGTTGCTATTAATATCAACATGTTTTAAAGTAGTCTTCCTTCTCTAGCCCCTACCCCTGCCCCCGGCCCTGGTTAGAATCAGACCCCAAAACAGTGGTTGGCATGCAAAAGTCCCAGCTTCAGTGCTGAGAGATAAAAAGGAAGGGGAAAAAATAGGCATTGCTTCAATAAAGGGGCTAGGAGCATGGTGTGAAGGAAGAAATGCCCCTACAACAAACTTTCCGTAAATGTTCGCCTGGGAGACTAGAATGTAGAATTATGCCACTGACAAATATTAGTATACATTATAAATATACATCTACATACATAGAACACGTGTGTGTGTGTGTGTGTGTGTATTCCACAGGAATGGAATAAAAGCCATTTAAATTATATATTATGATAAATCAAGTTATTTTATAAGCCTTTTTTGTGATAATTTTATATATACGCATATGTGTATACATAGACACATACACATATGATCATCAAAAAACAACCCTATAGGGTTATTAGATCAAGGATAGCTGACTATTATAACGGGAGATTGCAAAAATAGGATAGGGGGAAAAGTCAGCGGGCACTACCTTCTCATGTACTTGAAAACTGCTGATGACTAGGTTCTCCGGCTCCCTCCTGCTACCCACCCCAAAGCCACCCTCCCAAGCCACCTTTCTCTGCTTGCTAATTCTTTCCCCATTGACTTCCCCTCACCTTTAATAAAGTGTGAACACAGTTCACATGCCCACCTAATATATTTAAAATATAAAGGATACCTCCTGCTTTCCTATCAAAGTGTAAGGGGGATTTGGGAGCTATCAGGGATGGAAATATCAAATGAAGTGTTAGTAAATGGCTGTAATTTTATGATAAAAGTGTGCTACATTGCTGAAACTGTGTACGTAAAGTTTAATATGTTTGATTAAACTCACCGAGTGCTTACTTGTCTATACTCAGCACTGTAGTAACAGATAAAAATGTGTTAGCTGGTGTGGACTGCTTGCCTGAAGCACTTATAATTTTCATGAAATAAAAGATCAGAAGAAACACTATATTTAGGACATCACTGACGATTCCGTAAACTTGTAATGACATTTTATATAAGTATAAACATTTATTGATTATAAATTTAAATACATTAAGTATAAATTAAAATGTATTTGTGCCTATACATGCACAATATATAGTCAAATAAGTTCTAGTTTCTTATACTTTCTTTATATATTATTATGGAAAAGATCTTTGTGATCATAACAATATTGGACAATTTTAGCTTAAAAAAGATTAAAATGTTATATTCCTTACATACACATATATATACACATACATTATGTATACACTTACACACATATGTATGTGTATATCTCTATTTTTTTTTCTTTTTTCCCATCTCACTGAATTGACCAGCATATTTTTGGCAAGACATAGCATCCTTATATTTCTTATACGTATATCTCTCTAGAGCAGCAGTCCCCAACCTTTTTGGCACCAGGGACCAGTGCTATGAGACTCTAATGACTGATGATCTGAGGTAGAGCTGAGGCAGTGATGCTAGCACTGGGGAGCTGCTGCAAACACAGATAAAGCTTTGCTAGCTCCTGTTGTGCGGCCTGGTGCCTAACAGGCCATGGACAAGTACTGGTCTGTGGTCCCAGGGTTGGGGACCCCTGCTCTAGAGTCGACTAAGTTTTTTTTTTTTGAACCATGAGATGAGCTTCTCAACATTCATGAAACATGCACCAAAACCATTCACTTCCATTGTCTTTTGAAGGAAACAAATAGTGTTCAGCCGACTCTCATGAATCTGACAGTCTCTCAGCCTGAGTTCTATAAAGCTCTCTGTCATACAAAAGGAACTGGCTTGCTTCAGAATACTGAATAGTCGTTTCTTTTCTATTTATTTTTTATTCAACTAAAAATACACAAGGCTTGAGAAACACACAGAAGAACTAAAATACTGGTTTTGAAAGACTTTGGTCAAATCAGATTGGCAAATATCTTAGTTCTTGACAGTCAACTTGGGTATGGTTACGGTCACAAAATGACCTGATTACCTGAAAGTTAACCTAAGGGAAAGGCAGATTGAAGGGTAGCAATCATTAAGTGGAAGCTACTAATTTTGTAACTTGTATATATAAATATCACCCTACCCTGCCTCTGGTAAACAAAAGAACAGAAACAATGTCATCAATACTAAGCAAGACACCTTAAATGCATTTTAAAATGTAGATAGATCTCATTTGCTACTACAGAATTCTCTTGGAAAAAAAGTTGACTAATTAAATTTCTTATATATCAAATCAAACATGCTGGTTTGATTTAGGTATCTAACATTCTGGTCAAATCAATGTTAGATACCTAAAGAAAGTTTATAAATATAACTTACACTCTAATCTTATAAGAGATGAATAATCACCCAAATGTTTATCCCTTTCCTGTACCTAGATTATTCTAATTAGAAGTATTTTTAAAATGAAGTATATACATAAATTTAAGTACATACATTTGGTAGGTTTTAAAAAATTTTGAGAAAATACAAAAAAAAAAACAATGTGTAACTGGAGCAGGAAAATTAAATGGAAGGTAATAGAAGTCTACTTCTTTTTGAGGTAGCATGTGGGAATGGTGAGTAAAACTGGCAGGGCCTGCCAGTTTTACTCACCGTTCCCACATGCTACCTGTACTTCCTTTAATGCACCAGAAGAAAAATAAATGCTCTGTATTTCATAAATGTATAGTGAGGACAAATTATAGTCCCCATGTGATATGTTCTAAGGTACATGTAAGGTTATCTGTATATCAATATACTTATGTATATACACGCACAGACACAAATCATAAATTAGAGTATATTTTATAACAGCTATGTGTGATGTAACTCTAAAAAGTTTTTCCAATCTGCCTCATAATCAAATAATGGAATAATGGAGTTATTCATTATAATTCATGGAATCAGTTAAATATTTCATTAAAAACTTTCCATTTGCATTTTCTGAAAGAAAATCAGTTATGCACCAGCTTCAAAAACATTCTCAACATAGAAATCACCTCTTGAATAAACTATACAGTGATATCTGGCCCATTTTCTATATTTTACTCTTGAAAGAAGTTGTTGGCAAAGGGAATAGTGAACATTTTCCCTCTTTCTGTAACAAACTTCCAGTGCTAGCTCATAATGGAAGCATTTCATGTTATTTCTTTCTTGGTATCTCTACCACTTCTCTGTTTATGAACATTTGATGACAAATCCCATGTTATTAGTTTTGTGAATTTCACACCACTAGAACTATATTTTCTTTCAACAAATTTCTGTTAGCATCTTATGATAGCCTAATGCCTATAGTCTTCTGTTATATCCTGCTTAGCTTCAAAACAGATAAGAAGGCAGCAACGGAATTGAATGAAAGAAAATGTAATATTGAAAATCCCCTTTTTTTATTGTTCTTCCTCCATGCACTGCAATATAAAAAAACTACACACACACACACCCACGCACGTGTGCAGATTTTGCTATAACTATATGTATGAGTATAACTTCAATTTTGAGTTTCGGATCCAGTGATAAGTTACTAAGCTTTGCTATTCTGTGCAACTGTCATCATGTGTTTCAGGTGACTAATAGTTTCTTAAGACATCAGTGGCATATTCTTTCATATGTTTTATCCCATAGTTTTTAATTAAATGTAATCAAATCCTGCCAGGATAACTTTGTTCTTCAAAATAAAATAATGACATCGAATAATCGTGTTTTATTTATACTGCATTTTTTTATTTGCCTTTAAATTAACTATCCAGTTAATGATAAAGGCTCTTCTGCTTATAAACATACACTCATGTTTATCATTGCCCCATGGACATCTAGTCCTTTTTTAGAATTAGCATATTAGCTTCCCTTGTATTAATATGTAAAACAATATTTCAACACCAAGGATTTGCAAAATGCTAGGCTGGTGTGGGCCACATTAGGGTTTGTGCTACTTTCTATTTACCAGAAAACTATCTGCTTTTAATCATTTCCCAATTTACCAATGAGACTAGTCAATGGCAATATCTAAAACACACCTCAGGAGACTATGCTACAATTATATTATACTTTAATAGTAAAGTATAAATTTATTATAATCCCATAATTTATATAATGTTTTCAATGTATTTGGATGTTACATATGTTTTAACTATTTCCCAGAGCATATCATTTGCCTTTTAATTTTTTATATTTTCCCCCCTGGATTTCAGAATTTACTAATTGATATACATCTAGTCAGAACCTATAAGCAAAGGTCTGAAACAAGGGTGCATGTTATCTCCCTGTTTGTTTAATCTGTATGCAGAACATATCACACAAAAATCTGGGCTAGCCTCAGAGGAAAAGAGAAGTGAAAACTGGTGGAAAAAATATTAATAACTTAAGATATGCAGATGAGACCATTTTACTGGCAGAAAGTAGCAATAATTTGAAAAGACTTCTGATGAAAGTGAAAGAAAGAAGTGTCAAAGTAGGACTACATTTGAACATCAAGAAGATAAAAATTATGACTACAGAAGAAATACAAAACTTTAACATAGACAATGAAGACACTGATGTTGTTAAAGATGCTGCTTTCCTTGGTTCAGTCATCAATTCAAGTGGAGACTGCAGCCAAGAAATCAATAGAAGGCTGAGAGTCAGAAAGGTGGCAAAGAAAGAATTAGGAAAGATCACCAAGAGCAAAGACATGTCATTAGAACCCAAGGCTAAGATCATCCACACCCTTGTACTCCCAAATAATATATACGGATATTAAACCTGGACAGTGAGGGAAGATGATAGGGGAGAAATGATTTATCTGAATTATGATATTGGAAGACAAATGAGTGAGTCTTAGAGCGAATTATGCCTGAAACATCACTGGAGGCAAAAATGAGGAAAATGAAGTTGTCCTACTCTGGGTACATCATGAGAAGGCAGGGTTTTCTGAAAAAGACAATGCTGACACAAACATAAGGCAGCAAGGAAATAGAACACATATAAGATGGATCGACTCCATAAAAGAAGCCATAGGCGAGTCTACAAGAGTTAAGCAGAGCTTCTGAGGACATGACATTGTGGATATCACTCATTCATAGGGTTGCCAGGAGTTGGAGTCAACTCCAGAGTATATAACACACATAACACATATTTAACAAACTTTACTTGTGGCTTATCCCTAGGCTTTCATGATTAGCAAGCCCTGCCCCTACCCTAAGATCAGATAATAGTCACCTATGTTTTGTTTTCTATCCTTTTTAAGTTTATGTTGTTAACTTATGCTTTTTAATTCATACAGAAGAAGAAATTTATTTTAAGATATGGTGTGAGGTTGGGACCTAACCTCCCCCCATCCAAATTTTTTAGTGATTTTGATTGAACTAAAATAAAAAAATGGGCTTTTAAAACCTGAATCTGGAATCTTTCTTTGCTAATGTAATTAATAAGCTATAAAATTGCTCATTTGCTCACATTTAACTGTGTCTACAATTTTATATTTCATTCGGGCTTAAACTCTATAATAATACTATTTATTCTCTCCCCCTCCATCATGGAGATTCAGGTAAGTTACTCCAGAAGGAAGAACCACTAAAACAAATTCTTCAATTGGAAAACATTTTCTAGGATATTAAATTGGGAATAAGATATTTGACTAAGAATGATATCACTTCCAAGGAGGGAAAAGGGAAGACATAGTTTAAGAATAATATACATATGGAAGGGGAACACACAATATATATATATATGCCTTACTGTTAAATTGTACACCTGAAATTAACTGGATTTCATTAACCAATATCACCAAAAGTAATAATAATGAATTAAAAATTTAAAAAAAAGAATAATATGCAAAGAGAAGCAATAGCATAGAGTTGAGCTATGGAACACTCGCAAGATTTGGAGTCATATGATCTGAGGTTCTAGTCCTGACTGCCACTTACTAGTTTGGGGCACATTACCTAGATATCTGAACTTCAGTTATATCATTCCTAAAATAGGAATAACAACAACTGTGTCCTCATTGTTATTAAGAAAAATGAAGTGTGATAACATATGTAAAAGATGCACTAAAAGCCAAAAAAATTAATGTATGTTCATTATATAAAGTATTATACAAATAAAAATTATTATGATCATAAGAAACTTATTTATATACCAGGCATAAGAACCCATTACATATAAATTTAAATTTTCTACCTGGCTTGATATCCTAATTCCTGCAGAGAAAACAAAACTGGCTAAGCATTTCTTTGGGTCAGACGATAATTTGTAAGGATGTTAAAATCCTGCTTGATAAACAGTAAAATAAAATAAATGCATGTAACGTATAATTAAATACATTATACCAGTACCCATTCCACTCAACTCATCAGCGTAAACTTTACCAGAAAAGGAAATAACTTTTCCAGCACCAGGAGGCAGCCAAGTAGAATGTAATCAATGTCTTTCTTAAATGATACCAATGGGGAGACAACTTAGTGCTAGTACAAGGACAATAAAAGCCTTACATATTTGACAAGACAAATATACTTTTAATTTGCTTCAATAAAATAAAAGATAAGTCGATAATTTAAAAGTGCTTAACTGACTAAAAACAGCATAATGTAGGTAACCAAATGTAGCAACATCATATGAAGATATAGAAAGTTTGAATCTGGTTAAAGAAGAAAAATAAAAATGTAAAGTTAAGGGTTGAGGATAATTTAACTATATAAATGTGTTAATTAGGATAAAGAACAGGTAATCGATTGATTTATTCAGAGCTCTGGACTAAGAATATGGATACTTAGGTCCTAGTTTTAATTCCATGATTTCTTGATAGTGAATTTTGTGTAATCTCATGTCTTCTCTAGGTCTTACTTTTCTCAACTGTGAAATAAGATTAAACTAGAACGGTGTTCCAAGATGTTAGGATTCCAGATAGCATGCCCCCCCCCAAAAAAATGGGGACTAACTTTCTATGCTGCCAAATTAGGCTATTATTTTAAAAGGAAAACACTTACCATTTATCGTCATCACTATAACATAAAAGTAGGATATTTTATCTTGAAAAATGGTGGAAAGGAGAAAGAGGTGGAGGGGTGGGAGGGGGGAGTAAGGGGGTAGGAGAGAGAGAGATCAAAAGATCCTGACAACAGTAAAACAAATTTTCAGAGACCCCCCCCCCTTTTTTTTTTAAATCTTGTTTCTCAGAGCTTTCTCTCTGGTTAATGTGACCCATACGGCCACATCTTTCTTCCATTCTTCCAAATAGTACTGCTACAAGACCTCTAGTCAACCCAAGTTATTGATTACTCTGGGTTCACATATGACTTTTTGTTAATTAACCTTCCTCTTGACTTTCTTTCCTCAACAGTCAGGATAATGTTTCATTCATCTCGTGAACTTACTTGTATACCTGAATTATGTGCCCAGCTTTTATCTTTCTATATCTACCTAATTTGAAATTATTGAGCATCCCATCCTCCTCATTTTGAGAAAAAAAATAGCTATTTTGGCATAGGAAAGAAAGTGTAATCATTCCAACTCCTCTGTCTGTTATTTACCTTTTTTCATTTCTTAGCTTTCCACTAGCACCCTGTCCAGCCCATGCTCATATATATCCATGGAACTCAAAATTGGATTACTAGGAAATGTAAATGATGGTGGCAGTTTCAAGGCAAGAAACAGAAAAATGTAAAAGTTACAATCATTTTACACCTCTCTACAGAGAGAATGCATTCCATATTGCATGATGTGGCATAAATGCGCTTCTATTACCATAACAAAATATTTTGAATTTTTTTAAATATGCACATGTGAATATAATTAAAAATATGTGAAGCATTGTAAATACAAAGTAATTTAGAAAACAACTTTGGTTGCTTTTGCTGAAAAACTAACATCTGTCTGTTATTAAAGTTATGCAGGGCAAAGAATTCAATTTCATTTCTGTGGTGGTTAAACTATGTACTCATTATTGAATAGTCTGAAGTTAAAATCAGTTAAAATGGTATAACAGTAATTTTTCAACATATAAATTTTTCTAATTTCCCTTTCCCTTTTACAAATACATAAAACTACTGAGTAAACAGGAAGAAGTCATAGTAAAGCCTTTTTTTCCCCCACATTCACAGTTAATTATATGGGATAGACTTGTGGTCTATTATTTCTGCTGCCTCTGTTTTGCTCATATCATGTAAGCCCTTCCAATCTGCCTTCAACATCCTCCTGAACCTATTTTGTGGAAGCTTTCCAATAATAGTGTCATCACTAAACTTGAAAGCCTGACATCAGTGTATACTTTGTAACTTCTTTGCGGAAGTTGATGGTACTATTTTATTCTGTAATGTCCTTAAAAAAGACTTTCTTGCTTGACTCCTGAGACACAGAGTGAATTTTGTTTATCCTTTTTCTTTTCTTTTTAAAATATTTTTATTAAAATATAGCTAATATACAATATTGTATTAGGATCAGGTATACACCATAGTTATTCAATATTTATATTCCTAAGGAAGTGATCACTATGATAAGTCCAGCAACAATGTGACACCATTCAATGCTAACACAATATTATTGACTCTATTCCCTATGCTTTACATTCTAATGACCATTTCCTAACTATCAATTTGTACTTCTTAATCTCTTTACCTTTTTCACCCCACTCCCCAAACCCTCTCCTATCTGGCAACTGTCAGCTTGTTCCCTACATGGTAGTTTTATTTTTAATTTGTTGAGGAACCTCCATAATGTTTTCCATAGTGGCTGTACCAATTTGCAATTGAACCAACTGTGCACAAGGGTTCCCTTTTCTCCACATCCTCACAAGCACCGGTTTTTTGTTAATTTATTGATGATGGACATTCACACAGGTGTGAGGTGGCATCTCATTGCGGCTTTAATTTGCGTCTCTCTGATGATTAGTGACATTGACCATCTATTCAGATGTCTATTGGCCATCTGTATTTCCTCTCTGGAGAAATATCGATTCAGGTCCTCTGCCCAGTTTTTACTTGGATTGCTAATTTTTTTGGTGTTAAGTTGTATGAATTCTTTATAAATTTTGGATATTAACCCCATATTGGATGTCTCATTGGTGACTATCTCCTCCCATTTGGTAGGTTTTCTTTTCGTTTTGTTGATGGTTTCCTTCGCTGAGTAAAAATTTTAGTTTGATGTAGTCTCATTTGTTATTTCTTTTGTCTCCCTTGCCAGAGATGACATAGTAGAAAAAAAATAATACTAAGAGCAATGTCAGAAAGTTTACTGCCTATGTTTTCTCCTAGTTTTATCATTTTGATTCTTAAAGTCTTTAATTTATTGGAGTTTATCCTTGTATATAATGTAAAAAGGTGGTCTAGTTTCATATTTTGCATGTATCTATCCAGTTTTCCCAATGCAATTTATTGAATAAACTGTCTTTACCCCATAAATATTCTTTCCTCCTTTGTCATAGATTAATTGATCATACAGGCATGGGTTTATTTCCATTAATCTATGTGTCTATATTTATGATAGTAGCATGTTTTGATTACTACAGCCTTGTAGTACAGTTTGATATAAGGTATTGTAATACCTCCAACTTTTTTTTTTCTTTCTGAAGATTGCAATGACTATTTGGGGTCTTTTGTTACTCCATATAAATTTTAGGATTATTTGTTAAAGTTCTGTGAAAAATGTTATTGGTACTTTGACAGGGATTGCACTGAAGCTATAGATTGCTTTGGGTAGTATGAACATTTTAACAATGTTAATTCTTCCTATCAATGAATACAGTATGTGTTTCAATTTATTTGTATCTTCTTGAACTTAGTACAAGTACAAGTCTGTTACCTCTTTGGTTAAATGTTCCTAGGTATGTTTTTGATATTTTTAATGGAATTGTTTTCTTAAATTTCTTTCTGAAAGTTCATTACTGGTGTATAGAAATACGACCAAATTCTGAATATTATTATTGCAACCTGCTATTTTACTGAATTCATTTATCAATTATATAGTTATTTGGTGGAATACTTAGCATTCTCTATATATAGTATCATGTCATCAGCAAATAATGACATTTTTAATTCTTCCTTTCCCATTCAGATAGCTTTTCTTTTTCTTTTCTAACTGCTCTGACTAGGACTTCCAATACTATGTTGAATAGAAGTGATGAAGGTAGACATCCTTGTCTTGTACCTGATCATAAAGAAAACACATTTAGCCTTTCCCTTTGAGTATGATGGTAGCTGTGGGCTTGGTCTATAAGGTCTTTATTATGTTGATGTATGTTCCTCTATTCTCAATTTGATGAGAGCTTTTATCATAATTGGATGCTGGATTTTGTCAAAGGCTTTTTTTGGTATCTATTGATATATGATTTTTATCCTTCATTCTGTTTATGTGGTGTATCATGTTAATTGATTTGCAAATATTCAACCAACCTTGCATTCCAAGAATAAATTCCACTTGGTCATGGTGTATGATCTTTTTAATGTATTGCTGAATTCAGTTTGTTGATATTTTGTTGAGGATTTTTGCATCTATGTTTGACAGGGATATCAGTGTGTGTGTGTGTGTGTGTGTGTGTGTGTGTGTGTGTGTGTGTGTGTGTTGTGCTGTCTGTTTGGCTTTGGAATCAGGATAATTGTGGCCTTGTAAAATAAGTTTGTGAGACCATATTCTTGATATTTTTTTGAATAGTTTGAGAAAAAAAGGTGTTAATTCGTCTTTGAATGTTTGGCAAAATTCACCTGTGAAGCCATCTGGTCTAAGATTTTTGTTTGTGGGGAGTTTAATTACTGATTTAATTTCGTTAGTAGTAATCAGTCGGTTCAGATTTTCTGTTTCTTCTTAATTCAGTCTTGGAAGATTTTATGTTTCCGAGAATTTATCCATTCCTTCCAGATTGCTGAATTTGTTGGCATATAATTGTTCATAGTATTTTCTTAAAGTCCTGTGTATTTCTGTGGTGTCAGTTGTCACTTCTCTTTCATTTGATTTGATTTATCTGGGGTCTCAGTCTTTTGTTCCTAATGAGTCTGGTTAAAGGTTTATCAATTTTGCTTACATTTCCACAGAACCAACTCTTGGTTTCATCGATCTTTTGTATTATATTTTTTAGACTCAATTTTTTTTATTTCCACTGTGATACTTATTATTTCCTTCCTTCTTCAAACTTCAGGCTTTGTTAGTTATTCTTTCTCTAGATCCTTTAGGTATAAGGTTACATTGTTTATTTGAGATTTTTCATATTTATTGAGGTAGGTCTGTATCGCTAAGAATTTAGTACTGTGTTCACTGTGTCCCATAGATTTGGGGTTGTTGTGATTTCATTTTCATTTGTCTCAAGGTAACTTTTGATTTCTTCCTTGATCTCATTTTTAACCCATTCATTATTTAGTAGCATGTTATATAGCCTCCATGATTTCGTGTATTTTTTCAGTTTTCTTGTAATTGATTTCTAGTTTTAAAATGCTGTGGGCAGAGAAGATGCTTGATATAATTTTGAGTTTCTTAAATTTACTGAGACTTGTTTTGTGGTTTAACATGGGGCTTATCTTGGAAAATGTTCCATGTGGCTTCAAAAAGAATGTATATTCTGCTGTTTTGGAGTGAAATGCTCTAAAAATATAAATTAAATCCATCTGATTTAATGTGTCATTTAAGGATGTTGATTTTCTGTGGGGAAGATCTGTCTATTGTTGTCAGTGGGTTGTTAAATTCCCCTACTACTACTGCATCACTGTCAGTCTCTCCCTTTATGTCAGTTATTTGCCTTATATATTTAGCTACTCATATGTTGGGTACCTAAATGTTTACAAAAGTTATGCCTTCTTTTCGGATTGATCCCTTTATCATTATGTAGCATCTCTCTTTTTCTCTTGTAATAGCCTTTGTTTTAAAGTTTATTTTGTCTGATATAAATATGGCTATACAAGGTTTTAAATTTTTTTCCTTTCCATTTGCATGAAATCTTTTTCCATCCCTTTACTTTCAGTCTGTGCGTGTCTTTCAATCTGAAGTGGGTCTCTTGTAGACAGCGTATGTATAAGTCTTATTTTCTTATTCATTGAGCTACCCTATGTCTTTCTATTAGAGCATTAAATAATTTACATTTAAAGTGATCACTGATACATATGTAATTATTGCCATTTTATTATTGCTTTTACGTTTCTTTTTGTTTTTTGTTTGTATCCCCTTCTTCTTAATGAAGTCCCTTTAACACTTCTTAGAATACTGGTTCAGTAGTGATGAATTCCATTAGGTTTTTTTTTTTTGTTTGTTTGTTTGTTTTAATCTGGGAAGATCTTTATATTTCCTTCAACTTTAAATGATAGCTTTCCTGGGTAGAGTAGTCTTGGTTGTAGGTCCTTGCTTTTCTTCACTTTGAATATTTTGTGCCAAGCCGTTCTGGCCTGCAAAGTTTCTGTTGAGAAATAGGCTGACAGTCTAATGGGAATTTCCTTGTACGGAATTAACTGCCTTTCCCTTGCTGCTTTTAAGGTACTCTCTCTGTCTTTAACCTTTGTTATTTTAATGATGAACCTCTTTGGGTTCATCTGCTTTGGGATACTCTTCTCTTCCTAGACTTGTATGTCTATTTTCTTTGACAGGTTAAGAAAATTTTGAGTCATTATTTCTTCAAATGGTTTTTCAATCCCTTATTCTCACTCGTCTTGTGGTACCCCTATGATGTAAATGTTATTAACATATGATATTGCCCCAGAGGTCCCTTAAACTATCCTTATTTTTAATTTTTCTTCTTTATGCTGTTATGACTTGGTGATTTCTGCTCTCTTGTCTTCTGAATTACTGATTCAATACTCTGCTTCATCTAATCTGCTGTTCATTCGCTCTAGTGTAGTCTTCATTTCAGTTATTATAGTCCTCATTTCTGACTCATTCTGTTTTATTGTTTCTATGTCCTTTTTTTTATGCTTGCTATATCTTTGTTGAAGTTCTCACTAAGTTCCTTAAGCATCCTTATAACCATTGTTTTGAACTCTGTATCTGGTGTATTACTTGCCTCCATTTTGTTTAGCTTTTTTTCTGGAGTTTTTAGCTGTTCTCTCATTTGGAATATGTTTTTTGTTTCCTCATTTTGCCTATCTCTCTGTGTCTGTTTCTATGTATTAGGTAGGTCTGCTGTGTCTGTCAGTCTTGCCAGGGTGGCCTAACGTAGTTGAGTGTCCTATAAGACCCACTGGTGCAGTTTCCTTGGTCACATGAGCAGGATGATACAGGAGCGTCTCTTGTGTGGGTTGTGTGTGCCCTTCTGTTGTAGTTGAGCCTCGATTGCTCTTGGAACATCAGTGGGTGGGACTGACCCTCAGGGCTTACTGGCTGTGAGAATTGGCCATGACCACAGCTTATGAGCTCCTGTGCCAGGGCTGATTCCACAGAGCGAGATTTGCCCAAGCAGGCTCTGGTGCCTGCCAAGACCACCCTTTGGGTATGCCACTTGTGAGCTAATTGGGTGGTGCTCTGTTATGGTTTCAAGCAGACCACCAGTTGTGCTGATTCTGGGCCTCTTAAAAAGGGCTCTTGTGCAGGTTAAGGTCAGCCGCTGCCTGTGACTTGTCCAGGGCTACCTGGTAGGAACTACAAAGTGATCCATTCTTTGTTGCTGCCAGTGCTGGACCCGAACGTGCATGGGAGAGGCCACACTGTGAATCAAGGCCAGCCATCACTAGTACTGGGCCTGGAGCAACTCAGCAAAAGGCCCAGGGAATGCCTAGGCCTGCCACTACCTGCCAGGTATGCATAAGGCTCAGCTGCTGAAAGAACCTTGGGTGGTATGGGTGGTAAAGGAGTTTGTGGGGCAGGATCTCAGGGAGTCACCAACATGGGGCAAGTGGTGTTCAGTGGGTTAATACAGATTCAGAACTGGTGACTGCGCTAAGCCTGGGACTACTCCACAAATATCTCAGAGCCCACTGAAGACAGATACTGACCACCTGGGGCCCATGGACCCCTGAGAGTTGTCAAAGAAAATCTGTAGTGCAGGCCAACAATGGCTGACTGCCAGCCACAAAAAAAAAAGTCTCTGGTAGTGGGCAATTTGGGTGGGAAGAATCCCAGAGAGTCATCGGGATGGAGTGAGTGGGGCTCACCAGGCCAATGAAAATCCAATTTGGCCATATGTTGGGAGGGCTAAGCACATTAAAGATGGAGATTGCCCACTGGCTATATGAGAGGAGGGCTCAACACAGGGACAATGGCAGCTTTCCCTCCATCCCTTACTCTGAAGCACACAATTCAGTCTCTCCCTGTATGTCTCCGGTGCCTCTCTAGCTACTGTCCCTCAGCCAGAGACCAGACTGAGTGCCGGGAAGTGAGAGCCTCTATGGGGGCCCTTTCAGAGGATACCTGGGTTTCCAGCAGCCTTCTTTCTCACCCAGGCAGTTGGAATCCTGCCTAAATTTCATAGCCAGATGTTGTAGGGGCTGCTCTTCCCAGCACTGGTGCTCCAACCTGGGGAGCCTGGTATGGGGCTGGGGCCTCTCACTGTTCAGAAAGACCTCTGCAGCCAAGATATCCCTACTGATTCTTGACCACCACACATGTTTGCAGAGACAGCCCCTTTTGTATTTTGTCCCCTCCTACCATTCTTGTTGTGGCCTCTGCTTTATACCCTTAGTTATAGAACTTCTGTTCATCTAGTCTTTGTATGGTTTCTCCAGGTTGACTGTTTTATATTTTACATGTAATTTTAATGTGGTCATGAGAGAAGGCAAGCACAGCATCCACCTACTCTACCACCTTGACCAGAACCCCTATACTCCCTCTTTCTTAATATTATCTTTGCAAGTTCTTTCAACCCCCATCTTAAGTATAGGCATCATTCTCCAATATATTTTTTCTGCAAGCTCCTCCTCTTCTGTTCCAAAGACTCTTCTTTGAATTCACCTATTGTCTTTTTGGCAGCAACTCCCAAATATCTCTCAAGGTAGACTTTTTAAACTGTATACTTAAAATCACCCAGGGCATGCTAGCACCATTATAAATCCATCATTTTCACACTTCCCTCTTACTCTAGTAGATACCATTTATAACTTCCTTGTTTCCAAAAAGAGCATAAACTTTCAACCATCTTGGCTCAAAGCATTTACTTATTTGATTTTTCCTCTCCCTTGTATCATATTGTCAATTTCCCATTCTACCACTGGACTGTGTACTTCATTCACATTGCTATTGCTACACACTAGTTAAGGTACTCATCACTATCTCACGTGGAAGGCAATCATAGCTACTTAACTGCTTTTCAATCTCCACCCCTTCCTCTGATACATTATCCATAGTTCTATTTCAGAGTGGTAATCTCTATTATATGAATGTCAAGGTTGTGTTGCATAAAGTTACTATTCTGTTAAATATGTATGGGAAAAAATGCAAAAATGTAGGTAGAGTGAGATCTCATAGACAGGACGAGGTCATTACTGGTAACAATCACCTTGGGAAAAGGCATGCCTTTCATTCTAGAAACAGAAATTGAGAGAGTGGCCTTTACATAGACAGGCAAGAGGACATAGCTTTTCTTGGTCTTTTTTCAACTGTCATTAAATCCAGAATGACAGTCCTGAATGATATATATCAAATGACACTCAAAACATGGAAGCAGACCAAAACAGGGGAAAGGAGGAGTCAAGGCAAAGGTCTGTTTTCTCCATAGATCTTCATGAGGAATGGGTCAGGTCCTGTAGACCACATTAACTACAGGGGTCTTAGAATTCCATACTTGGCAAGCCAGTTTATTCAGATTTCTTCTCTCTTCCTTGTTTCTCCCTTAACAAAAGTCTTCATTAAAGTAGTAATGTTTCTCAGTTGTGTTAAAAAAATAAAATTAAGCATCCCCAACCCTACCCCATGCTTGGAATTTCCTGAGCTTCTAAAACAATATGCTAGAAATTAAAAAGTAGCATGAATTATGTAAAATAGCTGATGCCAAATTACTGACAACTCCTTCTTAGAGAACATCTCTTGAAAGGTAAATACATAGAATATTTTTATTGCATGAAGATTTTGTGCAAATTCTCCCCAAACCATTGTGAGAAAGAAAAAAGTATATAATAGTACAGTTGGGTAGATTTTAATTTGGTTTAAAAATTAAATTCAAAGTCTATTAATTATTTGATTGGTGTCAACCCAGTAGGAGGTTTATGGTAGTTAGTCCCAGGCATTTCTTCTTTTTCAACATATCAATGACTCAGAAGGTGTTTAAAGTATACTTGTTAAATGTACAAGTGACACAACACCTGAAGGGATTCTAATATGACAGATGACAGAATCAAAATTCAAAGTTTTTATAACAGGTGGCAGTGCTAAACTGAAACCAAACAAAATTAAATTTAACAAGGATAAACACAATCTTACAGGTAGTCAAAAATATTAATGACATAGGGTTATGGCTTTGAGATAATCTAACTTGACTATGGTTTCTATTTAAAAAAAAATGAATGAGGATTCCAGTTGACTACAAGTCAACACGTGGACATAGCAAAACGAAATTACTATAAAAGTTAAAAAATTTAGTATCATCAATAATCTAAGTTGGGAATCTATACTCTAAATTATATTTAACCTTTGGGCTGGGGAGTAGGCAAAAAAAATAAAATAAAAAAAGCACATTCAAGTAATAGTAAGATATCATTTTAAATTTTTCAGATTATGGCACTGTTATTAGGAGTTTACATAAATATAACCTTACTCAAAACAATTTGACAAATTATATATATATCATCTTTTAAAAGTACATTTTATTTGACACCAAATTTCCACTTTTTGGAATTAATTCTAAGAAAATATTCAGACAACTGCACACATAAAAAAAAAAAAACGGGGAAAAAAGAGAAAATTTGACCTTTAAATCTATAATGTATAAGGCACTGCTCATTTGTGTTCTGCAAAGATCAGACTTGCTTTGGAGTATGAGGGTCACTGATAAATTCTAATAAATGAGAAGGATAGGAACTAACATTCTAGATGGGTGGATAATCAAGGAATAGTTGATAAACCAGGATTATATACCATAGAAAAAGTACTTTGGTAAGTAACAAAATGGAAAGAGCTTCGAATATTTGAATAACTATTATGAGGAAGCCTTGGATTCTATATTGTCACTCAGGGCAAAACTGAGTGAGAGCTTACAAGAAAATAGGTCACAATACAGTATAAAGAATATATTGCTCATAGTACAGAGGCCCACGGGAAGTAAGGAATTCTATGTCATTAAACGTTTCTCTCTCACTTATCTGCTGCATTTGAAAAAGAGATTAAATTAGATGATCCTCTAAAGCCCCTTCCAACAAACAAGATTTCATTATTCCATGAAGTAAGTGTTATCTCAAATCATATGAGAATTACAAGTTTAAAGTTTTCTACCATTTTTCAATCTGCTACTCATTCAAAGTATTACAGTTTGGATGTTGTGAAAACAAAATTCCTGACTACCTTAACAATACTAAGATAGTGTTTTGAGTTCATTTGCCAATCATAACGATTAGTCTCACTGAGCCATATATGCTTTAACCCAGTCTCCCAGGTTCCAGAGGCATCTTTGTAAAATGGCTAGTTATATTTAGAATTTCAGCCTATGATCGTGGAGTAGAGATTTTCTTATGAGAAGCTAAGGAACGAAATCTACCTCATTAAACTATGAGCTAAACAGCTAAATTTTCTACTTTAAAAACTTTCTCCCATTACTCTATGATATGAATGTATATATGCACGTGCGGGTGTAAGTACATATATATGCTCATGTATATTACATATATTTAAACATATGTGCATACATGTGCATGCATGTATGTATGTGTATACGTTTAAGTACATATGTGCATGGGTGTATTGTGTGTGTATGTATATATAAATGACATTACGGTAATAGAATAAAGTTGAAGAAAAAGAAGAGAGAAGTGACAATATAGCCATATGAGATACAAAAACATTGCTTACAGGTAAGACAAGCTACTACTACCAGGTTTCCAAACTGAAAATTAGAGGAAAGCCCTTGTTTGTCAATGACGGGGAAAATGGAAGAAGAGCAGAAGGGGAAAGAGGAAAATAAAAGTGCATGGCCTTCGTGGTAGACAACTGAATAAGAGACTATAATTAGAGGTCCATGGAAGTATGATTTATTCCAACATAACATTTTTTCATGATAATCATCTCATTATTTGGCCACAATTAAAAATATCAGTCAAATAACATTTTCAAAATGGGAAGTTTCACCTGGTAAAGGGTTATAGCACTACAAATCAACAGAAACCAGTCAGAAGTTAATTGTGCACTGACAGATTACATTTTGCTGCTCATTAGTATTGGAAGGTTAGTGTATTCAGTTCCATACGAGAGAATCTACAAAATACAAATAATGTCCATTTTCTTTCTCATTTTTTGTTGTTGTTCATGCAGTACCTATTTATCTTAATGAGTACATGGCTTTTTAAATGATAGCTGTAAAACGAAATAGCACTATTTGCATTTCAGAGTAATCAGTAATATCCAGCTTGAAATTTGTCCAGAATTAAAATGGTGCTAAAGAGAATGTCTCATGCTGATCCATTCAAAATCTGAAATTTTGGCTTTAAAAATCTGCTACAAAAAGATAAAAATGTTTCTCGCATGTGACATTAAAATTTACAATATACCCAGTTTTACATTATGAAAGCAAAAATAAGCAGTGTTCACCTTTTGAAAAAGACTGTAATGTATACAAATTCGACTTCACTTTATTATCACCCAGAACCCACTTAAACCCTTACAATCTGATCTGTCCTTTTCACTCTCCTGAAATTGTCCTTGCAGCATCAGCAATATGACCAAGGCCAACAAATCCGATGACCTACTTTTTCATCCTCAACCCACTTGTTTTGTCTTTATAAGTTTAGATTGTTGATTAATCCCTTCTTCCTGAAATTTTCTCCACCATGGACTTTCTAAACACTGCTTTAGCATGATTCTCCCAACCAGCTTCTCTACCTTTTCCTTCTCTAGCAACATTTATTTCTGTACTCAAATGAGGTGCTCACCCAAGTTCTTTCTTTGACTTTCTTCCTTTCTTATACTCTTCCCTAGGGATCTCTTTTACTACCCTAATTTTACTTATTTCCTTTGATTATACTTGCAAAAAGATAATTATTGATACTCATTCAAACCACATATGTTCACCTACCTATTAGTCAACTGTAGCTATATACTCAATTTATACTTCAAATCAAAGAAGTTCAAAAATAATTTCTCCCCAAATGCGATCTTTACTCTGAACTTAATACATTCTTACTTAAAAAGAAATGGATTAGGTTCTATTTGCTCAGACTATTATGATAAAGTAAAGTAATAATTAGTTCCTCCTTCAGTTTTTCCTCCATCCATTTTATTCATTTCTGTCAGATCAATCATCTCAAAACTATCCCTGATAATATTCCACTGCTACTTAAAATTCTTCAGTGGCTCCACTACTGCTTTATAAAATCTAAACTTCTTAAAATGGCATTTAAGGCTATTCTCAAACTTCTTTTCAGCAGAATTTCTCTTAATACTGTAAATATATCCTATACTTCGCTAATATAGACTACTCACTACTCCTCACATTTACTCTGGATATTCTTCAGCTTGTATCTTGGTATAATTGGTTCTTTCTGCCTTGAAATACAGCCTCTTCCCTTCCTACTATCACGCTTAGCCCCCATCAGCTATACCAAGATTTCAACTTACCGAAATCCCACCAAGGAATTCCACCACTTCCATGAAGCTTTCCCCAGTCCCTAGCTAGAAGTTTCCCTTACTTTCTCTGAACTTCCAAAGTATTTTATGCGCTGGATTTCAGAGCCCATTTTTATTGTTAAGGATACTAACAAATGACAGCAAATAGTGAGAGGCAAAGCAAATAGTAAATGGATAATACATGTCCTTAAAAGAATGTTCATAAACTTTTTACAATAATCCTACAGAATATTACATATTAACATACCATGATCTTTTTATTAAAAAAAAACACTAAGTTTACAGCACATTATTGGTAGCAATCTGTATATTACATAAAGTACTAAGATATTTACCTACTGATATATTTAATATTGTAAAAGACTACCATTGTCATATTAAGTAAAACTAGGAGTGAGATGAGGATATGGCAGAGAAGGCTTTTGTTAAAAGCACATACTCAGAGACTAACATCACCACAAAATTATAGCTTCATACAACCAATAAACATTTAACACATACATATAAGTATTTCCACCATGACCACTAACACCACTTTACTAGGTATATGGTAGAAGCTAGGTTAATCTAAAGTATAGGGTAGTAAAATAAGGGCAAAGAGAAATACGATCCTGTCACAGGATTGCTAAATCATTATCCTGAAAAGCTATGAATATACTAGTCTTTAAAAATTAATAATAATAACCACCCATATCAAAACAATCATCTTTCTTTTCCATATCTTAAAACTCAGTAATCCCATCATATATTTTCTGTGCACCATTCTATGAAAAAACCTTAAACATATCCAAACCTTTAAATTAAATTTGGTTGATAACTCTGTAGTATAGAGAAATATCACTTTATGAGTAGAAAACTGGAGCATTGAATGTTTATGTCATTGGTCGAGGTAAGAAAAAACATCAAGGTTTTCTTATTCCCTATTTAGTGCTTTATTCAGTACACTGGGAGGAAAAGTCCGTTAGCGAGGTGACTTTCTTTTCTTGAAGTAGGTTTTTCAGAGATATAACACAAAAATAATGCTGAAAAAATAAACAAGAAATTCCAAAGGAAAATTATGGATTCTACCGTGATTTCTGAAAATTCAGTAATGAAGGAAAAAGGAGGACCTTATATAAGGGGGAGATGGAAGAAAGAGAGAAAAACAGGGAAAGGAAATGAGGAACAACTGAAGACTTTCATACAGCTGTTTTGTTCTGAGTATGACTTTCTAAGTCAGATAAGTCAGTAAGTTTGGTGAGAAAACTGAAGCCAGCAAAGTATAAAGAAATTCAAATGGACAATTCGAGCCAGTTGAGAAGGAGTGTAACCAAGGAGATAGAACACTAGAATATGATGAGATCTAGGTTCTAATTCTACACAAGCCACGTAATCACTAGGTGATATTTGACAGATTATCGAAACTCTAAGGTCACACATTCCTTATTTGTACAATAAGGTTGGACAACACAGCATCTCCAGCCTGTTCCAGAATAGTACATACATGACTCCAATAGACAGGGTCATACCCAGGTTTTGAAGAAGTATAGGAAATTACCCAAAGCCTATAAAGGTTTTGGGCAGTGCTATTAGATATAAAGGAACAGAATCTAAATTCTCCTCCATTCAACTAATCGTATTTAACAATAATCACTAATAAGACATTTCTTTAGTACAATGTATGCTAAGGAAAAGGAAAATGTAAAAGACTGAAGACAAAGAGGGGGAATAAATGAGCAAGGAATCGGAGAAAAGGAAAAGGTTTTTAAAAACCCAATAAACTAGTCACCCTGGGTCAATGATACATAGATCAAAGGTACTTGACAGCCCTTCTCAAGAATAATATGTTCAGAATAAGAAAAGAGCTTCTTTCTTGGTGCTGAATGATAGAAGTAGCTAGAGGAAAAAATCTCTCATATTGATGGTCACTTTCTAATCTAGAGGTCCCCAATTTTACCCTTCAACTCCCAAAGTCTTGAGGCTCAGGTAATTCCAAAAGCAACATAATAACATACAGAAACTAGTAAGCACTCCATTTGGTGACATCTTACGAACATACCTATGGAAGATAACTCCACCAATTATTCTATAAAGTAGACCAATGATAAACAAATAAACACCAAAGATTTGTTGTCAGTTAATTTACATAGTCATCATATACCTGGAAAGTAACTGACTTTTCACACATCTTCTGTCTGTAAAAATATTTTTAGTTAGGCTGGCACTAATCTTTGCAGTCTTGTCAAATGCTTAAAATGAATTTACCAGAGCAAGTAGCATCTGGCTAAACTAATCATAGGCAGTTGTCAGCTATTTTACCGTAAATCTTAGGCAGAAATGACCAAAGTTGGGGGGAAAGTTTAAAAAGGCAGTGATTCCAACCCAACCAGTACTTTAAGTACAAATATAGCAATCAATCTCCATGCAGGCTGACATCAGTGTTGCAAATAATATCATTTGCCATTCAGGCCCCAACATATTGTCATTGTGGCTGCCAGCAGAATCAAGAAGGCAGCCAAGGTATTTTACTCACAGAGAAGGGAAGAATGCAGTCCTTCAAAAATATTTTAGTTGTTAAAAAATCTTCTAAAAGCAGGGCTCAGATGACTTTTTACATTTTTCTCCTCTTTTGATTTTGCTGACCAAAAATATTTTATATTTTCCTATAATGTCAGTGAGTATAGAGCTATGGCACCACCTATTGTGACATTACTTAAATGCTGATATAAAATGACAGCCTACTAGATACTAGAAAAATAGAATAAAAAATTTAGTGTTCAAAGAAATGTAAATGATTCTTCAACAGTTCCTTCTGAGACCATAATGCCATAAAAGGTGGCTGCAAAATAGAAACTTCAAACCTATTATAACTTGTTTTGAATCTACTGGAAATAGGTTCATAACACAGTTTGTACATATGACTATCTTGACCAGCAGTGGGACCATGGGTATTAACAACATTCTTTCATCCAGGTGGCTGGAAGCTGTGATAATGGTTATTATAATCTCTTGGCTAGAATTCTCCCTCAGAATATTAAAAATAAATTCCTTCCCTCCTTCTTCCCTCTCTCTCTATCCCTCCCTTCCTTCCATAATTATATGCTAGGGTAAGAGGTAGCATATCCTAACTGATACAGTCTTCACTAAGTCACTATTCTCTAAAAGGGGTAGGGACAGCCCTAAGACAGTACACCTGCAAATGTCGCGTTAAACTGGTTCAGGGACCTCTCTTTAATAAATGTTTTTAAAAAGTTATTCTAATTTAGAACTTAAAAAGCAGGATCATTCAAAAATAATTAAAATAACACAATGGGATAAAGTATACACAATTTTACTAAGAGCTGTTTTAAACAAACACATACACTTGGAGAATTAACTCCAGGAATTAGGTTTCTGAAGAATACCATACATGGATAATTCATTATTTAAAAATTTAATGTTTCATGGGGAAACAACTTTAGAGGCATAAAAGAATCAAATTATTTTATGAAAGCTTTTATGAATACTTTTTTTCCCATTAATATCTATGACAACTAAAGATAAATTATTCTTAACCTCCTACTGTGGTTAAAAGCCCTTTCTACAACAAAGGCATATAGCATACTCATCAACATTTCTTACTCAGGTACTTTCCTTCTTCCTAACGCACATGGGAACACAATCCTAAAACTCAGGCACATTTTCTCTCATTTTTCTTTATGGGTCCTAAGACTTCATTTCAAAAGTTTACACTCTGTCTTTGACTATCTGTGGGAACTTAGGTAAGTCTCCCTAAGTTCCAGTTTCTTCATTTGTAAAAAAAAAAAATGGGGAAAATAATTGTGTCTTATCTTACAGTGCATGTGTAAAGCACAAAGAAGATGATGCATATAAAAATTTATTACGTGCCATATAACAAGTGCTTAATAAATGCTACTATCGTTCTACTGCTCAACATTCTGCCTTTTAAAGCTCCTATTCTATTAAACCTTTTTTCTTACTTTTAAAAAACACTCCTAAGAGGAATACTTAGAATTTGTGTATATTCAATCCAAAATTCTCACGGTTGTCAAA
The DNA here is from genome assembly GCF_014176215.1 of Rousettus aegyptiacus. Classification (NCBI taxonomy): domain Eukaryota; kingdom Metazoa; phylum Chordata; class Mammalia; order Chiroptera; family Pteropodidae; genus Rousettus; species Rousettus aegyptiacus. The sequence continues at coordinate 55,144,529 of NW_023416312.1, read as the reverse complement.
AAGATATTCACATATATTCAGATATTCTACATATGCTAGATTTTCAAAAGAAAACTTAAGAGATTATTTATTGTATATCTCATACATTATGATGGTGTGACAGAGCAAATCAAAATCCCAAATGGTGATAACTATGTTCCAGGACTGGGGTGATCTCTGGAGATACAGAAACAAATTAAAGTTCAGTTGAAGAGAATGTGCTTTCAGTTGTAATATTCAAGGAATCTTTGACTTTTAAAATCTTGTAACCAGGAAGTCTAGGTGGAGAGGATATCATACAGATAAAAGTATAGAAGTGTAATCTGTGAATGGTGACTAAAAAGTAATTTACTATACCTGGAGTACATAGTACTTAGTGGGAAGTTTTAGGAGACAATATGAAATGAGGGGACTTGACCTTCAGACCACACTGGTTGGATTTTGATTGTTAAATAGCAGTTATGGTTAGTTCTATACAGATGCAATAAACAGGGGTCCCTGTGAGATATATCTGTTGAAGTATTCAGAGCCCTCATTTCATTATCTAATATAATAATTTTTATAAAGCTTTCTTTCTCTGACTTTTTAAGCAACTTATTCTCACTGGGTAATATTCAGAGACTATATAAAACTGAAAAGAACATTTTAGCTGACTTATTAATCCTTTAGTAAATAAAAAGTTTGAAAAGGAAGGCAGGAGATGCAGATGTTTCTACAAGCGGCAATGATATCCAAGTTATTAGACCTTTCATAAATCCGAACTTGAGAGAGACCATTTCTGATTCAGTTCCTAAGCAACATCAACATCACGTAAAATGTGTGGAAGAAAGAATGGCGTGGATGACAGAAGCTCTGTTCACCCCTCTTGCAACCAAATCAAAGCTGTGATGGAAACACAGAGCAAATAGCAAGGAAAATCACCTGGGATCTAGAGGAACGGAAGCCCTACAACTAGGGAGAGAAATAACTAATCAACCTGCAACAGTTGCAGGTAGGAGGAGGCGAGGATGCGAGGCTCCCCAGTCTCCAGCAGCTGGGTGAGACGGAGGCTGTGGCAGTGGCAGAGCCTCTTAAAGGGGCTGCATCCACAAACAGATTTTCATGGTGACGGACCTGCTCGCTCTGAGCACCAGTGCCAGGGTGGCTGTGCAGGGGGCTCCAGGGATATACAGGAGGACACTGAGTTGTCAGAGTGAGGGCCGGAGGTGAGGATCTCTCCCAGGCAAAAATGCAGGCCTTATCCATTGCTCCTCTGTTGAGCCCTCTTCCTTCTCAGTGTGTGGACACAGTGCCTCCAGAGCTGAGATATCATTGAACTAGATACAAGAGGTCACTCTGCCCAGAGGATTCCCTGAAACTTTGTCTCTCCCAACTCACAGCCCCATCCAAGCCACATCCAGTTGTGTCCTCGGTGAGTACAGGGCTACTTGCTAAGCAGCACCAAGACTCACATTGGTGGCAGCTAGTCTTGGTTTCTGACATGGCTTTTTGAGGCAACTATAAGCACAGTATCTGTGAATTGTTTGCTGAATCTTAACAGGTGGCCCCACAGGGCCACAAGTTGGGGCTAAACTTGGCCTGCAGCTAGACTCTTCTCAGGCTTGTGCCGCAGGACATCTACCACACAAAGCCACACGAATAACACTGAGACACTTAGGACCTTTGCTGAGTACATAGAAACAGACATAGAAATGCAGCCAAAATGGAAAGACGAAGAAGCAGAAACCATATGAGAGAACAGAACAGAGATCCAGATATAATGCAGTCAAGTAATCTAACAAATGCAGAGCTCAAAACACTGGTTATAAAGATGCACAATGAACTCGGGGAGAGTGCAGACAAATTCAGTGAGATCTTTAACAAAGAGATAAAATACATAAAAACGGAAATGGAAATTATAAAAGGGAACCAGTCAGAAATGAAGAATGCATTATTTGAGATGAAGAAGATACTAAAGGGAATCAACAAAGTGGATAAAGAAGAGGATCAAACCACTGATACAGAGGATGGGGAAGTCATGGATGCTCAATCGGAGTGGCAAGAAAAAAGAACTCAAGACTATAATAATAATTTAAGGAGCCTATGAAACAAAATTAAATGTAAAGTGATCTGTGTCATAGGGTACCTGAAGGAGAACAAGAAGCTAAAGACTATTTGAAGAAATAAGGATGGAAAACTTCACTAACCTGGTGAAACAAATAGAGATACAACCTCAGGAAGTTCAGAGAGTCCAAAAAAAAAAAAAAAGAAAAAAAAGAAAAAAGAAACCCAAAGAGGCTCGCACCAAGACGCATCAAAATTAAAATGCCAAAGGTTAAATACAAAGAGAGAATCTTAAAAGCAGCAAGAGAAAAGCAGTTAGTTATCTATAAGGAAGCACCCATAAGACTACCAGCTGATTTCTCAAAAGAAACTATGCGGGACAGAAAGGCTTGGCACAAAATATTCAATGTGATAAAAGCCCAGGATCTACAACCAAGAATACTTTATCCAGCAAGGCTATCATTTTCAGTGGAAGGACAGATAAAGAGCTTCCTAGACAAAAATAACCTAAAGGAATTTTTTAACACCAAGCCAGTATTACAGGAAATGTCAGAGGGACTTCTTTAAGAAGAAAAAATATATAGCAAAAAATATGAATAAAGAATAGTAATCACTACATCCCTATCAACGAGTACCCCAAATAGAAAAGAATGAAGTGCTCCAACCAAAAGATAGAGTGGCTAAATGGATAAGAACATATGCCCCCTACATACGCTGCCTACAAGAGACTCGCTTCAGATTAAAAGACATACACAGACTTAAAAGGAAGGGGATGCAAAAAGATATTGCCTTGGTGGACATAAAGGTTATTGAGCTGAATGAAATAAGTCAGATAGGGAAAGACAAATATTGCCTGGTTTCACATACATGTGAAATCTAAAGAACAAAATAAACAACAAAAACAAAAATAAACTGAGATACAGAGAATATTTTGAGAGCTACTAGATGGGAGTGGGGTTGGGGGATGGTGAAAAAGGGCGAAGGGATTAAGGAGTACAAATGGATAGTTACAAAATAGACATGCAGTTATAAAAAGTGTAGCATAAGGAAAATAGTTAACAATGTTGTAATAAATATGTAATGGGAAGAAGGGTAATAGACTTAGTGGGGTGATCACTTTGTGAGTTATATAGATCTCTAATCACTATGCTGTATAACTGAAATTAATATGTGATTGTATGCCAAATATAACTGAAAAAACTCATTGAATTGTACAATGTAAATATGAGCAGTTGTCTATTATATTTCAATAAAGCTGGGGGGGGGGGGAAGTAAAAAGAAAAAAATCAGGTAAAACACCATCTACATTGACCCTATTGCTGGAAATCACAATAGAAGCCTCAAAAAAAAAATGATTTCTGGATTAACTCATCACATTCCTCAAGATAGTAAATTAACTGGAAGACTACAGAGTTTAAGTAGTTCAAGGTCAAGAAAGGAAAAATGTTTAAGTTATAATTTGTTTTAAGAAAAGAGAATACTCTCCCATTGATTTAAAAATATTTTTTAATTCTGGGAATCTATTTTAAAACTTGTATTCCATAAACTATCAGTATATGAAATATGCAATGGGGCTGTGCTTGATTCTAGACTTCATAAAAAGTTTTATTTGCACATATAAGATATTTGGCATAATAAACATATGTGACCTATTAATTCAGTGAAGCATGGAAAGTTTCTGATTTAAAAATTGATATAAGAACAATTATTACAAATCTATCTAGATCTTTGCTAGGATGGGACCTCTTCCTGTTGTCTGTCCTCTCTTCTGTCTGGCGCTGCTAGACATTCCTGCTCTTCCACTGGAAAACCCTTGTAACTGTTGCTGTGGGAGTAACTCTTCCTACTCTGTCTCTTTGAATGACATGGCTTCCAGACCTACTGCCATCAGAGTATGTCCCTCTTGGATATGTCCCAGTGGAGTATTAGTCTAAATCTTTAAGAATATGTCAGTGAAAGCCTATTTTTACATATTCATATGTTAACTGCAGAATTTTCTAAAAAAAAAAAAATGTTGAAAACTGGAAACAACCTAAATGTCTAATAGGGTATTGGCTATATAGAAACCATGCTACATAATAAAAAGCTACACTACCATTAAAAATCATGAATATATTTAGTGAAAAGGAAAGACAAACATGGTATATTGTAACGCAAGAAAATTGTAGCAAATATATGTATACTTTATTTTCATTTTTGACCGAGATAATCAATTTATTATAATTCACAGAAAAAACATAAACCTAAAAGCCATAAAACAAAATAGTAACAGTGGTCATAGTTAGATCACAGAAAATATTCATTTTTTTTTAACTTTCATAAATTCTCTATCAAAAACATTATTACTTTTGAAATAAGTAAGGAATATGTTTAAAATGTAAATGTCATAGCAGAAAATACTAATCAGCAATTCCTCCCTTCTCCTTCTCTCTTCAATCTACTCCAATCTAGCCCTTTACTCTATCCAAACAGCAGTTGTCAAGGAAAGGTTTTCAGATTCCATATTTAATTCTCAGTCTTCATTGTACCTGACCTCATTTTATTTTACAAATTTGATCACTCTATCCACAAAAGACTTCCTTCAGATGGATTCCAGGGCACCACTTAAATATTATTTTATGTTACTACTCACTGCTCAGTCCCCTTTGTTGGTTCCTCTTCATCTTCCAGACCCCTAAACATTGCAGTGTCTCACAGATCATACTCCAGGCCTTTTTTCTTTTCTATATATAAAAACTCCCTTGGTAATCTCACCTAGTCACAAGACTTTAAATACTATTCATATGCTCGCAGATTTATATAGCCAGCTTGGACCTCTACTGATAAGTCTAGACTCATATTTCCAACTGCCTTTTTGGCATCCATATTCAGAAAACTGATGGGTATAAGACCATTAACATGTCCAAAAGAAATTCCTTGCACCTGAACCTAAACTTGTTCTACCTGAAGTCTCCCTTGTCTCTTTAAAGGATAACTTGCTCTTTCTAGTTACCTTGTCAAAAAATAATGCCCCCCAAAATGAGGATTTGGTCATTTCTGATTCCTCTATTTTTCTTGAAAACAATGTCTAATCAATGTCCAAATCTTTAGCTGCAAAATATACCAAGAATCGAATTTTTTTTTTTTTCAACGCTGCCGCCACCTGGTGCAAGCTATCATAATTACTGCCTGGATTACTGAAAAAGCCTCCTAAGTGTTCTGACTTCTCCGCTTGCTTGCCTATAGATTATTTTCAAAACAGCTAGAGTGATCTTTATAAAATCTAAATTATCAAAACATATTATTTCCCTGTTCAAAACTTTCTGGGGCCTCCTCATCTCAAAGTAAAAGCTCAAATCTCTGCAATGGCATAGGGGGCCCTAACTGCCCCGGGCTTCTATTATCAACCTGACTTTATCTCTGAATACTCTCCCTCTTGCTCACTGAGTTCTAACCACCTGATCTTCTTCCTTTTCCTCAAACTCCCAAAGCACATAACTGCCTTGGGAATTTTGCACATTGCTGTTCTGGGCTAAAGAAACTCATCTCTGACCATTTGTACTCTCATTTTACTTTATGACTCACCATTACGTTTATCATAGATTCCTATGAAATCATTACTTGCCCCTTTGTTCACTGTTTTCCTCCCCACTTCCAGAATGAAAACTCCAGGAATCTAGGTTTTTAAATATTTTCTTCACTGCCATAACCATTGTACCTGAAACAGTATCTGACAGTAGTAGGTAACCAATGAATATTGTTTGAACAAAAGAAAATATAGGGGAATATCTTTACGACCTCAGAGTTGAGTTTCTTAAACAGAATACAGAGTCTAAGCTATAAAGAAAACGATTGATAAAATGGATTATATTAAGATTATTTTAAAATTCTATTTATTTAAAGGCATGGTTTTAAAAAGTGAAAGTAGAAGCCTCAACTGGGATCGGATATTTGTACCACATATTACTGACAGTGGATTAGAATCTACAATATTTAAAGAACTCGTTAATAGATGAAGGAAAAGATAACCCAAAAGCAAATGGGAAAAGACCTAACAGTTTTTCTGAACAGCCAATACAAATCTGGAGTCTCATTAGTGATCAAAGAAATGAAATTTGAAACCACAGCAAGACACCATTTTACAACCACTAGACTGACGAAAATTAAAAAGTTCGACAGTACTAAAAGTAGGCCAGAATGCATAGCAAAGGAAAATACTTATTTCTTGCTATTGACAGTATAAGCTGGTACAACTGCTTTGAAAAAAAATATTTGCTATTATCTCATAAATTTAAAGAGATACATACCCATGACAGCAGTTTTTGATGTGTGGTCTAGGGACACTAGGGTTCTCTGAGGCCCCTTCAGAAGGTCCATGAGGTGAAAACTACTTTCATAATACTATTAAGACGTTATTTACTTTTTTCACTCTCATTCTCAAAAGAATGTGTAGTGGAGTTTACAGAGTCTACATGATATGCAATAGCATCATTGCTTTCATGTCTAATGCAATGTGTGCTTGTGTACGCTTCTGTTTTAAAATGATCCATTTTAATTTCTCCCCAAATAAATATTGATACATTTAACCCATATAAGCAAAAGCTCTTGGAGCCCTGGATTGTTAAGAGCGTTTAGGGGTCTGAGAGCAAAATATTTGAGAAAAGTCGCCCCCTAGAGGTAACTCTGAACAAGTGCATCAGGAGGCAAATAAAACATTGTTCACATCAGCTTGTATTAACAAAAGACTTGGAGCGGGGAGAGGCAACCATATACATATTGACAGAAGAATGACTAAGTAAGTTGTGTTATATCTTTCTAGTGTAAAGCTACATGGCAGGAGAAGTGAAATTCAGGTATGTACACCGACATTGGTAAAGGTCAGAAATATAATGTTTAATGAATGAAACTAATTGCAGGATAATGCATATTTTATGATCCCCTTTATATAATGGATGGTTCAAAACTGAGTAAAAGTAGACAATATATTGTTTAAAGATAACTCATGGTAAAACTATAAAGAAAAAAAGGGGTAATAGACACACAGATCAGGATAGTGGTTACGTCTGGAGGAAGAAGGTAGATAGGAGACACTACAAGACACTGATGCAGTTTCATTTCTTCAGTTGAGTGGTAAGTTCATGAGTTTTTAAATTATGATTATTCTTTATAATTTATATGCTATGTATATGTGTCCTTCTACAATCATGAAACATTTTGTAATTTTTTAATGTCTTTACTAATATTTAAAAAATATAAAAGATTACTGCTTGCCTAGAAGTTTTTTTTCTAGTCTTTCCAAAAGGAAGGGAGTTGGGTCAGACACTATTCAATAGCCCTTGAAGCACTATGTGTTTGTTTTTATTTTCATTTGTCCATTTCTGTATTACATTTTAAACTGCTTTCAAAAAATAGATATGCACATCCTTCAGTCTTTCCTAAATATTTAATTATTGTATCATCTTTAATGCATCAGAATGCTGTCAATAACTGGCCATTTTACTGATACTACTATATATCACAGAATGACATTCAAGGCATGAATAAGCAGCGATATGCATTACATTATGCCAAAGTCTCTTTTCCCCCCCATAGAACAGCATTCCACAATGATATCTTGCCTTTTCCCATATTATTAATTACTTAGTATATAACACATAAGGCAATAGCCGATTAATAAAAATCAGTGTAAAGAGGAATTTTTGATAAATGTATTGTTAAGAAAAAAATCAAATAAAATATTTCGAACTCGATGAAGAATAATATTAACATCTTTTGGGTTATTCTCAAAAAACTCGCAGTATAAACATCTCTCTTAAAATATAGAAAGGGACAATAAAGCAATATAGAAACAGATTTACTATTCCTAAAGACAATACAGAGAGGGAGAGAGAAACACAGGAGGGTGGGGAGAGGAAAGAAAGAAAGAGGGAGGGAGGTTTTATAAGGAGCAATAGTTTCTTTTTACTTTTTAAAACTGAGGTATAATTGACCTATGACATTATATTAGTTTCAGATGTTAAACATACTGTTTTGATATTTGTATATAATGTGAAATAGTCACAAGTCTAATTAATATCTGTTACCACAAATATCCATAGATTTTTTTTCTTATGCTGAGAACTTTTAAGATTTACTCTCTTAGCAAAATTCAAATACGCAATATAGTATTAATGCAGTTTTAATATGCAGACTACCTCATGCATGCTGCCTATACTAGTATGTTCTGAAATTGCATTTGCTCATGAAGAATGGACGTAAAGTGAAATATTCATAAACAAACAAAAAAAGCACAGTTCACAGGTTAAGATTTAGAGAATCTTATTTTGATAATGTTTCTATGGAAACTATTTTATGTCTCACGTGAAACACTAACTCTGTCAACATTCCAAACCTTTTGTCAGTCTTTAGGACCATATCTAAGTGGCAGCTCTTCAGAGAAGCCATCTCTGAGCGGACTATCAGAAGAGCTCTTCCGTTGCATCCACCCCACATTATTACTATTTATTATTACACCCAGTATGTTTCTTTTTTAGCATATAACAAAGGCTATAATATTTTTGTTATTGTCTGTCTCCCCTATGAAACTGTAAGCACTAGGAAGGCAGTGATCACACACCTACCTTGATCACCAATATATCACCTCTGTCCAATATAATCCCTGGCATGTATTCAGCTTTCAATACATGCTTGCTGAAAGGGTGAAATATAATACAGGCAATGTGTTCCCTTCCTGCTTGACTATATACTCTAATATATTTCGCTCTTGTTCTTCTGTTGTCATTTCCATTTTGTTTTTATGATGCCTGGGGTATCATGAAGATGGATATTTGACAGGGGACTATAGAACAAATCCCATGATGTAAATATTCACAGTCTTGTATATCATTCACCTTATAAAATCCTAATCCATCATTCATGTTCAGAAAAGTTGTAAAACACTACTAGTTGAAGAAATAAAGAAGATAACTATAATTTACTCTTAAATGCAAAAAAAAAAAAAATAGCAAACACCTCTAAGAATTAGTGGTCAAGAATGCACAGGAAAGATCATAATAGTCACACATTATCTGAAAAGTTATGTCATTCATGTTAAAATTAGAAAGCCAGTGTGTACAAAAAAGACATACATACATTCCATACATTTTTAAATGGGATGTATTGCTTTGGCTCAGAAATGACAATTTCCGTTTACCTAATGAAACTCAGTCTCTTTTATTGATTAAAAAAATCAAAGTATAGATTAAGAGTGACATCGGAAACATGGTGGAGTGAGAAACGTCCCCGGATCTTTCCACTTGAAACAACAATAAGCTAAACATCTAAAATTCAACAACAAAAAAAAACACCTTAACTGCAGACCAGTACATCTGAGCATGGGATCTGCACATAAGAGCTACCACAGGTCAGAACCACGGGTGTCCGGCAGTGGACTAGGAGAAACAAAGAAGCTGCTTCTCTCAGCACTAGAGCTCTCTGCAGAAGGAGGAGGAGAGAACATACGGCGACTTCCCTGAACAGCGCTGTTTGGCACTGCTGTTCAGTTCCACGCAGCCAGCAGCAAGCCCAATCATCACGGCAGAAAGCAGAGAAGCGGGACAGGACCACAGAGAAACAACAGTAGATTTTTACCGTCCATGGTTGCAAAACTGAGGCTGAGCCACAGCACCCAACTCCCCCCATACCCTATGAGACCAAGCACTTTGGAGCCCCAAGGGAATCAGAGCAAACATTGCTGACCATCGATGACACTGACAGAGACTGAAAGTGAGGGTAGAGAGCACGACTGAATATCTAGGAGGAAAAGAAGGACATTATTAAAACTTTATATAAAGCAGAGATCCAAGAGGCTTAGATGCCACCAACTGGAAACCAAAGGAAAAACACATTCTTTGAAGAGGCTAGGGATCATTATACATTAAATACATCTGGGGGAAAAGAAAAATCAAAAGACACTTCCATTAATGCCCAGGTGGAGAAACAGTCCATTAAATACCATAAACAACCAAGATGACAAGACATCTCAGAAAGAAAGAAATTAAGACATACAAAAATTGAGGAAATTCTCCTCTATGAGGCCTGTACTGCAGAAAATACTGAAAGGAGTTAGCTCACCTAAAACAAAACGACCGAAAGAAAAAGCACATAATTAGGAGTAAGGTAATTAGCAAGCTGCTAGAAGCAAAGGAATGCAATCCTTACTAAGAACAGGGCATTATAAGCTTAAAAATAAGAAGAGATTTGAAATAGCATGACAGTAATGAATGTTCACCATACATAGGGACAGCCTTAGACAAAAATGACTGAAAAGGTGAGGATTCAAAGATCCAAATTCACAAAGAGGAATGAAGATAATGCACTCGTAGAAAAAATGGACAACTGTGTGTGTGTGTGCGTGTGTGTGTATATATATACACACACACGCACACACATACAAATATGTAAAGGATAGTGTGTGTGCGTGTGTGTGTGTATATATATACACTATCCTTTACATATTTGTAATGGTAACCACATACTAAAGAATCAGATTGAAGCATACAAAATAAAACAAGAAGAACCATAGGGAAAACCCACAAAAGCCAATCAAAATAAATAAAACAAAAACACAAGGACAAGGGAGCAATGGAAATACTGAACTACCAGAAAGCGAAAAATAAAATGGCTGTAAGAAGACCTCATATTTCAATAATCACCCTAAATGTAAATGGAGTAAACTCACCAATAAAAAGGCACAGAGTAGCAGAATGGATAAAAAACAAACAAACAAACAAAAAACAAAAAACAAAAAAAACAAAAACAAAAAACAACCATATGCTGCTTCCAGGAGACACATCTTAACTCCAAAGACAAATATAGACTCAAAGTGAAAGGGTGGAAAATGATATTTCAAGCAAGTGACATTCTGTGAAAAGCAAGAGTAGTGGTACTAATATGAGAGGAAATAGACTTCAAAATAAAAAAAAAAGTAAAGAAAGATACTGAGGGACATTTCATAATGATAAAAGGAATCATACACTAAGAAGACATAACACATTAATATCTACGATCCTAATCAGAGAGCCCCAAAATATGTCAAGCCATTACTAACAGAACTAAAGGGAGAAACAGACCAAAAACACTATCTTAGTAGGGGAGCTAAATACCACACCATCAGATATGGACAGATCATCCAAACAGAAAATCAATAAGATAATAACATCTTTAAATGACACATTAGACCAACTGGACGTAATTGACATTTACAGAGCCTTCCATCCCGAAGGAGCTGCTTATACATTTTTTCTCCAGTGCACATGGAACATTTTCAAGGATCAACCACATACTGGAACAGAGAGATAGCCTCAAAAAATATAAGAAGACTGAAATCATACCAACCATGTTCTCTGATCATAATGCTCTGAAACTAGAGATCAAATGCAAAAAGAAATCACGAAGAACCACAAATACATAGAGATTAAACAACATGCTACTGAAGAATAACTGGGTCAGAGAAGAAATAAAGAGAGAGATCAAGAGACACATAATACGAATGATAATGATAGTACAACATATCAAAACTTTGGAGACATGGCAAAAGTGGTCATGAGAGGAAAGTTCATATCATTACAGGCCTATTTTCAAAAACAAAAACAAGCCCAGATGAACAACCTAATGCTTCATTTTAAAAATCTAGAAAAGGAAGAACAAATGAGGCCTAAAGTCAGCAGAAGAAAAGAAATAATCAAAATTAGAGCAGAAATAAAGGAAATTGAAAAAAAATGAAAAAATAAATACAGCAAAGAATTGATTCTTTGAAGTTAATTTAATTGACCAACTCATGTCTAGATTCACTAAAGCAAAAGGAGAAAGGACACAAATAAACAAAATCAGGGAAATTATGACTGGCATCATAGAAATACAAAGGATCATACAAGAATACAATGAAAAAGTATGTAACACCAAATTTAATAACCTAGAAGCAGTGGACCAGTACTTAAAAGAATACGACCTTCCTAGACTGAATCAAGAAGTGGAAAATTTAAATAGACCAATCAGCAGTATGGAAATTGAAACAATCATCAAAATCCCACCAAAAAGTAAAAGTCCAGGACCAGATGGCTTCACCAGTGAATTCTACCACACATTCAAGGAAGATTTAATAATTATTCTCCCCAAAATCTTCTAAAAAAAGAAGAGGAGACAATACTTCCCAACTCATTTTATGAGGCCAATAATACTCTGATGACAAAATGTGGTAAGGATAACACACACACACGCACACACACACAAACTACAGACCAATAAATCTCGTGAACACAGATGCAAAAATCCTAAATAAGATACTAGCGAACTGAATACAGCGACATATTAAAAAGATTATATGGTAGCTGAAGGAAACTGAACTTTATGTGGTAAACAGACAACAGAATATACAGATGTCAAAGTATAATGTATACCTGAAAATAATATAACCGTATTAACCAATGTTACCCCAATAAACTTAATAAATAAATGGATGAATGAATGAAAAATAAAAAGATTATATACCACGATCAAGTGGGCTTCATCCCAGAGGCACAGGGATGGTTCAACATACACAAATTGATTAATGTGATACACCACATTAAGACATTTTTAAAAATAAGAATCATATGATCATATTAATAAATGCAGAAAAAGCCTTCAACAAGATATAGCACCCATTTAGGATCAAAACACTTAACAAAATTGGTATAGAGGGAAAATACCTTAATATAATCAAGGCCACACATGCAAGCCTTCAGCCAACATTATACTTAATGGTGAAAAACTAAAAACCTTCCCTCAAAGATCAAGAACAAGGGAAGGCTGTCTGCTATCACCACTGTCATTTAATATAACACTGCATGTCCTAGCAAGTGCAATCAGGCAAGAGAAAAACATAAGAGGCATCCAAATAGGAAACAAATAAATCCAACTGTCATTATTTGCGAATAACATGATTCTCTACATAGAAAACTGTAAAGACTTCACAAGAACACTACTAGAAACAATAAGCAAATACGGTAAAGATTCTGGATGCAAAATCAATATTCGAAAATCCATAGTGTTCCAAAGCTTCTGCTCAGCAAAAGAAATCGTCAATAAGGTAAGGAGACAACCATCCAAATGGGAAAATATATTTACATGCAATGTCTCCAATAAGGGCCTAATATCCAAAGTATACGAAGAACTCACACAATTTATTAACCAAAAAAAAAAAAAAAAATGATCCACTCAAAAAATGGGCAGAGGACCTGAACAGACACTTCTCCCTAGAGAACATACAAATGGCCAACAAATATATGAAAAGATGCTCAACATCACTAGCTATTAGGGAAATGTAAATCAAAACCACAATGAGATACCATCTCACACCTGTTAGAATAGCTATTATCCACAGGACTAGTAATAACAAGTGTTGGAGAGAATGCAGAGAAAGAGAAACCCTCATACACTGGTGATGGGACTGCAAATTGGTACAGCCGCTATGAAAAACAGTATGAGGTTCCTCAAAAAACTAAGAATTGATCTACCATATGATTCAGCAATCCCTCTACTTGGTGTTTACCTCAAAGACTTGAAAACTCATATCCAAAATGTATTTGCACGCCAATGTTCACAGCAGAATTATTCCCAGTGACCAGGACATGGAAGCAATCGAACTGTCCTACGATACATGATTGGCTAAAGAAGCGGTGGTACATATATAGAATGGAATATTGCTCAGCCATAAGAAGAAATGAAATATTGCCATTTACGACAACATGGATGGACCTTAAAACAATCATACTAAGTGAAATAAGCCAGGTAGAAAAAGTTGAAAATCATGATATCACTTATATGTGAGATATAAATGTAAAAGCAACAAATGAACAGGACAGAGACTCATGTACATAGAGAATGGTTAACAGAGGGAAGGGGGAGGGGGAAAATAATTAATTAACTAATTAATTATTAGTTGAAATCAAAGTATATATGTGCACATGTGTATACACACACACACACACATATATGTGTATATACATATATATGTATGTACGTGTGTGTGTGTGTATACATATAGTTCCAAACCATTAGGTTGTATACTTTGAAGTTCCATATGTTATATATGCTGATAATATCTTATTAAGGCTGGGGAACAAAGGCTTATGAATCAAGTAATTCGCTGAGTCACTTTACTTATTGAAAAAATATAACTTTGATAAATTTACATCATCATTCTTAGTATTCTACTAAATAAAATGGTAGCATAAGCTAATGTGAAATGCTACTACTGCTTCAAGTTATTCTGTATTTAATTTAAGGATAAAAGCCAGGCTAAAATTAAGATTGGCAAATTCCCAGAGGCCAGAAACAAAACAAAACAAAATAAAAAGAAATTCAAAGGTAAAGCTCTGTTAGGGAGCTAAAGACTAGACCAAAATATATATAGAACTACATACAAGCATGAAGACTAGGATTTTCAAGAGAATTTATGTCTTGTATCTGAAAAACTGGATCTGAGCACCCTGAATAAGACAAAGAACCTGGAAAGGTGGTCCCATCTGTAAACCTAGGTCTAGAAAAACTTGTCCCTTGCTAAAGGACATGACAGGGAAATGAGCAAATGATGTCAAGATACAGTAGAAAAGCGGGATCCCATGCCTTACAAACCTGTGTGGGAACCCTTACTGAAAATTATAAAAAACAGGCAAAATTTAGCAGAGGCAGAAAAACAGAAACCATTCCATGTAATAGATACCTCCACAAGCCAGAGAATCTGGAACTTATAAAGAAAGTAATTTCTGCTGAAGGTGAGTTCTCAAGTGAAATTACAAATCCTATGAACAAACGAACCTCTATGAGATAGCAAAAATAACAAAGGATAAAATTCATAACTTAGGGACTAAAGATATCAGAAGGAGGTCTTATTTTTTATTAGTTTTAAAAATTTACTTTTAATTATAGGTTCCAGACAGTATTATATTAGTTTCAGGTTACAACATAGTGATTAGACACTTATAAAACTTAAGTTACAATATATAAATCTAGTACCCATCTGACATCATAGTTATTACAATATTAATGACGATATTTTCTATGCTATATTTTACATCCCCATGGCTATTTTGTAACTACTAATTTGTTCTTCTTAATCCCTTCCCGCTTTTCACCCAGTCCCCCAAACTCCCTCCCATCTGGCAACCATTAAAATGTTCTCTGTATCTATGAGTTTGTTTGTTTTGCTTATTTTGTTCTTTCAAATCCACATATTAGTGAACTATATGGCATTTGCCTTTTTTGTCTGACTTACACCACTCACTCAGCACAATACCCGCTAGGCCCATCCATATCACTGCAAATGATAAGAGTTCGTTCTTTTTCTGGCTGAGTAATATTCCATTGTATATAAGTACCACCTCTTTATCCATTCATCTTTTGATGGACATCAAAGTTGCCCCCATATCTTGGGTATTGTAAATAATACTGCAATAAACATATGGATTCACATGTACCTTTGATGTAGTATTTTGGGTTTCTTTAGATAAATACCCAGAGGTGGGATTACTGGGTCCTTCTTTGTCTGTTGTTATAGCCTGTGTTTTAAAGTCTATTTTGTCTGGTAAAAATTGTTCTTTATTTTAAAATCTCCTTCTAATATAAGAAACACTTATATCAGGAGATTTTAAAATAAATATGTTCAAATGATCCAAGAAATGAAGAAAGAAATGGGCACCATAAAACAAGAGGTGTAAAAAAAAAAAAAAAAAAAAAGATTAGAAAAAAGCAAGCATATCAAACATGGAAAGTATAGATATTAAAATTATGGCACCTCAATAATAAAAATAGAAGAATTCATTGGTCTGTTTCTAAGCTCATTCCATACATTTGTTAATAAATATTTAACGTGTGAGGCACACACTACTGCAGCACAAAGAGGTTGAGAAATTAACCCAATATCACCTAGTTAGCAAGAAGCAAAGAAAGAAATTGCATGTAGGAATTCTGGCTTTAAAGTCTTTACTTAGAGCTACCACACTATATTGCTTCTTAACAGATGACATGAAAAGTTTACTAGATACAGCTGAAAAGAGAATTAGTGAATTGGAAGATAAATACAAGGAATTTTATAATATTAAGGTAACAATAAGAAGAAATGCTAAGAAGAGTTTAAGAAGGAATATTACAAAGGGTTATTAAGAAGAGCTATTAAATGGTGGACACTATGAAAAGACGGTTAAACTTGGGAGAACAGAATAAGAAGGTTGCAAATATATTTTATAAGAATTGCAGATTAAGAGATTAAAACATTACTGAACTGAAGGAGAGTCCTCATAACATAGTTCTATCTCCTCACTGGACCTAACTGGACTTAGTCATGTACCAATGAAAGACAACCGTGTCACTGCATCTGCAGATAAACTGTCCCTTCTGCCTATGCATTTAATAGCACTGTTTTTCTTGCCTTTACTTCTCTTCTCTACTGCCGAATACCTATACCCATAGAGAAGTTTAAGTGTTTCTCCTCTGACAACTATGGACCACATTCATTGCTATCTTAACTGAAATCCTAGAATCAGTATTATATGAGTAATATGGATTTCAGGACAATATAGCTTAAGTTTAGTGCTGTGGTTCTGGTAATCTATGGCCTTAAAACTTGGTTCCAGAATATTATGATTTTAAGAACCTATAATTATAGGACTCTGTATATTTTCTATAGTTCTAGAAAATCAGAACATGTTGCCTATGTGACTTTTAGGTGAATTTCTAAACCTTTCTGAGTTTGGTTTATCCCCTGAAAAAGAGGAAGAAATCATACGAATGTTGCAAATTTTAAGAGCCAACATAAGTAAAAAACATTTACCATGACAGCCTGTTAGTATCCTTCTTCTTCTGATTTGGGGCGGGGGGTAGTAATGTAGCTACCTCCCACATTAGATTGAGTCTTTGAAGGGCAGGGACCCAATCTTACTATCTTTGTGTCACTTTTCAGTATCTAGCATCAAGAATTATGCACAGTATACAATGTTATTTTAACTATGACCATATTTTAATATTCACAATCTTATGAAGAAATTTTCATCAGAAAACCATTATTAATGGTAATCTTTAAATTTTATATTACATGTATATTAAAACATGATAAATGATGTTTAAGATATAGGGAATTTAGTGAAAATAAAATAACGATGGGATCTGTGTGCACTGTAAGAATTAATATTCTTTCTTGTCTACTTCCATAATATCGTCATTCTAATGTAGGACCCTAGCCAGACAATCTAGAAGGACAGAGGAGAAAAAAAAATTTTTCCTTCCCTCTAACGGGTACATTTAATAGAAAGAATTTGGCAGTGAGACTTTGAAATACCAAATGTTATTAATTAATTTGTAAAAGATCTCTCATACTAGAAAAAATTAATCCGATAGAATAGTATTTAAAGAAAATATTAAGTTACTAGAAAAATATATACTCCTTATTTTCTAAACATAATAGTTGCATATTAAACATGATTTACTGATAATCACACTTAGACTAATACTTAAGCCTTATGAGGCAACTATCTGAGGCAACTAAAGACAACCAAAATTGGCACTTTAGAATTAATTGCTGCCAGTAGTAAAAGCATTCATATGTACCCACATAGAACACATTCCCAAATTATGTACTTTTGTGCTACTATGGGCACACAAGCTTCCTGTCTATGCATATATATTGTCCTTCTTTTATTATTCCACCTAAAGAAACAGAGTACTTTGTTAAACAATCTGCAAGTCAGCTTTCACTAATACCAGTTCTATTTTTGCTATAATCTTGTTAAATCTGTGTGCCCCTTTCTCTCACTTAATGCAAAGATGTCTGAGGCATGAGCTCTGCTGGTTACTTTAATAGACCTATTTTTACTGGCATAGGTCTGTACAAGGCTTATTTATTAGTTCCATGGAGAATAGGTAACCTTTCCAGAAGAAAGATTTGGTTTTAAAGATTCACTGTCTTGAGAAATTTTTATGTGTCTTTTTTTTAACCTCTCATTGATTTGCGGTATTCATATCATATGCTTTAATCATGAGCTGCAAAAGAATCAGAGAAAGAAGAGAAGATGAATCTAGAGGAGGAAAATACCCATAATGGGCTCGTGAGGGGGAAATAATGGCAGTATGAAAAATCCAAGAAAAACTGAGCAGCACAGACAGTTTATCTGTATGTTCATGAGTAAATGACGTGGTATAGGGAGGCAGGGAAAGAGGGGCTCATAGAATACTAGGCACCTACACAAAAATCAGGCTCAGTTTATTTAAGATCATGATGATGATGATTCATATTGGAGAGGAAACTTTTACATAACCTAAAAATTCCTATAATGATCCCAAAACATTTGGCCAAGACTACTTTATCTTCAAAGCCAAGGAGGAAGAAAACAGGCCTATTTTTTGAGGGCCTGCTCTCTGCCAGATACTTTGCTGGGCACTCGGTTCTACTATGATCCAACCGTGGTGTACCTTTTCACCCCTATCTTAGGCCACTCTCCTCTTTCTAAGCTGTTTTTTAGCTACACTTCCTTTGCAGGTCCTAGAATATGTTACTCTTTATGCCTTGAGCCCACTTTCCTTGTTATTCCCCCTACCTGGAAAACCTAAATTTCAAGTGATAGAACTCTTTGTATTAAATGATATTTTATTCCTATGGTGAATGCCTCCCCTCTCAAAAAAAAAACTTAGAGAAAAATGTTATTTATAACACAGTTTCCCCCTTGCCCACTCCTCAATCATGTATCTGTGTACATGCATAATACAACGATTTGAAGGACATACACCAACATGACCAGTAGTTATCTCTGATTTAAAGTATTAGGGGTAATTTAAATTAGTTTTTACTATTTCATGTATTAAATTGTTCTATATTTACTGACTCTCCTATAATATTTTTATTTTTATAACCAGGAAATTTTATTTCCCAAAAATGAGACTAATTCAAAAGAAATGCATTTCCTTTATTAAAAATATGTTTGGTACCTGCATATGTGGCTATGCATTTATGTAAAATCTCAAACTGCCCGTTTAACCTTTCAATCCCCACGACACTCACTAATTTTTGGACAGAATTAACCAGTTGTTTGGCTATAATTAATATATTATGTAGTGCTTTTAGAAGCCATTACTCAATTAGTAACAGGAAATGTTTTAGTTTATGGCTCCAAGACAAGCTCAGAGTTTCTTGGCTACAAGGACTAATTAGACTGAAAAAATAACTTTAATCTTTAACTATGTTAATCAGTTTTATTGACAGAGCTAACATTTGTCAGGCAGTTTCTATAATTAAGATCCTCAATATATGATTCCAATAAAATATTTCATAGCATAAAAAGTAATGTATGTTAATTTGAATGTTTACTACATATTAAATCACACTAATATCTATCACTACCACCACAAGTTGAAAATGCATATGCCAACCTTTAGCCCAGGGTGACTTCTAAAGCTGAATTATGAACCCCAACTGAAATAGTGGGGTCGTAATGGAAATGGTGACAACCTTAACTATAGCAGCATGAACAACATTGACTATAATAAAATCCTTGTTCAGATATAACTCACATAAAAAGTGAAACCCAAAGGCTGTGAACAGCTCAGTACATTTAAGCCATTTTTCAACATCTTCGAAATCCATATAATTCTTTATTCTTTTCAAAGCAATACCTGATGGCTTTTCAGACTTCTGTGTTTTGTTTCTAAAAATCTGTATATAGTGATATCTCATATGACTCTCTGTGAAACATTTCCCCCCTTTATCTTCTGCTAGCGCTAGTGCTAATGAAACTTTCATGAAATAAATGTTATCTTTGTCTAGCCTTGCTTTGCATTTTTGATATCCCTAGGAATGGACTCGTTCAGTAAATTCAGAGAAATAATAAAGGGCCAAGCAAATTCTGATTTGCAAAGCTGGTTAAAGTGACTCAGCATTAAAATTCTCCGCGTAAAAAAAAGAGGATGATATTGTTCCACAATAGTTTAATTAGCATGTTTTCCCCTTGAATGTCAAAGGAGTGATTTCTTTTTTCTTCCATGCAAATAATAATAATTAAAAAAACAAGCAAATCAAAAAGCTCTACCAAAAGCAACAGTGAGTCACTATTTCTGTTTAATTAAAGTGTTACAGTACTTGAGGGCTCACAACCACTCATACATCTGCACACTTGGATAGCTGACAGTAAGTAAGCACGGTTGAAGAGAACAATGCTGACAAGCGACAGAGCTGCTGCTCTTGTCTTTAGATACTCCCTTAAGTCCACTTGGCAAAACTTGGAATTCAAGAATCTGGAGAATGATGTAGAATTGATTTAACTCATTAATGTTTCTAGCTGAATCTGGAAATCACTCATGGGAGATAGAGCTCTTCGATTCCTCCCAACTCAGATGTTTGCTTATAATTTAAATATTATAACATTTCAACATGAATATGGTCCTAAACATCATCTCGCAAGTAGCTTCATTAATTCACAATCATTTTCTGTTATTTTAAGACCATGGAGGACCAGAGTAAAGCACAAAATGAAGATGATTAACTGATAATGGTTGTTAGAGAAGGAAAAAAAAGGCTGTTTATAGATATACATTTCCTTTCATATACAATAAATTGTGAATGTGATTTACTCTGCATAAGACTATGTTTAGAGAGAAGTGATTCTCCTGTGATTAACAGCCATAGAAAATTAAATTGTATTTTATAAAATATTTGAACTTCACAAGCCTTTAACATCACATTAAAGCTCACCATACATTTTTTATGTGCTAACTACATTAAATGGCAAACCGTGAGAACTAGTTTTGAAAACAGAAATGCCGATAGAAGACAAAATATAAATATGCTAAATGTCTGACCTTGCTATACACTTGTTTTGAATTCTGCTCAGGCAGAATAAACATTTCTTTATATTTCCTTCCAAATTTAATCTGAAATCACAGTTAATTCTAGAATTTTAATGCTAAGTTGGAGTGTCAATGGTATGACACTGCTTATACTGGAAGAGAAGTCCATTCAGGAAAACATGTGTGTTTTGATAAATAGATACAGGTAATCTCAAATTACCACATAGCTGCATAAAAATATTCCTCATGTTTGTGCAAATTTCTACCCATTATGGTTTCCTCCTCTAACACTCCCATCACATCCCAAATCCAATAGATATTTAAGTTCTGCATTTTTCCAAAACTTCTCTTTGTTTTCCACTCTCGTGACTATAACTTCTCGGCTACAAAAAAAAGAGAGAGATTCCAGGTCATGAAAGACTTGATATTATTATAAAATAAGATTAGAGTGCAAAATGGAAGAGTTTAAATTGTGCTTGTAAATTTTTTTTAATTCTCAAGGCTAAGAAATGTGTTTCTAGGTGTTAATTCCAAGTCCATTAATTTACTAATTAAAGATATGACATTGTGAAAAATTCTGTAACCTTCACTGCTTTTGTAAAAGAGTCCTAAAAAGAAAACAACTAAACAATTAACAGTGGTCACTTTCATATAATTCTCTCTAGAAGAGGGCAATATAAACCAGATAATACTTCTGGTGCCGGAACAACCGTAATTTAAGATTACTTGGTTATCTACATCCAGATGGAGTTTACTAGGCACATATTTGCATTCCCTTTTTCTAGGACTTATTTTGGTGAATAGTATTTCTTAAGGAAGGCTATTAGCAGAGCTAGCTGATGTTTGGCTCACTGCTTTCTGGAAGAACAGTTGTCTACCTTCATTTTTACCAATGCAAAAGCACTGGAAATGTGCTGCACATTGCTACATGGCAATGGTGTCAGGCCTCGCAATATGTTACACCGATAATTAGCACAAAACCCTTGCTTGCAATCTACATGGTCTGTACCTATGTTTAAACTGTATCTATCCATTTCCTGAAATTACCTGCCTGTTTTGATTCCCATCAGAATGATTATATTTCAGTACAAGCAAATATAATCAAAATAGAAACACACACATCAGTCTTCCCTTTAAAACAAACAAACAAACAAACAAACAAACAAACAAACAAACAAAAAACACTGGATACAAGTAGGTATTTTGAGTAAATACTGAGGGAACTTTTAATATTAAAAAAATATGAGGACGAGTTAAAACCATGAAACTATTAGAAGAAAACACCAGGGAAAAGCTCCTTGACATTGGAGTTGGCAATGATACTTTGGATTTGACAACAAAAGCACAAGCAATAAAAGTAAAAATAAACAAGTGGGACTACATCAAATTTAAAACCTTCTGCATGGGGGTGGGGACAATCAACAACATGAATGGGTAACTTATGAAACAAGAGAAAGTATTTGCAAACAATATATTGGATAAAGGATTAACATCTAAAATGTATAAGAAGCTCATACAAGAGCAAAAAACAAAAAAACAAACAAACAAAAATAAATGCAAATAAGCCAACTAAAAATATGGGCAAAGGACCTGAACAGACATTTTTCCAAAGAAGACATACAAATTACCAAAGGTACTTGAAAAAGTACTTAACATCACTAATGTTGATAAACCAAAACTGCTTCATGTATATTAGGATGGCTGTTATCAAAAAGTCAAAAGATAACAAGTGTTGGCAAGTATGTAGAGAAAGGGAACTCCATGTACACTCTTGGCAGGATTGTAAATGTGTACAACCACTATGGAAAAACAGTATGGAGGTTCCTCAAAAAATTAAAAATAAAACTAGTATATGAGCCAGCAATTCCACTTCTGGGTATTTATCTGAAGGAAATGAAATCACTATCTTGTAGAGATATTTGTACGCCTATGTTCATTGTAGCATTATTCACAGTAGCCAAGATATGGAAACATTCTAGGTGTCCATAAACAGATGAACAGATAAAGAAAGTGTGATATATATAAATGTGATATATATAACAGAATATTATTCAGCCCTCAGAGATGAAACCCTGCCATTTGCAACAACATGGATGAACCTGGAGTATATTTTTATAAATTTATCAGTTTACTGTAGTTTTAGAGTAAATCAATGAGTGTTTGTAGTTGCATGATGTCATTGGGTGTTTCTAATTATAGTAATTAATGCTCCAATTAAAATAAAGAATTTACCAAGGTTTATATTGCTTTCCCGGTTTCTCTTAAATTTATGGATACAATTATCATATTTTATAGCTTTTTCAACTCTGTTTTTGATATTACTCTGACTTGTTATGGTGAAAAGAACAAGGGATATGTAAGTAGCTAAAATCTTAGCTCTTATTAACTGCATGACTTTGAGCACTTAATGTTTCTGAGACTCAGTCTCCTTTTCAATAAAACCATGCTTAAGATAGTACTTGGCACTTAGTAAGCTCTTTATAAATGGTTATTATTATCACTATTAGGTATTAGGAAAAATACACGATTAGGTGAATAAACAATAGTTAGCATAAACATTAGCTTTGGGTTTTCTGCTACAAATGAAAGCAGAATCTATTAATTTAAAATGAACATAAAAGAAACGTTTTATCATTTTTATTAGTTATTATAATATTTAAAATTCATGCCTTTTTATTTTTCTCTAAACATTTACTATTAATTACTTAAAATATTCAATTAAAACTATATGTTTTTTTTTCTTTTATTCAATGCTTATACATACTAAGGAAAAGATAATCTAACAAATTAAGATACTGGAATTTTTATGATCAATTCTTAAACATGGAACAATGATTCTTTCACCAAAGCTTATGGATGTCATCCAGAAAAAGAAAAGCCTCTGTGATCATGTTTTTAGGGTATTATTTCTAAAAGACTACAGAATGGAAAAAAGTAAAAGAATATGTAATGGAAATAAGAATAATGACATTGTACATTATTTCAGAAAGCTTAATGATTTAACAAGTGGATTTTGAACTTCATTTTTTTTTAAATGGGACTGAACAAACATAACAAACTTGATCTAATTCATCTGGAATTAATCATCATGCTAGCTTGAATAATAAACCATTATTTATATACGACTCCCTTCTCCTAAGGTATTTCCATATTGAACAACTAATTTTATTAGCATAATCACCTGAAGGGATAAGTAGGCTAAATATGACCATCTTTATTTTTTCAAATGAAGAAACATTATTGTACAAATGAGGATACAAACAATGAAAGGTTAAATTGTCAAATTACAACTCAAAGAGTAGGTAGTAACAAAGTTGAAACTAGAATGTACATGTTATGATTCTCGTCTTTGGACATATTATTTCTAGTATGTGTTTCTTTCAGATATGACTACACCAGAATCCTTTGTCACAGAGCTATTAGCATCCAATAAGTACTCAGTGTTTTTTCTCTTACTATTTTAGTGAATCTTCACATTAAAATGTCAGCTCCATTCTGACAGTTTTACATGGAAATACTGTTAAGGAGTTTGGGGAGTCTAAAATTGGCACAAGTACATATTATATTTCCTGTTTACTAATTTACCTCATCAACTTGTAGAACCTGAATTCCAGAAAAGAAAACCCAATTAAATCCAAGAAATCACACCAGTGCGGTAGCCCCCTATGACTTAGTCCCTGTGTTCGAGCCATGTTAGGAATGTGTAAAAAGTAGAAAATGGAGGCAATTGCTTAGGTAGCTTGGATATTGTTCTTATAATTTCCTGAAACCTCCAACTTGTATATCCCTAAACCTGGCAGATCCTTATCGATGACTCTAGCAAAAGAAGAGGTGATGCTGAAAACCAAAGTAATGGTAAATAAGTTGATTCCCAGATTCCACCAATTTTCCCTAGGGGTACAAGGGAATCACCATTCAGGCCATGAGCCACTTTTTCTTATGACCACTGCTGTGGCAGCAAACAGCTGGTTCATTCTTCATTTCTGTCATTCTTGCCTCTTCCCTTATTCTCCCCTCTCCACCCTGACATTACTACTCAACATCCAGTCCTCTAACTTCTTATGTCAAACATGGCCCTGTGTTTTACTTCAGGAATCAATCAAATTATAACATCTGATGTGTGAAAATTCACTTTTCAACCAACGAGCTTGAATCCACAATGAGATAAAACTGAGCAATAATCCCACATATCCTATTTCCGGACAATGAAGCAAAGACATGGTGATAACAATGACAGCAGTGACAGGCTCTGGTGAAAAATTTAACTCAGGACATGTTAGGATTCAATGATATATAAGACAGCACGATATTGATAACAACTATAGAAAGATCACCCTGAATGTTTACATAGTATATAATGTGGTTGGAAAGTTTTTTTTTTCTTTCTTCTTTTTTTTAATACTAGAGGGCAGACATCTACTCTTAGACTAAAAGGCACTTTGATAAAATCCTTATGTGACATATAACTTGCTGAAAAATAATATTTACAATAACATCAGATCAGCTCTGACAGCAAATGTTTATACAATAAATGTGATCACTACAACCAAGCACATATTAAAACATGAGGAACTTCTGAATTAAAATGTAGTTTCTTTCTCACTTTTCATAAGACATTGGACATTTTAAAAATATGAATGACTCTGACTTCTTAAAAACGTTTTATTCAAGCATGCATACCCTGTGCACATAGGTGACTAGCTGAAGGGATTTTCACAAACTAAACACACACGAGACCAGGATCCAGATCAAGAAAGAGAACATGACCAGCACTCCAGAAGCACTCACATAATCTCTTCCAGTCGCTAACCCACTCCATGAATAACCTTTATAAAGATTTCTAACACCATAGATTAGTTTTAAAGAATATTTTTCAAAGATCTGGTTTTCTACTTGATGTTTAACATGTAAGGAGTTGAAATTAAATATTTGCAAATATATGTTAGTTAATATAAGTATACAATGTGGTTAAATAAAGACAGCGACTAGGATGAAATTGATGTTCAATAAGCATTCACTGAGCTGAATTTACTATATTAGAACTGCGTTAGATTTTACCCTGAAAAAACAAACTTAATGACATCATACATTATTTCAGAAAGCATCATGCCAGGATGCAGCCATAAATATGGCAACCCTTACATTGTAATGCAAGAGAGTACAGGATCAAGCACCAAACTAACATTCAAATAAGTACTGTGGTAGAGGAGGAAAGTAAGAGACCACGGAAAACCAAACCAGTTGGGGAAGACATTGTGGTGGGGTGAGATTTAAGCTGGGGCTTCAAAAAGATACTTAGGTCTCAAAAGGGCTGAGGAAACGGAGTAGCATCTCAGTTTGGAAAAACTGCAGAAGCCTAAGTTCTGAGACAGGCAGGGAAACAGTGTGAGATAGATAAGCTCTGCACATAACTTTCTAACTGAAAAAGACTCTGGGCTGCAAAAGCTAAGGTACCTTGACAAATGCCTATATAAATCTATAAAGAATTGTTCATTTATGTTGAAACATTTTACTCTAATTCAAAGGGCCATGGTCTCTGCTTCCTTTCACTGC
This sequence comes from Rousettus aegyptiacus, assembly GCF_014176215.1. Taxonomy (NCBI): domain Eukaryota; kingdom Metazoa; phylum Chordata; class Mammalia; order Chiroptera; family Pteropodidae; genus Rousettus; species Rousettus aegyptiacus. The sequence continues at coordinate 55,118,126 of NW_023416312.1, read as the reverse complement.
TAACTGAAGATATTAGTGTTTTCAACAATTTCGTCTAGAAATGAAAATGAATTAGAGTGTTTCTGTATGTTATGAATTGAAAACACTGGTTGGTAATGACTAGATTACTAGCCAGCAAGAAAACATGAATTTCTTTCCTACGTCCTTTTGACATTTCAGGTTGAAGACATTTTCTATACATGTTTTAGACCTTGTATTTTTCTATTATTTTTTTTTAAAAAATCACTTTGTTAAAAAAAAATTGGGGTGACTGTGAAAGTAAGGAAAAAAAAAGAAATGCAACAAATAGGAAAATTTATGACTTTGATTCCCTAAAACTTAATATTCCTTTAAATTTTATAAGATATTTATGGGATTAATATGATAATTTTTGCTGGATAAATTGCATTCGAAGTTATTTTTTGAACAGTATACATGAAAAAGTCCAATGAAAGCCAAAGAAACAATTTAACTTTTTATTAAAATGCTATAACAGTATAATGTGTATTCAGTTTAACTCAGACTGCTAACACATAAGTAAGGTCAATTCTACTGACATTCTGTCACATTGGTACATTATCTTTCTGTTAGTCTAACTTCCAAAAAGTTAGTCTGAATCTCAAAGTTTAACTCTGCTAAGAAATCCTATAGTTTAATGCTTTCTCATATCTTGGGTCCTATGAGTTACTTATGTTAAATGTTCTAGAAACAGTAGGGTTTTGCTCCATAGCTTAAAGATTTTTCAATAAAACTAACAGTGGACAATAGGAAAGTAAGTTTTTTTTCCAGGTATTAGAATAAAAGGAGTCTCAGCAGTCAGATATTACAATGAGACAGTTGGATGCCATTTGTTCCTGTGAGATTTTTAATCCTTATTGCTCACCATAAACTTTTATGGTTTGGTGGCCTTCATAAGGTCAGGTCTTTTCCAATATTCATTGTTTCAAATTTTATCCTCCTTGAAAGAAGTAAAATACAGACCAGGAAATAGTGTTAAGTCCTGGTGTCCTCTTTATTCTAACTTATCTTGTTTTTCCCTTTTGTATTTACAGTAAACAGTAGTTTTCAGGTTGCTATCACTTATCTGTCAACTTGTCACAATGTTGTATTTTGCAATATGCCTTCTATGCTAAAATGATATGTAATGATACAACTTAGTAAATATTTATTAAGCATTTACTTCTGAGATGCTACACTAGTACTGAGACTATAGGGACAAATTGGGCATATTCCTTTCCACTGAGGAACTCAACCTAAGAGGTATATAGAGAAGCAAATGATTAAATAAAAAATGCAGATGTGGTATGTACTACAGTACTAATAAGTCTAACATGCTGTTGTGATCCAGAAAAAAGAGAGAGTAATTTTGTCCAAATGGTGCTAGAGAGACTGTTGACCACTGTGTATAAAAAGGAGCTTTTACACTCCAGTAAGTCTTTTATTTGGTCTGCATTTACTTTCTATATGTTTTCCAATATGTGAGCATGAATCTCTGCTGTATATTTTAGATCACAAAGGAAGCAAAAATGGAGCTGAAATATATGTAATAAAATAACTCTAGACAAGGTCTGCAAACTTTCATTGACCCTCCCAGCCAGTTGTGTGATTCCTTCATCATTCTGGGCCTCAATTTCTACAATTGTAAAATGATGAATTTGGACTAAATGCCATCTGGGGTCCCTTTTAGCAGGGACTAGATGATCTCTAAACTTTCTACCAGTTTTGGAGTTTCAGAAAACACTATTTTGGCTTTTTCGCTCCCCAACTTTTTTACTCTATTATTTTACTTTTTCCTTTTTATTTCATATATATATGTATATATTTTTTTACCCTACAGTATGTCCTCTAATCTGAACTTTTTTCATTACTAATCCTGTGAAGAAGTCAGAGTAGATAAATAGGTAATCGGAGTTACTTATTATGGCATGGAAAGATGGCAGATATCAAAAGGTATACTTGGCCAATAGAATGTATAATAATTGACTTAATTCATAAGAAATTAACATTGTTTATAGGAAACTTAATCAGTTTTTATTTTGTAGGATGGTACTAATTTAACTGAAACGAAACCCATTTCAGTTTTATGTAAAACCTTAGGATTGATAGTGCCTTCAAACACATTAATATAATTTTTCCCTGTTGAGTGGAATAGTTTTAATTAAACTTTATGAAACCCTTTGGTTTAATCCCTGGAGCTGACCTATAAAACACTAGAGGTTTTAAATCAAACCATAAAAATCCTCAAAACTGAAAATTAAAGCGATAGCCACAAGGGGAGAAAAACAATAAAGGATTTATAAAATATGTCTAGTAACTAGCAATGCTTTATATGCCATATATCTATAATATACAATTATATACACACGTACGTATAATCTTTAAAATTAATCATTGGGGAAATGGCAACTGTGGCTTATCAAATGTATTTTCAATATTGTAAAGGCATCAGCGTCTCTATAGCAACCTTTTTTTTGTTTGTTTCTAAAGATCCATTGGTATGTCAAACATGAATGAGAGGACTTGCAGATTTATAATGTAACTTAAAATAAAATGACAAGAATAATATTATTTTGTTAATTTCACTGGTAAGAAAATTACATTGTACTGTTTGATTCTGAAATTTATAACAGCTATGAGAATATCTACTTAGAAGAGAGTTAGGCTCTCTCCTCCTTCATCCTGCCTACTTGCCTCTCTGCTCTCTGAAATAATAACTAAATAGATAAATAAACAAGTGAAACCAAACTAAAACAAAACCACGTTGTAATTCTTTAGACTATGCTTCATAAATTTGCCCACCCAAGTATCCTTAATAGAAGAGAAGATTGAATACCCCTAGGAATCTGCTGCTAGTGTGAAATTTCTTTGAAATCATTGGTTTTGTTTTAAAAATTCATGTGGATTTTGCATTCTACTTCATAATATGTATCAGTTTGAATGTAGAAATGATGTCTTTTTCCCCACTATCTTTGAGTTGCAGAGTTCTAGGAAAATATGCTAAGTTTATACCATAGCTTTGCTTCTTCCAAGATGCATATAATTTTAGAAGCTCAGCTTTACAGAGAATAAAGGAAATTATAAAATAAAATTTTCCATGGATCTCACATATTTTCTACCTTCAGTATTCCTTTCACATCAGAGTAATATTTTTCTTTGTCAGTTAATTGAGGTCTATGACTTTAGTGATGAACTGAAATGTGTTATATGCCATAGCAGACAGAAAAGATTCTTACTTTATCAAAATAAGGTACTTGGGTTCTAATAATAAAACAACAGAGGAAAAAGAGAGTAGTCATAAAATTGTTCTTTAAATAGGAGTTATATAATTCAGTCATTAACTGAATTAGTTTCATCTTATCTATATCCCTCCAGTTTAAAAAGAAAGGTACTTTTTCATTTTCCCTTTTCAAAGCAATCATTTCACAAGTAGATAGTTTATCATCAAATAAAATAAATTATATAGTTTTGATATCTTTTTATTTTTGCTGGTGGACTAGGAATATATATATATATATATATATATATATATATATATACACACACATACACACACGCACACACACATATATACACATATACATACATATGTATGTATATATACATATATATGTGTATGTATGTATGCGTGTGTGTGTGTGTGTGTGTGTGTGTGTGTATTATACAAAATGCTACTGAAGTTGATAGAATGTGATTCAAACAGGAAGGACGTATATATTAAGCCAACAGGATAAGTTAGACTTAATACCAAGGAAAAGTATTTAACTCTAAGTAAAAGGTAATTGGTTTGTTTCACCATGTTCTTTTTTTCCTGCAGACGAAATTCAAAAGTATTTTCTCCTCAGGCTTTAGTAGCAAAATATTAGGGGAAAAATAAAAATGGATTCTGAACGATTATCTGACAAATGATAGTCAGTTGTCTTAGAGGACAGGGCAGGTGAGATTTTGAGGCATGGGATGCAGCATGAAATTGTACATGGAGACAAGATTATTAGAAAGGAACAAAAATGGCTCAAGAGAAAACATATCTGAGCACACTGAAATGAGAGCTAGAAGGAAATGAAAGAACGCAAGCAGGCAGAATGTGCTTAAGAACTTTTTGAGTTGAGAACTCTGAGTCTGAATTTCATAGGGAAAGAAAAAGAACTAGTAAAAATAATGTGAGAATGGGGATGGCTGTGGCCCAGACAGTGAGATCAGAAGAGGATTTCTCACAAAAGTCTTTTGAATACACTAGCAGAAATAATACACGAAAAACAGAAATAATCAAAATACAACAGAGGGATTTTGCTCTTGAACTGGATAGAAAGGAAGAAGTTGGTAATTTTGGAAAAGAAAAGAAAGGATTTACCAAAAGCTCAGACGCAGGAAACAAATAGAACTGAATATAATACATGCTTAGCTGAGACTAGAAGAAGTAAGGTATCTTTATGATTGTGATGATTCCTCTCTAATAAGGCAATAGCAACAACTATAATATTCATAGTAGTATATCAATTACTACTACTACTACTACTACTACTACTACTACTACTACTGATGATAATAATGAAGATAGTGGTATAGCAACAACTGAATGTTTACTATGTGCTGTACCTTTTACTGCAAACTTTGAACATATTAATTCATTTAATCTTAATGTTACTATCATTCCCATTTTATAAATATGAAAACAAAAACTTGAAAGTTTAAATTACTAGCTCAAGGTTATAGAATTGATAAGTAATAGAGCTAGGATTAGAACTTTATAATATCTAACTCAAAGGGATGTGTTCTGTACACTAGCTTCATCAACAGCAGTAGTGGCTAAAAGTGTTCTAGACATAGATATAGATACACAGATATAGATACAGATTAACAGGTATTTAGACTTAAAATCCAAAGCTGATATTAGCTTCATTACAGATTTCATTACAGTTACTCCAGATTATTTTGATTAAAAATGTTTATCAGATATATTCATGTAAAATATCCTCAATGAAAGAATTAAAAATCACCATTGTAAAATTGGCAGACCGTTATTTATTTAAACATATCCTTGATATGATTCCTCTCAAAATCCTTCTGAAATTGAATCTATATGCTGAACAAATAAAATTTAGAAAAACAAATTCTGGTAGAGGGCAATGAAAAAACAATAATAGCCCTGAAATGAACTAATTTCAGAACTGGTCTTATTTGTAACAGTTCTCAGGTTTCAAATTATAATACAAATTTTCTACATGTTGCTCTTATTCCACATTAGCTGCGTTGTTGGTAAATATGCCTCTAGTCACAAAAGTATGTGCTTTAAATCCAAGGACCAAGAAATAGAAGTTCTTTAGAAAAGCAATTGCTAGAAAGCTGCTATTATAGTTATAGTGAGTATAATTATCCATCATATTATAAAGGTTTTTAATAAAAAAGAAAGCAAATAAATAGTACTGTGGAGTCATAGTTTGTCTCCTAGTGTTATTCTGTTCCTTGTACCACTAAATGTGGCACATCGAATTAAGTTAAAGCAATGTGTTGAGGATTTGATTGACAATACCAGATGAGCAGAGATGATCACTAAACAATTTTACACAAACTATATATTGAGCTTTATAGACACACTGTTTTTCCCTTCAAAGGACACTAACAGATTTATATGCATTGCAATAAACTTGGAAAATGTATATGCTTTTGAGTCCTTATTGAAAGTCCTCAGAGTTATACAGAAATGGAATTACTACAGCACAATTTCAAATGTAAGATTTATAGCATACTTTTCTTATCTAAGAGGGAAAATATACTTCTCCAAATATACTTTTTCAAAACTGTTTCCTTACTCCTCCTTTCTTTAACTTTTCAACTTCTTACAAGAGTAGACAACATTCACTAACCAACAAAGTTAATTAACTTGAATTACAGTCTTGGAGACATTTTTGTTCCCCTTCCCCAAGTTTCTTACTAGTGCAAGTCCTGCCCATTCTAGTCTTTCAATAACTCCCTGCGATCTACTACATTAAAATCAGACTGCTTAGCATGACACCAAAATCTCTGAGATGGCCACCTTACTGCTCCAGCCTTACAGTCAACCACGTTTTTACCTGCCCTAACACATTCTGCCACTGGGCCTTGCTCATATTGTTTGCTCTCTGAAAACCTTGCCCTTTTCCACGTCTGTAAATATCCCGTCCTCATACTTCACCCTTTTTACCTCTTCCATGAAGCCTTCTCTTATCTATCCATTTAAAAGTACTCTCTCATCTAAACTACATTATATTATCTTTCTGTGTAGCACTTCTCATATTGATGCTTCTTTTATAAAGTATTTGTATACATGTCTTTTCTTATCTTCTAGATTTTAAACACACTCGAGTAAAAACTGTCTCACACTCATTTTGATACCATCGAGAGCCCCAAAGTATGGCTCCTTTGTGAACAATATACACTCCAGTGTTTATGAAATGAGTGAATGAACATACTATCTGATTGGAGATCTGAGAGCTTCAAAACCTAGCAGCGTTAAAAAAAATAAAGTTAAAAGTAGGTCATTAAAACACACTATGCTGTCAAATATAAGCCAATAGAAACTATTTCCTTGCTTTTCTTATATCAGTAAAGAAACAAAATTTGATTAATGTTTACAGATTGCTTAATCCTGCCACTTAGAATATAATACTTAGAAAAGGAAGAGTCTGAATGCAGTTAAAAATCAATTACCTTTGCTTGCACTTTCTACATGTTCCAGTTCTTCAGGAAATTTCAGAATATCCTGGTATTTTTCCTCACAAATTTCAGCAAGAAAATGCAAGAGGGTTGTTTTTTGGTCTGCTGATTTAGTATCTCTGATCTGCAATGAAATGACAAAATTTTTAGTAATGCAAATATAGACTTTTTTCTTAAACAAGTAGAATGAATGAATGAACTCAATTCATTATAATTAATTAAAGAAAAATTTGGGGTAGGGTTCTAATGAGATCTAGTAACAATGCTCTGGATTTTAAAATGAACTCCATATTTTAAAAGTGAGAAGGATGACCAAAAAAAAACGTTAAAAATTAACTTTGAATCTGTATTTTTTACAATGTCTAAATTATTATGGTAAAATGAATAATTAATTTCATGAGGAAAGAGTATTCATTTAAGTATTGATAATAAGAATATAAATAAATGTGTGCTTATGTTATCAGCATTCTCCTCTTTGCTTTATCACAGAAATACATTCTTAAAAGCTGATTTGCTTGTGAGGTTATATTTCTTTTTAGCCATCACTGATACAAATTAATGTAAAAGAGTAAGCACATTTTAACCCTCCTTTATTTGCATGGGCCATCAAAAAAGAATAACTGATAACTTCTTATGTGGATTTATATAGAGAATCTGACCACACAGCCGTGATAATATGACAAAGTGTATTTCTCTGCTTACATACTGTATTTCCTTTTCAAAGACACTAGAAAAGAGATCCTACAGTTAGAATGATAAAATTGTTTAAAGCATAGGACAAAAAAAATCTATGATGAGATTCTAAATGTTTTATTTAATATAATTCTCATACTAGACTAAGCTGGAAATGAAATCAGGATTTACTGAAAAACGAAAGATAAATATGGCATAAAGTATCAAGTTTTCTCATTCTATTCGATGTTTTAATTCTATAATCCTTAGATGATGGGTTAGTCTACTGATGTTCATACTGATTCGGGGTTTTTAGCTTTAAGGATTACTCTGTTTAGAATAAATGAGTATTCTTCACAAACAGGTTTATGAAAAGGCTGTGGAGGATATTTAGGTAATTACAGAGTAATTTAGTCCTCATTGTTTTAGTGACTAAGAACAATAAAAAAAAAGATATTTAATCAATCAGGTCCATACTGACTCTGATTTGTGCTACAGCTTTTTAACAACTGTTCATGGCCAAATGAAATGAACAACTTAAAAGAAATACTAGTCAGAAGGCTCAAAAGAAACAGCCACAGGCAACATGATGTTGACAGTTCAAGTGGTCCCAATGATTTATTTTAGAATTTCTGGGATTACTTTATCCTACATAGGTAAAATATTTAAATTTTAGCATTATCATGCTGATCCACCAAACAATTTTAAATACTACAAGGTTGAAATGACACAATTCAAGGACAAGCTATAAGAACAAAAATCTGCAAAATACTCAAGGGCAATTTGTCTCAAGTAAGGCTTGCAGCTGTAGAGAAATCAATGGGAGGTTCACTTTCCAAATAGAGGTCTTTACCTGGGATTACAGTGTTATAAGTTCACAAAGCGTACTGTTTTCAGAGTATGCTGGATATTCCAAATAATAAGAAAATGAACATTTTGTTTTTCTCTTACAGATTGTTTGAATTCCTAAATCCTACAAACATCAGGTGCTTAGGGAAAATTGAAGCTACATCTTCCAAAAAGAAAGGAAGTTGATCTATATTTTATGAACTTTGTGATGACAAATACGCACACACACACACATGCACACACACACAAAATCCACCTAATTTTTCAGAAGGAAATTGCACAAATATATTATATACTTTTTAAAGGCACATAGCCAATACTTGAAAGGAAGACACAAAAATAGAAAAACAACATTGTACTCATATGTCAATTTTATAGATGATTTAAAACTTCAGCTTTTGACATGTACACTTATGAGTTCTTATTTTTGAAAAACTGTTTTTAATCAACAAATGTTTATTCAGAATCACGTCTATTAATTTAATTTCTATAAAGAAATTTAGTAGAGTTGATGGTTGCATTTTAAAAAGATAAAGTATAACATTTCAGTTAAATAAATATCTTGGTATCTTTGTTTAAATCAGAAAGAGTTACAGACAGAGAATGCATTTTTAAAACTGTAATACTCCCTTCAAAGCATGGCAAACGTGGCCAAGCACCTGTCCTGCCAAGCTAAGAAATATCCTAGTTGGCATGGGAGACAAATTGTGAAACCTATGTTGTAATATTTATTTTTTAAATAACCTCACACAAAGAGTCCATTTTAAGGTTCTAAAATGGCAGAGAATAACCATGTCAAAGATGTGTTCTTTTGTATTTTTATCTGTGTATGAACCTTAGACCATTTTAAAATTAAAAATATATATATATTGAAATATAAGGGGAAAGAATGTTTACTTATTAATGTATATTTACTTTGTATTATCATGACTTCAGTCTCTCTTACTGCATTCTACACCATTCACATATTAGCCATTGACTCTCAAGACCTACAGTGTTCAATGTCAGCATATATAGCAACTAAGAACATGTGCCTTCATCCATTCTAATGGCTCATGGCATTTATACAATAATTTGCTCTTCCAAGTGTACTAGTTGGATACATACATCTCTTAGGGTGGTATAAAAGTAATTTATTCTGAGCTTGTGCAAAATCATTTCCAAAGTATTTGGGTAACTTTATTAAGGAATAAAATTGATTTTTACTTAATATCTGGTTAGCTAGAAATTATGTTAATTTATATTAACATCAAATATTCCAACAATAGTTGTCCAGATTGTTTAAGGCTCAGTGGTGACTATACTATAAGCATTTCAAGGTTTGCTCCAACCAGGAGTCAGGTGCTTTTTTGCATAACTGCCTGTGCTTTCCCTCTCTCCTTCTCACCAGCCACTATTAGGCAGGAGTATGAAAGATATAGGACTTCTCTTTATAAGATGCAAACGGCTGAACAAAATGGTTACCCTAAAATCCTGTCTTATATATATTTAAAAAAAATAAAAACACAAACAGCAGTTCCAGAAATTGAAAATCTTTGACAGATTTCAAAACCTTTTATAATATTTTAACAAGCTGAGTTATCGATGAAAACAACAAAAGAGTAATTCACTATATTCACAGATAAAGTGTCATCAGTTAATAAACCATGTAGCAACTTTACTTGTAATCATCTGACCAATGAAGGTTACACATAAAAATTAATAACTGAATTTATACTAATTGTATCTACCTAATCTTTAATAACTTCCTGGAATGGTACATGAATACAAAATATCTTTAACAGAACAACACCTATTTCTATAGCAAATTTTGATCATTTCTCTTTTTTTCTAAAAAATGAGTACTGTACTATGAAAGGTAATATTCTTATTTGACATGTTCAAATACATTTCCAAAACTTCAGTTAGGCAGACAGTAAAATATCTGAAATAACTGCCATGTAAAAGATGTGTTTTTATTTCAAACACTCATTCAAGCCTAAAAATTTGCGGTCTTCCCCTGTCTTTGAAATCAGGCAGTTTGAGCACACAGAAACCAGCACACAGCCTGAGAGCCTGAGACAACATTTTAATCATCTACATCAGTCACATTCAATCTTTCTGTGAAGGACCCCTTCTGTAGGTAATTTTCCCTTCTGCTGAGATTTAATCCTGTTTCTTCTTGCACTGTCCTAAGTGGAAACTGAAAATAACTTACCACTATCTTCTGTATAACCACTTCTCACAGAGTGAGAGTTCCCTTCTCATGTGTCCTGTTCTCTAAACCAAACAACTTCAGTCAATTTAACTTCTGCACACAGATGTTACTTTTCAAATGTTTAATTTTGTCATGGTAAATTAAACAGTTTATTGGTTTTGCATATAAGGCCCTTCTTGAGCTCGCCTTTGCCTATATTTCTATCCTGTTCTCTGCTTCATGCCCTTCTCTTCAGTCTCTTTACAATTACTTGAACATGCCATCAAGTGTCATACCACTGTGCTTCTGTGCACCTTATTCTCTCTCTAGACTTCCCTTCCTTCTCTCTCTTTTTTTTCTATGTGTCTGGTGAATATCTACTCATATTTCAAGACTACTCAACTACCACCTCCTTTCTAAAGATTTCTCTATCTCAGGAGTAATTAATGCCTTCTTTTGCTCTGTTCCTTCACTATAAACATTTCAACATAGTTGTTTCTCCCAGTCAATGTAAACTCTTTTAAGGGTAGAGATGACGTTTTACTATTTTTTTTTTAATCCAGGGTAACTAGGAGGATGCTAGAACATACTAGATAGGCAATAAATGTATCTGAATGTTTTTCTCCACATAAGCTTCCACTTGTATGGGCTTTAGAGCAATACTCCTAAATTAAACTACTTGTGTGTGCATGTACATATCCATATAAATACAGAGGTTGACTACAAAGCTAGACTTTTTCTGGGACAATATGTTTGTTGAGAAGTGTGAGTGAATGGCAGAATAAAGTTATAATGTGCCCCTCAGGAAGTGGAGCATCACACATTTGTAAAGAGAGACAGGTCAGGAGCAAAGCAAATATGAATGTAGAGATACATTTGATGATCCACTGTGAGCTAGGGACTGTTCTAGAAACTAGAGATCAGAAATAAATAACACATGGTACCTTTGAAGTTGACAGAGCTCAGAATTTAGAAGAAAACAAAATTATACAGAACAGAGACAATGCAGGAGAGAACCTTGGTAACAAATGTCGAGGACTGATATAATTAAAATGATAACTAGGGTATATGTAAAAAAAGCAAAAAAGGACAAATTCAAGACACATTGTGAAGACAAACAGGATTAAGTCACTGAAAAAATATTTGGGATGAAGAAAAGGGAAAAATCAAAGATGTCAAAAGTTAAGTTCTGGTGATAGAAGAATGGTTGTAGCATGTCGATAAGGAAAATGATACTCAAGAGTCAAATGGCTTTAGAAAATAGGTAACAGCTCATGTTTTTAAACATAAGTGGTAGCTACGTAGTGATAATCTATGATAAGATGGTCATAGCCATTTTATTCTCTCTGCTTCATTTTACCTTACATGATCTAACCTAATTATGCTTCTTAAACATTCAAATGACCATGTCACTCTCTTTCTTCAAAAAATTCAATGGTTCCCTACAATTTGTACAATAAAGTTCAAATTTCTAATAAGAATAATTATTGAGCACAGATTTTGGAGTCAGACAGAACTGGGTTTCAACTTTGACTCTACCATTCACTAGGTGTATGACTATGAACAAGTTACTTAAACACTCTATGTCTCAGCTTTTCCATCTGTAAAATGGGCCTTGTATATTTATGCTCGCAGACTTATAGAATTGAATAATGTATTATTGTGACCATATCATCATCCAGATTAGCAGTGATGACAGTCTACTCTAGCTTCTCATCTTCACACAGAGTAAGTCATTATCATAACCTAAAAGTCTCTCTGTGCTCTGGCCCTGTTACCACCCTGACCATATCTCTAGCTACTATCCCTCACCACACCCTCCAGCCAAAACTGGCTTCCTAGTGCTGCTCCTTGAATTTACCATTAATACCTCTCTCACTCGGAGCCTTTATGAATGCTTCTTCTCTGCCTAGAAAATTTTACTTTTACTGACCTACATGGTTAGTTCCTTCTCTCTGTCAAGAGCTATAAAAGTCACTTTCTCATTATGTCTGTCTTAGCCACTCTATCTAAAATTGCAGTCTGCTCTCCCAACACCTCTTACCTACTCCCTATTATTTCTCTCCATAGCAATTATCTCAAATAACCTGTGTACTCAATTTACTTACTTATCGTACACTTCTCTATACTAGAAAGTCGGTTACACAAATAGAGGGCTTTTTCTGTCTGCTTTACTCACTTTTGTACAGCCAGTATCCAGAACAATGGCTGGCACACAATCAACACTTAATATCTATTTCTTGAATGCACACATGGGTGGTTTCCTCCCCATTTGTTTATGTTCTTCCTGAACTTAGATGCCCTTCTTCCTTCATCAGATGGTAGCATCCTACTCTTCCTTTAAGGGGTGGGAAACCAACATCGGTTACCCATCTATCACGTGCCTATGGGCCAAGCACTTCAATAAGTGCTTTATGTGTGTCACTTTTTCTTTAACTCTCAAAACAACCCAGTGAGTTAGTTATTAATTATGCCCATTTTAGAGATAAGAAAGTAGGTTTAGAGTACTTAAGTGGCTTGACCTTGGTCATACAGATAATCAAAGTTGGTGCCAGAACACAGCATGGTAACTTGGATACACTGGATAATTAATACTGAAGTGAATTAAGTATCATGGTTGATGAAAAAAGTGTGTGGGGAGGAGTGGACGTGGGGAATGGGTCATTCAGAGAGAGTGGTGTTGATGAGCCATCCTCAACTTCCCTGAAAAGAATAAATTGTTTTTGTTTTTCCATAGTGATTTATATATATTCCAGTTACAGTATTTGTTCCAGAATATATAATTGTGTTTACACGATCATTATCACCTACCAGATAATGAACTTCTTAAAAATGAGCACTTCATCAATTTTGTTCCATAAATGTTCATTGAATGAATAAATGCTAGAGAGAGGCCAAAGATAATTAGTACTGATTTGATGATTACAGAAATCTTCAGTGACCTTCAACACAGTTTCGATACAGTGCCATGGGTACGAAATTAAAAATAATGGAGAGCCAGAAAGAGGAGGTAATGTGTAAGTTTGTTCAAAATATTGACTGCGGATGATAAACTGTGGATGATAACTAGATAAAAGTTAGAGGAGGCAGTAGAGCTGGCACAGGGAAAATGGTGAGGCTAGTGACAAAAGGCATCGTACTTATTTGCCCGGAATAAGTTCAGCATAATTAGGCCTAAGGAGATGAAACGACAGAGGAACTAAAAATTGTAAATCATGAGAAAGAAGAACAGATGGGCACTGACTACTTCATTACTTCTCAAACCGTGGTCCTTGAACCAGCAGTATTAGCACCACTTGGGAATTTGGTAGAAATGCAAATTTGGGGGCCACACAGCAAAGCCGCTGAATCAGAAACTCTGAGGGTGGGCGCCATCAACCTATGTTTTAACATACTAGAAAAAAAATTCTGATATCACCTCTAGGTGATTCAGATGCATGCTAAATTTTGAGAACCACAAGAATTCTTTGAAGGAAATTTCCAGGCAAGAAGATGCTTGGCAATTGTCCACAGCTTGCCTCGACTCTCTCATAATTACTTTTACATATAACAAGTTGAAGTGTCAACATAATTTCAAAGCTTAGTGTCAATTTAAAACTAAGGAGGAATTGTCTACCAATTTGTAATATTTGAAGGACAGAATCACCGTGAATGTTCTTAATTTACATAACAACAACACTAATTTGTATCATAACTTACCATCTACTTATCCAAGAGTAGATGACCTAAGCAATATTGTCCATGCTGTGTAGAGTCTAGATAGATTGTTCATAAGTCTTCTAAACTTTCCCTCTCCTTCCCCTAAAACTATATTGAAATTACACTTACATGATGCTGTAGTATGTCTTGTCTACTATGTATTAGCATAGTGATGGACTAGATAACTCAGCAACTCATTCATGCCTCCCAACTCTAACTCAAGTTGCAGACTCACTTCTGATTGGCATATCTGAATTGTTGCTTAAATATTTACTCAAGATTTTTAAATGAGAATATCAAATTTTAGTTGAAGACAACAAATTTCAATGCTTTCCATAAAAGTCTTGCATTGCAAATATATTTCAATGCCGCCCCTTATGTCAGGGTCAGTGTGTACTGGCTTTAAGGAAACAAACATGTTGACTCAGATGACAAAAAGAGTTTATTCATACGAACCTAGAGAGATCAGAACACAGTGGGTGAATGTAAAGAAAAAGAGGGCAAAAAGAGAAGGCATCATCCTGACCCATAACACAGGCACACTGTGCCTGATGCTGCATTTCCTGTGTTGGCAACCCCATTTGGGGTTGAGATTCTAAGAGTGAGAATGTGTTCATGTATTACTGGACATTATATAGGAACAAAGCCGTGGACCTTATGCTCCTAACTAAAGCAATGTTAACATCCAACTTGCAGAGTGGCCCAGAGAATTATCAACATCAGTAAAGGAGCAAATATCCGGCCAGCTGCATGAAAATGTTGTCTTCCAGAAAGAAGAACATGCAGGAGGAACATCAGGTTTTCTTGCACAAATTGCTGTAGAATCAATATTTACCAGAGACTAAACTAATTTTCATATAAAGTACAGAAGACAGGTAGTAGTAAAACAGTGTAGATATTACTAAAGGAAAAGTTTCAGGACATATTTAAGCAGGTCTACCTTTAAAGTGTATGAAAACGTTAACATGAGATAAAAGTCCATATCCATAGACTGCATCTGAAGGAAGGCCTTTCAGAACCCTTCCCCCATTCTCCCTTAGTGTTTATACAGATGGCCATATGAAACTCAGCAAATTTATCAACAGATCTTGTTCCCAGGAAAAACCATAATTGCCTAACCTATGTCAAGGAAAGAGTTTTGACAGATAGCAACACTACATGATATACATTTATACTAGATTGTCTTTGGAAAGAAAGGAGACAGTGAAATGCAGTGAAGGAATCTGGTTAAATCATTGGAATAAACCCATCTACACTACCAATAAGATTACATAATTCAACTTCATTTCTCTTAGTAAATTTTTTCCCTAATCTTGGCTTCTTTTTCCCTATTATATTTATATGTTCATGGAACAGTTAATATTTAAGCAATCATGAATGCTCCAGTGCATATATCAAAACAGCTACTATTGCTTGCCAGTCTTGATACAACACATGAATTCTAATGTTAGCTTCCTTTATTTAAGCAAAATTAATTTCTGTGCTCTCTGCCAAGGGTTGTTTACAAATTACTGCTTTCTTCAATACCACCACATACTGCAATAACATTGAAAAATATAATGTATTTTTAAGGATTGCAATTACCATAAAGACATTAGCTCTGTAGCTATGACTAGCCAGGTTTAACACTTGCTTTCACAGTTTTATTTCTAAATCTGTTACTAAAAAAATGTTTTTCCGGGCACTACATGACTAGGGCTGACATGAATTTAGCCAAATGGAATTTACAGTAGAAAGATGTCTTAATTCTTTATGTGGGTTCGGTCGTCCCTTTTTTACACTCTTGATGTTGGTATTATAATGGTTTTTCCGACAAAAAGGGAACATATGATATTAAATGTGTAAAAGTCGAGCAACTGAAGAGTTTTACACTTGTTAGCTTAATTTATGGTAGTAATCTGTAAAAGGAGAGCTTAAACTTGAAACCATGACGACATTAAATGGAATAAGGATTCATCTCAATTGTCACCTTCAGTCTCAGCAGGGCATCCGTGGGTGTTAGTTTCCCCAGAGAAGACAAATTTTGCTTTCCTGTTCTTCCTGCTCCACCTCTCAGCATTTTCCCTTCTAACTCTACTTATTCAAGGAGAATTCCCTGCATATGTGCATTAGCCTAAAACAGCTGGGACCAGTGGCAAATCAACAACCATTTGTACTTATTTTAGGAAAGGCCAGAAAGAATTAATGAATTATGTCTATGCTTTAAAAAGAAAAACGGGTCTGGTGCTTTCCAGCACTCTAGGGCAATCAACATGTCTATAGTAGGCTTACCAAATAGAAATTCCCCTTGAGAATAGTTTTAACAAAAATCAAATGATTTTAAATTGGTATAGAAATAGTTTGCAGTTTGCAAGCATGAATATCTCTAAGGTGTTAAGTGGTTTCTTCTCAGAAATGGTTTAAGCATTTAACTAAAAATTTTTTTTTATTGTCATGAGTATTTTACTTAACAAAACTATTTTATATGTATGAAGTTTCAGAATGGGTGGAATAGTTTTAGGTTGTTCCCCCCCCCCTGTATATAGCTTTAAAGATTATCATCACCACCAAAAGAGTATATAGAACTGATCTTGCTATGTATATATACTGTAAATAAATGGCATTTGGTGATTCAACATTGGTGGCTTTAGCTATTTAAGAACAACTCTGAAGGTCTAAGGCAGGTAATATTGCTAAAGTATAACTAGAATTTGAGCAGCAGCTATTTAGGGGTGAGTTATATAACTACGCTGATCTTTATAGCTATATCCATTCATTCATTTTACTACTATATACTATTCTACCATATGAATATAAGTAATTTTAGTTATAGTCTCCTGTTGAACATTTCCATGATCTGGTTTCCATTATCTTTTTTTTTTTGGGGGGGGGTCACTATTACTGATATTATTACAGATAACACTACTGTGAACATGCCTTTATTACAGTAAAATATACGTAAAATAAATTTACCATTTAAACCATTTTAAGTGTACAGTTAAGTGGCATTAAGTACATCCACACTGTACCACCATCAACACCGTATATCTCCAGAACTTTTCCATCATCCCATACTGAAACTGTACCCATTAAATAATAATTCTCCATTCCCCACTCCCCCCATGGCCCCTGGCAATCACTACTCTACTTTCTTTCTCTGTGAATTTGACTATTATAGGTAGCTCATGTAAGTGGGATCATACAATATTTGTCCTTCTATGTATAGCTTATTTCATTTAGTATAATGTCTTCCAGGTTCATAGATATTGTAGAATGTATAAGAATTCCTTCTACTTAAAGGCTGAATAATAATTAATTGCATGTACATAGCACATTTTGTTTATCCAATTATCTGTCGATAGACACTAGGGTTGCTCCCACCTTTGGCTATTGTAAACAATGTTGCCATGAATATGGTATGCAAATAATCTGCTCAAATCCCTGCTTTCATTTATTTTATGGACATATCCAGAAGTGGAATGCTGCATTATATGGTAATCTTATGATTAATTTTTTGAGTAATCACCTTATTATTTTCTAAAATGGCTGCACCATTTTACACTCACACCAGCAATGCACAAGGGTTCCAATTTCTTCATATCCTAACTAACTAACATATCCTGACTAACACTTTTTGTTTTCTGTTTTTAAATAGTAGCCATCCTAATGGATATGAAGCGGTATTTCATTGGTGTTTTGATTTGCATTTCCCTAATTATTAGCTATATTAAGCATCTTTTCATGTGCTTATTGGCCATTTTCTTTAGAGAAATGTCCATTTCTTTTGCCCATTTTTGAATTAAGGTGTTTGTTTTTGTTGTTGCCGAGGATGGGTTGCCTTTTTACTGTTGATAGTATCCTTTGATACTGTGATCATTCTTATACATATCTCCAGAATCCTTATGTAAGAATAAACCTAGAAAATATATGAAGAAGTGGCATTTCTGGGTATTGTATCTTTAGCATATTTAAATGGTACCAAATTATCTTACAAAATAGAGGTACCAAGTTACAGTCTCACCAGCAGTCCTCTTTGACACATATTCTGACTCATATCTGATACTATCTGAATTTAACATTTTTGCTAATTTAATGGTTAGAAAATGATATCTCATTGTGATTTAATTTAATTTAATTGTAGGTGTGAATGTAAAATGGTAGAGACACTTTGGAAAACAGTATTTTTTAAAAAAATTAAGCCTATACTTTCCATATTACCCAGCCATCCCACTCCTAGGTAGTTATCCGAGACAAATAAAATCTACGGCTTGTACATGAATAGTAATAGTAGCATTATTTGTAACAGCCAAAAAATAAGAACAAACCAAATGTCCATCAGCTGATGAATGGAAAAAAATGTGATATATCCATACAACGGAATATTATTCAGCAATAAAAATGAACTACCGAGATACGCCACAACATTATGCTAGGTAAAACTCACATCAAACACAAAGTAACACAAAAGACTACATTACTGAACAGTTACATTTATATAAAATTCTAGATAAAGGGCAAAACTATAGTGACAGAGAGCAAATGAGTACTTGCCTAGAGCGGGGAGTGGGTCCTGACTGTAAAGGGTTATGAGGAAACTGTACAGGTTGATGGAACTATTCCATATCTTAGTTGCAGTGGAGGCTACACAACTATATACAAATAAAATTCATCAAACTGTATATCTAAAGATGAGTGAATTTTTTTATATGTCAGTTATACTTTGGTAAAGTTATTTCTAAAAATTACAAGTTAATTTCAAATCTCTCTTGATCATGAACACATTTCACTTCTGAAATAATTATAACACAAGGTTTCCTAAGGAGATGCTTTCAGAAGCTGACGAGTACCCTGGTCTTTCTCATATACTTCATGAAGGCTAAAGTTTGGAAACACAAAGGGATTCGAATGGACCAGGCTGTGAATAATGAAAAATCTTTGGCATTGTGCATTGGCATCTTTCTCTCAAATCTTCATTTCCCTCAGCATAGGTTTGCAAGTAAAATACTGTTTTAATGTAATTATCTATTTGCTTGAATTTTAAGATTGAGTTCCTTTCTCTAAATAGCCTTTGAATAGCTTATATTTCCTCATAGTAAGTTGCTTAGATCTTAGAGTGATCCCTCATACACATCATTAGTGACTTCCTTCATTCTTATTTATCTGTAAAATTTCATGATATCCTCTTACTCAAAGAAATATTATTTGATTTTTTTTACCCAATTAGTGAATGAGGAAGGGTACAAACATAATGGTCACACAGTAGTACCATTATATTACTGTTTTTGAACAGGTACTGATTTTGTTCAAAATTTAAAAATAATAACATTCAATTATGCTAGAAAGTAGGTAGAAACTTATGAGAAGCAGTATTAAAGATACCTTTATTATAACATAAAAACAAGAGTATTCTGAGAATACAGTTATAAAAAAAGAAATCAGAAAAAAAGAAAACAGAAATAATAAGGTTTTATGTTTTCCCCATGACAGAAGTCAAAAAAAGCAAAATCTAAGTGATTGTTTTGAGTGAGAGAAGTAAGGTACATGTTGTAAAGTACATGGGGCTAATACTGTGCTTTTCCTTTCTAAAGAAGTGGGACTCATTTACAGTATGGGCTATCAATGAACAGAGTATGCTATTATCTTATAGTTAGTTAACCAGTATTTACGGCAGCATAGATTATTTTTTGTGCATGCTATTATATAAAAGTCACCTTCCCCCATCCTCCCACCCTGCCTTGCTTCCCCTATTACCCTTTCTGTCTCTTATTTTTGAATTACAATGTTCTGTATCTGGAAGTTAGCTCATAAGGCCCCAAAGGACTGGAGATGAATGTTTTATTTCTTTTTATACTGGCAAAGCAGCTAGCACAGGGTTCCACAGAAAGTCAGTGCTCAATAAATGTGGCTAACTTGCTACTTAATTACTAGCTAAAAAAGACTTATATGTACAACTAACTGACCCTTGAACAACATGGGTTTGAACTGGGAGAGTCCACTTATACTTAGATTTTTTCCAATAAATATAGTTGGCCCTTTGTATCT
Source organism: Rousettus aegyptiacus (assembly GCF_014176215.1). Lineage (NCBI taxonomy): Eukaryota > Metazoa > Chordata > Mammalia > Chiroptera > Pteropodidae > Rousettus > Rousettus aegyptiacus. The sequence continues at coordinate 55,098,040 of NW_023416312.1, read as the reverse complement.
GCAAGTTCCGTATCTATGAATTCAACGAATTGCAGATCAAAAACCATATTTTTACTTTCTTAACTGTGGTTTCCCAATCACGGAACAAAAATACAGCTTTTGATACATAGTTGGTTGAGTTCACAGATGCCAAGGGCCAACATTAGATCCAAAAGTTATACACAGATTTTTGACTGTGCAAATGTCTGTACCCCCAACCTCTACATTGTTCAAGAGTCAACTGTATATAAATAGTTCTTAGATTCTCTAAAATTATCACAGAGATAATTATATGTGCAGTTTTATTTGAATATTAACTGCTGCTTTATAAACCCTCTTCCATGGTTATCAGTCCTCTTTTTTAAAGTTATGCCAGGTCTTCATTAATATGGCTTCCTTTGACAGGGAAATCAGTTTGTAAGGTGATTGGTCACATTCACTCACAGAAGTCATAGTTTTTGAACGATAGCCTCATACAGGGTAAAAATCCTCTTCAAACAGAGCTTTCATAGAATAAAAAGGCATTTGTTTTCAAACTTACTAATTATATTCACTAAATGCTGTTCATGTTGTCAACTTTCCCCCACTGTGAGAATTACAAAATCAGTCATAAGATTAAACTCAGAAAATGACTACAGCAAATCACAGAATACTAAGCCAGCTGGGTTCATTTAAATCCTCTATGGAAATACTCTTTGTGGCGAACCTAGTAAGACCTGCAGCTAGTCCCATAAATCATCATTCTTTGTCTGTTCCACAGCTGAAATTGTTTATTGCCACCCCTGATATATGGGAAATTCATCAAGAACCCAACAACAACAACAAAAAGATTATTTTTGTAAACTAGAGAATTATTCATCTCTACTAGCCACACAATCCAACAGAATAGCTAAATCTGTGTATTACAGTTTAGTCACAATGACTTGGACAAGAACAGTTATGGCACAGTATTCAGTTGATTATTTTTTATATCAGTATGACTATAAAATTTTTAAAACTGAAAAAAAAAACAGAGGTATTCATTGTTTCGTTTTCTTGAAATGCATCTTTATTTCATGAGTCATAAACCAAGCCACGTGAGTCTCCTACTGAAAAAAAATTATACCCTTCACTATAGTTTCATATACAATATGTATTTTGGGTATTTTAATAATTATTATAGACAGAAAACTATAATTGGGCAACTCTTACTCTGACTTTTTAAATGCTCTTTACAAGTTTGTCAATTTACTTATTAGAAGAACTATTTAATTCAATTGTTTCTCTCTGGTCATCAATTATGAATATCATCCCTACTTATTTCTTTCTTTCATGCCCTTTATCCTCATTCTCAGTCTCTGTCTCTGATTCTCTCTCCCTCCCTCTCTTCATTTCTCTGCACACACATGCACACACACATACACACACAAACACACACACGCGCGCACACACACAAACACAAACACACACACACACACACACACACACACACACACACACTTTTTATCTTGGTCTGGCTGTCGATTCACTTTCCTTGCTCCTTCCCCTAATGTTAAACTTTCGATAATTGGAATGTCTTCCATTTTGAAAAGGTCATGTGTTTACATAGGGAAGTACAATAACTAGGAATAGCTAGTACAGAGGCAAGTGTGTCCTATATTACCCCTCAAAGCAAATTATCATGATAGATGAGAAGCACATTTAACTGTAACATAGTTCATACCAGGAATAGCAGCCAAGGCTTCACAGTATTAATAATCACAGTTAAAGGCATGGAATGTATGTGTATGTTTGTCTATCTAGAGGACAGAAAGTTTTCACATATATAAGTAAAACAGAAAAAAATGTTGAGAGAAAAAAAAATTCCTCCAAAGGAGTCAGTATTGACAAAGAATATTAATCAAGTCTGCATCAGACAAATTATATTTACAAACTACTGTTCTCTAGAGAATTTAATAAACTGCAAAATGGGGGGGAGTATAATGAAGTTTTCATACAACCCATAATGTTGTAAATGTGATAATACCTAAACAGATGTAATCAAATTCTGAGAAAATAAACAAGTGTTATATTTAACATATTAACTGACTAATTCGCACCAATGAATATAAATTAATGAATATTTCAACTTAGAGAAAAATCTTTAAATAAGCTCATGAGACTTCTGTATTTTCAGGGGCAAGTAAGAGAGTAAAGGTGTTGAGTTTGATGCTTTTAATCAGAGTTCAAGTTTTTTTTAAAAAAAAAAGATATTTAAAAATATGATAGATATATTCTTTCATAACTATATCAGTTTGAAGAAGTACATTTATAAAACTGGTTAATTTCTGTGTCCAACATGATCATATAGTTTTACCCCTGCTGGCATAGCAGTTAGCTTTTTCTACCATCTCAATTTCATAATGTAGGTTACAGAGAATAAGAAAGATATGGCGCATCTCCACATGAGCAAAGCTAGAAAATGGTGAACACTTAGAAAACCTGAGAGAGCTATCTTAGAAGAAAACACTTCTAAAATCAGAAACATACACTACCTTCATTAAGTCTTTCTACTTAAGCATGTAAGAACACTATAGTATAGAAGCAGATAAAGATACTGAGTATCCTCCATCTTAGAAGTAGAAAAAGAGCTGATTTTATAACTGAAGGGAAAAGCACATGGTAGTGTGTTCATGGGATTACAAAATCCGGGAACATGACCATATGTTCCCAACTTTTAGAAAACTGCATTTTTAAAGAAAATTGAGAAAATCAGAAGGGTATGTTTTGTTCAGATTTTAAATGACATGAAGGGGACTGAAGGTGAGGACTCTGGATTGGATTTCAATGCTGGTATCCAAGCATCGTGAGTACTGGAGATATTAGATGACTGAAGGAGTCTTTTAATATTACCATTTGCCTATATGCACAAATCCACATGCATTGAATGATACGTGCCTTAGGATATATAACAAGTAACATATGGGAATGAAAAGATCTCACAGAGAATTATTTCTTTAAAAAAAGAAGTTTAGTGTTCTATAAAATCAAACACGTCTGGACTTGTTGACTTAAGTAATATTAATGCTTGCTGTTTGAAAATTACAAATTTTGGTATATTATTTTATATGATGAACCACAGGAGAGGAAAAAAAAAAACCATGACCCAATTATAGAAACTGAATCTAAAATGTCACCACTAGCATAGTATCACAACGCTGCAACATTTATCTTTAAGCTCAAGAAACTATTCAGTGGTTCTCAATGACGAAAGTCCATTAAGCATAATACAGTAAGATACAATGGACTTAAATATAGGTCAACCATCAAATAACCTGAACAATGAAAATAATTTAAAATTAAGAATGATATCCTGTCCTTATGTCATTCTAGGGTGATGAGTTATTACAGAGGTCAAAAATGGTGAATGTTTTTTGCTTTAGTGTAATATAATGAGGCACATACAAACTCTTAACTTGAAATGTTTGTGTCTACTAGTCATGAATTATGAACAAATGATATAGCGTGTCACTATATTACATGATACCATTTTAAAATGCAAAGTAACATGAAGGAGTGCCTCTGCATTTTGCTGTAGAATTGGATCTTATATCACTGATTACAACCAGTGACTCAGAGAGATTACCAACTGGAAACTCTGGTGCAAATAGCCTCACAGAATGGAAAGTTGGAAAAAAAAAAAACAGAGAGAATGAAGAAAGTTTGGAAAGAGGACCCAACATTTCATCCAACCTCAGACCTGGTAGAGAGTCTCCTTACAGAGGATTTTTCCAAGACAAATTATATCCCTCAAAGCAATTTTCTTTTCAGTCAATTATCAACCACATCGCCCCTCGAATTAAAATAATGCTAAGCACTGTCAGGAAAAAGTATAGTTCAGTGAAGCAAAAGACACCATCAAGTTCTAAAAATAGCTTGAGCCACTGAAACAATGAGTCACAGGAAAAGTTGGATTCTAACTCTGCCTCTGACACTGAGTGATCTCAGGTAAGCCATCTCTCTGGAGAGTAGATCCTCATTCATATAATCTGAGAAGATTAGCCAACCTTACCTACACAATACTTAAATGCTCTGAGAGACTACACATACAAAGCCAAGTGACAGCTCTGTAACTATTCATATTATTGATTTGTGTGTGTGTGTGTGTTGTTTTGTTTTGTTGTTTTTTTGTTTTTGTTTTTGTTTTACAAATATATGGTCTCTACTACCTGGATGTATAAATTTTATTTAGAGGAAGAGAAATTTTCTATTAATATGCCTACAGTTACTTCTAATTCAATTTGAATTTTTTAAAAAGAGAGAGTCCTCATTTTACAAGCTACCAGAGTCAAGAAAATCCACATGTGATTTTCCTCATTTTCAGAACACTGTTAAGTTGTAGAGTTGGTTCTATAACGCTTCATCAAAATGAGCTATGTATCACTATTCTGTTATACTGCAATAAGAGGCACTTTGCTGCAAGGTTTTGGACATAGAAAACCTAGATTTAAGCCAAAATTTGAACATTTAGTAGGTTTTTAATCTTGGAAAATTCACATAAACTCATTGCACTTTAGTTTTCTAATTTTCAAAATTGGGTTAATAATAATTAACCTCCCTGAATCACAAGGAAAGCACTTTATAAACTATAAAAACACACCAACCAAATGTGTGGACTATTGACCAGGATTTATTGATCTTTCCTATGGTCCCTTTCAGTAAATTCCATAGTGGTCATTTTCTAGAATATCTTTGGTTTTAAATAGTCCCATATTTAATTATTAACCCATATTTGAGGATCAACTGCTGGTTTATATTTATAGCAAATAAAACATTTTTATGTTTTTACAAATAAACCATAGTCAACTGTTACACTTGCATGTTCGATAGTTTTTCTGGTAAAAATGTACCTTTTATATCTGTGAGGAACTAAATTTTCTCAGTTAAAAAACATTAACACTTATGCTAAACACTCACAACAAATCCTTTATTTATTCAAACTGCTGAGCTTTCATTCAACAGGAATTTACTGAGGACTTCATATACAATAGACACTGAGGATATAATGTAGAATAAAATAAACATTCAAACGCCATGAGTTGAGTCTCGAAAAAAGAGAATTAAATAGTAACATGTGGACAGTTATAGAACTGTCCTCACAACGTGCAAGGTATTTGTTACGTTTTAAACAAAGAGGAGAAAATGGAGTGTAATTTAGCAGCCAGGGCCCTACCTCTAGGTTCATAACTAAAGTGACCAACTGTCCTGTTTGCCTGGGAGTGTCTCAATTTTAGCACCGAAAGTCCCACAACTCAGTAAAGGCCTCAGTCCTGGACAAACCAGGATAGTTAGTCACTATATCCAGCTTTATGAACCTGACTGAATGGTGTACCCCCACCAAATCCAGGCACCGAAGCCCTACTTCCAATGTGACTGTATTTGGAGGTAATCCCTTAGGAAAGTAATTACAGTTAAACGAGGTCAAAGAGGTAGGGCCTAATCTGATAGTGTTAGTGTCCTTATAAGAGGAAGGGACACCACATCCAGATATCCAGATCTCTCTCTCTCTCTTAAACTCTCTTTTTCCCCCTCTTCCCCCCTTCTCCCCTCTCCCCTCCCCACCCCCAGCTCTCTCTCTGAATAGAAAAAAGGTCTATGGGAGCACCCAGGAAGCAGATGGTTGTCTGCAAGCCAGAAAGAGAGCCCTCATCAAAAACCATCTAGGCTAGCACCTTGACCTTGGACTGTCAAGTCTCTAAAATTAAAACTGTGAGAAAATAAATTTCTGTTGTTTAAGCCACCAGCCTATGGTATTGTTATGGCAACCTAAGCTGACCAATAAACTAACCAAAGTATTTCACTTCTCTGAGCTTCACTTTTGTCATCTGCAGACTGAAGAGGCTAGTCTCGATATATTCTGATGCTAAGATTCTAAGTTTATAAGGGTACAATCCACATTATTTCAGCTAAAAATGCTTAGATACTGAAATTTTTAGAGTACTTAGATACGACTTTTTTTCTTAGGTCTTCTGTAGATTTTCTCTTGGATTACATATTTCCAATTTTTGCTTCCATAGGCAGTAGTCATTTTCCTTACAAATGATATAGTTTGGTAAATTATCTTCTATTTCACAATGCAACTGAACCTATTTCACATTCTTTCTTATGATTTCTATGGGAGAGATGGATGCTTTCCTTTGTATACTTTGAGTGGTGTCTGTAATATTCTGTCACTAATACCATGTGAGGACCTCTACGAAATGAGGCCTTTATATGTTACACATACTTTATATAAATTATGAATCTTAGAAAAAGTAGCACAATTACATTATTACATCAATCCTAATGACAAAGTAAGATATCTAAAGTAAGATTTTCCTCACAGTAAATCTAAATGTTTTCTTCAGGCTCTTCGTATAACACATTTCACATCTGTACAAAAGCACATCATCTTACTGTATCATAATTTATTATGTCTCTCTGTTTAACTACAATGACTAGAAAGCTGTAGTATTGGTGAAGGAGATATTAACTCAAAGCAGAAAAAGCTTTTTGGCTTTCATAAGTTATAAAATAGGCTCTGAATGATTTTCAAAAAACGAATACATAGTTTTGGAGGTAAGGTATCCAAACTAGTATACAAATAACTCAAAATCTTTTTATAACCTGCCTACCAATGTTATCATTTGTTTCCAACATATACTCCATATTCCAGGAAGTATGGTCTTCTAATTATCATCAAACACACGGTTGCTCATAATTGTGTACCATCATTAAAAAGAACTACTACCATCTGTTTAATATTATGGTCTTTCAAAGTAGTCTGACAAAGATCATTTTATTTGACTCTGAAACAACCCTATAAAAATAAACAAGGGTCACTGTATTTCTTCATGTACAAATGAGGAAATGCAAGTTCAGAGAAAGTGACTTAGCCATGAAAATTTTGCTAGTAATTAGCAAAATGGAAGCTAAAATGTAGTTTTTGAGCCCAGTGTTCGCCCATCTTGTAAGGTGATGGCTTCTTTCTTTCATATAACTAAATTCTGCCTATCCTTCAAGATCCTTCTCTTCCAATTTACCAGTACCGCTCATCCCTATGCCCATCACCAAAAATTCTCACCCTTCTCTGAAGTCCTACTAATCTCAATGTAATTTCAATGGCCATTAATTTTCTGTAATCTTCAACAGTGTATTCTCTGACATTACATAATTCTCTGTATGTATACTGTCTGGCTATGCAACTGTACCACAAGCTTCTTGAGATTCCTGTTTGTCTTCTGTATTGTTTGTATCCTCCTGGTGTATCAACCACCTCTTTTGTACTGCCTTTGTTTGAACTTTCCTGATATCACTTCACCTGACACCCTATGCTTGGGTATACCCATCTCTGGTAACATCCCCTGTTAGTGCATGGCCAATCTTCCCCCACAGGTAATCTTGGTAGGTTGTCCCTGTCCTGGAGGTTATCTGTCCTCCCTTGGACAAGGGTTGTTCTTGTAATCCACACTAAGCCAATCAGTTTCTCTTTCTAATTAGAATTTGAATGAAACACAGGGAAAGGAGAAAAATGGTTGGAGCTAACACACCCAAAAGGCAACTTCCTAAAAAGATTTTCTATTAGTTCCTGATCCCTGCATTCTCAAACCTGCGATAGTCCTTGTTCTTTTAAAGACAAAATTCTTCAGCCTCTCCTCAGTTTCTGGATAAGCAACATTATACCCTCTCGATAAATTCCATTTTTTATTTCAATCAGACATTTTCTGTTGCTGACAAAGAAAGATCTTTATCTGATATATCCTCAAAGCTTATTACCTAGGAAGTACTCGGTATTTTTAAATGTTTTGTCTTTATGCATATCATATACGTTATTATATACTGAAAACATAAACAACAAATGACCCTGAGGTGCAACATTGCTATTGGTTAGAATTTTAATAACCAACAGGTAAGTGCGGGCCAAGCTAACAGGGGGGACTCATCTAGCTAGAAACAATTTTTACTGCAGTTCAGCACCTTAATTTGGTAACTCACAAAGAGATAATTCATTGCTGCAAATTAACAAAGCATTGTGTAGTGAGGGTAGTACTTATAGTAATGACATCTTTTAGTGATATTTGACATTTCGGTTAACCCATCTGTTTTCCTGTTCTTCCCAAATATTACAGGAGGCAATTGTGCTCATCCGAATTTTTAATGCTACTTTACTACAAGACACATCAGATAAGTTTAACTGTTTATATCACGGCACTTTTTTAACTAGGTGAATATAATAACATAGTCTATAGCTTCTTGTAAAAAATGGTGGACTGCAGGTTTAAATTCACTGAGAAGGAAAATTATCAGTAGAATAATTTAGGTGGGTAAATGGTATCATTTTAAAAGCACAATCAGTATTCTACAAAGAAAGTTCCTTCTGCTATTTTTTAAGAAAAAAAAAATCACTGAGAAAAATCAATCAAGTAATCTTTTATAAAATAACTGGAATATAACAGCAATTCCAGCTAATCATACATCAGTAGTTAGTTGATTCAGATTTGAAAAGATTACAAACTTAAGCAAACTATTCCTGTGTACTTCAGTAAGTGTCTGTCATTTTAGACATTTACGTCTACTCAGAATCCTTTGTATTCCAGGAACATCCTTTTAATCCTAGATATTATGGGAATATCATGCATGCATATGATATTTCTCTCTCTCTTTTAATAAGTATTTACCTGAAGATAAAACTCTTACTGAAAAATTGGGAGGGGGAGATTTTAAAACATTCTCTCCTTTCTCTTTTAGAACACCTATTACTACTTGATAGTATTTCCCACAAGATTACTTTTTTTAAAAAATTTTATTTGAAGTTGGCAAAAATCTTTATGCCAAATCCTTTGAGTATACCTCTAGCGATAGATGTCAGATCAGCGCTGTGTAGAAGAACTTTCATTTGACAGGTAGATGACAGGAAGAAGCCTCTCTCCAAAATATGAGATGTAACTATAAAATCCTTCTGTGAGATTAATATAATCTTTTGTTCCTGTGCATAAATGACTTATTCATTCTTGCTTCGAAAAAAATAGTTCATGAAATTAATTTGGTGTGAAATTAAGACACTTAAAAAGGTACATATTTATTAATCAGGATATTTTGTTTTAAATGTCATTTTATTTGAATTCAATATGAAATATGTATACGATAGAAATTCTTAATATTTTCTTTTAATTTATGATACTTTCATAATCAACCAAGAATACTTCAAGAGTCACTCACTGTGCATACAGCATATACTCTAAATAAGTATCATCTTGGTAAGAAACAACTTTATTAGTATTCAGTATGTGGTATGCAATACAATACAAAAGTGTCAAATATTTAGTTTTATCCTACAAATCTGGCTATGATTTAGTCCAGTTTATTATGAACATTGTCTCATTCTTTCTGGCATTATCAAATAATTTCACATGTCCCCTGATATCACAAGAAGAGGGAAGAAAAATGTTTTTTTGGCAGAATTTAGCAATGTGGATATCTTTTTCTCTTTCTTTATATCCCACAGAAATAAATCAGGAGTAAGCAAATACAATTCCATTATATATCCTATTATCTACAAATATTATTCGTTATGTCTATCTGAGCTAGAATTACCAGGAGAAAATCATTTTTGATACATATTAAAATGTTTGTCCATGTATATGTAATGCACATCTATTTAATGCATGAATAGAAAAGAAATTTATATCCATTCCATCCATTTCTAGATTTGAGATTCTCATTATAATGTACTTCAAGAACTAAGCACAGTTCTGCAATGTTTTCAGATATGAAAGAAAAAAAATATGAAGAAATGGTGAGATGTCAAATATATATCGCTTGTTTTCAGATTTATTTTTGTCTCCAGCTTTCTTACAGGCCTTCATCTCAGTCTGTTCAGTTTTTTTCTCTGTAACAGATAGATCTTTCCCTTGAATAAGGTAGTTTGCTCTAGTCTAGAAATGGATATACACAAGCACTTGTATGCTCCTCTTTCTTTGTTTACTTTCCACAAAAGTTAAAAATCTCAAAAATGATATATAAAACAGTAGAAAATTAAACAATAAAATGTCACTTGATATTTTAATATTTGGAAATGCACTAGATACCTAATATAAGTTTAGTAACACACTATTTAACAATAAAGAATGTCATTCTCTTAGGGTAGAATAAGCAAAGCACATTCAAAAATAAATTTCTGGCTATTCATCGAATTTCACTCCTCAAATACTTTTTGGAGAGACATAAAATAAGTAAAAGGGACTGAAATACAAGATTGTATCTGCCTTATGAAAGCAAATTTTCTTGATCTACAAACTCCAGTAATATTCGATGAGCCGAGTTCATTACTATACTGCAAAAGAATCTGCACAGTCATGGAGCTTTTACTGAAGTAAGATCTTGAAAAAATCATCTATCTGTTTTAATTGAGATATAATTCACATATGATAAAATTCACCCCTTTTAAAACATACTTTTTTTTTTGACTTATGTACTATTGCTATTTAGAGTGACCTCTCTCATGGACAAAATTATTGTTGTAAATAAGCATTATAAAATGTTATCTTACCTTACAAAGGAAGTTGATCTTAAAACCCAAAGACTGGGCATTTCTTGAGCCTGAGTTCATGTAGTTTCCAACTAGAAGAACTAACTCTAAAAGCTTGTTAAAGCTTTCACTTTTCTTCAGTTCTTCACAGGCAAGAGTTACTGCTATGATGCTTGGCTTGATGTTGTTTATGTGTTCTTCAAACGTGAGTTTAAAAAGAATGCTATTGAGACGGGGCTTCAACATTTTCACTGAGCTCATCTGTAAGATAAGGAATGTTTTATAGGAATAAATATTTAAAGCCAGTTATTTCTCTCTCTAGTGGGGATCATTTTATAGACAATACTGTAAAATTTATGCATAAAATGAGTTCTGTCTGGGATTTAAAAAATATTTTTGTTAGGTTTAGACATTCCAAAAAATATTTTTATCAAAGTTTAAAAAAACTGTTCAGTTTTAAATAACTTAAATCATCTTTACAGCATTAAGATAATATTACTGAAGCTAAACAGTTGCTATTTGTTAACTGCATAATCATTAGTCAACAACAGCATTTAAACTGCCAAAAATCTGCCCCTGAGGCAAACTATGAAAATTTACAAATATGAAATTGAGTTGAGTGAATGTCTGGGTCACAGATCAAAGATGTACATGATGACAGAAAACTACATTTCCTAAAAAATTACCTATTACTATGCTGTTTGAAGTCAGAGAACTAGCTCTGACTGAGCATTTAATTATTTTTAAACCTATGATTTCTATTCATAATATATGCAAAATATTTATATATGCTCTAAAGAATTTCACCTACTTAACAGAATGTTGATGTTCAATAATTAGGTTATGGTAAAATCACATGAACTTACTTTTAAGTACATTATTCAAGAATTACATATTGGTTTTCTTCAAAACAGTTCAACTTGGGTTTTCATTACTTGTTTCACAGTATTGGTATATATTTTCTATTCCTTATGGTATAGCTCCTATACCATAAGACTATAGTCTTTAATTTCCTATAACTCCAAAACATTTCACTAGTTTTCACTCACCAAATGAATTCTGGGAGAGAGGGGGAGGGAGGGGGAGTAGACACACATGGCCATATATAAACACACACAATGAAATGAAATTATTAACAATTCTAATTATATTTATTTTCTGCTTTTTGAATACAAATATCAGGCACAGATTAGGCACTGAGATACCTGTAGAGAATGTGAAAAAAAAATTGAGAACATAAACAAAACTTTTAAGCTACAAAAGCAGCAAATGAGCTGTTGAATAGAGCATATCTGTTCTAATATAAAAGGAAGGCATAGTCCATCATTTTTTAAAATGAACTTCTTCATTAACCATGGGTGTCTGCCTCTCCAAAGATTTACCTTTGCCTTCTGCTAACCCCCTATATGCTTTTGTGATTTTATAGACATATCAAAGTATGCTGGGAATATCTACCTGTTACTATACTTACGTAAGTCTTATCACTAGCTGTTTGATATGGCCAGGGTAATATTATGCAAACCATCCTACTTTTCCTTCAGTGCTCACATGGTAAGTATAAGACACACCACCTTCTCACAAAAGTTCCCAATATAGCCTAAAACTGAAAACTATAGCTAGTGATAAAACCAGCACTTGATTCTAGATGGGTAAACAGAAAACAAGTGCTGGAAAGGTTCACTGAAGGCAGAGAAAACTTTAAATTCTTATGACTGCAATGAAGGCTTCACAGTAGAGGCATATAAATGGATAAAGAAACAGAAGGACAAAGGGAGGAAAGAGAGAGGGAGATGGAGGGGGAAGAAAGGAGAAAGGAACGAAGGGAGAGATTGAGACTGAGATAACAAAGTGAGGCCAAAAGGAAGGTGTAGAAAGAAAGAAGGGTGTAAGAAAAGGTTTATAGGTTAGGAATATATGAGGTATGTACCTACGGGCAGAATTGGGGCCAAAGTATTTGAACGGTGGATGTAAAGGCCACATAATCGGAAGCAAATCACATCAAAGTCTGTGTCTCCATGAACCTGCAAATCTCCTTCTGTATGTTTGTGTGTGAATCTAAGTTTCTAATTGTGTTTTTCTGCCTTTTTTTATTCCTCTGCCACTGACTCCAAATTTCTCCCCATTTTATTTTTTCCTTTCCTGTCACTGGTAACTGGCCACCATTAGCACAGAATCATGTCCTCTATCATTTTATATATTTAGGGAATAGTTTTTTAGTCTCCCTGTTGGTTGAAAACTCCTGAACTAGGTGCTAGCCTTATAAAGCATGACTAGAAGGGCAGGTAAGTGGTGACTAGCACCTCTGGTCTTCTGGTCTTTCCCATCTGTAAAGTAGGGGAAATTCCTGATGATTAGACAGGAGCCAAATAAATGATCCAGAAATATTGCCTTCTTTTTTTTGTCTACCTCTAGAGTTGTAGAAAGGTAGGGTAAAGGGTACAAGATCTCCAAAAAAAAAAAAAAATTGGCTACTATCCAAAAAAAAAAAAGCATTTAAGTGAACTTGATTCACCATACTCTCAAATTCCAAATAGTGTATTTTACTAATAACAAAGACTATTAACTTCCTGTTATGAAAGCTCCAAATCTTGGTTTCATATTCAAATCATGGTAAACACAATGCAATTTAATACTATTCCTCATCTACATTTTAACCTGAAGAATTTCTTAGAATTGTCTCTTAATTTCATGTTCACCATTGAAGCTTAAATTTTATGTAATTCAAGGTTGAATTACTAAAATAGACTGTTTAAATGTGATCCCTCCAGCCTTCTCCTCTAAATTCTTGCATAAATGGTAAAATAATAGTTCTGTGGTAGGGAAAAAAATACTGCTTTCTTGACATTTTGAGTTTTATGTATTATTCCAATATCCAGTAGCATTGGGAAATTCAGTACTTAAGTTTAAGAGGAGATAAATATTGCAGTTGGTAGATTTAAAAGTTATTTGAATAGACGTCGTGGAGGTAAGGTCATTGATGAGAATATATAGAGAAAAGAGTCAAAGACTGTACCTTGTATAGCACCTAGCACAAGATCTTGTGTAAATTATTATTTGAATATTTGCTGATTGTTTTTAAAAGCACTCCTTAGCTCAGGGGTCACCAACCACCCCCTACACCACGCTACCATGGACCAGTACCAGGTCCATGGCCTGTTAGGAACAGAGCTGCACAGCAGGAGGTGAGCGGCAGGCAAGAGAGCGAAGCTTCATCTGCATTTGCAGCCGCTCCCCAGCGCTAGCATCATCACTTCAGCTCCACCTCAGATCATCAGGCATTAGATTCTCATAGGCACACTAGTATCTGGTTCCAAAAAAGTTGGGAACCACTGCCTTAGCTGACTAACCATTTTCAGATCTCTGAAGTAGAACAGATAGATTGTGTATCGAACAAAATTAACAGAATATAGTAATGTTTTACTGTGCTCAAAACAATGTCTTCAGATAAGATGTCACACCAGAAATGCTAGAGAATTAACTTCGTTGAAAAGTCTGATTTCAGAAGAGGCTGTACAGTAGAGGGGGAGTCAGAGTTGTCTTTCGGTCTGGAAAAAATGTAATTCATTTACCCTCTAGAACACGGTTTGGCACATAGCAGGTAATAAATATGATAGGTGATTAAAAAAAATAATTATAAAACGAATGAATGAATGAACATATTCATTCATACAAACAGGAACTCCAATATCAGCAAAGGGCTGGATTGGAAAGAGGATGCCTAGTGTGAAAAGGTATAGTAGCCTGATGCGAGGTAGGAAAAAGGTATCCCATGGAAGGCAATTTGCTAGCATATGGGTCATTCCAATTATACTGCCCAGGCTCAATCTTAGCCCAAATTCAGAGCCCTTATAACTTTTTGGAAGGGTAGTTTTGACATAAAAATTTCCCTAATCCCCAGAGAGGGAGAGAAACCATTTTCTGAATTTTCCAGACCCATATGTAAACTGTAGTTAAAGAAACAGGAACTTCTAAGTTACACAGACCTGGACTTGAACTACAGTTTTGTCAATTTGTAATTGTACTACTTTTAGTGAACGTTACCTGATGTTTCTGAGACTTTATTTCCTCACAAGTAAAATGTATCCTTTAAGTAATTCATGCAAGTTGCAGTAAGACTTAAGTGACATACTATGAGCACACTCCTGTCGTAGTAGCTGACACAGTGTAAGTACTCTAGGACAATAGCTATTGTTGTTATTACCCTCTTTACTCATCCTCAGAAATTCTCAGGTAGAAGGAATCATGATCCCTGATTGTTCCCCTGAATCTGAGGAAAAGTTTCTCTTATTTAAAAGTAAGAAATGTGTGTTACCGGGGATTTGGCGAAGAACAGTGCTTATTATCTATTGAATACACTGTAAATATTGTGCTCTGCTCCCTTTAGCCAGCTTAAATTCATAATAATTTACTATTAGAAATGCTATTACTGAAAATGTGTTATTATAAAATCAAGACCCTATGGAGGATGTGACACTATATTGGGTGCGTCTCTTGACAAGAACCACAAATCAGGTCATACTAACAGAATTTGCCGCAATTCTAAGCATACATTTTTATGAATATTCCAGGGTACACTGATAGACAACAGTTGAATCTCCATTAGAGGATTTGGTATGTAAGGAAGTGTCTTGGATTAGAAATAATAGAAAGCACTGAGCAACATCCCCAGCCACAGATAAAATTATTAAAAGGCTCATGTCTCATAAAGGCATTTGAGCACACCTAAGTGATATAAGTAAATACAACAAAAACTCGCTTCAAATGTATGTTCATTTTCAGTTGTGGTCCCTTGAAGCATTTTAGCTGACTGGCATCCTTTGTTTTATAATTCATTCCTTGAAGTGATGTAGGAGGTTGACCATGGTGTTATATTATGTAAGGGATTTATTTGTGTTATGAGGTACTTGTTTATCAAATCACATCAAGCAGCTATCATTTCTTCAGCTGATCTGTACTATATTAAAAATGCATTGACAGCTTTAGTGAAAGTAGCTATAAGTGGGTTATTTCCCCGAAGAGTTAGACACAATTTTATTTACATAATTTGAATTATACACATTCCACTACCTATATAGCTGGTGAATATTGATCTACTGCCAAACTACCAAAATAATATAGAGAGAAAGAAAAAAGGAACAAGTATAAAAATGATGTGTGAGAGAGGAGGTGGCCACACCTCCCTCCTGCAGTCACATGTCGCTTGCCTTTAAGGTTCTTTCTATCATCCTCCCTTTTTGCACTGCTAAGAAACACACCTTCAACTACCATCATATCTGAGCATAACTGATCTTCTGGTCTCTTCAAAATATAATGTTAAGACTTCAATAGGATTAACAGATACATTTGCAACAAATATACATTTGTTACAAAGTGCTTTCTCCAAACAGTTAAATACGATTAGATGCCATTGCGCATTGAACATACGGAATAATTTTGTATCAGAATAATTTTGTAAGATTATGAAAATGAAGTCAGACTATAGATGGGCGGACTTAAGTTAGACAGCAGGCAGAACTGCCTATAAAAGTTGTGAGATCCAGACTCAATGACTGAGCAAAACTCTGCCTGGTAATATGGAAATAAAATGGGGACACCTGTGATTCTCTGCTAAAAAGAAATTTTTCTTCTTATTCTCTTTTAATAATAACCTCCTCAGGGGCAAGGTTTCTCCTGCTCATGGCTGTACTTTCTTCTGTACACCAAGTACCCGACCTGGACAAAATAATCAATTCAAGTGTACCTGCTACATAGAGTCAATGGCAAATGCTTATATATTAGATGCCAAAAGAGATGAGAGCCATAGTTAATCTATAAAATGAAGCTTTGAAAAAAGAGTGTTGAAAACTGACTCGATAACAGAAAAATAAAGATGTGTTGATAAAAAAAATATATTTGCCCCAAAGATAGTGATATATGGAAATTATGCATCAACAAATGTCTACTCGTCTGGTCTGTAAGAGAACACAGTAACAATGTCTGTCCCGAAAGACATTATAAACTCAGAAGAATCATACTAAGAATTTGAGCAAGGATTTCAAAACATCTTTCTGAAAACAACTGTTTGAGGCCAAAAACGTCCATGAAAACATTGACTATGCTGCTACACTGTTGTATTAGGGGGAAGGGTTAATTTTTGATTTTTTAATTAAATGAAAAGCAATCAATAGTAAAATTGATTGACATCCATAGACTTAATCTGAATACTCACTTTTCAGGTGGTTTTATTGTACTTATTTTATTGCAAAAACTGATGGAAATAAATTAATCCTGTCACAAAATGGATTACTATGAAAAATTAATGAACTAAAAAGGAATATGAATACATGGATTTGGAAATGAATCATAGGGAGTTTTCTTTTGCCTTATCTCAAATTAAACCAGCTTTTTTTCAGATAAAATAAATGCACACAAAAGAGCTAACATTCATATTTAAAGAAAGAATGAAAACAGAAACAATCAAGGTATTACATTCCAAAATGCTGAACATTGAATAAGCACAGATAAAATAAAGAAAAATGTGATTTTCCCAATGAATATGCAAACCTGAATAATGATTTAATGTTAATGGAATAGAGGAGCTAAAATTTCCCATCCAAAGTAATTGCCTTTGATGATATGTGGGAGAAAATAAAAACCCTTTTAAGAATGTCCTTTTCACCTGGTTAAGCTATCTTGAATACAGCTCATAAGCTCTTATATATTTTTTTTTAAATTAGAAAGCATGCCGACTTTATAGTTGTACTTCCAACCATAGGCATTAATCTAAATCTACTCCTCTTTCCTTCATATATTTGTGTAGAAAAAGAAAAAAAATAAGTGTGCTGTTAGCAATATCACATAATCTGTGCTTTTCATTATAAATGTTTTTATGCATAGGGCTATCTCAACATCTTTTTCCTAGGTAATAACTTTAGAATATTTTAATTGAAAAATATAGGGTAATTTTGAAGTCAGAAAAACAAAGTCCCGATTACTAAGAGAACTAATTATTGCATTCTTTTTCTTAGAAGATGAGTTAGTTTAATAGATATACACAGTATGGTTCTATATTCTCAGTGCAAGACAAGTGGGAATTTCCAAAACTCTGAGGATGGAAAACAGCAGAGCTGCAAACACACTCTGAAGAGTCTAAAAGTTCCTGCTGGGGGTTCTAACTGGCAGAGCTTTCAAAGGTCTGTGCTTTTTCTCTGGGAAAGGTACAGCACAAAATTACAAAGATGTACCAGATTCAATTCTGTGGGAGGCAGGTTGGAAGACAAGTCAGTGGGAAGCTATGCAGCCAATCTAGCCCCTTAATGAAAAGGATTATTGATCATAGGAGGTGTGGGAACTAGCATTTCTCTCTTATCAGGAGGTCTGCCTCTAGACAGAGGAAAGGTCCCTGGATTTTTTTGTTTTTTTCTTTTTACTTTTTCTCTTTTTTGGGTTTCTTTTTAACTTATTATATGTGAATACAAGCAAACCCATGATGTGGTTGCTGAAAAAAACCAAAAAGTTTAGAGAAAGCTTTATAGTCCAGTCACTGTCTCAGACATGTTTATTTCTTTCTAAGAGTCAAAACCATATTTTCCCCCCAGTTTTGCAAATTTTATTGTTTTTTTTTTGTTTGATGATGATGATTTTAACGAATCATGCAGGAGTAATATCATTTCTGGCATGTCTAGCCCTAACTGATATGATTCTGTTTTTATCATCCAGGCAGTTATATAATAATGCAAACTCTACCGGGCACTGGTAAGGGTTATAGGAATAAAATCAGGAAAGAGTATTTATTGTTAAAGAACAGAAAAAAAAAAGTGCTTTGTGAGAATTTAATAGGGAGACCTAATTTTGACTGATAGGTAAGTGAAGACATGACCAGGAGAATGAAATTTAAGCTGAGACACGAAGAACAAGCAGGAGAGAGGTAGGCAATGAGTGGGAGTAACAGGGAGTCTCATGCGTAATGGGCCAGAGGCAGGAAAGAGTATGATAAATTTAAAAAAACTGAAAAGTCAAATATAATGTGGCTGAGGCATAATGAGTAAGAAGCCAAACAGCGGGAGATAAAAGTAGGAAAAGTGGCAACTTGTGGTAAGGAGTTTATATTGTTGCCTCAGTGCCATACAACACACTGATGCTTTAAGCAGATAAATATTATGAGGCAACATGAATGCACTCTAGAAATGTCACATCAAGGGCTGTGCTGAGACTGATTTGGAGAAGGGCAAAAGTGTAAATAGCGAAAACAAGCTAAAAGTATATAGTAATGGTTAAAGGGAATGATAATGTTGGCTTTGGGCTAAGGTGGTGACAGCAAAGATAAGCGGACTAGATCTGATGTACATTTTTGATGCAATTAGAAAGTAATTAATGACCTCTCCTAGATCAGTGCCTTATTTAAGGCAGAATTCTGATTGCTGTTTGTTGAAGTTAAGGAAGTAGACAGCTAAAGGAGACTAATGTTTGAAAGAACTGCTGTTAGGACATGGAGAGAGGTAAGTCGGTATCAAGGGACCTCAGGGCCAATGAAGGATTTTTATTCATCCATCTACCCAGCTATCCATTCATCAGTTTTTAGGCAAGGAATGACTGAAGATGATTGTTGTTGTTGTTGTTGTTTTCTAAAAAGAAAGACAGAGTGGAGACTGACAAAATGAAGAGGCAATAGGATAACAGAACTAAAATAGGTGGAGATAATAATGCCCCAAACAGAGATAAGTAAATTAGCATGTAGTAGAGCATCTTACACATACAGCACATACAGCACATACACACCCATCCCAGTACAGGACAGTGGTTAAAAGCATAGTCTATGAAATCAGGCTGCCTGGATTTGAATTTTGCATCTACTATTTACTATGTAACCTTGGACAAGTTCTCCAGCTTGCCTTGGCCTCGGTTCCCTAATCCATAATATGACACTAATAACAGTGTCAGTCTCACAGAGTGGTAAGGAATATATGAGATACTGCATGCAAAATTGCTTAGCACGGTATCTGACAAAGTAACTCCTCAATACATTTTATGTTTCTATCACTAATAATAACAAGAACAATATTAGACATATTAAATAAGGTATCCCTCTTGCCGGGTTTGATAGAGAATAAGTTAATAAAAGATAGGGGTAGAGATAACTTTTTAGGTAGAAGAGATATTAGAAGTTCTGAAGCCTAAGTGTTTTCCCATTTCTCTGGTGAGTAAGAAATTAGGTTGTTTGTAGTAAGTGAAAAGAACGAGGAGTGGAGGGATAGAAGACTGGAGGAGAACAGGTAAGAAATGGTATAGCTGCTATGAAAAAATGAAAGACTATTGAATAGAAACAAGTAAGAAAAAATGCTGAAATGGCAATGAGTCCCACTGAGGTAAAATCTAAAATGTCATAAAGACACCAATTCACTGAGCACACCAAAGAGTGTGTAGGAAGATATAAAGCCACAGAGGCAGAGGCAGAATGAGAATGCTAAAGAGCTCAAGTTTTATTCTGTAAAATCTGGGAGACAATGAAATTTTTTGATACAGATATATGATGAAGAGGTTTTAAGAAGACTACAGTAATAGCTTTGATGGAGGAAAAGAGAAGCAAAACTATCAGTTTGGAGCCTCTCTCATCAGTGCAGATGATTCTACACATTTGCAAAGTTGCCCTAAATGCAGGCTGTGGATAAATTTTAAGGGTTAAAGGTATTTGGGTATACTCACAGAGAAGTATATTTCATTTCAGCATAGAATAGGAGAAATATGTTTTACCATAATTTTTACTTTTACAAATCTAAAATATGCTACTTTAAATCAGAAGCTCACATGTGGGTTTAATAACTGTCCTATAATTCAATAAACATTTATCTATTTCCTATTGTAGATAAAATATTGTCCTAAGCACAGCAAAGCATGCACACTTAAAAAACTAAAGCACAGCATTATTTCAAATTTCTTTTGGCTAGATACAAGGTTATCTAAACTTTATTTGGCAAATACTGATTGACACTGCCTTAGAAAATTTATATATCATAAACTACTTTATAATGTCTTTGACTTTTTTTCCCTGCAGGCACGTAGCTAAAGATGGTAAGAGTGAATAAGACGACCAGGTGACTTCATGCACACAGCCCCAGAATTATTTATGGTTATGTGCATAAACAAGAAATATCTTCCATTTTCTATTTTGCTTTTAGTTCAGAAGGTATATTGCTTTTTATGTCCCCAAACTTCATTTCCTCAGTGTAGTACCAAGGATATGCCTCTTGAAGGACTTGCTTGGCAAACTAATACATCTTCCAAGATAAACTGCATTCAAAAAAAATGGCTTCAGAGAAATTCTGTAGTGTACCTACTGTAAAACTCATAACCATCATGATACAGCTGAATTCTCAGATGGTACATAGCCTAGTTTCAATTATAATATGAATTCAAACAGCTTAGGTTTCAAGTGTGGACTTTGGTCTGGAAAATTTTATTATTTCATATGGCACTAAAGTGTTGTTATTTAATTAATAATATCCAACCAGTTAGTTGATTGATTTACCTAACTCAAAAATGAGAGAAATATCTGCTTCTGGTACATTTACATGCTCTCTCAAATACCAAATATACATTCCTGATTTGCTTTTCAAGGATTGGAAAGAATCCTCCTACATCACTATATGCAATGCCATATCTGAGAATTAATAAAGTCTAAATATGGGCAAGCAGTTAATGATTTTTAAAATTCAAAAGACCAAACCAGATCAATTCGAATACATTACGATTAAAAAAGTTATCCTCATACATTGCTGGTGGGACTGCAAATTGGTACAGCCACTATGGAAAACAGTATGGAGGTTCCTCAAAACACTAAGAATTGATCTACCATATGATCCAGCAATCCCTCTACTGGGTATTGACCCCAAAGTCTTGAAAACCTATATCCATAAAGATATTACATACCAATGTTCATAGCAGTATTGTTCACAGTGGCCAGGATATGGAAGCAATCGAACTGTCCTACGATACATGATTGGCTAAAGAAGCTGTAGTAATATACACAATGGAATATTACTCAGCAATCAGAAGAGATGAAATACTGACATTTGTGACAACATGGATGGACCTTGAGATAATCATGCTAAGCAAAATAAGCCAGACAGAAAAAGTTGAACATCACATGATATCACTTATATGCAGGATATAAACCTAAAAGCAACAAATGAACAGGACAAACAAAGAATCATGGACATGGACTATAGACTAGTGGTTACCAGAGGGTAGGGGGTGAGGGAGGAGGAGGGTGAAGTGGGTAAAGAGGATCAAATATTTGGTAGCTGAAAGAAACTGGACTTTGGGTGGTGAACACACAATAGAATATACATATGTCAAATGATAATGTACACCTGAAAATTTTATAATTGTATTAACCAAATGTTACCTCAATAAACGTAATTTTTAAAAAGTTAGAAAAAACAGGTTATAAAATATTTTGGATGAAGGAAACACAGTGTTTGACTATTAGGACTGATCGTAATTTTAAGTCTTACTAAGCAAATAGAAAATGGTCAAGAAGCCAGGGTAAAGCTGGTAGCTGTACTACAACTGTTTATTCATACAGACAGCAAACTTGTAGCGAATACCTAAATCAAAAAGCTTTTTATCTAAGAAATAAATAAATCACCATGCCCTCTTTCCCACTATTTTTTGAGGCAATTATTTGAATAGCAGGTTTGAGAAGTACTTAAAATATATAACTACATTCTTTAATATATAATTTTTACCTAGTCATCTTTTGTACACCTTAAAATAAAGAGGGGATAAAGAAACATAATACATTTTGATAATGATATAACCAACCACACTAAAGCATGATGTGTATTTGAGCTTTTCTTTCCAGCTGAAACAGTGTATTTAAAGCTTTCCATAAATTAATGACTCTATAGGAAATATGAACATTCTTGTGCTTTTTCTGACATAATATATACCACAGAGTCCCTAGAATATTTATCTAGTTATTACCCTTTTTATTAGCCTAAATGTGGGGGGAGGGGGTAAATGCTGACATCAAGATCTAAATACAAGTAAAAATAGACAATACAATAATATATATATACTATTTTTCATATAGTAATAGGATTAAATATAGACTCTGGTATGGAGGAGTTTTCATGAGATAGTTTGAAATATTTTATAGAATGTAAATTTTAATTTCTTCATTTTTCAATATTATGACAAATGATAGAAAAACAAAGGATGTTATTCTGAAGGCCAATATTATATTAAATTATGTTATTATACAGTAAAAAAATCAACAATTAAAATTCTTTTCACTGTTTCTGACAAGCGTTACTTCCAAGTTGACATATGCTAGATACGTACCACAACTCCAAATTGTTCAGGCTCACAAAGGTCATCATATTCACTTTTCAGCTGTGCTAATTCATTGAGCACCTTCTGCTCAGGAAGGTGTTTTATAAGGTTCTAAAAAGAAATGAGTATAAAAATTTAGCATTTTATTAGTAGAATTATTAAGCATGCATTAACAACTCTAAAAGTGATCAAATAGGTCAGTATATAAATTTCGGACTGTGGTTCTGTTAAAGTACCAGGGTTTCCACACTTTCTTCCTACAAACTTAACCAAAAAATGAACTATAATTTAATGCGAATAAACATATAAATATATCTGATTACTATGTGCTATGGCATATAAATGTTATATAAAAAGATCATATAGCATAAATGGCATGATATAGCAACAAATTGTCTAAACTTCTTGGACTTAAATATATAATTTTAGAATTTATTTTCTATCATGATAATTAGTCAATCCATATAGAAAACAGAAAAATACTATGTAGAAATTAACTCATGCAATAATAATAATAATAATAATAATAGTAAGTCAACTCTTCATAATTGGCAAAATTTGAAATCCTTTTCAATCTTATAAACCACCTTAAGCCTGAAAAACCAATCTCTAATTATTTACAATATCTATATTTAAATACACAATGTATTTTTACTTTAATGGACAATCAGCAAAAGTAATGCATGCTCAAATCTAATGTATAAGGTAATCAAAACTCATTAATTTTTCTCAGCCTAGTTCACCTTGGATTTTGGTACAGTTCTAATTATCACTACATTAACCTGCAAACAACCTTTAAGGGACTTGTATGGGATTTTAAAAAAGACATATGAACAGAAGGCAAGCAGGAAAAAAGATTTAAGAAAGTAGGGTTGACACAGAATGGAAGAGAAGGAAGTTCCAGGGATTGGTGCTTCCAATAAAGCAAACACAGAGCTGGAAAGAGTGATTTAAAAAACTATTTCAGAATTCTGGGTCCTGATTAATACTTACAAAAAAATAAGTATTTCATGAACAGAAATACTGCTGTTCTCTGGTAAGAGAATGACATGCACAAAACAAATACTATTTTCCATTCCTCAGCACCACTATGACAATAGTGCCCAAGTTCTTGGAGGGGCTAGCTGATACCAAGGTAGGCAGGAGGGACCTTGTGGGGCCGTACATTTTGGTTGGTTTGGCAGCTCTCTAATGGACCAGTGAATATGTTTCCCTTGGTTTCAATCCTTTCAAGCTGCAGCAGCTTCCTCTAATGGCATCTACCAGAAGATTTAAATACATAAAAATGTCTTTCCTGCTTTTTGGAACCAAACATTAAAGGAAATCTTTGTTAGATCACTAGCTGACAGTAGAGATAATAAAACCCAAACATCAATAACTACATACAAGAAATGTACACTTTGCAATAATTTTTTGAAAAAGTCACAAGTAAATGCCTACACCCCTCAGAAAGCAAAAATCAGCATCTGTAAGGAATAGGAGACTCACATTTCCAGTGTTGTAATATACTCAAATGTACAGTTCTCAACAATAAAAAAAACATACAAAGTATGCAAAGAAACAGGAAAGTATTGCCTATGTACACAAAAAAAAAGGATCAGTGAATTTGAAGATAAGGGAATAGAAATAATTGTCTGAGAAGCGGGGGGAGGGGGAGGGGGCAGGAGAATGAAGAAAAATAAACAGAGCGTGGGGGAACATCAAGCATTCCAACATATACATCATAGGATTCTCAGGAGAGAAGGGGGCAGGAAAAAAAAAAAAAAACATTTGAAGAAATAACGGCTGAAAACCTCCCAAAGCTGATGAAAGATATAAATTTACATATCCAAGAGGCTCACCAATTCCTAACAGAATATCAAAGAGATTCACACTAGACACTTTCTAATCAAATTGTCAAAACATAGAAAAATAATATTTTAAGCAATAAGAATCAAATTAATTGTCATAGTCAAGGGATCTTCAAAAAGATTAATATCTCATTTCTTCCATGGGAGCCAAAAGGCAGTAGGATAACGCATCTGAAATTCTAAAATTAAAAAAATAATACTAATAAAGAATAATAATTTCTGCTAAGAATTCTATATCTAGCAAAATTATTCTTCATGCATGAAGGAGAAACTAAGCCATTTCCAAACTAAGCCATTTCCAAAAACAGAAAAGAAATAAAGAGTACTTATAAAAGTAAACAAAAAAGCCAATGTTATTGTACTTTTGGTTTGCAACTCTTTTTTATATGATTTAGAAGGCAAATGCATAAAGCAATAATTATAAACTTACATTGATGAGCATACAATTTATAAAGATGTGATCTGTGATAATAACAATATAAAAGGGAAGGGCAGAGATGCATAGGAAGGAACAGTATTTATATATTACTAAAACTAATTTTGTACTATTAAAACTAGGTTGTAAATTTAAGGTGTAAATTATAATCCCTAAGGCAACTGCTAAGAAAACAACTAAAAATTATACAGAAATAAAGATGGGAACAAAACAGCAGGCTATCAAAAAAAATACAAAAATAGATAGTAATAGAGAAATTAAAGAAGAAAAACATGCAGAAAACAACTAAATGGAAGAAATAAGCTCTTCTTAATGAATAATTACTTTAAATGTAAATTAGGTAAACTCTCCCATTTAAAGGAAGAGGTTGGCAGAATTTAAAAAAATAAACAAGCACTGTACATGGTTGGTGAGAATGTAAATTGATGTGGCTGCTATGGAAAAGAGCATGGTGTTCTTCCAAAAAATTAAAAATAGAACTACCATATGATCCAACGATTCCATTTCCAGGTATTTATCCAAAGAAAATGAAAACAGTAATTAAAAAAGATATATATGCACCTCTATGTCCTTTGAAGTATTATTTACAATAGCCAAGACTTAGAAACAACCTAAGTGTCCATCAGTGGATGAATAAATAAAAAAAGATATGGAGTGTGTGTGTGTGTGTGTGTGTGTGTGTGTGTGTGTGTAAAATAAATACTATTAGCCTTAAGAAAAGAATGAAATCTTGTTATTTGCAACAACAAAAATGGACCTTGAGGACACTATGATAAATGAAATAAGTCAAACTGAGATAGATAAATACCATATGAGTGCACTTATATGTGGAATCAAAAAACAAACTATAAAAGAAGCTCATAGATACAGAGAACAGATTGATGGCTGCTGGGGCCCGGGAGTGGGGAGACAAATTAGGTGACAGGGATCAAAAGTATAAACTTTCAGCTATAAAATAAATAAATACATCATGATATAATGTATAATATAGTGATATAGTTAGTAATTCTGTATTGCATTTTCAAAAGTTGCTAAATCTTAAAAGTCATCATATGAAAAATAAAGGAAAAAAACATTTCTATAACTATGTACAGAGACAGATGTTAACTAGACTTATTATGGTGATCATAATAAGTCTTATGGTAATCTTAATATGGTGATCATGCCATGTGTATAGTACACATGACAATGTGTATAGTCATTATGTTATATACTGAAACTAATATGTTACATGAAATTATACTACAATTAAAAATAAATAAAAATAAAAACAAACATATGCATCTACATGGATTCTAAATGAGACTCACTTTAGATAAAAAGATACAAAGATGTTGAAAGCAGAAGAATAAAAAAGGTATTCTATGTAAATAGCAACCAAAAATTGATGCTGAGGTAGCTATATTATTATCAGACAAAACAGATTTTAAATCAGAAAGGTAACATAAGACAAAGACAGATATTTCATATTAATAAAAGTTTTAACCCATCAAGAAAATATCATTATTATAAACACATGCCCACCTAAGAATAGAACTCCAAAATATATGAAATAAAAATTGGCAGAATTTAAAGAAGGAATAGACAGTTCTGCAATAATTGTTGGAGTATTCAACACCCAACTTTCAATAATGCATGAAACACGTAGACAGAATAACAAGAAAATAGAGAACAAGTAGATGGAATAACAGGAAAATAGAGAACTATAAACCAATTATTCTAACGGATATATACGAAACACTATACCCGAAAACAGCAGAATGTACATTCTTTTCAAGTGCTTATAGAATGTTCTTCAAGACAGAACACATGTCAGGCCATAAAACAATTCTTAATAAATTTTAACAGATTGAAATACACAAAGTATCTTTTGTGATCACAATGGAATGTAACTAAAAAGAAATAACAGAAGTACTGGAAAATTCACAAATATGCAGAAATAAACAACACACTCTTGCAACAACTAATGGATAATAAAAGAAATCACAACAGATCAGAAAAATACCTTGAGATAAATGAAAATGAAAACACAACATGCCAAAACTTATGGAATTCAGCAAAAGGAGTGGCAAGAGGAAAAGTTATAGCAATAGACACCTTCATTAAAAAAGAAATGTCTAAAATCAATAACCTAACAATATACCTCAAAGAACTAGAAAAGCAAATTAAAACCAAAACCAGCAGCAGGAAAAAAAATAATAATAAAGATTGGAGCAGAGTTAAAAAAAAAATAGAGAACTGAAAACGAATAAAGAAAAATCGATAAAATTGAAAGTTGATTCCAAAATTGACAAATCTAACTAGATTGAATAAGGAAACAACAAACAACACTCTAATAACTAAAATAAAATTTGGGACATTACTACTAATTTTATAGAACTAAGCAAGGATTATAAGAGGCTACCACAAATAATTGTATGCTAACAAATGCTAACCTAGAAGAAATGGGAAAATTACTGGAAATACACAACTTATAGAAATAAAATGTTTTATAGAAATAAAAAGTATTCCAAGAGGATATTATTAATAATTGTATGCTAACAAATCTCAACCTAGAAAAATGGATAAATTCTTAGAAACACAAACTATCAAAACGGAGTCCAAAAAATTTGAAAATTTGATTAGACCTTTAACAAGTAAGAAGATTAAATCAGTAATCAAACACTTCCAAATAAGGAAAAGTTCAGGGCCTGATGGATTCACTGGGGAATTCCACCAAATATTTAAAGAATTATCAGCAATCCTTTTTAAACTCTACTCACAATGAGATTAACATTTCAAACCCACTAGAATGGCTGTTATAAAAAAAATAAGAAAGAAAGAAAAGAAAAGAAAAAGAAAGAAAAGAACAGAACAAGTGTTGGTGAGGATGCAGAAAAACAGGAATCCTCATCCTCATGCAGTGATGATCTTGGGTTGGAATGCAAAGTGGTACAGCCACCATGAAAACGAGTTTGGTGTTTTCTCAGAGATTAAACATAGAATTACCATATGACCCCACATTGCCACCCTTAGGTATATACCAAAAAAGACCTGAACAGGGTCTCAAACAGATACTTGTATACAAATGTACATAGCATCATTATTCAATAGCCAGAAGGTGGAAACAACCTATTTGTCTATCGACAGATGAATTGACAAAATATGGTACATACATACAAAGAAATATTATTCAACCAAAAAAGGAATGAAGTTTTGATAACACTAAAACATGCATGAACCTTAAAAGAGACACAAAAGGTCAAATACTTTACAACACACTTATATGTGGTATCTAGAGGAGATGAATCTTAGAGACAGCAGAATAGAGGTTACCAGGGCCCAGGGACAGAGGTGAATGGGGAGTTACTGCTTAACAAATATAGTGTTTCTATTTGGGATGATGAAAAAGTCTGGAAATAATGGTGATGGTTGAACAGCAATGTAAATATACTTAATACCAATTAACTGTATGCTTAAAAATGAGTAAATTTATGTTATAAATTTTTCCACATTAAAAAAAAATTGAGTAGGCAATGTATAGCCTAAGTCCCAGGGGAAGCAACTATCAAATGCTCTAGTCTAAGTGCTCTTTCATTCTCTCCATTTATCTTTTCTCTCCTCCCACTCAATTTTGCATTTCCATTAAGCTCTAGACCTGCAATGGCACCTACTGTGTAACTGATGAGACTACAGATTTAAAATACCATGGCCTTTGACTTGAAATACTGATATTGATATAACTATATATGTATAATTAAATAAAATTAAGAACAACCATTATTTTTGCTTCACTAATATGTTTTATAGAATGAAAAGTTAAGTAAGTACCAAGGTATTATTTCTATATTCCAGAATATTTTTTATATTTGCAAATTACTCAATTGGTTTGTAAAATTTTTCTGTTAATGGGGTTTTTTCTGAAGTTTGTTATTAAGAAAAACAAAAAAAATCAGTTTGGTTCCTGCATAATTTTTACTACAGAGAAACTAAATTAGAAAGATTAGGAACATTATTAAAATTATGAAAATATCAGTTCTGCATATTTTGAACTTTCCACCTCAATTTTAAGTTTTAACTGTGATAGAAGTATCGCAGAATGAATAAAGCCTAAAATAAAAATTTAGCTCAGAATATGAAACGTATTATTTTCTTTCTCTTCTAGCTACAGGTAACCTGTTAACTCATCTTCAGGTTGCAAGCTCCACAGTAGGTGACACATTTTTTTTCTTTCTCTGTTCGGCTATATGAAATATTTAATACATTCAGTGGGCTTAGATGTAATCTGATTTTGGATACTGTTTCATGACTGAGTTATAAGCTTATATAACTGCCAATGCTTAGTAAGTTCTATTTGCAACTCAGGTTTGGAATAAAACTAACCCTGTCACATGTGTAACAGACACCGACTGCTGTTATACTACTTATTGCTTAATGAGTCAGCTTCCTCTACAATCCCATGTTGTAAGTGATCAGCATAACCAATGCTTAAATATCCCTATTTTTTTTTACAAACATACTAAACTTTATAGACAAAGGTGTAGTATACATTTGTATGTAATGTTTTCATGCCCGTAAATTCCTGAATAGAAGAGGAAGGAGTTTAAGACAGAGGAGAGAGACATAGGAATACTCATTTGCCTTTACTCCCCCCTTCAGCTACCGATCAGAAGCATGTCAAGAGAAACTGAAAAAATGTAGGGGTTCAAGGCACACTTTGAGACTAATGTGAAAAGTCCTGGGAATCAATCATTAAGTCTATTTCTATGGTGGATGAAGAGGCCTCCTGTGAGAGAAATCTCCTGCCTGACAAAAGGGAAGTATTTATCACATAATCGGGCTGGGCTTGTAAACAAACAAACAAACAACAACAACAACAACAAAAAGCCTATGGTTTGGAAAGGATTGAAGTGATTCTGAGTGCAGTATATTTATTTCACAGATGCATCTCTAGGCCTGGTCCACCCACCCTCAATACAGTCATATGTGTGAGTGCTGTGGAAAGGGGAGCTATGCGACAAGCACTGTTTTAGTACCCTCTAATTAAGTATGTTTAAAAAGGAGAGAAGGGAAGAAACACGTTTCCATACTTTGCCACAGAACACCCTATACCCTTGGCACCTACAGGGCTTCAGTATATAACAGCTGTGCCCCCTCCCCACAGTATTCCCTAGGAGAGGGTTCAAAACAGGAAATGAGGAAAATCACCCATAGTCAGTACATGGAAGCTGGCACATTAGTTCATGGAATGTGTAAGACATTCCCTGAGACCCCTGGAAACATCTAAAGTAGGGGCTTTGAAAGGAGTTGGAGTCCTGAGAGTGAGCAAAATACAGGTGCACTGATGTGGATTGGGCCAGTATTTAAAAATCATATTGCCCAAGGACTCTGCACTTAAAAAATGTAAAATAGCTTTTGACTTTAGGTGCCTTATTAGTAGCACTACATATAGTCTCTAAATAAATTGCAAAGATGAGTTCAGACATCCTCTACACTGGAAGGGGAAAGTCATTCATAATAGCAGAGGCTAGAAATTATAAAATTTTAACTACAACTTAAATTCTAACAAACTGTGAGTTGATAGGCAAATATCCTGATAGGCATAAGCCCTTCCATTTCTCCCTTCTGCTGTTTCCACTTACTACTGAGCATCTTCTTTCAAATATTTCAAAATTTGTGCTTAAAAGATCAATTCTCAGTCAGTATGTAAGTTTCATCCTAGAAAATGTCAATGAGCTGAAGTTCACTAAGAAAACAACAAAGGGGAAAGCAGTAACTATGTTACCAAATGAGCAGATTTTTCTTCATTGTTTATGCATCACAAATTCACTTTCTGATGACTGTCACTGTTATCTGAAGGAATTTCTCCTAACAGACCATGTGCTTTTAACTACTTTTTTACATTTCTGCAATTACTCTACAATACTTCCAAAACTTTATTTCCTTTAAATGTTAATTGCACACTTAAAGGTTAGTTAAGTGGAGGTATTGAACCATAATGTCCTTTCCATCTTGCCAAAACATAACCTTTCCTTTTTGTATTCTATCTCATTAAGTCATTTTAGTAATAAGAGAGCCGAGTTAGGTTCACTATGATTAAGTCTAACATTCCCCACATATACAAGGACAATATTTCTTTTTAAAAGTATATTATCAATTATTTTAAAAGCATTATTATAGTATGTATATAATAATTTATACATATGATATATACATATGTTATTATTTTTATTTATGTGGACAAATATTTTATTTTTTAAAAATTCCAGATAAGCGATATTTCCCAAAGTCTTGGTAAAATCCTTGTGATCTTAACACAATCCTCATCCATTCTGCCTGGTTAAAAAACTAAATCCTTTATCTTTTATAATTTGTAATATGTTTTTCAACTTTTTTATGGCGTATGTATTTAATGTTCTGATAATATATTCATGTGTCCTTTTTCTGTGCTTTGAGTTAAATGGCAAAAACTCTAGTGCCAGGCCTGGTTCTATACTTATTTTGTGTTTCATCCATCCATTCGGCTAATATGTACTGGCTGCCAACTATGCGATTACCATCATGTTAAGCACTGGAGAGCCTGCCTTCACAAAGATTACAGGCCCAAAAGGGCCATATACACACCTGTCCACACAGTGAAACCATAATCAACATATGACTGACAATAATTTGTGTAGCATTTTATCCAAAACACATTTCATGTTAAGTGGTCATGCTACAATTCTCTTCTTTTGGTTTGAAATTCTTAACATTTTTATAACTTCTAAAATAGACTCCAACAGCCTACAATGCTGATTAGCTGAATGAAAATGCAGATGGAGCTTTTCTAGCCCTTTTCATAAAGCCACTTCTTACACACACACACACACACAAATTATTTCATAAAGGGATACACAAGCATAGAAAACCTGACGAGAACATTCAATCTTGGAAGTATAACAATTGTGTCTTACAAAGAGGCAGCCTTTAGAAACCTTTCCTACCTATTTACTCTTCAACTTGGCCCAGGTAGGAAAACTTTTATTAAAGAAATTCTTCTAAGTTCTGAGACTTCACAGTAATTCAGTTCCCTAGAAGGCTAATCGACTCCTCCAGGAAAATATCATCTCAGAACTAATAATACCAAATGAACAGCTCCAGCACTCACCATTCTTACCCATCTTCAAGTTCCATGTTGCTAACTGAAAGTCCTACCCAGCTGTCCCATCATTAACTCAAACTAAACAAATATAAAGGAGAATTCATCCTCATTCTGACCCCTCATCCCTACCTCTTATCAGCTTTTCCTAATAGCCCCATTCTGCCAATCAGACTGCATCTTATCCATCTTCTAAGCTTTCAAATTGGCGATTACCACTCAGTCACAAGTTCTGATGACTCTTCCCAGCAAAATCTCTTTTGCGTTTAAACTTTATTTTACATTATATAACCAAAAATCTAGGCCAGGGAAATCACATGGTATCTAAACACTTCCTAATTGAAGTTCAATTAAATTATTCAAAGTGTTCGAGCTCTGTAGTAGATTAATGGAAATCACAGACATATTTACAACTTCTATAATTATAAAAGAAAAAAATGCGACTACTTCGTACATAAAAAATTCAATTCCCACTGAAATCACAATCCTATTTGCAAAAAAAAATGTATTGCTTAATACAATAATTTATGATGTACAGTTAATCTAAATATAATTACTAAAAGTATTCCTTTGATGCTAATTATCTTCTATTTTGTTTATTCTACTTTGCACTCAAAAACAAAAATCAGAAATCATATTAAACCTAAAAGGTAATTTTAAGAATTAAAAAATATAGAACAGAATGACTCACTATAAATATTGAAAAGCATATGAGGCATATATGCCCATGTCTAAAGGTCCAAATGTAATATATTCTTCCTAAGTATAATACAAATGGTATCCATGTTATTAATATTCTTTTACAACTTATGCCTTTAATGTACTTTAAATTAACATATTTCAAATAAAACATAAAATATCTTATCATAAGAGGCCAAACTAATATTCTCAGGTACATAATAGAATAAATTCGTATTAGTTAAAATAGGTGAGAGATGTACAACATCCTGTTTATGCTACACTCTGCTTTCTTTAGATATCATCTTATCTGGAACATGACAAATGGCCACAAATACAAAGGTGCATTACTATATAATATTATATATAGATGTTTCTAAAGCTGAATCCTACCCAAAGAATCAAGATGCCTATCTGGGATAACTACAGAATTTGAAGAGTGCTAACAGCTTGTAAATGTTGAAATGAGAACAGTGCAATGTGCTTTATGCAGACTACTCTGAAGGACTATCTGGAAATTTCATGCAAGTGTACAGGGATGTAAGTAATGCTACACATAATCATTTCCACTTTAAAAAGTCAGTGCTTCTTTTCCATGATTTTTGTTTGGGTATATGAAATGAGGAAATTCTATGCAGACTATGAACACCAGCACACTAACAGAATGCCCGTATAATTTAATGCCACTACTCCTAGGCAGGTTCGAAGGTAGAAACAATTCACTATCTAGGAAAATAATCCACACAAACACAAGGTTGCTTCTATTTCCAAGATCATTATAGTACCAATAAGTCACTTTAACTAGTTCAAAAGATTTGTAATATAAACTGTCATACTTGATTGGCTAGACTTCAGTATTTACTTCTCTGTTTTCATATAAGTACTGGTTATAGATGCCTACATCCAAAACAAGCACAAAAGTATACAGTTATCCCTATATTAAAGGAACAGAAAGCCAATATGAAATAGCCATACTATACTGGATATTTTGTTATATCAGGTATCCATGTCAACCTCACGACATGTTTTTAAACTAAGCAGAAACAACATTTGGCATCTGTGGAACTTAAAATACACTGACCTGAACATGGTGGCAGATTAGCAGTATTCTAATATGTTTCTCCAGACTTCACAATTAGAGTCATTGAAAGGTACTTTAGAAAAGACTTCTTTTTCTAGATGGCTAGTTACGCTAGTCCATTGAAGAGTCCAATTGACTAGGTACTGCCAGTTTATAGAACACGTAAGTTTCTTTCAAAATGTCTTTAGATAAAAAGATAGTTACCCAGATATGAAGTAAAATTCCCATAGTTTACCCCCTCCACTAAAGGAAATAAAAAAGATAACATTAATCCAGACTGCCCTATCTACCAATCTCTATCTCCAGTGGTCTAAAGTTTTTAGCTTTAATGGGCCTCAAACATAGGATGGTATACAAAGCCTAGACCTTTCACAAGATGAGAGGCAGATTCAGTTCCTTATGTAAATCTAAAACTCTCACAGATAATATCTTCAGTGAATGGCTTACCTTAAAGAAAAAACAAAGCCTACTCACAAAGCAAAACAGTACTGAATCTCATCTGTTTTCCCATGACTCTGGAATTGGGGGTAAGGGGTTTATCCCCTATAACCCTCTAACCATAAAACAGCCTCGATGCAGATTGTGGCCAGAATTTAAATTACTCAGTTATAAAAAAAATGCTAAAAATTTAAACTTAAAGTGATTCCTCTTGGTACTGCTCCCAGACACCTGGCAGTGATTCATGCAAATTTCCAAGAAGAGTACCTTTAAACTTTGGTTTCAAAGTATTTCCACACATAATGATTCAGCAATCATTAGTTCACAATAAGAAATATGGAGAACACAGGAAGAAGCAAGCATTAGTAAGAGTCAATAAAAACAAAGAGAATTAAACTTATAAAGACATAAGACGTAATATTTGAAAAACAATGACTCTCTAGATATAAGAAATATAATTGACACTGGAAATCCACCAGAATTGGTAAAACAGAAGATTATGGACAAACCATAAACAATTAATAAATTGGAAGATAAGTGTGAAAAACACCTGTTGGAGTACAGTACATAAAGACAAAATGTGAAAGAGATGTAAAAACAAACAAATAAAACCCAGATCTGAATGAGAATATTTAAAATATTATCAATTGGATTTACAGAGAAAGGGAATATTTTAAATAAAAGTAGTTAATAATTTTCCAGAATTGATGAAACAGAACAATCTTTAAATTCAGGAAGCCCAATGAATCAGAATAAACAGAAGGATGAATAAAAAAATCTACAGCAAGACACATCATAATGAGACTATAGAACACCAAGGACAAAAGATCAAAAAATAGGATAAGCAGGTTACCACCAGGAAATGTTAATTTGAGTACAGCATGCCTAACAACAATCAAAGCCAAAATATGATGAAATAATTTGCTTATACTACTGAGGGAAAAGAATTTTCAAACTGGAATTATATACCCATTGAAAATACCTTTTAACAACAAGGGTGAAATAAATAGATCATCTAACAAATAAAAAATATTTACTATGAGCAGAATCTCACTACAGGTAATTTAAAAAGAAGTGTTTCAGTAAAAAGTAAAATGATCCTAAAGGTTCTGTCATGCGAAAAGGTATACACATAAGTTAAATATGTGAGTAAATCTCAGCAAATTGTATTAAATGGTAAACATAATGCCTAACTTAATTTTTAAAAATATGGAGCAACAGATAAATTAGGAAGTTGACAAGAAAGGTTTTTGAAAATCTTTAAAAGGGATATAAATAAACACACACATGCCATTTTCAAGGATAGAAAGAAACAAATATCACATGGATCTTAAAATACCCAAATTTGTCCAGGTTATTTCTGCAATTCCAATCAAATACCCTGACAAAATTTTTGTTATTGGAACTTAACGAGCTGATCAAATTTATGTGACTGAATGAAGAGAGAATAGGCAACACATTTCTGATGAACAAGAATGTGGATTGACTTCCCCTATCACATATAAAATCGTATAATTATATAATAATTAATGTGATATTGACATAGGGATAAACAAATGGGCCAATTAATCAAAATTTAAGCCCCCAAAACTGTCACACATACTTAGAAATATGATATATAATGGAAGCAACATTATAAAAATTAGGGGAAAGATGAATTATTTAAAAGGTAATGTTGGGAAAATAATTATATGTAAAAAAATTGAAATCGAAACTGTTCTTCACAGGGTACACGAAAATCAATTTTCGGTGCATTAAAGACTTAAAAGTAAATGACAGTCTCTTTAAAACTTTTTAGAGGAAATATAAGAATGCCTATATGACCTTAGATTAGAAAGAAGTTGTTTTAATCAGACATGAAAACAAAAAGTCCAAAAATAAGGCTGATGAATTATTGTAGGCAGCACATGTAAGGGTCTTGTTTTCATATCCATTCAGCCACCCTATGTCTTTTGATTGGCACATTTAATCCACACAGAGAAAGACAAATACCATATGATTTCACTTATATGTGGCATCTAAAAAATAAAATAAATGAACAAACAAAACAGGAACTCATAGATACAGAACATTTTGATGGTTGCCATATGGAAGTGGGGATTTGCGGAGATGGCTGAAAGTGGGGAAAGGATTAAGAAGTACAAATTGGGAGTTACAAAATAGCCATGAGGATCTAATGTATAGCACAGGAAATATAGTCAATAATATGTGACAAAATTATAAAGAAAAGCAAGGGGATGATGAACCCAAGATTCAGAAAAGTGGTTTCTTCTGGGAAGAAAGGGTAAACAAATGGGCTTCATAGACACTGGTGATGTGAGCATACATTGTTACATTTTATTAATACTAGGTATTGAACTGCATGCATACAGCCACATATCAGAGAAGTAGCCTAAATTATCCTTTTGTGAACTTATGCAATCTTCTGTCCTCAGGTATCCTTGATCACTCTGGTAGAGTTCATATTGCTGCTTTAAAACTTCAGTTTATTACAGGCTTCTTCTGTTCATTTGATTCAATTCAATATGATTTTTTCTATTGAGCCAGTCAGGGACATTTTTCAGCTGGTCATCAGCTGAAAAGTGACTCTTCACATTTGCAATGTCTAGACATACTATTCAGTTTACTTTTCCTCCATAGGCTAAGTAATAATCTCCAAGGTTTAAACTCATCTATTTCAAACATTTTTAAAAAGGAAAAATAATTGTTTTTTTTTTGTGGACCCTTTCAAATATCTCATCCATTTTTACAAGGAGAATTGTCGATTGAGTTTAAACAGAATGAGGTAAGAGACAATCAGAGGATCCTGAACGACTCTTATGTTTAAGGCATTAATTTGTATCACAAACTGAGAGGAGTTAGTTAAACAAAAATTAAAGAAATCATACGACAAATCACAAATTTTGTTTGAAATATTTCCCCCTCAAAGAACTATTCAAATTATCTATGAAAATAACCCTTAAAATATATTTGGACTGGAACACTGAGTTTCTAACAGATATAAAGCTAGTAACAGTCTCCCCTGCAATCCTTAAAAATTGTTTTCCCAACTAGCAACATGTGTTAATGTTTATTTGTAAATATTTGTTGAGCAAATTTAACCACTAAATATAAAGCAATGAATTAGATATGTAGAGAGGATCTGAATATATGCCAATGCCAAATCTCACAAAAACAAAATGATTATAAATCATCGCACACAAGACAATATATCCATATTGGGTAACCAAATACATTTGTTATCCCATGACTGTTTTTACTGTTATTCTTGTTGTTGTTGTTGTTGTTTAGATAGTTTATTGCTTTGGGGAATCTTGGCTTCACTTCAAATGCAGTCCCACTCCAACTAGTTACTCCTATGTGGCTGCTCATTCCATCATCAACTAATTACTTACCCTCTGAGGGTCTGCCCCTTTTATGACACTTGACACAATGGCCCTTATGAAGAGACCTGGGCATAAGATCAGATAAAGGGAGCCAATATGTTAAGGATCTAAGGAAAATATTAGTAAACGTTCCCAAACTCCTGTTTAGGAAAGCTCAACCCTTCACTAAACATGTGGCGTGTCCCTTGTCCAAAGGGGAAGCATATCTTAACACTATATGTATCCCATGCAGCAGCTGTTGTGTTTATACTATTTCGGATGTTCTTCATGGATTTATGGCAACCAATAACAAAAGCTTCCCTAGGTGTGATGCTGCTCATCATCAACAGACATTCTCTTCATCTCAAAGTAGTCAGAATTTTATTTTTTTAAATGATATACAACATAGAAGTTGTATAAAGGGGACATAGTACCTGCTCCCTTTGGATCTATGTGCCAAAATTACTGCTTGCATGCACTTATACAAATGGAGAACACCAATATTCTCGTGGCTGAGCCATGCTCCCCCAAAATAGGCAGCTGAGGCCCAGAGAAACTGTGTACAATAGGACAGTTTTTACCTCTAAGTGCAAAAGAATTTTTAGAGCAAAGTAATCTATGACAAATGTTTAGGACTGGCAGAAATGCCTACCACTAATCATAACTGTATATAAGTATTGTTTTGATACTGTATGAAATCCTTGTACTTACTTTCATAAATATCTTTGGTTCAATAAAGGAGGTTGGGGTGGCTCTTTTAATTCTCAGAAATCACTGAGATAACACACACCTAACCCATCAAAGGGAAATCCATAAATCGGACACACTAAGCTTAGCATGGACTGCCCACCCCCTCCATATAGCCCTGCAGAGAGAGTCAGTCTAATGCTTTCACAAGTCCTAATTTAAAATACCACCAAATCACATGATGTGATAATAACTATCATATAGACAGAACACTGTATCATGATCTGACTGGCCCTAAAAGAACTGAACGAATGACTAAAACAGACAATGCTTCTATAGCGTTCAAAATGTCAGTATCATATGCCAAGATCATTTTCAAAAACCATTCCAAAAAGCTATGAACAAATAGTACATATGAGCAGATGAAGAATGGAATGTCCATGGTGGTATAGAAAGTTAAGAGCATTTCTAAGAGAAGGAGAGGTTTATGTTTTGAAAGATATGAAAGACACCTAAGGGATAGAATGACATGTGAAAAGTCTGGGAGAAAAGCATAGGCAAGTCATGTACAGATTATTCAAAATCAAACTTTTAGAAATTCACCAAACCTTTGAGATTAACTAGAGTTCTCCTACAGTATTTGAAACAAACCAAGAAACAACAAACAAAAAAGAAACAAAAACAGATGACAGTCACTGTTATTGTTTCTTTAATGAAAAAAAAAATGCATTAATGCAGGAAAAAGAAAACCCAGTTGAATCTAGTAAAATACACTGAATTGGAGGGAGCCTAGAGAAAAAAAAGACCCACTAAGAAACAATAATAGTAAAATTCTTGAAGTTATGACAAATAAATCTAGTCCCGTGGCAATGGTAGGTCAGAAAGGATCTAATAAACCTTCAACAAAAAGATCAGTAAGAATACATGATAAGCTGGGATGAGTCTCTGGTGGGGTCAAAGAAGAAGAAGGAATGAGAAGAATTTTAGGAGATAAGGAAGGTATCTTATCTCCTAAAGGAATAAGAATATGAGTTCTATTTGGGATACTCTTTCAAGTGATGGTTGAATGTTCAAGTGGAGAATGACTAGAAAAGGTGAGAGGTTAGGGTTAAGTAAATTGCCAAGGGACTAATCTACATTTGTGTTCAATTTGTTTAGCATTTTATGGTTTGCAAGTTTTTCACATATGCTCATATTTAATCTTTATGATAACCCTGCATTATAAGTACACATCCCTACCCACCTTTTATAGGCAAGACATTTAAGGCTAAGAGAATATAAGTGACTTGCTCAACAAAGACTGCACGGTGTAAGTGACTGAAACCCAAACACAATGCTTTTTCTCTCACCACAATGGGAGCAGAATTTTAAGAATAAACCACTGAAGCACAGAAACTCCAAGGTGATTATATAGCAATTAGTCACAGCACTCAAGAAGAAAAATAGACACCTTATTTGCTTTTCCTGAGAAGCAACTAATTTTTCAACTGTATTCAATTATATGCATTAAATAAAAAATATAAATGAAGGCCAAAATATTTACTTATGTCTTTCTCAAAAAGCTTAAAGATTTGATTTCTTTAAAAAAGGTCCATCATTCTGAATCCTTCATACAGGATAAAATAAATGATGATCTTACTAGTATTTGAACTACACTTTCATTTTACTAAAACACTGCCAATGAATGTAGAAACAAAATCCAATGTCCCTTATATTGCATTAAGTAAAATTAAGTCTATTTCTTGACACATAATTATATATTTCACAACACAAATGATAATGAATGTCTTCTAACATGGAAAGAAGATATTTTAAAAAATAATTTAATTTGTACTCTGACATGTGATGACAGACATTAAACAAACTGTTTAATTAGTAAACATTTTGTGGCCACTTTTTATTCTTGTTGAGCAGGAAACTCCTGAATTTATTTCACCTATCTGCATACTACAGCAAGGAAAATACAGGTCAAATAATAGAGGTAAAAAAAAGAAGAAATAAATCAATGAAGTGGGCTTCTTATGAACTGAGTTATGATCCCAGATTGGCTCTGTGACATAAACCTCTTTAAGCCTCAGTTTCTCCTTCCATGAAATAAGATAATTTATAAAGTTTATTTTAGCCTAAACTTCAGATGGTCTCTAATTCTATGATCAAGATACAAAGGTAAAATTAAATTTGTGTACAATTAGTATAGTTTGGAATAGAACAGTCATACCTTAGGAAATACTTCATAAAAGACAGGGTACCACAATAGGAAGAAAAGGAAAAATAAAACTTTTAAAGCATTACACAAGGTAGAATTATCCCTACTATATCTACTCTCATCTATATGCTCTGTTACTGTTCCTGACAGGTTATCCTGCTTGCAACTTTCCTGTAAAGCCAGACTTATGCAGGCTATACCCCTCTACCAAGCATCCCATTTACTTGATGTCACAGAGTAATCCCAATCTATTATTTCTGGTCAACCAAAAACACTCCTGAAGCTATATTTTAGCACTGTCATCTAAGCTTGTTGGCCCCTCAATATTGAGTATCTTTTGTGATTATTAGAAAAAATACCCAAAGAAGATATATCATAACTAATGATTCAAAATGGATTGCACCATTTCTGATTAACTCTTTAACATGACACATTCTACTACCACCAAACCTTTGGACAAAGTCATGTTTGCAATTTCCGGTACTTTGATTTCTATAAAATGCTGTTCACTAATAATCAAATAAAATATAAATTTCATTAACAAATGTTGGTAATTTTATAAATTCATGATTGCATGTGTTGTTATATATTCTAACTGATTCTAAATATAAAATATGACTCAAAAATTACAACACCACAACCAGTGATGGTGACAAATGAATACTGGTATTAATCAAAAACAGACACAGAGGAGATAAAAATGAGCAGTCATCATATTTGTTTGGAACAAGTATGATTTTAACAATAGATTGAAAATAGCAAACAAGGGCCAAAGAAAACTTTAGTGAGGAAAGGTAACAGATTCCAACAAGCAGTGCAACAAAATAATTATTTATTCCACAATGATGAGAAATGGGAAAGAAATGTTTAATGATTGTTGCTGTCATTGCTAATGTTTCATTTTCCCAGAATTATAAAAATAAACGTAGTGAATACAAGTCGTTATTTAAGAGAAAAAAAATGTTTCCAAATTCTACAATACTAATGCCATGATAGCTTTAATTGATATACTTGTAGCCTTGTAGTGCACGAACACATGCAGACTCACAGCCTGCATAAAACACAGATGGTCGATAGCCACGTAAATAGATCAATGATTACAAAGATGGATTGAAGAGACAAAAAAGAGCTCACTATTACACATGCATGAACTTTCTGACTATAAGAATAATTATACTCTAGAACTGGTTAATTGAGGGAAGTTGAAGAGTCTTTTTTCCCTTCAGAATCAATAGATACCCATCTATCTTTGATGACTTAGGAGTAGTATTGTCTGGAATCAAGGGAATGGATTCAATGACCTTTGCTTCGTTCTAATCATTTTGTCAGAACCCAGCAATAAGTTATAGAGATCATATCATCTATTTTGAGATGTAAAATAGCATTTGGTTACCTGCAGACTCCACATATCAAGTCAATGTTGGATACTTGGAAGGATTTCAGAAAAGTAATACAGCCACTGTAAGTAGAAATTATGTGGGTGGGGAAGAAAGCTGGACTATTCTCATGTGCGTATCATAGAAAGACATCTATGGAGTTTCCAGGTATGAAGGAAGTACTTTAGAGTCGTATTTCACCGAGGGGGTATTAGTAAGTGAGATTAGTGCCCTTTATTTAATGAATGAATGAATGAATGAATGAATGAATGAAAGAAATATGTGTTTAAAATGAAAGAAAGTAAGAAAGCGATGGTAAGAAGAAAGAAGGAAGGAGGGACAGAAGAAAGGAGGGAGGGAAAGGAGGGAAGGGAGGGAGGGAGGGAGGGAGGGAGGAAGGAAGGAAGGAAGGAAGGGGAAAAAGAAAAGGTCAGAGAAAATGAAGCAGGTTGAGGGGAAGCAGAAAACGACACCAGACAGTTACATGACCAGCAGAAAGGCATCTTTTCCTTAAAAATAAGAGTGGCAGACACCAAAAGATAATAAATAGAATACTTGCTTAGGGAATACAGGTGTCTGGTATATATTGTGGCTTGTTTTAAGAAAGAACTGCAAGAAAATAACAACTACTTAAACTTAGTAAGTCACTGCCATTCAGAACATCAAACGTATTTCCCCTGATCTCATTCTCTCATTCATCACTACTTAAAATTCTCTCCTATGCTGGCTTTTGTGACACACCCCAGTACCTGTCACTGTTTCTGATAAGCTGGCTCCTTTTGTTCTGATTTATCTACCTACCAAAATCCATCCCCTCCACCTGTATGGTCTCCAGAAATACAGTTCTTAGCCTTCAGATGTCACTTTTTTCACTATCAACCTCAATAATTTATTTGGTCTTTATACTCCAACAATCACTTCTTTACAAATGACTCCAAAAATCCTTATTTTCAGTCCTACTCTCTACTCTGACTTCCAATACACATTCTAATGTAATATATTTATAAGAGTTTTCACCTCTGCCCTGGAAGTATTTTCTCTCCAAGTTGCTTTGCCTCTTTAATTAGTAGTACAACCATTTGATCTATCACCAAGATTTTTCAATGAATCATTTTTCTAACTTCTTATTTACCCACCTTCCCTCTTTTCTCCACTGCCAATGTATTCCGGGGCTTTACTGTGTCTTATATTTGAAATTACACTTAACTTTCTATCTCTAATCTCTTTTGGTCAAGCCATTTCGGCATACTGCAGCTACATTAATCTTCCTAAACATCTGATCATGCCCAAACACAGCAGCTTGGTATTCAAGTTGTCTATCAGGTATCAAAAAGCCTGATGCTTATAGGGGCTAGGAATGAATCAAAGTGGGTAAATTATAGTGGTGAGGGGCGGAGGGGGAGTTGGGCCTGAGGCAAATGGACAGTATGTGACATTCACTTCTACTGTTTACACACGGCAAAGGCCAAAGAAAATGT
Source organism: Rousettus aegyptiacus (assembly GCF_014176215.1). Lineage (NCBI taxonomy): Eukaryota > Metazoa > Chordata > Mammalia > Chiroptera > Pteropodidae > Rousettus > Rousettus aegyptiacus. The sequence goes on along the minus strand of NW_023416312.1, from coordinate 55,054,509 downwards.
ATTATGGGTCATTCAAAAATTCTTGTTCTCTATGCCTCTATAATATGACCCTGACAAATATTTTATACACTTTCTCTTTATTGCTACCCTACGTGTATTCTGAGCTGTATCAGAATACAGATATTTTCATTTATATGCCTCAAGCCTTTGTCTACTATTCCCATTCCCTAGCCCTCTCGATCTGAATCTTAATAGTGCTTCAAAGTCCAGATCAAATTCTACTTGTTGCAGGAAGACAACCACAGCCCACCCTAGCCTTTATTTTTAGAGTAGTTTTAGGTTCACAGGAAAATTGAGCAGAAAGTACAGAGAGTTCCCACGTATCTCCTGCCCTCATATGTATAGGCTCCTCCGCTATCGACATCCCTCACTAGAGTAGTACATTTGTAACAATTCATGAACCTACAATGACATGTTGATACTGCCCGAAGTCCATAATTTACATTGGGGTTCACTCTTCCTGTACCTTCTATAGGTTTTGAAAAATGTATGAAATGTATCCACCATTACAGTACCATACAGAATAATTTCACTGCCCTAAAAATCCTCCATGCTCTGCCTATTCATCCTTCCCTCCCCACTAATGACTGGCAACAACTGATAATTTTACCATTACAATATTTTTAAGGGAACCTTCTAAGTCATTTAACTGAGAAACTTCTTTTCTCAAACTTTTTTTTAGTTTTCCTGAGTTACATAACATTACATGAATTTAAGATGCACAACATGATAACTCGATAAACATATATATTGCAAAATGATTTAACACGATAAGATTAGATTACACATCCTTCACCTCTCATAGACATATATATATATATATGTGTGTGTGTGTGTGTGTGTGTATATATATATATATATATATATATATATATATATATATATTCTAGTAAGGACTTTTAAGACTTACTTTCTTAGCTCCTTTCAAATATTTCAATACTGTATTATTAACTATAGCCACCATATGCTAATACATTATATACTCAGGACTTATTCATCTTATAGCTGGAAGTTGTATCTTTGGGTCACTTTCACCTATTATTCCTTTCTCTCCACCCTTGCAAACCACCAATCTATCTCTGTTCCTGAAAGTTTGTATTTTTAGTTCCACATGTAGTGAGATCACATAGCATTTGTCTTACTCTGTCTTGACTTCTTTCACCTAAAATAAAGCCCTAAATGTCCATTTTTGTCAAAAATGGTGGGATTTCCTTCTATTTTATGGCTGAATAATAATCCATTTTGTGTGTGTGTGTGTGTGTGTGAGAGAGAGAGAGAGAGAGAGAGAGAGAGAGAGAGAGAGAGAGAGAGAGAGAGAGAGAGAGAGAGAGAGAAACTTTACCCATTCATCAATTGATGGACAGTCAAGTTATTTCCATGTTCTGGCTATTGTAAAAAAAAATTACTGCAATGAACTTGGGCATCCAGACAGCTCTTTGATACAGTGCTTTTATTTCCTTCAGATATATAGCCAGAAGTATGTTTTGCTGGATCATATGATAGTTCTATTTTAATTTTCTGAGGGATCTCCATACTGCTTTCTATAATACCTATATCAATTTACAATCCCACCAATTGTACAAGGGTTCCCTTTTCTCCACATCCTTGCAAACACTGGTTATCTCTTGTCTTTTTGATAATAGCTATTCTAACAGGTATGAGGTGATACCTCACTGTAGATGTGATTTACATTTCTCTGATGATTAGTAATATTGAGCACATTTCATATTACTGTTGGCCATTGGAATGTCTCCTTTGGAAAAATGTCTATTCAAGTCCTTTGCCCATTTTTAATCAGATTATTTGGTTTTCTGTTCTTGATGCTATGAGTTCCTTATATATATTGGATATTAGCCCTTTATCAGATATGTGGTTTGCAAATGTTTTCTCCCATACTGTAGGTTGCCTTTTCACTCTGTTGATTATTTCCTGTGACAGAAGGCTTTTAGTTTGATGTAGTCCTGATTGCTTGTTTTTGCTTTTGTTCCTTATGATTTTAGTGTCATATCTAAAAATTAATTGCCAAGACCAATATCAAACATCTTTTTTCCGTTTCCTTCTAGGGATTTTATGGTTTCAGGTCATGCATTTAAGTCTTTAATCCATTTCAAGTTAATTTTTTAAGGGGTGTGAGAGAGGGGTCCAGTTTCATTCTTTTGCATGTAAATATACAATTTACCCAACACCATTTATTGAAGAGACTTTACTTTTTTCCCATTCGGTATTCCTGGCTCCCTTATCAAATAATAGTTGACCTTACATGAATAGGTTTACTTCTGGGATCTTGACTCTGTTCCATTGCTCTATGTACCATACGGTTTTGATTATTATATATATATTTTTTAATATAGTTTGATATCAGAAAGTGTAATGACTCCATCTTTGTTCTTTCTTGGAATTCTTTTGGCTATTCACTATCTTTTTTAGTTCCATATGAATTTTAGGAGCTTTTCTATTTCTGTAAAAAATACTAATAGATTCTTGATAGAAATCACATTGAATCTATAGGTGATTTGTGGGAGTATGGATGTTTCAAGAAAATTAATTATAATCCATGAACATGAAATATCTTTCCACTTAATTGTATTCTTAGAATTCACCATTGAAACCATCTGAACCTAGACATTTCTTTGAGAGGTTTTTGGTCACTGCTTTAATCCCCTTAGTCATTATTGTTCTGTTCATATTTTCTATTCATGATTCATTCTTAGTAGGTTGCATGTTACTAGAAATTGATCCATTTCATCTAGGTTACCCAATAAAGTGGCATATAATTTTTATATTGGTCTCACAACCTTCTGTATTTCCGTAGCATCACTTGTAATGTCCTTTTCATTTATAACTTTATTTGTGTGGGTCCTCTTTCTTCTTGCTTAGTCAAGCTAAAGGCATAAGAATTTAATCTGTTTTTTAAAAAATGGCTCATAGTTTTGTTAATCTTTTCTATTGTTGTTCTGTTCTCTATTTCATTTAACTCTGTTGTCTAAATTTTATTATTTCCTTCCTTCTGCCAACTTTGGGCTTATTTTTTCTTATTCTTTGGGGCATAAAGTTAGGTCAAAATCTCTTTCTTCCCTTGACATGTTTATCCCTACAAACTTCCTAGTTAGAATTGATTTTATTCCATTTAATAAGTTTTGGTATATGTGTTTCCATTTTCATTTTTCTCAGGAGATTATATATATATGTATATATATATGTATATATATATATACATATATATATATATATATATATATATATATATATATATTCCCTTTTCTTTTCTTCTTTGATTCATTAGTTGTTCAGGAGTGCATTGCTTAATTTCCAGGTATCAGTGCATTTCCAAGCTTTCCTCCTGTTATTAATTTTTTTTCCATACCACTGTGGTCAGAAAAGATCTTTGGTAAAATTTCAATCTTCTTAAACTTCTTAAACTTTTTTCAATCTTCTTAAACTTACTAAGACTTCTCTGTTACCTATCATATGACCAATCTTAGAGAAAGGTCTGTGCACACTTGAGAAGAATGTGTATTCTGCCCATCAGTTAGATGGACTGTTCTGCATATATCCATTAGGCTATTCAAATCTACTACTTCCTTGTTCATTCTCTGTTTGATCTACCCATTGTTGAAAGTGGATATTGAAGTCCCCAACTATTAATTTATTGTTTATTCATCCTTTTAATTTTGTTAGTATTTACTTTATATATTTAGGTGTTCCATTGTTGGGTTCATAAATATTTGACAATTGTTATATATTCCTGACATAACAATTGTTTTCACACTTTCTTTTTCTTTTTTGCTTAAAGTCCATTGTCTGATATAAGTATAGCAACCCCTGATTTCCTTTGGTTACCCTTTGCTTAAAATATCTTTTTCCAGTCCTTCACTCTTAACCTATGTGTGTCCTTAAAGGTAAGCAAGGCACTTGTAGACAGTGTATCTTTGGATCTTGTTTTTATTTATTGATTTTTTTTTTTTTTACAATTTAGCCATTCTATGCCTTTTGATTACAGAATTTAATCTATTTATCTTTAAAGTAATTACTTTTAGGTAGAACTTTGCTATTGCCTTTTGCTAATTGTTGTTTTGTAGACCCTGTGTTCCCTGTTTCCTCTATTGCTCTTATCCTTTGTAATTTGACTATTTTCTACAACAGTATGTTTCGATCCTTTCATCATATCTTTTGTGTGCCTACTACAGGCTTTTCCTTTATAGTTACCATAAGGCTTATATAAACTATATTTAAAACATCCTATTTTAAGCTGATAACTTCAAAAGCATACAAAAACATTATAATTTTGTTTCATTCCACCTCATATTTTAGGTTAATTAAGGTTACTGATGTTATAATTTATGGTTATGCTTAACAGATTCATTTTTCAACTTTTAAATTAGAGCTGCTGGTGAATTACACACCACCATTACAATATTAGAGACTTTGACCGAATGTATACATCTCATTGCCAGTGAGATTTACACATTCATAGTTTGCTATAATTTAAATTAGCATTTTTTCATTTCAGTTTGAAATACACTTTTTAGCATGTCTTATATAGCAGGTCTAGTTGTGATGAACTCTCTCTGCTTTTGTTTGAGAAAAGCTTTACATTTTCTTCTTTTCTGAAGGACAGGTTTTACAGGTACAGTGGGCTTGGTTGACAGGGTTTTTTCTTCTTCACTATTTTAAATATATAATCATGCAATCTCCTGGCCTGCACTGTTTCGCTTGAGAAATCTGTTGATAGCCTTGTAGGCTTTTGTCACTCTTTTTCATTCTTTATCCTTTTTATTCCTGTGACTGGATAATTTCAAATGACTCATCTTCCAATTCACATATTCTTTTTTCCACTTGATCAATTATGGCATTAAATCTCTCTACTGAATTCTTCAGTTCAATCATTGTATTCTTCAGCTCTAGGATTTCTGTTGGGCTTTTTTTATGGTTACTATTTCTTTGTTGAACTTCTTGTTTTGTTCAAAAAAAGTTTTACCAATTTTGTTTAGTTGTTTGTGTGTCCCTATAGTTCACCGAACTTCTTTAAGAGGATTATTCTGAATTCTATTTCAGAAACTTCATAGATCAACATTTTGTTAGAGTCAGTTATTGGAGATTTATTATTTTCCTTTGGTTATATCATTTTTACCTGATTCTTTGGAGATTCTTGATTTCTTGATTACTTGCATTTGTATCTATGCATCTGAGTAAGTGGACACCTCTTTCAGAATTGACATGCTTGTTTCAGCAGATAAAGATCTTCACTTGTCAACTCACCCTGGGATGTGTCAGCTGGTAGTGAGTGCCTTTGACACTTTCAGGGTATCTAGCAGGGTGAGGCCATTACCTGTTATCTGAAGTCAGAGGGGCTGCCACTGGTTGGGCTCTATGGTTGGGTGATCATTCTGGCTGGGATCCACATTCAAGCGGAGCCACTGGGTGGACTCCCTGATGACGTGGGGCTACTGGCTGTGCTCTTTGGTCAGGTGGGGCCCTTAGCTTGGTTCTGCAATCAACTCTGGTCAGTCGAGATCACAAGCTGTGTTTATTGGCAGGATGGTTCACTGGATGGATTCTGCAATTGGGCAGAGTTATGGGCTGGGCTCTGCCATTGTTCCTGGTCAACTCAGGTTTCAGGCTGTGCTCCTAGAGCAAATGGTGCTTCTGGCTAGAATATGTTCACTTGGGGCTGCTGTGGCTTGCTACTGAGCAGGCCTTAAGGGTGGACTTCATAATCAGGTAAGCCACTGGCTGTGCTCCACTGCTGAGCAAAGTCACTGACTGAGCTCTCTGGTGCAGGGGCCTTCAACTTTATCTCAAAGTTCGGTGGGGCTAGAGACTGTGCTCTGTGGTCTAGCATAATCTAGGTTACTGATTCAGGAGGAGTCACAGGCTGTGCTCCACCATTGGGTGGGGAAATTGTGCTCACTTGCTTGGGCAAGGCCACAGACTGTGTTCAGCAATCATATAGGGTCATAGGCTATTCTCTGCTGCTGGGCAAGGCTAGAGGCTGAACTCTATGGCTTGCTGTTACTGTAATTTGGGCTCTGAGGATGCCCATTATCACTGTTTTGGTCCCCTGGTTATGGAGGGCCAGAGTATGTTCAACCACTGGGCAGGGCTGTAGGATGGGCTCCAAAGCCGCCTGGGTTCTCTGGGCAGGTTTCTTGGACAGGTGAGACTAGAGGATACACTCAGCATTTGTACAGGGCTGCAAATTTTGCTTTTTTACAGGGAAGTAGAATAGTTTTCATGGCTGGTATACCATCTTGACTGGGAACCTAAATCTGGCAGAACCGGCACCTAAACTCCCTGGCAAGTTAGGAACCCCAATTTGGCTCTGAAGATGGGCAGAGCCACTGGCTTGGATCTCTTCTCAGGCAGTGCTAAAAGCAAGAGTGTGGTCTGCCAAGATCTGAGGGTAGGCCCCCCTTTCTTCATCTCTATCTGACTCCCAGTGCTCAAGCCCCACAGATTCCCACAGGGAATCTCCATGAGGTGATGAGCCTTACAGGAAGCATCTCACAAGACTGGGATAGCTGGATATTGACCTATGGTTCTCTTTTCCCAATGAAGAAGCCATATTCCCAGGGTGGCCCCTTCAATGATGTGCTGTGCCTGAAAGGCAAAGAGCAATATATTCAGAACAAAGCTATTCTTCTTACCCTTCTAATGTGGTCCTTCATCTCTGTGGTTTAGGAGGGTGCTTTAGAAACACCCCTGGGTCTGGTATTTTTATAATGATGCCCTTTCTATGGATAGTTGTGAGGGAGAACTGAAGCTGAAAAGACTTATTTCCACCATCCTGATAGGGAAACTTTTCTGTACTAGTTTCTGGCCTTTTTGTTTGTGCCATGAACCCTTTAATACATAGAATACGAAAGCAACCAGTTATATTGAAATAGTCATCAACATATTTACAAACATAAATTGTGATGTAATAGATATGATTCTTGATTAAAGCATTTAAAAATCAGATATAGTAGCAGCTTTAATAACTGGTGTGATTTTGAAATAGTAATGACAATAAGCAATATGTCAAGATAGCTACCACAAATTTAATGCGATATGAAAATGTTTATTATTTCTGTTAGTGACAAAGTTAGAGGTACTGTTAAGATTAGTTTGGTTACTGCCTGCATTGCTAATCAAATTCAATGCCAAATATTAGTAAGAAGTTAAAGAATGTAAGATGTAGTATTTTTCACATCTAATTTCGGAAGCCCCTAAATTTTCTCCATGGGTCCCCAAGGGGGGCTTTGAACCCCTAATTATCAATCTCTGCTTTACACATATCTTTGTAAATTATTCTGCAGTAATATTATACTGCCTTCTATGTTAATCAACTTTTTTTCTGTATATCTTTTGTGAATATGACCATAAACTTCGTACCAATATGAACTTCCTCAGCATTTAAGAATCATTTGTATGTACTCATGTTCTAAAATAGAACGCACTTTTATTTTTCCCTTAAGACTTGAACCACTTTTTTGAAATTGTTAGTTTCATTTCTTTTTCAATGTTCTATATGTGTATCTACAAATATTTCATTTTTACCACTGATACTCTAAAAACAGTTAAACAGTGTTATATTCATCTCTTAATAGAAAGAAATTACACTGAAGCAGATTTTCAAAGCTAAAAAAATGATGCAAAGAATCACCTAAATTTAGTATTCATTATTTGGAAGTAACTCATGACTGCATATATTAAAAGCTCCTTAACAATCTCAAGATATGATGTACTTTTTAAATGTTACTATGTGCTCCTGTAAATAGTTTAGGACATTTCAACTCCTTCCACATAGTAAACTGAGTTTCTACCTTAAATATAGATATTGTGAAATAAAGGAGTCATTAGTATTTTTATTTATTAATAACCTTAACATTTGGCCTTGATCTTGATCGATTATTTTTTTTTCAATGAGACATTTATCCTGCTAAATAACTACAACTTATTAGTTGTCTGGTCAGGAAGAGTCTGTTGGCCCATACTAGGAGAGATAATACTGGTGTTAATTCAAGTCTCGGGAAAGCAATGAGTCCTTAATTATTTTTTTGTTTGTTTTTGTTTTTGTCGTTATGAGGAAACAACAGTACCACATAAGCAACAAAGTATGTTTATGCATGGATGGAGTTTAGCACTGTAATGAAATAGAGCTTACAACAAAGTTAATCTGATGATACATATTTAATAATATGCATTATCGATGTGCTACATGGTAATTAGACATAAATGGCAAACAGCTCCTATGAATGGCAAATTGATGTTACTTTTACATCACTAAAACAAACGTTTCTGGGATGGGAGGAAGAAAGAGGTGCTGGTAATTTCAGTTTTCTATTGCCTGAGGGTACAAGTACTCCTCTGGTGCTGGGAAATCAAATAACTGTTTCAACCCAGGACCTTTCTCCTTACCAGAAGATAGTCAGACATTTGATTTGTCTGGATAAATGCAGTATTAACTTCAATAACTCAGGTGAGTTACTCACCAGTTGTGCCTTGTACCCAAGCAGCACAATTCCAATCATGCATGCTATTAAATTGCATGTTAAGCTGTTTTCTCCTACAAGCAGAACTAAGAAAAATGAGTTTTGATTGAGAAGGGTAAGTAAGAAATGAGAGGAAATTTTAGATATTGAGAAGGAAAGTAGGCTGATGTAGGGGGGGAAAGGCCTCAGTGTTACGCTTTCAACAAAAAGCAGCAACAAAGTTGGTGGGGCAAGGGGTAAAACACAGAGATATGTGACAAAAAGAAAGAGAAAGGCTTAGAAAAGGGAAGAGAGGTCTAGAAGAGAGGAAGAGATGAGGGAAACCCAGGTAAACCCATACATAGCAAAGAGTGATGCAGGGAAGCATAAGGGTGTAACATGCACAAAAGGAGCCTGGCAGGATCTACTTTGGGATTCTCCTTCATTCACCTTCCCAGAGTACAATCCAAAGCTTAGCATAATAATGTGATTTCACAAGCAGCTGTTTTGTCTGAATAGTGGAGAAGATTAAACCAGCAAATTCCAGAATCTAGGCATAATTTACTGCCATCTCTAAATTGTAAGCAATTCATTCCACCCAACTGGACCAAGATTACCCAATTTAAATAGAGAAACAAATATATATTGTTTATGCTACAAGATAAAGTGAAACATTAAAAAGAATCCCAGGTAATACATTTCTATATACACATTTTAAAATCTTGTTGCATATTAGAGGAGCAGTCATAATGAGAATCTTTCTCTTTTTACATTCCCTAAAGAGCTGGAAACATGACTTAAAAAATAAGTTTTTAATGTTACTGAGAAATAAATACCACAGCAGCATTGTGCACATTTATATTCTTATTTATTTACCAAGGCATACAAAAGAAAAACTAGTTTTAAAGGGTAAAATAAATGGCTATATCGATTAATTCTTCAAAATATGGTTCTATTTTCTATAATTTGATTATACAGAAAAGACTAGGAAGCTTAAATTATTGAGTATAGATCAGAAATTTGTTTGCCTTATTGTAGTTTAAATTTAAACCATCCGATTGAAAAAAAAGAGAAAACTAAATCACATTTAGCTTCATGCCTTGGTCATTCTGACTACTGTACAAAGAATCCTGGGACTATAAGGCGCAGGACAAATGTGATCAGCTCTCCATTTCAACTCAGAGAACTATGGACTTGCCAGTTGCACAGAGAAAAACTTAAAGAAAAAAACCACCACAGGGGAATTCTTATCAAAGCGTAATTCTTATTGAGATTAATATAGGTGATATTAAAATAATGAGCCTATATAAACTCATTAAACCTTAATAAATGGTCTTAATAAATATGTCTAGATTTAAAACATATACATGAGGTAAACTGCAATGCAAGCTTACACTACAAAATGGAGGAACTGTAAACAATAATATAAACAGAGCCACTTTAAAACGGAGCCAGGGCTGCCGTGCCAAAGGAACCACCTTGCACGTCCTATGTTTCAAATATTCGAAATGTTAAAACAAGGCAAAATAAGCTTTAAACTGGAGCTAAGTGACCTTGTGCCTCACAAAAGAACTGTTTGCAAAGATAATGAGAAAGCAATTATTATTACTACTGGACTGATGATTACTGGACAAAAAATTTTAAAAGATTATTTGGAATTAACATTGCTGTTATCTGCACCAATAGAAATGCCTTCCGTCTACTAGTGTAATTGTTTCATTTCTTTCTCATAAATATCCATTGCCTTTGTCTCGTAATCGGAAAATTATTTGGGCTTCTCCCTGAATAGCTATTCTTAGAGATCTCAAATAAACTTGTTGCCTCTCACTTTGAAAGGCTTTCTTTTATTTTTAGGTTAACAGAACTTCCATCCTGACACAGCCTGGTCAAATGACAAACACGGGTTCTCTGAGATTTAGAGACCGAGGAAGATATGGCAAAATTATTACAGCATAAATCAGTCAGTCTCCTTAAAATCAAAGCAAATTACATGGCTAAAAACAAACAACAGCAACAAAAAAACTACAATGGCTGACTATGCCTTTCCATGAAAAATCCCTATAGTGTTTCTTTATAGAAATTAAAAGACATACAAAAAATTCTAACAATATGTTAGATCTTGTATAGTGCTTTATTTCAGAAAGCGCTTTATTTGGTTTAATCATCACAGTGACCCTGTGATCTCAGATGAGGACTCGGAGGTGCAGTAAGCTGAAATAGTTTTCCCATAGGAAGCAGAATAATAGAAGAGAGAGAGTGATGCCTTTAGAGTCATGATAGACCTTGTTCTGTATCCCAGCTCCGTTACACTGCCACTTACCAGCTATGTGACATTGAGCAGTCTCGCAAAAACTATTTCCTTATTTGTAAAATGAAGACATTAGTTCTTATCTCATAGGATTGTTGTATAATTTAATGAAATAAAATAGAAAAAGAGCTTAGCATAATCACCAGCACATGTTAAGTACCTAACAAAGGGTAAATTTGTCATTTACCTGTCGATCTTGAGCAAGCTTTTTACCCTGTTGGACTCTCCATTTCTATATACATAAAATGATAATAACAATATGTACTTTACAGTCATTGTTATGATGAAATAAATACATGTAGTTTTCTGTACAGTGAATGACGGGAAATGATATGTCTACATATGCAAAAACTTAAAAAAAGAACATATTTCTAATAAATAGAGCTAGAACCTGGATCGTGTATGTTCAGTCCTCTATCAACACAGCTAGATTCTCCTGATTCTATTATCCAAATATAGAACATTTTTTTTATAACTACATTCTCAAGATAGTAATCTGGAAATACCTGTCCAAAGGAATTTTAAAAGGAAAACATGCAAGTTACCTGAATTAAGGCCTCACTCAACATGTCTTCATTGACCTCCAGAATAGCATTTTTTATATCTTCATATGGCATACGATATGATCCTAGGAAGATGGCTAAAATAAAAATTGAGTTCGTTACAAATAGAACAGCATCAAAATTTTAAATACTTAAGTAATACCTAATTCCCATTTCACAGACTCAAAACATGAAACCTCTGTCACTAAGTTATGGAGTTATAAACAAAAATGTTTCTCATTTGATGGACTACATTACTCAGGTAGGTGAAATGGCCTGCTATCACAGGCTCAAATGTTTACAGTTCATGTATATTTATACACCAAATAAAATTCCTACTAATAGCACTGATGACTCTGTGTTTATGCATTTTACATTGAGCTGATACAAAACAATCCATGAAAAGTTAAAGATTTGATTCCCAGTTGCCCTTTTAATTCAATGTAAAATTTAGTGTGGAGATTGTGAGATGCATCTAACAGAGTACTACTCAGGAATGACAATAAAGTAACCGAATATGAAAAAAAGCATATCAATCCACTTTGCAGTTTTCCGATATAAGAAAGAATTAGTGTCTGAATCATCAATATCTGAATCATTTCTGCTGACATTCACATGATGTACTATTAGTTGCTTTATATGTTGAATCACGATTTCCATCCTCAACTTTTCCTTAATTAAATATATCCTACGTCACATTGGAATCATTTAACAAATTATACCTAGAAAAGCTTACATATACTCAGAAAGTATTCAACAATACGTTCTGCTTTAATCTCCACTAAACATACTTTTTAAAGAAAGTTTGTGTGTTCTTACTACCAGAACATGAATATATTCCTAAGAAATCGTTTCATGAAAAGATTTATATGACTTCACTGGCACCTAAAGACAAAAACATCCTTACTATCTAGGCAAATGATTACCAAGATGGAAACACCAAATGAGATCTCCATAAATGAAATAAATAATGTTGACAAATATCAACTAGCAATTAAGAGCACACTGTGTTTTTTTAAAAGATACTGAACATTCACTTCATAAAGAAAATGTAGGGTCAGGTAAGCAATGTACATATTCACAACAGCTATTAAGAGACTGCTTTTCTGACAGCAATTTTCCTACTGACAAGAGAATGATGAGGTATTTTAATCTGATCCCCCATAGCATATTCTTTAACAAAATAAACTCTTATGGTATCTCTTTGCGTAACAAGAAATGCTTGATGTGATATAATTTCTCATGCACAGTGTTTCAGTATCTTCAGAATACAAAAACAGTCTACTGTGGAGACAAAAAATGCTGAATTCAATACAGAGGGGAGAATCTGTCAAAGTAAAACTTAAGGCCTACTTAAACAAAGATGGGTTTAACTGTCCAAGTTGCTTTAGCAAAAGCATACTTAATGGCTGACTGGTTTGTTAAAAGTTTTAAGGTTCAGTAACCACTTTTAAAGTGCAGTGGTTAACAATTTAACTAGCTCACAACACAATTACTTCAAATACAAAGGAACAGCAGTAAAAGGATTTGCCAAATGTGACTAGTGAATGTTCTAAAACTATCACTCCCATGCCTGGGCGGGAGGAAAAACAGAAACACTCTTTTCAACTCGGTGTCTGTGTCCTCTAACAACGCCTAATTATCAGTACTTTTCAAAGCTTTATTATTCATAAATTTCATCTGATCTAACCAAGGCTAAATTAAGATTATCTCCATTCTGGATAAATGACAAAAAGGCAAATCAAATCATGTATACAGAGAATTTTGTTTCTAGCAGAGGTTAAATATACCTGTTCAAAGAAGTTACAACTCTGTTTAAATACATTCAACAACCCACTCTCACCACCACCATGACCACCATCCATCCCCTAGGCAGCAATTATCACATACACAGATTCTGGGCTGTTTTGGGATTTAAAACTCTTAACTCTTTCACTCTCTTCTTTGCAGGCAGGGTCTTCTTTTCTTCTGAATCTTCTGCCTTCTTTTGAACTGAAAGAAAAATGTTGGTTCATAAACAATAATGGTACTAATCCAAATGCATGCAGTAACATTAGTTAAGTCATATTAACATCATTAATAAAAGCCGTGCCAAAATCAATAAATGTGTTCATTTCATTAGTTTGAGGGAGAGGATAAACATAAAAATATAGACCTGTTTAGAGGTTTCTCTACAAATTAAATATCAGCATTTAAGCAAAAAAGATAAGCCAAATAGAACCAAAAATCAATTGCTACTTCTTAACTAACGTGCAACATTAATTAATTACCCCTTTACCAGGTATCTGAAAGAAGCACTGGAATTAAATATAAAGTAAAATCTCCCTAATTTAGACTAATTGAAGAAAAAGACATGCATTTATCCTAAATGATTTTAAAACTTAGGCATGTCATTAATTCAGTGAAATTGCTTTAAAGTACCTTAGGTAACTTTAACTGCTAAACAGGTCGCCCTATAAAAATTCCTGCTGAGACTGCTTAGAAGAATAGGTATAAACCATTTGCAAGATGCACAACAGTAGCATCCATTGTATACACATAATTAATGAACCTCAGAGATGCGGTCTTTTGAGTTAGACTTGTCTCCCTCACCTTTTTTTAGTACTATTTACTTTCTTTGAACAACAAAAAAAAGAAGATATAATTATGCTGTATTCAGAAGGTAACCCTCTAGTTTGATACAGTAAAAATGACCTGAAACGGTGAGGAGTGGCAATGCTAGAGTGGTTTTAGTTCCCCATTACCCCCATCAGCCCTCCCTCGAATAAGCTATCCCCGAAAACAAAGTGAAAAATAATATGGCTGTCTGCTATGAAAATGAAGCTTCATATCAAATCTTTAAACTCCTCCACTGTACTCATATGTTGGTAGCTTATCTCCTCTAATATAACAATAGGACTGTAGGTATGGGACCATAAAAAAATTGAGAAAAGCCAATATTTTTTTCAATCAAGTAGAGTGACAATGCTCTTGCCTCCATACTCATGCTCCTAAACTTCAATCACTGAATCATATGGCCATAATTCTGCTGCTTATTATTTTTAAAATTATAACTTCACTTTCAGGCAATAATTATTTTGATTATTTTAATTTATCTGACCTTTGTTAAGGAGATTGCAAATGAGTTATTGATTTACTTTAGAGGAAAATCAACACACAATCACAGTATAGTTTTGCTAAGCTATGTGTCCAAAGATGTTAGCATCTGGAAAACTTTCTATACGTGTTACAGAATGCATCAGAATACTGCAAGTCCATTAAGACTCCCTTTGTTTTAACGGTGCAAAATATATGTAAATTAAATAAACTTACTATAAACATAACAGATAAAATAAATTGTCTGAATCCCTAAAGTCCTAACACTTCTAAGCATTACCAGTATGACCAATCTAAAGCGATGCAGAGTTAGCAGACTAGATAGTAATTACTTTGAAAATCATAACCTTATGACAGGTAACAAGTAGTTTGCCATGTTTACTCAACACTGTAGAGTTATTGCTACTACTGGAAAAAAAATGACTTTTAATGTATTTCTTTTAAAATCATCAAAGATGTTATTCAAAGGATCTTTCTAAGAGCATAACTTCTTTCCTATCCAATAATTAGCATTTTCATTTATTCTAATTTTCAAGCTATTTCCAGCTTAAGACAACTCTACATAAAGAAATGACAGTCAATAAAAATAAAAATAATTATCTAAATAGTATTAAAATTACTTCTAGAATCACTCAGTAATTTTGACCCAGTCAAAGAAAACTGTCCTCATCTCTCAGTATGGCTTAAACCCCACTATGGGACACTGGTTAACCAAGCATATATAGAATAAAAATGCTATTGTACAAAGGATATATTAACAGACTGAAAACTAACAGAATCCTGACGAATCTAGACATAGATAATGCTCATTTTGTTTGCTTTCATATTTTTACATTTTTTTTCATTAAAATGTGTTTGAACCTCTCCCCTCTTTAAGAGAAAAGTTGTTTAAAATTAAGAGTAGATGTCTGAAATATCTAGAGGTCAGTTTTTTTTTTTTAGTCCTAATATATTTTCCTAGTATTATGTAATTTGGCTTTATTCTGGGTTCAAGAAATGGTAAAAATTCAATGAAAGGGCACTACTGTTCTGAGAATTACTAGAACAAAGTTAGTTTAAAGTAGCCCCTTAACCAGACAGGCTTTCAGAAATAATCAAGTTTTTTGCCATGATCTGTAGATATTGACCAGTGGCTATTACTGCCTTTGGCTTTCTTGTCTTTAAAAGCATTCCTTACTAATCACAACCAGGAGCTTAGACAGAGAATTTAAAGTGAAGCAATGACATATCCAAACTTACCCACATAGTATTAAAGACTTCATACATTAAAAATTCCTTGCATTCACAAAGACTACAAAATGTCACTTGTCCTAAAATGCTTACATGGTTCTAACGCTTACGAACCTTAAATATTTTATAAATTGATTTAAAAATGAACAATTCTATAACTCAATTAAAGCTTGAATAGACATTTCTCCAAAGAAGACATACAATGATCAATAGGTATATAAAAATACTCTCAGTATCACTAACCATCAGGGGGATGACGTCAAAACCAGAATAAGGTATCACCTCACATCTGTTAAGATGGCTATTATCAAAATCAAACAAACAAACAAACAAAAGAGTTTGTGAGGATGTGGAGAAACTGAAACCCTTCTACACTCTTCATAGGAATATAAAATGGTGCAATCTCTTTGAAAATAATTATGGAGAGTCCTCAAATAATTAAAAATAGAATTACCATATGATCCAGCAAAACCACTTCTGGGCACATATCCAAAAGAACTGAAATCAGAATCTCAAAGAGAAGCCTGCACCTCCATGTTTACTGTAGCATTATCCACAATAGCCAAGATATGGAAACAACCTGTGTCCATTAACAAATGAATGGATGAAGAAAATGTGATATACACACACACACACACTGGAATATTATTCACCCTTTAAAAAGGAGGAAATCCTACCATATACAACAACATGGATGAACCTGGAGGACATTATGTCAAGTGTAATAAGAGAGTCATGGGACAAATAGTGCATGATCCCACTTATATGAGGCATTTAAAATGTCAAACTCATAGAAGCAAAGAGTAGAATGGTGGTCGTCAGGGGCTGGAGGATGGGGGAAATGGGAAGCTGCTATTCAAGTAAAATAAAGTTTCGGTTATGGAAGAATAAGTTCTAGAGATCTGTGGTACGTTGTGCCTATAGTTAACACTATATTGTGCACTATAAAGTCTGTTAAGAGGGTATATCTCATGTTAAATGTGCTTATAAAAATAAAAATTAATTTAAAAACTTAAAAATATAGGATTCTATAATTATTTGAAATTATTTGGCTGTGACTGAAAAGATTATAAGTCTCAACACAAAATCTTCAATAACTAATTTTGTCATCAATGACCCTATAGTACTCAGGTTCATAATGAGACCTCCTGTCAAATGCGATCTCTCCCTGAGCAAATGAAAAACCATATAGCCATTGGGTTTGATGCTGATGGATTAATATGAGCGCATAAATTGGCACTGCTAATCGAGCAAATAATAATGAAACATTAAAAAACACTGTCTGTAGGAAGATAATGATGTAATAATAAAGACATTTTTATTATTACTAAAGATGTGTTAACATCAAGATAGTAATTATCTAAGATAAAATGCCCACTGAGTATTCTTATATTTCCTTTAATACATGGATTTTTGCATGCAATTATACTATTCATTTATTCCTTTACAACTGAGGGATGCTCATTGGCATAAATAAAGTAAACATGGTTATGTTCTTTCCTCAATCTAATTTAGTAAATGTTCAGAAATCTCCTATTAATTTTCAGTATTCCAGTGGATATATAGAACATGTGACAAGATGTTTGTAATTTGTAGCAAATATTAAGATATTATAAATGGGTAACAGTGAACGATTCACATAATACAATTTTTAACTACTTTATCTCAAAATTCCAGTGAGAAAGACTGATTCCTTAAGTTATCATCAACACCATTCATTCATTCATTCATCCAGCCAGCCAGCCAACCAGCCAGCAAATGTTTGTTGAACACCTACACTATGTGTTAGTCTAGATGAGTACACCATGCTATGCAAGACTGAAATGTCTACTCATACTCTTAAATACATGGTCGTATGTAAACTATTAATTATAGAAGCATCTCCAAGTTATCTAACATTTGTAATTTCTTTATCAATAACAATATAGCTTAAATGAATAGATGCATATCACTCAGCAAATTCTCTTTTTATTATTGGAAGCCATGTAGTTCCACATTAGAGAACACTGTATCTCTGAATCAGCATCAACTAATGTTTCACAACATACGATAAAAAATATGGGGAGAAGTAAAAATATGACACTATTAAGTGCACTATATACAAAGCCAGGGTAAACAAAGCTAATAATAGTAGCGTTGAAAACCAAATTGAAAATTTATGTAACTTCATGCATACATATATGTATATTCAACAAGTAAATTCCCAACTCTTGTTTAGCTATATCATACAAATATAAGAATTGCGATCTCCCTGCATAAAAACATATTATATCCAGATGTATAGTTGAAGTAGGTGTTATTTTAACTTTAATTAATAATTCAATGTTAAAATGAGTGTAAATATGACATGGCAGACAGGGAAATTCTATGCTTCCTGTGTGTGATAACTGCAATGATCTTTCTGATTTACTTTCCACTCTTTTTAAATCATCTTTATCCTTGCATTTCTGAAAATATCATTTAAACACGACAGAAAAATGGGCAAAAGAAAAAACATATTAATAATAATAACTACAACAATAACAAAAGTGGTAGTAGTACTAGTAGTAGTAGTAGTAGTAACCACAACCACAATCATCACAACCACCACCAAAATCAACTTTTATGAAATATCTGGCTCTGCAACTAGAAATAATTTAATTTTTGTATCACCTTATACAATAGGGTATTATTATTGTCATTTTACATAGGAGCAAACTAATAAACATAAAAATTGAGTCATTTGCCCAAGATCATAGAGCAAGGAACAAAAAGATGTTCAACCTCACCAGTAATTAGGGAAATACAAATGAAAACGATGAATGAAATACTATATCACAGTCATCAAATTGAAAATAATAAATAAAATAGTCTCATAATCCCAAGTATGGATGAGGACGCAGAGAAGAATTTGAGTATACCAATAATGGTAATAAAAAATTAGGATAACCTTAAAATAAGCATTTATTAATGTTTAATATATTTATGGTGTGCTTACCATAAGTATAACCCGATCTTTCCATTTATAGGTCAAATGGTCAAGGAGACAAGAATATTCACTGCAGCAATGTTTATAACAGTACAAAATTTGGAAACAACCAACATGCTAGGGGTTATGGAATGAATAAACCGTGGGATATTAATATAATAAAATACAGCCCAGCATTTCTATGCCCCATAGCTAAATATTTCAACAAAGACAGATCCCAAACATAACACTGAATTGGAAAAATAAAAGTGGTGGAAAATGCTGCACACAGTATAACAGCATTCAACTAAATGAAAAATAAAACAGATTAATCTTAATACTGTATTGCTTATAGATGAGTGTATTATTCACACACACACACACGTATACATACACACACACATACACACACAAATATAGCAAAAGTATAAAAACAGGGAAGAGATATTCAGCAGATTATTGATAGCACTTGTCCTAGGGGAGTGAGGTAATAGTGGAATTAGTAGACTCCTGGAAAATTCGACTTTATCTCTAATGTTTTACTTCTTCAAAGGCAAAAACTTGTGGTAAATATGACTAAATGCTAGTATTTGTTCACTCTGAGAGGCTGTCGTGCGGGGTGTTTGCTATATTAGCCTTTGCAAATTTCCATTGTTTTCGACATAGAAATAAAAATGATATTACAAAATTACATAAATATACCCATCCCTTTTTATAGTTTATAAATTGTTAGCCTTGGCAATCTCAAGGACCAAATGTAGATAGGAATCAGAGACAATAAGGGAGAGAATAATAAAAAACACAAGTAAAGGTTAGTCAGTTGGGTAAACAAGCACAATTTTGTTTTCAATTGTTTTTGAATCCCTTTGTGAGGAATAACACATTTGTTTACCAAACCGTGAGAGGAAAAGCTGATGCAATATGGAGTACAAGATTGCATGTCTGTCTCTTCTCACAAGCTGCATATTGCAGCTGTGGAGCTTCCCCTCTCTGTGTTGCCTACAGCTGTGCGCCAAGGCGTCCCACAGAAAGGTAGATTTCATTCTGACACCTGTATAGTACATGAAGCCATAGGCAGGGCATTACCAGGAGTGTTCCCCAAGTTTACAGCACATTATACAAGAGTAATGGTTCTAATAGTGGGAATCACACACACATATTTTGTAATGATTTCCTAATTAAGGAAGAAATCTTACTGGTTGTAGTTTAGACAAGAACCCCCCCCAAATCAGGCACTGCATACTACTGCAAATTAACGTCTGCATAACTAATATACTTGTACACCTGTTCATTAAGCCAATTACTGAACACTGCTAAATGTCACCAGAACACTATGTTAAATGATGTGCAATAATTAATGTTGTATATTTTCAATTGGGCCTCGACAGCTCAGTGGGTAATATATATTTTAGGAAGGACAAATAAAGTTCTTAGAGGTTTTAGGAATAATTTCCCTTGTTTGAACTGATAATTTAAATATCAAAACTAAAGTATGGTTCTAACTCCAACCTAGTAAGTGACAAATGAGGTTGTGGAAGTTCCTTCTGCTAACCTTTAACCTATGTGAAATACCTTACTCAAGCTATCCTTAATCCCTGTACCTGTAGGTCGAATCTGGCTTTGTTTATCTGGCCATCTCATGCATGCAGAGAACCCACCATTATGTTAAAGTTCCTAATAGATGTCACAAACCAATAAATCCAGCAATAAACCCCAAGGACTATGCATATCAAACAAAGAAGAATACTAAGAAAAGCATAACATAGGAATCATGATGCTAAAACCCAATACCACTAGGCTAATAGGGCATTACTTATTGAGAATACAGTTTAGATATTCATCCTATCTGGGATTTTCTTTTTTTAATGTGGCCCACCTCAGGCTGGTACAATCCTGCACAAAATCTAGTTTAATGCAGGAGGTGGCAGTTAACCTTGCTGAGCAAGAAAACAAAATAGTACCTCCAAAGTATTTGTAGCCAGGGTGTCAGCAATGTAGGATTGTTTTCAATCTGGGTCTCAGGTGTTACCTGAACATGTCCAGAAGAATATCAGTATTTTAGATCTCCCCAAAGATTTATTCAAATGAAAGACCACTGGCAAACTACATATCTTCAAAGAAACTTCTCATCTTCTGAATGTTTCCACTAGATTGTCTAATAAGTATCTCAGATTTAGCACATCCCAAACCAAACTCCTTATCTTACTCACAATGCTGCTTTTCAGTCTTCTTCTCAGCAAATGGTAACTCAATCCTAATTGTTCAAGAAAAAGAAATGAAGTCATCATTGTCTCCTCTCTAACAGGCCACATCCCCACTCTCTGGCAAATCCAGTATTTTATCACTTCTCATTGCCTCCACTTCTACCTAAGGGGTAGAAGCCAACATTACTTCTAGCCTCGGTTATTGAAGTAGCCTAATAAGTAGTCTCCATTCTGCCTTTCTCCTTCTTAACTCTATCCTGTCAATTAATTAACTAATGTTAGTCCTCTGTTCAAACCCCTCCAATGGCTTCCTATCTTACTCAGAGTAAAAGCCAAAGTCTTTGCAATAGCCTAGGATGCCCTACTTTGCAGTTACTGTCCCCTCCTTAGCTACTCTGACCTCATTTCCCACTACTTTCCTCTCATTCACTCTATTCCAGCCATACTAGCTTCCTTGCATTTCTTCAAATATACCAGAACAATTCCCACAGCAGAGCCTTTGCACTTGTTAAATCATCCCCAGATCTTCTCTCAATTCTTCTAGATCTTGGTTCAATGTTACTTTCTCATAGAATCCTTTTCTGATGATGTGGTTCAAACCTGCAACTCCTCGCTCTTGGCACTCCTTTGTCCCTTTGCCTGCTTCATTTTTCTCCATAGCAATCATTACTATTCGAAATAATACATGTCTTACTGTCTATGCCTTCCTCTCTGATGTAAGCTCTGTTAAAAAGAGGGATCTTGTGACTATTTTGTTCGCTGTCATATACTAGCATGTGGAATTGTGCCTGGAAAAGAACAGGCACTTCAATTATTTTGGCATTCACCCTACATATATATTCTCATTTGTGCACAATAGTGGATGTTTAAGATGTACTTCAGGTTGCAGCACAGAAATGTAGCTCAGGCTTCAAGTAGCATGATGAACAGATAGGAAGAACAAAATAATACACCAAATGGCAGCCTGGTCATAGAGACATATCAAAATATGTAAGTGAAATTCAAATAAGCAAAAGTTTAACCACATACATCTATGTTATAACTAGTGGGAAGGCCTTAAAGATTCACATGCCTAACGAATTCCATTTTCTTCACAATTGTATTATATTTGATACCCATATTTCTTATCACTATTATCAACATATTCACTTTCTTGTTCACCACTTATGATTTACAAAAGAAAGCCAAGTTGCAACAAAATACTAAAATAGCTGCACAAACATTTCCTGTCTAGGCAAAAATGGGAATGCTACAAAAACAGAACTGTTGGTTGGTAAACAGCATTATCACGTCTATAAAAATCCCTGAATTCATTGTATAAAAGGCAACTTAAGAGTTTCAATAAATTATAGCACTGTAAAGGATACACTGACGGTGAAACATATAAAAGTCAAGAGCTACCTAGACATTATATAAGCAAGTAGGCCTCCCCTGGAGCATTCTTAAACCAACTGCAGAGAATTGGAGAGGACTAGTTCCTACAAGACCAATTCAGGTATAGTACTCATACAATGGTTTCTGTAATTTTATTTCTATCCCTAGACTCTTATGATCTGGGAAAATATTAGGTATACATGATGATTAAGAGTATACATACAACCACTATCAGGGCCTGCACTGGATGGATTTTCCTATTAATGATGCAAGGTAGATATTTGTATTGGTCTGTTCTGGCCGCCACAACAAAATACCACGGACTGCGTGACTCACACAAAAGAAATTTTTTCAGTTCTGAAGCCTGGGAAGTTCGAGATCAAGGTGCCGGCAAGGTAGGTTTTATTCTGAGCCCCATTCTCTTGGCTTCAGGTGGCCACCATCTGGCTCTGTGCTCACATGGCCTTTCCTTGGTGCATGTGCAGAGAAAGAGAGAGTGAGCCAGCTCTCTGGTGTCTCAAAAGGACACTAATCCTACTGGAACAGGGCTCCCATGTTTATGACCTCATCTAACCTTAATTACTTCTTAGAGGCCCCATTTCCAAATACAGCCATACTGCGGGGTAGGGCTTTAATATATAAGTTTGGGGAGACACAAACTTTCAGTCCATAATAGTATTGTTATTCCTATTTTACCAGTAAGGAAACTGAGGTCCCCAGAAACTTGCAAAAGATTTCAGAGCAAAGTTAAATGGCAGAGCTGAGATTCAATCCCAGGCTATTTGACCCTAAAGTCTATTTTCTTATCACAAGGCTCTGCCATTCTTCATAGATAAGGAAATTCACAGTTGCCACACACATATATATTACCAAATAGTTCAAGATAAGAGGGTTCAGTGGAGATGCTGAACATACCCCATGGTTTGAAATCTCTCTTAGAGTTCTTCCTTGTGGCCAAACCAAAATGTTTTGCTGTGCCTTCTAGAATACTAAATCAAAGCTGTGGTTTCTTTTACTATGCATGCTTACTATCCTCATTTGCCTGAACTGTAATTCTGAGTTTAGTGGTAATTCCTACAAGAGGTGCTGGGTGTTATTTATTTTATTTTATTTTTTTTTAATTTTTGATAGGGGAAGGTGAAAAGGACTAGAGATGGAGTACTGACTTGGGGTACATGTTCTTACATAATCCAGCCTTGTAAACTGTTTTTTTTTTGTAACTTCTGAATGAAGGACTAGAGAGGCTTAGATATTATGTAAGGGACCCAAAGGTCAGAGAAGTCACCAGATTTAAAAATGGTTGTGCAGAGTGGAGCAATATGCTCACAAAAGGCTTGATAAGGAAGCTCAAGCCAAAAACTTAGCTGGTGAGTCATGATCACCTCCACCTCCACCTCTATAGGCCCTAGAAATGAACCAGGAGAGCCTCTGAAAAGCAGTTGAGGCAAATTCTAGGAACTGTATTAAGTGGGAATTCTGAACAGTCAATAATTTAGGCTTTGTAGGTCATACAGTCTCGGTTGCAACTCTATTCAACTCTGGCATTGTCACGTGAAGGAATCCATAGACAATAAGTAACAAATGCGCATGGTGCTGTTTGAATAACACCTTATTCGCACAAATACGTTACAGGCTGGGTTTGCCTTCTGTAGTTTGCCAACCCCTGATATCATAGGTGCTCATTAAGTGTCTGGTCCCTTACCCCACCCACCTCCTTTTGCAACTGGGGTCAATTGATTCTTGCTTCAACCTTTGGAAATGTTAAAACTTTTCCTTGCAAGATAGCAGCTAGAAGTGCCTTACTATAATTGTTGACTGACAATTTTTTTTCAAACAGTGTTTGCATAATCAAAGATATTTATACTCCTCATGCCTTTTAAATGTGTTAATCTTACATAGATCAGCAATTTGATCTCAAAATGTAACTGTCTCCTATTTATTCTCCATATATTCTCATATGATTTTGCCATATGTCTACATGAAAAATGACTGAAAAAGCAAATCAGCCTTAAAAAATTATAAAATTAGTTTCTACCATCCCATCAATATCTGGGTAGAGTGAGATCTCATAAGGAGATACAATGTTTGGTAATGTTTCACTTAGGATACTTGGGTTTATGATAAGATAAAAAGCTGAATTCTATAAAAAAATACGCATACATCAGCCCTTTGAATTTCATGTAATATGGTTCCCTTACTTTATGTACATAAATATACTACTGAGTATTTCAATTTGGTTTGTTGCTGGCTGAGCTCAATGAGAAACAACCATAGTTACATCATCTGTTTTCCCCTTTCTGATTCCAACTGGTTTCAATTTTGTCTTTCAGCAGTAATTTTTTGAGTTTAAAAAACACATAAGTGCATTCTGTTGAAGGCAACTGAAGCATTAGAAAATTTTTGAGAAAGGTAGGAGGAGTACCTGAACTTTTTTTTTTTTCAATTCAAGTTTAGTCTGCTAGTAACTTTCTATTTGAAAATGGTAAGCAACATTTGAGACTATTTTGGAAATGTGAAAAAAAAATGATAACAAAATTTGAGTAAACTTAAGTTTTTCGAACAGACTCATGACCCTCTTCCTGTCCAATCTAGCATCCTCTGTGTTGTACTACCAAGAATGTAGAATGCCTGACATTATCTCTCTGTGCTTCCCTATTCTCTCATCCACTTGTGATCTGGATTTGAACACACTCATAACTATGGAATCAAAATGTCAGAATCTCTACAGGTAGAGACTTGAAACCTCTATGTCTTAAAAACTCCCCAGGGAATTCTGGATATTAGTAGGGTTTGAAACAACCGCACTAAGGCATATAACAACGGTCTAATAGTTCAATTAACACTCTCTAAATTGAACAGTGCAAATATCATCAACGGTAACCCATGAAGTCCTGTTTATAATTTCTTCTAAAGTTCAGAATCTAATGTTGAAGGCAACAGTTGGTCAAAAACTAGGCTCATAGTAGTAACAAGTAATGAGATGTTAAGAGAAAGTGAAGGATACTTACAGCATACTCTGTTTTTATAGTATTTATTTTTAAATCAATTATCAACTTGAGGGCAAAGATCTTGCCATATATTTCTATGATCTATCACTTTTCTAAGTATATAAAGTTTTAGGAATAAATAAGAATGAATTTTATGCATTAATTAAAAACATGACCATAATACATACTAAAATTAATAACAGGTACCATTGCCCCTCTCCCCTTTTATACATGCAGTTATCACAATGCTAGAAGAGGGGAAAAAACAAGGATTTGCCACTGAAAAGGAAAGCAAAAGGTAGTTAAAGACAAATTTGTCTTTGTTGGATGTGAACATGCTCCTATTTTACCAAGTCACTGAAAACAACCAGAGTAGGTAAGGACTTGGAATATGCAAAAACAGGAGAAGACAAAATATTTTATTCTATGAAACCTGGAGTCTTTAAAAAAGGGAAAATTCAGTCTAACCAAAATCCATAGGTGAGCTAAACAAAATACTAAGAAAGTACACCATAGCTTGGCTTCATTGTTTTTACACACCATGTAGCCATTTTAAAACTTGTTCTTCTTAGACCAAAAATCCTCAAGAAACAAATTCTACTGAAAGTATAAATTTCTAAATAGAATATTCTGTTTATGTCAAGGTTAATTTCAGTTATGTTCCCAGCTAGTAGCATGTTTTTACAACCAGTACACAATGAGAATAATGATAACCTGAATTCAATATGTAAGTAATTTATCTAAGTAAATTAAGTCAACTTCTGTGAAACCTGTCCAATAGGTACATTTTGTTTGATGTTGAATCATTGATGACCATAACTGGGATGTGTGTGTGTGTGTGTGTGTGTGTGTGTGTGTGTGTCATTAAATATATCATAGTTAGGTGGCTTCAGTTTAACAATGAGCTTTCATGAGATACTATATTCTGAAAATGCCAAAAACAGTTTGGACTGTAAACATGTAAGAACTTTTTTAAAAAAGTACTTGGACGAGGACCCGGCAATAAGAAACTGTCTCCTGTGAGAACTATCTTTTAATAATACTATATTTAGTGGTGTTGAGCATTTTTAATATACCTGCACAAGATATATCATAAAACAAGAATATAAGCCTAGTCATTTATTGTAGAATAATTGGTGATTGCCTATTGTGTATCTTTTATTAATCTTTGAGCCCAAGAGCTAGATGATCAAGGGTCCTGTTTTGTTTATAAAGGCATATATAAGATAAAGGCAACATTCAAGATTAAATGTTAAATCTCAGGGCAAAACAATTCAAGTGTATCCTGAATGTATGGCTCCCCATATTCTCTGAAATCTGTAGAATGCAGATAGAGCTATTATCATACAAAGTAAAACACATCTCATAAAGATTAGAATGAAATCTGCATTATGTAAAAAAATATATATATAAAAATAACTCAAATTGAAGACTTTACCAGAAACTTAAAAGAGAAGTAATAACCCAGGTAAGAAACAGCTGCTAATAGTCTCAGACAGCAAATAAATTTGACTGGATCAGGACAGCAACCTGCTGACTCTTTTTCCTAGCAAACTATTTCAAACCTGCTGTGCTCGCCATTAGGCTGGCCTTTACTTCACCTCGGCCTCTTCAGTCCCATCACCATGGGGGCTCATTGTTGCTTTCCTCATGGCTCCCACCAAAGCCTGCTTCTGCTTTTAGCCTAGAATGCTTTGAATCTGAATTTAAGCACTGATTATAACTATAGAGAGAGAGAATAGGAAGTCAGTACATAAAATTTGGAACAAATGTGTCATAAAGAAATATAATCAAATTAAAAGCTTCGAATTGGCTAATAAGAAATGGTAGATTCCTATTTCTTACTGGAAAATTGTACTAAAATATCAGGTAAAAAAAAATAAACTCCAAAGTTGAGTATGACAATATATGAAGAAGAACAAAAGAAACACTAATATATCTGGCTTTCCACTTAGATCTCATGGAAATAAATCTGGTAAGACATTCAAAAGGGCAGAGATTACACCTGATATCCAGTGCAGTATTTTTAAAATAACAAGGCATGCAAGATACAACAGGAGTAATTGAATACAGAAAATGAAATGGTTACACTTATTTAAAATCATCCTTGAAGTTCTGCATTCAAAATATATGCATTTTAACATATTATGGGTATGACAGGAGTCATTATGGATACAGTTATTTCATGTGCTTAATATAGATGAAAAGATTACAGGTTCTAATTTTAAGTGATTTTTGCCTATTGTCTACCTAGGACAAGCCTACCTAAAGATAGATAAGGTATGACGGGACTCCTGAATGACTGCAAAATATCTTGAGTTCACCTCCTTTTACATCTTTGCTGTCACATTGTATCTATCTATTAAGACTCAAATAAAGTACCACTTTCTCTATGAACCTTCTCCAATTACCAGTATATTCTTTGCCTACCTACATCACTGATAAGGTATTTTCCACATGCTGCCTTACTAAATTAAGGCTCATGTAGGCATCTTATTGCCTTCCCTAAGTTACAAGTTCATGGAGAAAACAACATATTTGGTACAACTTTGTTCCCATCCTCTGTCTCACTTACCATAGCATCTAAAATATGATACTCAAGAAATAGTATGTGAATAAAATATATAAACTATTAGAGTGGGAAAATGATGAAGGTGCAGAAAGAGAAATTAGAATTTGATTATCTTCTGTCTTCAAGGTGTAATAAAAGTTTAAGCAGTGATTCAACGGTGAGTGAAAAAGAATCTAAGACAGAAGACTAGACCCTGGAGGATGCCTGAAGACATGGATGCCAGAAGAACAGCCAGTTAGGAGGACAAAAAAAATAATAAAAAAATGTGTGAGAAACAGGAGCACACTGTCCCTACAGCGAGAAAGAAAAATATTTCAATAACAGAAAGGCTTTCATCAACTGTGTCACATAGCAGAAAGGTCAAGCATAGTCTAAGTCCAGAAAAAAAAAAAAAAAGAAAAACAGAAGAAAATAGGCCATTTCAGACCACATACAATTTCAAGAGAGCAGTGACAACAGAAGCCATATCACAGGATGTGAGGAAGAAGTGAATGGAAACAGTGAGTAAAGACTACTTGAGAAGTTCGGTAGGAAAAATAACTTTATAGCATGAAGGAGACAAAAACAATATGATTGAATCCCAACTTTGTACAAGTTTGCCTATTATAAAAAGGCATCTGATTGTCAAATTCAAAAACAGTTTTTATTCCCGAAATGATTTCAGAACAAACCCAGCATACAATCACTTACTGAACAAGATCAATAGAAACTGCACAAAAGAGATTATACTGTTCAACAAACCATGTTGCATCAATATCTATAATGGAATGAGACAAAGCGATACAATGGCCCAAAGCTTCCCAGAATTGCTCGTTTAATGAAATCAACCAGGACAAGAAAGTCCACATAGTTGAGTAAGCAAGTACCACACCCTCTTTTTACTGATGACAAAATAGTATTTTCCAGTTTTATAGGAATCCAAAAGTAGTATGCAGCAATACCAACCAAACTAAACACAGCATTATTGTTTACAGAACTAAATGTTTATACAAGCATGGCCCATAAGGCTCCATCAACATCTATGGCAAAGAAACACAACAACTTCATCTATGTGGGTCAACATATGGATAAAATTGGTATGCTAAATGATAAATACTCCAGAAGCAGCAGCCTTTGCCATTTTTATTAGAATACAAAAGTTACTGAATAACAACAAGCTGCTGATGAAGATTAGAACACTACTTTATCCTATCGAGATTAAACTAAAATATGAAGTATTTATCTACAACATCAGCTGAAGGAAATAAACTGGCTGTCACTCAATTAGCCATGGTGTCCCGAAGGTGTCAAATCTGACCATACACAGATCTCATGGCAATATTAAAGCTTCTCTCTATACCAAGTACAGATGGACCAGTTAGGTGGCCTACCAACAAGACAGCAGGTAGCTTTCTCAACTTACTGACTTCATCTGTAATCTTATTAAGATAAAATATTCAAAGAAAAGAATAAAATTTGCTGGGTCAATTTAGTGACAAATGCATGCTATCTCAAACAATTTCAATGCACCATAATTAAATAAATCGTTAAGTTCCTCGCAGAGGGCAAGGTGTCAACACGGAAACTGAAAGAGTTTCAGGAAATACTCCCTGCCTTAAAAAATTTGATTTTGATTTTGGCAACATGATTGCCAAATTAACATTTCAATTAAATTTTTGTTTTAAGTTTTATTTAAAAGACAATTGCTTATAACCTCTGCATGCCATGCATGAATTATCATTTAGTAATAACATCCAAAGAAAATTTAAAAAAATAATTTACTTTCTAAAATCAGTTGTTATTAATGATGATTATTATGTTATCTCTTATTAAATGAGTGCCTTAGATTACATATCTCCATCTCTTAATTATCATAACAACTTTTCAAGGTAAATATCCCATTTTTACTACTCAAAAACCTAGCCTCCAGGCAGCAAAGTAACTTTGTCTAACAAATGATATATCTGGGATTCAAACTCAAAGGAGTAAAGCTTTCGAGTCCATACTTCCTCCACTACAGTGAGCTGCCTGCCTTAGCATGTTTGCCTATCACTTCATTAAGTGAACTATCATGTATAAAACATGATGCGGAATGACTGGCACTTAGGAAGCTGGATAAATGTCAATCCCTATTCAATGCCCCCCAGTAATCATTTTACAAATACTGTACACATGCAGTCTAACTAAGTGAATTATACAAGAAACAGAGTTCTGTAAAGTTCTAGGTAAGTATATTAGACAAACCAAACTCTATCACTAAAGATGAAGGAAATATCTTATTTAACAAAAATAACAGAACTGATGAGTATGTCCACTGATATATTTTATGGTAATTAAAGCATGATGTACTGACTTAGCTGTTTCCCAAAGGCAAGGATGATTATTTGTTGGCAGTTTTCTGGATTAGCTTTCTAATGCATATGGTCATTATCAGATTGAAAATAAAGAATCTCTATGAATTTGCTTAAATAACTCCAGTAATTTATAATCCACAATAAAAACACACACTCAAAAGATAATATAAAACCTAACCTTCTATACAAAGTGGAATAAAATTTCCTTGGCATAAAATATCTTTGAGAATGAGTTACCTCTTAGCAAAATAAAGAGTATTAAAATAATAACAAAAAACCTGTCAAGTACAATAAGAGAGAAGACATTGCATTTTCAGTAGTTATTAAATGCTAGAGTTTACCACCACATAAAGGTTCTTACAGCTGCATCCTCAATACTTGGCTACATTAAAACCTTTTAAAGCATGTAATCAATGAAACCGAAATGTATAGACACACATAATAAAAAAACTGCTTCAAGCTGATCACTTAAAAAATAAGAGCACCATTCTATTAGATGAGATATGAATTAAGAAGTGTATGTTCTTTGTATTCTTCACTCCTTCCTAGAAATTGCTTTAATCTGAAATTATTTAACAGCAGATATGGGTTATCTTGCTACCTTCCAAATCTATATTAATATATGTGTGTTACATTTATATCCATAATATCATATACCTCCACATAGGAAAGTACTGATACAGGCCTTCCCTCAACCTTCGGATTCATAAACTCTATTTCTTACCTCTTCCACAGGACCTTCAAATAAAGGTGCTCCAATAAGAATTCACATTCAGTCATATGAAAAGTGGTTTGTCTGTTCTCTACATTGGTTAAAGATTAGATAGATAGATAGATAGATAGATAGATAGATAGATAGATAGATAGATGATAGATAGATGATAGGTAGGTAGGTAGGTAGGTAGGTGGGTAGATAGATAGATAGATGATAGATAGATAGATAGATAGATAGATAGATAGATAGATAGATATAGATATAGATATAGATAGATATATAGATATAGATATAGATGATATAGATATAGATATATAGATATATAGATATAGATATAGATATAGATATAGATATAGATATAGATATAGATATAGATACACATATACATATAACAAGTAAGAAACGATCAAGTTATCTTTGACTATTCTTAAGCCTGCCTTCCTGCCTGTGCAAAATTCGGTAACCATTTCTACTGCTTTCTTTAGAGCCTTCAAGAATTATTGCATAGACTATTCATTCACTAATCCATTCATTTATTCTACAGCTATGTACTGTAGTAGGCAGTGTGAATGCAAAAATGATTAAAGCACAACCTCTCTCATGAGAGGGAACAGAAGAATAATTACGACAATGTATTAAGGTGTATGTAAAAGCTATGAATTTACAGTAGTCTCCTGGATTTTTGTTTTGCAGTTTTTTTAACTCCAATTTCTTCTACATATTCATTACTGGGGTTGCCTTTTAAAAATATTATTATGTTTTAATTACACTTGATTTTTTTCCACTACCTATAGGATTACACTTAAGTAATAAGCATGGCATCCAGGGCCTTTCAAAACCCAGCTGGAAATTAAAGTCATAGCCCCCAAGTATCCCAATGCTCCAACCACAACAGAGTATTACCATTCCTGAACAAAGTCAAAAAATCCAAAGCTTATATGTCTTTGCTGAAAGCTCTTTATATCC
Source organism: Rousettus aegyptiacus (assembly GCF_014176215.1). Classification (NCBI taxonomy): domain Eukaryota; kingdom Metazoa; phylum Chordata; class Mammalia; order Chiroptera; family Pteropodidae; genus Rousettus; species Rousettus aegyptiacus. Next base: position 55,022,782 of record NW_023416312.1, on the reverse strand, counting down.
CACTCCTCAGCCTGAAAACATTTGGCTGGGCTAAAATACCACCTCCTCTAGGATGGGTTCCTGAACTCTTCCAAGCAGAATTAATTACTTCCTCCTCTGGGCCTCTACAGCTTTTGTTCCTAGCATGGATGTGGCACTGAATCTACTGCATTATCATTAATTTAGATACCTAGCTCTGCAATTAAATGTGAGATTCTTAAAGCCATCAGCCATATTTGGATCACCAGAAACTAGTACCAATTTGGTACATAATAGGCATTGAAAAAAAAATGTCTGCTGAATTCAATGAAAGTACTATATTGCCAAACTATAAAAAATTTTAAAATTCTATGCATTAGAAATTAAAATGTATTCTAATTTAACAAATTCCAAGCCACTTTTACATACTTATTGGGCACCAACCTTTATATCCATAATTAAATTGCCACAGTCATTCATTCCTTCATACTGCATTTAATAATGGCGGTTCTATGATTGATTTATGTTTTCTATTTCTATCACTAGCATGAAACTTAACAGCCAGCATGTATTTCCCTGGTAGAACCCATTATTAGTGGCAGATAACAACTAAGATTTTCTTGTGGTAAAATCCCAGTGTCAAGTCACTCACTTTACATGATAAGCAGTGAGTGCTTCTAGAGCCTGAATCAACTGTATGCAGGTAGCTTTCACTTCAATGCCCTCCAGTCCTGAGCTAAAAAATAAGAAACCACACGCATTCACACAGAAGCGCATGTACACTCATTATTAAGGGCCCATTACTAAGAAACTGCTCTATGTACACTGCGCTGATTTTTTTTTCCTGGTCCTCCTCCCACACACTCTTTAAAAAATTCTTTTGTGAATGTAGAGGGAGGGAGATTTGTGAAAGAGAAACTAGAAATTATAACTATTGACCAAACATAGCTCTTGCTTATGAAATCACCTATTGAATCACTCTGCTTCTTCAATAGGTGGCCATAATACTTTTCTCTGTTCTAAAAGTGAATATTAGTAACTAAGTTGGATTAGAAAAAGACTGGACACCATGGTTTCTGTATTCCAGTACCAATGTCTCATGTTTAGAAAACTGCAACATAAGAATAAAGTCATTTTGCGATGTCCCGTGCCCACATAAAAATAGGTCACCTGAGCAGCTGTTTCTGAAAGTATGTCCAAATAGATACCCTGGCTTACAGAGCTCCCACTTAAAAGAACTAAATGTAATATTTTTTGATGGCTTAGTGCACTTCATTGGTTTTCTGTAATATTTTTAAAAACGATTTGAAATGCATTGATAATCTGGTTAAGAAAGTAAGGAATACCAGGAGGCCAAAACCTAAGTAAAAGACAAGCTCATCGGTAAAGTCAGCTTTGACCTTGAGTGAATTTGCTAAACCCAGATGAACATGAGCTTCAGTTTTCAAGGCCTCAAGTATGAGAGAATAAAAACCAAGTTCAGGGCCTGATCAAAGTGAGAAGACTAATAGCAAATGGCTCTATACACACCAGCGGACTACGATTCAGTTTAGCAGTAAATTTAAAATAAACTTACCCATGTCCCAAGAGGCCTGAGAAGAAAATTGCCCATATCAAACTTTTGTGCTAAACGGAGAGTTAAAAATCTTCTTGGAGAATTCTTAGTCAAAAGCCAGTTTTCATACAGCCAAGATTCACACTTCCTCGAGAGTCTAAAAAACCTTAAGCCAAAATTTTGACACAATCCTAGGTTGGTAGCAACCTATCAAATGCAAACATCTATCCTCTGAAGAATATTAACCTGTACACAAGGCCTTAAAAGTACAATAAACAGTATGTTTAATATGTTTAATGAAATAAAAAGAAATTGAAATTACTGATAAAAAGGAAGATACTATTACAATGTCTAAGAAAATCTAGGAAAGAACCAAATAAAATTTCTTAAATTTATTTTTAAAAGGTAATCATTAAAATTTTAAAACTCAGGGGGTGTGTTTAACAATAGAAGAAACAGAGCTTAAGGGAGATTCATGAAGTAGAAGATACAGCTGAAGAAAATTTCCAGAATGTATCAGAAATAAGTAGAAAATGTGAAAGAGAAGTTAAAGAGGAATGCAGCATAGAGTGACAAGGTGAAATTTCTATAATCTAATTTCCAGAAGTTCCGAAAAGAGAAAATGGGGCAGAGGTTACATTTGAGGAGATAATGACTGATAATTTTCCAGTATCCCAAAAATTCCCATGTAAGATAAATAAAAAGAAATCAACACCTAAACATAGTGATGCAAACTCTTTCATATCAAAGATAAATAGATGAACTTAGATCAAATACATAGAAAAGACATTACCTTAAAAAGAATGAATATAGAGTGAGAGCTAACTTATTAACAACAAAAGCCAAAATTGGAGAATAATATCTTCAAGGAAATAAGTACGTAGGATACATAAAGGTATTTTCAAAACAAAAACAAAACAAAACAAACAAGCAAACAAACAAACAAAAAAACCTGGAAGTTTGCCCTCAAGAGACCCTCAATAAAAGAAAATTTCAAGGACATACTTCAACAAAGGAAAATGATCGCAGAATTTCAAAAATATAGGCACGCATGTTGACCAAAGAATGAAAAAGGAGATGTGGGCAAATCTAAACGAATAATGTTTCATAAAACAATTACAACTACTACTTTTGTTGATGATGTGCATATCCTATGCCCTAACAATTTCACTCCCAGGAATACACTTTGAAATAATTTCTGCATAAGACTAGACTAGATGTCTATTGGATAGCTCTTCCTGGAAGCTGATAACCCACAACCCAATCCCATGGTTGTCAAAATCCACCTTGCTCTGAGTCCATTCCTCTTGCTTAACCTTCCCCAGTTATGTTAAAAGTACTGCCATTTTCCCAGCTACATATTCTTAAAATTCCAGAGTCTTTAACTCTTCCCTATTCTCTATTATGTAGCAATAATAAGTTCTCTAGTCCTTGAGATTCTAACTTAAAGGCACCATTTTTATTCATGTCCTCAGGCCCTCTCACCTCATGAGACTCTACTAAACTTCCTTAAAAAGCTTGCTTATACCAGCCTTCTAAGATCCCTCAATGCTTCCAAATTTCTTATCAATTAGTCTGTGTTTCTTAGTCTAATATATGAAGGCCCTTGTAATCTAGTTTAAACATACTTTTCTAATATCATTTTCTCCCATTTCCTCTGAAGTCACATCCCTCCATCTCCAACATGAACTCTGCAGTATAGCCACATATTACATACCTGCTATTGCCTGGGGAAACTGGTATTACAAGCTCCAGGTTTTCTAACATACTATTAATTCTAATAACATTTTTTCCCCTTCTCAGGCACATTAGTAAATACCTGAATCTCATCCATCCTCAAAAGCCCAGCTAAACTTCCTCCACTTTCACGATGTCTTTCACTATCTTCCCTCCCCCTTCTCTTAACCCCTTTAAACTGGCACCACTTTATCCCAGTCTCAATGATAGAACTTTTATATGTTTGAGATATTCTTATTAGTTGTGTGCATGCCTTATTCTTGAACATTAAGTTCTTAGATATAAGGGCCCAAGTCTAACTTAGCCAGCTTTGTAGATCTCACAATACTTAGCAAAGTAACTTTCATGGAGTTCAATAAATACTGTTTGAATTAGCAAATAAATGGGCTTTAACAAGCACATATTTAAGTCATCACTATATTGAAGGCATATAAACTAAATCATGAGCATCCAAAATCCTTGTTGTTCATCAATTTTTACTTTTAATCAAAGTAGCTAATGAGGTAAATGATAAAAAATCAGGTTGACCCATGTTCTTCACAGACTATCTCATCTCAGATGAAATAGGGAAAATCACACTTCTCTAGCCCAGATAGGTGATTTTAATATAGAAATGAGCTATAGAAATGAGGCTGGCTGCATTTTTCATTTTCCTTCTTGTAAGTAAACTATTGGACTAATGATAGAAACCCTACATTATCCTTAAAAATATATTCAGTTATTTAATAGGAATGTCCATCTAATTCAAAGGTTATGGTAGATATATCCTCCCTAAGCTGTTACAATGTCTTTGGTGGTTAGGGGATCAAAAAAAAAAAAAAAAAAAAAAAAACAAGAAAACAAAGACAGTTATATACCACCAAGATGCTAAAGATATAAACATTATCTGAAATGCTAAACCAGACGACAAATATCTATCTCTAGATGTATTTGAGGATACTTGAAATTCCAGATTCTGAAAACATCTGCTAAACATATCCCCCAAACCTACCAAGCCAGCAGCTGTGTGATCTATTCACATATTCCCAACACCACCTGGAAAACTGCAAATCGTACAACCTTGTTTGTAAAAAATAAATAAATAAATATCTCTGCTGAATTTCCACTCTCCCTGTATCATAAAAGTTAATAACCCTGCCAAGGGAAATTGTACAATTAAGAATTAAAATTTTAATGACTTAAATATTCTAATCAGTCTTTGATATCATCTTAATTATATGATAGATGGCCAGAAAGGGAGAAATGTAATTTGCTGCAAAAAATTAAAGTCTTTTTAAATCAATGAGAAAAATGAGAATGAAAACATACTTAGCATTTGTATTGTTCTAGGTATTATTACATAGGACCTAAAACTAAATATAGTGCTTTAAGAATTTATTGAAATTGATGCTTTTTTAAAAAAAAATCATTCTGTATACCTACAAACCATGTCACTTACCTCCTTCATGCCACGTGACTGTAAAATCAAAACACAATATTCTACATAATCTGATTTAAATTCAGCAAGTAACACTACTCAGCGTAATGAATGCACAGCTAATCACTGAGACAGTGTAAAATGCCAAGTTTTCCAAAGATGAGACAAATCAAAGAAAAAGTACTGCAAAAAATCATAAATCAGATGGGCATATTAAATAGGATCCTGAGGCAACAATCTAGTTTAATGTAACACTCAAAGAGCATAACAAAGTTCTATTCCCTTAAGCTAAGTGAACATCTTTGTGTGGTTTCACAAAATGGATACATTTGAAAAAAGTCCAAAGATGACTCCAGTTTCAATCTGAATAAGAGCATTTCCTTTCCAAAAAGGGTAAAAACAATGACAACAAACAAACGTGTTTCAATTATATGGAACTTGTTGACACCTCATGCATGTTAGGTCAATCTAAAATAAATTCTTTTAATACACTCATAATTATGCTGTTACTACTTAATGAACCAAGTAAGCATACATGATTATTCATAAAGCACGAGGCAATAAAAGGAAAGGATGAATGAAAAAGTAGTGGGTAAATATCCAATTCAGACATGTCAAGAAAATGTTTCAAAGAGCAAGTGCTTGATTATCACTGTCATGGTAAAGCAGGTAAAGGTACACCATCAATTCCAAGTTACATTTTAGAGAAAACTTAATAGCTTAATAACTAGGGATTTTAGGGGAAAAAAAGTATTTTGAGAAAAAAGAGGTAAGAGGTATGTATATCTGTTTTCACTACCAGACAAGGCACTGATAACAGAAGAAAAACATGGAATGCCATTATGTTATAAACCTCAAGTTGTGACTTTATGCCTTAACAACCTAATGAGTAATACACCTTACAAGCTGATCTAATGCAGCTTGTTGAGGAGGTAGCACACTCTACTACAGGTTCATTGGAAACACCAGTAATTCAAACAACAATTTTAAAAAAAATAGCTCCCCGCACATTGCCTTGCATATAGTAAGTACTCAATTAATGTCTTGAGTGTAATAAAAGGTATCTAAGTATGTTAACTGGGTTTCTGTTGCTGTAGCTGAGTGTATGCTGACTTCTTAAGGTCAATTATTAAACAATGCAAGAGTAAAAGGAAAAAAAATTTAGAAGCTTAAGAGAAAAGGAATTAAAGAAACAGGGCAATTTCCAAAAATGAAGTAGAACGTTAAATACAGGAGGAGATTTAAACTGAATTTTGAATTGAATTATTCAATTCATGGAATGTGTAGGAGTTAGTCTCACCAAATGTTACTTCCCAACTACTATAAAACTATATTTTAAAAAGTCAAAGAACTATTTACACATAAAGCAAACTCTATGAACCCCCATAATCTGGGAGATTTCTAAAGGCGATAATATAAACTAATTCAAGAAGATTTTTGTCCATCCACAGTCTTCCATAGTAGATTATTAAAGCTATTGTTTAACTGTAACCTTTTGAGGTAGAAGTAGATTCTGTTTTCTCACTAAAATCTCTGTTCTAATTCTGTTTTATATTTTAATTTCTTGTTTAATTAGCTGAATCACAAAAGCAACTCAAATATGGTCATTACATAAGTCGGCAGTATTTTCTTCATATTAGTACAGGTAAGTATTTGCTACTTCCTCACCTTATACACTATTATTTTAAAAAAATTAAGCCTATTAATTACAATTAACCTACCACATGTGGGTTTGAAATCATCTTACAACTCTATCACACCAATAAGACATATGTAAAAGCGAAATCCCATGACTTGACTAAAAATGTCATATTCTAACTACATTTTTAATGCTTTGCATTCTGTTAAATTGAAAGTAACTTGTCTTTTCTTGCATTCCAGTAACTATGAACACACACCAAACATTTAGGTGTTGGGTCTGTCATACAGTTCCTCACTAAAAGGAAGCCAGTTCCTTAGAGAAATAGCTGATCCCAGGGCTATGAAAGGGCAGGTACAACATGAGACTAAAATGTCTTTATAGCAGAAAGCGAGTTGATGCTAAAAATAGGAAGGGGAGGTATGTCTCAAGAATAGCTTGAGGGAGCTCTCTCTGACCAAATCTGGTAAAAACTGAGCACCAAAATAATTCAGCACAGTAATGAGCTATAAACAACTGAAAAATAGGAATGAGTCTATTTTGATAATTAATCAATAAGTAGAAAGAGCAATAGATCAATCAGTCAATTGATGAGAAACGAGAGGTCTTACAGTAGAATCTGAGTGCCAACTGTGTTGAAGGAGGACTGGAACTGGAAAATCATCATTTTACAACCACTATAGTAAGCATTACATAACCTAGAGAAACATTTTGATGAGAAGCAGGATATCTGCATGGTCTTAAAGTGTCTCCCCACAGATTGCTTGCTAATTTCTAGGGGAAAATAGTGACGACATATTGGAGAAATTGTATAATACGTTGATCAGGTGATCAAAACTAGCATCGCCAATGAGGGGCAGACAGATATCGTGTGCCTCCGGATGGGATACCTGATACAGCATCACTCATGTATCATCCAAGCCAAGAATACATATCCTGAATCTAATCAGGAGATTCAAGATATGCATTTTTGAGGAGACGTTAAATATACACAAGATGAAAAACATTCTATTAAAGGAGATTTATATTGTTCAAAAATATACATGTCATAAAAGACAAAGAATGACTGTGGGAATGTTCCAGATTAAGGGAAGCTGAAGAAGAAATGAAGCCAGAGATGGAGATGGGTATGGGGATAGTAAGACAGATGGGGAGAGAGGAGAAGGGGGCATAGGGGAGAGAGGGAGGGAGGGAGGGAGGGAGGGAGGGAGAGAGAATGAGTCTGTGTGTGTGTGTGTGTGTGTGTGTGTGTGTCAGCATGGGGGGTGGGGAGGAATGAATGGTGTCAATGGTAGGTGAATATGAATATGGATAAAGGATATATACAAGTGTTTTTCTGGTAGTATTCTTATTCTTACGGTCTATACATTTGAATGATTTCCAAATAAAAATTTTAAATATAATTCTCTTAATTTTTCTCAGTTTACTATTTTATGGATTATCTTTTAACGAAAATTATTTGAATGACTGTTTAAATGATATTACAATATAAAAGGAAAACCAGAAGCATTAAATCACACCATCACTAATAGTTTGGAATATCAAGGGGATAGAAATTTACATAGCATATATTTTTATTTGTCTACACTGAAAGATAAGATACAAATATTTTAAATATTTCTTATTTATTTTCTTAGAATCACAGAACAGAATCAGATGATCCTTTAAAAATATCTTAATACAGCCTCCTAATTTTTCTATATATAGAACTGAGGTCACACAGTCACGGAGAACCAAAACTAAAACATCATAACTCCTCTTGAGCCTCTTTATCTACTAAAATACGTATACTTGGCTAACATAAAAAAAATCTTAAATATTTCAAGTAAATCCTTTACATATATGTGGCCTATGAAACAGGGTAGAAAGTATATCTTATCTCTGAAATGGTTATAACTGTTATATATTTGACGTGCTTATTTTAAAATAGTTTGTAATTATATTTTCCTTTCTTTACAACCTGCTTTTTCAGATAAAGGGTACTATGTAAACCTAAATAATTAATCTAAGCTTCAAAAATTCATTAAAATCATAGCTAGTTATCACTAATGCCATCCCACTTAAACTGTAATCACTAAATGTACCATCTGAACTAAACGCAATCGAATCCATTTTCATTGGGCTACATCTAACAATGCATAAAGTGATTTTCACTCAGTCATAGGTTTATAAGGTAATTGGTTTGTCAATATATAATTTTCATACTATTCTTGTAAGATAAATAGGTAGTAGCTAGCATAATCCAGATATACAATTTTTTCCATCTTCAGATCTCTCAATCACTCCCCCTCATTTTCTGAGGACGTTAGCAACCGACTTGATCTTTTTGTCCACTCACTTTCTGTTGTTGCCTTCACTGACTTCATCACCCATATCCATGACCTATCCGGCCTTTGAAATTTCTTGTGCTTCATCTCTATCTTTTCCTAAATTCAGCCATAGCCATATTCAATCCCATGGTCATACCAGTCACTAAAAATAACTTTCCAAATCCCAGTTCACTCACAATATCTGATGACCTTTCCTCCTATAATTCCAGCTTAATTGATCAAGTAACCCTGCTGAATCGATCTTTAAATGTCATTGAGACAATCAGTCCTTTGACACACCATCCATCATCCCTCTGTTTTTGCTTCCCTCCCAATATAGTTTCAATTCCATGGTCAAATAAATATTACTAGGCATTAGTGATCATTATCTAACACCCATTCTCAACATATTTTCCTCTTATGTTTCCGCTACCCTTTCTAGACCTCCATTTGTACAGCCAAGTATTTCTGAAAAAAAAAATAACATATCACTCTAAAGTAATAATCATCAATTTCAAACAAATGCTCAAAATTGCACAGCAATGATGGCAACATAATACCAAGAATTCTTTCCAATTTTTCAAATGATCTACTCATCAAACCAACCCACAATGTTGCTAAACTGTTAGGTGATGACCCTGTTGCCTAATTCTTGAGGAAATAGAAATCATCAAGTGGAAACACCCTAATCATGTCACCAGTAAATAGAGTTGCATTTACACTATCTTCTTTACTATTACAAAGGAGAAAAGGATCCTCCTATCAAAGTTAAGTTCTTCCATATATGGATCTAGTACCCCTCCCTATTCACATTTTTCACTTTTTATTTTCTCATCTCTCTCTTACATCCTCAACTTATCCTCCCCAACTCTATTATTCCCAGCAGCATTCAAAGATGCTTTAGCATTCCCCATCCTAACAAAAAAAATTAAAATACCGAAAAAACAATGCTCCCTGCAGATACCACCCTGTGCGTTCTTCCCGAGCCAAGCTTCTCAAGAGTTGTCTAGCCATGCTGCATACAACTCCTTCACCTATTTTACTTTTCGTGTCATGCCAACATGGCATCTGGGTCAAACTCTCTTCTGAAACTTCATAAGGGTATCGAGGATCTCAATGCTGTCAACCCAATGGATATTTTATATTCCTCCTACTTAATCTCTCAGATGACATCCTTCTCCTTGGAACATTTTCTTATCTTGACTCTATGATGCCACATTGTTCTGGCCATACTTTGTTCCATACGCTTTATTGAATCTTCCTTCTTTCTCTGATCTCTAACTGACAGAATACACCATGGCTTGGTTCCATACTTCCTTCTCTTCTCTATGTACACCCTTTCATCCAATGATTTCATCCAAACACATTGTTTTAATATTATCTATGTTATGATGAACTTAAATTATATCTTTGACTATGACTAATCACTGGAATTCCAGATTCAAATCCAACTACTTACCTGACATCTTCACTATAATTTTTGTCTAACAGGTATCTGAAAGCTGGCATGGCTGAAGCAAAACTCTTTATTCCTAACCTTTGCCCCTACCATTACCCAAGTCGTCCCCTTCTCAATAAATTTCGCCATCATCCAGCTGCTCTGGCCAAACAATTATGAGCCTTTCGTGATTCAATTTTGTCTTTTATCCCACACATCCAATTCATCAGCAGGTCTTATTGACGCCATCCTCAAAACATATCTAGAAAGCTACCAAAGCAGTGAACAAAGCAAATTGAGAAAGAGAGGGCTGGTGATGGAGAAAACTCAGAAGAGTGTGGAGTCATGCAAGCCCATAAAATTTCCTCTACAATAGAGGGGGTGGTCAACTATATTAAATGCTGCTGAATGGTTAAAATAATAATTGAAAAGCAAACATTGAAGGTCATTGGTGATCTTTATAAGAAGAGGCTGTGGAATGATGGGGATAAAAGTATGGTTGGAGTGGACTGAAGAAAGAATGAAATGAGAATGTCAATAAAGTAACTAACAGAGAATTCTTTCAAGGGGTTTTGCTCTCCAGGAAGCAGAAAATGGAAACTAGTTGGAGAGGGCTATGAGGTCAAGAGTGCATATTTTTTTCAAAAGAGGAGATACTAGACTATGTTATTAGTGTGCTGCTAAAAATGATCCCTCGCAAAGAAGAAATAAAATAGTGTAGGGAAAGAAGATAAATAACTGAGGGGTGAGAACATAACCCAAGTGGACAGATTACTCTTCCATAGGTGCAGGGACTCTATGTATCTATAGTAATAGAAAGCATTATGGACACAGATGCAAGATAATTTGGCAGATTTCTCAGGGGAAGTTGAAGGGATTCTTAAGTGAGTGCTTCTAGCTATGTCAATTAATTATGAGGCAGGTCATCAGAGTGTGTATATGCCTGTGTGTCTGTGTTGGTATGCACTTTGGGGCTTGAGAAGTGGAGCATGAACAAAGCTGAGAAAGAGAAAAGGTATGAATTAGCTGTGTTAAAGAGAAGATAGTAGGGAATTTACAAGACAGTATTGAGTGTCTATTTGCTCATGTGTAGAATTTAACATACACACACACACACACAGTTTAGTTGATTTTTATTTTCTTTTATTACAAAACTAAGATTTCCTATCATATAGTAAAGTATTTTTGGAAGAGAAAACATTACATGTTTCCTATGTTGCACATCCAAATATAAAACTCTGTTGTTATGGTTCGCAAATGAAATGACAATCTTGTAGACAAACAAGTTATTCATTTTTCTTTACACAAGTCTATTTCTGTGTCGAGACGTCACAAATTAATTTGAAGACATAGAAGCATGCGATTAATATTACACTGTGGTAAAAACTAGGCCCATTTCAAACATGTTTCTATTATTATGTGGTATTATTATAATGGTATTATTCTATTACCATTACATGGTCAGAAAGCATGATGTCTTAATGTCAAGAGTATTTAATTAAAATTATATCAAGTAAGCAAGTTGTATTTACAATACCGGCAGCACTGGCTAAAATTGTTTACCTTCCTTTTAGCATTTTAATTTAGAGCGTTCTAAATGCACATTAGAGAAAGAAAGTCTCTGCTCACTAGATGGTAAGAAGATTTTTTTTCTGTTTTTAATATCTCAATTGTGTTAGTGGTGTTATTTTATTGGCAGTTTATTTACATGCAGCCTTCACGTATGAACCTCAAAATTATTTATAAATATTAAAAGCATATCTATGATTCCCTCCTACTAAATCCCTGCAATGTATCATTAAATTATACTCCAGAAAAGGTTATTTTGGACAACTTACTTCCCCAACAGAAAAAAAAAATGAATGTCAGAATCTATTACTTCATAACCCCCCCCCCACAAACACACACACCTCACTATTTAAATACAAAATAAATTTTTTAAGCTTGATATATCTCAAGCTATAAAACTCCCTCTGCTTTGGCCTTTCAGTTCTCTGCTCCATTTTGACCATACGGAACCTAAAACACTATGGGGCTAAGAAGCAGAAAGGAGTTTTCAAAAAGGCATCAAGTCCTCTCTCTCAAGCAAAAATAGCAAAAGAGTTTGGAGAGATAAAGCCTTTTATGAAAAATGACTCATCGTAGGTTCTTTAAAATCGAAATGCTAAAATTGGTGAAGCTTGCTCACATTCACAAAAAGCATTCACTTACTTGAAAACCTACCAATAGGGACAGCAGTTCTAATCCCAGTAATACTTGCAGCCATAAATTCATGAATTTTATTTTGAAACAAAAATGTTAATTTGGTTTTCCCAGCTTTTATTCCAGATGAAACAAACTAACTTTCATTTTATACATCTAAATAAGTCAATCTGAATTGTCAGAATTAATGTCCATGTATTTTAATCTATAGATATTGCCAGATAGTATGCTTTAAAAGTATGCTTTAAAAATGCAAAATTTAAGGTCGTTTTAAAAAAATAAAAGCATCTTCAACAGATTTTATACCTACTTAAAAATAGCTGGTCAATAAATGATTTGATTTGATATATTTTAGCCAGCTACAGTGAGTTCCAAATTTCAGTGGTATTTTCTAACATAAACTCACTTAAACTTTGCCTCATTGTCAATTTAAGTAGCAAACAAAACAAGATGATAAGAAGCAATTGTTTTTTCCAGCTTAGTGATAATAACTGTTTCATTTATTTTGTTTTTATGGGCCTATTAAAGTTGAACTGACCTCATAAAACAGAAATGATCAGAAATAGTGTTTCAGTCATTTAGGTTAAAACACACATACACACACAAAAATAAGTTGGTATTGTGATAGTAAAACTCAAAGACCAAGAATTTTTATTTTAAAATGCAATATAGTTGAAGGAATTTTGACTAGATTTTATTTAAAATGACTGACTCATACACTTTTTTCTGCATTTTATTTTTGACATTAACAATGGTCCCATATTAACTCAAAGAAAACATGAATCAGCAGCCTGAGAGGGAGAAAATAAACTACTAGCTTCCCACCTCACTTGGAGATGGACTATAGTTCTACATTTAATAGGAAATTTTTCCAAACCACAGCCATTAGCCATGAAAAAGCTCTCCCGAGTTCAAGAAATTCATCTAAGAATTATTAGCAATGTATTCATGGATCAAGAAGAATTCCATTATGACAATATAATAATTATCGTCACAAAAAATAAGTAGTAACCAATGACAATGTTTTCCACATACATCATTCTATTTAATCACACTAATAAATATGTGATAAAGATATTATTATGACTCAGAAAAACTGAGATTCAGAGAGATTAAGGTAGTTGCCCCTGGTCGCATAGCAGCTAAGATTTAAATCCAGATTTCCTGACTTCAAATCATATCCTATCAATTAAACTCTTGCAAGAATAACAACTAACCTCTGTAAGAGCAACAGTCAACAAATTATGTAAGAATTAACCAATAAATTATGCTAATGTCTAGCCCGAAGGCATCATGGCTAGCTAGTCAATGTATAATCTTACAATCAGAGAGAGAAGAATGATAGAACTAGAAAAGAAGATGAACTTACTTAAATAAGTCTATATATTCTTTATTTCTGCTAGTATTTGCTAATTTATATATTTGGAATTCTTTGTTCCTGTACAAATATGATCTGCCCATGCATTGTTGACCTACCCAAGATATGTAGATATTATAATTTTTTTTCACTAATCAATAGATTTATTGCAGAAAATTTATAAGGGGGAAATTCATATAGTTAAGTCAAAATTTCCCATTAATTTATACTTTCCAGTAATCTACAAATAACTAGTTCCAAAGGAAAAACACTAGCTTCTACTAAGGAAGATATGAAGAAATATCCCTGACATTGAAATGCCCAGAACAGCCACCAGTTAAAAAAACAGTCCCTCGTTCCCTGCAAGTAAATGTCTGAAATATAATTGGAACATGCCACCCCTGCTTTAACTTAGGGAAACACTTCACAAGCAGAAATCCAAAATCACTAATGAGTTAGTTATTATAACATTCTGTAGCAAAGGGTTTTCCCTTTTGAATTCTTTCGCACACACATGACCTCATTTTGGCACTGCAGGTGCATAGGTGGGTGACTTCCTGCAGCATCTGTCAGGGTGCCTTAACATAGAGAGCACACAACAAATAGTTACTGTAGAAAAGCATGACCAAAATGGGTGAACAAATGAATGAACCAAAAAGGGACGATACCACCGTGAAAGGATAAGTCAAATATCAGTATATGATTTGTAGGACATTATACATTTGTTGAACACAAAGGATGAACCCTAATGTAAACTAAGGACTTTAGTCAAAAATAATGTCTCAGTATTGATTTATTAATTGTGACAAATGCACCACATTAATGTAAGATGTTAAATAATAAAGAGGAAATTCTGTGGGGGGTTGGAGGGATATACGAGAAATCTGAACTTTCTGTTTCATTTTTCTACAAGCCTCAAATCACTCAAAAAAGAAAATGAATGGTCTATTTTCAAATTAGGAAATGGCAGGCCTGTCTGAAAAGCTAACCTCTTGTTATTATTTTAAAAACAAGGGGGAAAAAAGTGAGAAGAGAAAAAGAAAAAAGAAAGTAGTGTTACTAACACTTCCAATGAAATGTTATCGTCATGACTGCAAAGAGAAAAACAATGAACACCATATGTATTATTTATTACTTGAGTTCTAAGATGTAGCACTGCAAAAGCACCTCCTGTAACATGTACAAAAACATGTCAATCTACATATTAAACTGAAAACCCTCCAAAACAACCCAAATTCAGACTAATAAAGCTGGGATATAGAAGAAATTTGAGTACATTCAATGCAAACACAATTCTCAAGTCATTGGAAAAGACAAACTACCCAGAGGCAGGCTTGCTCAAAGCCCCGACATCTGATGATATAAGCTACGGTTCTGTCACATCAGGAAAGAAGAATATATTTCATCTGAGGACCTGATATATTTCTAGACTACAACATCTACAACATCCCAAGGTAGGAAACGAAGGCTAGTCCAAGGTGCTGTGAGGCCTGTAAGTAGCACTCAAAAAAACGAACTGAGATATATTTGTTAAGTTATATCAACTATGAAAAACCATTGCTTTATCTCTCTCTGTAAACAAACATATCACATGTTTAATAAATGCTTTTTGTGATAATGCCATAGACAGAACACCACCATAGGTACTACATTCTGGAAAAAAAAAAAACAAAATCCTCTCAAATGGTAAGGTTATTTGCCAAGTCTCATCCTACAAAATTTATGACAAGAAAGAATTATGCACTATAGTAGTCCGGTTTATTAGATCAAGAAAATATTACCCTCCTATACAGAGAGAATAGAAAGTAAATGTGTAATGAGATCAGTACCAACAATGCCTCTACACCACACTGTGACTGTCAAGGAATCAACCAAGTTCACCATTCTTCAATAAAGTCTGTGTGCCTGAGCAAGAGAGAAAAAGCAGTGTGCCTGAATTTGACTCACCCGCATGGTGAGATTTTTAGGCTGTGATCTTGAGGGCCACTTTAAAATTTTATATGTTTTGGTTTGATGACATAAATATGATGTACTTGAGTCTTAGGAAATCTGAATGTCCTACACATAGACATGTTTCACTCCACCATTACAAGAGCACCAAGTCAATACATGTACAATGACAGGGAAATCCACCCAGAAAGCAAGAGAAGTGGTCTCAGCTCCAATCACAAATATAAAAGATAAAAGTGGATTGAAATCCTGCTGACACTGTCACACATAGAGACTTGGGAGACTGAATATGAAAATAATAAAGCTAGCGCCATTTGAATGAAAGCCAGAGATAATGAATAGCACTACTTGTATAATTTCTCTTGAGCCTGTATTATAATTGTTATACTCTCCTGTTTTCCCGAAGTAAGTAAAGTAAAACTTTTCTATATAAAGAGAAATTCCAGTTTAAATGGTTCCACCAATTTTCCACAAAAATAAACAATTAAACTTTAGCTTCATCGTAAAATACTTCTCAAAATATTAAAACAAAATTGGAAATTTTGGGGAAAAAGTGCAAACTGCACCAAAAGTGACAAAGGGTTAATGTAAACATATAACAAGATCTTTAAAGAAATAAGAAGAATACTATCCTCATAATACAAAAATGAGTAAAAAACATGAACAATGGACAAAGAAACACAAAAGGTCAGTATGTAGTAAAACTGTTTAACATAATTAGTAAGCAAATAAATGCAAATAAAACAATTAGATCCAGTTTTTCCCTTATCAATTTGGCAAATATTTTTTTTTAATTATGACACCTAGTGTTGTTGATGGTTCTTAATGATTGCCACTCATTTGTTGCTAGGAGGAATGTAAATTTGACTAGCCTTTCTAGAAACAATTTAGCAATACATAACAAGAGTTTAAAATAATGCATACCCTTCAATTACTAATTTCACTAAGAGGTTTACAAAAAGATTAATAAAACAGGACTATTCCACGTGGCATAATTAGATCAAATAACTGAATATGATCTAAATGTTGAACAAAATGGGAATAGTTAAATAAATCATGGTACAGCCTCATGAGAGTTTTATATAGCCATTAAAATCATGTATTTGCCAAATATATTAGGTCCAAAAAAGTAGGATACAATACGTACTATATATAGACGGTAACATACTATTTTACAAAAAGAAAAGGATACAAACAAAGATTTTAAAAGAAAACACCCATTGAAAGAATACATAACAAAATGGTAACATTGGCTATCACTATTAGGTGATAGAAATTCAAGAGATCTTTTTTAAAAGTCTCTTCTATATATTCTAAATGGTAGAAAATGAACATCTATACTAGAAATGGACATGAAGGGAAACACGAAACTATCCCCCAAGGTAACTCTTGTGGGAGAGCAACCCTATGTTGTAGCAACTACAATGTCAAGACGAATAGGCCAGATTACGAGTATTTACAAGAGCAAGAGGTACCTGAAGAGGCAGCAGGAAATACATGTACATGCCTGAGATATAAGCAGTGGAAAGCCCAGTATGATTTCCTAACAGCAGTAATTCAATATAATACACAAAAGATGGAAGGAGGTCATCTATTACCCAGTTAAATGGAAAAGTTGAAAAATTTCAAAGAGAAATTTTTGTTCATCCCAGTGTTTAATTATACTCTATTATCAACCCAAAAATGAAGTATACATTTAATTGCATGAACAACTGGATTTGAATTCTAGATCTACACTTAAAAGTTTAACTACCAGCAAACTACTTAGGTCTGTAAACTGATGTTTCTTCAACTGCAAATTTACGATTAAAAAATACTACGTATAACCCACAAGGAATCAGCTAGCATTAAATAGAGTCAGGTAAATTCATCTAACACATTAGCAGCACAATCTAAATGCTTGACACTCAGAAAGTGTCCTTTGCTATTTAGAAGATTGTCATGTATTTACTAAACCTCCCTAAAGTTAAATAAAGGTTCCAATAAAGCAAAGAGCAGTTACACAAAGAATTAGTCTGACTCATGACCCACCTTTGGTCAGTGAAGTCTCTCCCCAAATGTGCCCTAATAATGAAATGAGGGGGAAAAAAAGTCATATACTTTGTGACTTGTTCAAAGCTGGGACAGAGAGAATGATGGTTATTTCTAAATTTGTTTCTATTCCTATTCTATTTTTCTCACCAACCCTCTGCTCCACTTATACACATTACATGTGTACAAAGGTATGAGTTAGTATTTGGGGCCACCAAATAAGAGAGCACTGAACATGATAAGCACCATACAGAGCTGTTTTTCTGTTAGATGGCATACAGCCCTATGACCCTACATACAAATAATCTGTTTCTTAGAAGTATTCTATAAAATAAATGTATGGACTATTTTGTTCTAATTCCACATCTCAAAACCACTGATTCTTCTTAAAGAATACTGACTTCTATGGCAGTTTCTAAAATGTTTGCACCTGAAAATGTTATTGAAGTCAGATATAAAATAAAAAATTAACATAAATAGTGTATTTCATATAAAATCTAGCCATGTATTTAAATAAGTAATCTACTCTTGAACTTTTTTGAAGGGAGTAGAAGTGGTGAAAATAAGCTTAATTCCTCAAACTTAAGAGTGCATGATTATAAAATGTAGTTTTAAATTCTAAGTGTTTATATAATCTTCAAACCTTGAATTAAGAATAAAAGTATGATTTAAATTAAATGAAATGTCTAATATTCAAATGGATAGTATACATGTAATTTTTTTTCAACTGGCGTTCAATCTATTTTTTAATATTTTTCTCTCCTGCGCCTTCTTTGGTTCTCCTTCTCAAGGACCTAAGCAAACTTAAAACAAATTAATTTCATTGTCTCTTTACATTCTTCATCAAGATTGATAGTTTCTTGGTTAAAGATATCTTAGAACTCCCAAAAAACTAAATCCAAGCTTTTCAACAACCTGGCCAGAGGTACATATTCTAGAATATAATGTGCCAAGATAATCTTGCTTAAAACATTAAGGTGATAGTGAATATCAGTGCATCTCTAATTCAGGAAACTGAAGTCAAACTACTGGTTAATTAAGTTAATTGGTTATATGAAGGATAGCTCCTGTTTCCCAACTTGTATATTTGAAACTTTGTAGAAAATAAGTCCATTTCATTTGATCATACTATTTCATGATATGCAATTTCTTTTTTTTTTTTGCTCCAGAAATTGAGACTTTGCAGAATCAAGAAGTTAAAATACTATTTTAAAATTCTTTATACAGCATGACTCTTGAATTTCTCTTCATTAATTTCATGCAAAAATCATCCCCAATAATGAAGCAGTCCCATAGATCAAGACTATTTATATGAATGTATTCATATTTCATGCTAATTAGTCCCCGTACACGTAATCTCTTTCCCTGGCGTGTCCAGTACATGTGTCTCTGTCCTAGATTGCTCATTAAATCTGCTATAGTTCATTTGAGCACTGCATCACTGTGACTGAATTAGACATTTCAAAATCTAAAGCCTATGATTCCTTACTCTCATGTATTTCTTACAAAATCTTACAAGCAAAGCTCTGGTAGTGTTCTAGAAATAATGCATACAGTAGTCGATATGTTCTGTAAGTGTATAAACAAGGTTATCACAAAACTAGACTGCTCTCCTCAATACCTCCATTGTGCATGCAGGTAATATGCACAGTATCTGACAAGGTTTGAGAAGCAGCAATCCTTATTCTTTTTAATGGGGACCTCTGAGACCAACAATGTCTAGAAAAATACCATGCTCACTGTTACACAGAGACTTTTCCTAGATTATTGTAAATCTAGGCCACACACACACACGCACACCCATTTTTTTAAATTAAGTAACAGGGAATGTTCAGTAGTTACAATGGTAATATATTCCTTCCTGAACTATAATGTTCTGAATCTAGTTCTTTATAAGTGACAGAAGGAGGTTATGTTAAAATAACATAGTGGTGCAGGGTTTCAAGTATGGATTAATTTTTAAATCGTTACATTGTGGTAGTTTGATTTCTATCTTTTTTCTAGTACTGCGTTATGAAAGAACATTGCTAGAGGATGAAGTTTTTTACTTTTGTTTCAGAACCAGTTCTATACAATCCCAAGGTAAGATGTTTTGAAGACTTGACAATTCCATATTGATTTTCACTTTCCTATTTTCTGGAACCCTAGGCTAACAACATTATAAAATTTCTGTCCCGAATATGCCATATGGATTGTTTAAACAACAAATCTATGTCACCTATGTGTTTCTACTCAGAATATGCTTGTAACTATTAATTATCTACATATCAATAATAAAAATTAAATGTTTATTAAAATAATTATATTCTATTTCTCATTTACTTTTAAAATTCTAATTTCTATGTACAAATTCTGACCAAATGCAATCTGGCAATATCTGTACCTTTTTATTTTTAATTTCTAGCAGTAATAAAAGTATGTGCCATTACTGAGTTTAAGTCATAAAATAGTATCACAATCTAAGAAATGCATATACTAAAAATGCCTACTCTACAAAAATTAACAAAATCAATGACTTTGGATTTTGTGTAATTTAAATTTGAAATCTCTATTCAGGAAGATGTGGAAAAGTTAGAACTCTCATACACTGCTTGTGGGAATGTAAAAATGGTACAGCCACATTGGAAGACAATTTGGCAGTTCCTCAAAATATTAAACACAGAATAATCATGGGGCCCAGGAATTCTCAGTCCTAGCTATATCTAAAAGAACTGAAAACAAGCATTCATGCAAGTACTTGTACATGAATGTCAATAGCAGCACAATTCACAATTAAGAGATACACAATATGCAGTGTATCACACAATGAAATGAAGTACTGATACATACTAGAACAAGGATGGACCTTGAATACAGATGCTAAATGAAAGAAGACAGATACAATAGGCCACACAATTATATGATTCCATCTTTATAAAATATCCAGAATAGGCAAATTCACACAGAAAGATTAGTGATTGTGAGGGGCAGAGAGGCCTGAGGATGGGAGAAGTGACTACTAACCAGTTCAAGGTTTCTTTTTGAGCGATGACATTGTTCTAAAAATCAGGTTGTGGTGATGGCTGCACAACTCTGTAGCTATACTAAAACTACTGAATGGTTCAAAAATAAAAAATAAAAACAAGAGAGTATGTATCAAGAAGATCCTATCAAGCATAATTTAAATAATATAAAGAATAAGAAATAGCTAACAGAGAAGGTTGAGAGGTAGTAACCAGAGGTCAAAGAGAGGATAGTTTTAACAAAGTAACAAACATGGGCACCATATTGCTAACCAATGCAAGAGCTGGGCATAGGATGTAGATGTCATTAATGAAGATGATTAGCCATGAAAGAAATACAAAAAAAGACCGTTTAGATGCTACGAAACAGGCACACTGAAACAATTCCATAAACATTTTTTCAGAGATATTCTGTGGAATATCTTGGCATTCTTACTTCTGCAATACAATTAATTTTCTAATACCTTAAGAAGATTAAAGCAATATTTATGCAAATGACAAAGCTTATATATGACATTGCCACAGCTTTTTACATAATACAGCTAGTTAAATTTAAAATTGCATTTTAGAACTTTTCCCATTATTGTTCTGAATCAATTATTTCTTCCTCAAAATAAAGGCCTGGATGTAATTGCATTGAAAGTGAAAAAGAAACATAGGCAAACTCAGTGTTCACAAGTGCCCTGCCTTCTGAAAGCTCTGGTTTCTTTTGGTGTCATTGGAATGCTACTCTTTATGTAGGTCCTTTGTGCAGTGATGAATGAAATGGCTACTGATGCTCTCTAAATAAAAGACTCACTCTCCCTTAACAGAAGCAGGTGCTATTGAAAAGCTACTGTTTGCACAGTGACTTTCCAGACAAAAACTTTACACAAAAGGAACATACAAATAATTCCTGGGAGGCCTCCACTGTGAATCTCTTAGACAACAGCCCAGCTGCAGTAATGCCACATGTGTCATTCTTCAGGTCAGTTTGGTATTGGTGCCTTTTTTTATAACACTACTACAAGCATATTTATAACACATATATCACATAGAATTCAACATTTGGAGTTATATCTCATTACTTGATGAATGTCTGGTATAAGACGTTCATTGCAAACAACCTTTTGGC
Organism: Rousettus aegyptiacus; assembly: GCF_014176215.1. Lineage (NCBI taxonomy): Eukaryota > Metazoa > Chordata > Mammalia > Chiroptera > Pteropodidae > Rousettus > Rousettus aegyptiacus. Next base: position 55,001,073 of record NW_023416312.1, on the reverse strand, counting down.
TGTTGGTGTTTACAGGTTTAATACAATTAAATATTGGCAAGAAATATCTTTATATCACTTTCTCTATCAGCCATCATATTTTATACTGATCTATTATCTTAAAAAGTAGCCATTGACTATACCTTACCTACTTTGCAAAAAAGATGAATTAGATTTGTAGCTTATAAAAACACAAAGCAATATTATTAGTAATGATAATTCAACAATCCATATTAAGGGCTATGTTATTTCTAACTTACTTCTGCATGTAATTTGCACAACTGTTTGTATCTCCACACCTCCACGGTCTCAATTTTGTTAAAATAAACATTAGAATGAATAAAGGTACAGATGACGCTCATGTTTCCACCTGAAATTGTATCAACAGGTTTTTACATCCAATTATTTTGGTACTTGTAAAATTCTTACAGTACTGTGCATGTCTAAAATAAATTATGGGATAAAATAGTGATGGTACTCTGAAACTGAGAAGAAAAATGAATAGCCTTTTTAAAATAATGCCAGAATACAGATACAGTTTTTCAGAAGCTTTATCAAAACTATAATTGTTATTTAGCAAATCTTCATATAAGGTATGCAAAGGAAATTCAGGAGTATTTTTTTAAAAAGGCTAAGCAATGTTTTTTTAAACCTTCTACAAGAAGAAAACAAGCTATGTTGCTTGCAATCCAATAAGACAATTATTAGAAGTTTCAAGAGGAGATCTGATAATCTGGGCAAAGATATTTTTTTTCCAAGCAGTTAGGGGACAGGAAGAAGGTAGAACAACAGTTCTTAGCCAAGAGTTGGAGTTGAAAGATCAAGAGAGCCACCTGCAGTTTGAAGTTCAGAAATAGGAAAATTTCCCCCAACCTTCTGTTTAAAAGCATTGATTCTGGTAACAATCCTCCCGGAGTATCTGATTCAGTTAGACTTGCTTAGGAAAACACAGCACAATGTAACCCAGATGTACTGTTAAAAATAACTCATGTTTTAAATACTAAAATATTTTTAATCTGAATCATTTTTAAATTCATAATTGTTATGTTAATGTATTCAACAAGCACTTGAAACATATTTATTGAGCACCATTACATTGGTTCCTCAACAAATAGCAGATAGACTTGTGTCAAAAAGATTTTCCTATCATTTATGCAACCATATTAGCCTTCCTAAGAACAATCTTCAACTTTTGGGGACACTATCAAAATACAAAGTTACCGTGTTTGTTTTTTTAATGAACCTCCCATTTTTAAGTGGATTATAATGATTCTCATGCGTTTGCATCCCCTCTACTTCTAGTTGGGTATCATAATGTCCTCGTGGCTCATATCGAATACACCCTCTTATAAACCCCAGTTACCATATAAAGTTGTCAGGTAAGAACACAGCCTATTACGACCCATGAGTCTGTCCGGAGTATTGAGGCAATGCCATACTTGGTGTGGGCACCTAAGTCTATGCTGGAGTTTAGAGTCTAAGGATATCAACATTTAGTCAGGGAGAATAGGCTAGAAGCTGAATCTGTCAACAGCTCATAAAACCTAACATGACAGAATATTGAGATTGTTGCCACCACAAGCAAAATTTCCTCGGGTGGCCATGTCAGCTTTCTCAAGAGTATAAACAGCTCCCACCCAATCCAGGATATTAGAAAAATAAAATATAGGAAGTGAAGTCTGAACAACAGTGCTTTTTAAAAAAGGAGTGGTCAGAGTTGATGAGCTGACCCATATTTAACAGATCAGGTCATTCCCAACTTGAGAAGTAAATCAGCTATTTTGAGACAGAAATCAAGAATAATTAGACCTTATCCAGAAAGTGATCATCCAGTTTTCATATTGGCTGGTTGCTTGGTTTCTTTACCTCTGCTCATCAGATCATACTCCGGAGAAATAAATGCAAATACAGTAAAATTACTCAAGTCTGCTACTACAGTATAGCTTTGGTGAATTTATGTTTGAACACAGCTTCACAAGCACTAACAGGGTTGAGGGTGAGAGGGCAGGATTTCATTTGGGTGGAGAAGTGAAAATGACTCACATACAGAAAAAGCTATTCTTGCCTCTCACATCTACACAGACCAAAGTATGTCTTTCCCTGATGTGAGAAAAACCTGAACTGCATCTCTTTCAGAAGGAGTGGCTCTGGAATACGTGTAGATATGGATTACTACTCTTGGGTCTTCATTTGAAGATATTACTGAAGATTTCACAGACACCCGGGGATCTTAAAATCTCTCCATCTCAAAGAGTCGGACAATATTAACTGATAACATTAAAGATAGTATCATAGTTTTAGCAAAAGCTATGCACAAAGTAGAACTATTTTCCAAGTAAAATAGCCTAAACATGACTTAGGGTGTACAGATTTCTAGTCCACTTTGCTTAGCCCTATGATCTAAAGAAATAATGTCTATCTTCCCATGTGAGTTGACACATAAGTAAAGCCCTAGTATCTTGTTGAATGGCAGATGACTAATATTTCCTCCTAGACTAGTGCTTACTTACACATTTTTAGATAGACTATAACTTACAAGAATGAATAATGTGTGTGTGTATATTACATATACTTCTTAAATGAGTGCTTATTGATTGGTACTCATTCCAACTGAAATCTTCCTTCCTTTTGGTGATATTGAAGTAGATTTGTCATCTTTAGCTATGTTTTAGTGGAAAATGCTTTGTGTGTAGTGTCACTGCCAAGATAAGAAATTTAAACTGTTACTTCATCTGGTAAAAAGCAAATTGCAAATAAAATACTGAATCAAAAAATCTTATCTATGCAAACATGGTGTAACCTTTTCTCTTAATGATTACATCCTTAATTCTATAGATATCAATCCCAAATTGCTTTCAATGTAGCCCTCAAAAACATTTAATATTATAGAGGCTAAAATACACAGTCATGGTTGTCATATAACAATAACAAACAGAAAATGAATTGCCTGCATTGGTAATTCTTTTCACTTGATGAAATGTCCTATTACTCAAGAGGAGCAGTAAAATGAAAGAGTTAACAGTATGAGCCATGGAGCCAAACGACCTGGGTTCCAACTCCAGCTCTTTCTCTTACTAGCTGTGTGACCTTGGCTAATTTCTGTAATCTCTTTGTGCTTCACTTTTCTCATTTATAAAATGATGGTATAATCAGTTTTCATTGGGTTATTGTGAGAATTAAATAAGTCGATATGTATAAAAGACCTAGAGCAATGTCGAGCACATAACAAATACAAAGTGTATGTTGGTTGCTATTGTCAGAGCCTTTAGAATAATATAAATCAATTAGCAGGTGTGCAGAAAGATACTAAAACCATGACATTTTCAATACAATTAAACAAAAAATATTAGAAACAATGAAAGAATAAGAAAAATAGCAAGTATACTATATAACTTAAAGCAATTAAAACCTGAAAATAAAATCTGCATCATTCCCAATGTTCACACAGTACAATGAATAAAATAAAAAATACATTAAATAGTATATTCGGTGTGAATGAAATTTGTGATGGCCAAATACCTAACACATCCCTGTATCACACATGCATGTGTGTAATATTTTAAGAAACATATATTTTGTCTGTAAAGATAGCTTTTTGAGAATATTATTCAGAAGTTGAAAATAATTATCTTGGAATGCCAGGATTTCAGATGACATTAATTTTTTTTATTTATGTAATATTTTTTCCAGATTTCCCATAGCAAGCATTAATTTTATCATAAAATAACTTTATTAGAGATTAACTGCCCCTCAATAGTTTTAAAAACCTTATTTTCAGAGAAAAAGCTAACAATGTAAACAACTTCACATGCAAAGAAAAAAAAATCACATATCTGTAAAGACATCTACCTAGAGAATAAATAGAGGCTTTCCTCTGCTAAAGCTCATCTTAAAAGCCTCCTTGCTGATCTTTTCTTATTTCACCTAACAGAAAGAAAATAGTATCACACACATACTCCAAACGAACAGGTGTTCAGGATGGACCCACACATTGTCAACAACAAAAACAGTGTATGTAAAAATGTATAGAGTATTTATAGGAGAACCACTTTCATAGTTCCACATTATCCTTAAAGTAACCCTAAAACCAGGAAGACCTAGTATCATTATCCTTACTTTACATTGGAGGAAACAGGTTCAGACAAGTAAATGGACTCACTTGGTGTCAAAGCTAGAAAGTTACTGAGCTGGGATATCCTATCTCTGTGTCTTCTCATTCCTGGTCCAGTAATAGATTGTACTATCATATTACATGCAATCCATAGCCTTTAACAATCTAATTGCTAGCCTTTACCTCCATTCAAGCTGATTTTGTGTTTGCTTTCACAATTGTTCCCATTATAGTTACACTTAGTGTATGCTTCCATTAGAACAACTATCTTACTATACCATAACTGTTTCTTTACAAGCCTCTTTTCTCATTATACTATAAGCACCATGATCATAGTAATCATGTCATTTCATGTTGGTTCCTCCATGACAAGGGAAAATACTCCGCACAAAGGAAGAACTTAGTCAATATTTTCTGAATGCCTACTCTGTAGTTTAAATGCATACAATACATTCTATTCACCCAGAGCAGGGTATGTTGTTCTTTCAAGTGTCCTGACATAGTAGCAACTAATTACTTACTAATTATTTTCCTAATCAATTCAGATTCTACTTATTTCTTACATTTCGATCACTGAACATTATAATTTCATTTCTAGACCTCAGCAGCATTTGAATTATATTCTTTGGTCTTTGGGAGATTCCTATGTAACATTTACTGTGAACACATTACTCAAGGCTCTCAATATCCATTCATCTAATAATAATTTCTAAGATTTTCTCCACAAAAATCTCTAAGGACACTAAGAAGAATAGAAGATGGTCCCACCCATGAAGATCTCCCATTCTGGGAGAAAGAATACTTTGCTACTACAAATATATATCCAAAAGTTAACTATGGTTAATTAGAAGGAAACCCTGCAAGATGTAGCTACATACACACATACGTACAGGGAGCACTAAGTAAATTAGAAATTGTGTTTCTATGTCAGCTCAAGCAAGGGTTTATTTAACCTATGCTTCAGGTTGATTCTTGCTCGAAAGTATTTCACATAACGTTAACTGTTCCTTGTTAAAATGTATTGATACCAAAGCTGGTGTTAACTAGATAACCTGAACAGAAAAGTGAATGGGTTACCCACAGAACCATATAGACAAAAGCTTAAATTTTCCTTGTTATTTTGGATTTCTTTTTATCTTTTTGATGTTTCAGTTGAACTAGCATTATCCCCATTAGCTTTAGGATGCAGGTAGATTTAAAATACGGGAGTCTTGGCATTAATGATCTGACGTAGTCCCCTAAGGGTCTGTTCCATATAATGATGTGACAATCCTAATCTTTCAATTTTTATAACTTCACTAACAGCTTTATTTTTTTTTTTTAGCAGAAAACTCTTTCTTTTTATGTGTCCACAGAAAATACATCATTAATATTTATAACAGCATCGAAATGGATAAAATCAGTATTGGATGGTTCAAGTAAAAATCTATTAAGGTCTATGACATATTCAGAGGGAGAAAAGTGGGTAAAATGATTTTGATAATTATTCCTGAGAAGCATGTCCTAAATAACCAACTTTTAAATAGTGAAAACACATAATGAACCTTTCTGAAATCTAAAACTAAAATAACACTAGCCTCAATTTAGGGGAGGCAAGTGATGAATTGGGAAATGGATACACAGAGTTAAATAATAGGTTATTGTCAAGGCAATGGATTTTATTTTGGGTGGTGAGATCAGAAAAACTTACTATATTTTGAAAATAACTAATAAACTTAATAAACGAATAAATAAGAGTGGGTTATGCACTACGGGGTTCTGATTAGTCCAATTCTGTGAATTTGAGGTCCAAAAAAAAAATTTAGGATGAATAAAATAGCACCAGCCATACAAAACTAAACACGCTATTACCATATGATATAGAAATCACACTTCTTGGTATTGACCCAAATGACTTAAAAACTTATGTCTACAAAAACAAACCTGAACACAAATGTTAATAGAAGTTTTAACTGCTAAAACTTGGAAGCGATCAAGATGTCCTTCAATAGGTGAATGGATAAACAACCCCTGGTACATCCATGCAAGAGGCTTTTATTCAGTGATGAAAAGAAGTAAGCTATGAGGCCATGAATGAACATGGAACAACAAGCATACTGCTCAGTGTAAGAAGTCAATCTGAAAAGGTTAGACAAAATTTTGGAGACAGTAAAATGACTGGTGGTATCCAAGGGCTTGGAGGGCAGGGAGGTCCGGGAGGGAAAGATGAATAGGTGTAACAGAGGGGATGTTTGGGGCAGTGAAAGCATTGTGTACGATACTGTAATGGTGGAAAGATGCCTTATACATTTTTTAAAACCCATAGAATGCACACAACACAAAGAGTGAACCCTAAGATAAATTATGGACTTTCGTTAACAATAATATATCAGTACTGGTTCATCAATTTTAACAAATGTATCTCACTAATACAAGTTGTTAATAAAAGAGGATATGGTGGGTGGGGCCGGTGAGGGCATACATGGGAACTCTGGATTTTCTGCTCAATATTTTTGCGAACCTAAAACTGCTCTAAAAACTAGTCTGTTTATTAAAACAATAAAAAATAAAAATGGTACCGGCCATTTATGAATGCCTAAACACATGGGCTTATAATGTATGACTAATTTCTCTCTATTAAAGCCAATATATGCTAAGCATGACACAAAAGTATAATACATGAAATATGTTGGTACACTGGTACTGTGGTCAAACGGCAGTAAAGTAAATATACAGTACTCATAAAAAAGCTAAAAACAATCAATAACTGAATCCTATTTTACCACCTAGCTTTGAATGATTGAACGATACTTTTTTAAAATGACCCCAAAGCTTCATAAATAAACATATGTACCTACAGCTTATCCAAAAAAAAAAAAAAAAAAAAAAACCTTGGAAGGAACATATGAATGCATATGTTCATTGCAGCATTATTTACAGTAGCCAAGATATGGAGGCAACCTGGGTGTCCTTCAGTGGAGGAATGGATAAAGAAGAGGTGGTACATCTATACAATGGGATAGTACTCAGCTATAAAAAAAGAATGAAATCTTACCATCTGCAATAACATGGATGGACCTAGAGGGTATTGTGCTGAGTGAAGTCAGACAAAGACAAATGCCATATGATTTCACTTACATGTGGAATCTAGAGAACAAAATAAACAAACAAAACAGAAACAGACTTGTAGATACAGAGAACATTTTGATATTTGCCAGATGGGAGGAGGATTGGGTGTTGGGGATGGGTGAAAAAGGTGAAGGGATTAAGAAGTACAAATTGGTAGTTATAAAATAGCCATGGGGATGTAAACTACAGCATAGGGAATATAATCAATTATATTGTAATAATTATGTATGATGTCAGATGGGTACTGGATTTATCAGAATGATCACTTTGTAAGTTATATAAATGTTTAATCATTCTGTTGTACACATGAAATTAATATAATATTACATGCTAACTCTAATTGAAAAAAAATTATTAAAAAATTAAAACTGAAAAAAAAATATATATATATATATATACGTACTAACTTTTATATTAAAGTTCTAGGACACTAGCTTCTCCTGTTTCATACATGAATAGTCGAATAAAATTAGGAGCTTATTAACATAGGACAACTGTAATTTGTTTCAAATTATTAATTAATCAACTGAAAACATATGGGCATATAATGTCAGTATTAAAGGAAACAGGGCATTTAGGTTCTTTTAGATCTGGTCTTGTGTTCAAAATACAGAAACATATCATAAATGCATAAGTCAGATTAGTAAAGGCAAATGCTAAAACATCTTATGCTAACTAATAACTTCCAACAGCCGTGGCACATAGTAATTTTATTGCTTACCTAGAAAACTAAGATTCTGCTACATTTATGTGTTTCTCTCAGGTCCTGGATCTCAGGTCCTGCCATCTTGACACAAAGCACTAAGTACAATTAAATTGCAGCATATTGGCTCTACTCACATGGCTTTTCCTCCTCCTATTAAGTTTACTGGGGTTTCACAGAGACTGTACCAGTGATCTCAAGAAGGGGCAGTCATATAATTTGAAGCCATACCACTTTAATTTTCTATTTGTTTTATCTCATTATCATCAAAACAATTAAAAAAGGAAAAAGCGGAGGAACTCATTACTAGGAACTACTTGGACCTCCAACTACCATCAGGCTGCACCATAAGCTCACATTGTGATTAAAAAATTAAATTACACAACATAGAGGCTCATGTTATTGTGAACTTAATTAAAAGACCATATATTTCAAATGGATTGAGACAGTACAGATGGCTGTACTGTCTCAAAAAAAAACACTAAAATGAATTAATGGAAACCTACTTTGAACATATAACTATAAAATGAACTAAGAAGGTCCCAAATTACCCTGAGAGAGAGATTTCCTAACCCTTCCCCTTCCTAATCCATTTGAATTACATGTGAATTCAGGTTATACAGTGTTTTATCAAAGTTTTGTTATATGTATGATCTTTGATGTACACTATTTATAATCTTTGAAAAACGAGTTTTCTTTCTTCACCACCACCAACTAAAGGGAAGACAAAGGTAAAAGTTCTAAACTACTGATGTCTAGTAAGTAAAATTCCTACAGGGAAATGGAAAGACTAATGGTAACTATTGTAATCCTTTCCTCAAAGAGCCATATTAAGAAGACTCAGTAATTATCGAGTTTTTTTTTTTTTTGAGAGACATACCTTAGGGTTAAGATTTTATGGTAATTGTGTTTGACAAATCTTAAATTAAACAAGTTCCAATAGACGTACCTAAAAAGTTCCTGCAATTGACCTTAGGCAGCTCCAAGAAAAGTACTAAAAACAGAAGGGGTACACAACTTCATCCTCCGCTTCATGATGGGAACCAGTGACAAACCCCAATGACTCCCAGTTTTGCCAAGGCCAAAAATCAGTCACGTTTAACATTTAGCAATAAGACTCGATCACCAACAGCTTTCTGCTTAGAAACTGAAGTATTAACTCCTGCTCACCATACAACCCTGAAGAACTATGGCAGGAGCTGAGACAACTACAAAGTAGATGGACACAATGACTTAAACGATGCTACATTTTAAGAGATTAAACCAAATTACATTGTGGTGGACAGCTTGGAAACTGTAGAAGCAGTGACAATAGTGAAAGATGCAGCAGCTAACAACTGGGAAGAGATAGAAGGAGCTTGGCAAAGGTATCAATAACACCCCATTCTATGAACAATGGCTGCAGTCTCAAAAGAAAAAAAAAAAAAGACTTCTATGCTCTGACCTTTAAGAATAAACCTGCTTAGAGAGAGCATAAAAGCCATTAATATGATCAGTTCCTTACCAGGAAAGATAAGCAATCTGCAATATACAGCACATGTGTGGTTATAAAGAAAGCTGATTATTTCTTCTAAATTGATTTTTCATAAAGACATGCTAATGACACTAAAATTACCGCTCCAAAATAAACGGATATGAAAGTTAATTTTAATACTACAAAACATGTTTTCATTTTCTGTCAAATTGTGTAAACTCACAGAGGCTAAGTAAGATGTACTCCAAAACAAACGAGAACAACTTAACCTTAAGAAAAGCCAAGCATCAATTTTTTTAAATTAATTAGCCACTGGTGGGTTTGCATTTTATAGAAAGAAAGATTAAATGTCGATTTCACACTTGGCGAGCTGCTCCACCTACAGATCCAAATGAAAACAGAAGAAATTCATCACCAACATATTGACAGCTTGTGACTTCTTTTAAGACATACCTTTTTACCAGAATTCTAGTCTGAGGAGAATATATTCCTACAACACAAAGTTAAAAGTAGGACATGGCATAATTGTTTTACTTACTTCTAACCCAAAGGCTGAATAGCTTTTTAAGACATCTCTAATAACAGAACTATTTAAATATAATTTGCTCAGATATAAAAAAGCAAATAAAAATTGATCAATATAGAGTTTCAGTGTATAAATCTGAGCGTAGATCATTCCAGTTACAGCTATTAATTTTCTCTTACACATATTGTCTGCCGTAGACTGCTAGATGAAGAGGCTTTTTATAAAAGAAATTTTGAGTCAGTTTTTGCTTTAACTGAGAAAGATGTGTTACAAAGCCACCACATAAAAAATGCCATGTTAATAAGTACACAGACACATATTTGCATGTGAGTCATGAAGCACAGATTTACAATTTTTTAAATACAAAAAAAAAAGTAAATTTGACATAAGGTCAGCATACTGGATGATATTTGTTACTATGTGAAGCTTGGAAGGATTGCCAGAAGCCAGGTCACTTAAAAAACAAAGAGTGAATGCATATAGGAAAGACCAATGGAAATTATTGAGTTCAGTCACTTTTTATTGTGCATTCATGAAAATTAAAATGAGGCCTGTGCTGAAATAAAACAACAGGGGATTTGTGTAGGACAGAGCATTTACAACACACACAAATGGCATATCATCAAAAAGCCATTTTAAAAAATTATATTCATTAAAAATGTTCTTTGGTTTATATATAAAACTTGGTATTAGAGAATATTTTAAGCCAAATAAGATAAATTTTATGACTCAAAGACACTTTGGAGCCTAATTTCTGTGTAACTTTCACATTATTTATATATAAAGAAATAGAAGTGCTACTTATCTCCATTCTTGCTAAAATAGTTATTAAAATGTGTTCACTATCCCACCTGTAAAGAAACCAGATTAAATACCGTATTTTAAAAACAAAATCTATTAATTTGAGGATAAATATATCCAATATACAAAATAATAAAATAAAATCAAGTCTATATGTGGGATATGTTCCTAATTCAAGTCCATGCTTCATGTCTAGATAATAATAAATCAAAATAAGAACCAAAAAATACTGACATCCAACACTCGTAACATTCACAATGGACCAGGCCACTATTCTAAAACTTTTAATCCTTTTAACCCTCATGAAAACCTTCATCATGAGGTACTATTACTGCCCCTTCTATTTACAGATAAGGAAATTGAAATGAGGAGGTTTAACCTGCCAGAAGTCACTTACCTAGTAAGGGGCAGTGCTAAGTTCCAACCAAGTGCTCTGACTCCTGAATTCATTCCCTTTAAGCACTACATTGGAGTTGCACAATCTCTTACCCATTGTAAAAAAGTTGATGGCATCTTTCAAGTAAGTTTTTAACTGACAAAGTCTATAACTAGTTCTTGGAGAAAAGTGGTTGAATTTACTGGGTTTAAGTTGTTGAAAAGATGAATGCTTGGGAACTATGACAGGATTAGTAAAAATAAAAGACAAAAATATGATGTTTCATGAAGGAGAGAAGGAAAAGGTTGTAGGGAAAAAATAGATGCAAAGAAAAGTACACAAAAAATGTAATAAGCCTGAAAATTTGAAAAAAAATATATGTGAATTTTATTTTTTTAAGTAAAATTACTCTAAGAAGCAAAGTCTAAAAACAAATCATATTCCCTCTCTAATCCCCAACGAACAGGTTCTCAGATATACTACTTGATTGAAACTGCTTATTTTGCCCATAGATTTCCCTGGGATTCTTTTCCATTATCTTCCTGAACTATTTTCTAACTTTGACCACTGCTTATCACCCCCACTTTTCTACCTCTTATTCTTCTTTTGTCATTAACTGTGGCTATTTCCCATGGTTTCATACTGAGTATCTGTACCCCCTCCTCAGTGATAATCTTAGACAGCTCTCATTTCCACATCTATATTTTTAGTTGCCTAAAATTTATCTCTAATTATACATCTCACGATGTCATAAAAGTAAACACAATAAAAAATGGAAACAGTACACTGCATCACAGAAAGGCTCTTTCCTATTTTTCCATCATTAGGGCCATTCTCTACTTTCACAGGCTTATCGTACAGCTGATCCTATGGTTCCATCCAGAGTTAACGCTCACTGACCCTTTAAGATGTACCTCTTCCTTTCTATGTCCACTGCTATTAATAGTTTATAAGCTTTCATTACATGCCATTGATTGCTAAAATATTTGCATAGCTCACACCCCTCGCAAAGCTTCTCCCTCTCTAGTATTCTCGTTCAACTACCAGATCAGTTCATCCCAAACATCATCCCGTAAGATCCACCAAGGCTCCCTAATGCCAATTAGATACAATCTAACATCCAGAATTCATTTTTGAGGAATGATTTGAGCATTTCTCTGAACCTCATTTCCTCTTGCCACCTCCTTAAATGCATTTCTCACTATTTCTCATAAGCATTCCCTAATCTAAACAATCTGACTAAATTTAAAATTGCCATCCAATATAATTTTTGTAAATTCCTTACCTCTGTGCTTTCAAAAATAAACAACAAAATATTAAGACCTTGGGTATTTGGAATAGTTATCTGTACATATTTCTTTATTTGGGTACGGAATCGTAAAAAAAAAATCACATTTATTGAATGTCTGTCCTAGTGAAGGAACTTTGCCAGGTTATTCTTCATTACAGCGGTCCAAAGTAGTTATTATTAAACAAGATTATACCTAAGAACACACAGTGATGTTAAACCATATGTCCAAGTTCACACAGCAGAAACTAAGTCCACGTTTATGCCAACTACGTTTCCTATTCTTTTGCTTTCCAAACTCTTTCTCTCAACCCAGCTGAAAGCCACAGGTAATCCTGCTGCCCTTCTTAACTCAGCTGCATCTTCTCCTTGCTGTAGCTGCTGTGTGCTGATGATTTTGGAAGCTACAGACAACCAGGCTAATTCAGTAACTTAGAAATGAAGGTATTACAGCCTTTAATTTCTTTAATGCCATCTCTTAGGCCCTGACTTTCGAGGTATGGCAGTCACACTGACAAGTGCACAAAGCGACAGCTGACAGCAGGGGAAAGACAAAATACCTATAAAAAGCAGACACGAAAACTATTAAATGACAGCAGACTGAAACCATGAGCTTCTCCTGTTATTCTCGCTGTGCATTCCTCTCCAACTGAAAACTGACAAGCAAGAACAGAGCAGCTGTCCACCCCCTTTTCTCCATGACTATTTTATGCTCAATGAACACATGAAGAAAAAGGGGGGTATTTATTTCTACTCTCTCCAGTTTTCTCAGATGACCAGGAAAGACTGTGCCACTGGGCCCCACAGGACACCTACTACATAGGGTCACCCTGTAAAGACTGGGAAACATAGCAAACTTAATAATACACAGAAACAGATACAGAGAGATAGCCAAAATGAGGAAACAAAAGAACATGTTCTAAATGAAAGAACAGGAAAAAGCTCTAGAAAAAGAACTAAAAATGCAGGCAAGCAATCTACCAGATACAGAGTTCAAAACACTGGTCATAAGGATCCTTAAGCAACTTAGTGGGAACTTCCACAAAGAGACAGCAAGCATAAAAAAGGGAACAGAAACAAAAAAAAAGTCATAAATGAAGAACAGAATAACTGAAATAAAGAATATACTAGAACTAATCAAGAGCAGATTAGATGAAGCAGAAGATCCAATCAGAATTTTAGAAGACAAGGTAGCAGAAAACACCCAACCAGAATAGATAGATAGATAGATAGATAGATAGATAGATAGATAGATAGATATGAGGACAGTTTAAGGAACCTCTGCGACAACATCAGTGTAACAGCATTTGCATCGCAGAGGTACAAGAAGAGAAAAAACATGGGATTGAGAACCTATTTAGAGAAATTACGATAACCTTCCCTAATCTGGCGAAGGAAAGAGATATACAAGTCCAGGAAGCATAGAGAGTCCCAAACAAGATGAACTCAAAGAGATACACACCAAGACACATCATAATTAAAATGCCAAAGATTAAAGACAAAGACAAAGAGAGAATCTTAAAAGTAGCTAAAGAAAGGCAGTTAGTTACCTACAGTGGAGCTCCCATAAGACTGCCAGACAATTTCTCAACAGAAATTTTGAAGGCCAGAAGGGCTTGGCACAAAGTACTCAAGGTAATGAAAAGCAAGGAACTAGAATCAAGACTACTCTATCCAGCAAAGTGACATTTAAAATGAAAAAGATATAAAAAGCTTCCCAGACAGGAAAAAGCTGAAGTAATTCATGACCGTCAAACCACTATTGCAAGAAATGTGAAGTGCAGCATAGGAAATATAGTTGATAATATTGTAATAACTATGTACAATGCCAGGTGGGTACTAGACTAATTGTGGGGATCACTCTGTATATTACATAAATGTCTATCCACTACACTGCATACCTGAAGCTAATAAAAAATACTACTGAAGGTCAACTGTAATTGAAAATAAAAAAAATAAAAATAAAAATGAACCCCTAAAGGAAACTGGGGGAGATCTTGACCCAGGGCCCAAGTGAGTGTCCCCAAGACTTTCTATCCAATAGCATCACTATGGATAGGCTGATATCAGCACAAAAATATCAGCAATAGCATGTTTCTCAAAGAACTTCTATTTGTTATTATTTGAATATATTAAATTCAACAGTGACTCAGTGCTTTCTGTAGCTCATTTGGTTTATCTTATTTACTATTTATAAGAGCCTTATAAGACAGTTATTATTAAACTCAAGTTCCAGAATCCTGAGCACTGAAGAAGCTAGATAATTTGTTGAAAGCTACAGAGGTAATAAGTAACAAAAACAGGGTTTATACCTATATCTTTTGCACTAAATCTGGGAGTTTCCTTACAATTATAAATCTGCCTTCAGAATCTTAATACCATCTCTGGCAAAGCATATATATATATATATATATATATATATATATATATAATTTTTCTCTTTTCTCTTTAATTATTTATGAGCTGTCCTGCACAAGTCCTAGAATAGAATGTGAAATCCTCAAGGAGAGAGGTCATGTCGAATTTAAAATATATATATATATATATATATTTTTTTTTTTTTCCATTTCCACTGTAATATATGAGTTGGCTCACTGCGTGGACAAAGGATCTAGAATCAGATCTACTGAGATTAAACTGCAGTGCTGCCATTTCCATGAGAGCTTAGGGGAGTTATTAAATCACCTAGAGCTTTACTTTTTTTTTTTTAATTTAGACTTCAAAAATAGTATCTACTTCAGTGTGTTGTGAAGATTAAATGAGAATACACATGACTTGCTTAGCACAGTCAGTGTCTAGCACAAAATAACTTTTCAATAAATATTAGTGGCTATTATTATTATCATTGAGGTCATTCACCTCAGGAAGTACTTCTTTCAGCACTAAGGCTGTCTGTCCTATAAACCTTTCCTGGATAAGGCACAATTAGGGATATCTGTTCTGTGCTCCTGTTGCATCTCAACCCACACTATCACTATACGAAATGGCTGGTGGTTTTGATGTCTATCTCCCCCACTGCAAGAAGAATTCCTAATCTCATCATCTAACAATGCCCTACATGCACACATAAACCCCTTTGCCTGGAATACCGTTACTATCTTTTCTATCTTGAAATCTCATATTCATTCTACAAAAATAAAATTATTACTCCCAGTGTGAGGCATTCTCAATGGTCTCAAAGTTACAATTCCCAGAGCAGCTTTCCATACCTTGAGTATAGTATTCGCCATACTATATTTTTTTCATCTACTCACATATCACCCTAACTAGACTGTGAACTCTTCCATGTCAGAAATCCCATTTTATTCATTATTTTAGGCCCATGCAGAATATAGCAGATACCATAAACAGATACTCAAGAATTATTTGTTTGGATGAATAACGAATCAACAAATGAAGCAAACAAGGACTAAACAATACCTAATGCACTTGTTAAATGAAATTTAAAATGTTATGAACTAACTAGACTTCAGGTCACCATTTATTAATTGCTGTGACTACTATAATTATTATAGAGAAGAGTATTTTGAGAGGAATTCACAACTTCATGGATTACTTCAGTTTCAAGGGATTACAGGAAAGTATATACGTAGGTAGATATTTAGAGTTAGGGCAAATAAGATTTTGTTTCCTGTCTTGAGTTAAGTAGAAATCAGAATCATTTGACAATTTCAGCATAATTATAAGTAATATTCCATGAGCGTAGATTTTAAAAAGTGGTAAAGATTTAGAACACGTCCTCCTTTATTACAGGTTGTAGTTTTCCTCTTAGTACACATTATGTAGGAAAGAGAAAGAAAATAGGAAGAAGGCTGTAAATGGGAAACAAAGGAGAGAGGATAATGCAGACACAAAAATAAAGACACAGCAAAACTGTGTGGTTTACATTTGAAAGTTAAAATGGGAAAGACATACAGATCTTCTTAAGCTCGGACTACAAAGTTGCCTGGCTTTGATTTAAAACTATTCAGCCTGACAATTTTCACAAGCACTAAATTTATTTTATAATAATGAAAATAAGTCCCATAATGTTTTTCTTTGAGAAAATCACTCTCTGCTATTACCGTCTTCCATTTCTTGGTGATTTGGAGCAAATATAACAAAATGAGAATTAGAAATGGTAAGAGAAATTACAACATAGTTTATTTTTGGCCCATTCTCATAAATACATGAGTGATTGGCCTGATACAGCAAATTAAAAGAATACGGAAAAGGTGAGGATATTTAGATCTTGAACTGAAAATTAATGATTTAAATCTTCTATGGAATCAATGTAGTCATATTTTAGGAAAATGTCAATTTTATCTGTTGTCTTTATTCACATCAGGAGTTGCACCAAGTGTAAATGAAACTGCAGTTTTGTTCTCAGACTGTCCTTGCTACACTCTGCACAAGGATGGGCTACATGACATTGATGCAAATGTATAGGCATTCATTACAAATTATCACTTCTTTTCGTTAGAAAGATAATGGATAAAACTTTTAATAACATACTCAAACTTAGATATATATAAAAACATGTAATTCTTAAATACACAAAGCTAAGCCAATGTGCAAATGAGCAGTTAAGTCTATAGATACCTGGATTAGAGTTGACCTACTGAGTGACAACAGACTCTCAGCCAGTGAAACTCATACATATTCACGGATTATCGACTTGTATTATCAAGAACATATTTGTTCGTCAGTCTTTCATTTTACAGAAAAGCATATTATATCTATGAAGTATTTCTCTGATCTTGGAATATTAATTCTGATTTCAAGAAAAAAATAACTTGCATAAAATACTGAAACCAATTAGGAAAATCAACATTCTTCTAAATGCAAAACTACTTAAACCTCTGGCCAAATAGGACTGTCTTGCTAAGCAAGGTGGGAAAAACCAAGGCCACAGGTATAATCTTCATTGCCTAAAACTTCTAGAACCTGCTCCCATTTTCAGGGTTAAAAATAAGGAATAAGCAAAGGTAGAGAGTCCAACAATTATATCCTCCATGCTAACAATAAATACATTTGGCTTGGGGTTTTAAAAACATCATAAATCTCCCCAGCTCTTGCATTTACCTAGTTTTGTATTATGTAAACCAATTTAAAATAAATCTGTATACCCTGAGCATTTCCCCACTGAGGAAGTTCGCTAGAAAACAGCTTGAACCAAAAACCCAATAATGTTGTGAAGAAAACAAAACAAACATATTACCTGCTTCCTATCCTCAAAAAGTTAGAAACGGGTTGAGGACACCAAAGAGAACATTTAAAAGTAACTCAAGAGCATTTAGAAAGCAAAATGCACACCTTAATAGAATGCATATTAAGAAAATGAAAGGCTCCATTCAGGCATGTTAGCTCTCCTCAGTATTCTCAAAGCTGATATCAGGAATAATTAAAAGAGGTAAACAAGATTGTGAAGGAGGTAAGTGCTGTGATTAGTTGAGTCAGAGACATTAAGTATTTAATTTGGAAAAGTAGAATGTGACAGGCACATAAATAGACCATGTAAGTCATGTGCACAAGTGATGACAACCAGATTGGCCTGGGTAAAATAAAATTACAGCTCAAATACACTGAACACTGAGTTTGAAAACAATGGTGTTAGAGAAACTCATAGGCAACAATGCCAGATAACAATAGATATGTGAGGAATTATTAATTTGTGTCATAATCAACAGAGCTATAGGTATTTTTCACTTAAAACAAATTATATATTTTATAAGATGCATAAAATAAGCAAATGTTTTTAATGTTTTATAAAAACTCATGTTTATGGAGACCTGGACCATTAAATTAAGGGCTGAGAGAGAAGAATCAATAATATTCAGTTAAAAGCTGCAGGACTGAATGAATTCTGAAAGTTTTAGCAATCTCAGTTTATTGAAAACGGAAGAATTTTCCATTCTACAGTTGTCAGATCTTTACTTTAAAAGTGAATAATTTGGAAATATTGCTTTCCTATCATTGTTTCTTTTGTAGCCTGTCTTCTACTCACATGGGTCAAAGCCAATCCCTGAGTTGTTTTCTTCTTTTATTTGTCATTAACCTTATCCCCTTCCTTTCTCAAGTGTAATTTTTATTACATGTTAGGGTACATATACAGTTTCATAACAGACATCAACAGAGAGATAATTCCATAAATCACATTCTAGAAATCACTTTTTTTCCTGGGAAAACGAAAACAACTGATACCTACACTAACATTTCATACATTTACTACTTGGTGCTTAGACTGAAGGAATTCATTACTCAAAAATGAAGGAAAACACTCAAGCTTAAGCCACGAAGAACAGTAGTACCAAACGGTCCATAAGAAGAACAGTCAAAAACAGACTCTTAATTACCAGCTTTATAACCTTAAGTAGCTACATTTCTGGCCTACAGTTTCTTTTTCAACAAAATAAGACTGCTGTACTAGAAGTTAGCCAGATAACAGACTCTGTAGGGAAGTTGAACTGGTAGTAATAGTATCCATGGTGTTGACCAGTTCTTTGCAAACAAATGACAAAGAACAGACTACACTCCTGGACTAAAAAAAAAAAATGCCTGCTGCTACTGTAGACAAAAACGGGGCCACATACTAAACCTGACAAGCTCAGGTGAGACCCGCATAGCGGGTCCTACGAACTCAGAGAATAAAAGTAACTACATACGATGGTATGAACATAAAAATTCCTAACTAAAAGTGGATCATGTTGGGGAGTCACAGTCCTAGGCCTGTAGCTTCCTTGACAAAGGTCAGTCTTTACCTTAAGTGAGCCCGCTATTGTTTTGCATTTAAGATAACAGACCTTGAAATATCAGAGTAATAGCCTTTTCCAGACCCCTCAAGGCACAACCTCCCACCAGAGCATGAGACTACAGAACCCTTCATTGTTATCTTGTTGCCCACACCCCATCTCTGTGTGCCGTAAATGTTAATTATTAACTATCCTGTACCCACCAATGTAAAAAGAAGTATATATCTCTCCATTTTACTTTTTATCCAATCCCAGAGATTTCCATTTTGCTTTCTCCCATCCCCTTAATCTGCCACCAGTGGATTTAATGCAACCCTCCTCACATCTCCTCCTTTGATTTTCACCTATAAAAGAAGCTGCAAAACTGCCATTCTCGAGAATTTTCTCAATCCATTGAGATCTTGCTTCCCAGCAATTGTCCTCAGTTTGGCTCAAATAAACATTAATTTTCAACAAGTTTGGACATTTCCTGCATTGACACTATAATAAGCTAAAGTTATTGATAGAGGAAACATGATCACAAGAACTATTATGTCTTGCATGTGGCAAGTACTACTTCTAACACCGTACCTATATTAACTCAATTGTCAAAAAAAAATCTAAGGGGTAGATACTATAATTATCTCCATTTTAGAGATGAAGTGATTGAAATATTAAGTATCTTCTTACCCAAGTTCACACCAGTCACCAAGTGGTAGAAGTGGGTTTTGAACCCAAGGAGTCTGGCTCCAGAGCCAGCTTTCCTAATTCTTCTTCTCTAACCAATCCAGTCCTACTTGTTAGCAGGCTTTGTTTCAATTTTTATCGTTAACATCAACTGATGAGCATAAAATACAAATAAACCAAGCGAAGTTCGCTAATTTTTATTCTATCATAAAGGCCTACTTTTAGCAGAGAAATGCATATAATTGATGTTTCACTTTTATCATCAAAAACAATTAGAAAACTAATATATGAGTTTGGCTTCACTAAACAACAATAAAAATTATTACTAATATAAAAGAAATCCCATTTGTTAAACCAATAAGGATTAATGTGTTCTCAATACTGAGCATTAGCATTTGTTCCTTATGGGGAGAACCATTAAATTGAGTTGGTTCTCTCTAATACAACTGTCATTTTCCCCCCACATCAAGTTTTCTCAGTAAACTATGACAGAAAGCATGTGGGTAAAATAGGTTTTAGTTTTCTTCTCCTTCTTTTGATAAATAGCAGTCTATTTACATATTCTAAACAGAAATAACACAGGGCTTAAAGGCTAATATATTTTAATTACTATCTTTATTGAGATACAGTATGAATTTTCTTCAGAGTATAACTATCTTTATTGACTGGCAAGATACATAGCTGATAAATCATAGGAACTAAAGCTAAGGATGTCTTTTAAGGAAAAAGTATTTGTTTCTTTTTTAAAATGTTGTCATTTAACTATAAATATAGTCTCCCACAATTTACCTGATAAACACTGAGCTGGTCTTAGTGGACAATGACATTTGTAATAAAAGCATTAATTACCTTCGGCATTTTAGCGCTAAATTCACCATCTTACCTTTAATGTTTATGCTATCTATTGAAATATCTTTTCAAAGCAGGAATATCAAAAGCATAGTATTTAATATAATCTAAATGATTGCAATCATCGGATGAAATGAGAAAACCCAACAAAGGACATAAGACATTGAAGAGGGTTAAGAAAATGTAGATGATATTGAGTAGAGGTATAAATACAGCCCTACCTAGAGCTCAAAGTCTTCTGAAGACCCATGAAACTTACAATCTCTCAAGAAATAAAGAATAGCTGTATTCAGAGCTTTGGAGACTCTGAGAGACATCAATAATTATTAGTAACTAAGAGTCTCATAAACTTTATATACTATATAAAGTTTAATGGGATTGACTACTTCAATGAATATCTTGAATTAAAAACTCAAGGTATTGAAGAGTCACAGAGTATGCATCCATTTGCAAATGTGATTCAAAAACCTAAGTTGAAAGATCATTTATACCATGGGACTGTAAGTATGAGGGAATATGATGTCGTACATACCATCCAAGCCAAAGAATTCTGGGAGATAATTCATGATACTTGTATAACTGCTGCGGCTAGGTATCACAACCATAGCATCAAGGATGCATAAATTTAAACTATTTCTCCATATGATACTGTTAGGCAGAGAGACAGACAAGAGCAATGGGGGAATGAAGGCCCAACCCAGCGATCTCCCTTAGGACCTCCCTGAAACACGCATTTTATGGTTAAAAATTACCATTAAGAGGAAGTAAAAACCACAGGACTAACCACCAGTTTAGCCACAAGTGGTTGCACAGTTAGTATATACACTGTCCTTCCTTGACTTTCACCTCTCTATTCCATGATTATAATTTCATACATATGCCCAGAAGTTCATGAATCTAATTATAACAGACTGAATTCCGGGTAACTGCATGCTCAATAGACAAGGGGTTATATAACAGCTAAATGTCAATCAATTGACCTCACGTGCCAATCATCTAGCACTACCCCTGTAACCATCCATCAAGGGCCAATATAAGCTATACTTCCCAAATTCTGTGGGGCTATGGCCATCTCTGGTATAGCCCGTTTCTCTCTTGAATCATACTTAATAAACTTTACTTTTTCTAAATTTAGTTGTGTTGTAATTCTTTACTGAGTCAGCAAAAAGAACCAAGCTCTCTCAGTACCCTCCAGGGGTGACAGTACAACAGGACATACATGTGCACATACCTAAGTATGGACAAACACCCACGGAGAAAGTGATCTTTGTACAGATTAACTTAACAATTTTCTATTCAAAGCAATTTACCTACATAAGTAAAACGGGTAATCCTGGATTTGTTGACACTATATTCACATGTCCTTTGAAGGGTAGCAAAATATGCTGTGCCAGAAAACGCCTCTTTGGCACTAAAGAGGAACAGAATATGCCAGCCCAAAATGTGCCTCTCTGGAATATTGGTTATTTCAGGCTGGTTATTTTTAAGAAACTGCAGTCACAGGAGATCTCTGAAAACTGAGTAGCAATTAGCCTTCTGCAAGAGAAATTTACCATTTGTAAGAATATCTGCCTCTCCTTTCCAAGAAGAGGAAGATGACTAAAACTGCAGAAACTCTTATCAATGGAGAAGGCTAAGACTTTATAGTGCATGAAAACTTTCCCTTTTTCACTGTGCTTTTCCTGATAACCTCCCACTGGCTCCTCACCCACCTGGATATCTTTTGTCTTTAGCTTGAGATGGTATTTAAGGTGATAGCTTAGGCCATTTCAAGGAGTTACTCAGTTTTCCTGGGTATCTCCCATGTTTACAGGAGGTATAAATGTTATTAAATTTTTGTTTGTTTTTCTCCTGTTGATCTTTTTATTATGGGGAGGGAGGATGTGTCAGCCAATAACCTGCGAGGGCAGAGGAAAAATTATTTTTTCTCTCCAACGGCATAAAGATTTTGAAAAGATCGTTTTTGAGAAATACCAGACACAGAAGAAACTCTGAAAACTATGTAGAAGTAACCTTTTTGTAAGATATATTTATATTTATAAGGGAAACTTAAATTTATTAGGGTATCTGACTAATAAATAATAAGAAAAGGTTGATTCTAAATCATAAGAAACTCATACCAATGGAGAAGGCATCTATTAAATCTGTACAACAAACCTTACTATTGTGTTGCCTGGTCACCTCTCGTAACTGGTCCCCCTTTCCCCCAGCATTTTTCTTATTTCTTTAGCTGAAAATGGTATTCAAAGTGGTGTCTTGGGCCATCTCAGGGCTATTGCTCCAGGTAAATGTGAGGTATACATAATAAACTTCTGTTTGTTTTTCTTTTGTTAATATGTCTTTTATCACAGAGGGCCTTGGCCAAGAACCTAGAAGGGTAGAGGGAAAATTATTTTTCCTCCCTTACACCATATACTCATTATATTTTAATATTAGGCTTTTGGAAGTATTATGTTTATTAAAGTCATCTCCTTAGAGAGGGCCAGAGGTGAAATAATAATAATAAAAAAAACTATCGCCACATGCAAACAGCAACTCTCATTTAAGTGGTCAGTAACAAATTTGATTGTTCACAAAATATACTGCAGTAAGTAGGTGACAGGACAATTTTGAACAAGAAAATTTTAAAAAATCCAGTTTTTCTTTATTGAGTTTGTTCTGTGACTTTACCAGCTTAAAGTGTGACTTGTAGATTAAATTGTGATATCTAAATCAAATATCAAAAATACACTGAGGTCAACATAATTCCAAAGCTTTTGGAATATCCATACAATTACACCTCATCAAAATGCATGGCATACATACATAGTCATCGAGGATGATACAACTATAGCAATTTAAACTAAATATGTATTAAATAAGAATTGCAACTGTGCCCACTAAGTTTTGACACTTAACACACACTCTAATTAAGGCAATATTTAATGAACTGCCAGTTATTACTAAGAAAAATAATGAGCAAAATCTGGCCTTATCATTAGACAATTTCTTTAAAAATGTGACAGTACTGCCAATGAAGATTCAACCACCTAGTTAATTTCTGTCAACATTTTACTGGCAAAAATGCCCTAACAGAATCCTTGACCTTCAGTAAAGAGTTTAAATGCATCAAGCACAAATCATTAAGTGTTTTTCAAAAGCATACAAGAGTAATTTTGACAGTTTACAAGGTCATTTTTCAGAAGCATAAATTAATAAAGGTTTCATTCTGTAAAATCACTAACATAACTTTTATTAAATTGTATAAAATTAAAATTAATAAGGTCAGTCATACTCCATGTTTTCTTTAGTAGCATCAAAAATTATGTGACAAAAATAATTTAAATCAAAAATGGTCATTTCTATATTTCTGACCATTACCCTCCATTCTGAATGAAGTAGTCTAAGGATGCAGCTTTTACTGAAGAATTAACTTCCAAAAGAATTACTTGGAATTTCATAGATTCTCAACTATTTGTCTACATTTTTATCTCTAAGTGAATAGTAGAAATACGTAAGCATATAACTTAAGATGGCACTTCATAGAAATCTAGGGTATAAGTACAATAGAAACAATTAAATTAATGATTTGTGTTTTTAAGCCTTTCTCTTTTTCAAGGTTACTTACTTAAATAGGACTGTCTGCTTAGATTAGTTTTGGGTTTTATAAAAATACTTGATTTCTACAATTTTTTCATTAAGACCCAAGACTCAGAACATATGTTTTGCAGGTATTAACTGCCTGAACCAATGTAAGAGCACGTTCAAACAACTCATCTTTAGAGAAGGCTAAGCTAAAACATTTCATTTTGTGGTCAATTGCCTCCTTTGCAAATTATGATGTACATGTGCATCGCCATAATGTATTCTATGTTAATAAAACTTGTCAATTGGCCATAATGAATTATACTTCAAAATGTGCTTGAGAATACCTAGTGAGGCTTCAACTACTGAATAAATCCCTAAATCCTTAACTACAGGCCAGACTGCTCTTGTGAGTTCCAGACCACATGCTTTTCTAGTCG
The DNA here is from genome assembly GCF_014176215.1 of Rousettus aegyptiacus. Taxonomy (NCBI): domain Eukaryota; kingdom Metazoa; phylum Chordata; class Mammalia; order Chiroptera; family Pteropodidae; genus Rousettus; species Rousettus aegyptiacus. Next base: position 54,976,457 of record NW_023416312.1, on the reverse strand, counting down.
CTGAACATCTCCACCTGAGTATCATATTCAACAGGATCCACCGTTCATTCCTTCTTTCTTTTACCGAAGCTTATATTCCTTCTGTATTACCTCAATAACTGGAACCCCAGGTACCTCCAAAGTTCTAAAATCCAGAGAATTGTGATCTGGCTTCTGGGCACATCAACCCTCAGAAGGGCTTATGCTAACTAAGGTCACTAACACTCTTCATGTTGCCAAAAGATTTTTTGTTGACCTCATCTAACTTAACTTCCCATCAATATTCTACATGATTAAATTAGTCCCTTCTTTCTTCCTAAAATAATTTTCTCTCTTTACTTTTGTGGTAACACATTTTCTTTGTTTTTCTACTTCTTTTGTTGACATTTCATTTGCTGGCTCATCTCTTCCATTGGCCCTTGAAATGTTAGTTTTCCTCAGGGATTAATCCTGGGCCCTCTTTTACCCTGTCTCTACAATTCTTCTTCAGGGAATATGGAAGCTAAAAAAATACTTTTCCTCCTACCTTCTAAGTTCTTCTAGCCAGGTTAATAATTCAAACAACATATAGCACATTAGCAGGAAAAAAATCAAATTTTAATACATGTTCACAGGCAATTCACATAAGCATGAAAATTCTGAAGATAGTGAGACAACATTGGGTATGTATGATATTTTGGACAAAAGAAAAAAGGGAGGATAGAGGTCTTAGACTTAAAATGGGCAATTTGCAGATAGTTGAGGATGGCAAATTCCTGCTATGTAACTCAGAAACAATGAGACACTGGGGGTGATCCGGCCACCAGGCCTTCCCATCCACCATACTCAATTCGAATTAGGCTAAGGTGAATATATGCTAAAATTTCCTTCCTGGAGCAGGACTTTCCATCTGAATCTCTTAGGCAGGAAAGGGGAAAGGTCGCAGGTTTTTTCTGAGTTGTTTGTTTCTTAATAACCAGCTTAAAATCAAGGTCCTAAAAGGTAGTTTTAGGGTGACAAAACTTTGTTCCCCCTTAGTAGGCTCCTCCATTCTCATGGTATTAAATACTATATATGTGTAGATGAACCTCGATCTCTCTCTCAAACCCAGATATTCTTATGAGTTCCAATTTTCTATATCTAACTGTCTATAGGATATAGTCACTTAACTATCTTATATCTCAAACTTAGTAGGTCTGAAACTTGACTTTTGATTTTCCTATCTCAGTAGGTTCTTCACCATCTTAGTAAATGGCACAATCATCTACCACATGGGAAACATATTAGACTTCTCTTTCTGCCTTCTTCGCTGTCTCTCTCCTAAGTTTAATGCCATTAATAACTGCTAATTATACTTTCTAAATATTTAGTTCCCTCTTTTACATACCCACAGCCACTGCTTTAGTTCAAGTCATTAAAATCTCTCAATTAGGCTATTACTAAATAGCCTCCTAAATGCTCTCCCAACAATCTTTCACTTTGCATTCTGAAAAGCAATCTGATAGTACCATCACAAAACCCTAATTAAAAATCCATTAAAAGTTAACCACAGGTCATAGTAAAAAGGTCCTTTACTAACAGATTCCAACCTGTCATCTCCCTCCTATCCGTCACACCACATTTTCCAACCAAATATTTTATACCTTCCTCCCCAACATATGATGCTTTATCATACCTACCCTTGTTTATACAATTTCATCTGCCTTAAAATACCCTTCTCTTTTTGGAAAAAAAAAATTACTTATGCCTCATGTCCCAATTCACATTTTTTCCTCTGAAAACATCTGAATTCATCTTTAATTATTCTTCAGTAATAAAAATATTATTCTTTCATGGTACTTTATAGCAGTTATCACATTGCATTACAGTAATTACTTTATATATAGCAGATACTTTACCTATCTTTCTTTTGAAAAATAATAAGCTCCTTGAGGATGTAAACCATATCTTGTTCATCTCAGTATACCTAACTAACAGAAACACGATAGCATGAGATACAATACTCTCTCCCAAAGAGCCAAGATATTGACTTATGTATTCACCAATAAACCTATAATAGGAGGTGTTTCTCTCTGGATTAGCATGGAATGCCCTCTAGCAGACTATAAATATAGTGTATCATCACACTGGTGTGATAGCATCAGTTCCAAGGTAAAATGCAAAAAAAAAAATTCTACTTTTATAAATACTTTGTTGAAATTTATGAGTCACTTAAAAATAGATATTATGTTTTCTCTTTAAGAAAGTCAATGTAACTTGCATTGTAACGTCTTTTGAGAGCAAAAGAACATAGTAAAGCTGTTGCTAGCACAGGAATAACTGCATAAGGTACAAGCAGTCATGTTATGAACATAATCATTAACTGAATTTTGTAAGGGCAAGTTCTGCTCTAGATATTCTTCCCAACATCTATTCTATGAGGAGTCAATTTCTAGACCTCTTTTCTGATTCCTAACCTGGAGTCCCAGTGTTCTACCCTTTTGCTACCTTCCAAATAAGTCGCCCTCATAAATTCTGCTTGTATGCATTGGTCATATCACTACCAATCCCATTCCCTGAGCTGTAACCAATTATGACCATCACACACACATTACTATAGATGTACAAAATGCAGAGCAAAATAAGATTGCTTGATAACACAAAAACAATAACAAAATATTAAAAGAACAAGAAAACTACTCTTTGGGGGCCGGGCAGGGAGAGAATGGGCAGGTGATTCTGTACCATGCCCCAACCCTGAAGGAAAAAGAAATGTGGTGGTCTGAGATATAACATACGTATTGTTATAAAATGTCACCCATTACTTGAGTTTTGCCAGGTAAGTTCTGTTCTAGATCTCCTCTCAAAATACTTTTATTTAGGAGCAAGTACCAAAGAACCAAAAGGAATGTGGCAGTAACATGGCTGGTGTTAAAAAGAGAAAGTATAGATCCTGTCTACTGTATGCTTTTATTATCTTAGTTATCACTGCTCTTTATCCAATCACATTTTGACAGTTTTACTGAGGTTTAATGTCAACTAACCAGTCAAAATACCATCATCAATAATCTTGTTTAATAGGTTCAAATGGATCCAACCTCGCTATACTTGCCATATTAACATTTCAGGCAAAACAGTGGTCTAACAGTATGCACATCGAGAATATTCACCTATACTTGTGAAACAGATATCTATGAACTTTCAGTTACCATTGCAAACTTCGGGAATTATGAAGACTTAGTTAAGGTGTGGGTCTTAATTTGCTTGACCACCTGGAGATGCAAATATATATTCCAGGTGGAAAAGACGCGGAGGGCAACTCTTTGAAAAGATATTACAGACCAGAATTTTCATTACTTCATTGCCGTATTCTAGGTATTTTAGAATATTTCTTCTTTCTAAAGAAACACTCGTAAGTTGAAGCATAGTAACTGCACTTAAGGTACACTGAAGTTTATATGACCCTACTGCTTTAGATATAGAGAAAACAAACCATTGGTTATATATGTGTTCACATTATACCATAAGTTGTTTCTTCCAGTCATCCATTATGGAAATGCAAGTTTGTATAATGACCTAACTTCTAGAAGCACTACATTGATTAAACAGAAAACCTCTTACAGCTACTAATATGATGCTACTTTATCCCCAGTGAATAGCAAGAAAAATGAAGTGATGATTTATTGTAGAGCTTGATGAAATATTAAAGGAAAAACAATATTGAGGCAATTAGCAAATTCATAAATTACAGTAAAGTACAACATTCTATGTAACAGAATACCTTGGTTTGATTTATCATTCCTCCATTTATTATCTGTGTTATCTTGGGCAAGTTATGTAACTTCTCTGAGTCTTATTTCCCCATATATAAAATAGGACTAATAATACTAATCTCAAAAAGTTATTGAGAAGATAAAATCAGTTAATGCATGTAAGACAATTATAACAATGCTTGGCACAGACTAAATGCTATGTAAGTGCGAGTCATTATTATTATCACTTCTTTCCCAGCCTCCATTTGTGAGTTTATTTATTTAAACTGAATTATCTTTTTTAATGTACAAGACTATAATCATTCACCCAGAGGTCAGGAGGTATGCAAATTCCAATTAAAGATGCAGCATTTTGAAATAAGGGGGTGCTGAGAAAAGAAAAAAAAATGCTGAGATGTATTCTAGATCCCAATGATATTGACATAATTATAGCAAATATAACCCTCCAGGGTGACATTTGCCTTATTTCCAACAAAGAGAAATTGTTAAGCACCCAGAGTGGAATTAGCTTCCTGCTAACAAAAGAAAGGTGGAGAAGAGGAAAGAATGGAGTAGCATAGAGTAGGAAGCACTACAGAAACGGTTCGAGGGGAGCTTGAGGAGTGAAGGCCAGTAAAGTCACGTGCAGTAACTGCCCATCACATGGCCTGCCTGGGCTGTCTCTAGACCTATGACACTGTTGTGCAAATTAGAAGACAGTCTCTCTGTTTAGATGAAGACCTTGGGTACACAGTCTGGCAAATAGAGTCTGTGCCAAACTGCAGCCCAATGGCAGATGCTTGGTAGGACAGCCTTGTGCAATGAACAACCATGATGGAAGTCTTGGCCTTTCAGTATCACGTCCCTAGAAAGAACTAAGAACTTTTTTGGAACACAGGAATGGAAAGATGGGGTCTTCCGAAGCAAGCACAAATTCACTTTTTCTACTGCTTAGTTTTCCACTCTCCCTAGGTTGAGCTTGGTCTTTCTCCCTTTGTTATGAGGGAAGGATTACCTAGCAAACCAGAATTCACATTAGCCTTGGGTATGCATGAAGAACTGAGGTTTTACATAGAAATGCAGACAATTTATATCAATTTAAGGACGTGTTAGTGTGTGCAACTTACATAAGACTAAAACATGTTGGTTACCCTTCTACATACACATGCACACACGACTATACATAAGTTTTAAAATCTCCATTATGACACCATTTCTAGAAAACAAAAAATAACTCCTAGAATTGTGTGGTTCCTTTTACACATTACTAATTCAACATGTCAAGTGATAAACACATTGGAAACAGAAAAAAGATCAGTTACCTAAAAAAATTGGTTTGAAACTTGCTTACATACATTACAGAGGCCCTCCAAAATAATTTCTTTGGGGTTCACTAATCAAATAAACTAAGCTATCTTAGATGCAGGTTAGCATATCTCAATTGCATTATACTTTCCACCTGCACTAGAATGCTATTTGAAAATATCATACAGAGAAGTTACATTATTTTCTAAATGCAATTCTCCAATGCTTTCACAGATGAAGTTATACCAGTGCTAAAATACCTCTGCTAAACTGAAATTAAGTAAAATATTACAAAATTGAAGATATATCAATAGTTATGGATAAAGCTGCAAGTTAAACCAACGCGCTGAGAATTCAGATTTGGTGCTCAGTTTTCTGGGCTATTAAAAGATGAAGAAATAATCAATAATCACAATTGCTTTATTAATTCTACTCATTTCTATAAGATGCTTAAGCATGGAGCACCAAGAAATAGTGAGAGGGCTATTTGGTATCTATCACAAATAGTAATACAGCTACATTAAGAGTATACTTCAAAATTTACATGAAGATTGTCACATATGTATAATCTATTTTGCTAACTTTACCTTCAACTCCTGGAACAAGATAACGCATAACCTTTAAAAATATCCTAGATAGGATATTTTATCCTAGATAGGTTTTATTTCTATCTGGAAAGAGGACTTGGAATATGGTGCTTCAAGTCATTTAGAAGAAGATCCAAAAGAAATGACATACATTTCCTTCTGAACTTGATGGGGTTTTTATTAGTACCATTTCAGTGCCCCTGAGGCACACAGAGAATGTAAAGATATGTCTTAGATCACAGATTTAGTTGGACCGAGAATAAAATTCCCTCTTCAGCAGAGCAAAATTGGTCACTTCATAATTAATTCACACCTAGTACATAGTATGACCCCAGCCTAGAGTAAATCAAAAGAAACACTTAGAGGTGCAATGTCCAGTTGATCAAACTGTTTAACATAGAAAAAAGTAAAAGTTGTCTTTACAGTCAAATTGAAAGAGGTACAAACCTCTGGAGTTGAAGCAAAGGTTAATGTTAAAGCAATACATTTTATTTCCATCTATCAACACTGAACAAATTCAAGCTGCACTGTACTTCCTACCTTTGGAAATATCAGCATAGTACATCCAAAGATGGTTTTATCTTGATTATCACACTGTTTTAATCCTCTCACCACTTTTTCTATTAACACTATTGCCCTCAGCCTTTTCTGGCTAGAATTGGATATTTATTGGACACCCTTTATTTGCTCAAGCCCCACACCTACAAGCGATCACTTATGTTCTTATATTTTTCTTATCCCCTGCACTCAACCCATTAAGTTCAGTTGGCCTCTGCTTCTGAAGTTATGTGTTTTATATTCCCCAATCCATATGCTTTTAAAATTACTTTCTATAACCATCACATGTACTCCTCCACCTAAATAATTCTCTATTATATTACTGTATTTTATCTTTTTTAGAATACTGAATGCTCTCTGAAATTCATATTAATTTAATTACATATTATCATTATATCATCTCTGTTAGACTGTAAATTCTAAGAGAGTCAAGATCACATCTACCTTAATTACAGCTGTATCCTCTCTCAGCCCAAGGTCTAGACTAGCATCTAGCATGGAGTAGGTGCTTAACATATATATTTGTAAATATAAGAATATAGAGAAAATAAATTTACTGATTACTATTAAGAAACTCAGAGTTTCTAGATTATTTATTATATACTTCTTGAAAATAAAAATAAAAAAATAATAAGTTTCTGGGAAAATATACCAGTTTCCTTAAAAAAAAATCATTACCACTTCTATAAAGCAAATGCCTAGTGAAGTGGCTAGCATATTTTACCACCCCTACCAGTCATTATCACAATCTTAGTTTCCCTTTCATTAGATACTCTAATTGCTGTCTTCTCTACTCTCATTTCCAAGTTTCAAAACATATGTCCACTCCAAAGTCTACTGGAACTTTCTGATTATCCTGAGTGGTAGGAAGCAACAAGAGTACTCAGAAAAAAATGGGGCAGAAATAAGAGAATAGCTAAAGTGGAAGGTCTCTAGAAAATACTTTCCATCATTGCATATAGTGGTTCAGTTAACACACAACAGTGTGTCTAAACAACGAAATAGTTGGGATCCTAGAAAATTCTTGAAGGTAGAAGAAGTAGTTATCTTCAGTCTAAATAAGCAAGCATGGCCTAGAGTACAGACATACAGGGATGCTGTTAGAGTAAAACAAGATAAACAAAATCCCTTTCCACCAGGAAGAATTCACACTTACTCATACTGTAGGTCACAGGCCTAATGGAGCAATAAGCATTCTGTGAAAACTAGTATTGCACAGCATATGATAGAAATACAATAAATATTTGTTGAATGAGCAAATGAGACAAGGAGGACAACCTCAGTGGCAGCTTAGAAGAATTGCTAGAATAATGCTGTTATCTCAGTTCTACAGTAAATTAGTCTCTATGTAGGCCAGCATTACTTATTAATATCTATACACAGAAATGTAGCTCCTAAGACCCAAGCATCAGTTGATCCAAGATTTGTGAAATGTGGATGTTTCACTGTGTTGATGATACAGGTATCTGGGTCCACTGAGAGAAGGGAGATGTGCATGTCTGGCGGAAAAAAAGCAGAAGGGAGACTATTTTACAAAGTTTAGTTACACTGAATTCAGACCTATGATAGTACCTGTGAGGTTTATAAAAAAAAAATACTTCTTCTTCCATTAAAATTTATTCTTGAAAACATCTTCAATCACTGCTTAGTAATAGAGATTACCATCGAATATCTCTTGTGAACTGTATTGTCCATACAAGCATACAAGCAACTTCTATACAACGGTTAGCACATTAACATAATAAAACTATTAGATGGTTTAACTCATAGTTGGAGCCCTCACTAAAAGCTATTAGTGCAGCAAAATATTGTCTATTTTGACTGGCAAAGAGCTGTCTAATATTATATGTGTCCCAGTTGCCCACATCTATGTGGTAAGGGAAATAGGTTGCTTTAATTCTATAAATTTCAGGGTACACATCCTTAAGAATGAAGGCATTAATACATCCATTCTTTGTTTTATATTTTGATTATGCAGATATACATAATATAAGTAACAAAGCGGGGCATGCTTTAATTTCCTCTCCAATCATCGCAATGATAAATTTTAATACGTTAAGTAAAATATTAATGTTCGATAAGCAGCTATTCCACAAACTCCAATGTCCTAGAAACTCTTATTTTCTTCATGAAAAAGTTACTTGATTCCAAGGTAAATTCCCGTAATGGTAATGCTTAGGCTAAAATGTGTTCAGAAATATTCAAAGCAACCTGGATCTACATAATTATTGATAGATTCAATTATTCATAATGTGTAACTGTTAATATATTGCAAATGCGCGTTATTAATATCATCATGTCTCAAAGCACATTTAATAACCTCTTTTGAAGATTAAAATTTGAAATATTTTATGTAAAACAATAAAAATAATAAAGTATTTTATGTAAACCATGTTAGCTGGCCTTAATTCAAAATTGGAAAGTGCAGAAAATTCAAAGGGAATGCTTATAGATACCAAACATATTAGTAACCTAGTACTGATGAGCATTAAATAGAATGATTCTTATAAATGATCAGGTGCTTTTAAAACAAAAAATAAAAATAACAGCATGATTTATATTTAATAAGTAATCTGACACAAATTGTTATAAAATGAAGCTTTTCACAACCTTTTAAATGATTTATACATTTTCAATAACTTTTTAAAGCAATCTATTTGAAACAGTATAAAAAATATATGTTGGTAGGTTGACATATTGATTCTTTTCAGTCAAAGGAGCATGCTGTCATGCCTGCAACTGCTACACACTGTCACACCTTCTAGTAGACGTTTGGAAATGACCTTGGAACTCAAAATCCACACTTAGGAAAGTGTTAATATTTGCATTACAGGTGTAAAGAGTAAATTAGGTATTTAGATTACAACACTGCTATGAGTCGCAGGAACTGGAGGCCTTCAGGAAGGTAGAAAAACATGACTGACAGGATCTAACACCATATGGAACCTCCTTTTAGTAAGGGTGGATGGTAGAGAATGACGATCTGTATACACACACACAACAATAGCAAAACATAGTGATATCGGTTTAGAATACTCAGCTTTTAATATAATAGTGAAATAAACTAACAAAATGTCTGGTAGCATTTTCTAATAAAGGAACTCTGAAACACTTCCGACAGCAGTTTCAATAGAAAAGACTTTTTGGTAAGAATTAACACACAATCAGAGGGGTTAAAATAACCACAGCAACTTCTGTTACAGTTTTCTATTTCCTTCCCAAATTGCAAGTGTCACCTTCAAAATTTGATTCTCAAATCAGTACAGTTAGATGCCAAGAATGAATCAAATGTTGTTCAGATTCAGAAGCAACTCAAATAGAAATGTGGATAGTCTGAGAACTCTCCCACAGCCAAAGTATATCACTGAATCAAACTAATTTTCTTCACTGCTGTCACACTCATTCTAGCTTCCCAGATAAACACCAAACCTGTCTAGGCATATGTCGGGCCTGTGGAACAGGACTGCAGTTTCTATGATATATACTTCGTAATATCATAGAAATAACCTAGATTACTAACTATATTAATTGATACCATGCAAATGAACTGGAACCTGGCAGTTTTTATAGAAATTAAAAGCGCTGGGTTAAACTCAGCTTTGCTGTCTACTATCTTTGTGACCTTTAGACAAATCATCTAATCTCCCTGTGACCCAGTTACTTCATCTTTAGAACTGGAGATTATAATATTATCTTATAGGTTTCCCTTCATGAGAATTAAGTGATTTAATACATGTAAAACATTCAGAACAATGTATGGTATGTAACAAATGCTTTATGAGTCGACTCTTTTATGTTTCTATATCCATTCTCCTATTACATAAATGCTGAATTTCCACTTCATATGTATCTTCCTGGTGGTCAGCTGCTTAGTAGATAAGGAATGCAGAGCACCCTCAGTGACCAGCCAACAGAATGCTCACGATCAAACTAAGTCTAGCACAGTTTATCAATGATTTCATTTTGCATGTATTTATTGTAACTCTGACCACATCAATCCTAGTGTTTGTTTGATTCTGACCAACAATATCGCTGTTGCTGCAAGACAGAAAATATGGAAATGGAGAAACTAAGACAATCTACAAAAGAGAGTCTTACAACTTAAATAACACCTCAAACATCATAAAACCATTGGAATTCTTACGAACATGAAGAAATTCAATAGTATTATAGGATTTTCTATAATGTATGGCTCAGGAATCTTAGGGCATGAGAGAATACCTATAAATCATGTTTCCCTTAGGCCAAGAGTCCATTTCCTCTCTAGCAAAAATGTAAAATTATCTTGGAAAAAAAATCTTTAAATAAGCCCTAGTAGATCTGGCCATATGAAGATTGTTCTCACTGCTTCTTTTGCTTCTTATTCCTGGTCCAAGAGGACACAAATAGGCCTGAGCTAAAGACATTGAAATATAATAAAAGACTACTATGAAAAAATTTAGAGTATTCTCCCTTTATTTATGGAGGATAGATTCCAAGACCCCCAGTGGATGCCTGAAACTGCGGATGGTACAAAACCCTATGTACATGTTTTTTAGTATACATACATACCTTTTATAACATCAATTTATAAATTAGGCACAGTAAAAAATCAACAATAACCAATAATAAAATAGAGCAATTTTAACAATACACTGTAATAAAAGTTATGTGAATGTGACGTTATTAAGTAAAATAAGGATCACTTGAACACAAGCACTGTGACACAATGACAGTTGATCTGATAACCAAGAGGGCTATTGAGGGACTAATACGTATGTAAATTTGGACAATGGGTGATTCACGTTCACAGTGAGAGGAAGTTAGACAAAGCAGAACAGCACGAGATTTCATCAGACTACTCAGAGCAGTGCACAGTTTAAAACTTACGAATTGTTTATTTCTAAAATTTTCCCTTTTATATTTTCAGAGCATGGTTGACCAAAAGTAGCTAAAACTGTGGAAAGTAAAACCACAGATAAGGGAGGACTACTATAATTGTCTTTACCTTCTACATATATCCCCAAATGTTCCATACATTAATTCCATTCTATTAAAGCAAACTATGAAAAGCTGCTACATACATCACACAAATACTAAATTATTAAAAAAAAAAAAAAGATTACCCATATAGCTACTTCTAACACTCATAAAAATCAGAGCAAAGTCTGAGGACCATTAACTAGGGTCAAGTCTAACTAATTAAACTTATTTATTGTTAATAATTCTCAAGCAAAGGTTATAAAATATATAAATGTTGAAGCCCAAAAATAACCTGCCTACCAAAAATACTTACAATGGTATTTTGAAAAACATTAAATCTAAGAGAGTTGATAATAATAATTGCTTTAATGTCTCTGGAGGTATAAAGAAATATAGGCTATCCCTGAAACAAAGTGAAAATGATACCATAATATTAGGATAATAATGAAGAGATTTGTACAAAGACTATTTCTCTCAGTAAATCTTAGTTAAAATATATCCAGTTATGTCCCTGAAAACAGCAAAATTAAGAATTTGTTGACTTGTCTTTTTTCTTCTATAAGATTAATGATATATTTTTATATCCTGATCTGGTCAGGTACTAAGTTTCAAAACACTTTTAAAAAGTCTGAAATATTAAACAATTTGGAGCCCTATAGTAGGAAGCTGTTCTCAGGCACTAATATTGCAGAAACAAATACTATCAAGTTCATATCTACTATAGAAAAGGCTGTTTTAAATAGCTGAAAGTTATCTTTGTCATCATATATGTCTACCCATGTCAAAATGTTTAAATTGGCTAAAAGAACCACACCAAGGTCATTAGGTCAATGCTTCCTGAGTCAAATACCTTGATTCTGTAACACAGACACAAACTATACTCCTAACCTGTGTCATCATAAATGTGCACCACTGGTCACAAGAAACATTAAGCAAAAATAGATTAAATTATCAATTTTAAAAAAAATCCCTACCACTGGAAATCAAAAACAGTATCATGCCCTATTAATTATGGTGGGTAGTATTATCTTTATATAAGGACAACTGATATTAGCATACCAAATATATTTCAAGCAGAAAATATGAAAAATCTCACTGCTTTCATAGGTTATATACAAGTGAACTTAAAAAAGAGTACGGCTGATCAGAAGTCATCTCGGGAAATGGTAAAGAATTCTAACTTTTTAAGGAATTTTAAATTCTAAAGGAATCCCTTAGCAAAATTATGCCTCAGTCTGAAATATTCAAAAAGGGCTAGATTTGTGTCCCCAAATCCTGTTTTGAATCAAACAAATTAATTTCCTATAATTATCTTTATATGTGTACAGTTTATGCCCTGAAATAGATTAAGAAATTGTGTAATGCCAAATAATATTATTAATAAAATGAATGTCTAAAAACAATGATAAAAGGATTTTGGAACCATAACCTGATTTATCATATATATATATATATATATATATATATATATATATATATATATATATAAACATTCAATATACAATAAATTATTAAATTTATAAATTCTTAAATCATCAGCATTGAGAAAATAAAAGCATGTGAAATAGAATAAAAATGCCAGTAATGAACAAGAATGGGACCTGATTCATGCCACAAAAGCAAATAGCAAGTAAAACTTTGGAGAGCAGTGATAGCATCTTTATTATTGCCGTTAATGGAACAAAAGATACCTAATCACAGCAGCTTCTCTTTTCAAAGAAAATTTAAAATATCCTAATAGCATCACATGTGACAGAGTAGTCACTTTTGTTGCCTTCTATTAAAAAAAAGTTACATGCTAGGAACCAATATATTTCTCAAACATTGCCAGGAGCATGTTATCAGTCTATTCTTATCACACAAAGCCAGACACAGTGAACTGTCGTAAACCATTCAAATGTTGGGAATGTTGATAATTTAGGAGTTACATTTGCCATCTGAATGCATCACAGTTTGTTTAGCTTCCTATAAAATTAATGTAAATTAAAAGTATGATCCTTAAGCCCCTATCAACAAATGACAAAGAGCATGAAGAAACAGTGTTTGGGAGGCAGGGAGAAATCAGACTAGTATTAATATTTGACCATGCATAAACCAAAGGCAGACCACCCAAACATGGAGAACTTAGCTAAGGAATGCTAGTAACTTCAATATATTCCCACCTGTTCTAGATTCTAGATTGGTTTTATATTGAGAGATGTATTTTGCAACATACTGTAATCAATTACCTAGTGGGAAAATTGATTCATCCAATTCTATCACTTTATGAGTATATTTTTACTGGGTCCAATTAATACAAATACATTATACTCTACATAAGCCAGGTAAGATTGGGTAGGCAAGAATAAGGTACTTCAAAAGACAAGATTGTACATAAATAGCTTAACCCTACCCTGTGGGACAGATAAGTGGATCTTGAACTGAGATTTCTGAAAATAGAGCTCTAATAGACATAGTCATACTACGGAGAGATGCAGTAGTGTTCAAAAGTACAGGCCGTGGATTCAGACTTGTTCTATTGCATCCTATTTCCATGTCTTTGTTCATACACTAAACATAGTAAAGTGGCAAAGCACACAGGTTATGAAATCGTCCTGCTTGAGTTTGATTTCCAGCTCCACTTTGCTCATCTGTAAAATGACCACAATAAAAGTACCTACTGCACAGAAGAAAAAGTTAAATGAAATAATCCATGTAAAACACTTCAAGTACCTGGCAAATAGTAAGTACACAACAAATATTAATACTTGTAATTGTTAACATTGTCAGTTTTGTTATGAGCCTTTGATATTATCTATCTTCATTTTCACAAAACTCCTATTGACAGTTTTTGTTTTGCTGATTATTGATTTTATAGGTGTTCAATAGCAACAACAAGAAATTAACCATTTAATTTCTTCAAGGGTCAAACACCACATTAGGAAATAGATATTTACTTCAGCACACTAAAACTGTATTTATTTAAGTGGGGCAACCCAACATTTTAAAACTTTATTGGCTAAATCAAGCAAAGGCCACTACTGAAAAAAAAATCGAGTTTTCACCTTTGAAAATTTTAACAAAATCTGTGGTAAGATTTAATATATCTATACATATCCTATATCCACCCTTAAATAAAGTGAATTATTAAATTATAGTAACTTAAATGGGCAAATTAACTTTAACAAACCACCATAGCCAGACACAACTACGTGATTTCTAGAATTTAATCTGTTATAAGGATTTTCGAAAGGCGGAGTCTATCATATATTCATACACACACACACACACATACACACGTATGTATGTGTATAGATATGTATGTGTGTGTGTGTGTGTGTGTGTGTGTGTGTGTGTACCTAAATTCTGGGTTAGTATCCATACCTCATTTTATTTGCCTTGGTACTATGAAACTAAGTACACATAACTGTCATTCATTTATTTGTGTGTTTCTTGAACACACTAATACTTGCTAGAAACTGTGGCACTTGCTGGGAAACAATAATAAACAAAATGGAAATACTTCTTCCTGCCTGCAAGAAGTTCAGTGTCTGACTTGGGACACAGAGGAGTAATGACAATTATAATATATTGTGAAGACTGCATTCTGATATATATAAGTGTCATCTAAAGAGAGGCCAAATGAAGAATGAGGAAAGGTGTGGTTAGAGAGAAGCTGCAAAGTCTTCTACGTGTCTGTTCCAGAGTTCAGTCTAAAGGCAATTTAGGAGGAGTAAAGAGGCAAAGTGTAAAGCACACAGGTTGTAAAATCATCATGCTTGAACTTGAGGAGGAGTTCAGATATCCTCTTGAAGACAGTGGGTAGTCAGCGAAATTTCCAAGCATGGAAATACCATGATAATTTACACTTTAAAAAGACAATTCTGATTAGATTATAGAAAAAAAAATGATCACAAGGAAAAAGGAGTGAAGGCAGAGAGCCCAGTTAGGATTCTGTTGAAGTCATCAAGAAGAGTTGTGTCATTGGTAATTACTGAGACATCGAACTGTGTATGTTCATGTGGTAGACAGCTTCTGAAATGGCTCCCCAATGCTCCCTGACTGCTGGTCCTCATGCCCTTAAGAAACTCCCTCCCTATGTGTGTATGAGGGCTAGACCTCGTTAACTGTTCCTAATGATGAAATTAGGCTATAATAGACTGACTTCCTTTTTGTTTTCATTCCCTCTTCACTCCTTGGCATGCATTCTTTGATGAAGCAAACTGCCTTTTGTGAGCTGCACTACTGAGAGGCCCATGAGGCAAGGAACTGAGGGCAACCTCTGGACAATAGCCAGCAAAGAGAATGGAGGTCCTCAGTCCAACAGTCCTAGAGAAATTGAATGCTGTCAAAAATCATATGGATGAGCTTAAAAACAAGTAAGTCCCCCATTCAAGCCTTGAGATAAGACCACAGCCTTGACAACGCCTTATATGCAGCCTTGTGAGGGACTTCGAGGCAGAGGACTCAGCTGAGCTCTGCCAAAATTCTTGAAACTGAGAGAAAATAAATATCTGTTCTTTTAAGCTAGTTAATTTTGGGATAATTTGTTATATTGCCATAGGAAACTAACATTATCCACAATGATAAAATAAAGAGTTAAAATTCTTTCAAAATGATGGTCATGCACAAAAATGTGAACCTGTTTTCCACTGGAATGTATTCCTAGAGGCATGTGTTAACATGGAACTGATATTTTTAAGTTATAGTTTTGAATTTCTTAGGTCATCTCCCATATAGTATCTGAAAGGCACCTAATAACAAAATGAGTTCACTCAATTGACACACCAACCTTACAAAATGTTAAGCATTGTTTTAAAATAACTATATGCTCATAGAAGCAGAGATAAGATTTGTAGTTGCCAAAGGTGGGGGGCGAGGGAAGAGGAGGGGAGTTGGGTAAAGGGATCAAAAGGTACAAACTTCCAGTTATAAAATAAATTAAGTCCTGAGGATGTAATGTTTAGCATGGTGACTATAGTTAACACTACTGTTTTTATATAATTGAAAGTACTAAGAGAATAAATCTTAAAAGTTCCCATCACAAGGAAAAAACAATGTAACTGTGTGAGGTGATTGATGCATATTAACTAAACTTGGTGTGGTAATCATTTTACAATATATACATATATCGAATCATTATGTTGTACATCCTAAAATTATATATTACATAGCAATTATAGCATGATAAAACTGGAAAAATAATAAATAGAAAAGCAAAACAAAAAATCAGAAAAATGATACAAATAAAAAGATAATGACAAAATAATAATAACATCAAAAAGCATAGTTTAAAATTAGGGAAAATTAAGTAACAACCAGATATTACTGAATAATCTATTAAAAAGAAAGCATTAAATTTACTCTCACCAACAAGGACTAATCAACTAAACTTATATATAATGCCTTAGCAAAGCTTCCAGATTTAAACTTCTCTAAATTAAATATATTTCTTAAACAAATCAGAGAAACCTCTTGGTATTACTTCTTATATCATGCAAGATATAGTCTAGAACTGGTTTCAACTGCCATAAATAAACAGTTGGAACAAAACACACCCCTTTGTAGTTTTACATAGCTGTGTTAAAATTATCCACTGGATATCAATGTAAATAATTTCTATTTGCCAAAACAAAACTAATTTAACTGGAATAATAATTCTAAATGTAAGTAAATGTCTGTGTAAATTATAAATGCTATTACCTGAACACCTGTTCTTGTGCCTAATCAATATGTTTATCAGCAAAAATTACTGAATTAGGGAAAGACAGTCTCACTAGGTCACAGCTAAAAAGTATCATATTAAAATGACATGAGGTATCTATAATGTTATGAAGCTAACCTCAAAGGAGCCCCGAGAAAAACTGATCACATTACTTTATGTAGCCTATGTATATTAATATATCTTTACCAAATGCTTAATGACATGAAGACCATATTCTTTCATTCTTTATTAGAAGAAATAGACTCTAAGTTAAACCAATGCTCTAAAATTGATAGATTCTATGTGGACGATTGCTAACAAAAATCTTACAGAAAAAATAACCCTATACCCTTCCATAAATAAATGTACAACTTCCTAGCTGCGGTTTAAGCAATAAAAAAATGTCTTTAGTATCAGGATAACAGGATTATACCTTTCACAAGCTAATGTAAAATATGCGAAACTACAGCATTAAAAATAGACCACTTAACTGCAACAAAATACACAAATTACTAAGGACATAAAAGCCATTAAAAGTCATTGTTATAATGTAGGAAATAGTTGTAACATAGTGATTAAGAACAATCCTGGTTTCAAACGTCAGCTTTGCCACTTACTAGCTATGTAAACAAGACATATTACTTAATAGATCTCCCATAGCCTAAGTTTCTTCACCTATAAAATAATAATAATAGTATCTAGGGTAGGTGTGAGGATTAAATGAGAAATGGATTTAAAATGCTTATCGCAATGCTTATATATAATACCTTAGCAAAGCTTCCAATATTATTCCTATTATTGTGATTATTATGATTCCTACTATTGTTATTAGTAATGATGATGCCAGTAGGAGAAACAGTACAATAACTACATGATCACCAATACCTAAAGATAAAGCCATTCTGAAGTCTACTCATTTAGAAGGCTGAAGATACACTGTCACGATTTCTCTCTACCATTAGTGACTTATAATTAAACAGTGGCATGTATCTCTGGATCACAAATTCCTCGTTTTCCTTCTACAAAAAGAAATTAAGTTTTAATGTTATTTTTTTATTTTTCAATTATAGTTGACATTCAATATTATTTCATATTAGTTTCAGGTGGACAGCACAGTGGTTAGACATTTATATAATTTACAAAGGGATTCCCCCTCAATTAGTCTAGTACCCACTTGGCGCAATACATAGTTATTACAATAGTATCGACTACATTCCCTGTGCTGTACTTTACGCCCCTATGATATTTTGTAACTAGTAATTTGTACTTCTTAATCCTTTCGTCTTTTTCACCCACCCCCTCCCATTTGGCAATCACCAGTTTGTTCTCTGTACATATGAGTCTGTTTTCATTTCATTTGTTTGTTTATTCTGTTCCTTAGATTCCACATATAAGTGAAATCATACAGCACTTTTCTTTCTCTGTCTGACTTATTTCACTTGGCATGATACCCTCTAGGTCCATCCATGTTGTTCCAAATGTAAGGCTTCATATTTTTTATGGCTGAGTAATGTTCCATCTTGTATATACATACCACTTCTTTATCCAATTGTCGATTGATAGGCACTTAGGTTGCTTCTGTATCTTGGCTATTGTAAATAGCACTGCACTGAATGTAGGGTTGCATATATCTTTCCAAATTAGTGTTATGGTTTTCTTTGGATAAAGACCCAGAAGTGGAACTGCTGAATCATATGTAATTCTATTTTTAATGTTTTGAGGAACCTCCAAACTGTTTTCCTTAGTGGTTGCGCCAATTTGCAATCCCACGAACAGTGCACAAGGATTCTCTTTTCTCCACAGCCTCGTCAACACTTGTTGTTTTTTTGATTTATTGATGATAGCCATTCTGACAGGTATGAAGTGACAGCCCTTTGTGATTTTAATTTGCATTTCTCTGATGATTAGTGACATTAAGAGGAAGTGATTTTTCAATGCTAGAACAGGACAACTGAAAATGAATTTATGTCTCAGCATAAGTTAAAACACTTAAAATGTTCCTAATTTAAAAACCTTTGGTAAGGTGATAAAAATAACCAGTTAGTTTATACATAGAAATCCAAAGAATTTTGATCTAATACAAATGATGAAATTATATACAGGTATGTATGGTTTTTAGTTGGCTTCCTGAAAGAATTAAACCTTCTTGGTTTGTTCTCTCTGTATGAAAGTTTATACTACAGAGCATGTATAGTGTGTTATTAAGATGACAAATTATTTGTTTTGCCGTTACGTCTCTCAGGACACTTTAGCACCATCTTATAGGGGTGTGTGCTCTGAGACTGACACCTCATTATTTTCAAGTCAATTCCAAGAATTTCTATGTTATGAAGACAAAGACCAATTAGATTTTACCACTCTGTTTTTTTGTTGTTGTTGCTTTACTAAGTAGAGAAGACTGTATTAGGCAACCAGAGTAGGTATCTTCAAGAGTAGCCAGTTGATTCTAAGACTAAGAAATACAATTTAAAATATGATCCTAGAGGAAAAGTACTTTTACATAAATGCATCTTCAAACTCAGTTCCACCATAATTTTGAAGCTATGCCCAATATTTCAAGCATTGCAAAATGACATTTATATGCATTTGAAATATTTATAACACCTCAATTTTATGTTATTATTAAAGCTAAATTGTGCTATAGAAATATATTTTTGAAGAAGCTAAATTTTATTAACCTCTCATGTTTATTTCTCATATTTCCTCCAAACAACATTAAAACCAAGAATTGCTTACAACTTCCACACACTAACTGTTCTTCGTGGAGCCTCTAGAGAACCCTAGAAATTCTAATTAGAATTAGCCATTATAACCTATGTATTTTATTATTATTTCAAGTTTAGTTAATATTTGCCATCTTCACTTTAATTCTTATACAATGTCACCATTATCTATAATTACTACAGATTTTTAAGGAAAATGACACTCTTATTATAGCCTTGATGTTGATATGTCACCAAATATCATCAAATCAAGTAATAAATAAAACTAAGACATGCAAATTCTAACAGCTTCATATATGATGTATATTCGAAAATAGTAATAGGGCCTTTTCCAGATGCCTCTAATATATATAGATATATAATTGCTTTTCATAATCTAAAGAGTATTTTGAGATATATTTTGTCATACAACATCATTATGGCTTGTAAGAAGAATCTAAACAATATAGGCATGGGATTATATTACAGAGAATAGGAATTTATCCTGGTCAGGATATCATCATATCTTTCCTAGCCTACTGGTAGTTATGCACAATCAATGTCTTCCCATCAACCTGTGAATCCCCATCACTTGTCTGACAAATGCCAGCTCAATAGTCAATCATCGAATTATTGGGCCCCTAATGATTAAAGAACAAAATACCATTTCCTCAGTGTGAAGTCTGCCTTACTGTCTTCACCCACAAGTCTCAACCCAACAGGCTGTGCTTTCGACACAGCATGCTCTTCACGCCCCCACCCCCATACTCTGCTAATGGTGTTCTTTGCCTAGAATGCCTTCTTTCTTTCTTCCCCTATTGGAATTCTACTTAAATATCAAGGTCCATCTCAAATGATACTACCTCTAGGATCTCTATTTGCCCTACTCCAAATTAACTATTTCCATTTTGTGTTACTACGGCTTTTTAAAAAAATATTTGTTAGCATTTAATACAACTTGCCTAAAGGTAGTAAGTACACCTCTTCCTCTCTCCCTTACTAGATGATGAGTTCCCTGTATAGGAACAAGACCTTCTTCATTTCTCTCCCTCCAATTTAGTATAGTGCCTTACATACAGTGGGCACGCTATAGAAATTAAATTAATTAAGAGATACGTTCTCTCCTAAAATAAAATTAATTCAGTTTATAATAAAAAATTAAAAATAAATTTCTTTATAACTCTAAGAATAAGTAACTCAAACAGAAAGTATATTTTAATGGTACTTTCTCACAGTAAATATTTATACATTTAAATGTTATAGGTATCAGAGCGAGCATATTTTAAAACTTCTTTCTATTTAGCAATCCGAATCAACTTAGAACTCCTAAATTAAAACATTTTCTTAAAACATAGATCAGTAATGCTTTACCATGCATTTAGGGAACACTGAGGTGTGAGCTCTCCAAACTCCTTGCAGTAGGAAGAAATTTTCAGAGGCTTTAGAACACTGTGTCTAAGAGATTTGGAAATAGGTCTTAGAAACAATGAGTATGTCACACCTTCCAGGATGCAGCAGAGTGATGCAAACAGCAGCAGAATGGGGAAGAAAGTGAAGCCCTGAAGCTAGGAACACCAGGGCAGTGTGGTTCAGTAAAGCCAGAGCTGCTGGCTGATTTCTTACTGATCCTGCCACCTACTGACCAAATTATGAATCAAGGCACTGCAAGTGACAAGGAACTTCAGCTATTACAGTTAAGATCAATCAACAGTTAAGTGTTATGAAAAGAAATGGCAGTTTTGTGCCATTAAAATTTGTTTTGTCTATATTATGCATGAATGGAATGTGCTGTTATGCTTAATTATTCCTTTAAATGTCCTTTCAGAAATAAATCTTAGTAAAAGTGATAGTACTGAAAGGTGTTCCTGACCTGAGTTGTACTCAAATATTCAAAATTAGGAAAAAAGTAGTAGTAGTATTGCATAGAAAATTCAGAGAATAAGTTAAGAAGAATGGAAACGCAGTATTCTCAGCAGTAAATACATGAGAGCCTTTATACGATTTTTGTTCAGTCTCACGTGGGTTTGATTAGGTTGTAGCAGCAGCCACAGTAACAATTGCTTTTATTGTAACTGGCTCTATCAAGTGTTGCTCTGAAGAGTAGGAAATTCTCTTGCCAAATTAGCAGTTGTATTCAGGATCAATAACAAAAACGAAACATGCACGCACACACACACACACAACAACATCATGCTAAATGAAAGGGAAAAGGGAATTCATATTTACTGAGTGCCTGCTATGCTAAGCACTGTGCTGGGTACTTTAAATATACAACTTTATTTAATTCTCACAACACTATTAGGTAAACATTAGTCTACTCATTTTATGGATGAGAAAATTCAGTCTCAGAGAATACAAGTATCACAGCTGGAATGCAAATATGTGTGACTCCATTTCCTCTGGCTTTTCCCATTATGCAACACTACCTTCGAAATTCTCTAACGAGTTTTATACATACCACTATGTTTCAAACTTCATTTTCTTCATTTGTAAAATAGTCACTTTTAAGGTCTGGACAAACTAAAATTTTATGAAACCTATGATTCTTGGGCAACTTAATACAAATACATCAATAAGTAAAAGAGCAACTGCTCGATACAAAATGTACAAAGAACTAGATGGAAAATTTCACAAAAGAAAATAAATTAAAATTGTCTATGCATAGAAGGAAAGCTGCTCAACTTTACTCCTAATATAAGAAGTAAAAATTATAACACAGATGATTATAATTTTCACCTCTGAGATGAGCAAAGGTTGTGGGAAATAGATACACATATATATTTTTGGTGGCACTTATAAATGAACATGAACTCTTTGGAAAGCAATTTGGTAATATCTATCAAAATTATAAATGTACAGAGCATTTTATCTAGGAATTTCACTATTAAAATTTATCCTATGGATAGATCTTATGTGCACAAAGGTATATGTAGGTACATGTTCACTGAAACATTGGTTGAACTAGTGAAAGACTGGAACTAATCTAAATAATCATTAATAGGGGACTGGTTAAATAAATTAAAATAGGCCGGAACACATCATTCTATGCAATGTGTAAAAGGAACACAGTAGATAAACATAAGCTATTATGGAATAATATCTAAAGACATAAAGTGAAAACAGCAAGAAGTCAAAAACAAAAAATGATAAATATACATATGAGTCTCGAGGCACAGACTGTTTCCAGGAGGCAATGCGAGAAACTAGTGAGAGTGGTTTTCTCTGGGGAAGAAGCTGTAAGTCCGGGATAGAAGGAATATGTTTACCTTGCATCTTTTTGTATTTTCACTATATGCATACCTTAATATAAGCAAGTTTTATTTTTCTGATTTAAAAAAGTGATTATAATAAGTAGTAATCTCTGGAATCATTGAAGAATTCATGAAATGTGAGTCTACTGTAGCAAATAAGAAAAAAAAAATCTAATGACAGGAATTTTTCTAAATGTCAAAATTCTTCAGAATACTCTAATCCCCTCAGATTTCTGTGTGTGTGTTAACTTCAATATATAAGGAACAATAAATACAGCACAAGGACAAACCTCCAGTGTGCAAGATATGATAAAAGAGATGAAAAGAAATAATTTCCATTTCTATTTCTCCCTCTCCCTCCCCATTTCCCTCTCTCTTCTTTCTCCTCTTTATCTTTCTTTCTCTTCCTTTATCTCTCTCTCTCTCTCTCTCTCTCTCTCTCTCTCTGTCTCTCTCTGTCTCTTCCAAAATTTACATCTTCACATACTAAGGAATGTTGTGAAAATTCAGTTGAGTGAATGATAAAGGTGCTAATTCCAAGGACATTGGCATATGAAATACATCAATTTCTTAATTGTAAAGACTCATTCAGACTGAAAAAAATCTGTGTTTAACTAAACTATCAATTCTGTAATAATTAAATAGTAATGTTAATATCAAACATCAAAACCCTACAAACCACAATATTTAATTATGAGATTGACAAGTTACCTATACAGCACAAAAATTAGGTGTGAAATTCACAAGAGGTTAAGGATCTAATCATAAACAAGGTATGCTATTATCAAATCAGTAAAATTTACTTGATTAGGTATCAAATTTTGATACTACTCCAGAAAATCTACTTACAGAAAAAAGCTATAAAATGTCCTAGGAAACCAAATGGACAAGTAGTACGAATGTAAGAGGAAAAACTATTTAAACACTATGGCACCAATCTTATTCCAATTTCATGAAAACTGTGAGCCATTAGCATTCTGTTGCATTATTTTCACTCACATCGGGAATCAACAAATTCACCTTCTCTGCTTCTTGGTAAAAATCCTAACTTTATAATAGAGGGGTGAGGGGTATAACTCACAAATTAAATAATAAAAATAAAACCCATATTTTCAGATGAATAATGACATGTATGCAAAATAAAATTAAAACAAAAAAAAAACAGCTATCCTCCTTTACTTGCTGAATCAATGCAGTTAATATGTTAATCTACTTATGTTTGACTCTGAACATTGTGGAAAGATGACACATATATACACTGCTGGAAATTTCAGCAAGCACTGAATTCAACACATCAGAATAAAGAATTCATATTTAAAACAATAAAACATACCTTTTATCTGGGTAGCAAAATTCAGTGACAATTTTGCAAAGAGATCTGAATTTTCAAACTTGTCCTCCTTAACTTTTAACCAGAAGCAGTTCTCAGATAATTCTTTGGGTTCAATCTGAAACAAAAATAACAAATATACATTTCTAAAATATTACTTCATATTTAATTTTTAAAGAATTCACTTTCATCAAGGTTCAATGACAGTTCCTTTATTCATCTACCTAGTAAATCAATTTTAGGATCTATCAAAATAATGCTTTTTAAGTAAATATTCATTGAGAAAGTCACAGAATTCTATCGGTATATAGAAAAGGTACACAATAGCAATAGGCCATATAGCAATTTACATTTTAAGACATCGTCTACTGAAAAAAAAATCTACAAGAAGAAACTTAAAAATAATTTAGTAACTTCTTCCCTAACTCACATACATTCTTCTTGTTCCTAGATTTTTAAAATTGGAGAAACTAAGATTCAGAAATGGGAATTCCCCATGTTCACTGACTAGGTTGAAGACAATAGCCATACTAATAGTTGACACATGCTTCCTGCCATGTGCCCCATACTGTTTTAAGTGATTTGCATATTTAACTCATCTAATCTAATCCTCACAATAATCCTTTGAGGGAGGAGCTATTATCATCTCCATGTTAAAAATAAGGAAACTGAGCTAGCTCCAGAAAGTTTAAGTGGCTGCCCTAGCTAGTAAACAGCAAAGATTCATTTAAACCTAGGCAATGCAGCTCCAGAGAATTGTACTTTTAGCTACTACACTGAAACCCAGGATTAGAACCATGCATTTTCCAGTACATCATGATGTTTTGTGACACATAAGTACCATTACATTGTACGCTAAATTGCTAAATTAATATATCATTACATTTACACACACTACGCCAACAAATTCTGGATCCTACAGTCCAGTGAATTGTATAAATAATAATAATAGTAATAATAATAATAATAATAATAATAATAATAATAAACCTACTTTCTAAAACCATTTATACTTCATTTACTTTTATGACCAAAGCAAAAGTATATGCTTAACTTTAATACTGATTTAACAATTATTCTGGCCAAATCAATTTACTATGTAGATACTGTCAGGTATCCCCATAAGTATGATCTTAGATGAGTCATTTTCCCAAATGGTGGTCTGGGTAACCATCTTCATTAGAAGATTAGTTCCTAGCGAATAGGAACTGTGTCAATATTGATAATAAGTTTTTTTTACATGATATATTATTTGATAATAATAAAGCAATATAAGATTTAAAAGAAAAAAACTTTCATATATCATATCAAAAAGCAAACAGTTTATGTCACTACTGGATACTGTCACCTATTCCACACTATCAGAAAGTTTAAAACTAAAAAAACTTCATCGTCTAAAAACAAAAATTAATAAGATTAAAAGGCTTAATAAAAAGACTATATTTACAAATGTTATAGTACTTAAAGTGAACAATGGTGAAAGAATCAAAATTAGTTTTCATTTGGTGATATATTTCACTTGTTATTCTCTAACGTCACCCTCACTTTGATTTTTCTTCTGTCTTCTACATTAATTTCAAATTATCTGTGGAGTTTCTAATCCTCTAGGAACTAAACTGAAGGCTGAACAAAATTAAAGTTATATATGAACTCACAAAGGAAAGCAGAGAGTCAGGAGTCATGTTCTCAAATAGTACATAATACTTATATGTAGCAATACAGTTATTCACACGTTAATGATTGACCATGTCTAGACAAAACCAAAAAACTCTAGCTGGAGTATTACCTTTGACCAGTTGATTCGCTTCATGGACACCTCAGGTGTATATATTTTTTTCTGCTTCATTCCAAAAGGCAGATCTATTGGTGCTCCTGGGGGAGGAGGAGGTCCTCCAAGAGGAGGTGGAGGAGGAGGCCCCCCGAACAAAGGTGGCGGTGGTGGTGGTGGTACACCACCAGTCATTCCAGGTAGAGGTGGAGGAGGAGGGGGAGCTCCTCCGGGTAGAGGTGGTGGTGGTGGAGGTGGTGGTGGAGATGGCCCAGCACCTGGCAATGGAGGTGGGCCTGGAATTCCTGATACACCTGAGAGTCCATGCCCCTAAAACAGAAAGAACCCAAAGATTAAATGCTTAAAGTTAAATATAAGAGTGAAGAAAACTTACCAGTAGACATTTGTGCTTTGTTTAAAATTACACACACTTCATTTAATTTAGCAACATCTAAGGGCATAACGACACGAAGAAAAACACTTGCATAGATTTCTGATCAGCATTATTAATTTGACATTGACTACTTCTGCTAATACACTAATGCTAAGAAAATTGTCACACTCAAAGGTTTTGTGAAAACACTCCACCAAAATAATGAAAAATTACCTTTCATTATAAATATATGCAAAGAAGAGGTATTATATATGACTTGGGCCTATTAGACTAGTTGGTTTGAACATGAGATAATTAATACATAAAAGGTCATAAATTTGATTCCCTTGGGGATAATTAGCTTTACACAGAGTCTGTCTCAGAGCACCAGTAACTTAGCTGTCTTCTAATGCCAATAATTAATACTAAGTAACATCCACATGCATATTAATATGCTTATCAATGTTTTATATCTATTATTTCTTTTCATTATACTATAACCCTGCAATGTAAGTAGAGCATTTTTATCTCGCTGTTTATAGATGAGGAAATTGTAACTGCAAAATGGTTAAATGACCAACCAGAGGTCACACAAACTGAAATGCGATTCAGATTTGAATGTTCTTCTCATACCTCATGCAGTCTTTTTTCCACTACAGCAGACTGTCTCCTCATGAACAGGTGTTATTTGCCATGAGGCAAATTAGTTCATACGAATTGGAAAAGAGTATAATTTTTTACTACCAAAAAGAAACTAAAAACTCATTCTCTAACATGAGGGATGACACATGAAGGAGAACACAATATTCCATATTGTGTACTTTTCTGATGATTAACCTGTTCCTGTTTATTTAAACCATTACAGATCGCAGTGGTTCACTTTACAAACCAAATGAAAAGTGAAGTTATTTATTATGAACATTCCTAAGAAACTACATCAATGAACAGATATCTTTTGTAATTAGGACATGACATTAGATTAACTAAATGAAAGGTTTAAAACCAACAAAATTTCTTGGTATAATGTAATTTTTATTTGGACAGCAAGTCTTCTTAATTTCACTAATAATATAAATTTCCTACCTGGACTACTTAATTGTGCTAACTTAGAAATATCTTTATAAAGTAAGTAAAAGGATATTTTTAGAATGATCAACTTAAAGGACTGATCTATTTGCAAGATTACTGAAAATTAACAATCATAAGTCATTAGAATCAGGAAAATGTTTCTCACATTATTCAGTGTACATTGCCCATATATTTACACATATGAATGTTTATGCGTGTATCTACATATATACAACTAAAGTGTTCATACACTTAACAAATAATAACCCTCTTGTGGAATGCAATCCTCTCTTGAGATTAGGAAGAATTAAAGGTGGAATTAAAATATGTAAAATTTTTTTAATTTTATTTTTAAAGCAGGAAAATTAGAGAAAACAGTCTGATTCTTACAATGTTGATTGAGATCAAAGAAATTCTGGGGAAATTTTAAATATTTTTTCTGAAAGTTTGGGATATTAATTTACAAGCTTTGTGTACAAGTGAGTTTGTTGAATAATTTGAAAGGTAAAATGTGCATCCATTTTTATATTAAGACAGCAAAATTAAGTATGTTTATAAATATCAAATTTTGACTCTATTAGATTATATTTATGATATAAAACGTGTGCAACCATAAAAATGTTACTGCTTTAATAGAAAATTTTACTCAAATATATATTTTACAAATTTAATAATCTAAAACATTTATATTAAGTGCCAGCAGGCTTTAAAACTCAATCATATTAGCCCTTTTCTTCTCCCCTCCCTTAAACAATTAGGAATGAAAAGATTAAATTAGGCTACAATAGACTATAGCAAATGAATTTAATATTGGACACAATTCTGAGTCCACTCGAAAGTACTATGTGACTCTGCATTTTTACAGATTAGTTAATTTAATAATAAATAAGCAACTACTCACTAAATGGTAAGGCCACATGCTAGGTGCAGTAGGGCCTTGAATAAGAATAAAGATGTGAAGTAAAGACACTGTCCTCAAGGTGTTTATACTCTGATGGGAGAAACAAAGCAGGCACACAAATATGACATGAGTGGCCTATGAAAGTGATATAGAAGGTCACGGAAATACCTTAATGGAAGCTTTGGTGAAGCTTTCCAATTACTTTACTGAGCTTATCATTAAAGAATATGTTTTGTAGGCACAGGCAAGCATGGGAGGGCATTTCAGACAGAATAATGTAAGTCAGCATCTCTCAACTAAGTTCCATGAAAATACTATTTTCCAGGAGATTTAATAGGTCGTCTGAGATAAAGGGTTCTGTGGTTAAATGTTTGGTAAAGCTGTATGAAAAAGAGTTAGACAGGATTCCTCAATGTAGGACATCTCAGACCCTTTAATATGCTAATAAGTATTGTGAATCTCCAAGAGGAGAATTTCCAGTGTACCAAATTTATTGGACTATGGAATGCTTTCCTCATGAAAAACCTATTAGCATCTCTGTAACTAATGTCTTGGAAATGCTAGCAGAAGGAAGTGTGGAGACAGTAAATTCTAAATGCGCAGGGAGAAAGGTGACTTAGCTGCAACAGAGGCTGCAGTTAGGGGAGCAGTCAGAGACTCAGCTGCAAAGGAGAGATAAGAGAGCCCAGGATAGAAGGCCTAAAAATTCCTGGTAAGGAGATTTTTATTTAATCCTGAATGCAACAGGCAACCTCTGAACATATTAAAGCCTAGAGTGAGGATAATCAGGACAGTGTTTTAAGAAGATTAATTTGCCATTGACAAAAGGATAAATCTGAAGAGGAAGAGACTATAGGCAGAGAGAAAAGTTAGGAATCAACTGTAATATTCCAGGCAGGATGTAATGAGAGTGATCCTAGGTGATTCTGGGTTTTGATGCAAGGGGAAAAGGGAAGAGAAAGAACTGATATCAAACAGTGACCAGCTTAATTTGTCAAGCAGTGGGGTGGGAAAAAGGTAAACAAAATTCCAGCTTCATGATAAGAAAATTGGTGATAACATTTAAACAAATAATGGAGACCAAGCTGGATTGAAGAAATAGGGTTGACCACCAATAATGGGTTCGATTTCAACATGCAGCAGAGCCTTCCCACGTAGAAAGCTAATCAAGAGCTGGAGATATAAGACAAACTCAAGAGACTTGACACCTACTAAAAGGTGACATTTGAATTTATGAAACTGAATGGAATATTAGAGCAAGGACACAGATAAAAAAAAGAGCAAAAGACAGAACATTGGGGAATGTCATCATTTGGGGGTCAAAAACATAAAGAGAAACTGAGTTCTCCGAGATATAAAGGGAAGCCGGGTAATACCAAAAAAGAGAAAGATTTAGTAAAAAAAGATAAGTGAAACAGACTAAGGATAGGAAAAGGCCACTGCATTGAGTAATTCTGGAGTTCTTTGGTGACTCTGAAGTCATTTTTCAGTAGACTAATGGAAACAAACCTAATCAATCAACCAACACCTGAGCATCTATGTTAAGAGATTATGTTACATTTTTTAACATTCATCTAAAACTTAAAATATGTTGAGAGTACTTAATCAGTTCTAAAGTTTAGATATCATAATTAAGATTTTAAGTGTATATGGAAGCTTTTCATCATAGGGAATATAGGTGTAAATGTAAAGTTGATAGGTTTTGAAATTATAGTAGTCAAGATTTAAAGAGATCTCAAAAAGTTTTGGGGATAATTAAAATTAAGAAGCATTTCCATGTTACTTTTAAAAGAAAATACTATGCATCTAATTTTTCAAATCATCATAAAAATTCCATCTTAAAAACAGTTTCATATAATATATTCTGAAGGGAATCAAACTTTTGCCATCCTGAAGCTGCCTTTTTGGGATATTGATTTTAAGCTGTTTAGTAAGAAACAGGACTCAGAAAGAACCTTTGACCCTCCCTCCTTTCCTGCTCAAGAGATTCCCAATAGGAAACCCTGCTTCACGAGGGAAATCTTAGAATGTTTTCCTTAGCCTAATTTAAGTATGATAAATAAGAGGCCTTCAGGCAGCAGCCTGTTAGAGCCCTCTGTGTCCCATCATTTCTGAGGTGCCAAGCAAGAGTTTGCCTGCCACGTGTGTTCCTCTCTTCCTCGACTTCCGGTAAATTGCCCATTCTCACTTCTGAAATCTAAGACTCCATTTCCCCCCTTTTCTTCTTTGTCCGAAATGTCATATATTCCTAATTTTGCCTCACTATCTTCAAAATTTTCATGCTTGTGTGAAATCCCCATGCATAAGTATTAAAACTTTGATTTTCTCCTATTAATCTGTCTCTGTTACTTTATTAGCCCAGCTACAAGAATGTAGAAGGTGGGAGAAAAAGAATTAATTTTTTTTAGCCCCCATAATTCCATTAAAAACACAGGGCAGTTTAAGTAAGTAATGCCTTATTTTTTTATCCAAACATTAAAATGATTTATTGTCCTGGAAAATCAAATCTGTAGTTATTTCAACGAAACTGTGAAGCTGACAAAAGTTTGCTTCTGGTCACTTTTTTCCTTGCATCTAACAAGATAATTTTCTAACACTGAACTCACTGTGACATGACACAAAGTCTATATCTTGTTTCATTACCTGGGTTCGAAGTTGCTGGATTTCTGTTTCAAGCTCTTTGATTTTTTCTTCTTTTTTCTGAAGCTCTGCTTGAGCTTCCTGTCGAGCTGTGAATTCTTCATCAAACTGCAATGATCACCACCATAAATGTACACTTAAAAATATACAGTTTTGAGAAAGCTTTAAACACTATGTATTAAATAAGTGGAGTGTCTCTTGCTTCACTGAATTCCGAGGTCCCTCAAAAAAAAAAAAATCAGAGCTCCTGTTTTTTTGTTTTTGTTTTTGTTTTTTTCATGACAATTAAGCACCCCTATGAGGAATGGGGTGTTGCTTGCCGGTGGTAGTAAATTAGAAATATGCCACTAAACCCAAGGTAAACAAACCCGTTTTGACTTCTGAAAAAAATACAAAACCAAGTTTTAAAAGGGTGAACCGAGAAGTCTTTTTTCATATGTAATAGATTTTTTTTTGTTATTTTGAAAGTTAGGTTTTTGAATAATTCATTTTTTTAATGTTTCATCCCATACTTTCAAATTTATTCAATTAGAAAATGAAACCTAAAAATTAGCCATCAAGCAGTTCAACTCCTTAACTATATTTAATCTTGAAAAGAGATTGCACTTTTAGATCACTCAAATGAAAGTACATTAATATGAATTATAATATTTCTATTATAATCTTAATTGTCTAGCATCTAAAAAGTAGTACTCCATAAAATCTGACAGTAGCATGATATATGCTGTTACGGCATTCTCCTTCCAATGGCTAACCAAAACACTGGTATAAAATGTTACAAGAGGAAAAATGAGAGGTAAAATTACAGTGCGCTAAGCCATCTGCATGGAGAATAGCCATTTACTGCATCCTGCCCAGGCCTAAACTCAGTCAGGGCTGTAAGCAGGCCCAAATAAGTCTGCATACTTAGAGTGAATATGGCTTATGTCCAGCTATAGAACATTTGCCTTTTATGGTCAATATCACTTCTAGTCATTTTAGAAGTCTATACGTTATTCTAATGATGTTATATCTGTTTGTAAGACTGATATATCTAACTGCCTAGAATTGCCTTTAGAGTTCATGAAATGAAAAAAAAAGTATGTGCACTACTAATAAATAGTAATCCTCTCAGTAGATTTGACCTCTGGAAATTATAAAATGCCACTCAGATCCAAGCCTGAAGAAAGAGTGGGTGAACAAATTGCATAATAACAGTGTTTGGGTCAAATCTGAAATACTACTTAGTCAATTCTTTTATTCATCTCTACTTGAGTCCCAGGAAAATGTCCCATAGAGGTTGGTCTAAATCATGTCTAATCTCTCTAAATTTCAAACTCACCCTGAATCCTTTCAGTCAGCAATGACCCTGTTTCCCAGTTCACTGAGAAGATGGAGCTTTTTCAACTTCACTACTATCCATGTTAAGATGTATCTGATTCTATACAACCATCTGCCTTCTCAAATTTAGCTTCTCCTCTGTGCTTCTCAAGCATAGTGTCTATACAAGCACACTGTACAGTTTTCCTCTGAAAGTGATTTGTAATTAGGACATTTGAAGAAAGGCACACAATGTTTCTGCTTGTAATTTAAAATTATCTTAATTTGTAAAACCACAGAAAAAAAATCAATGAAGCCAGAGATATGGGAGCTGGAAAACTTCTTAAAAATCCACTAAACCTCTCCACTTCTTTTAATGACAAAGAAACTGAGATCCAAAGAGAATAAGCAGCTTACTTAGAGTTACAGCTAATTAGTGGAAAAGCAGAGATGGGATCTTACAAGTACTGCTTCTCATTCTAGCCCCACCACCTTTTTTTCACTACTTTATATTGTCTCATAAAATCGCCAAGATTAAGAGAAAGCATACAGATAAACAATGGGAGACCTTATATATTTTCATTCTAAATGTTGGCGATGAGAATAAAGCATCAAACACTGAGATTTCTTTTTTTATTATTTCAGGACTCCTTTTCCCATAACATATGCTTACAGAAAATTTTACCAGGTAGATCATCACAATTTGCTCCAGTCTTGTGGTGCCTAATCACAGAGCCAACAAAAAAATTAAGGGGATTCTGAGATTTTCTAAGGGAACTTTAAATGTGCTACTTAAAACAAGAACATTAGAACTATAAAGGTCTATTAATCAGAAAGTATACATTTTCTTTCAACAATAAAAATGACAGCTTCACACAAACATTTTATGCTCGAGCTCTTAAAAATCTATTCTAGTAACTGAAAGAGCAAAGACATTTCTTCCAATGCCCTGAAGTAACTTCAGTAATACTCTATAATATGATAGCAAAAGTGATTATCTAATCTCCAAGGTAAGTCATAACTTTGAAGAGACAGCAATATGTAAGCACTTTATCTTGCTGTCAGAAGCTGCAAACTGGAGAGCTTTTAGACTTTTGCTTCAATCCTTCTTCCTGCCTCAAACAGGAAGAGAAATATTATACTAAAGCTTCATAAGGTCTAGAACCAAAAAAAAAAAAAAGGCAACGTTTGGTAGAAGCTAATAAAATTGTAACTACGCTTTCATGAAACAATTAAAAGACAATCTGAGAGCTAATTAAAATTAAGATAATCATAAAGCTGGCATTTACATAAGGTATTAACACACAAAGAGAAACCTCAAATTCCAGCAAGCCTACATGAAGCAGTAGCATCGTTTAAAAAATGAAAACTATAAAATTCAAAGAAGGTAGGTCTAAGCACACACACACACAGAGAAAACATTGTGTCATTCTGTTGCTATCAAGAGCACTGACTTTAGAATATAACAGATAAAGATAAGACCAGCTATACATCTCACAATTCTTCAAGGAGCTACCTATTGTAAATGTGAGTTGCAGGAAAGCAATGGAGGAATATATTTTGGTTGATTGATTCTAACTATATTTTTCCATAAACCTAATTTTATTTCATTAATCACTTTATTAGAATATGGCTAGTGTTTTTCTTCCTAATGGATTAAAGGTGATAAGGAAGGAATAGTAGCAAATTTATCATCTCAAGGAAGAAATCAGTATCCCGTGGTTATGTCTGAATCTGGAAACACGGAATACTACGTAACTGAAAACAACATTTATAAGGTCTCACATAAAGAAACAAGGTAGAATAAAATATGAATAAATTGCTAATTTAACAATAACAACTTATATTTTATAACTTTACCTTCTTGGAAAATTCCACTGCTTTTTGTTCACTTTCTTCAACTTTTGCCTTGTTCACACAAGAATCTATTAAGATTGACAAAAATAATTAGAAATTATTGCATCAGACCTCTAGGCAAAAGATGGCTGCCAGCCTATAATTCGACCACGTAGAATTCGACCACTGCTATTACGGGGAAATTGACCTATGTTACACATAAAACATAAAGCACCACATTTTCTTTCTTTCACATACTAACTGAATTCAATGATAGCATTGTTGAGACACAAAACCAAGCATGTAAGCATGTATTTGACTAAATCATAGACATTTTAAAGGTATTCAACTTTTACAATCATAGAATTCTTTAAAACTTGTTTTATAGTTTATTATGTGTGGTAAGATTCCAAAGAATCTATGCTTAAGATTATTGAGACCCAAAATGCGACTGGAAAGAGAGATACAATAACATTCACTAATTTAGGCTTCCTAAAGAAAGATGCCACTTAAATAACTTCTGATTGGAGACAGAATGTTATATAAATAAGAAACACCAAATGCTCCAGAATATAAATAACTGAAGATCCTCTTTTGGAAAATATTCTCATTATTATACATAAGTACCATCTCTTCTGTACCTAGCTATTCCTTTATCCAAAATAAAAACATATGTCTATGCCCAGACTTGTATATGAATGTTATATCAGCTTGATTTATAATAGCCAAAAACTTAGGAAGAACCCAAATGTCTATTAACAAGTAAATGTATAAAGAAATGGCGGTATATCCATATAATGGAATACTACTCAGTTTTAAAAAGGAATGAACTATTGATACATGTAATACAACAAAAATGAATCTCAAAATAATTATGTTGAATGAAAGAAGTCAGGCAAAAAGAGAACACATGTTGTATATTTCTAGTTATAGAAAATTTTAGAAAATAAAACTAAACTATGGTAAGAGAAAGCAAATCATTGATCATCTCAGGATAAGACTACAAAAGAGAATGCAGAAAGTTTCTGGAGTGATAGAGATGTTAATTGTCTTGACTGTGATGATGCTGTTAAATGTACATAAATATAAAAATTTATCAAACTGTGTACTTCAAGGTGGGTAGTTTTCCTCATGTCTAGTATACCTTTTTTGTTGTTGTTTTTGTTTTTTAAGAACTGTGTGACTGGAACAAGGCAACTAAAGAGCAAATTGGTAAATGATGAGATTAAAAATGGGCCAGATAGATATGTGCTATGTTTGCAGTGGTTGATAATGATCAATTTAAATTTCAATCCGAAGA
This sequence comes from Rousettus aegyptiacus, assembly GCF_014176215.1. Lineage (NCBI taxonomy): Eukaryota > Metazoa > Chordata > Mammalia > Chiroptera > Pteropodidae > Rousettus > Rousettus aegyptiacus. Next base: position 54,941,205 of record NW_023416312.1, on the reverse strand, counting down.
TATCAGAACTTAGACAGGAATGTGATCTGATATATAAAAAATATGAGACTTATGGAATTGTGAAATCAGAAGAGACAAGTCCAGGAGATCTCCTAGAAGTTTTTGAAGCACCTACTAATTTTTGTGCTTACATGTGTGTATGTGTATATGCATTCTAATGAAAGTTCCACAGCATTCATCAGCTACTGAAAAAGGCCTCTGACCATAAGAACCACACATATATTTGATCGATCTGAATTTAGAGGTTAAGGAACTGAAGCCTAGGGAAATTAAGTGATTTGTTGACAATCACAGAAATGATACATGGGTCTAAGTGTCTGACTATCCTCTCTCACTTGATCCCTTCCTCTTTCCTCACTCCAATCCTCTTGATGAACAGTACACAATTGTAAGTACCTGGTACAAAGTGCAAAAGAAAATTTGTCTGTGAACACTGAATGAGCTGGCCAAATCAACAGTATGGTATGTGTGCCAACTATGATCTATAATAGATTACAAGTCAATACAAATATTTAGAAATAGTCCTTTACAGCTCTCTCAACAAAATATGAAATGAATTACTGAGTTTATTAAGCTCAATGAAAAATATCCAGTGAGACTGGCATTCGCTATAATTGCTAGGCAAAGTAAACTGGTGCATACTTTCTAAAAAGCATTTCAAAGTTCATACCCTCACTTACAGAAATCAACCCTAAGGAAATGAGAAAAAGGTAAACATTTATACAAAGAACGGTCACATGAGATTAAGTTATAATAGTAAAAACCCAAAAACAATCTAGATGTACAATAAGAAAGGACTAGTCAAAATAATCATGGTATTCCATAAAACAAAATATTATAGACATTTAAAGTCACGTTTTAAAGGTTAACATAGACAAATTTGCACAATATAAATGTTCCATGAAAAATCAACGTATAGACAGATAGACGGGGGAGAAGGGCGAGAGAGAGAGAAGAAGAGGGAGGAGGAGGAGGAGGAGGAGGAGGAGGAAAGGAGGGAAGGAGGGAAGAAGAGAAAGGGAGAAGGAGATAAAATAATGTACTGAGCTGAAAAGTGAGATTGGTGGTTTATTCTGTGACTTACATAAATCTCTAGATCGCCTAGAATAAGTGAGCAGGAGTTTTAAAATCAGAAAAAAATACATGAAAAATAATAATAAGGAATTCATCTCTGGATATTACTGTGAATCTGCTCTGTACTATGGAGTGAAGAATAATATATAATTGGCATTTAACAGCTGTTGTTTTCTTCCTTTAAAGACAAGACAAATGAGTTCATACTTGAATCTTAGCAATAGTGATTTCAATTAGGTATTAATAAAACTGCTTAACTAAAAAGTCAGATAGCATAGCATATTTCACAAGAGATGTTTCACATCATTCAGAGATTGTTACAGAAGGTACAACTAACTACCAGTATAGGATGATATAAGGTCATCACCTCAGCAATACAAGTAGATGAACATAATCATCTCAAATTCTTTCCTAGCTCTAAGGTCTATGAAATATAAATTAATCTACTTTGATAGAATTAAAAGGTCTTAAGTTACTGAAATAAGTCTATATTTATTTTTTCGAACTCGAACACTAATAATATAGCAATATTACTAATTAGACACTATTGTATACATGATTTCTACAAAGCCACTAAGGTACCAGTATAAACCAAATCAGCGGATTTCAGACTCATGTTTCTGAAAAGCAAGGCATTCATATATGATAATAAAATGTTTTTGTGTGTGTGTGTGTGTTGAAACTTATCAAATACATTAATATTTTCAATCATACAGGCAGAACTCTCATGATGATCATAATTAACAATTACAGTGACTGAATATCCAAAAACTGAATGATTTATCAGATACTAATAGAAGAAGTTCAGTGAGAGAGCTATCTTTAAAAAGTGCCTACGATACAGAGGAGAGTAAAACACAAAGGACATTAAGTATTATATTACATACCTATCAGATGAGTTAAATCAATGTCTAATCTTTGCCTATACTTGAAATCTGGGTCCATACCACTGCAGTGCAGCACTATCTGTGAGACACACTCCTCAATTATTTTGTAATACTGTGGCCTGAAAAAGAGAAAGTATCCTTGAATACCTTTTCTACTTAATATGAATCAATTTTCTTAAGAGGTGAGTCAGCATGATAAAAGAACTAAGTCTTTTTCTAACACTATTTAAAAAAGATTTTTCTAGTCATTACATTCCCTTAAGGAGAAATATGCCTATGTTTAAAGATGGTCTGGAAGTTATAGCACAAAACCCATTGTGATGTAATCAACTGTGGACACTTAGTGACTTAATACTCTAGTTTGCAGAGATTCATTCTTGGGTACAAAGATACTTATCAACCTTAACTTACTTAAGCTGTTGTTCCTAAAGGTGATGAAAACAAATGGCCTGTTAGTCCTACAATGGACACAGAAACGTTTCTAGCCTCTACAGGTTCTCAATTTCAATAAGAGATGAATATCTTGGCATTTGGTGGCAAGCAATGATGAATTTACTCTAATACGGGAACTCAAGATTAGCTATAACAGCTTACAAAACTGGACTGAGCCACTCATGCTAGAGACTATTCCAAAGAAACGTGCATATACTTATGCACATATTTTAAAAGATCCATTTGATAGAAGCATACATACTTAATATGCATGACTATAGCCTCAATTTGTTTAAAGTATCAAAGGTTTTAAAACATATCCTAATTCTAAAATCTATCAAAGCAATTCTGGACTTAAAAATGACCAGTTGCACACTTCAAAAATTTTTTAAAGACACTTTTTATATTAACATTTGGGGAAATTTAGCATTTATCAGTAACTAATAAATTCAACAGAGAAAAATCAGAAAGAAATAATACTATAGACAAATTATGACATAAACATCCTTAAAATTAGTGCCCTAATAACCAGCCAACCTACTAAAAGTTTGTAAATCAAACTGAACAGATTCTAATTGTTCTTATATGTATCTCTTCTGTCATGGGGCTGGTATCAAGAATAAGAATAAATAGTAATACATATTACGCATCTGAGGCTCATTCAAGTCATCATCAGGTCTAGGGTAAATAATACTGGATTATAACCAGTCTAGTCAATGACTCCTTGAGTAAACAAGGAACACTCAACTGTTCTCCTCAAAGAAAGGTTAATTATCCCTAAGTAGAATGCAAGTACTTGTCACACTTTTAACTCACATGAATGTTCTCAGGATGAAAAGGATGTCATATTAGAGTAAATTCTCATTTATTCAAAGTTACTTAGAAATGCATGGTTTCACACAAATTATTTCCCTAAGTAACTGCGTACACATGGCCACAGCACCCTTTAATTGCCAGACTTATTTTAGAAAACAACAATCATTTCAAATGCATTATCAGCTTTCCTGCTTTAAAAAAAAAGCAGCATAAAATTCGATATTTCAAACACTTTTTCCTATGTCTCTGTAACATCACAATGTTCAATTATTGTATTGTTCAGAACTTAATAGTTTTTGATGAACTTAGTAGCATTTCGATGTGGTTTTAGAATTGTCATTCTTGTTAGAAAAGTACCTGACCCCATGGAAGCCTTCCTTTTCCTTTAATCATACAGGCTTTGACAAATCAGAAAACCTAGGTTGCTAGAATGTCACACATATTAGAGTGTCAAGAACTAAGAAAGAGTCTCTTTAACAGTTAATATATAAGATCGTGGTCACCAGCTTATAGATAATTTCAGCTACTTAGAAATCTTTCCCTAACTTTCTGGTTTTCAGATTTATCCCCAGTTACTAGACTCTAAAATATCTAATTTTATGAATTATTATCATAACCACTTATTTTGAAGAATTACACTACTGAACATAAGGCTGAAATAGTAGCATTATTATGTTCTTTGATAAGATCGCATCTGTAACTAGATAAGTAAGATAAAACAGAAATAACAGTGAAACCTTACTTAATAAAATGCAGAAGAACTTAAAAGTTTTACCACAGACTTTAGACTTATGGTGCTCCCATAATCTAGCAAAGAAAATTCATCATGGAGTCAGTAAAATCTGTTGGGTTCATTGCTATTAAAGCCCTTTTGCTGGGGTTCCCCTATTTTTATGAATAGAGTCTTTTGGCCCAAGTAAAAATAAATTAACACCATTTAAAAAATGTTACCTCAAAAGCTCTTATACTCTATGTATGTATATGTGCATATACTGCCTAGGCCTCGCTACATCATTAATTTTCCTTCAATATCTAATTCAAATTATACAAATAGTACTCTCGAAACTGCTTCTTACCTGATATAATAATCATTTCTGATGAGCAAAAAATGTTGTAGAATGGATAATAAGTAATTTTCAGCCGCCGTTTCCTTTAACATATTATACAGAAGATGGTATACTTCATTCATATCAGTGAAAACTCAGTAAAGGAAAAATATCAAAGATTCTTGATGAAAGTTGCATTCACTGTTGTATCATTTTGTTTCTCTTACTGTTTCTAAGCCTTCAACTCCATGACCCAGTATTTAAAAGTTTACATAAAGAAATTTCATCTCTGAAATCGTTTTAATCTTTTAATAAAAGAAACAGATTTAAAGAGCATTCCCAAGACCATTTAATCATTAAAACTTTAAATGATCAGTTACTCATTATATTTTAAATTCCAAATTATAGCTGGTACAATTGGAACAGCAATGTCATTAATGAAAATGGTTTTCTCTTGATCTTCCTATGGTTGTGACAGAGGGAAGACCTTTATTATTCGTGAAAGCCACTACTTGCTCTATTTTCACTGCCCCACAAGATAGAAAGTCAATGAGCAATCTGTGGACTAATAAAAGATCACAAAAGCAGTTTTATTGTATACAGATGAAATAATTAAGTATGAAATTATTGTTGTTTGCATTCATTCATGTCTCATTATTTGATAAAAGATGGAGGATAAAGACAATGAAACCTGAAACATTTTCCTTAAGATATAAAAAAGAATGACAGAAGTGTAAATGCTTTTAGTAAACTAGAAAACAGTTTTGGAAAATCGATCTGGAAAAATCAATGTAAAAGAAAGGTAGAAGAGGAGATATAATCCAACATCCTAAAAATAACCTGAAATGTCAACATTTTCTCTGAAGTAGAATTAAGTATATGATGGATTAGTTCTTAGACCCCATAAGGCCCTTTAAATGGCTACAGAATGGATCCACAAATTATGTGAAGTTTGATTATAAGAACAATCTATATAAAGAAAGCAAGCACGATATTTATTAATTGACATACAAAGCATTTAATATTATGGAAACCACTGCAGACTAGAGTCACTAATGATGGATAAGAAATTATGGGAAATTATCCCTTATAATAATGAAATTGTTATTCACTGCACACATATTTATCCAGGATTTATGTGTAACATATTTCAATAGGAGAATTGGAAGAATAAGATAATAAAGAATATTTCTGCCCTCAATCTCATAGGGGCATAATTGTACATAAATAAGACAGATACAAAGAAAGTATTCTAGGAGTTTGAGGAGGGGGATATTACTTCCAGATTTTTTGAGTGGGGAGGTAGGAAGAGGAAAGAAGATATCATAGAGAAAAAGTTTAGCTCAAAGGTCATTTTGGTTCTGAAGTATTTTCCAATTCCCCCAGAATCCTAAGTAAGAAATTTAAGTGGTGTGAAGCAAGTGGGCAGCAATGCTATGGCAACCATCTCTGAGATCTAAAATCATTTCATATAAAATCGTTGCCATAGGAAAACTATATGCTAGTTGTATTTGACTCAAATGCTGCTACCACACAGCATTATTATAGTCAATATCATCACATCTAAACATTTCTTTTTTTGCTAAGGAAACAAAATAATTGGATTGAGAATAAGACATTTATTTGAATTGAATTGTATCTCTGAACCACTCAGTACCATTTAATAAACTGAAAAAGTATATTACCTATAGTCACATATGAACTCCATGAATTCGCCCCACCGCCTGCCAAATCCATAATATGTCCAGTATATTCCCTTAGGCTATTTCTATTCAAGCTACTGAGCAGAATATACTTATAACACATCAAGCCTTTGTGCAGATTTCAATAGAGTCTGTGTAAATCATCAAGACAGTCTGACAGTTCCTCAACATGAGTCTCAAGAAGAGCACCATAGCAAGGTTCTAATATAAATAAATGGATATAAATTGGGCTGGCAGACAAGAATTCTAATGATGGTCCACAAAATCACCCACAAATCCCTTTTTCACAATACATGCAAAATGATTTTTCCTGTTTGTCAAAAGGATATTCCATTTCTGCTCGAATGTCATTGAGACGATGAGATAGTTCAGTTAGGTCGTCCTCTTTGTTCTCATCGAATACTTTCAACTGAATATCAAGCTCATCATTCTCTTTTTGTTTTAGATCCTAATATATAAACATAAAACTTAACAGATGAATAACAGTTTGACGACACCATATTTTGGTAATAAAGGCCAGACACCATTATTAATTTATATATACAGAAGCAATTTCAAATATGAACCTAGGCACTTGGTTTCCTGAAAGTAAATATACTATGTTTTCCTATATTAAAATAGAAGAACCTCTTTGCATTCACTGCATTTTCATTTCATGCCTCAGATTTTGATTATTCACATTAAAAAATTAACAATCACTTTTACAATGAGAAAAAAAAACCTAATTGCTAACAACCCAAATTAAATGTTGTCGTTTTGACTAAACACACTAATCAAAGATCGCAAATGAACTCATGCAGTTAGAACATTCACATATGCCTCTGGCAAAAAAAATGCAAATATAGATCAATTGTATTAATGAAGAACAAATGCAAGGATATACACAAGCACAACAGTCCCAAGTATGGCTTAAAAATTTGTATAAACAAATTTATTTTAAATGATATTTTGTGATTGAAGCAAAAAGGCATTAGGACTTTTCATTGGGCTGCAGATCTAGCCTCCTCCCCCACCTTTCATATTTGCTTAGCCTAATCACAAAATACCAACTTGGGCATCAAAGATTTGTTTTTGTAATACATTATAAGCACATGCATTACAAACCTCTGGTAATTTTCAAAATAATAGTCAACAAAATCTTTGGAAGCATGCCACACTAGAGATTGTTGGGCTTAATATATATCACCTGGAATATCTTTTAATATGTGTCCATTAACTTGCAGCTTTCAAAACCCAAATCGATAATCACAACTGTGGATGCTCAAAGGTGATACCGAAAGTGAGACTAGGATGTTCAGAGCTGAGCTTGAACTCTACAAAGGAATGCAAGCATGGTGTACTTCAAATTAGGTCAATAAAACAAAATAGGATGCATTTCTTGTTTCTATTTTTATTCTACAGAACAATTATAAATGGAGATGTAATGGCTACTACTGAAGCCAAACATATATGTATGCAATTTCTAGATGTTCTTTTGCTAACATTCCCATAATTAATAATTAACTGAAAATTTATAAGAAGAGCAAATGAAAATACTTATTAATATGTTTCTATATAATTTTATATAGAATATGTACCCAATAAAAGCATTTATACTTAGTTTCCTCTGTAGCAATAATGTGCTTTAGGTCTAGATTCCCACTTTGAAAGAAAATGAAGAAATTTATCGAAATGCAAAATTATCTAACATTGTTGGGTCATGTTAACAAGGGATTTCTGAAATCCATCAAGAAAAGAGCAGAAGCCAGACACACCCAATATGCTGGTCATTGCAGAAACAACCTTTAACACATTTTAGAACATGAATCTTTCCCAATTCTTACGTCACATTCTATTTTTTTTTTAGATGCTCACTTGAACACATTCAAATAAGTTTGGAAAATAGAAAAATCCAAGTTAAATACTGTCATTTAATTAATATCAGAACTTTATAAAACATGAAAGCAATATGCATGATGAAAATATTTTTAGTAAAAATAACTGGTTAAATGTTTTTAATTAGGACAACACATTACTTATATAATACATATAGTATGTGAACATATACAGCACAACATAAAAATTTAGACATGTATAAATTCAACTTTTTGTAAATATTGTTTATGAATAGTGTGCCACTAAAATTAATATATATGCATATACACACACCACACACACACACACACATACACATATAAACTTCCATTCAATCAAACGTCCAACATTGAAACATGCATCTGTAAATTATTAAACATTCAAAAGGTTAGTTTTTATATACAACAAATGTGACAAACATTCTATAAAAGAATATTAAAAGGCTTTATATTTTATATTTTACACTAATGTTTTATATTTTACAATGTAGAATATTATAAAATTACTGAATTACACTATCATTAATTATGTGAAATGTTATAAATATATTTCAGTTATTTTTTTATACAGACTGTACTGATATGGAACATTTTGGAGATTCTCTGAAATATAGAGTTCTCTATAATATAGCGTACTTCTAAGGAAATCAAACTCCACTACCAATACATGACTGATTACCACTTAAACAATCAAATTTCAGTCTTTAAAAGAATAAGGAAGGTTTTGTCAGTCTTTTAAAAGAGATTAAGAATGCCTGCTGGCTAGAGACACAATTTCTTACTCCTTTGTTTTCTCACATATTTATCTAATATTTTCTTATTTTACTTAATTAAATAAAAGACAGATGGAGATTTCACAAGAAATCAGTGTAAGTTAACTACAGAGCAAATACTATTTTAAAAACAACTCTTAGCCTACAACTCTTTTATCCCAAATTACTAAAACAAATTTATAAAAAGTAAAATTTTCCACATAAGTGAAGTATAAACTCACTTTAAATACTATGCTTTATCTATAGAGATAAGAGGAGTTTTGAAAAAAAAAAAATTACAGAGTATAATTAAAATAATTATCAATTGTCTTGAGGATTCTGACAATTAACTAAAAAAAAAACCTTTACTATAATATTATGACAGTCCAGGGGTTACTGAAATACTAAGAACTATTCTTACCTATCACTTAATGGTTACAAATAGTAATAATTTTTGATCCACATACCAACTACTAATATTAGCAATGGCCATGTCTAATTTGCTGCTTGGAATACACTATATTCTAGAAAATTAGGGAGCTCCTCTCATTAGAACAGTATATAAAACAAGAATAGGAAAAAAAGGATTTTAAAGACTCATCTATGAATATATTATTAAATATCAGTGCATACATAAAAGCTGTTTAATATTACTAAAATTCTAATAGTTTAGATTTAAATATTTAGTAAATTAATAGTGAATTAACAAGGTAGTTGACATATTAGGTACATCTAGTTTACATTAAAGCATGATTGTTCTGGCCTTTGCTCCACATTGTGATGATAAAACTATAAGAAAAACAACAGCAGCAGTGAAATCTATGGTATTAAAGAATGAATCTCTACTCTCAGGATCTACCTGCCTGAATTCTCTTCTTGTACATTAGAAATATCTGGGATAGCTTTTTGTTTGTTTGTTTTAAACTAAATGTCTCTTCTCCACCCTCAAGAGTTTGACAATCTCTAAGGCGACAGGACCAATGTCTTGGTTGAGAAAAAGAGATATATTTAGCCATATTTCACTCTTTTGTCTTAGGGAGATAAGAAAAAAAAATCTTTGTAGGTTATATTCCAAAACTTCTGGAGGCAGAAATTTGACACTTTCTACTTTTCTCTTGCTTCAGAATCACTGAGATCTGAGAAGCAGGGCATAGTGAAGAGATATGATACTTAAAGAAAAATGTAACTGGAAATACATATTAAGAATAAAAAGAGAGCCAATGGAAAAGTGTAGCTTAGAGACACTGATGCAAAATCCTAGCTGTCACTGTAACCAAAGGAATGAGTTACCATGAGACCACTGAACACAGCAAAATACACCCAAACAAAAGTGCAAATGGTAAGGATAAGAACTACAGTACGTACTCTTTCTGAAAAGATAAGGAGTTAAATAAAATGAGAGTCACAGTTTTCTTGACCAGCCATTCAGTAAGTATAAGGCAGAAAATGAATGTTCCATTATAAATAGACACAGGGAAATGAAAGATGGAAGAGTAATAGCAAGACCTAAAGCAGAAAACATGGTGTGTTAGTAAATGTGTCGAAAATGCTAAGGAGCCCCTATAGCCAGCAAGTGCTCAAAGACAAAATTACTCTCCCAGAAACAAAGGACTAGCCCCAGTGAGGCTAAGCATGGAAACCAATGAGTAGGTAACTCAAAAGCAAACTAGAGTCAGAACTATAACATTATCTCTAGCTACCTAAGGCCACAGACTTTTCCTGAGGAAATATTTGTGGCAAAACAAGAATAAATGTGTTACACACACTATAACTCGTGAATGTGCTTAACTGCATACTGAACCTCTCTACAGGTCACTTAAAATGTCACTTTGATTCATTGTGACCTATTCCTTAGTTTTGAAAGCCATAGATTAAAGAACTAAAGTAGAACTGACAGAAATTTCTAAAACAGATCCAATCATACATCTGATTAAAATGGGTTTCAATAGACCCAGTCACACATTTTTTGATGATGAGTTTCAACTATTTTCAGTTAAGACCATCGGAAGACAAGTAACAGGCACATACTCCACATTAGTTAGTAACCAGAAAACTTCCCTAATTTGAGTATTCCTAGGACCCTAAGTCTTATATACATGCTCATTGACATTTGTTTTGTTTTTCTTTCCTCAGTCCTTTTTTTCCCTCCTTTATTCTTACTTCTTGTTTCTCAGGTGTGATCTGAGTAGCTTAAATGAAAACAAAGACACTAGTGAAGATTTTACTTGTCTTTTCTAACAATGCTATGCTCTTGAACAAAATCCCTCTTCAGTTAACATACTAAATAACATATAAAGTTGCAGTCATTATTTGTATTCAAAAATACATTTATGTGCTCATTTGTCTCAGATTAAGACTATAAAGTTATTTCCAAACTGTTTTTTAACAGTATCATAATTAGAGCAAGTGTTCACATTTAAGAAATATTTTTTTTTCCTTTAGAAAAGTAACTACAGCATTGTAACAAGAATATCATTCTTAAGTAAGGTGCCTAGAACATACTAATCAAAATTCTATGCATACTTATGCTGAATATAAATGAAATCAATATATGAAGACAAAAATAAACACCTCTGGACACCTCAGCAGCTGAATTCTCAATCGTCAGTTGTATGTAAAGACTGATATTACTGCAATATAAAAAAGCTTACGAAATGTCTAATGCTTCACAAAAGAAAATAGCAAGGTGCATTTATTTACTCTGTTGCAAGTACCTTTGTCTAAAGAAAGAAAAATGTTAAAGTTCACCAGTATAATAAATGTGTACGCTCAACTTACTGGTAACATTGTTTTTAGTCCTGAACGGAGGAATTCATTCCTTAAATGTATTCGAAAATCCAGTTCATAAGGGGAAGTGACAAGGGCATTTATAAACTGCATGCAGGCCACCTGCAATTAGAAAGTAAACCTTGTTTTAAAAATTTTTTTAAGAAATATTTAATTAATGCATTCAGGCAATTATTATTCCATTTATTAAGGCATATATACATTTAATATAAGAAATACAAATAGTTTTACAAGTTCAAGGATGGCTATGATTTTATACTCTAAACGAAATTAATGTTTTTAATGTCCAAAATAATTCTAATGAAGGTATGATGGATGGATGGATGGATGGTCAAGTACTGCTATGCTTTGCTAAACAATATGACACAATATTAATCTCTCCAAGAAACTCAAATTTCCAAAAGTATGCATAAAGAGCCCTTTAAAAAGATCATGAAATCTATCTTGCATATCCAGTTGCCCTCAGAGTGCACTTGGCCTCAATTCTATATGATTAGAAATACTTTTCCAAAATAAATTAAATAAAGTTATAAAAGTACCCTGATATTAAACAGACAACAGTGATAACTTGAAGAAATCATTGCATCGATGTACACTCTCTCTATCCTATTATTGAGATGGATTTGAACAAAATTTATAGTATTAAAATACATGATTAAGGTGAAATAATTTACTGTATATAAAAACTGAATTAAGTTAATTAAGATCAACTAGAAGGTACTGTGATACCAACACTAATGTGCATGCATGATAAAGTAAATATAAGAACTTGTTTTCAAGTGAACGTGTTGCATTAATTATATTCACACTGGAAAATGGGTTTTACTTCTGATAATGAGGGCTCCTACTAAAAAGGGGACTTATTTTCCGGTAATTGCAAGGTAAAGGGAATCAACAAATGCTAATTACCAGGTGTTCCATACATTATTAGTGAATAGCATTTTTAGAAAATGCTGCTCAAGTCTAAAGCAACTAGCTAATAGTTTAAGTGAAGAGCTGCACGTTTATATTGATTATTTTTAAAGTATGCAATGAGTAGCAGAGTGTTCAAAGAGCTCACTGCAAGGAACTCCTGGAATATACCAATTTTAATAAAGATATCAAGTATATATAAAGAAGGGGACACAGAAAAATCAATAGTTAGTATGGACTCTACTTCATCTGCTTAGTGTGCCCAAGACCCTAGGGCTTCTTCTGCGCTGGGACCCTGATTTCAGCCTTCCCCCATTTAAAAATCCAGCTGTTCCTGAACATACCTGCTCCTGGATGTCCCACAGGGACCCCAGACTCACCAGGTCAACTCTCTCATTTCCAAGCCTCCATTCCTCCTCTAAGAAACAAGCAATCACGATGCCAAGATTAAATAAGCATAGAGAGAGGGGTTGGCAAACTAGGCCATGGGCCAACTGCAGCGCACAGGTCTAATCTGGGCCTGCTGTCTGTTTGTAAAAATAATGTTTTACTGACTCACCAAAAAAAAATAGTATGGGAAAAACATTATCAAAAAAATTATTTCAAATGTATTTTGACTTGACTACTACTACTACTACTACTACTACTACTACTACTACTACTACTATTATTATTATTATTCCAGACCTATTATTATGATAATTATTTTTCCAAGTAGAAAGAAAAGATTAAAAAGTATATTGCTTTATTTTTATATCTTTATCTTATACATTTAAGATTTTGACAGGGGGAGGGATTAGCCCATTCATCTCATATCCAGGTTCAATAATCAAAAGTTACATGCTTTAAAGCAGATGCTTGAGGTTGTTTCTGACATTACTAGATATCTAAATGATAAGTGAACAATGTAGCCTAATTCCTATGAATGCGCAAATGTCAAGCTAAAACACACGACTGACTAAATATTTGCCATAGACTTGGCATTATTTTAAAAGACATATCAGATAAATTATTATGATGCTTATGCCTTAATAGGTTACTTAACCTTCTTATTTACAATAAGAAAACACTGAAGCCTTCATAGAGTTACAATAGGCTGGGATATGTTTGTATATTCTACATGTCCATAGCTATGTTATCACTGTATTTGCTTGAATAATCCTTGTTATGTTAGAACTATGACATGATCGAACAAGCCAAAGTACATATCCAATCCAAAAATAATAGAGAGAAAAGTTGCCATCTGCTAGGATTGTTTTTGCTAAAAGAAATTCTAGCTTAATGGCTTGTATTAATACCCTATGAGTAAAGAGAACATTTCCATCAGAAACAAGTTAATGAGTTGTACCTTTATACAAATAAAAGCATTTAGATGAGATGATAGAACTAGTAAAAGTCAATAAAATTAACGAATGTATCAACATCAAAATAACTTCACATTTAATAAGGTATTTGGTGCAATGCTATTAAATACTCACTTTATATATAATATGAGAATATATAACTGAATTTTAAAAAGCTGCACCCACTGACTATAGCATAAAATAATTAGGAGACACTGAGTTCAATAAGCAGGTAACAGCACTGTTTTATCAATGTACTATTTATTGTTTATCGAATTGTAATAGATACCCAGTTAATTACAAATAACATAAGACAAAGTCATACTATCATGTCATTTTATAATATACTCTGCTAAAACAATGCTCTTTTATAGAAATATTTATAATGTATAAATGTGAAGGACAATACTCAATTGTCTCCATTCCGCTATAATACTACACAATTACTGCCCTTTTCAGAGGAAAGGAACAAAATCAATTCAAAATCAAAACGATTATCACTATTTATAACTACAAATTTAAATTTTAAAAATGAAATAAGTTTAAAAGGAAAAATATATAATTAATTATAAACATGAAATGCCACTGTGTGGATTCTGAATTTATAGATAAATACAAAACTCCAAACTATTATTATTATATTATTATTATAATTATTATTACTACCAGACATTAGGTGCTTTACATAACTCACCATCTAATCTCATCCTCATAAAAATCATACAAGGTAAGTGTTCCTATTATCCTTATTTCACAGATGATGAAGATGAGGCTCAAAGTAGATAAAAAACTTACAGAAGGTCACACAGCAAGAAAGAAACTCATGATTCTAAACCGCATCATTTTACTGCAAATACAGAGTAATTCCCAGCACATTCTAGTTGCCTCGTGAACTCCATTCATAGATTCACACAGCAAAAGACTTTAAGGATGGGTAAAATAATGCAATTTAATTAGTGGGCCATGTTTAATATAACAGGAATATCTGGCTTTGAAACTATAGGTTAATTAGAAAAACAATTATTATAACAATCCGTTATCTCGTATATAAAGTGGTTATAATATATAATGGGAAGCCAAAATTTAAAAAAAAGAAAGTTAAAAAATAGTTCCTGAAATATGTTACATTCCACTTTTTGTATATATCCTGAACAATGAAGTATGGGCAGCATCCCTTCATCCAAAATAATGGTCTCTCACTCTCATTTACTTCCTGACACCTAACTCCCTACTCAGCATACACGTGCAAGCAGATACACACATACACATACATACACACTCTAGAGCTGTGCTGTTCAATAAGGGAGCCATTTATATTTAAATTAATTACAGTTAAATAAAATAAAAAATCCAGTTGCTCAGTCTCACTAGCCACAGTTCAAGTGTTCAATAGCTACATGTGGCTAGTGGTGACCATACTTGACAGAACAAATACAGAACACCACGGAAAGTTTGACTGGATAGCACTGCACTGGAGACTTTAAAGAAAAAAAGTCTTCTGGCCTTATCTCTAAAACCTGAGCTTCAAAGAAGTACAAAACTGAATAATGAAAATTTCGAAATTGGTACACTCAACTTCCAAGTATGTAAACCCTTAAGAGCATGATTGAACTTCTCAATCTGCTTTCAAAAAATAAATAAATAAATAAATAACTCAACTACAGAGACAGAAATTAAAGAATCATGGGATTTTAAAGCTAGAGAGAACATAAAACACTCTGGTCCAATATCCTCATTTAGAGGTAAAGAGACTAAAAACCTAGTAAAATTAGATGATTTGCCCAAGATCATACAGCTAGTAAGCCACAAAGAATGAACTAGAACTCAGACCTTATGACTTTTAGCCTTAGATTCTTTCTACCACACTACAACATACAAATCTGGCATTGCTGAATACCATTTTTCTTTGTGCTAAAGAAAAAACTTCCCTTGAATTGGAAATCACAAAGTCCATTATCCAGATTCCTTCTGTTACTTAGTTTCTTTATAATAGCTTTAAGTTTCCAAATGGTCTGCTTATCTAGTTGTTTTAATTACAGCTTCCATGATAATTAAAATTTTAAAATCACAAGAAATCTGCAAGTTTTCTCCATTATTATTGAATATGCCAAACTAGGACCATAATTTTGATTTTTAACCAGTAAAAACAATTAGTTTCTGTACTTGCATTTTTATTCAGTAATCTCCTTATGAGGAGATTTCCATATGATAGCTATATAAGCTACAGAACGAATGCATAAATATATACACAAAAGCCATCAACTTTATGCATGTGATAGAACATCTAATAATTTGTGCCATGAATAATTATATACTAAAACTGAATTACTATCAGTTTCCACCATATTATGATCCTTCCTTTACTGTAATGGTACATTCTCTTTCTATAATTGTCATCTGCATTCTTTAATAACATTATTTTATCTTCATCCTGGGGTTTGGGGTGTGATGTAGGGAATGGAACATCACAAAATAGATTGCACACTTTCTAAAAGCAAGGTCCTGTGTTTTCTGTGTAACCCCTAACTGCCCCCAATAAATTGGTTAAACTATAACGGGTGAATAGTACTTCAAGATTTCAAACTTTATTGACATGAAATATATCATTATAAAAAGAAATTGCATTCAATTTCTTACCTAAGTGGTAGAGAGGGAAAATATTTAAACAAAATATCTTCACAAAATTACAGGGAAAATATTAGAACTTTTTAGTTATTTTAACTTATCACCTCTGGAAACTATACAAATATCTATCAGTTTGATAACAATTCATAAAGCTATAGAGTACAATAATTGCCAACTCCAGGGCATTCTCAGACAGATTATCCATACTGCCATTAGCTATGGCAAATTGTGTTTGAAAAATTTTATTGATATTGTCACTTACTTGACCTTATTAAGTACTTTGTTGACATTAACAAGGTCTTTCTTTATCCTATCCCAGCAGGAGTTAGGAAAAAATATGGTTTAAATCAAAATAAACACCAACCAAGAAAGATACAAATGTATAGAGCAAGTTAATTAAGTCAAGAAATGGAAAGGATTCCTTCCAGGTAGGATGAAACCATGTACAACGGTATGGCGATAGAAGTATGAAACAGCATAAAATGTTCAGGAAATTGAGCACAGTGTGACTGAACCAAAAGGTTTATGTAGAAGAGCAGTGAAAAATTAAATTAGAGAGAAAGCAAGGGTCAGATGATGAAGTATTTTTTTAGACAAGGACTAGACTTTAGTCCTAGGGGCCATGGGAAGCCTTTGCAGGCTTTTAAGCAGTGGTATAACAAAAATTGCATCTCAGAAGTATAACTTCATGGAAGATGATTTAAAGGGTGGAGAATGAAGGGTAGGTTACATTTAGGAGTCAAAGGAAATGATAAAATGGTACCCTGAAACAATAATGTCCTGAAACAAAGAAATGGCAGCAGGGGTGAAGGGAGAGGAAGAGAAGTACAACACTAAGGAAGTAGAATTGGTAGGATTTGGTAACTGAGAGAATGGTGGACAAAACAGGAGTAGATTTGAAAATGATTACATTTCTGGTTTATGCTACTTGATGGATTATGTTAAAGTTAACCAGGACTGGGAATACAAGAGAAAGGCAAGTTAAGGTTGGAGAGGGGATTGGACTAGGAAAAAGGATGGGGAAAAGGAAGATAAGTATAGTTAAAGCCACTATTGAATTTGAAACTCAGTCAAGTGGCAGCTGAACATATGGGTCTGTAAGTCAGGAGGAATTTGGAATAAAGAGTTCAGAGAGATTCACCCCATAGAAGTGTTATTTGAAGTCATGAGGACTGCCCAAAAACAATGTTCGGAGTTATCGCTGCCCAAAAAACAATGTTCGAAATGAGCAAAGCAAAGGATCAAATGACTGAAGATCAAGCTCTAGGAATCAGTATATTTAAGGGCAAAGCATAGAGACAGGAGATGCAACACAGAGGTAAAAGAAAAACGAGGGGAGCTTAGTATCAAAAAAATCGAGGGAGGAGAGATCAGATAAAGGAGTGATCAAATAGTGTGACACAGTCCTGGAGAAACCAATATAATGACTTGAAAAATGATTATATTGTACAAATATCTCCATACAAACCTCCACTGCATTAATTCTACTTTAAAAATGGTACTAATATAAAAACTGTTAATATGTAGAACAAGTTTCTTAAGTAATATCGGGCATTCATTCAACACTTAATATTTAGCACACTCACTTTTTCCCAAATTTTCTCCTTATTCATAAGCTGCCGTGCCTTGTTTTATTACAAATGTACCTCTACTGGCACATGATAAATGATTTATCTAAAGCTACTTCCTCATATGTGATAGTATGCATTCAGTGATAGCTAATTTACAAGCATGCTTTGAGTAAAATCTCAACACCTGAGAACCACTGTGAAAAAAAGTCAAGCAACAAAGGATCAGTCCATATACAAGTGTTTGTCCATTTAAGCATAGACATGTGTTTCTGCATGAAATTCTTTCTGAAATGAATTATGTAATTCCCACATTCTTAAGCAAAATATCCTAAATATAACTTATTATTTTTTTGCTAACTCAGGGGCATGATTACACACGTGAGTGAGCTATGATGTTACACAGAGATGCCCTTAGGAGCTACTGAGGCGTTTAGGGCTTCTTGCTCCAAGACTAAATGAAACCAAATGTTGTTAATTTTTGTATTCTAGTTCTAGACTTTATGTTTCTATGTCCTCCTCCCTTGCTTTTAATTTGTCAGTTGTCACTTCTTGATCATCTCAGTTCAACGATCTGGAATAAATACTATTCCAATTTCCCAACCTGTGCTTCTCATCTGCTGTGGATTGAAAACAGATAATTGGGCTCATTAAGACACCATAGGAAAAAAGAGTTAATAGGATCTGATTAAAGGCCAAATGGTCTTTGTCATCATAAGGTTTACTTGATAGATTTGTTGACCTTTTGTAGGCTGCTCAGATTGTTTTAATTTTGCTTTATTTTTTCATTCTCAGTTATATTCCAAGATGATTATCAAATAGGTAAAGTCAGGATAAGTGAACCTACTATACATCAGTGAAGTATATATTTACTCTGTTTTTGTGTACCATATCTAGTGACAGTGTGCACAAAATTTTTATTATTTTTAGCATGCTAAAAACATTTTAAAAATATATTAAATCATGCTAAATCACTTCTGCATACAGCTCCTGAAGCACTTTAAGACATGGCACCTATCAGACCAATATCAGCCTGTAAAAACTGAGCTCTTTATAACACATCATTGGAGATTAACTGTACTGCCTTCTCTTTCCATAAACAACTATTATTAATGCTCAATGTGGCCTAGCTTTCCCTACGGGGCTATGTAGAAATCAATTTCAGCTATATGTTGGTATTACCTCATTTTGTCTTCTTTTGTGAAGTGACTGGCAGACCACTCTGGCTTCAATTTTTACTTACCATAAGTCACTTTCTTGCCTCCCATCCCACCATAATACCGTTTCCTACTCATGCTTCAAGATCCAGTTA
This sequence comes from Rousettus aegyptiacus, assembly GCF_014176215.1. Classification (NCBI taxonomy): domain Eukaryota; kingdom Metazoa; phylum Chordata; class Mammalia; order Chiroptera; family Pteropodidae; genus Rousettus; species Rousettus aegyptiacus. Next base: position 54,922,095 of record NW_023416312.1, on the reverse strand, counting down.
AAGCATCACCTCCTCATTGAAACCCTCTTAAACTTTTGCAGGACATACCTAAATTAAACCTTGCCAGGAGAAAAGGAATAGGAGTGTAGAAGGGTTGGTATTTCTACATGATAAAATATTTGAGGGCATAAGTCTATGGCATATTTGGGAAACACCAAGTTTAGTATGGCTAAAATATATGGTACATTTGGGAGAATGACAGGCTCAAAGCTGGGACCACACTGATTAAGATCTTCACCTTTATCAAGGTAGCAATGGGTCATGAGCATACCTTTCTAGAAAATGCTACTATGTTAGAATCAGATTTATCTTTTAAAGATAACTGTGAGTAGTACAGAACATTTGTCTGGAGGGGAAGAATCTATCAGTATAGGGTACTAATTAGGAAATTGTGGGAATAATACTGGTGAGAAGATAAAGGCAGTAGGGATAAAGAGACTGGGATAGATTCATAGTCTGTTCTATAAGATTTGATGATTGATTGGATGCAGGGAACAAAGAAGAATGAGGTCTTGAGGAATATTAAAGATTTGGTAAAAGATGATACATCTATAATTTAAAATTAGAAAGGCAGGAAGAAGAGTAGACTTCTTTTTGGAAGAATCGGGTTAAATGGAAAAGAGAAGTGAGCTCAGTTTTTATAAGAGGAGGTACTATGTAGTGGTTAAGAGCTAGACATTCTGGGATTTGCCTCCTATTCACTTTGTGACCCTGGGAAAGTTATCTAACCTCTATGAGCCTCAGTTGACTCATCTATAAAATGGGGATATTAGTACTATCTCCTATAGAATGTCTGTAAGGTTTAAAAACGAAGTAACATATGTATTTAGTACATTGGCACATGGATTATAAATGCTATTTTTAGTTTCTTATTTTTATGATGTCTATGAGACATCTAGTTAGGTATTTGGACATGTAGGTTTGATTAGAGGGAGAGAGATGAGCTGGACTTATAAATCTAGGGAATCACTAGAACATAGTGGATGTTAGAGCTAGAGAATCAATTGAGAACATTCATGAGGAAAATGAATTATATGTGTGTACATATACATGTATGAGTGTATACATGCAAATGTACATCTGTATGTATGCACAAAAAAAAATGATGATAAAAAAGGACCAAGGATGGAATACAGAGAACAAAATATCTAAGAAGTAAGAAGAAAAAACACATGAAGAAGGGAAAGAGCAGTTAAAGGTAGTCACAGAGTAAGGAAAGAATAGTGGCTGAAAAGCCAATGACTGTTAAATTTTCAAGGATGTGGGTTATCAGTAGTGCCAAGTGATCAGGATTGGAAATAGGACATTGGATTTTGAAATTAGAGGATTACTGTTGATCTTTTTGAGAACTGTGAAAAGGTTGAGTTGTCAAGGGTACTTTGAGAAACAGAAAACAAGTACTGATTCTTTTGGAGATTTGGACTATAAAATGAAAAAGGAAGATGAAAGGCTAATTCAAGAGTAAGTAAGATCAAAAGAAGGTGTTGTAGTATGGGGGAGACTTAAGAATACTACTAAGTTGAAGGGATGTCAAAGAAGAGTATATGAAAATATGTGATTTGTTGTTTTATCTATTTTTTGAACTACTGAAGATAATGAAAATCCTATCAAAGGCATAAAATTTCACTTTAAAGATGAGCTAGAAAACTTCTGTGAGAACTTTATAATGTGTTTTAAAACCCAAAAAAGAAAAAAAAAGGTATATAGTTGTTATTTAAAAATATAATTAGTCCTGTATTTTAACAGAATTACTTCCTGAGACTGTAATAACATTTTAAGAAGTCTCAGGATACTACAGAAATAGAAAAGTCATTCTGTTAAAATACAGCACTAATTATATTTTTTAAACAACAGATTTAAACTTTTGTTTTTCATTCTGCATTCTGAATATATTTTTGAACTTTTAGATGAAATTTTTTCATTCACATGAAATAATCCAAATAAGCAAACCCACTTAACAATTCTTGTGAGAGTAATAGGCTCTGCATATAACAAATGACTAATTTTTGTAGCTCATTAGAATAGGAAATTTCAAATTGTGTTTTGCATATGTTTGCATCTATAATCAGTATTCAACAATTTCTTGAATACCTGGCAAGATGTCTGTGATTCTTCCATATGTTTACTTGTTAACAACTTGCCATTTTATCATTCTATTCAGTCCAGCTTCCTGAAGGCCAGAAAATGTCATTCTCCTCTTATTATTTGGGGTGCACTACTCTATGTCAGAGGTGTCATTTTAAGGTCAGACAATGCAGTATACAAATGTTGACATCTCAAAGACCTGGTTTCAAATCACAACTCTACCCTTCAACAACTATGTGATTTGAGTGAGTAATGAAAATTCTGAATATATCTGAAATGCCTAATTCCTCTTAAACTTTGCAAGACAAATACAAACTCCTACATATGACTGAAAGTCGATGAAATTTAGTTAGGTAAGTCCAACCACCGTAACAAGAACAAAAATTTCAAGAAGTTGGCTAAAAAGATAGTTTTCAAACCTTTCAGCAGAGATATTAAATTTTACTGAGATGAATTTTATAAGAAGTATAATGTAAAGAGGAAAACACTGAAAGTAAACACCCTAATTATTTTTTTTAAATGTAATATACGGGATATAAAAGGCACACCATAAAAGTTTATCCAAACTGCTTATCATAGCTGGAGTAGAAGCAACATTTAACAAATTTCCTTAAATTCTTGGAGGAGGATTATAGTTTTGTAACACCACAGTACTCTCTTTGGACAAGCCAAAGACAAGTACTGTATCTATCTACTCTAGCTTTAAACTCCAGTTTAAAAGGATGCCAATAATTCATAATACAATAAAAAGAGGAAACGAAAATGTTTTACACCAGATAGGAAATTTTCATATTTAAAATACTCACTACTAAATAAGAGTACCTACATAGCTGGGTTGTTATGAGAATTAAATTAGATAATAGATGTAAATTAAAATGTTTAGTCCAGGATCTCACATCATAAGTATGATCAATAAGTATGAGTTCTCATCTCTTAAGAACAAAGTTATCTAGGTCCTTTCCTGAAGTCATCTAAGAAAAGACAGTGAGTCATCTAAAGAAAACATTTAGGCTGGGTCTACATGGGGCTATCTGATACACCCTGACCTAAGAGTTGAAATTCAATCTCCTATTCTGGTGAGTCAGAATTCTAAATGCTGTTTGTATAGCACAGAGAGATGTGTTTACTTTTCTTAAGTATCTACAAAAGCCCACTTGTTAGGATAATGACATTGGCAGAACTGCTTGCCCTCTTGTCCTGATTATTGCTAGGGTTTTAATTTCTGTGGTTTATTACATCGATTACTGAATTTCTACACAAATATTAATGACAATCATAATCATATTTATAATTATCCAAAGTGCTCTGATTTTAAACAAACTGTTACTCTCACAGACGAAACTTTGGCTTTCATGAAGCAAGCAACGGAATGAATTTTATTTTTATGATGTTCCATTCAATTCAAGTGTTAGCTCAAATGGAGTTGGTGTCACACAAAACATATACTCTAAATATAACCCTGGAGAAATTTAAGACAAAATTAACTCACCTGTAATTGCACAGTTTCATGATTTTCTAATCCTTCCACAATTGGTGAAAACCGTTCTCTGTTATTTCTTTCTGCTGCTGCAGATATAGCCCCTAAAAGTTTATCTAAACTATAGAGAAAAATATATAAAAAATTAGAAATGTCTTATACACACATTATAACTATGGATTATCTCTTTCAGTTTTCCGTTTTCTTTTTTCCCCTGGTGCTTGATGTTTAAGAGACCATTACAATTTAAGAACTATGTTCCTGTTCACATACTTCTACAAATCAAATATCAATAGCTTTAAATAATTTTAGGGCATCAAAATGAAAATTCAATTTAAAAATCTTGAGGAAAATAACTTTTCTGGGTGACATTTTATAAAAGATATTTAATGATAAACATTGAAATTTAAAATTTCAAGTTCTGTCATTTCACACAACAGATATTAATATCACTTAAACGCAAAAGGGTATCTACAACTTTTAAAAGTGCATTCAAGTGTAACCCAAGTGTAATTTTATAATAAAGCACTGGAAAGAGTAAAATTTTTTAAAAACTTAAAAACATTAATATTATTCAGAAATGGAACAAGAAAAAGAAAAGCCTGAAAGAGAAAGCCTCAGTAATTAGAGAAGCATCTCTAATTACCTGGCACAAGAAATGTATTTACCTCAACAAAAATATTAGAAATGATCTCTGTACAGTGTCTGAATCAAATTAACCTCGATGTAGAATATTACTCTTTTCAAACTATATCTGAAATTATAATTAAATAATTGCAAGTATACTAGAGCAAGTTGTATTATATGAATTAAATATTAAAAAATCTAATTGACTAGAAAAATATTTCTTACTCATGTATAAATTAATTTTTCTATAAAACCTAAGGAAACACTATTTTTGCATATGTTATCTCATTCCCAGTTTGTTCTCACTGAGCTAAGACAATGTTATATGATAATACTTTGTTTAATGTCTGTCTTTCAGTTTCTAAGGACACTAGCCAAGCACTAAGCAAAATCTCATTTTATTCTAACAGGTATGAGAAAGTTGACATATTTGAATATTCTCAAATCTTTGCATGGCCCTATTCTGATTCAAATTGAAATTATTGCAGATACATAAAGTGTTTATAAAGAATATTTTAGTCCATGCCCTTACCAAGTGTTTCATTTTTTATCACAATGGTTTCTTATTAGCTGAACATATAAATGACATAAAATCTTAAATTTTGCTTCTGATTCAATATTATTTCCATAAGAAGAAAGGATCTAATGCACGGTCGGCAACAACTTGCTGAAACTGGCACTTACATGCACTCTGAAAAATTACCAACAGCCTTTATGTTCTTTCTCCTTAACAGGTTAGTTTATTTCATTCTATGACTAATTGCTTCATTTTTTTACTTACCGTAGGCAGATAAAATAAAAGACTACTATAAAGTAATAATACAAAATAAAAATATCTAGTTAATTCAGTTAAACGAGTCAATTTTTAATGTGCGTGCGTGTGTGTGCGCGCGCGTGTGTCCATGTGTATGTGGTCAAAACTATGCTCTGATTTTTTCTTAGTTTTCTAATAATTGTTTTACATCCAACTAGACAAAATTCTATTCATTCATTTTGAATCCAACTTTGAAGAATTTCCCATTAGGGTTCTGTATAAACCTATTTTTCAAAAGCTAAAACGTAAATAGATAAATAAAAATGCTAATAATTTCCTACGATCCATACTATCTTCATGCAAGTTATCTAAAAAAACAGCAATAAGGTAGGACTTGTCCATTTCTTGTGTTATATCCATGCAGTTAATATAATAACATAGCAATACTTACATGTTCTCTTCCCCAACAATACAAATGGCAGAAAGTATTTTTACTATTTCAGTCATCATGTTGGGTTGTTTAGGGTCAATTGCTCTTGCCAATAGTAAAAGACTTCTTTCATCTCCTAGAATCCTTTGCAATCCAAACTTAAAAAAAAAAAGAACATTCATTCAAAATGTCTTTAGAACATAATTGTAATTTTAAAAACTTACAATGGTTTTCTGAAAACCCATACCTCCACAATAAGTTCTACCTAATTATATAAATGGTGAATGTTCTTAAACAAGCAGCTGTCTCTGTTTTTTTTTAATAACTGCATATTAGAGTGTTTGCCCCTTGATCAGATATGATTTCCATTAGTCTGCCTAAAAATTCCTTAAAGAGTTGGGAGAAATATGCGAACAATCAGAATTTCTTCAACAAAGAACAGGTAAAGCACATACTGATATGATTCTCCAAAGTAATCCTAATTATATTGAGTCTCCCTGGAGATACGTGGAATTCATGGTTAAATTCTCCAACATGTTTGTGTGAAAAATAAAGTTAAACAAAAAGGGTAAAATTTTGAAAAGCTCTTTTGTATACAAATGCCAATTAAAGCAATAAACCTCTGTATAGATTTTCCAATACCTTCTCTCTCTTATCTTCTTCCTTTCAGGCAGTTCTGCTGCATTACAAAAGCTCTGAACCAAAAAAAAAATGGCACTTGGGTTTTATTATTTTTATTTTTTAATAATTAGCTTACTTACTTTGTATAAGGTGACACTGGTTTATGAAATCCAGTAAGTTTCAGCTGAACATTTTAACAGTAAGGCGTGTGTGTGTGTGTGTGTATGTATATATATGTATGTATATATATATATATATATATATATATATATATATATATATATCATGTGTTCACCTCCCATAGTTAGCTTTCTTTCTGTCACCACATAACACTTGGATTTTAGTAAGTGTCACAGTCATCCAGGCAGAGAAGGCATCATTTTAATTTCTTTTCTAGGCTTGAATATGTGTGTACATTATAAGAACGAATAGGTAAAAAGAAATGTTAAAGCCCAAACTTGAGTTTTTACTACATTAAGAAGGTAGTATTTTCTTTGATCTTTGTTCCACAAAATATTTCTCAGATTTCTTATGAAATATGTTTGCGTCATTTACAATCTAATGGTGAAATCTGACATTTCATTGGAGCAAAAATGGCATTTCAAGCTAACCTTTAGTTAAGTACCAAGCATATGAATATATTCCTGGTTCCTTCCTAATTTAACTTCTAAAATAATTCAAGGGTGGGGAAATAGCTAACACTATTAAATGTGACTTTACCAGAGATCATAATAAATAAGGAAATATGGAGAGATGGAAGGATAGACGGACAGAAGGAAGGAAGGAAGGAAAGAAAGAGGGAGGGAGGGAAGGAATGAAGGAAGGAAAGAAGGAAAGAAAAAGAAAAAGAAAAAAAAGAAATAAAATAAGATTAAAAAGAAGCCAAGAAAACAGAAGGGATATGTATGCATATATGTGGCTAGTAGATAATATATAGTAAGGGAAAATAAGTTAAAAACACATGTGCAAAACTAAAAGATAGATGATTACCATGTAACTATCAACTTAAAATAACAGTTTTAAAAATCAATTAGACTGAGAGTGAAATCATTTAAAATTTTTAAATTTCCACTTATTGTTTAAAAGTAGTTGCTAATACATAGGGACATACTGAAAATAAAAAAAAAGTTATGAAAAATGATAGTAAATCATCAATCTAAACATCAGAGCAATATTACAGCAATGGAGGTTAAGAAGCAGTGATATTGTGATATGTATTGTATAAGGGAAGTTTCTGAGGTAGGAAATATAATCTCCTTGGGGCCTACAAATTTTATGGTTAAGTCATTTCAGAGGAAAGTTTTGTTCTTTGCTTATGACAATTTATTCCAACATAAAGTGGATATATCACTGTATATTTTTGTTTTGAATGAATACTTTATGCCTATCGCTTCTCATGCCTATAACTTAAAAGACCCACCATTTATTTGTTATGGGCCCCTATGTACAAGACATTAATGTGTCCTAACTAAAGTATAACCTTATTGTATTATGATCTATGTCAAACCATCACATTCTTCAAAACTATCAAACTCTTAAGTAATAATTCAACTTTGGGAAAAGGCTCTACTGGAAACCTCACATATATGACTTTTTTTAGTGACTACCCTGATTACAGTTACTTAGTATCCTGGGAAACTGTGAGTTGACAACATGAGTCAAAAAGAATGTAGAACAAAGAGTTCTACAATTAATTTTATGGATGAGAAGACTGATAGCCAGAGAAGTCAAGTGATTTGCCAAAGCATGAATTGTATCTCCTTATTCCTAATACAGTGTTGTCCTCCCACTATTTCTTTGTTTTCCTCAACTGAAGAAAAAGATCCATCTTGACATGTGGAAAAGCAATGTTCATTAAGTGCTTTCTTATTAGGCATCAGATTCTGAATAACTTTGTTGTCAAAGACTAAGTGTACAGAAGTGGAAAAATTCTATACTAGCACTGACGGAAATCTTACTGGAAGAAACTTCCAGGAACAGCACAATTAGTATATTATGTATGGGAGTCTTGTATCAAGCAGCAAGCATCTGCTCCACATGCCAAAAAATTCTTCCCTGATACATGTGTGTATAACACATACGTACTTATCTATAGTCCCATACACTTAAAAAAGACTACAGATTAGATAATCTTATTGCATTGGTTATTAAGAGCTATAGAAGACAGTGACAAAATAGTTTATACAAAAAAGACTATAACTTCATAACCTGAGAAAAGACTACTTATAGAAAAAAAAAAACCTTGTCTAGAGTATTTCATAGAGTCCCTCATAATGAAGCAGGTATCATACATACATACAAAAAGCAAAACCACTATCCTGCAAAATGTCTTTTATGTATGTTAATTCACTGACATTAATTGAACGTAAAAGAAAATCTTAACCTTATAATGTTCTTAGCAAATAAGTCAAACCATAGTTTTGAATTTTCCTTTTCAGTGGAACAAAAACTCTGTTAGAAAATGGTATTCAACATATGGCATTTAAATTTTCCTACTACCATAAAACAAAAAGTATTATCTAATTTGAGAACAAGACTTGTATGGTTGCATGATTGCAAAAACCTACCAATAAATGTTTGGTGAAGCAAAATATATTTTAAATAATATTTAAATGAATGATGATTTGCATCATAAAAACCCTTTTACAAGCTGAATAAACACACACTATTTTATCTATTTCATACTTTCATATTGTCAGGCAAGTTCTCACCTTTTGTGACAGAGGCAGAAATAAATAGTACTTACCTTATTATTCATAAATGCTTTGAGGCACTGAATAAGTTTATACTGATTCTTCTTGTCAATATTTTCTTGCCTGAATAAAAGAAAAAAAAAAACATATTATGTTGTGCTTAAAAATTTCCCCTTTGGTATTTATTTTTTCATGTTTATTCTTACTGTTTCTTGTCCAGAAGCTTTTCCAGCACATCCAATAAGAGTCCAAGACCTTCATGACCAAAGTTGTTAACCCAGCTATGAAAAAAACAAAAAATATGTATAGATAAGTTTGTATATTTTAAACATTAAGTATCTAAAATAAAATTTTGATTTTCAAATTTTATAATCCTGTCTTTATATGCTTGTCATTCTTTTTTCTATTCCCATTGTTTCAAGCATCTTCTGTGAGGATAACTTAGAGATCTTCATTTCAATATCAGACTTCTCTTCATATTTTAGATTATCCATTCCACAGCATTTTCTTGGTTGTTTCACCAGCAACATATATTTAAGCCAGAATTTATAAGCTAAATTTATCTCCCTTCATGTCTGTGCTTCTGTAAATCAATATATATCTCTTCCATTCTTCCATAATCTGTTAATAACACCACTATCCTTTGACTCCTCCAGATTTGAAATACTGGCATAATTTTTTGATCCCCTGTCTCTTTCACCTTTGCATTTATTCTGTCGATTCATGCGATAGGTATTTATTGGGTGCCTATGAAGTACCAGGCGCATTCCAGGTGAGAGATATGTAACAGGACATAAAACTAAGTCCTTACCCTCATATAGCTTAGCGTCTAGAAAGAGGGAGCCAGATGATAAGCAGGTAAATATATAATAAAATGTCAGTGCTTTGGTGTTATAAAGAAAAATAAACTTTCATAAATGGAATAAGGAGTGCCAGCATGTTATTTTTTAATATGTGGTCAGGGGAAGATTCTTTGATAAGGTGGTATTTGAGCAGAGCCTTGAAGAGAGGACTTTCCCAGTAGAAAGAATAAAGGCAAATCGGGTATTGAGATGGGAGCTAGTATGGTTGGATTATTCCAGGAACTGCAAGGAGACCTGTTTGGCTACAGCTGAATAAGCAGGCTTGAGAGAGCAGCAGGAGATGAAGTCCCACATATGGTAGAAGGCTGGAAGACTGATCACATAGACCTTACTTTGACTTCCTGTCATCTAGTCGTGAATATTCTACTTCTGGAATGACTCCAACACATGCCCCTCCTCCTTTTCTGCTGTCTCTGCTAATTTTCTAGTTTAGCCCTAGTTACCTTGCCTTTAATGTGTCAGGAGCCTCATGACTAGGGTCACTGCAGTTTCATTTTATTTCTTTTATTCCTTTTACAAAATGCCAGACTAGATTGCATTTAACCAGTCTTCTGTCCAAAAATTTCCCCTGGACTACCTTTGAAGCATATAACGCATTTCAAATCTGGATTCTGATTTATTCTAAACCTATCTTTACAGCCTCAGGCCTTATACCACTTGTTCCAGTAAAAATCAAATTCTCTGCTGGAGTCCTCTTTGCAATTCCCTGCATTACCTCATTTATTCTTTCTTTCCAAAAGGTAACCATAATTCCACCTCTCCAAACCTTTCAGAGCTCAAATTGACTGTCAGTTCCTCCACTAATATTTTTCCCCATAAGTCCTCTATCCAAATATCAGTTGTTTTCCCATCGAACACCTACGTATCTTTATCTCTTATTGTTTGATAATATGATTCTCACCACATGCCTTGCCCACATTTCTGGATTAAAAATTCTGAAGACAGTTATATTATCTCATTTATTTTTCTGTCTTCTACAATATTTAGTAGGGTGGCTTACATATAATCGACACTAAATATTTTCTAATTCAAACTGAAATAAATTTACTGACTTGTGTGGTTAAGAGAATCGGCAGTTTCATAACACCCAGGAACTTCACAAACATAAATTGATATATAGCAGATTCCTATGAAGCAATAATTAATATCTATGCATATTTAAACCATGACTATACTTCCATTTGACAATCTTTAAGCTACATTTCATGTCTACTTAAGGGAAAACTTTTCAACAAAATAGAAGCCTAAATTTCTAAGAAAATTTCAGTAAGAAACATCAGATCACAGAAGAAAATATATTTTTAAATAGCTCAAATATTCAGAACCAATCACATCCAGAACATATACAGAAGCTTATTTTAAACAAATTCTGCTTTAATTTTCATAGTGAAAATGAGAAAAAAAATCAATATGGCATTTTAACGATAATTGGCAGCAAGCTACTATTCAATTGAGGCATGTAATCAACCAGTACAACGACCCATTTTCTCTAAAGACTCCTGATAATCAGTGGGGTAGTGGTAGAAGGATAAAAGGACATCAGCTCTAAGCATAATATATTGTATTTAATCTATCACAGACAGAAATCAGCAGATATCATTACAACATAATATCTTACAGCAACCTTAAAATAATAGAAATTCTAAACAAGTTTTTATATACAGCCTTCGGTTTCTGCTTTGACATTTGGAAAGATAAAATCATCTATGATTATTTAAATTTAACACCTATAAACTGTTTTTAAGATTCTAAATTTTAACTTATATTGTATTTACACCTAGTGCTATTAAAATTATTAGGGTTATTTCTTCCTTAGTCTAGGAAATTGCTTGATACAAGAGCACAATTTAGCTCTGTTCACTTGAAATCAGTCACCTACCTATACATACCAGACTGCTTCAAATTTTGCAGTTTCTGGTTAAAATTACTACTGGTCTGAAAAAAAAAATAGGATACAATCATGAAACTTAAGTATGAGGAGGAGGGCCTATTTATTACAAAATAGGCAGTGAAAACTCTTAACAGAAAATTTTAGGCCAATGGGCAGTAGAGGTCTAATAAGAGTCTGCGGAACTTTCAAAGTAGAGAGAATGAGAGTCCAAGAGAAGCCTGTTACTAGGGAGATGAAATAATTATGATGTAGCATGATGACACCCAAGAGGTTAAAAGGAAGGGGGTGGGAGAGCAGCTAAACAAACTTTTTGTTTCTCTTGCCAGCACCAATTCTGTTTTTCAGGTATCACTTTGTGGCCTCTAGCCAAAAACTACAATCTGTCTCTCATCCTCTATTGCTCTCTCCCTCCCCTGCCCCCATAAGTAGTTTAAAAGAATGTTGGCTACTAGAAGTGGGCAGGAATTTTGACATTGTAATACAAGAAGCATCAATCAGTGGTTCTCAAGGTCTGTACCCCAAAACTGGAGCACCCATATCATCTGGGAACTAGTAAGAAATGCAAATATTTGGACCCTACCCTGACCTATAGCATAAGTAATGCAAGGTGGGGGAGCAGCAACATGTGTTTTAACTGCTCCTCCACGTGATTCTGATGCTTGCTCCAGTTCAAGAATAGCTGATATAGAACAAGGGCTTGCTGAGAAGTGAAAAGAAGCCTTTCTCAGGGAACACAGAGGCTCAAAAATCAGGACATCCTACCAACCATATGGAGCATTCCCACTGCCACAAGACAGAGACCTAGAATCCAGTGAAAAAAAGTATATTTGGTGTATTTAACAGCGTATGCAAATTCCAGCTATGATTTATTCAGTACTAACTGGAATATCTAGAAATATATAGTTTATGACTCGATTTAAAATCTGACTCCAAGATTGCAGATAAGGACAGATAAAGACAAATTTTCTGTAGTTCTCAACTCTGAAATAAGAAATTGTAATTCATCATGATCCGTAAATTTCTAAGAGACATGGAAGCAGCAGAGGAAAATGAAGAATCGGGCAGAAGAAAAAAATGAGAGAGGAGAATAATCACTGATAATTTCTATAACCACTCTGAAACACAAGGGTGTTTTTTTTTTCTGAGACATGATTTATCTATAGTAGAATTCATCATAGTGGCAGAAAAACAGACACACAGACCAGTGGAACAGAATCAAGAGTCCAGAAGTAAAGCTATATCTGTACGGGTAAATAATTTTTGACAAAAGAGCCAAAAACATACAGTGCAGAAAGGAAAGCCTCTTCAATAAATGGTGCTGGGAAAACTGGAAAGCCACCTGCAAAAGAATGAAAGTAGACTGTTGTCTACAACCACACACCAAAATTAATTCAAAATGGATTAAGGACATGAATATAAGGCCTGCAACAATAAAATTCATAGAAGAAAACATAGGAACTAAACTCAAGGACCTTGGACTTAAAGAGGATTTTATGAATTTGCCCTTAAAAGCAAGAGAAGTAAAAGCTAAAATAAATGAATTCCAGGACTATATCAAATTAAAAAAAAATTCTGCTCAGCAAAAGAAATCGTCAACAAGGTAAAGAGACAACCATCTGAATGGGAAAATATATTTGCAAGCAATGCATCCAATATGGGTCTAATATCTAAAATATACAAAGAACTCATGTGACTCAATAACAAAAAATACCAAATGATTCAATCAAAAAATGGGCAGAGGACCTGAACAGACACTTCTTCCTAGGACATACAAGCGGTCAACAAATATATAAAAAGATTTTCAACCTCGTTAGCCATTAGGGAAATGCAAATCCAAACCACAATGAGATACCATCTCACACGTATTAGAATAGCTATTATCAACAGGACAAGTAATAACAAATGTTGGAGAGGATGCGGAGGAAAAGGAACCCTCATACACTGCTGGTGGGACTGCAAATTGGTACAACCAATATGGAGGTTCCTCAAAACACTAATGATTGACCTACCATATGATCTAGCAATCTCTCTTCTGGGCATTTATCCCAAAGATTTGAAAACCCATATCCAAAAAGACATTTGCTCACCAATGTTCATAGCAGTATTATCCACAGTGGCCAGGACGTGGAAGCAACCAAAGTGTCCTATGATAGATGATTGAATAAAGAAGCAGTGGTACATATGTACAATGGAATATTACTCAGCCATAAGAAGAGATGAAAAACTGCCATTTGTGACAACCTGGATGAACCTCGAGATAATCATGCTAAGCGAAATAAGCCAGACAGAAAAAGTCAAAAATTACATGAGATCACTTATATGTGGGATATAAACCTAAAAGCAACAAATGAACAGGACAAACAAACAGAGACTCATGGACATGGACTATAGACTAGTGGTTACCAGAGGGTAGGGGGTGAGCGAGGAGCGGGGAAGTAATTGAGGTAAAGGGGGTCAGGTATAGAGGGATAGGGGGAGGGTGAAGTGGGTAAAGGAGATCAAATATATGGTAGCTGAAGGAAACTGGACTTCGGGTGGTAAACACACAATAGAATATACAGATGTTAAATTACAATGTACACCTGAAAATTATATAATTGTATTAACTTATGTTACCCCAATAAACTTAAAAAAAATTCATCATTTGACAAATGTATAATCATGTGACCCCCAACACAAACAAGATATACATTTCCATCATTCCAAAATATTTCTTCATTTTCCTTTACAGTCAATCCCCTTTCCCTACTCCCAGCTCCCTGGTAACCACTTATCTGATTCGTGTCCCTGTAGTTTTGTTCCTTCCAGATGTCATTAGAAATTGAATCATACAGTATGCAGAATTTTGCATCTGGCTTCTTTCAATAGCATAAATATTATGATACTCAAACATTTTGTTGCATGTATTAGTAGTCCATTCCTTCTTATTTTATGAATATGCCACAATTTATTTATCCATTCATTGGTTAATGAACATCTAGTTTGTTTCCAGGTTTCGATGATTATAAATAAAGCTCTTACAAATATTCACATGTAAGTGTATGTTTTCATTTCTCTTGGGAAGATAACTAGGGGTAGAATTGCTGAGTCTTATGGTAAATGTATGTTTAAGTTTTTTATGAAACTGCCTTCGAAAGTGGCTATACTGTTTGACACTCTTTCAGCAAGTATAATAGTTCCAGTTGCTCCAAATCCTCCCCAGCACTTCATCTTGTCAATCTTTTTAAATTTAGCTATTCTGAAAACTGTTTTCAAAGAAAGAAACTCAGAGGCAAAGTAGTTATATAAATTGCCAAACACCACTCAACAAGTTCTAGGACTCACACTCAGATCTTACTCCAAGGCTCATGTGTATCTGAACCATACCATTAGAAATTACTAACAGGATCAGTACATGATTTTCTATAACAACATCTGGCTAATGGCTCCACCAAATAACTTATGGAAGAAGAATCAGTCATTGTTCCAGAACTGCACTGAAGTTACATCTTCAAACACACACACACACACACACACACACACACACACACACACACACACTTGTATTTGACAGTTTACTTCATTCTTTTTGCTGTGATAAGTACTTTTCAACCCATGCTTCTATCATCTTTTAAAGTCCTAAGCTTCAAAAGAAATCTACCAAATACTGTTAAGAAATAATAGATATCTAGAGACTTAAACTAGAACTTCTAATCAAGATTTAGGTAAGGCAGCTTATGGGAATAGAGCCAGAATGTAGCTTAGGCTCCCTCCTCCCACCCCCTCATAGGCTACATAGTCCACAATATAATTTTTAGGTATTAATGTACTAGTGATTTTATGTTATCATGTTACCTAAAGAATTGTTTCAACATGCTACATATCCACAGTGATGTTTGTAGCCATCACTTGTCAGGTGACCAGGTGGAACAAATGAAACACCCAAACAAAAACAATAGAAAGATCAGTCAGGACAATCAACATATGAGTGAGTAAGAGGCCAGGATTAGATCTGAACACTAAAAGAAGCCAGGATTATCATCTAGGGAATAAGAGGAACTGACCCACAACAAGACAATATTTTCTGACCTTAGGTAAAAAAGCCTGGCTATGTCTATCAGGCAGTACAACATTCAGTACATTGCTCAGTAAGTTAAAAATTCAAGACCTTTCCCAAGTTTATTAAAAGGTCAGGAATATATCACACCGTCCATCAGTGGAATATTCTGTGAGACCACGTGGTGGCATTGTTAAGTACATATGCTTTAGAAGAAGACAGATTGAGGTTCAAGTCCCATCTCTACCATATTCTAGCTGTGTTATTTTTGATCAGTTACATAAACTCTCTAAGTTTGTTTTCTCATCTTTAAAATAGGAATAAGAATAGCACCTATACCCCATAAGGTCTCTGTGGCTACTAAATGAAGTAATACCTGTGAAATAGCACAGAGAAGCTTATAGTAAGATCTTTCTGAAAATTTTAAAAACCAAAAACTTGAATGCTCTTTGAATCTTCCAGCCCAAAATACAGTATGAATTTTAGGCCTAAATTAAAGACTTCTTTTAAATAATGTTAATATTAACATTTTACCATTTGTTTATCGAAAAGTATTTTAATATGAAATATGCAGAAGAATCTAAGACTAGACTTCTTTTAAAAAAGACTTTATAATTTATATATTTGGTACTCATATTATCTCATGTCTTTTGTTTAACTTGTTATTATTCAACTTTATATATATTTCTTACTATATTCAGAGCTCACCAACTGACACTGGAATAGATATAAAAATTACAATGATCAGGAAAAGGGGGACATGGGGAGAGAGTGTATTTATAGGTCATGAATAATCCTGATGGAAAGAATTATGTCAAAATATTTTATCAAAATTATATCAAAATAAAAACTAAGGTTTTGAAACAGAAATGTATCCCAAGCCTTCAGAACTTCTGAGATCATTGATTTTAAAGGGCCTGCTTATACTGATCACCATAATCAAAGGAAAGAAAATCTTATGATTTTCCTGACATGAAAAGCATCAGAGGAGTCACTGAACCATAAATCCATGAGAAAGTGAGATCCTCCCCTCTTTAGCTCTCTGGGGGAAAATAAAGTGAGGAAACCCCTACAAATGTGCCTACTAAATGAAGAAATAAGACTGATTCCTCACGCATACATGTAAAGGAAAATCTTTCACAATTTCCCAAAATTTCAACCTTTCATCCATATATGGAGATTCAGATTCTGAATTATTTAGTTATACTTCATGTAAATATAACTTAAAGATGTAGTGAACGGATGAGTTCAGTACACTATACACAATATAGACAAAGTAGGAAATTGTGACTGCATGTACATTTATGATTTGATTGTCTGGATTCACATCTATCCTTCGAAAGGGTTAAAGCTAAAATTAGAAAGTTCTATCCTGAGTCCCATAAGCTGTAAAGGAAATTGGTCTCATGTGCAAGAGGCCAATATTAGTCATGTCACCCCTTTATCACTGTTTGTGCAGTGCTAAAGGGTAGTATAGAGGGTTATGTGTTCTGTACAAAGGATTTTATTTCTCTCTAATGGTGTTCTATCCCCATATGTAATCTCATACTACAACCTAAATCACTGGAACATCAAATAAAATGAATGATAGTTCAGAGTTTCTTGGGGGAAATTCAGAAAGCTAATCAAATTATAAGTCATGAAATAACTAATTCAAAGGGTTGAGAAGGCTTTAAAGATAACTGTAAATGCTGTTTACATGTTTAAAACCGGGAAAACATCCCATTTTCATACCAATGTTGCCCTTGTAATGTTTTTTAATGCAATTAAAAGCAAATCTTTAAAACCAATGTACCATCCAGTGCAAAAAGCATCATACATTCAGTCCACAGATCAATATCTCCAAACAGTAGCAAAAAAAAACAGTATTGTCAGTCTTTTTAAAAGATGATTTGTTAAATTTCATAGATAATTCCACTATCAATATATACAGCCATTAAATAATAAAATGTTAAAAATAAAATAACACAGATTTGTATATGCTATGATTGCCTTGGTGTCAGTTCAGCAAAAAAAAAAAAAAAAATACATATCTGCTCAGGTTTGTCTACATGAAAGTAACCACAATAGCCAGGGGCATTTGAATGTCCTTGGAAGCTCTTTGTTATGGTAGATTAATGTATAAACTATTTCTGACCAATTAAAAGTATCTATTAGATGTCATACTGCCATTTCCAGACATGTGTGTATATGACTTTAAAGCATAACATTCACTTTCCACTCATTTCACCTAATTCATAGAAAGGTTGAATATGTCAATTTTCCAGTTCTGCCTTTTGGTGGTTTTGACTTTAATGTTGAGATAGATTAAAATTTGCTTAGAAAACACCAAATCAGACATCCAATCTTTCTCTCTATACTCTGGAATTTACTTAAGCAGGTTTTATCTGGCTGCATTTATTCTTCCCATCAGGTCTCACAAGAAAGATCCTGCTGTTTCATGCTACTCATACTTTTTTTTTTAAAGAGTTCCTCATAAAAGAGTCTCGTATTATATGAAAACAAATCCCTCTCATATATTTACAATAAACTGTAAATGCCTGAGTTACATATAAAAATTTCCTGAGGGCAATATTTTAAGTAAAAATTCTCTTGCAAAGAATAAAATTTCTTATCCATTAAAATCAATTTCTTAAGTTCTCAAAACTATTTTGGAGATAGTTGAAATGGCTCAAGTCTAAATTTATTCAAATGCCAAACGGGCTACAGAAAAAATATTTTCCTCCCCACTCTCTTTTAAAATTATTGTTTAAAAAGTAGGAGATAGCCTTCCCACAGAGTAATGATGAAAATGAAATTTACAAAAAGAGGTGAATGAAAATGAACACAGAATCTTTCATCTATAGTAAATAAAGGGGAAGCAGGGAGAAAGAGCTTTCCAAATAGTCAAACAGAAGCTAGTCATACTTTAAATTTTCTTCATATGTTGGAAACTATAAATATAATTATGGTAGGGCACTAACTAAAGTTGCCTTCTTAGTGATATAACTAATCAAACATAATAAAATATTAACTTTCATAAGAAAAATGTATTGGTTCATTCTCCTGAGCTAAGTAATACAGTTAAAATTTTATCGCACACTCCACAAGGCATCCAATTTCTATTAGTTTAGTGGAATTTGGTTAAAATGACCTTACTCCAAGAAATCAAATTCCTAATTTGTAAACTCTGGAAAGGAAACAGAGCTGATCTCAAGCTTATCTGTTGTAAATAAGGTAACAAGTTCTTTGAATGCAAGCAGGAAAACAGAGAAGTATTAGAACATATCACTCACACATTTCCTTTTTTCCTATACCAACTTTCATGTTGTACTGTCTAATTCTCATGGGCAGCAGAGAAGTTAAATGAATTTTCATTCACAGTAACAGGGGTAAGGAGAGTTGAAGGGTAATTACTACTTGATGGCTGAATAACAGAAATGCAACAGTCCTTCTCACCTACCAGATGCAGTTCCAAAAACATAATTAAAGACTCATTACAGAGTGCGATAGATAAGTACGCAAAGATCAAAGAAGTTTAATGTTCACAAATACTTTTAGCACAGGAAAACTGCAACCAAATCAAAAAGAAACATTTATTTGGGTCCTCACTGTGGATATCAAAAAATCTCAGTAATTTCAAATGTTTTATTGTCTCAAAATATGATCTGTAATGGTAATTGTGCTGGTCTTTCTGGTTTATTTTATATAATATTTTAAAGCCTCTTCCCCCTAAAACTAGGAATGATACTTGGAAATTAGGTGTGTGTCTACGTGCACATACATGCACTTGTAATCATATTTAAATATCTTAATATAGTCAGCTTTAATGATTTTTTTTCAAAACATAAACATTTAACAATGAACAGTCAAAATCTTTAATAACCTCACATTAAACAACTTAGGAATTTTAAAGGCTTATCTAAGACAAATTAAGCCAAACATACATGTTATTTTTCTCTTCCACAGTAATATAAAACCATATAAAGAACAACGAAACAATAATAAACATGTACATGACTTATAGAAAAGACCTTTATAGGACTACAGTGAAGTATATAAAGTTTCTAAATAAGAGATATTAGTCCTCAGCTATATTCAACCTGGTTTGCACTCATTTTCAGAAAAATCTAGAAACCTAGCTATTCCTAAAAGATACACATTTATACATTAAATCTTTCAGAACATAAAAATGCATTATAAAGAAAGCATAATGTTTTAATTGATGAAATATCTTTGACCTTCTTCAAAATGGCAAGAACTTTCTTTTTCACTGGAACAGTTAAGATCCAAAATAAACACTAATATTTAAATTAACAACATGGTTTTGTCTTCATTTGCAAACAAACATCATTGAAAGAACACATACTGATAAGAGTAGGTTTACTGGTTGTGAAATCCAAGTAAGTTACTCCATTTGGCTCT
Source organism: Rousettus aegyptiacus (assembly GCF_014176215.1). Lineage (NCBI taxonomy): Eukaryota > Metazoa > Chordata > Mammalia > Chiroptera > Pteropodidae > Rousettus > Rousettus aegyptiacus. The sequence goes on along the minus strand of NW_023416312.1, from coordinate 54,902,214 downwards.
TTCATCTTACAAAGAAACTAGAGAACTTCAGTGACTTGCCTTAGATGATGTATCTTGTTAATGGGAAAACTGTGATTGAAATCCACCACTCAATCCTTACATACCTTCCATTCGAACATATTATCAACAGCCAATATGAAAATCATCAATTAGTGGTTACAAGCATTTTGGTTATCTTCTGTTCGTGAAAGAACAGTGGATGAAAGTTAGAGTTTATAAAAATATCGTCAGCTTGTATATTCAAAAGTGAAAGCAATACCACTGAGGTATTTTGTTAAATTATTTATTATGGATTACGTCTTCAAGGCTAGAGAAAGCTTATATAACATTGGATATGTCCAAAAACATACCTTCTGCTTCCTATATACCAATAAATAAGCTACTTGTTCACCATAGATGCAGAGCCCTATCTACTGCATTTCATTACTATGGATTGTAAACACACTAATGAAGTACAGATCTATAAACATTCGCTTCAAAAAATGCAGCAATCTTTAGTAAATATATGGCCTGGCACAGAATACAAGTATTAGGAAGCACCATCAACAAAAAAAAAATAGAACACTCAACTTTAATTTTTGAATTATAGTCTTTGGTTAGCCTTAACTGCTTCATTACCTAGCAGGAATGATGTGGTCAGCCATTTTAAGGTTGCTTCTGATGGGATTCAGGACACACTACTCTCAAATATGGCACACTATAATACTGAATATCTTAAGTAAAGGAATCTGAGAAAAAGGCAAAAGCAAGAAGGTCATGTTGACCTCTTCCGCCCAACCCCTGCCCCTACACACAGTCCATCTTCCTTGAAAGTAAGAGATAAATCTCCCATGTGAATGGTTGCCCTCCCTTTACCAAAAAGAGGGAAGACATTGTTATTACCAGAGATGGGGAATTTAGGGCCAAAAAGGCTATATAAACAAATCTTGATAAACTAACCTTTAACTTCCTAATTACTTCTTCACCATTTACTACCCTAGCCCAAACTCCCTTGTGTTGTCATTTCTTCACAATTTTGTTGTTTGTCTAGCTTTCTGCTCTGTTCACTTCTTTGGGTCTTCATTCCCTTGTGAAGGTTCCCATGTATTTGTAAAAATTAATAAAATCTTTATGTATTTCTCTTGTTAATCTGTTTTTGTCAGAGTAATAATTTCAGACCCACCCAGGGACCCAAAAATGGTCAAGTTAGACCTTTCCCTCCCCTATACTTCCTGCTAAACTTCCTTAACTTCTCTATTCTTTTGTGCTTTGCCTTATTCATTTTAGCTACCTGAATTTTTAATAAACTCAGTGAACTTCTTTTTTCTGAAACAATCATTTCCTCTATCAGTTCATGTCTCTAAATAGAATGAGGTCTGAACTAGAATGTTTACGATAGAAATGTAACATCTAAGCAAAAGATACTGTAAACAAGAAGATGGGCAAATGTCATGAACAAGGAGTGTCAAAGATGACTACAAATAATAAACACAAAGATCAGAGCCAAAATCCTGAATGGATAGATGAACTAACATAAAGAATATACAGAGGATTATACTCAAAAATAGTTGCAAAGGCTAAAGTTCATCAGGACTAAATCAGCTCAACATGTTAAAGGGATTTCTTTAAGTTGAAAAGAAAGGGCACTAATTAGAAATAAGAACACATTGGAAAGAATAAATATCACTGGAAAGGTAAACATATATAATAACAAGTGAATGTATCACTTATAAAGCTAGTAAAAAGATTAAAAAAGTAAAATAACTATGATTATAATAACTAGTAAATGGATACACAACTAAAAGATATAAAATGTGACATCAAAAACATAAAACATAGTGTAGAAGAAGAATAACATTGAGCTTTACAATGGGGTAAAACTTGTTATCACCTTAAAGGTAACTGTTTGATATACATTTATATGTTATTACATAATAAGCCTCATGGTAACCACAAAGCAAAAAACTATATAGTAAATACACTAAAAAGGTCATCAAACCACAAAGAAGGAGAGCAAGAAAAGAAGAGAGAAACTGCAAAAACAGCCAGAGAACAATTAACAAAACAGCAATAATCACATACCTGTCAATAATTAGTTTAAATGCCAAGGAACTAAATTCTACAACGAAAATGAATACGATGGCAGAATTAATTTAAAAAAAAAAATCAATATACTACTTATAAAAGACTAATTTTCAATATAAGGACACACGCAGACTGAAAGTGAATGGATGGAAAAAGATATTCCATGCAAATGGAAATCAAAAGAAAGCTGAGACAGCCATACTTTTATCAGACAAAAGAGACTTTAAAATACTCCAATAAGAGACAAAAAAAGCATTACATAATGATAAAGGGGTCAATCTAAAAAGAAGATATACCATTTGTATGTACCCAGCATAGGAACACCTAAAGATATAAAGTAAATATTAACAGACCTGAAGGGAGAAATAGCATACAATAGTAGTAAGGGAGTTTAATACCTCACATCAACAGAAAGATCATCCAGAAAGAAAATCAAAAAGGAAACATTGGCATTAACACATTAGACTAGATAGATTTAACAGATATCTGTAAAACATTTCATTTAAAATCAACAGATTACACATTCTTCTTAAGTGCACATGGAACATTTTCCAAGACATGTCATATATTAGGGCACAAAACAGATCTTAATAAATTTAAGAGGATTGAAATCATATCAAGCATCTTTTCTGACCACAATGGTATGAAACTAAAACTTAATTATACCAGGAAAACCAGAAGGTTCATGAATATATAGACGTTAAACAGCATGCTATAAACAGCCAATGAATGGGTCAAAGAAGTTATCAAAAGAGAACTAAAAAAACCTTTAGAAAAACAAAAATGGAAATATAATATACTAAAATTTACGGAACATGGCAAAAGCAGTTCTGAAAAGAGAAGTTTGTACCGATAAATGTCTGCTTCAATAAACAACCTCACTTCACACCTCACAAAACTAGAAAAAAGAAGACAAAGCCCAAGTTTAGTATAAGAAAATAAAGATTACAGCAGAAATAAATAAAATAAAGACTACAGAAACAATAGAAAAGATCAATAAAACTAAGAGTTGGTTCTTTTGAAAGATAAACAAAATTAACAAACCTATACCTTGATTTGCCAAGAATAAAAGAGAGCAGACTCAAATAAATAAAATCAGAAATGAAAGATATTACACCCGATACCTGATAACACGAAGAATCATAAGGGACTACTATGAACAATCATATGCTAACAAATTAAACAAACTAGAATGGATAAATTCCTAGAAATATATAACCTACTAAGACTGAATCATGATGAAATAGAAAATCTAAACATACCTATTACTAGTAAGGAGATTGAATCAGTAATCAAAACCCCGCAACAAACAGAAATCCAGGACTTTCCAAGTGAATTCTACCAAGCATTAAAAGAAGAATTAATATGAACCCTTCTCAAACACTTTCAAAAAAAATAGAAGAGGTGAAAGTTCCTCCAAACTCATTTTATAAGGGCAGCATTACACTGAAACAAATTCAAACAAGGGTGCCACAAGAAAATATTCCAGATGAACATAGATACAAAGATCCTCAACAAGATATTAGCAAACCAAATGCGACAACACATTAACAAGATCATACATTATAATCAAATCAGATTTATTCCAGGGATGGAAGAATGGTTCAACATCTGCAAATCAAAGTGATACACCACATTAACAAAATGAAAAATAAAAATTGCATGATCATATAAATAGATGCAGAAAAATCTCCTGACAAAATTCGACATCCATTTAGGATAAAAACTCTGAATAAAGCATGTATAGAAGAAACATATCTCAACATAATAAAGACATATACAATAAGCCCACAGCTATCATACTTAACAGTGAAAAGCTGAAAGCTTTTCTTCCAAAATCAGGACCAAGACAAGGATATCCACTCTCGCCACTTGTATACACATAGTATTGAAAGTTCTAGCCAGATCAACTAGGCAAGAAAAATAAAAGGCATCTAAATTGGAAAGGAAGAAGTAAAACTGTCACTATTTGCGGATGACATTATATATAAATATACATAGAAAACCATTAAGACTGCATCGAAAACCTTAGCACTAATAAAAAATTCAGTAAAGTTGCAGGATCCAAAATTGTTATGCAAAAATCTGTTGCATTTCCATATACTTATAATAAACTATATCAGAGAGAGAAATTAGGAAAACAATCCCGTTTATAATTACATCAACTAGAATAAAATAGCTAGGAATAAATTTACTCAAGGAGATAAAAGACCTGCATACTGCAAACTACAAGACATTATTAATGAAAGAAATTAAAGAAGATACAAATAAATGGAAAGATATTCCGTGCTCATGGATTGGAAGAATTAATACTGTTAAAATGTCTGTACTACACAAAGCAAGCTACACAATGCAATCACTACCAAATTTGCAATAGCTTTTTTTCACAGAAACAGAACAAAATATACCAAAACTTGAATAGAACCATAAAAGACCTCGATTAAGCAAATCAATCTTGGAAAAGAAGAACAAAGCTGGAGGTATTATGTTCCCTTATCTCAAACCATAATACAAAGCTGTAGTATTCAAAACGGTATGGTATTGGCTAAAAACAGACGTACAGATCAAGGGAACAGAATAAAGAGCCCAGAAATAAACCCATCCATAAATGGTCAATTAATTTACAATAGAGGAATAAAGAATATACAATAAAGGGGACAGTCTCTTCAATAAATGGTGTTAGGAATGCTGTATGGCCACATGCAAAAGAATGAAACTGGACCACTATCTTGCACCATATGCAACAATTAATTTAAAATTAGATTAAAGATTTGAACTTAAAACCTGAAACTATTAAATTCTTAGAAGGAAACAAAGACAGTAAGCACCTCGCATAGGTCTTGGTGATGATTTTTTAAATCGGAAATTAAAGCAAAAACAAACAAGTGGGACTATATCAAACTAAAAAGCGCCTGCACAGCCAATGGAACCACCGACAAAATGAAAAGGCAATCTATGAATGGGAGAAGATAGTTACAAATCGTATATCTGGTAAGTGGCTAATATCCAAAATATATAAAGAACTCATACAACTGAATGGAAAAAAAAAAAAAACCTTTATAAATGGGCAGATCTGAATAGACACTTTTCCAAAGGAGACATACACATGACCAACAGGTATGTGAAAAGATGCTTAACATCAGGGAAATGCAAATCAAAACCACAATGAGATATCACCTCACACCTGTTAGGTCTTTACTATTAAATATAAAGACATGTTATGCTCTTTATTGTTAAAAATACTAAAAATAAGAAGTGTTGGTAAGGATGTGAAGAAAAGGGGACCTTTGTGCACCATTGGTAGGAATGTAAACTGGTGCAGCCGCTATGGAGTTGCCTCAAAAACTTAAAAATAGAACTACCATATGATCCAGCAATTCTACTTCTGAGTATTCATCTGAAAAAAATGAAAACACTAATTGAGAAAGGTATGTGCACTTCTATGTTAACTGCAGCATTATTTACAATAGCCAAGACATAGAAACAACCTGCAGTGTCCACTGATGGATGGGTAAAGAAATTATGATAGATATATATAATACACATACACACATTTATATAAATTGTGAAATATACATGCACACACAATGAAATATTATTCAGCCATAAAAAATAAAATCTTGCCTTTCGACATGGATGGACCACGAGGGCATTATGCTAAGTGAAATAAGTCTGACAGAGAAAGAAATACCATATGATCTCTCTTATATGTGGAATCTAAACTGTATCTATAACTAAGCTCATATATACAGAGAACGAATTGGTGGTTGCCAGAGGTGGGGGTGAAGGGTGGGAGAAAAGGGTGAACTGTTCTTTTCTTTTTAGTTTTAATAAGTTGAATAAAGAAAAGACACAATATAAAGCCCCAACCACAACATAAAGGAGAAAGAAAACTTAAACTAACTTAATAGGCATACCTAATTTTTTCATACCTTGCTTTATTGTGTCTCACAGATAGAGCATTTTCATCAACATCAAGGCAAGACTCTCCACTGGCAAAAAGATTATGACTCACTGAAGGCTCAGATGTTCGTTAGCATTTTTTAGCAATGAAGTTTTTTTTTTTTTAATTCATGTATCTAACATTGTTTTGCTGGACATGACGCTATTGCACACGTAATAGACATTTATAACATGACCTTTATACGCACTTGGAAACCAAAAAAAATTGTGACTAACTTTATTACAATATTAATTTTATTGCAGTGGTCTGGAACTAAACCTCCAATATCTTGAAGATATGACTATAATATGTGTCTTTACATCTAAATGATTGGATATGACTATACATACCAGAAGATTTAATTAAATAGCCAATGTTTACACCTAGGTATAAAATGACCATTCATATATTAGCTACAAATGACATATTGGTGACCTGAATTTCAAAAATGCATTGTTTCCAGTAAAATATTTTTCAAAATATCAAATAATTCTTGTCACAAATTTCTAAAAATATAAAGCATAGTCTTCCCTTCAAAAAAAAATAGATAAACGTGATGTCAAAAATGACACCAAATCATACACATAGGGATCAGAGCCAAAAACTTGAATGTATGGATAAGCTCTCTAAAATAAAGAATATATAGTCAAAAACAGTTGATTACTATTATGTAATCTCAAATCGGTTGTGAGCTCACAAACTACAAAGTCCAGCATCATGTTATATATAGCTTCACAGTATGTGTCCAGCATGCTGCTTATATCTCCACAGTACTATTTGATAATTCATATTTACTTAGCATCCCTCACATCGATAAGTTTCAGAAATTTGTTCTTACTCCTTGAAATTAATTCCTCTATAGCTGTATGTTTGTAACTTTCATTACTCCAGTTTTCCAAGATCATTTAAAAGAGTTGAGAAATGCATTAAGGCAAATGCTTGCATGAAAATATTGCCATCAGCAAATTAAGACACAAGATTTCCACATGCAAAGTCATCATTGTAATTTGTAAACAATACAAAAATAATAGCAAAAAACAACAAAATTAATGAAAGGCTCACATAACAACAAATTGGCACAGTGCACACTGAGTTCTATTCCTGGGAGAAAATAATGATGAGTAAATAAACTGACAGGAAAGCTTTTTAAGGTACAAAATATGTCATACAGTTAGAGAATATCTACAGGTCGATGTTCCATACCATTTACACCGAAAAATTTTTCCATTTTCATTGATGCTTATAATGCTAACCTCAACAACATTACAAGATTTTTAAGCATTTTCTATATCAAAGAAAAATTTCTTAATGCTTAATATAGTTTTAATTCTGGATGTATTTCATGATATTGTTATTCTTTGACAAGTGCAAATTCACATATGAAAATTTATGAAAACCCAATTTTTGAAAACTCCATTTAATGAACCAGTTTCACTTCGATACTTTCTGATGAATGCTGAATACACCATCTTAGAAATGAAGTCCAGGAAACTCTCTTGGAAGATGATATCAAGGGTGGTATGGTACTATAGCCTTGCTGCAGAACAGACCTAACAAAGGGGAGTGGGTTGATTCTGGGTACATGAAGGCTTGAGATTCATATTCAGATGGCAGACCACTATGCGTCTCACCTGAACCTGATTACAGTGTACTTTGAAAAAGTACACTGTAAAGTTATACTGCCTTCTAATGTTCTGCTTCCATGAATTCTGTCTCAACAGAAGACTTTCAGGTTTTAAACGGCCTGATTTGAGTGGCAATACACCTATAGCTTTGCTGACCAGGTGGGAAATCTCCCCAAATTAGATGTCCATTATCTAACACCAGTTGAACAGCTGGGGTCATAGAGCAAACGCTGTTATCTAGTGCACACGGATCTTCTTTCAATCGACCACCCAAAGTACTTGCACTCCAGGTGCTAATTAGCATCTTAATTGTGAATGGTCAGCTACCCAGCTCCTATCAAAAGTGCAGCGAGATGATAGATTCCAGAGGGAAAGCCTGGGGTACATTTCTCAAGTACACCTTGATGGCGGGTTTGATTACTGGAAGTTACATACCAGTACTATTATTCTGGATCTTTGTAGAAATATCATGACCTTGATTTCTTTTTTTTAACTCAAAGGCCCCATGTAGGAAACAGACATGCATAGAAATCGCCTGTACCTTATGGAAAACTATCAAAGACTCATTCTACTGTTTTGTGCAATATCTCTCATTTAAGGATCAGCGAAATAAAATTCTGAGCTCAGAATTAGAAAGAATATCCTTCCTGAGAAACAGATGCACTGTCACCTATCAGATAACAGCTATATCTCTCAATACTCTGGACTTTTATCTCCCCTTGGCTACAAAGAAAATTAGAACTATTTTATACTCAAATCATTACCTGGAATTGTCCCAGGCTTTTTGAAAAGTGCCACCTTCCCTCCTTGTTTACTTAAGAGCTTTTATTTTTACACTCATCTTAATAGTAGTGGGTATTTGCATCTCTTATTGTAAGTTGCAATTGCTTTAATAATAGTCCCGTAATAATGAGAAGTATTAAAACTCCAGTATGTCCGAGACCTTTAAATTAATTCATATAAATCAAAATTAAAACAGTTCAAGTGACAAATATTTATAAGCATTTTCTTCCCAAAACAAATTTTGAATATATGAGAAATGCAAAAAGTATATAAAATGTTTTAAAATGAAAGGAACTTATCATCCAATTAAGAAATTAACTTAATTAGTGTGCCTAGGCTCTGCTGCTAGGTTTTATATACCTTTATAATAACATGTCCATTGATAAAATTATAATTATTTTATATAGTTATACACATTGGTTTCCTATTTTAAAATGCATCATTTAAATGAGAAACTACATTGTCTAGCTGGAGATTCATATGTCATGTAATAATAAAATAAATGCTAACATAAGAGCCATCATTTATTCTATCTTATGCCTATAACATTTTCTCCTACTAAAACAATACCTCAGAAACTTGAGTATTTTCTGTTCCTATGTTTTTTAATAAAAATAATATAGGACATATAGATCTAGTTTGCTCCTATTATGAGATATATTATAGAATTTTCCTTAACGTAAACTCTTGTTTTGAAGCTAATATTATATAATTAAAAATTCTATGTCATATATATATGTTTATATATATCTATATATATATTCAACTTAGCTAAATGAACATGGATATGGCTGCCATTAATTCAAATTATTGATCAAGATTTTAAAAGAAAGCATAAAATTTAATATAACTGCACTGAATTTACTATTTCTATTCTATGTAAAAAATGTACTAGGATCTTCTATCGTAATTTATGCATTTAAAAGTTAAAGCCAACAAATTTAAAATACCAATATTAAACAGCCCTGCTTTAGTAGTACTGCTTATAATCCTGCCTTATGAGATACGCTCATAATTTTAAGTCTTATTCACAATTCTACATCATAAAAAATTGTTCTCATTATTCTATTTTTCAGAGGTAGTCCAACACAAAATGTTCTAACAGTATTGATCTGCACCTACCTTTATATTAACTTTCTAAGTAGTGTTAGCTCCTTTGCCAAGCTTTTAATAAGTTTAATACAGGCTGTTTAAATAGTTATTAACACCCATAATTCAGAAAGTGCTTTCTATTCCTACTTTGTATTACTGTTAAGAATCATCTATTTCTATTACAATAATTATGTTAAAATGCACATTTGTTAATATGCTAGAAAAAAATGTTTACATTTAAAGGGAAGTTAGAAAATATCAGGTAAAAACAAATGTTCTAGATGCAATGCAAATGATTACACATACATAAAATCTAAAAGATATTTTATCCATTTTCACCTGCTTGAAAACATTGGCTGAGGAAGCTATCAGCACAGAAAGTAAATATACACACTATGCTATGAGTCTGGCAGATCACTAAGATTCCAAGAAAACAGAAGAAAGTTTCCTAGAGGGGTAAAATACTCCTCAAACTCTAAAGCAATTTCAGCAACAACTCTGTGAAGACTTCTACATACTCATAACTCTGATATTATTATTCAAACCAGTATTTGCTGTTTTTGTCATGTGTTAAGAAACCTTTGTCACAATGATTTATTGCTACACATATCTTTGGATCTTCATAAAATATATTGCCAAAAACCTATACATCCTGTAATGGGATGGTTGGGAATAAAATTGTCCAAACTCATTGGTCATTTCTCAGCAAGTACTGCTAACTTTCATAAACAAAAGTCTGTAAATAACATAATTCTCATTATAAAACACACAGACCATGGTATGAGCAGAATTTAATGCAATTTGTGATGGCAGACTGAGATTTTTATAGTTAAAATTCATGGATTTTTAAGGTGTAAACAGAGTTGTAAACATTCAATTTCATTAATTCACCATGCAGCAGTAAAAAAGCTATTGTATAAAGCACACTATATTGTCTGTAGCTTATGATTTTGGTTCAAATTAAACCAACAGGTTACATTCCCATGTGGAGGAAGTTAGCTTCATTCTTTTTCTTTGATTACATCTAAAAATGCATAGCCACAAAATAGTGCCAGATTAATGCAAATTCATTCTCAGGGCTGGAGAAGCGTGGGTTGTTATTGATGGTGGGTCAATATCCACATCAAATCACACATTATTGTATGTAAATTACACCATACCTGCCATCATGAAACAATAAGAGGACATGAATGTCCCTCTCCCAGAGGAATCTGAAATCTAAATGAGAAAAGCAGACATACATGCATGAAACTATTATAGAGCATAAGCAGGAACAGATGAATATATAGGTTATGAAATAAATGTTGAAGGAATCTATACTAAGAGAGTGATTTGGGATATGGCCGGTTAATAATGGTTTATAAAAGGAATTTTAAAATATTAGCCTTTAGCAGAAAATGATATAATTAAATAACTTTCTTATGGCCTTTATCATCTGAGTGATTAAATACCATATGAATTTGAAATTTATGACTCCATTTTATTTTCTGAATTGACTGTGCTTTGAGAATGTTTAGTAAAGCTATCAGTGTGTGTTTGCGTGTGTGTGTGTGTGTGTGTGTGTGTGTTTATTTATTATTCTAATAGAGACTAAACAAAAAGAAGCCAGTTAAAACTATGGTAAGGAAGGAAACCAGGTATGAGATGGCAATGCCCAGATTCTAATGAATGTAAACTGCTTCCTTCAGTATTTTAAAGGAAATTATAAATACCTGTCTGGAGTTGGTTACATATAATATTTATAAATACAATAAAATAATTAAGTGCTAAGAAATCTTTCAGTCTTATGGAATAACGTTTTTCTCACTTTTCAAAATCATTTCTAATCACTAATCTAGTTCCACTAGCAAACATAATAGGATTGGAGCTAAGCAAAAGAGAAAATAAAACATAGCAGTTTAGAGCTGGAAGGTTCCAATCTCATTTACATATGGCGAAACTGAGGCCCAAAGAAATCACTTACTGATGAGACTAAGGTCAGAGAGTGAGAGATCAAGGACTAGAAATCAGATCTTGTGACTGGCATTCTAGTGTGACTCTATCATATAACATGCTATCTCTCAGAATTTAGTACTACAGAAAAATTTTCTTTATAAAGATAATGAGGCTAACGAAATTTCATTTCATTAAGAATACTTATAAAAATAGATCTATAAGTAGTACATAATCCTCCTTTTACAGATATTCTGAACTAGTCAATGTTTTCAGCTTGATTTTGTTATTTCCATAGTTTTAAGGATAATTTCCCTTTGCCTGACTGCAGTGGGTTGAAGAGTTTTTATCCAGAACCTTAGAATGTGACCTTATTTGGAAACAGGGTCTTTAAAGATATAATTAAGGATGGAGATAACATCATACTAGATTAGGGTGGGCCCTAAGTCCAATTAGAGTGTGTTATGAAACACACAGAAAAGACACAGAGACAAAGAGAAGGAGATATGTGACAAGGGAAACAGAAGTTGGAGTTACTGGGCCACAAGTTAAGGAATACAAAAGCCTTAGGAGGGACCTTGTTGCTGACACCAGGATATCAGATTTCTGGCCACGTGCACTGTGAGAGAATAAATTTCTGTTAACGTTACTCAGTTTTTGGTAACTGTTATGGAAGCTGTAGGAAACTAAAACAATAATATTAAATGATTCCTGTAGAAGTTCAAGGATTTTGTTACTCTTATATAATGCACTGTATATTCAAGATGGTTGGTTTTTATCCTTTTACAGACTTTTTTTCTTTCCTTCTTTTCTATGCAATTTCCTTCCCATTTTACAAATTATTCTCATTCTTGGGTTTATCCTTACACTGGTTTCCTCTTTTCCTGATTTGTTGTTGTTGTTTTTGTTGTTTCATTGTTCTTATTTGCTTATTTGTTTCTGTTCAAAAGGAAGACTATTTAGTCGTTTGCTGTGTAGGTTTGATTATTTATTTGTTGGTTTCCATGAGGGACAGTTTCAAGTAGGGAATGGTTAGATAACAAAATCTTACGGCTGTTGGTGTGTTTAAAACTGATGGAAATAGAAGCTGTCATTCAGACTACGGAATGGTTATAAGTATTTCTAAAAAATAAAAAAGAAAAACGTTTTCTTTTCAATTTGGAAACTCTGGGTTGATAAAGTTAAACATGTTTATTTCAAGCAGAGCTTTTTAAAGCTTTTTATAGAAACAATGCCAATGTTCTCATAAGGGGAAAACACACTGCACCTCCAGAACTTATTTACCCATGTGCTCTAGACATGAATCCCAGCATGCTTGCTTTCTTTTCTTTCTTTTCTTTCTTTCTTTCTTTTTCTTTCTTTCTTTTCTTCTTTCTTCCTTCCTTCCTTTCCTTTCCTTCCTTCCTTCCTTCCTTCCTTCCTTCCTTCCTTCCTTCCTTCCTTCCCTCCTTCCTTCCCTCCTTCCTTCCTTCCTTTCCTTTCCTTCCTTCCTTTCCTTCCTTTCTTCCTTCCTTCCTTCCTTCCTTTCTTTTTTCTTTTTTGAAGTGTAGGTTGAGGAGAGCAGGCCCTTATTCAGAAGAAAGGTTTTTAGACCAGAGACAAATGGTTGACAAAAGTCCAAGGAGAGACCACGCCTTGGAGGTGGCTTACTAGACTGGTAAAAGAATTCTCAGGACACTCAAAGGTGGTGGTTCCTCGTTTTTTCCTCTTCTTTCCAAAACCCACACATACACACACTGGAACACTAGAGGTACTTAGTGGTAGCAGTGTGCTACTTTTTCTCATTCACTCAACTTGTAATGCCACAAGGAATAACACTAAATGCTGAATATACAAGATGAATAAAATAATCCTTGACCTTTAGTAGATCTCCATACAATCGGTACCTGACAGGCTCATGTCTCCTTCTTAGCGGAACACTCCTCAAAGGCATCCTCTGAAGAAACAGTTCTAGGTAGACAACTTCTGAATCACATCACCCTGCCACTCTCTCCCTTACCAAAGGCAAAATTGATTCAGTCAGGGGCATTTAGCTGAACTGTCGTGTGGTAAGCACTTAAGCTCACCTGCAGACTGAGGTGGCCTGGCATGAAAAGGTTTGCTTTGCCCATGCAGAAACATGTGGAGAGCAGAGCCACCCCATTAGGACTCTCACTTGGGCAATACAGAGAAAGCCAGGCAGTTAATACCAGGAAAATAAGCTGACAATGGGACTAGTCAGGGTGATGTTTCATGAATTTCTGCTGCTGAGTTGAGGGAGACTCATGACAAAAATTATCAGTTTCCAGGACTACCTTGGGATGTCAAAGGACCTTCCATATCAGCCTCCATGAGGCACAGTTACACAGCTGTCCCTGTAATTCCTGTGAGATTTCTAGCTCCCTTACTGCAATATGTAACATAGTCTCCCTTCTTCCACCCAAACTTATTCTTTAAAAATCTAGATCAGGTCCTGCCATTACTCTACTTAAAACCCTCTAATAGCTCCCCAGCTGAGAGTGAAAATCAAAGTCCTTCCAATGGTTACCAAGACTTTACATTCTCTGCCTCCAGCCACATTTGCCTCTTTGACATTCCTGGAATAGCATTAGCTCTTGCTGTTTCCCGTTCCTAACAATATTCCTCCTCCGGTGACAACATAGCTCATGTTTTCAACCTTCCTTTAGATCTCTGCTCAAATATCACTAAAGTCATGAAAGCCTGTACTGACCACCTGATATGAAATAGCAACATCTCCCTCCCAGCACAGATCACAATATGACATTATATGTATATATGTATATGTGTGTATAGATATATAGATATTTTTTTTAATTATCTGACTTTTACTAGAATGTAAGCTCCACATGGACAAGCCCCATATGGAAAAGAAGAATTTCTTTTCGTTATCCTTTATGGGATATCCCTCTGCTCTGTAAAAACAAACCACATAATATTAAGTGCTATTCATTGAACTGCTCTAACTTTAGGTATTAACAGAATAAATTAACTCTTAATAGTAAAACAATGTTTTTTTTAATATATTATGTAGTGGTAAATTGAAATAAATATCATATGGATGGCATTTAAATTACTAGAGGTATCGTCCCTAAAGAACAGGACGAAGGAGTCCCAAATTCCACTACACAGAGCCACATGGTCATCAGAAAAAGAGACTTTTCAATGCAATGATATTTATTCTTAAGATACTATACTTCAAAAAAATAAATGCATTTCTTAATAGAACATGTAGATTTTCAGATGATTTTTTTAATCGTTGAAAATACAGACTCAAGAGGTATTATAGTATCATTAAAAATAATCTGCATTATATGGCTAAGTTCTCTACAACTATATAATAAAGTTTTGTTTCTTAAACTGGTAGATGAATACAAAGGTGTTTTCATATTTGTCTTCATACTTTTTGCTGAAAGATTTCATAATGTTTTTTTGTTGTTGTTGAAGTCAGGTAAATTTTAATAAAAGAAATAATGTCAAAATATTTATTATGTAACAAGAATGAAAAGAGGATATTTTGAAAGATGTTCCTTAAGAAGTGGTTAACGGCCCAGGCTCTGGAGACACACTGCCTGAGCTGGAATCTTAGCTCTGACACTTATTAGTCATTAATATTAAAATGGAGCAAATTACTTAAACTTTCCATACTTCAATTTCCTCATCTATAAAATGGGAACAATACTAGTAATAAAGATATCTTGGTTGTATGTGTAAATTTCAAGTTCTTAAAACATTCCCTGGGGACAGTAAATGCTGTATGTGTTTCCTATTACTTTTTAATGGTTTTAAAGATGTTCGTAGTGAGGCATTTGGAGACAGAGTTTGAATTTCAAGAAAAAGGTCTGAGTTAGAAGTACAAATCTAGGCATCACCGGGATACACACTCACATAGACACAGTCTTAGAGCAGTGCCTAGCAGATAAGTACTATGTACATGTGAAAATGTTAACTATTATTATTTAAATATTATTAAGCTTATTTTAATAACAATTTAAGAAGTCAATTGAATTTAAGCTTATTAAAATGACAATATTTAAATGCATATAGCAGGTGTTTCAGCAAAGGTTTAATGAATTAAAATAATTTAGTGGTTACCTTTTTGATTCATCATTATAAAAAGTGGAAACTGGAAAAAATATGACAATTTACATTTCTAAGATTATATTCAAAATCTAAATCTAAATTTAGTAGATAAAAGTAATAAAACAATTGCTAGCAGTTATGACAACAGGAATACTAGTTTTGTCTTGAAAACATTTTCAAATTTATTCATTTAGTTAATTTAGAATCTGCTTCAATATAAATGCATACATTTCATATGCGTATGAGCCATATAAAAACATCCCCAAGTGGACTATAATTATCAATTATGTTCTTCAGGTTCCTCAGGCTTAAATGTTCCTGCCCAAAATAGTTGATAGTATTTTCCCAGGATTTGTATCTTATCCTCAAAAGTTTGGCTCATATACAGGGCAGGACTGGAGAGAACAGGGAGCACTGGCTGTCATTCACCATCTAAAGAAAACTGAAAGAGAAACAGGCACACTAGGTGGATGGTTTAAAATGAATTTTAAAATTCTTCGATCCCTACCATGCAGCAAATATGCAGTAGAAGATAATCTAGCAATTATTTTCTGCTTAAAAATGTTAATTTTTAACATTAACATTAGTAGCCAGCCCTACTCTTTTTCCATTGCAATCCCTTATGGGCAGAAGAATCTCACTAAAGCACAATTTCATTAAGAATAAGGAGCAGAGGGGCTCTGGGATAATTAACTAAGATAAAAAGAACCCCAAGGGACATAGAGCAAGCACAGTTCCCTTCAGAGGATGGGGGAGGGAGAGGGGATGGTCCTGGGCCTAATATTCAGGTGTATATATCACAATATTAGTTACCAGACATAAAGGCAGACAAAAATGGCTTTTCTTGGTTGCTGTTTTCTCAGTTCTGGAGGACTATTTCTAGAGCAGGGAGAAAAGTGGCTATCCAGCCAATGGCCAGTTGAAAAACTGGATCATTTATTAGAACAGTGAGTATAAACTCACAAAAATATCAAATTTTATTCTCAGGGTTCCTGCATTTGTATGAGTGGTATCATAAAAGAATATTACATCTCCTTGACTATTTCTTTCTGCACTCAGATTCTGAGGAAGAAATATGTCCCTCATTGCCTCTCCGCCTGCATGATTTTCCCCAGGGAAAAAAACCTTTTTCAATAAAGATTATCAAACAGGTTTATAGTATGTTAACCATTTATGGTTTTCAGAGTGCTGTTTATGATTTCTTTGCTTTTGAGGGGAAGAAAAGTTAAGTTTATGCCTCAAAATGGTTAAGTAAAAATTGGTGATAAGTTTTTGGTAAGGGCTGAAGATAAGAGGCCATATTCTGATAGTTTTCCTGACAGTATGCGTTACTGGCAATGGTGTATCTAAGAGATTTTTCTCTGTTTTTGCACCTTCTTTGTGTGAGCCAATTAAGATAGGTGATGCTCTATTCTTCTACCTGTCTGAATAACTATATATTTTTCCTCTAATAAAAAGTAGTAACTTGACAGATACCACCTTTATTACATATAACTAAGTGTTTACATTATTCAATTTTTTTAAAGTCTCATATAATTAATATGATTTCTAATGAAATGTATAATTACAACTAGGATATAACATGTTATTGGTTTTATACAGAAAAGAGAAAAATAATTCTTGATAATTAAAATGATTATTACTCAAAAACAAAACAGAAGGCTTTTTCAAGTGTATTTAGGGGAAAAAAATCACACGAAAATTAAGAGCTTTGCAAAAAGCCTTGCTATACATAAAAAAGCACTTAGGACTACAGATAATACTTCAGAACATCGAATGTACAGAAAGTCTGGCATCACCATGCAACTATAAGAGATTGTAATTTAACCCACATATCGCCAACCTCTTATTTGAAATATTCATTAAACAATCACATTTTAAGAAAAAAAAAATCAAAGATGACCATTATTTAAACATACTACAATCTGATTTTTTTTAAAAACATAAGCCTACGGTAGTAAGAGCAAAATGTTCCATAAACAGTAGAACTGAACATTTGCACTCACATATTGCTATCTTTAGTGCATCTGATCAATTACTATATTTAGCAAGAGATAACAATGATTATAATAAACTAAATCTAAATCTAGAAAATAAGCTATGGCCATGCCACCCTGAACAAGCCGAATCCTATCTGATCTCGGAAGTTAAGCAGGGTTGGGGCTGGTTAGTACTTGGATGGGAGACCACCTAGGAAGACCAGGTGCTGTAAGCACAAAAAAAATGGAAAAAAAGGAATTGCAAACTGACAAGGTCCTTGCAATCTGTGAAGTCAACCAAGGGTTGTCTCGCCTAAAGATAGATAGATAGATAGATAGATAGATAGATAGATAGATAGATAGAATCTGAAAATAAGCCTAGTGTAAAAATAGAAAAAAAAAATTTGTCCCTTCACTGGCTCCATGACTCCATCTGTGTTCTCCTTACAAACAGATAGTTCGGAAAGAATAAGCTCCCATGCACTAAATAATAATTTTCGACTTTTTCTGTACCTTTCCTCTCCCAAATTCATCCGATCAGAAGAGTTTTCATTTGCTTGCTGGTAAATCCTACAAAAAATCCAATCAATTTATTCATGGTGATCACCTTCTGAGCTTCAAATAGGTAGTAAAACAGAAAAGTTCAAAGCAGTTGGAAAAGCAGTGAGGTTCCAAAGGATGTCAGTTGGATCTTTTGTTGAGAAAAACCTACTTTCTAAGTCAACAGTTCAGACACACTTCACAACTGGAGGCTAGGGTCTTTGGAAAATGAAAAATCTTCTCGCTGCTTCTATCAGCAGGTTGAAAATGCTCCATATCCACAGTGGGGGTAGATGTGGCCCTCAACCATTAGAAAATCAATGGCTTCCTTGATGGCCTTGGCACTCAGCCTGCAAAGCTTGGTCTGGAGCTGGCAGATGCTCTTGCCTTCATGGTGAGGACACTCATGAATCAAACGCAGCACCTCCTTCCAGTTGAAGTTAAGGTGGGACTCGCTATCCTCTGGAGCCTTATCCACTTTAGATGGAGCAACAGGTGCACTTTCACCAGAGGCCTCTTGGAGGGCTTTATCCCGTATCATGTGCGCATTGACTATTTCCAAAATATGTGAGGTGAACTCGTTTATGTGTTCCAGAATGCGAATCTTCAATACCTCAAGGCTCCTCACCTCTGTAGAACCTCTGAGGATACCGAACCCTTTGGCATACACTCCCACTGGATAAGAAGTCAGCCCCTGCTTTGTTTAATCTCTACTGAGGAAGTGGCAGGCATCGATAGGCTTGGTGGTCATATCATCAATCTTGTAAACAATGTAGTATGCGGCTCTCTCCACCTTCCTGATGATCCCCACAATTGAGACCTGGGAAACCTCTATTCCTCTAACCTTGAAAACACTGTCAACCACAGTGGCTATGAGCAGCTGGTTTAAAGAAAAAGGTATAATGTCATGGATTCGAGACGTGGATCTTGGAGTCCTCAGAGCGGAAGCTGCACCACCCGGAGAGGGCTGGTCATTGCTCCCACTGTCTCCACTCGTGGCAGAGGTGCTACCATGGCTCTCAAACCCATTTTTACTCATCTTAACATCAGTTCACGTGGATGAAGCAGTAGGATTTGGCGCTAGTCAGTGAGTAACTCAGGCGAGCACTGACCTCTTTGAGGGCTACCAAACAATGCATGGCCTGTGACGACGACACCAGCAGCTTTACGGCACTTGTGGAATCAATCAGCTACCAGACTGCAGCTGCCTTCAGTCAATCTGATACATGCTAGCTACATTTTCAAAGTCCCATGTGTAATTTCATGCCTCTCCGCCATCTTATAGAAATGCATTTTTTCTAGGTTCACCACTCACCTCCATTATGCCTAAGTGTCACAACTTTTTCTATAGTCCTTTTTAAAAAGATCAATTTATTCACTCGTTCAATAAACTAACTATTCAAGAGAAATTTCAGAACACATAAGTGAACTACGGTAGAATGCTATAGATAGGGGGAGGCCAGGTGAGATGGGGGGGTGGGAGGGCAGAGGGGACAAGTGGAGAAGCAGCACCGTGGTTACTGCTCTGAAGAAACTCACTTCCTTGTTCAAATCATTAAAACCAGAAGCATACTCCTGCTATAAGCACTTATTAAATATAACTTTATTCATTTGTTCAATCAACATTTCAACAGAAATTTTGGAGCACGTACCTGCACTATGGCAGAGTGCTGTGGGAGTGGGGAGAGCCAGAGGCAAGGGGGTAAGGTGGTGAGGGTGACAGGGTAGGGGGTACATTGAGGGGGTTAGGAGGTTAGGGACAGGGGGAACCACCACCATGGTTACTGTTCTCAAAGAACTCACATCTTTGTTCAAATCATTAAAACCAGAAGCATTCTGGAAGAAACAGCAAGATGGTCACCTTTGAATGCTTATCATATTGAAAGGTAAGTTACATCTTACCACTGCCTTTTTATTTTTTTTATTGTAGAATTATAGTTTTCCAGTTATTCTGCCAACTGCACTATAGGTAAAAATAAATAATAGTTGACCATTGAATGTGGGTCCATTTATACTGCGTAGTTCAGACCTGCACTGTTCAGGGGAATTGGTAGCTGGGAATCAATGCTACCGATTTTCGACTTGGCTGGCAGTCATCACCCCTAATCCCTGTGTTGTTCAAAAGTCAACTGTAATACGATATATTTCAATTTGTACATAAATCTAAATGGAATGTCAGAGCTCCAAATTATTTTAAAGGCTCTGTGGATTGGTCAGAGAAGTACAAGATGTGGCCCCATTACATATTAGGAAAAACAGAAATGAAATTAAAATATGGTTTCTATATACTCTTACCATCAATTTCTGAATTTAAGACCTACCGATTGTGTAAACAGATCCCCAGATACTTTCATATTATACTGAAAATTTATTTTATTTATAAAAACATTTTGGGTGTAATTAATTTCAAGGCTTTTTTATTGTTAATACAGGAACGTCAGTTATTGGAATACATCATTGGTAAGGAACGTCTTAAAAATCCTTTGTAGCTTGGTAATAGCCTAAATGTATAGAGTTTTGAAGACTTTATTAATACTTCCTCTCTTGTATTTGTTGGTTAAAATAATTTCATTTTGTTATTCCAAATTATAGAAATGTATGAGTAATATCAATAAAACTTGTAGAAGAATTAAAATTATATTTACTTCTCAGGTTAAAAAGAAATACTATCATAGAGCCAATATACTGAATTTGTTTTACAAATAAATATATAATCATTATATGAGTACACAGATTTCTATGTAAATATGCTAATTAATGTCTGGATCCATGTTTATATAATCAAAGAGGAATTGACATCCAAGTAATATTTGTGTTTTTAAAACTGCACATTATTAGAGATCAGATTAACTATATTTCTTAAATGTTTACAACCTCATAATCAGACTGTTTTATTAGCTAAGCCTTCTCATCATAAAATCCTGAGGTTCAAATGATGTGACTGATTATATTCCCAACAATTATATACATTACAGGTTGTACGAATTATACCAAAACCATAAGAGTCACCTACCTGACAGGATTGCTGGTTAAAGAAACCCTCAGGGATTCTAGGCAATTAAGAAGTTTCTCATCTGAAATACCAGATCGTAATTCATGAACATATTCTTGGGAAGACAGGGTGCATTCATGTTTGCTGTTTTTCAGCCCTCCCTATATTAAAAGAAAAAAAAAAGATATCATTTAAGACAACAGGTTTAAAAAAAATAACTTTTAAGATAAAATAATACATAAACTGTGCAAATATTTTAGTATTTAAAAATGTGTGCAGAGTGCCAGGCACTTAAAATTTGTGGTCATAGAATTGATGTGGTAAAATCACGTTGTATATATCTCAACACTCCCCTCAGCCTCATTTAAAAGAAAATTACACTGCTGGTGCTCATGATCTGAATAGAATATGGACTTGAGTTGCAAAAAGTATCACTGACAGGAATGCTTAAATTTACAAACCAAGCATTAGGATTAACATTTGCTGGTCCTCCTTAACCCACAGGATAAACATTTATAAATCATCTTACTAATTTTCCTAGCTATTTATGCTGTACTCCCCAAAATACAGTGCACAAAATTTACTGTAAAACATTACCCAAATCTACTGAAATATATCAGAGTTTCATCCTATCAAAAAACAAGTAAAAACAGTTATTAAAATGTAAAACCATATAGTCTCCAAATAGCATGTTAGTTTAAACAATTAGTCTACAAGATTCACCAATTATCAACTATTATTTTCTAACTCTGTTACTCTAGTGTTGTAGGTTAATCTTTAAAAAAGTCACTAAAAGCATTTATCCGATAGTGAGTAGTTTTTAGTTTAATTTCCAATATATGTGGGGTTATTTCCAGAACTCATCTCATCACAGCTCTTTAGCTTCATCACCTTGCTATAACTATGTAAGTAGTGTGGGGTAAAGGCTGGGAGGAAAACATCAATACATTCATTGTACTAATAACTCGAAGTTTCACATTCTAGACTCACATCATCATAACTGCCCCTTTCCTATATTACGACATATTCCACTAAATCGAAACTGTAGCTTGAGTCCCATTTTCTAAATTCAAACAAGTTACACTCGGTTTCTGCTAAGTAACTTAGCTAAAATAAGGAAGGCATTTTTTTTTTCCATTTGGTAGAAGTCATCATTAGAGGATACAGAATTATAAAAATAAACAAACAAACAATGTGTTAATAATGAGAAATGGATTCCCTAGGGCTTCATACTATTTGGCTTTTGATTGAGAATGCCTTCTCAATATAGAAATTGTCAATCATTCATAATGTCTGAATTTTTAAAAATTCCATTAAATAGTAAACGTTAAAGTCTGACAAAGTCTTATGTGTGAGAACTATTCCCTTATAGCTCTGTGGCACTATCACTCCTACAGCACGTCAGACATTAGGGAAGAGGTCATTATTTGTGTCTGTCTCTCTTCTAGAATGGAAGTCCACATATGCCAAGTACCTAACACAGTGAATGGACTTGGTGACCCTCAACAAAAAAGTGTGCTGTTAGTGAATCTGTCCATAACAATTACAGAACAAGGAATACAATTTCATACTTTTAGTTCTCAAATTTTATGTATTGGCTACTGACCTGATTTTTCTTGCTTTGTTAGGATATACAGTAGATGTTCAAGAAGTCTACTGGATATATCACCACATATATGGCACAGTAAGTAAAACCATCACTGTGAAATCATTTTCATATTTCTATAACTTTTTAATCCATCTCTTAAGGCTACAAACTCACAAAGAATAAGAGCAAGTAAACATTTATAGCATAAAATTGGGCAAGTTTATTGTCACATACCACTTTCATATGATCCTCAAACATTTTTTAATGGATAATAAGCCCCTACTGAGCCTCCCCTGGAGGCTTGTATATGAAGCTTATTCTTGTAGAATGACCTTTGTATTTGCTGTTTTATCTTCCTAGAAAACTCTGGCCCCTGACCTCGTCATTGATGGCTCTCATCATTTAAGTTTCAACCCAACAGTCTTCTCCCCACCACACCAAGTATCATCACATTACCATTTTAATCCTCACTTACAGTATTAGCTTTATATAAGTTTAGCGCTTTGTTTACTGTGTCTTCCTCATTAAAACATAACCTCTGAGACAGAAATCTCGCCTGCCCTGTTCACCACCATATCTCCAGATCTTAATACTATTCTTAACACACAGTTAAGTACTCAACACATATTTCTTGAATGGCTGGATGATAAACAAATGGGTGAATGACTACTGAGTTTCGACATGCTGAAGCTTCAAAATTCCTTTCACTTCTAAGTATTACAGTTCTGAGACGTTCCATTGCAATACATTCCGAAATGCTAGTATAGAACAGGTAAATTGAGACAGTGTATGATAGCATGCTGGGGACAGCTCAAACTGCCACTGGGTTTGAATCATGGCCCCCTCACTTACCTTCCAGGTAATCTTGGAGCAGGCTATTGAACTAATCTCTATGAACCTATTTGTTCATCTATGATAAAGGGGTAATAAACACCCACCCCACGTGTTTATTATCAGGATTAAGTAAAACAATGCATATAAAGTGCTTACAACAGCCATTTTCGTATGTGTTGTCTCACAGAGTAAGCTTCTCAAAAAATGTTAGTTCTCTTCTTCCGTGTGGTCACAGCTAAAACACTCTTTACGAACATTTGGGCCAGCCCACCACCTTGGGACTCACCCCTCCCCCAAATCTTAGAAACAAGTTTAAATTATTTAATCTAGGATACTCTGTGGTTATAATGAGTGGAAATAAACAAGCTAATGGAGCAGGACAGAAAATATATAGCCTTATATAAAAAATGCCTTTTATCAAGTTTAGAAGGACTTTGGGGTTTTAACAATTCATATTTGAAAATTGTGAAAACATGATAGCATGTAAAGGCTAGACTGGCCCTTAAAGATCAGCTCTTTTAATATTCTCATTACAGAAATAGAAAATCAGGGTGATTGCCCAAGTTCACATCATTAGTGAGGTTGTGAGAATAAAACACTAATGTTCTAGTCCTCGGGTTACTTACTTCTTTTTCCCCCCACTATATGTCACTTTTTCCCAATATTGAATAAAAAATTAAAACAACAAGTGTTTAGTTCCAAAGTCTCTATAACAAAATGTCAAAGTAGCTTCAGCGTAATCAATATGGTACAAAATAATATTTTAAAAATCACCAAAAAACAAAACAGTGCAATAGATCAAACTAATTCTCACTGTATATAATAAGGTTGTAATACAAGAATGGCTTATTTTTAACATCCTGTTCTAATACTGAACAAAGGAAACAACTAGATAATGGATGGATAATAATCGACATTTTAATTAGCTGCTCTGTATGAGATTAATGAAAATTACCACTGTGCCCATTTGATCTTTAAAAAATAATGCAGATGAAGTTAGCAATTAGCATACATCATGATACTCCAAAGCTGGGTGAACAAAAAGCTTTCCTAATTTGAAGCCATTCCTTAGTTTGAAAATCACTAGGATGGAAACACTTGTCAGTGTGACTGTGCTTGTATTATTCTAAGACACTACACAAAGAACCAAAACATACTTTGGGTCAGTTTAATAATCATATCTCCTACCCTGGTATAAAATGTTAATATCAAAACCAGACGAGCAGTATTCTTAAAGGAGTATTTTAAGTTTTTGAAGAAGAGATACCACTTCACTTCTCATTTTATGTCTGAGCATGCTCTGTCATTATTTAATGTAAATAAAGATTTACTTATAACTTGAAGAAAGGCTTCATAGTTCTAAGCTGTAAAGGTATCTGGCAGCAGACATGAGGCAGAACATATTGATTGTACACAGGTCTTTTAAACTACAGCATGCAGACAAATAGCAATTACTATCAGTGGTGTCATCTTCAAATAGGAAAGACAATATAATTGTTGTGAAACAATCACATTGTTACTATTATTGATCATGATCTGAAACCGTAATATAATCAGGTTTCTTTGGCTATTTTAATCAAGTGAATTTCTTATCTATCATTGCAGTTCTCTGAAAAAGCAATGTCGGAGATTAACAAATTTGGAATTATATCCACAAAAGTTCATGGTATTGTTGAGAGGCTCCTTAAACTTTAAAAGCATAGGAAATCAAAAAGCCATTTTCCTTATCATCAGTTCCTTGAGTTCCAGTAGGAAAAGGATACACAAAAAAAGTGCCTGATCCAAGTCAACCTATTTATTCTAATAGCAATACATTTGGTGGGCTATGCGATTCTGAATGTTAAACTTTAGAGGGTTCCTCTCAAGTTAGAAAAAAAATCTCATAAAGGAAGATTATTAAAGTAATTTATTTATCCAAAAATACAAAATGTATATTAAAATAAATGCATTACAAGATTTCAAATAATTACATATGCAATTTGCAGTGAAAATTCTTTAACTTCCATGAAAAAATGTACCATAAAAGATACTATTTATTATCTGTCACAGTCTGTAAGATAAAAACCTACACAGAAAATTATCACCCTGAGATAACTCCATATAGTGTCATTTCCCATTGTAGGACACATTTTTAACACCTTTTCAGAGGCTGAAAGTAATATGTAAAATAAGAGAACATATCTTAAATTCTAGAACAGAAAAAAAAAGCTTTTTTACAGCCACGTAGATGCATCATAATTCTTCAGATTATACATACCATTTGTTCCAAAAGGATTTGACTAAGTTTATTCAAATATGATTAGCTAAAAAGTTTAAAGAAGGGTATAAGATTTTCCGTGAGAAATCATGTATAGCATACTTACTGAAGCTTCTATATATTAAATATCAGATTAAGCATTTCACTCTCAAATTATAGACTCTAAAACCATCACAGAACAAATACTTAAACTATTCTTTGAGCACATGTTATGCTAGCAATGTCAAGTGCACAAAGAAACTCTAAACATGCATTTAAATTCTGTGGCCCTATTATTTCTTGTTGTGAAACACATTTAATTGATGAAGTATGGAGGAAAATACTTCATAATAACATCAAATAATTACTCAATTAAACACATAATAACTTTTAATTTTAACAATAACTGAGACAAAAGGGTAGTGATGTTGATCCCAAAACACTAAACTTCACTTCTTGTAAAACATTCTTATAAAACAATCTCATTTGATCTTAGATGCTCTCAGACACATCAATAACAAAAAGCTAAACCATTATTAAATGATTTGCTAAGAAAGCTAATTAAAATATTTAATGATATTCAAAATTAGTCAATCTGTATAATAAGCAATCAGTCCAATGTGTTTCTCTTTCATATCAAACATAATAAATGTGTGGTCTATCCATACTTGCCTTTTAAAACTAGTACTTAGCAATTATGGTGGACGGTGTGCATATAGGTGAATAAAACCACGTAAATCTTGAAAACTACAAAGTGTGACTACTAGCATTTTTTACAAGTCCTTATCATCACCCTCAGTACTTGATAAAAGAAAGCTTAAGCATTATGTTTATATTTGATTTGACAAATGCCCTTGAGATATATTAGATAATGAAATGTAAACAGATAGAAAGTAACCCAGGGGTTCTTAACCCTGGGTTCCAATTCAGGGAGTATATAGACTTGGAAAGGGAAAAATAACATCTTTGTTTTCAGTAACCACTAACTTGAATTCAGCATCTATTTCAATTATGAATGTAGACAACAGGTCACAGTATAAGCAGCACCTTCAACTTGGTTGCTGTGACACACAGAAGTCACAGATATTTTCCCATCACACCACATATACCACGTTTGTGTTAGTTTTTCAAAATGTCACTTCTGCTCACCATTTCTTCAAAATTACCCTAGCGATATATATAGAGGCTGACACTTTGTCTTGTTACTTAACAAATATTGTAAAGAAGCATATTACTATGTCTCGATTTTTAATTAAATTTTCTATTTTGAGATCATTGTAAATACACATGTAGTTGTAAGAAAAATGCAGAGAAATCCTTTGTTTCTCTCAATGGTAACATCATGCAAAACTATATTACAATATCATAACTGAGATACTGACAGTGAGAAATCCCACCTGTTTTATTCAGAGTTCCTTAGATTTACTTGCACTTGTTTGTCTATGTGTGTGTGTGGGGGGGGGGTGTATTTAGTTCTCTGCAGTTTGATCACATGTAGATTCATGTAACCAACCACCAAAATCAAGCTACAGAGTAGTTCCATTGCTGCAAAGATCTCTCATGTTGCCCTGTCATAACTACACTCAAATCCCTCTCACAACCCTCCATCCCTGGCAACCATTAATCTATTCTATATTTCTATAAATTTTGTCTTTTCAAGAATGTCATATGCTGGAAATCATGCAGTAGTAACCTTTTGGCATGGCTTTTTTTTTTAATCAGCATGATGGCCTAGAGACTTATACATGTTATTGCACAAATCACTAGTTTGTTCCCGTTTATTGCTGAGTGGCATGCCATGATATGGATATACTACAATTTTTTAACCATTCACCCATTGAGGACATTTAGGTTTTTTCCCCATTTTGTACTTTATGAATAAAACTATTACAAACACTGTGCAAATGTTTTTGTGTGAACATAAGTTTCTATTTCTCTGGAATGTGTCATAATTTTTAAAAATAATTTAATAAGTAGATTTTAATATAATTGGCATTATTTTTAAACCTATGTATTTTATGTTTTACATTTAAAAACACAATTCTGAAAAAGTGCCCATTGGTTCACTGCCAAACAGTCCCATGGCACAAAACAAGTTAAGGACCCTTACTAGCCTGTTTCTGCTATTTTATAATCACACTACATTTATTCTATTCACCACCCTAGGAAGGGAGAGACAACACGCTACTATTTTAAATAGGTTTAATCTCATCTATGCAAATAACTACTTAAGAAAATGAGCAGAATTTGATCAAAGATAATGGCCAATAAGATAACCAAAATATCTGGCATACCCAATTTATTCACTGTACCATTGAAACATAAGAACAATAGTGAAAACTTTTCAGGATTTGTTATGTTGGGCAAAGGCAATAAAAACATTTCAATGTAATGTTTTCCTTTCCTGCTTTACCATTTCTAAGATCCAATTCTAAGAGTAACTTTAGACCCTGTAACAAAGCCAGTTTAATAATATTTTTGTAGATCTAAACATTTCCTACAGCCTAGATAGAAATTACATTTTAAGCAGGTAATGAAGCTATGAATTGTAAATGAAATAAAGCAAAATTCCTTCCACAAAACAAAACCAAAAAAAATTACCCCATATTTTCAAACCCCTAGCTTTCTAAACATTTTAATAAGTGCTATCAGCCAAAATGAACACACCGAATTTTATTCAATTCCTTGTCTACCTACCTCAATAGTTTATCAACAGTAAAATATCTAAAGGATAGGAAAACAAGGAAAAAGTAAAAGATCCGTGATTGACATGTAAATAAATGGAAGAGTGTCTAGCACTGAATGAGAGTCATAGATTTAGATATTAAAAATGCCTTACATTTCTATCACACAAATACCTTTCACAACTGTTCCTATACACCCCTTTATCGGAATCTAACCAACAGGGGAAGATATTACTAAAACTATTTTTCTCTTTTGAAGTTGTGAAAATTGAACAATGGAGAAGTCATGACTTATCTGAGACTATAACTAGCAAATGATTTTTAGAAAGAGGCAGGAACTTAAAATAGTTCCTTTCTGAAGACAGTACAAAACTATCTTCAAGGAGACACAATTTGTTCCCAATGTAGGATTAGAACAAAAAGAGGAAAAGTGGACAAAAAATTTCAGAAATATTCCTTAACTGTCAATAGCTGTGTGAGTTTAGTCAAGTTTTCACTTGACCTACTAGACCTCAGGTTACTTATCTGCAAAATGGGAATAATAAAGTATCCTCAGGGTTGTAAGGATGAAATAAGAATCCAGGGAAAATAAAGTGCCTGGTATATAATATAAACACTCAATGTCTGCTGCCATTATATATTATTTCATCATTAAAATAATGAATACTTTCTTTAAAAATTTTCTAGTGAAAGAAATGATGGTGTTATGAAATTATTAGTTTCTGGTCAAGCTATTCAGGTGGTGCTAAGGTGGGCTGCTTATCTTTCTGAGTTCAGTAAAAAACTTCTATCTAAGGTAGATTAGGGTATTATTTTTAATGGCATTCTGAAGGTCTAGAGAGTTCCTTAAGGTATTTTCAGGGCTCCTTTGGAGGCTGAGGAAGGAATGGGCAAAAAAGATGGCTCATCGAAGGGGTCTCCAGATCCTCTCCTCCCCCAGTAAGGAACACATTTACATGTCTATCTGTTTTATATATTCCTATTCTACATATGGTTTCTTATGGAAAAGATGCTTTAATGTTGAATAAAGTTTTAAGCCCACTGAGCTAGATGATCTCAAAGGTCCTGCCCTTTTGAACCTATGATTCAGAATATGCCACTATTCATATAGTAAAGCAGAAGCTTTTCTTTTTTCAAGTATAAAAATTTAATTGCCATATTTTCTGCATACACATAGATTAGTCAGGTTTCCACCTTTTTTCACGAAATACCACAAAGAGACAGGCGTCTATCTCTTATTGTGCATATGGTGTCCCTTTCCTATTAGAAAATTTCCCCTCAACATTTATTGAGTTCCCATGAGGTTCTAGGAACTGGGAGTACAGAGATAAGTCAGGACATGCCCTTGTCATCAAAGAGCTTACTCTTTGGGGTGGAAATGAGGGACAGTAAGCAGACTGTCATTAACAATGTGGTAAATGCCATAACAGAAGTATATAAGGGGAAGTATGGGAATTTAAAGGATAGACGGTCTGATTCTATTTGGGGAAAGGTCAAAGCAAGGTGTAAAAGGTAAGGACACAGTCATCAAAGCAGACAAGGTTCTTTTTGGCAGAAAGTACAATAAACATTGAGGCATCACCTTGGGTGACTTACTAGTAGATCAATAAACCTGGAGGTGAGGGCTAATGTTGCTCAAACTAGGATACTCAAATACATTCTTAATGGCCTCTGATGTGCATAAAGTAATTTTAAAATTCTGAAGTTTCATTTCTTAAGGTAATATTTACCACCTATAAGTAGATTTTTTTCTGTCACCACCTATTTGACCCCTTTTGCCCCATCTACCTCTACCCTTCCCCTCCCCCCTACCCTCTGGTAACCACTAGTCTATAGTCCATGTCCATGAGTCTCTGTTTGTCCTGTTTGTTGCTTTTAGGATTATATCCCACATATAAGTGATATTATGTGATTTTCGACTTTTTCTGTCTGGCTTATTTTGCTTAGCATGATTATCTCGAGGTTCATTCATGTTGTCACAAATGGCAGTATATCATCTCTTCTTATGGCTGAGTAATATTCCATTGTATATATGTACCGCTGCTTCTTTAGCCAATCATCTATTGCAGGACACTCTGGTTGCTTCCATGTCCTAGCCACTATGAATAATACTGCTATGAACATCAATGTGCAAATATCTTTTTGGATATGAGTTTTCAAGTCTTTGGGGTAAATACCCAGTAGAGGGATTGCTGGATCAGATGGTAAATTCAAGTCTTAGTTTTTGAGGAACACGCAATGCAATATATATATATATATATATATATATATATATATATATATATGCTTGACTGTTGAGCTATATACCTGAAAGTTACTGGATTTCATTAATCAATGTCACCATTAAAAAATAAATTAATTTAAAAAAAAGAATGTGATAAAGCTATGCATGATCTGAATCACTGAGATAACCACGATGTAACCATATCCTGCCATCTAATCTCAGTAAATCTCAGTAACCACCTTTGCACTTAGAATCAAACTGTTACTGAGAAGTATGACTTTCATTATCTCGGGCTAATAAGAACAGAGATGACCTTGGTATGAAAGCAATGCATTTTTACCAAATAAAGACCAACTGGTTAACATTACAGCTTGCTATACTAATCAAAATTTAATTCCAGATGGAATAGAGAAAATTGGTGGTACAATTTGGTCATCCTATAGCATTCTAGGCACAGAACTCAAAAATGCCTGTACTGTAGTATCTTCATCACATTGTGAATAGCATTTAGGTTCAGGAAAACAGAATTTATTCCTTAAAATAATGTTAATTGAAATTTTATTGGTTTTGTATTTTTTTCTTTTATATTTATTTTAAAAGTTATATAAGAGCTATTGACATGGTTTCTATCTTATTTTACATTGTCACATATTTAAACAGTATACACATCAGAGGCTTTGAGAAGGATCTTCCTTTAAAAGGGGTCTATATTTTGCTCAAATTTGAGAAACTGCCATAGGCATGAAGAAGGTACTGGAAGGATTTAGGCTGCTGAGTAACAAATATATCTGTATTGTAAATGATGCCTTGGGCAGGGAGGTGTGTAGAAAAATAGCTGAGAGAGAGAATGAAAGCAGCATATTGTTTAGTCTTTTAAAATCATCAGAGCAGAACATGATGTGCCAGTCATTAACACTTCAGTTAGAAAGAGAAGACTGAATGACGGAGTTGCTTAGCACATAAACTTATTTCACCTAGTAAGTGAATGGGGATGATGAGCAAGGTAAGATGGAGTAACTAAAATGTTTCCCAGGTTTAGGCAACCTCTCTGAGCTAAGTGATAATGTTATCTGCGTTTTTACAGATCAGAAAACTGAAGCTTAGAAAACATGGACAGGGTCCCATTACTAGTCAATGGTAGAGCCTGAATTTGATCCCTGGTCTATCTGACTCTGAGGCATGTATAGTTAACCATTGAGCAATACTTCTTCCATATTAGTATTGATAAAGTTGCATTCACAATTTCCACAGAGCAGGAGGTGAGTGGCAGGCAAGCAAGAAAGTTTCATCTGTATTTCAGCCACTCTCCAGCACTAGCATCACCACCTCAGCTCCACCTCAGATCGCCAGGCATTAGATTTTCATAGGAGCACTGGTCCCTGGTGCCAAAATGTTTGTAGACCAATGCTTTATGTGATCTGACCTCTAAAAAAAAATATTGCAACATTAAAAGTGATAATTTATTTATAATAAAATCAGCTAGTCCATAAATGTTCAGTTTAATTAAAGAAATTGACATCTTTGGGATCAAATAGTATTTTAGTAGGATAGTCTTCTGGCTAGTGTTTAAAAGAATAATGATTTTTAACAGATGATTGGATAAAGAAGTTACGGTTCATATATACAATGGAATATTACTCAGCCATTTAAAAAGGTGAAATACTACCATATGTAACACTATGGATGGACCTAGAGGTTATTATGCTATGTGAAATAAGTCAGACAAAAGAAATACCATATGATTTCACTAATATGCAGAATCTAAGGAACACAAAGAACAAACTAATCAAAAACAGACTCACAAATATAGAGGACAATCTGGTAATGGCCAGAGGAGAGGGGATTTGGGGGGGAGGGCTGAGAGAATGGGGTGAAAGGTTAAGGAAGTACAATTAGTCACTGATAGATGGTCATGGGGATGGGGAGCACAGCATAAGGAATACACTTAGCATTAATGTAATGACTAGGTGGAGAGCCAGAGGAGAGAAAGAACAATTAAGGGGATCATTTTACAAACTATATAAATGTCTAACCAATGTACTGTGTACTTAAAACTAATATTAAAACAAATTTAAAAATAAAGGAATGATTCGTTTGGATTAGTATATGTAACTCTAAAATTACATGGAATTTGTTTTTTGGTTTCATTTCAATAAACTGATTTTTACCTAACAAAGTCAAACATTTGTATTTTCTACAGCAGTGATGGATTTATAGGTTATTCAAACATTTTTGTTATAAATAATTCATCCATGTAGCATGAGAACCAATTCTAGTTCCCAAATATCACAAAATACTGCTTGCTCGAAGCCCTAGCCTAACTTGAAAGAACAACCTAAGAATACCGAGGAAGTATTTAAGCATGTATTCTTCATAGGGTTTTAAATAAAAGTTTAAACAATGTTCTGTCTCATAGGGATATATATCTACTGTTATGGTTATAGGTGATGCTAATAGAAGCAGAAGTATGATAATACCCAATATGATGGCATTACTTCCAGAGATTAGTCACTGTTTCTGCTGGTAGCATTTGTACCTCTGAAGACCTAAGTTGTGAATTTGAACATAAGAAACCATGCATTCCTGTTTCATCAATAGTTATTCTAAATATAACATAACTTCATGGTCACATTTGATGGTGTATTATTTTTAGTCTGTCATTTACATCTCAAAGAAAAAATTAATATAACACTTCAACACACACACACACACACACACACACACACACACACACACACACCTCGAAGGCTCCATTTCCTTCTTCTACCCAATATACAACGTCGGTGTTATATATTTTCAAATTAAGATAACCAGTAATATCTTTATAAACTTGCTCACAAAATGAATAAGCCTTTTGACTTATCGAATATGTTCAGTGTAGGTTTTCTAAAGCAAAGAATAAAAAGTACAACTTGGGATTTTTAAGTGCATCTTTACTCTACAAACACAACAGTTTATAGTACCCAAATCTGACATCGGTCAGAGAGAGGGCTCTGCCGCCATTTCTACCTTCCTTTAAACAAAACAAGACAAAACAAAATGACAACCAAAAAATCAGCCATCTGGAGCTCGGAAGGTTAATGTACTATTTTGACATTTCCAGCTAGTACAGTTAAGGTTGAAACACTTTCAAAAGAGGCTGCTATATGATGTGTGTCTTTGGGAAAAAAAATAAGGAATCTTGAAATAACAAAAAACCTGAAGACTCCTTAGGTTTCTTCAAAAGTTGTGATATGTGATTATGCAGATCTGCTTAGTCAAAGAATATAAGAGTTTTTAGGAGGAACAAGACATTATCCTAAGCCTTGAGTGGAATGTGAACATGCATTAAAATTCCTATCTGGCAAGAGATATTCATGTAATGTCAAAGATTGATCTCATCTCTAAAAGCGTGTTTAGTCACAAATTGCATTTACATGCTAAAACAACCGATACATTACAGTTGGTTTAGTTCTTTAATATAGAGAGAGGAAACTGACTTTGGAATCATGAAGATTTGATTTTTAATCCAGTATCTACTACTTAGGACTGTTTCACTGTACAAGTAACAATTTTTGTGAGTTTCTAACAGAATTGTTTTGAGGGTTTAAATCGATGTAAAGTGTCCAGCTCTATGCTTGACACATAGTTAAGTACACAATGTATATTTCCTGTCTTACCATCATCATCAACATCCAATTTCTTGAGCATATTATATGCCAATCACTGTACCATCTCATTTTATATTTACTATCCTAATCCTTATAAACAACCCTGGCAAAGCAATAATTATCCACAATTTACAAATAATAAAATGTGAAGCTCACGAAAGTTAAGAAACTTACCTATGGTCACACAGCTAGTATGTAGTAGAGATCCAAATTCTTCTCTGTTAGAACTCCTTGCTGGGGCCTACAAAGCCTTCTGTAATTTAGCCCCTACCACCTCTCCAACTTCATCTGACTCCATCCCCCATCTTTACCTACTACTCTCCAATCACACTTGTCTATTATCTGGCACTCAGACACCCCAAGCCCATTCCTACATTAGGGCCTTTGCATGTGTTCCTCCTCCTGCTTAGAAGGCTCTCCTGAATTTGCGGGATGGTTGTCTCCTTCTCATTACTTAAATACCATCTCCTCACATAGGTCTTCTCTGGCAATCTTATATAATATAGCTCACCATTAAAATACCAGCCTAAAAAAAAACCCACATCGTTCTGTTTTAATTTTTGGGGGGCTCTTATTACTATTTGGTATTTTCTTTGTTTACTCATCTATTGATTATCTGTCCTTCTTTACTGTAAGTCCACAGGCAGCAGGGGCTTTGTCTCTCTTCTTACAAACTATATCTCCAATCCATAGCATAGTGCTTTGTATACAGGAGACACTCTTAATAAATTTGTTAAATAAATTAATGGATGAATAGATATACAACCTGAGCTCCTAACTCAGTTGTTTAAATACCCATAAATACACATACACATAAACACAGATGCACACCAGATTTGAAAAGTAGATGAGTTACACATGATTTTTCATAAGACAAATTTGGTAAAATCTGTGGCACATTTATCGCAGATTCTGAAATACTACAGAGTATATCAGATATATTCATTAACCTGCATTGAGAACAAACTTCTTACCTTCAGGTTCCCTCACTTTTAGAAAGCTCTACTCCTCTATGAATCCTGGAAACAAATCTTCAGATTCCTGGTCTTACTCAGACCTGTAGATCAACCCTCCTTCATCACAATGAGACTGAGAAATCAATTCATTGGATCTGTCTGGTCTCCTAACCAGTCAACTTCCCACCTATGTTATTTCAGATGAGCATAAATGTGCTCTGAAAGATCTTGCTAGACTATGTTGGCAATTAAAACACAACACCAGTAATACTAAGAAGGCAGTGTGCTAAAGAGGGAAACTTATTGGAGTGGAAATTATGGTACTTGCTCAGTGATAGTTTGCTTTGTGACATGGGATAAACACAGGTTCTCTGGGTGATTATGTTTCCTCCTCTTATGAAAATGTGGGTTTAAGACTAAAAAACTCTAAGATCACGTGCAGATAGAAAATTCCAGTTTTGTGACAAAAAAAGGCATAAAGATATTTCCTGAAGCCCCTACAAAAGAGTGACTACTATCACGACAAAAAAAAAGGGGTGGGGGGCAGAAGTATATGCATCCCTGAGGACGTAAGTCTTCCCCAAAAGTGATATTCCACTGGGATCTCGAGTCCTGTATGACTTAACAAAATTTCAATTGATTCTCTGTCCCTGAATAGATATCAAAAGTAAACATATTACTTACTCCTGTGATTACTTATTGCTCCGTCATTATTCTCGATAACTTTTTACTTCATTCACCATCCACTATAAGTTTTACTCTTTCAGCAGACTTCCTCAAGGGCACTGACATTTTTGTAATGTTTCACAAAATTCTTTAGGGAAAAAAATCTATTTGTTCAATGAGTGATACACTTACATTACTAGAACTTTACAAAATCCTAGGACTGAGGGAGGTAGCTTCTTTCCTCCAATATTTTTTTTTTATTTACTGAAACACACAAATCTGCATGGTAGGGAGAAGATTTTTATGAGAAATAAGTATATTCATAAATTTATTGATATAGATCTCACAACTACTTTTTGACAATTCAAACAAAATAATATGTGCCATCACCACTAAATATTGCAAAAAAAAAATTAAAACCAGTTGAAATGTTACTGGCATTTCAAAGCATTCAAGAAAGAGAGTTTTTCTTTGAATACAAAAAAATCACTTCAGACTGACACTCCACCTGGTTAAGTCCTTGAAAGCAAAAAAAAAAAAAAAGAAAGAAAGACAAGAAACAAAAATTAAAGGGCAAAAGTTCTACTCTTCTCCCCTCCCCCCCCAAAAAAAAAAACTTGTATGGCTTTATGTGAATCACAGGTTTTTGGTGGTTAAAATATACTGATCTGAAATATCCGCACCCAATATAATCTCTGATAATGTGAATTTTGAAGTACGGGAAATGTTTTTGAGTTCTTAGAAAAGTGTGGTACATATATGAAATATTATTTTTACTTAAGAGATTATTTCAAAAATGCTTTTAACTCTACAGTATTTTAGTTTTCTTGGAAACAAATGACCATTACGCATTGCTCTTATTTTTTATCTCAACCACCAGATTAACTTCCACAATAAACATTAATTGCTTAGTAAACATTTATTAAGCACCCACTATGTGTTAGACACCGGAAATGCCAAGATGTATAAGACAGCCCTTGTCCTCAAAAAGTTCAAAGTCAGATTGAATAGCACTTTGTTTACCAGGAAATTTTTTAATGAAAATGTCTAAATGAGGTTTAGAGATTATTTACATTTGTCACCTAACTCTTCTACTCATCTCAAGATTTCTACTATTTTTAGAAAATACTCATTCTAGATGAGAAAAGTGAGATTAATTTATAGACAAAACTTTACCAAATTCAGAAAAAAAACACAGATTCAAGCAATGATAAAGAAATTCTTTTTCATGCAACTGTTTCTAGCCAATTTCTTGAATGAAAATATCATAAATTAGTAAAAAGCAAAATAGTATAAAGCAAAATGCTTTTATATTGTTTTTAGACTCACCATGTTAGCTCATGTTTTTTTGAAGAATTGGTTCTCTTTCTTACATTTTAACATACTATATGATAAATACAAAAGTATATATGTAAGTGATATGTTAATAAAATTGAAAAAAATCATTCATAAGCCCAATGTCACTTTTTGCTACATTTGGAGAAATCCTGTGGTCAATCTATACTTTGTGTAAGTAACCAATAACTGGGGATATAAAAGTATAAAAAAACTTCTACTTGAAAATTTTAGATTGACTTTAGTTTGGAGTCACTAATGTTAGAATTCTTTTGGAGGAACATAAAATATATTAGAAAAAATATATTGTATTAATCCCTCCAGCATCCCTGTAAGGTTAGACATATTATCCCCGTTTTACAGATTGGGCAAGTTCTTTAATCAAATTTGGCCATGATACACAATGACAAATGGAGCTGGGAATAGAACCTGAGGCATCTGATTTCTAGTCCAGTGTCCTATCCATTAGTCTTTCTCTCATGCCTTTGGCACATCTCATTGTCCTAAAATGTAGCCCTGGATCACTTATTCTCCAAAGTACTGGCTCACTTGTCAAGGCCACAAAGAAACAGACCTTAGAAAAAAATTACTGCTTTAGTTTGGAGACTTAACAGAGTAATGCAATATTACAGGGTAAGAACCCAGCACAGAAAAAGATTCCAAGTGTAGAAAAAGTACACCATGTACCTACTACCTTCAGAATAAGTTGTTTAAGATCCAAATGCGTACATAAAATAAAATATTTTGCTTAATGAATTAATTTGATAATGAAGTACACACAGCTATTCAGAAAATTATGTACTTACTGACACAGATCACAGTTAAAGAAACTAAAAATCCCTGCCTATGTGGTGTGATGAAAGTTCTTTTACAATGCTGGTAACAATATGGAGGCTTGGCATAATCTTTCTAGTAAGAAGCTGTCTGGCAAGAAGAACCAAGAGCCTCAACCCATATGTATTCTCTTTGACCTAGTAGTGCTACTTCCGAATCTACCATGGACATATTCTTAATTGGAAACCAAGCTTTATGCTCTCAGATGCTTATGGCATCACTTTTTAATAAGGACACCTGTAAACAATTTTAAGAGACCAAATATAGGGAAATAGAGAGGTATTCACTTAAAATGGAATATTATGCAGCCATTAAGATGTTTTCTTGATGTGAAAATACATCTTTGAGCCAATGTTATGTGAAATGAGATACAAAACACGATGTACTGTATGATGATTTCAATAATTTAAAAATGCTTCTATCATCAAAATGTTAATTTATGTCAATGTTAATGGTGATTATCCCAGAGTAATAGAATTTTAGACATATATTTTTCTTTTTAAAATTTGCTGTGTTTCTAGATTTTCTTAATTGAACACTATTACTTTTATAATTA
The DNA here is from genome assembly GCF_014176215.1 of Rousettus aegyptiacus. Lineage (NCBI taxonomy): Eukaryota > Metazoa > Chordata > Mammalia > Chiroptera > Pteropodidae > Rousettus > Rousettus aegyptiacus. The sequence goes on along the minus strand of NW_023416312.1, from coordinate 54,863,621 downwards.
AAATACATTAAATATTATTTTTTAAAGATCTACTATCTGTTTGCATCCAATTTACTCAAATACATAGGGTATCGAGACTGAATAAAGAAAAGGAGAGAGTAAAAGGGATAAGGGATGAAAAAATTAAATAATAATAAAGTAGAGACACAAAACAGTACAGAAAAAAATGTACAAAGGAATAGAGAATAATGAAGACACAAAGAAAACTCTTCCCTCATAACAAAGCAGGTACAACCTCAGGATCCTACTTCGACCAAAAAAGATTTGAACCTTTCAACCTCAAACACAAAGAGGATGTTTATTCAAACATGTATCACCTTCTGTTAAAATAAGCTTCAAGACATATCTTTACAAACAGACATTTACAACTAAAACATATTGAGGGGAGCAGATGGTGAAGGTCTATGTATTACATATCACCTGAAGTTCTATACTCAAGCAGAAAAAGAAAAAAAAAAGACCTTTCCTATAAAAGGTTTCCCATATATGTTTCCTTCAGTTAAAAATTCTTTCTCAAGTCTCAATACCCTCTCATCGATTAACACCATGAATGATTAGGACAAGCTGTAGCCTTTGCATTAAAAAATTCAAAGCCACCCAGGATTCTTTGCACAACCCACAGAAAAACAGTCATGTAAAACCAATCAACAGTCTAACAATGAGAACTTTAACTAACTGTAAGGTGATAACATCATTTTAATGGTCATGAATTAGTATAAATGCATATGAAACCAGTCTTCTACCTTTAAATAATATATGTTGACATGACTATGCATATATGCACACATTCACAGTTGTACAGAGAAATTAGCTAAAGTCTACACTCCAGACATGGTCAAGATCACCTAATTAACACTAGCATTAATTGGAACTCTCTAGCTAATGCTCAGTCTTGGGAACTCAAGGTAATTATTCAGTGTCCACTATACATAAGTCACTATGTTAGGTACTATAGTAAAACAGAGACAAACGAGACAGTCTTTGCCTTCAAGGAACTTAAATAGAGAGGGAATGCTTATTAACCTCAGTGAGGTGTCACCATTACAATGATTCATTCATTCAAATACTGAGTTATTCATTTATTTCAAATCATTACTGAAGATGTACTGTGTGTGGCATTTGTGCTTGGTGTTAATGAATTGATGAAGAAGACAGTGCTCAAATCGGAAGCTGAAAATATAAATCTTAAGGAGTTCACAATATTCACTGTAGGCCCAAACCATATAGATTCATTTAATGAATACATACTGAGCACCTTCTATGTGCCAAACACTCTGCAAACTCTAAGGAGGCAGGAGCAAATCAAGTAAACAATGGCCTCTTCTCAGGTAGTTCTTTTCTAGAAATATAAGGAGAAAGAGAATAGCATGGGGGGGGGGGGTGTATGGGACTACACAGGTGGACCCAATCCAAATGTCTAGAAAGGCTTATTAGAAGAATGTTTAAAATGAAAACTGGAGAATAAGCCAGAATTAGAGAACATACAAAAATGTGAGATTTGACAGGTAAGAGAAAATGTTCCTGGAAGAGGGTGTAACACCTGTGAAGACTCAGAAATGGGAGAGAATAGAGTCAGGGAAATGGAAGAAGGTCAACACGGCTGTAGGTGCATGTGTGTGTGTGTGTGTGTGTGTGTGTGTGTGCGCGCGCACGCACAAGCCTCCGTGCGTGAGAATTTGTATGTGTGTGTGTGTGACAGTGCCAGAGGAAAAAAGAGAATGTACTTTCTAGGGAGCAGATACTGGTGAAGAAAATATAGGCCAAGACACGAAGTCCCTTGAAAGCCCCATGAAAGCATTTGGACTCTTCCGCAGAGTGAAATCACTGAGGATTTTTAAACTGGAAGGGGTGACAAGTTTAGATTCATATGCGAAGTAGAAAGGAGGCACGACCGGAAAAAAGATACCAGTTAGGAGACTACTGGCGTAATCAGGCTGGGTGAAGAGGATGGTGGCCTAAACCAGCAAAGAACAGTAGAAATGGGGAGAAAAAGATGAGTTTCAGAAATACTTTTAGAATCAACAGAATATGGTGATGGACTGGAGACAGAATGAGGAAGTACTAGGAGTCAAGAATGAAAGTCAAGTTTCTGGCTCAGACATCTGCATGTATGGCAGTGTCCATTTCCTTAAGTGGAGAATACAGAAGGAGGAACATGTATACTGTTACTGTTTATTTTGTCAGCATTAAGTCAAAATCTGTTTTCTTATCATTTTTTAGATAATTTCTGACATTGTTGATAATAGTTTTTTTGTTTTATTATCCCCATGGAATAAAAGAGAACTATTATAATTGTGCTTTCCCATCACAGCCCTTCAGTGATTGGAGACAAGTATATCCTACCTAAAACTTCTTTCTCTCTTTTCAATTTTCAAACATTTCAAGAATGAGAGAACACATGCAAAACAGTTAGTGTTGTTCCTGGCCCACATAATATGATCAATACAAGTTGTTACCATTATTAATTAGCAGCATTCTTTAGTATTCTTAACATTATTCTAAGAAGCCTGTGCCATTCTCATTTTCTCTCTGCTCCCCTTCAAAATAAATTTGGGGAGAATGTAAAAAAAAAAGTCCTTAAAAATCCCACCACACAAGAAACTAGTTTTTACACTGTCATCTTAATCTTCAAGTACATGCTTATGTTTTACATAATTGAAACCATACATCATACCACACATGTAATTTCTTTTGACCATTATATCAGATTAATGTTTTCACTCTTATATATAGCCAATGTATCATTTTTGTGACTACTTTATATTCTCCCTAAGTGTTTGAATCATAATTTAAGCATTGCCTTCTTCTTGGAATTAAAGTTACCACCCACCCCAGTTTCCGTTAGTATGAACAATTCTGTAAAGCAGTGGTTCCCAACCTTTTTGGCACCAGGGACCAGTGCTCCTATGACACTCTAATGTCTGATGATCTGAGGTGGAGCTGAGGCGGTGATGCTAGCGCTGGGGAGCGGCTGCAAATACAGATGAAGCTTCACTCACTTGCCTGCCACTCACCTTCTGTTGTGTGGTCCGATTCCTAACAGGCCACAGACCAGTACTGATCGGATTGTTTCTTTTTCACACTTATATGTCCAAATTTAAATGTTTCCATTATGCTTTATGCAGTGCTTTGATACAAACAATATGAATCTTGTGTATGAGAAACTTGTAAATATTTTTCTCAGTGTTTTATTTTTGATATTTTCCATACAGTTTAAATTTTATTTATTCAAAGGACTAAATCATTTCTTTCTTAAGTTTAGTTACTTCAAAACTTATAAAGCTTTCACTTTGATATTTACTTATGATCTCTATATATGATTTTGGCATACAATATGAGTTATGGACCTATTTTTCACCAAAATTTAGAGGCAGATTAATGGTATTGGGATGCCTTCTCCTCTCTCCTTATTTTATAGCCTTACAAAATACTAATTCTTCCTTTCTATTAACCTATGAATCAATCATATATTATTGGACTTTCTTTTCACTTACTTATCTACATGAATGTGTGTGCTAATAGAATATCTCCTTTTAATTTTTTTTTGTTTGTTTAACTTCTTATAGGATAGTTCCCTACCACCAAAATATTGCCTCTGGTTCTCAAAATAGTATTTTACATTCTTACCAGTTCCATTTTCCATATATATAATAATCTCATTAAATTTAATAAAGTCAATTAAAATGTCTTTCATTACAATTATTTTAAGTGTATAAATTAATAGAGAAATTTTATACCTTTATAGTTTTTAGTCATTCCAACTAAAATCATATTTTCTTTCCATTCATTCTAGTTTTTTTCTATAGGTCTCAAAGTGATATAGATTTATTTATGTGGATTATATACATCTCCTATGGAGGTGATTCAAATCATCTTATACTTTATTACTATTATGGATGTGATCGTGTTCATTGTTTCTTTAATTGTGTTAAAATATACATAACATAAAAATATACCATCTAACCATTTCATTGTATTTTTTACAAAATATAAAATTAAAATTTTAATATTTAAATTAGGTATACAATCAGCAAATGACTTTATCCTCCTGACTCTCAAAATTCCAAGCTTTAATTGGAGAATGAGACAAAACAACACATGTGACTCCAGTCTCTTTGATCTCTATTCCAGGGTTTTATTGTCTTTAGAGGTATTTTTCAAGTTTTTCTTGGTCGTATCAATCAATCCCCATATCAGACAACAGAAGCAGAGAGAAGTGGACCTATCTGTCACAGTGCAGATGCGTGTTTCATGTTGTTGGCGTGCTCTATCAAGTTTATAAATGGCTACTTCCAAGCAATGACACCTTTAATCAGCAGACTCAGTTATGTCCAGGGAATTCAAAATACTGAGGATCCTCATCACTGCCTGTAAGTGGTATCTACATTCAGCTTTATTTTCCTAAATCTAGGGCCCCAAAATACTTAAAGTAAACATCCCCTGCTGGGCCATAGCTTGTCCTAAACTCTAGCTAACTTGGCATCATGCTAACCATATCCCCTAGGAACTGAATACAGCATCCTATGTTATGAATCCCAAAGTTTAGCAATGATTTTTGTTCCAAAACAGACTCATCATCTGCAACTACAATGATGCCAAAGTTCTGCCTAAAAGATCAAGTAGCTGCATACTAATTATTATGTCAGAAGGCTCCTTGGATAATGTCAGTGGGCCAGATAAAATGCCACTTCCCCACAAATCTTTGAATCTTGATCTCATCTATGGCCATACCACTTGAGATTCAACCAAGTTCCAAAACTGAATCATGGTGGTCAGTTTACCACTCCCTTTCCACCACTGCCTATTACACAGGTAGTCAAAGTAGGCCTCAAGACTAAAACAGCCCAATATATCAGTAGTCCCCAACCTTTTTGGCACCAGGGACCGGTGCTCCTATGAAAGTCTAATGCAGGATGATCTGAGGTGGAGCTGAGGCAGTCATACTAACTCTGGCTGCAAATACAGATGAAGCTTCGATCGCCTGCCACTCGCCTCCTGCTGTGCGGCCTGGTTCCTAACAGGCCATGGACTGGTACTGCACCCCAGGGGTTGGGGACCCCTGTGATATGTAACATAAATAACCAGTATCCACTGTGAATCACTTTCTCCAGTACCCTGAAATGTAAAAGTAAAGCTATCTGGATATGTACTTCAAGGGAATCAAATGAGCATTACCATTTTACATAATATACTATTAAATACCTTTGTACTCATGTAAGATTTTATCACTGATATATTAACAACAAAAAAAAAAGAATTCTTGCATGCATATACTTTAATACAAAAATTTACCTTGACATAATAATAAATCATTTTAATAACAGAAGAAATTTAGCCCTGGTTTTTATAACACACATATGGTTAACTCCCTTTACAGCATAAAAATACTTATATCTTAGTTTCCATATAGAGGTATATCTTACATTATATAGCAAGTTATAACATAAATATTTTCACCTATATTATGTCATTTAATATAACAACCTTGTGTGCTATTCAGGGCTGATAAGAACAGAACAAAGAAAACAAGGCCCAAGCAAGTTGAGTGTGCTGCTGAAAATCATGCAGAAATATCACTGCAAGCAGTAGAACCCAGGTGTTCTGGCTACTCTTTGTTTAGTATTCTTTTCTACATCATGTAACAGCCTTTTTAAAAAATCTGGTTATGTGAATGGGAATGAACTTTCATCTATATAACAAAATTAGCATAATTTTCAATAAATGTGTGAAACACACTTAAGATTACTTGGTTTGGTACTCTCAAAAGATGAGTTTAGTGTGTGGACATTTAACATACACTGCAGGAAAATTTTAGAAATCTATTTATGGATTTTAAGTGTTTCTTTGAAATATAGACAGCATCTCTAGAAATAGTATTTTGGAACTTTCGCTACTATGAAAAAATATTCTATCTTCTTGTTAAGGTAATTGGAACTTCTGAACATTTTTAAAAATAGGTAAATATTATTATTCAGTGTATTTTTTAACTTTCCTATAAAAATAAAAATAATATATACCTGCAGATGATACACAAACTTCCAAAAGTTTCAACAAGTATTAATGACATGTCTTTTACTTTACTAGTTACCTTGAAAACTCAAGTGTAGAAGCCATGTCTTTTGTTTCTTAAAGCTATCCCTTCAACACCACATAACAGGGGCACTCAACAAATACTTGGTGAAAGAGGGAATGAACAAGTACAAGCAGATTTGAATTATTAGAAACCTTGGTGGGTTTTCTTCTCCCTACGTCTGAACTAGTTTTGTTTTGTTTTGTTTTACTATCAGGACAAATAAATATTCAACTCTTCTGAAGAATACAAATCTAATGCATTAGGACCTGTGCTACTGAAAAACACAAACTTTAAAAATGGTGTTACCCCAATAATAAAGCACCACAGAAAGAAAGAAAAAAAGCTCGAATTCTATTTTTAAATCTTCTGCCAATTCATTTAGCAGCCATACAACTTATTTAACTTTGTGAGAACTGGAACATCTGAAAGCAGTTAATAAGACACCTTTTATCACCCAGAGGGCCCAAGCATATAGTTACCTAGAATAGACGCATTTAAATCTGTTGTTGGATGAAAATTATGTAGTAAACACTCCAATTATGATTATTGGTTTCAATAGGTCAGGTATCCAATTATGGCCGGTCCACTTATTAAATGGCATGGAGAATCTGGTATCTCAGTAGCTCCTTATAATCATCTTTCGCGTTTCGATTTAGTCTCCCCTTCTATGCCACACAGGCGCGTGCGCGCGCATGCACATAATGAATTCATTTTTCTTAAGTATTTGTTTTCCCGCATTCTGTTCTTAAAGTAGCCATTGACATTTGGCTGACTGCAATATCTCCATCTCAATACTCCAGTTACAGACAATTGAACCAAAGAGTTTTTCAGAAGTTCATTCGAAATATTATCTAGATTCACTAAGATAAATCTTCAGCAAGGTTCTAAAACTGCCATATTTTGTTATTCCCATGATGTTCTAGAGATTACAATGTTTAAACAACTTGAATTTTTTGCATTAATTATCCTCCATCTCAGTTTGCTTCGGATATTTTTAAAATATTAGACTCTAACTTGCCCACATTGAAAAATGTTCTTCCTGCTTCCTTTGCTTATCTAATCCTTATTCATCATTAAAGATTCAGCTTAAATATCAACTCCTCAGAGATGCCTTCCCTGTACTCCCAAACTAGGCTTCTCTAATCTCCTAGATGTCTCCTTTAAGCACTTAGAATAATTAAAATGAATGTTGGTTTTATATCTGTCTCCCCTGTCTTTGTGTGCATAAAGCTGATGCTATACTAATTTACTGCTGCATCTGCTTGTACAATAGTCGACAGAAAAATGTATGTTTAATAAATGAATACACAAAAAATTCTTTTTTTCATAAGTATGTATCATATTTATTTAGAAACCAGAAGGCTATATAACCCTTGTTCTCATAAACTATATGATAAAATCAATCCTAATTTGAAAAGTTAGGAATATTTTGGATTTTAATTTCAAAGCTAGTAACTCGGCACTCAGTTTTAATTTGGATAAAATGTTTAATTACACTATAGTTTCTCTAATTGATTAAATAAAGAAAAACCATCATACTATACTATTACAGAGAAAATCTAAAGAGAAGATATAAAGCTCTAATTGCCTCAGAAAGATACTCGAAACAAAAGAAGGATGGACTAATCATAAAATATAAAATAAAAAAAAATTAAGAAATTGAAAGTGTGGAACATAGCAAATTAGAGCAATAATTTTAAAGTTAAGAAGGAAGCCTAGACTTAAAGAAAAGATAGCTGTTATAAAATATTCACTCAATGACTTAGTTGTCAATTCAGATGTATCTGAGATGTATCTAAAAACCAAAGATTATGCTTTAAGCCTGCTACTTGGTTATTCAGAGTCTTGGTTATTTTGTTTTTCAATTAATAGCATTTCATTTCAGAGTAGTTCATACAAAACCCAAAATAGAACAAGCCAGGCTAGGAAGGAAAATAAGGTTTGGATTTTTTTTTTACCCTGCATGTGACTACTTTGTACATTTTCATTCATTTCCTTTAACTGCCAAAAAGATAAATGAGTCCATTTGTATTTTTCTTAGTTTCAATATAAATTTTCATACAATATTATTAGACTCTCCCACTGTGATGTAAAGGAAATATCTAGTACAAGTATGAAGACTTACCTTTGGATTAAAACAAATAAGAACACAGGAAGAAATATAATTTCACCAATACTGTAGTACCTACTATTTTCATATATCATATAAGGTGATACCAGCAATGTATTAGTGCTGGTATAGTATGATACAAACCAAAGCTACTCACAATAATTTTAAAGGCACAATTTTTCAATTTCAAAAAAAAATCTAGAGCTAGTATGTAGATCTTCTTTACTTAGTTATCAAAGCAAGCACTAAACATTTAAATCTAGTAGTATATGCATAATATCACATGTGACTGGTGACTTGCCCTCCATTAAACTATGAAACAAAGCAGCTTTCAAAAAGTAAAATCAATAAAATGCTATAGTCTTCAAGTGCAATTAACCCACTTTAGAAGCTATAACTAATAACAGATATAGTAAACAGTAAATGCTTTAGGATGGATACAGAAATATTATGTTCATAACACTTTAAGTTCTAAGGCCATCTCTGAAAAGTAGTCCTAAAATAAGGAACAATAAGACACAGTAGTGAATCTACTTAGCAGTATAGGTATCTTTGAAGTAAATGTGTTTGAATGCATTATTGTGAAATGGGAATGAAGAATATAGTCATTTAACAATTTCGAGAAGAATGTTTCTTAAAACAACGTTTTGGTAAATTGGTAAATTTGATCAGTTTGACCAACCAGACACTTGAATGAGCTTGGAGACACAGGAACCATTTCCTAATGGTCTTTGAAGTGTTCAGTGCCTAGCACACTGTAAGAATTCATAAGGCATTTGGCTGAATTGGAATGAAGTAAAAGAGAAACCGGATGTCTATTTTATTTCAACCTGTTAAGCTGAAGAGAAATTAAAATCACTTAACATTTCAGATTTAAAATATGAAATGGACTAGATAGCTGACATTCTAAAATTAGAAGGATTTTTACAGATAGGTGATATATATTTTGAACTCATTTAGTACTAAAAAAGAATCTGAATAAAAAACTTTAACCATTGTAGCAAATAAAACATCAATCTGTGCTGTGACTCATCTATAGTGGAATTCTTATGATATATATATATATATATATATATATATATACTTCTCTTTTAAAATTCAAATATTCATTAATAATAATGACTATTTGGCATGAATTCATGGAATATTATAATAAAACTAGCTTTTGATTTAAACTTTTCATGACTACACTACTTTTTTTGGTTATTGTTATTGTTTAAACTCATGTTAATAAAAATACTTATAAAAAAGAAGCATCTATATTCCTGCTTCAATAAGCAAATTGTAAGAAACAAAGATCTTGATGCCTTCTTATGGTTTTATCATTATGAATAACACTTCTCACTATAGAATGGGGGGGGGGAGATCTAAGCGAAACCATTACCTAATCTCAGAATTGAGATACATGCAAATCAAACAGCATTTGCTTTATTAAAATTTCTATTCCAATTGCTATTTAAACTAGAATTTATAAATGTAGAAAAAAAATTTGAAAATAACTTTGAATGTTGTATGCCTCAAAGACTGAAGCAATTACTGCGATTAGAAACATAAGGCATAATAATAGTTCCTACAACAGTTCATACAGAGGCAGACACTATGGGCTAAAAATCTGGAATAAATATGGGAAACTGAGGAGCTCCTATGTTTTCCCTTTCTATGCTTTCCCTGTGAATGAAAGGCCAACTGAAAATGAAATGGGGAAAAAGCAGGAAGCATGGCAGTAGCTTAATGTATTTATCAGCTGCATAAAATAATGGTTTAGAGACTAGATAATTGAGTCAAAATGCCTGGGTTGGATCCACTTAAGTAGCTGTGTAACCTTGGGAAAGTTACTTAACTACTCTGTGCCTCGGTTTAGGCCTCTATAAAATGGAATAAAAATACTAATGCTTCATTAGGATATTGTGACAAGTGAATTAAGACATAATACACTTAGAACAATGTTTGGCACAAAGTCAGGCTTCAGTAAAAATTATATATTGTTATTATTATTATTACTCACAAAGTAATCTATCTCTGGATTGCATCTATACTAAATATGAAGAGCTTTTTAGATATGAGATTAATTTGATGTTAATATACCATGTTATATTATGACACTTAATACTGTAAGGATCTGGTCCAGTGGGCATGCGATTACTAATCCAGGAGAACCTTGTTGAAATTGAGTGTAGCATGAACCCTAAGGACAGAAATATCAGAAAATGTCTAGGAATAATATTTCCTAGGTGTTTTGTTTTGTTTTGTTTTTTTGTTTGTTTGTTTTTACTGGAAGAAGAGAAGTGGAAAAATGGGGCTACATCATATGAGTTCCTTTAGTGCTACATTAAAAAAAAATAAAACAATAGCACCTCCTCTGATTATTCTGCCACACTTTCTTAAGAAAGTATTCTGTATTCGTAGAGGCAGAAAAGGTCATTGAGCTATTAAGCAATCTAAAGGTCACTGCATTCTTAAGAACAACCGTATTAGGCATGTTCAAAATGAATAGACAGTATTGGCTCATTATTCATTCACAGGCAGTTTTTGTAAGACTTCACCATGTAATTGTTTTCACCCCAAAAAGATTCCCAATTTCCAGTGATTTCATTCATGAGGAAAAATTTTACCAGGTATCTCCTCCTGACAAATAACAGGAGAGTAAAAGGAGCCAACGTTTAGAGTAGGTAACAAAAAATAAAAGTATCTTGAATAGTAATCATGAAAATAATTTTAAGTCTTTGCCCTACCCAAACAATGGACATCCTTGGGGAAAGAAGCACCTGAACATGAGCAAACCTTCAAAACAGTGCTCATGCTTTACATACCAGATTCAAAGAAGTAAAAAAAAAAAAATGCCTGAGAAGTATATTACATAAAATCAGAAACCTATTATACCAACGTTATAGTCATAAGCGGATAATGTTCTAGATAATACTTCTGATGGCCAAACAAGAAACAAATGATAGTTTTTCTGGCATTTAAAGAAGCTAGAATTTAGGATATCATTCTCTCTGGTATACCTTGATACTCAAAACTCTGAAGGAAAAAATTATCACCACTCCCGTCACTATCATTTATCACTTAAGAATCTCTCAGCCAAGAGGCTTGTGCCCTTTAAGATTCTCTTCAAAAAGGTAAAATAAAAGTAAATGCATTTTACCGTTTACCATCCTCAATTTCCTACTTTTCCTCCCAAAATTATCAGCAATATAGAAATGAAAATTATTTTAATAGCTCAATGTGGACTGATTTTGAGCATAAGGTCAATTTACTTACAATAGGCTGAAAATGCATCGAATTGTCAAACAGCTCAACCTCTGTATCCATTTGTTCAACAAAAATATTTACTATTGCTTGCTGTGGAACATGCATGTTGCTACTAAAGGGACCAAACATTTTACCTTTGGGGATATTGATTTTAAGCTATTTATTAAGGAAAACAAGACTCAGAACTTTTGACCCGACCCCTTTTCCTAAGAAATTCAGGTGGAAACACCTGCCCCAGGAAGGGAACCTTAACATAATCACCTCAGCAATAGACAGGAAGCCTGTTAACTAATCGCCTCCTCCCGATTCCCATGTCTTTTTGTTTTCTGAGTTGTCCAGCAAAAATGTACCTGCCATGTGTGTTCTTTTCCTCAATTACCTCCAACTCACCCATTCTCACCTTTCAAATCTAAGATCCCATCCCCCGCTTCTCCTCTGTCCAAATTAACATATATACTCAATTATACCTGTCTTTGGAATTTTCTTGTTTATGTGAATTGTCCATGCATGTCCATTAAAATATGATTTTCTCTCGTTAATTTTTCTCTTTTAATTTGATTATTAGCCCAGCTGGAAGAACTCAGTAGGTGGGAGGAAAAGTAATTGATTTTTAGTCCCCACACTAGATGCTATAGAAATAAAGATTTAGAATATGCTTTCAAAATCTACATAAGCTATAATTCCCGGTCCAATAGATTAGATTAATAGCGTAGGAAACAAAAGACCAGTAGTTGACAGAGTCATAAAAACAACAACAATAAAATATTCCTGTATGACAACTTACACTTTCATTTAAAATGCTTGGGGAATGGGAGTCTGGAAAGCAAGGCATAATCCCGTTTTCTCTCCATTAATTACTAACCTGGTTACTATACCATAGATAGAGAAGGGGATGATGCTCATTACCAGTCAACCACCAGTCAACTGATACAGGATCATATCACAAGGTAAATGGGACAATACAAATTATCTAATTTAGTTCATTCCCTTGTATAATTCTAGAACATGAAGGGAACCAAAGTTCTGCCACCCCAAAAACTGTGCCTTCCGGGACAGTGATTTTAAGTTGATTATTAAGAAACAAAAGACTCAGAAAGAACCTTTGGCCCTCCCCACCTCTCCTGCCTAGGGGATTTCAGAGAGGAAAACCTGCTTCAGGAAGAGAACCTAAGCATAATAACTTTAGGATTAGACAGGAAACTTCCAAGCAGCAGCCTGTTTACTAGATCCACCCCGCTACACACACACACACACACACACACACACACACACACACACACACCCCCACCCACCCACCCTGTGTCTCATTGTTTCCGGGTTGCCTAGAAAAAATTTACCTACTATGTTGCTCTCTTCCTCAATTACCTATGTATAAATTGCCTGTTTCCCTGGAAATCTCATCACTGTCACCCCTTCTTCCTTATCCAAAATGACATATATAGCCAATTTTACCTGTCTTTGGAATTTTCATGTTTATATGAATTCCCCATGTGCATGTATTACAATTTTGATTTTTTCCTGTTACTCTGTTAATTTGATCATTAGCCCAGCTAGAAGAACTTAGAAGGTAGGAGGCAAAGTATTACTTTTTTTTCTTAGCCCCCACAAACATCTTGTCTAAAGAGCAGACTGTGATCACTCATAAAATAAATAAAACAATAACAGCAAGTAGCATTCATTGAGCACCTGTTACATGCCAGGCACAGTGCTAAGGAGCTTCACACACATCATCTCTTAACTCTTACCAATCTGAAAGATAAGCATTGTCCTCCATGTTAGAGACAGAAAAACTAAGGTTCTGTTTCTCAGAGACTTGCTTATGGCCACACAGCTATTTATAAGTAGAGCCGAAATTAGAATACAGATATGCCTGGTTCCAAAGCTCACACATTCCTTCCACTACACTTCACTGCCTTGTCAACATTCCATTCAGTATCTCTTAAAGCAGCCATGCCAAATCTGGGTATCCTGAGTTATCAATCACTTAGTTATTTTATTAATGTAAAATATGCCTCAAAGTAACTTATTCTTTGCTTCTACCTATTCCTTTTAGCCCTACAGAGAACAAGTCTAACTTGTCTATACCATACTTCTTTAGATACCGGAAATAACAATAAGCCACCACCACCACCCCAACACACACACGCACGCGCGCGCGCACACACACACACACACACACACACACACGATTTTCCTTATATTTTGTCTTTCTACCAACAGAGGCAGCAAAGGATGAGAACCATAGAGTATGGAAAGAGATAAAGGAGTGATAGCAATTAGAATGAAATTAAGCCAATAAGGGCAATGCATATATAAAGGATGCATCTAAATCAGAAACTCCTCCCTCTCTCAAGAAATACTTATTAACATAGCTATTGATTCTACTAGACCTGAATGTTCCAGCAGTCGCAGTGACTATATCATTAAAACAGTCACAATGCAGAACTCAAGTTAGGCACACTGAAAGCAAGTGAAATTTCAGGCAGAGTTCTTACTGTACTTAGAAACATGGGACCAAAATCTGTCAGATTCCCTCTAAAAAAGCTATCTTTTACATAACACTTTAGACTTTAAAAAATACTATTAAAGAACACTAAATATGTAATTAGAAAAATATTTGCACTATTGATTCATTCGGCCAGAAGATTCTGCATTTTCAAATGCAAATTATAATACTCAAGACATGCATATTTTATCATTGCTTGCTTTGTTAAATGTGTGAAATGAGAAACCAGACTAAGTGAATATGAATACAATTGGATAAATTTATATATTTGCTTTAGTTCAAAGTTTAACTGCACTTGTTATTGCACGTTTCATAACTAAGGGTGCTTAGATAAAAAATATATAAAGTGTAGTACTATTATGGAGATCCAAAGAAACACATTGCTTGAAGTTCTTTTCACACTCAACTATAAATGGTGCTTTTGCTTTGATTTATATTTTACATAAGGTGGAGTTAGAGACCAAAACTGAAATAGAAAAAATATTCTTGCCCTATTCAAATCCATGTCAAGAACTTCATTGAAGAAAATTCACCCCAAATAATGCATAATTGGAAATGTATAGTTTCCCTGTTTACCTACATGAAATATTTGTTAATCAGGTTTAATAGAGACAGAAAGGAGAAATTCTTAATCATCTCATTGAAGAAAAGGATAACATATCCTTATCTTTTGAACTTGGAAATGGTGACTCATCGATAAACTGACTTTCTACATACTTAAAAAGAAAACCCACCAAGATGATAATGTTCTTTAATTTATTGATAGCTTTTTTTTTTCACTAGCACTTAGCTTTGGTTTGGGCTAGAAGGATTAATGTTATTTCAATTAGTCAATCTAGTGTCTATGTGACAACCAATCTGTGTATATTTGCAAAGGGTTTAATACCTAAGTATCTCTGAAGAGACAAGTCATCAACTAGTAATACGCCACTTATAAACAAGGACAAGCAATGTTAGACAATTATTATTTTAATTTGGAAGAAAAATTGCAATGCTACCTTAAGATATTTATAGCACCTTCTAACTTAAAAATGTGGGAAGAAAAATGAGAAATTTATGACAAGAAGACAAAAATCTTTTTATAAGGAGAGGTTTTTGCCACTAAAAATGTTTAATGATTAACTGCCTCCAGGATAAGTGGGACCAGCCTATATGTAAAACCAGATTAATGATGGGCTAAGAAGAAATCTGTTTTCCTTACTGAAGTGTTTTAAAATAAATCTTCAAATATTATTTTTCATATTTCATAACCACAACTGAATTATAAGGAGAATGTTAAAGCCTGCTAGCTTTTAAGAGTTCTGGCTTGTGTAATGAATGGTGTGTTCAGTGTTTTCAATGAATGGGGGTTTCAGAGAAGGTTAGTATATTGATGTGAAATAGCACTTCCTCTGCAATCTGCTAAATATCCATGAAAGATCTGTGTGTCAACATAAATTTCCTAGACTCATTTGGGTTTACTGTTATTCACAAAACCATATGAAACTGAACTGTTACCACATACTATAGTGGGTTAGGAAGTTTGATTGCCAAAAACAATTTGGTGTTTAGAGCTTCGGAGTTTATATATAAATCAATGACAATTTTATAATTTACACCAAAAAGATGGGATTTATTTATGTTTTCTTCTTTTGGCTGAAGCTGAACCAAAAACTTGACTTTTCTGAAAATAAAGGAAAAATGAAACAAATGACTTAGTGAAGAATATTAATATCATTTAAAAGGTGTGACACTTACTATTACATTTAAATTGTGCATTTAAGCAAGCGTGTTGAATGAAAAATCAGCCACTTAACCTATGTAAAGCTTATGCATAACTGAAAAGGAATTGATTGAGGTCATTTTAAATGGTTACAGTATGTTTTCATTTAGTGCGTGTAGTCAAAAATTATATATGTGGATTTTGGGTGCCTATTGATAGAGCAGTTTTGAAATTCATCTCTTTACTACTTATGAAATGTTTGCTAATAAAATTAATGGAATAACAAAAAGTACAAAAAGAATACTGAAATTAGTTATCGGCATATTTGGGGGGAGTATGAGAAACTTATGTTTAAACGTTATTCCATCGCTTATTTACTTTGTCAGTTAAGCAAGTAATGTAACCTCTTCAAGCCTCAATTTTCAAACCTCTGGTTACCTACCTCATGGGACAATGTGAAGATTTCACGAATTATGCCACTCCGCTAATGCTAGTTTTTTACCCCTTTCCAAAATACTTCTGAAGCCCCTTCTTATTGACAAATAATTGACATGCTAATTACTAAAAGCTTTTATACATTCAGTGAAACAGGTTTCCTAAGGCCCTCTAGTGGGCAATGCTGGTAGCCTACTCCCAAACGTATTTTTTTCAAAGAACAATTGTGAAATTCGGATTTTTTACTAATTTAGAAGAGCCTTTCCTTCTACAGTCATGTTTTACTAACTTGCATTTTACCCAAATACATGGTCAATAATAACCTTTCCAAAGTTTAGTATACACCAAAGTAGGAAAATGAAACATAAGAAACATGATTAAACTAGTAAATTGGGGAAGTAAGGGTTATAAGATAGAAAGGCCAGCACTATAATACTCATCATGCTC
The DNA here is from genome assembly GCF_014176215.1 of Rousettus aegyptiacus. Taxonomy (NCBI): domain Eukaryota; kingdom Metazoa; phylum Chordata; class Mammalia; order Chiroptera; family Pteropodidae; genus Rousettus; species Rousettus aegyptiacus. Next base: position 54,847,096 of record NW_023416312.1, on the reverse strand, counting down.
AATTCACTTGATGTAGTTAACCAAGATTGTCATTTCTTACCTCCGCCAAAGTTTATTTCTTTATCCTGAGTCTGTACTTTCAAATCTAAGAAGGCATTCTTTAGTCATACCTTTATTCCATCTCTGTGTTTACTAGGTGAGTGACTTATATAATCAGTTGGCTTCACTTACTTTCAACTTCCTCATCTTTAAAATGGAGAAACTCTACCAATGCACAGGGTTATTGCCAATAATAAATGAAATTATGTATATAAAGCACCTAGTGGGCATTTAATGCATGTCAGTTTCCTGCCCACATGGAACTTCTAGGCCAGTATTCCCAAAGGAGTTCCAATGGGTTTTAAAAGCTATAAGCAACATATAATTCCACAAATACTATATAACTACTATATTCTACTCTGGTGCTGGGGTTGCAGATATAAATTACTCAAACCTAGCGTAGGGCCTGACACCTAGATGCTCAATAAGTGTCTGTTGTGTTTGTTTCCAACTCAAGGAATTTATATCAAACAAGCAAGAGACATAAAACTACCATACGATAAGAAAAGCAAGAAACCTGTGAATGAAAAAGATTTATTAGAATACAAAGAACGGAGTAATTCCAATGGAAGGAAGAGACAGTCTGGGAAACAGTGATGACAATGGAACTTTAGAGTGGCTTGAGGGAGGAGGGCATTCTGTGAATGAGGAACATCATGATGAACAGAGGCAGGAAAGTGTGTAGTGTGCTGGGAAATAATGAATAACAGAGTTAGAGTTAGACAGAGTAGAGTGCTGGATATTCAGATTTGCAAGGTAGTGGGGAGCAGGCAGGAAGGGAATGACAGGTAGTGCAGGTGGAAAGCCAGGCTACTAAGGACACTGCACATGACACTGTACTAGAACATTTCTAGACAATAATGAACAATATGATCAGATTTATTTTTAGAATAATAACTCTGGAGGCAGTTTCAAGAGGTGAGGGGTACTATCTGGAAGGCTCTTGTTAAAGTGCTGGGCTAAAAATATGGAAGTGAGAAGGAAATGGAAAGAAAAATGCATTTTTTCCAGAGACATTTCATTGCTGAGAGTTTGAAATACAGACCAATGAAACACAGTGAGCCAGCTTCATTCACTTCCTGATATCTTTCTCTGGCCTCCTTTTCTCCATTCTAAATTTCTTGACTCCCACTCACATCATGGGCCTTAGATTACCGTACTTGGTAAGAGGGTACTGTAAGCATGAAGATGAAGTGAAGAGGACCTTACAAATGCTTAGAAGTGACCAAAGAACCATGCAAAGAAGCAATATAATTTGTTTCCCTGTGATAAAGAAGAAAGCATGGAAAGTACAAGTACATCTACACACATAGGTCAGTCCCTACCAGACAGCATGCAAAGCAGGGGAAAGAATGAAGAACAAGAGGTTGTGCAAAGGATGATGTTTAAACATGGCTCTGGAGTCTGATTCCTAGATGTGACCCCTGGCCTCACCAGTCAGTGGCCATATGAATTCGAGCAAGTCATTTAAACTCTCTGAGCTTCAAGTTCTTCACTTTAAAATGAGAGATAACAGAAGCCATCTTCTTTAGTTGTTAGAAAGATTATATGAGATGATTTGGGCAAAAGGCTTAGAAGAGCACTGGGCATATAATCAGTAACTGTTATTTGGTGGTAATAATATAGTAAAAATACACCTTCGAAAGGAGTAAAAAGACATTACCCATTAGTAAAAGAGATGTTTCGTTTGTTTTGTTTGTGTGTTTTTCTGACACGGAGAATATATCAGCAATTTATTTTCAAAATGCAGAGTAATTAGTTCCGATTTGTTGAGCCTACAATAGGGTATGACTTAAATGACAGGTAGTCAGAGAATAGAGACAATGGATAATGAATAAGAAAAATAGCATAACCAGAATCATCATTAATGACATGTGATGTCTCCATTCTATTACATATCCAGACTGGAGAAGGAAACCTGATTTATACTCCCCCTCCCCCCAAAAAATGAATAAACGGATGTGGGGAAAGACAATGGCAGAATAGAAAGAAATCTGAGATTGCCAACTTTATTGCAGAACATAGTCCTGAAATGAATCTGAAAGAGCCTCGTTTCCTAATGGGCCAAATGAGAGGTCAACTAAGATCAGTGATTCTCAGCTGGTGAAGGTAAGCTCCCCTACCTCAGGTGAGGAGACACATCGGGATCATGAAGAATGCATTGTTTTCTCCAAAAAAAACTACAGAAGACAGCTCCTCTCACCTGGATTTTCTAAAAGTGCCTTATCAGAGAGGTATGTACCACTTGGTGAGCCACAAGCACTCGTCTAGTGTGCCACATCATCAGGGACATAATGAAAAAAAATCAAGACTCCAGATATTCACTGTCCAATATGGTGGTAGCTACTAGTCTCTGTGGCAACCCATTCATTATTCTAAATGTGGCTAGCTGGAATTGAGATGTGCTGTACATATAAAATACACACCTGATTTTGAAGCGTTAGCACCCCAAAATGTAATATATCTCAATCATTTTTATTGATGACACATTAAATGATAATGTTCTAATTTAAATAAAATATATTATTAAAATGAGTTTCACCATTTTATTTTTACTTTTAAATGTGGCTAGTAGAACATTTAAAATTACATATGTGTTTCAAATTGTATTTCATCTAGACAGCTCTGTCTAGATGAATTTTTTACATTTCTTCTGGTGCAATAATTCTATGCTGTCATGACTCCACTGCTGGAAGGCTAAAATAAAGTATAACTAGTTCTTGCATTTTTGGGGAGAATAATATAAAAATGTTTTAAAAATTCCAAATACACTAAATACCAAACCGAGACTAAAAACCGCCAAATATGAAAGAACATTATAAGCACCAATGTTAATTTTTTAAATATGAAATCGAAGTTTATTACTAAAAAGCATTTGCACGGTGACAGTAGAAAAGAAAATTTCATGTTTAAGGTAAAATATTCTTTATTTCGATTAAACTCTTAATGTTTAACACAATTTGGAAAAAAATAGGTATTTAATTGTTTTAGGGATTAAATTGTTTTAGAAGCCGCTCATTGGCATAGGGAAAAAATGAAGTCTCTTTAAAGTAAAAATGTCAATGTACCATTTTTCTAGGAAGTAATTAAACCAGAGCTGGCAACTGAACACAGATATTTCTCTATAACGTTTTATTTCTTGAATACAGGCAGGACATTTGAGTTATAAGAGGTAAGAACATTCAACTCTATTATAAATCATGACTGAGATAAGTAATATTGAGAAAGGGATATATGTACTGGGAGGAGTATATGTACTGGGAGCAGTATAAAGATTTAGGGGAATGACACTTAAATTTCTCTGACCATGAATAAAAACTTCAGTTTGAGAGTCTGACAGACTTGGTTCAAATCTATTCTGTGTGACTCCAAATTCCATGTTCTTAAGCATTTCATATATCTTCATACGTGTATATTATTATGACTATGGATTTGTATACAAACACATACACGCACTCTTCACCCCTTGGCCAAACTTTTTGAATGAATCATTTACAACCGCTTCCTTGCAAAATGCTCCTGAGCACATATTTGCAAAGATGTATTTATCTACATCATTTTACCCCACTAACATTTTTTCCTTATAAATCCCTTCCTTACAATTTCTCTAAAATATTTAGCCTATATATTTAGAAAAATCTGAAACTATATAAGATGTACATGTAGTACGGATTTTGTTTTTTCTCCCCACTAATTAACAAATGAGAATTACATTCAGCTATGAAGATTCAAATATATAGCTAAAAATTTGATCATAAACATTAGAATCCAAATTTTCTGGTAGGAGAACTACCTTCTCTTTTAGCACATTTAAATCCTGACTTAGGGAAATTCGTTACAATTCTGCATAGGCTTAACTCCAATATTAGAAACATGCCTCTAGGCTCATTTGTACAAGAATTTCTTATTCAGCATCTCAGCTGCACAGTTTTCCACACAGAAATGAGCAGGTAAAAATGGTTGGAACTTCATGATGAGTCAACATTAACATAATTACTTTCCATTTCATCTATTAAGGTACACTGTTTGACTCTCTCATTTCTTTTCATTTCAATCATTCCTTTAGAACACCCACAAAGCCCTGTTAAAGAAATGAAACTTTAGAGGTTACGCTACAGAAACTGAGGTGAGCTAAACAGTTCAAAAGTTTCCCTTAGAAATGATTAAATGTTCCACACTAACATATATGGTGTAATTGTGTACTCTAATATTTCTTTACATCTCTTAAAACAATGTATACAATTAGATAATGGCATGAAAAGTGATTTACTTTGGCATTACAAAATGTGACTATAAAAGAACTATCCTGTTTTGCTTTTGAACAAACAGAACTTAATCTTCCAAATGTGTATTGTCTATCACAGTTATCTCAAGGGCTATATACGCACTATAATTATGCTGCCGCTGCTTAAACATTCTGAACATCCTTTTTGGAAAAAAAGAATTATCTTCAGGGACAGTTTATCACCCAAACAATAAAATATGTCTAATTGCTTCATATTTTAAGGCTAAGATTTGATTAATTTAGTTACCCTTTCTTACACATAAAATTTTGATTATTACCAAAGATTATTTTCACCCTCAGAAGAGGAAGCGTTACCATAGCAAGAATATTTGAGAAAACAACATCTGAGTTCAAATAAAAGCCCCAGCACTTACTATCAAGCAACTTATTGGGCAATTTACTTAAATTCTGAGTCAGAATCCCTCAACTTGAAAAATGAAGATTATAATATCTATTCACAGGCATATAATGATGATATTTGGTAAATAAGATATTTGTAAAAGTATAAGTATGGTGCCTTAATAGGAAGTAAGGGATCGATAAATAAACACACTGTATTCACACTGTGGGAAATAAATTCTAGAAGCCATACATGAAAAACCATAGTAAAGATGTGTTGACAGTGATACAAAAAGTCATGCTCCATTTTAATTACAGAATTATCCTATTTAATACAATATATGCATTCCTGAAAGTAGCATAAAGATTTTTATAACAAAAATCCAAGTCTCTTTTTTACTTACAATAATATGGTCAAGATTTTCGAGCACCTACTATATCCAGGCAATGTTCTAGGCTCTGAAGGAGAAGAAAATACAGTTTTTTTCCCTCAAGAATTGACTAAATAGAGGTTTTACTTTGGTTGATCAACCAGTAGGCTTCACTACCTAATCTTGGAGTTCCCTGGGTGCTCCCTAAGCTACACGCACATGCACGCACATGCGCGTGTGCACGCACACTCTTACACAGTAAGCAATTAGATATAAACATGTTCTTCCATAAAGCTATTTATAAGGTTTCTTTGGGAACCAGTTATTGCCTAACATGACTTATAGTTCAGATTTTTATATCCATACTTCACAAAATAGAACACCCTTACCTAATAATTAAATGATAAAATAATACCTAAAATACCAGTGCCTGTCTTCTCAGTGACATCATTTTACTTTGAAGCACACAAGAAAAGGAATATATTACATGTGAGTTTTGCTTAACCACCATTTTGGCTAGCATGTCTCTATTCTTTATATTAAGTCTACCTGTACTGCTTTAAAATGAAATTAATCAAGTGCCTAATATTGAGAGTTGGGAAAAATAGAGCCATCATAAAAAAATAATATTTTGCAACTATTTTTTTCTATTCTGTAATAACTATAAATAATGGGTCTAGGCCAGCCAGATTACTTAGCCTATCAGAGGAAAGAAGAATAGTTAGTCATTAATTATATTCATTAAATTATGCAAAATCCAAGACTGTTTTGCTAATAAACTAGAGTATAACTAGCTATATAATTACATGGAAATCAATATGCCTTTGAGAACAGTCATTTATCAAGAGAAAATTCATTCCATAACCAAATGACATTTTATGAGTACCTTAAACTCTAGATAACAAAAGTTCTCTCATTAGATTGTATAATTCTATAAGGCAAGGACTCTGGACATAAATTCCTGCCTAGCTTTGAAGGCCCTTAACACCACTGTAGTTAAGACTCCATTCTTAACCACAATGGTTCTATTGAAAAAGCTATGCTAATGTCAAGTGTGATACTCAGACACCACCCTCCCAGTATGATGGAAAGAACTTAGTTTATTGTAGTTAAGCAGATAACCGTATTTATTAATAAATAACATTATTTTGGATAAAAGCAAATATCTACAAAATTTTTAAAAATCCTTTAAACGTAAAATCTAAAACAAAATCTGGCAAGACAATATATTTCCAAGGCAATGGCTATTTAAAATTTATAAAATATAGAAATATCTTCTGCTTTGGCATTAGGCCTGATGGGGTAGGAAAGGGTGAAAGGTAATCAGAAAATGTCCCTGGACCCTTCTCTTTTGGAAAGGTCTTTAAAATCACCAAACATGGATTTTCCATTCAACCCAAGAATATGTAGGTGCTTTTATTGCCCTCCTGGGCTCATCTGAGGAGGGAAGGGAGAGATCTCTTTCTCCTCTATTTGGAAAGCAGAAGGAGAGAATAGAAGGTAAGGTCAATGCTCTGGCTGGCTACACAGTAACAGTACAAACTGAGGGTCCTTGCTAGAGCTTGTCCTGCCCCTCGCTCTCAATCCTCATAGGCTCTCAACACCCAGTGGATTCACTGCACTGATTGGCTACACTGGTTTGGTTTTACCACTTCTTATTAATCTACATAAATGCAACATAGCATAAAAATTAGAGTATTATCGCCAAAGCTAGACTACCCTAGGCTTCAAACACTGGCTCCACCACTTTACTGGATATGGAACTCTGAGCAAGCTACCTAACTTCTGTGGGCTTCAGTTTCCCCATTTGTAAAATGGGAATAATTGTAACTCGTGTTGTTGTGCGGGTGAAGTTAGTCCATGAATTAAAAGCATTTACAACAGTGCTCGACACATAGTAAGTGTCCAATTAATATTAGCTGCCACCATTACATTATTATCATAATTATTATTATTTCCTTACTTCCTAGTACATGCCTTCTTTTGGGATTGGGCCAGTTTCCTCATTACCATTTTTTAAATTCAATTTTTTCTTTCCTCTCCCAGTAACATCCTTTAAAGTCCAATTCAGCTGTCATCTACTCCATGAAGTTTTTCCTGCTGTTGAACAGGCAATTTAACACAGTAATAAAAATGCCTCCGGAGTCAGAAGGATTTCTCTCAGCTCTGCCACTGGCTAGTTATAATCCCTTAGACAAATTATTTAACCTCTCTCAGCTGATCAAACAGGAAAATGTTTACTTCCTTGAAATCAAGATATTTTATCTTTTTTTTCTGTATTCTCTACACCTAATTGTAGTGCTAAATAAATAACAGGAGCTCAATAGATAACTGCAGAATGAACAGTAGCCCTGTCTTTTATGTTTCTTTCCAGCATGTTTTACAATAGAGTATGGAAGAAAAGTTAACTATTTATGACTGAACATATTTTAGTTTCCACTAAGAATTTTTTTTTTGCAAATATGCCCAAAAGTAAAAATAATGTTTACCAAATATGTCTTTTTTCTCTAACTGAGCATACTCCCTCCACCAGATAGCTTATAGAATTTTAGTATTACCACTGGCCCTTGAGAAACCCCATTTTATTCTTCTCTATCCAGAAAATAATCTATTTATTCTCATCCTTTTTGCTTATTGCTAAATCAGCTTCCATCTCCATATGATATACAAGTGATTCCATATTGACTCAATTTTAATAGTATTTGCTATGGCACAGTGTCAAAGTATATGTGAGAGAAAGTTGGAAGACTTTTTAGTTATAAAAGTAATACATGTGCACATTGAAAAATATATCAAATAGCACATAAAGATAAAATGTGAAAAGTAAACATCCCACTTCCCAGAGCAGACCCCTGTTAAGAATGTTTTGTGAACTGTTCTATACATTTTTATAATATAAATCAAGGTACTTTATTTAAATTTATATATATACACATACACACATATACATACATGCACATACACATACATGCACATACACATAGGCACACACCTTTAAAAAAATAGGCTCTTACCATACCTAGTATTTTGTACCTTTTTTCTCAATTATTATATTCCCATTAAAAATGACTGTTCATTGATATTTTGGGTTCTTCTCTTTAAGGAAAATGATAAGATTGTACTTTCCTACCCTTTGAAGTTAGGCGTGGCTATGTGACTTATTTTTGGCTGATGCAATCTAAGTAGACTGAAGGATGGTACTTCCAGATGGAAGTCATTATATATCTTCTACTTCCTTTCATCATCTGGTGGAGCCCAGAATCTCAGTCATATGAGTGAGAATAACATGCGGTAGAGACACTCGATGACATGTAATGGACATAAAGACTTTGGAAATAATGGAAATAAACCTTTGCTGTTTAAAGACACCGAGATTTTGAGGTTAACATTATACACTAGCCTACCCTCACTAATACTACATCTTGAAGTACACTGATATCAGCACATACAGATCTACTGATTAACTGAAATAATTTCATAATACTATTTTCCATGAATGGATGATAATTCACTTGATCAGCAAGTACTTTGTGAGTGTCCGCTATGTCTTAATTATTGCGTAAAGTGCATTAGATAGTAAAGTTCATTCAATTCTCACAGCCAGTCTATGAGATAGGTTCTAATCTCACCCACAGTTTTACAAGTGAGTAAAGTGAGACACATAGAGAGTAAGTTAAAATTGTCCCCAACTGCCCATAGACAGTAAATGTCAGAAACAGAATTCGAACCCAGCTATAGCTCTAGAGTCAATGCTTTTAATCACCAAGTTCTACTGCCTTTCCACATTCCAGGGAAGTAGATAATACATAAACATGTGAGGAAATATCAAATAGTAATAGTGACTATGATGAAAATAAAACAGTAATATGATAGTGAGAGCAACTATATGGTAGGTAGTTAGGAAAGCCTTCTTTGAGGAGTGATACTTAAGCTAAGGCATGAATGACAAGAAAGAGTAGGTAATATAAAAAAATCTTGGGAAAAAAAGCTTTCCAAGCAGAGGAATTGCCAAGGCCCTAAAGTCAAAATGACTGGGTAAATGCAAGAAACAAAAGAAGACTGAGGTGGCTGGAGTGCACTGATCCAAAGGAACAGTAACAGTAACAGCAGATTTCTTTAACCAGTCCTCCCCCGATGGACATATTGCATTCAATATTCTAATACACGCATATTTGCATGTTTGTATAGGATTAAGTGTAGGTTAAATCCCAACAAATGGAATTACTGGGCCAAATTTTGATAGATAGTATGAAATGTCCCTCCAAAAACATGATGGGAAAAAACTGATGCCAACGGTAGATGAAAGTGCTTGTTCCCCATGTCCATTCTTACATTATCATCATATTAGATGTTTTAACCTTTGTTAATTTTAATGTTAGACTTAAAAATATGTTATGTCACTATTGGTTTAATCTACATTTTTAATTATTTGTTTTAAGCACCTTTTATCTATTTATTATTTGTATTACTTTAACTATAAACTGCGTGTTCAAGGGTTTTCCCATTTTTAAATTGGAATTTTAATTTGCTTGTATTTATTTTGTAAAAAGTATTTGCATATTAAGAGCACGAGCCCTTCGTCACATGTATTGCAAATATAATAAGTATCTAACTTTAATGGTATTTTTATCAAATCAAAGTTTGGGAATCAAATAACTGATCTTTACTGAGTTGAGATGGCTCCTCCATCATACATTAAATTCCCATATGAATTAAGGCCTATTGCTGGACTCTCTGTTCAGTTCCAGTAATCCACCTGTCTATACCTAAAACAGAATCAAACTATTTTAATTACTGTAGCTTTAACTCTTTTTTTCTTATTGGGTAGGGTTAGTTCTCCTTCACTACATATCTATTCCATTCTTTTCCTGGCTTTTAACATTATATTGTAAATTTCAAAAAAAAAAGTTTTGAATTTTTATTGGAATGTCATTGAATGTTTCTTATTGTTATAGTAAATAGGACTTTTTCTGCTTAATTTATTATTTGTATATAGAAATGCTATTAACTTTCATTAATTGCAATGGCTACTACACATCACGCCCCCCCCATGCAAAAAATAAGAAAGAATAAGAATAAAGGACTAAAAATTACTGGTGATTGTGTACATCCTTATCTTGTTCCTGACTTTAATGGGAATGCTTCAAGTATTTTACCATTAAATGTAACACTGAGATTTGCTTTGAGATATACACTTCCATCATGTTAAGGAAATAAGTAACTTTTCCTATTGTATTAAACTTTTAAAAATATAATACATGCCTAATTTTATCAAAGAGCTTTTGATAATACACAATGAAGCAATTTGTTCTTCTTTCTGTGTTATTTTTAAAGTCTCAGTTGAATGCATTCACCATATTTCATTTATCTTTCTATTTATACTCCCCCCAAAATCTAGACAGATTATTTAGGCACAATTTTCCCTGGTAACAATGTGCTACCCTTCCATCAAAAAATGCATATGTATATAAATGTCTATGGTTGCTTTCTTATTAACATAAAGCATAACAACTTCACTGTTATTAAAATGAGAGTAGTAAACTCTGTAGTGTGAAAATGGAACCAAAATTTTATATCCTACAAATCAAGGTTTCCCGAAGTCTCCTGTGGGATGGTAGCATCCCATGAGATGATGATAAATGCCAAGATACCACCCACATCCATATAAACAAATACTATCTCAGTGGGTACTGGCATTCAAACATAATATTGAGAGAACTGTCTAGCCAATCTGACTGCTCTTACTGCTGCTGATAACCAAGATGTCTGCCAAATCAAGAAGCTTCTCTCCATAGGTGAGAATCAGGCCGGCTCACTGAGAGAAGTAAAGATGAGAAAAAGACAAAATTCTCATACCATTCTCATTGTTAATTATCTTAAGCTTCACTCCACTCTATACACACAGCGTTTTCAAAGTTTGCTCAAAGGGCTCCTGAGTGTTACGGGGAACCTTTTAGGGATAGATGCAATGTCAACACTGTTCTCATAATAATACTAAGACATTATTTGACTTTTTCACTGACATTCTCTCACACATCTATGGTGGACTTTTCCAGAGGCTACATGACTGGGGATAAATCATCACTCTGATAGCAAATGAAGTGTGTGCCTGTGTGTCCTTATATTTTAAATTTTAAGTCAGTTTTAAATCTAATCAGAAAATATCAAGAGATATCTCACATTTTAAAATTTCTTTCAGATCTTCAATAATATTAAGATTATAAAGGGCCCTAAGACCAAAAAATATGAAAAACATTATAACTTACTGCTCTAAGTGGGCTTTGTCTCTCTAACACAATCAGTTTTGCTATTCTTTGAAAAGTGGCCCAAAAGATCTTTGGGGTTGTTAATTCTGTTTTCAACCTAACAGACTCTCTTCACCTGGACTATAGCATAATATATACATATATTTTTTTTTTCTTTGCAATAGCCACCGTAACTCTGCCAATTTGCCATTCAGGGAATCCTTTTCAAGTCTTTGGTTTGCTCTTTCTCTTTAAATCTTTAGCTAATACTTTCCCCTTCCTTTACAATAAGATATTCAGAACCTTGAAAAAGTATTATATAAAAACAGGTAATAGAGTGAGCTTGGAATATTAGAGGAATGAATTAAAATTATGATCTTACCAAGTCTCCAATTATTGATATAGTTTAACTATTACCTAGTTTTATTTTCTAAGAAAATTTCATTTTAAGCCTTACACCAATATTTAGCCAAGACAATATATCCAACTAAAGGAATGTGTTTTATAAAATATTTTTAACTTACAACACATATTTATCACTTCATTGAAAATAATTCTATTTCAAATGTTTAAGTAAGAATTTTTTCCCCAATAATCCAGACTTTAACTCTTTCACATAATAAGTTCAACTACTCTGCTAACAGCTATGTAGCTCTATAACCAGCTATATAACCTTGGGTAAATCACTTCCCTTTCCCTCTTTCAAAGGAGGGCACTAGAGTAAATGATCTCTTCTAGCTCCAACTGTTTCTGACTGCAAGTCAGGCATGCTTCTCTCCTTGAGCCTGAGTCAGTGCCAGAATTCCTCTCCATGGCAAAGTGTGCACATATTCAACTCAAAGGCAGTATGTGACTCTCACAGATAATGTAAAATGATGGTAATCCACATACAGATAACTGATAGTGAAGTACATCTTTCTATGTTATTATAATTCACTTTTCACCATTAAGGTTTTGTAATAGCCTTTAACCATAAAAACTGTTACATGTTAAATTAACTTTAAATACAAAACTAGAATGAATAGGACTTCAGGAAGCACTACTCTTTTCAGAAGTACTTTATTTGAACACTGGACACAATTTAAAGAATTCTATATATATGAAAAAGTGGTAGAAAGGAGACTAAACGTTATAAAAAAATATTCTGAAGGCCTTTTGGAAGATTAATTCAGAGACTGGATGTGGAGAAGATGAAGATGAAAATACAAGAACCAGTCAGGAATGGATAGATGAGGAATGGTTGACTCTATAGAATTCGGGGAGAGGAATGAGTGAGGGGGACCTCAGGTGTGGTTGGTTGACAGGGTGAATGGTTTTGTGATGTAGCATAATTTTCTACCCACATAAACAGGTCTAATGAAAAACCCACATGAAACTCTCCATGAAGATATACATGGTACAAATTTATGTGACAACATTCTTTAGCAAAATAGTAAATAAAATAAAATAGAAAATAAATGTAGTAATCAAATAATTTACATCAAAATTTTAAAGTTTTTCAAAATGAAAATTGTATTTTGTTAGAAAAGTATTTAATATTTTTGAGGGAGTAAAAAGCTTATTTTAATTATATATAAGCAACTATGTACAAAAGGATCAAATGTCTCACTTTAAGAGAAAAAGCAAAGCAATTGCTAATATACATTTGCTAATATGGAGCATAGGTTTGTGATATGCAGTGTATGTTCATTTTAAACCTCTACATAAATAATTAAGAGAGAAAATCATATGGTCCATGGATCCAATTGTTTACATATGCAAATCAATTGACATTTTCTTAAATAGCTTATGAGATTGGTCTTTTGAGAAAATCAAAAACACTTTGAGGAAAAGCATCCTGATGAACATCTGTAGGTAAATTAAACAAGTTATTTGTCCCTTACAACTATGCATGATGTTATCATCTCTTTCTGAATACATTATCTAAAACTGAAATTGTGAAGCATTTGTTTGTTTGTTTTTTAAGAGCTTATTGCCATGAGCATGGACAGTGGGACTTCTACTTGCAATACAGAGAGCAGATGGGAAGATGTTACCAACTATCAGACTTGTTTTTGTTTTACTCTTCGCATCTGTACCAAAGCATTTCAGTTCCAATAAGTTGATAATTTAAGGACATGCAATTTCCCCCATGTGTGCTCTTCAACTTTGAATGTCTGGTGTTCAGTTAAATTTCATCTGTTTGCAATTTTTTCCCTTACAAGGTATTATTTTTAGCTTCCCAGCCTATCATCAAAACACAAAACCTGACTACCAATCTATTTCTAAATGTTAACTCCTATTAAATCCATTATCATTATAGTCTCCCCAAATATAACCCTCTCCTAAATGTGGTCAAAACAAATTACTGATATGATGCCTTGTCAAAAGTTGAAATCCAGATGTGACTAGGAGATCAGGGCATGGAGGAAAAGATGGAGATATTTATATATCTATTTCTTGTTTTCTCTTAGTTATATCAAAGAATATATAACATATTTATATTTTTTATTACCTAAAAACAATGGTAGGTAAAAAGAAAATTGCTGTGGGTCCCTTTACCTTCTACCTTCATACCATTTCTATAAAGGATGTAAATATGTATTTCTTTAAAATTTTATAAATGTGTATTTCTGTCCTTTATAAATATATATTTCTAACCTTTAATTTATCTTAGAAATGAAATTTAAATATTTCCTCTTTCTAAACTCAGAGTTGATAAACAAGGCAGATATAGAGTTTATTAACTCTATCAATGAATGCTGCACTGGGAACACTATACTGTGTAATGTAATGTAATGCAATGCAATCAATTCAACTCCTTCTTAATCATTTTTCCTTTTGTCTCATTCCAAAACTAAGACAAACCCATTGTTGGAAATTTGAAAAATATAGTTAATATAAAAGAAAAAATAAAATCACCATAAAAATCTCTTTTTTAGCAAAACCATTGTTAATATTTTAGTGCATAGTCTTGTCTTTTTTCCTAAATACAATAGTCTTAAACAAAACTGAGATTATACCGTATGTTATATATGCATTTCGTATCTTGCTTTTATCACTTAGTATATAATGAACATCTTTCATATTATTAAGGTACATAGATTGGTTTCAATTAGCATGTAATTACTTAAATCCTTCTTATTGAGCATAAGTGTTCTTCCTAATTTTTTGCTATTAGAAAAAATGTTGATATGAACATCCATATATAGGTATCATTTTATACATTTGCTTTGTTAGGAAATTTTTTAGATATAGAATTGCAAGATGTCAGTATAAACATTGTTTTGCTTGTGTTTTATTCTGCTACATTGCCTTCAAGAAAGGTTGAACCATCAAGAAATGAGAGTGCATGTTTCAAAGCACCATCACCAATAAGATAATTTTTTAGATTTTTTTTATATCGATTAAATTGCACCATTCTTTTAATAGGCATTTCTTTTATTACTAGTAAGGCTATATGTATGCATACCCAAGCAAACCCATAAATGCCCACACATACCTACATAAGCCCACATGCACATATAACACATACCATGTACATCATCTATATAATTTACACTATGTGAATGTTATGTTCATTACCTTTGTTCATATTCCTATTAGGATATTTATTTTTCTTGTTCCTGAATAAGAATACATTTTAAAGTATTAAACCATTATCAGAATTTTAGAGTTGTTCCAAATTTATCACTTCTCTTTTGATAATGCACACCATGTCCCCAATTGACAAAACTTGTGTAGTTTTTGTGTACTCAAAAATATTTTATGTCTTCTATATCATTATACCTAACTCTTTAATTGTTCTGAAATTTATTCTGATGTACAATGTGAGGTAGAGAATCAATTTATATTTTTTCCTTCAATAAAATCAAATGCTTGTTATACTTTTCCCAACTGATTTGAAATGTCTCCAATATAATTTCTAAAATTAGAAAAATTTTCCTGCCATAACACTCTATTTGGCACATTTTATTCTCAGAAATATACCAGTAGCAGCATTTGTAAATACTAGCCCCTATGTATCTGATTAAACATTTTACAGTATTTGTTTAAAGGTATCAAAACCCACGTTTGAATTACAATGATCCCTTTTAGTCAAACAACACCAGGGCACCCTTTAAGTATTCAAGCTCCCTTTAATTTCATGTACAATCTAACAGCCAGTGGGTAGTAGGAAGGTAGGAAAGAGAGGAATTATCCAGGAAATTAAAGCCAATATTCCTTTGTTTTAATGTTGTATCATTATATAATGATTATTTTGATATTCCTGAAATAAACTGATAATACAAGGAAGTAGAGTGTAATATGAATTTGATGGTCTCATGCTCAGGTCTAAAAGATCATTGTTCATAAGATTTACTGCACTTTATAATCTATACGTAAAGTAAGAAAAAGTAGTATAGAAATTTTTAAAAGTCAAGACAAAAAAAACACAACTTAGCAGGTATATCTTTGATCTTTAAAAGCAGCCAAAACAATGTATTCTACAGGAAAATCTCAAACAGATATATAGAATTTTGCCTGTTGTGAGCCTTGTATGTGGGAGTCTTATGCTACTATGTCTTATGTATATAAGTGGATTATGGAGCTTTAGAAAAAATGTTCAATGCATCTTTAAAGTGTTTCTAAAATGAAAATAACTTTTTTTTAAGAGCTAAAAGTCAGACCCAATACCAGTATGAGTGACAGCAAACTGAGTTACATTCAGGCTCTCATTTTCAAAGGGGATAAAAGCTATGTAATAGAACCAAATAAATACTCCAGTCTTAAAGTTGTGGAAAGGTGACTGACGCTAGATTTAAGATTGAAAATTTGCACTGTGGCCAAAAAGTAACTTAACAAAAAAAAATCATTATTTTAAAAGTTGTTATATATTCTTTAGAGAATTTACTTTAATTCCAATGGTTTTCCATAATTTCAAAAATGTTAAGTATTTTGATTCAATCCCCTGAGATATATGATGTGATCATCATTAGTCACACAACCATCAGCAAATTCAAAAGCTCTATATTCTTGCACCCCACTCCCATGGCTCAAGGACTGCACAGCTTCCTCTGTGTGAGCATTATAAGGAAGTTAGAGATTGAAATCTAGAGTAAAGTAAAAATTCAGTGGGTTCTGCTGTTTAGTCAAAAGGAAAAAGAACAAAGGAAAATACAATAGACCCCCATTATCCACAGAGGATAATGTTCCAGGACTGTAGTGGGATGCTTGAAACTACAGATAGTACAAAGCCCTATAAGTACACATATATATCATTTCCCTTAAAGGAAGCACTTTGTGGCTCCTCTTTGGCATTAAAAAATGGGCAAAGGACTTGAACAGACATTTCTCCAAAGAAGACATACTAATGATGAACTAGTACATGAAAAGATGGACGATATAACTTCTCAAGGAAATCTGAATCAAAATCTCAATGAGATATCACCTCACATGGGTTACAATGGCCATTATAAAACAAAACAAAACACAAACACAAAAACAAGGATGCGAAAAAATTAGAACCTTTGAACACTTATGATGGAAATGTAAAATAGTGCAGCCACTATGGAAAATGGTATGGTGATTCCTCAAATAATTGAAAATAAAAATACAATGTAATCTAGTAATTCCGCTTCTGGGTATATATTTTAAAAAATTGAAATCAGGATCTCAAAAAGATATCTACACTCTCATGTTCACTGCAGCACTATTCACAATAGCCAAGAGGAGAATTCAGCCTAAGTGTCCATCAACAGATAAATGGGTAAAGAAAATATAGTATACATAAAATGGAATGAAAAATAAGGAAATCCAATCTTACACTACAACATAGATGAACCTAGTAGACATTATACTAAGTAAAATTAGTCAATACCAAAAAGACAAATAATGCATGATTCCACTTATATAATGTATTTAAAGTAGTCAGACTCATTAAAGCATAAAGCAGAATGGTGGCTGCTAGAAGCTTAGGGGAGAGGGAAATGGGGAACTGCTGTTCAATGGATATAAATTTCATTTACAAAAGATGAAAAGTTCTAGAGATCTGTTGTACAACATGTGCTTACGGTTATATTTTTCAATCAAAATAATAATTTTGTGAAAAGACAACCCTATAAAATGAGTTGGTCTCCGCAAACATAATCATTCCTACTTGCTGTGCTTACATCCTCTCACGACCACATCAAAAATACAACTAAACTACAGAACAACCATTATTGAGAATCTCCTGAAGTCTACCTGAATGAAAGTCCTATAACTAAAGATATAGAGAAGTCATGTTGAGACTGGTAAAAAGGGTGGAGACATGGAACAGGCTGGTCCCATACCTGTGTGTGTCAGATATCATGTAATTTAAAACAATCAATACAAGAAAATATAAGAGAAAATGGTGAGATATCCTTAAATGCTGATATCCTTAAAAAGTCATAAAATCAAACTCTAGAGTAATCTCAGAGTTCAATGGCAATGATTATTTTTTGATGTTATCTGGATTTCCATTAAAGGGTTTTTTTCCCCTCAACATGGTATTTCAAATGTGTTTCTACATACATTCCTGACAGAACACTATTTGAAAAATGTCTACACTATTGCTTGCTGTGCCGACCTTCCTTTGTTGAATAAATGGCTGTAAAAAATGTTTAGAGTAGGAAACCACTCATGTTGAAAATGTGAAATGTATTCTTTAATGGACAGCTAAGCATCACCACTTCTATGTGAAGTGCATATGCTTTTTTTTTATTTTAATTGAAACTTTTAAACAAGATTTAAACGAGCCTTGTAGAGACATTCAAAATAGGAGGCGGGATGAGGTAAGAATGTGCAAAATTTATCATTAACTTCTTTATTCCACAGCTATGCCTCATTTGAGTTAACAATAAATGCTGCATGAGATTTTGTCTATTAAATATTTGTTAAATTGGCCCCGTTATATAGAAATGAGCGAGTGGGAAGGATGGCACCTTTCTTAAAGTATCAAGGAACCAGTTATGTGTAATACAAATCTATCCAACTAAGAGTGGGCCAAAAAATATACTATTTGTATATCAACTGTTCTTTGAGAAATAATTATTTTTAATTTTTATGAAAAGTAGACTTCAAAAAAGGCTTGCATATTTTTTAAAGTCCATAAAGAGATTTTGTTTGTTTTTTTTTTCTGCAATGCCAAATCTCATCTGTGGTGGACAGTTGCTTTACGGGCACCTTCTTTCCCAATCAGAGTTTCACGGACCATATGTCCTCTAAGTGTCCTTTCTAGGCTAGTATGCTCTTCAGCAGCAAAGCCCATGGTTTATAAAACCTTTAGCTCCATATCAAGTTTTATGAATTCCTGGTATCCTTTTCTGTTGTCTAGCATCATTGACCTCTATTTAGGACTTTTATCTTAGCCTAGACCCTGTTCCTGGGTCCTGGACTCTGTTTCTCAGTGTCCTAGACTATTATTGATTCCTCTTCAACACTGAAGCCAATGTGTCTGGACCAATGACATTTACCTCTATTCCCTGCCCTACTTAAAGTTGTCTACTGGTCTACCTGGATTAGTATTAGCCTGGTTCCTTTCCCAATGAGTCCAGGATGTCTATACCTCTCTTTCCATGTAGCCAAAGTAAAATATATACAATTGATTAACTAAAAACTCAAATGAATTTAATATTAAAGTAGCATGTCCATTTTAGCAGAAACCAGAAGCCAGGAAACGAAGCAAAAGTACATTGGATCATATATACTTAGAACCTATAAAATGTAACTTCTTTAATTTTTCAAATTACAAACCCTGCATGTTCTCATTTGAGTATCAGTGATACATTTCCATACTGGAAAACTGAGGATTTATCTGTAAAATTAAAGTAAAACAAAAATTCTTCAAATGGATTATAGAATACTGAGTTGGAAATTCAAGATATAATTATTAGGTTGTAGTGTAAAATATATGTCCTATAAAACATCCTATAAAACTATGCCTGTATTTATTCCAATGATACTTAGCAGTAACAGCAAATAGAGAGCTCTCTATTCAAATTTTGCTTTCTAGATTTTCCAGGTTTCCAAATTATAGTGATGGTAAATAATGGGAAAAGTCATCAACCAGGGCAGATGCTACATAATTGGAATAGGTAATTTACTTTTTGTGTGATTTGAAGAGCACTGTAAGGTCTTACCTGCCTTCACCTTAACCTAGCCATAAATACCCAGCATCATTCCACGCAATAGATAACATCAGAAAAATTATTTCCAAAGAGCCACTGTTACAACGGCTTCATATTGCATAGGCTTTTCAAAAAAAACACCTCACATTTCCTGTCATTTGACTTCTAGATTAGAAAGTCTTCCTTCAAAAAGAACCACATTCGAGGTCTAAAGTAATGGGATATTTTTAATCTTAAGACAATTTCATCAAATGTGGAAATATCACAGTGAAATACTCCACCCCAAGTGGTTGTGGGCAGCATGGAACCACAAAGAGAGGACTAGCAGTAAAACAAAAATCCAGGCAGAACTTCTCCAGAGTAGACCAAGTTTTCTTCATCATGGTTCCCTCATGTTCTCCAAGACAGAAAATGTCAATATAGCATGTCTTTAGTTTTAATCTACTAAACAATCTAGGTGCCAAATCCTTTCGTGAATAAAGTGAGAAATTGTAATCCTCACCTTTGGCACTCTCTACCCTACTCTATTTCAGTTTTTTTTTTTTTTACCATAACATTTACACCTGAGGTTTTATCTCTGTACAAATATGTATGCACATGGATATATATACATGTATGTGCAATTTTTTCTCTTTGTCCTCACTATAATGTACTTGTAAGCTGCTACACCAATGCCTGAAACATAGTAGGCAGCCAAATATATGTTATTTTAACTATATTGAACTCTAATAGGTTGCCAGTGTTATCATCAGGCAATTCATCTCAGTGTTATCCTACATCTTAGCAGTATGTCATAGATAATAAAGAATTTCAGTGACTCTCCTCATTCCTTATGAGATTAAGGGCTTCCACATCTGGAAATGACATTCTGATAAATTATATGCTTTTCTCAAAAGTTTTAAACTAACTCCATTTAGAATCAGGATATTAGAGCCTCACTGGAAAGACATGCTTTTTCTTACTACCCAGAAGCAATTCCTTTTTCAGAATGATAGTTACCACTTATTTATGCTGAATAAATTATTTTTAAATTTTAGCATATATTATAACTTTATTTTTGGAACACTGGAAAAAATTAACTATGATCATTGTTCTATTAGAATGATGAAGCACTACTTTTGTACTATTTTCCAAAATTAACATGCTTAACTATCCAAAATTCTGACTGCGAAATGATTTATATTTGCTGAATAAATATTAACAGCATTTCATATATTTTGAATACAGCTACAAATTTCTTTCATAAGAGTTTTATAAAATGTGCATTCTTTCTCTTCTTTCATTTTATCAATAAAAAATGATTCTATTCCTTGCTAATTAACAATGTTTAATAAAACACTTCTTTCTACTATCTGTATTTGCTAAATATGCTAAATAGGAAAAGGGAAATGTTGGGACTCTGTGGGGATGAAGAGAAGAGAAAATAAATATGAATACGCTGAGTTTCGCTTCAGATATTTAAATTTGAGAAAATGAGATAAAATAGTGATGCTGTCTAGGTATCTGGAATTATAAGATCAGAAAGCAGGTGAAAAGTTTGGTCAAAGATGTAAATTTAGGAGCATCTACACAAGGCTGCTGATATGAACTCAGCATGGCAGGCAAATTTTAACAGGAAAGCAAATGTCCTTGAACAAAAAATTAGGATTTAGGCAAAATTATTGGGGCAGGAATATGGGAAGCTAGGAAATAGAAACAGGGTAAAGACAGATAGAAAGCAGAGGAGTTTCAAGAACAAATGGGTACTTGGTGGCATCAAATGCCAAAAAGAGTTCAATAAAGATGACATTTGAGAAAAGGCCTTTGGATTTGGAGGCAAAGATAAAGGTCATAGAAAACCTAGGACAAGGCTATTAATAGAGTACATGTGCAGAAATTATGCCTAGGACTTAAATATTCTTTGTTCTGCATGGCTACAGTAATACTACTATTAGACATTTGTTGAGAATAAAAGTAAATTCAATACATCAGTTATATAATGTATGCTGTGAAGCTCCTTTAGCATATTTGAATAAAGAAAAGTAATTAACTGGTTAAATTAGAGGCTAACATGTCAAATTTCCTACGTGAAGTTTTGTGGTTAAGTAAATATAAATGGATATATAGAATCTCCAATGTTTTAAGTTTTAAAATGAAAATATCATGTATTACATATAATTTCAGTTAGTAAAGAAAGTGCCTTTTAAAAAAACTGTGAGTAACAACTGATGATGATTGTAACTACTAGTAGGGATGTGAATTAATCCATCACTTTGGAAAACCATCCGGCATTATGACAAAAGTTGAACCTATGTATGTAAATTATGATATGGCAAATTCAAAGAGAAATGCATAATGTACATAGAAACACATGTACAAAAAAAAGTACTCATAGCAAAAACAGAAATGTCCATCAATATTTGAATGGGTAAGTTAATTGTGATATATTCATATAATGGAAAACTCTAGAGCAGGGGTTGGTAAACTATGGCCGATGGCCCAAATCTAGCCTGCAGCCTATTTTTGTAAATAAAGTTGTATTGAAATACAATTATTATCGTTCATTTACATATTCTCTATGGCTGCTTTTGTGTTACAACAGCCAAAATGAGCAGTCGTGACAGAGACTGTATAATGCACAAAGCCTAAAATATTTACTGTCTGGTCCTTTACAGAAAATGTTTTCGGACCCTGGCTATAAAACAATAAAATAACAAACTGCAGTTACACTCCAGACTGTAAATGACTCTCGCAAGCATGGGTTTGAGTGAAAGAAGTCAGATACAGAAAAGTGGACACTCTATGATTCAAGTTACATAATGTTCAAAAATAGGCAGTACTAAATTACTGTAGTCTCCTCTTATCCATGAGGAATACATTCCAAGATTCCCAGTGGATATCTAAAACTGTAGATAATACCAAATCCTATATATACTGTTTTTTTTCTCATATATATACATATAATAGAATTTAAATTATAAATTAGGAATGGTAAGAGATTAACAATAACTAATAAAATAGAATAATTAAAATATAATAAAAATTACATGAATGTGGTCTCCCCTCCATCTCTCTCTCTTCCCCTCCTACCGCCTCCACTCCCCGCTCTCCCTCCCTCCCTCTCTCTCTCTCAACTAATCTGATAACCGAGATAGCTCCTAAGTGATTAACTTGCAAGAAGGGCATACAGTGTGAAAATGTTGGAAAAAAAGGAATGACTCATGAACCACGTGGGACAGAGCAAGGCAAATCCAGATTTCACAATGCTACACAGAACAGTGCACATTTTAAAACTTATAAATTGTTTATTTCTGGAATGTTTCCATTCAATATTTTAGGACCCGTGGAAAATAAGCCTTGGAAAACAAAACCATGTGTAAGAGGTCACTACTGTATAGTGCTGCAAGTCAAATTAGTGGTTATCTCTGGAGAGGAGGAAAGCAATAGGAATTATGAAGAACTGGTAATGTTCTATTTCTTGAATTTGATCTTGGTTACATGGGTGAATTCACATTGAGATAATTCATCTGAGTTGTATGCTTATGATTTGTGCATTTTGCTGTGTATTCCTTCAGTGAATTAGTTTTTTTTTTTTAATATTTAGAAGGCTCATACACCAAATTATGAATAGCGGTTACCCATACTAGAATATGGGATGGGAAGAATTAGGGACTATATTTTTAATATATATCCTTTTGTATTTTTTAACTTTTTAAATATAAAAAAAACAAAGTAATAAAATTATGTATATTATTATATCTTCATCATGACATAGTTCCATATTTTTATTGACAGGACCTAATACAGTATAGGCACTCAAGTGGCAACAAGAGGTTGGAAACTAAACACCTAAATCACTCAACATCTCTACTTATGAATCAACAATACAAAATACATTTTATACCTATTACTACTCACATTTTAGCTAAAAGTTTCGTAATCTCATGAAACCTTCTCACATGTTTTTAAAACAGGATCTTAATTATCTTTGTCAGATTATAGCTGTTATACATCCCTTATCTTTAGTAATACTGTACATTAACATTATGGTCTTAACCATCCCCTAAAGCTAATTCTCCTCCTTTTCAAAGAGATAAAATACTTCAAGAATTGAAAGTGACATTAAAAAATGGTACTGGCATCTACCAATTGTTGCTGAAAGTAAAGATTTAAGAAAGAAATATTTCTGCATGATTTAATGATTGCTTGCTGTAGCAAAGTTCTTTTGTCTGGTCTCTAGTACAACTCCCTAGAGTGTCTTGTTCAATACACAACAAAACAATGATGTGGAGGTTTTGACAAAGAGCTGTCTCCCTATTGAGGTGGCATTACAGGATAATAGCTGCCTAAGCTATATAATTCGGTGAGATATATTTTAGCATTAAAATATCTGTTAATCAGTTTTTAAAGCTGTGCTGTTCAAAACTCAGAACAATATGTAAAACATTCCTTTACCAAAGGGAATGAGTAATCTACTGTACAGCTTTG
Organism: Rousettus aegyptiacus; assembly: GCF_014176215.1. Classification (NCBI taxonomy): domain Eukaryota; kingdom Metazoa; phylum Chordata; class Mammalia; order Chiroptera; family Pteropodidae; genus Rousettus; species Rousettus aegyptiacus. The sequence goes on along the minus strand of NW_023416312.1, from coordinate 54,823,239 downwards.
ATAAATTACAAGAAATAGGTTTATCTCAGAAGACTGGTTATGATTAATATGCAGTTCATAAAGCTCCTTAGCTCTGTACGGTCTCTCTCTAACTGAATCTAATAAAGATAGGTCACGCATTTTTCATATTCTTTTTTCACCCATGACAGATCTCTAATAGGATTTATATGCATTTTATATTAATTGTATTGGAGACTGCACCAACTGCAATAATCCTTCATTTCTTTGCCTTTTTAAGGCTATACATAAATTACGAAGTTTCCATTTTTGTTTGACTGCAGCTTTCACTGACGTTCAACCATGTTAATGATAGAGAGGTAGAGAAAGATTAAGAACCACCTCACCTAGTTCTCTGAAATACGAATTGGTACCAAAGCTTGTAAACACAGGTCTGAGAGCCATTTCAGCTATCCTCTCCCTTGTGTCAGAAGAGCTCAAGTATATACCATCAGTGAAAACCCTGCACTCTGAAAGAGGAAAGGATATGCTTTTAATAACCATCTCACAGAGGGGAGCTGGCAGTAATCCATCGTTCTGATGAAGTATTTCTTCTCTAACCATCTACAGAGACAACACAGGAAATGTAAAAATGAGATAGTGCTACCTAGAATGAAAAACTAAGTGTCCTGGGGACTCAATCTAAAATAGTCCTTAATTTTAACTGCGAACTCAAAAGAGTCTTCACTTATGTCTAGGGAAAAAGAAATGCATCTTGAGAGACTATTTGAATTATAATTGCCGTTAAGAGAAGTGAACAATTATATTTTCATATTCTATATTCTGCACTATGACATAAATAGTGAAAAATTTCATTCTGCAAGAGCATAGCAAGGGATTTGAGAAACTAATAAAATGTTGCTTTATACTCTATCAAAACATTTGGCTATTAGTGAATAGAATCCAATGGAAAAAAGTATGTCACAATCGTAATGATTTTCTCTAGTTGAAATGGACTACATACAAATTCAGTATGTGTATGTCTCTCATACATATAGGAATTGAAAAAAAAACAACATGGAAATCTGTATGACCGATTAAACTTATAGAATTACTTCATATATGTATGTGTGTCTTTGTGTGTATATGTATGTGTGTGTGTGTGTTTGTGTATATATGTAATTTTTGTTCTTGAATTAAGGTTATTTTTCAAATTCGACACCCAATAAAAAAATGAACACAAATTCAGAAGTCTGTTAACTAAAGAAAGGCAACCAAACACACCTGATCCATCTATGAAAGCTATACTACAGACTTCTGCTTCTGGCCATAAAGGAGTAACTACTACTAGACTGGCTTTCCACCTGTAAACAACTAGAAAATTGAGACAAAAATACATGAAATAAGTGTTGTCAGACACTGGACAAGGGACAGCATAGGGCTCTGATCCCTGAGAAAAAGAAACAAAGTGAGCCCTATAGTCACCCCAGTTTTGTATGTGGAAGCACTTTCCACATTATATAGTTCAGGGAAAAGAAAATCATGCAGAGTCCCGCATTTTCACAGAACTGAGAAGGGAAAGATGGGAGATTAGGGAAGCTGAGGCAGCTTGGATTTATTGGGCACAGTACCAAAGAGGAATTCCCACATAAAAATAGTTTCAGGCATGCATAGTGGAGTCTCCTTGAGTTTCTGGCTGAATACCAATCTGGACATGTGTAGAGGAGACTCAATGAGTATGGGCATAGAACACTACCAAAGAATGACTAACTACTAGAAAAGAATAAACTTAACGCCTCCTGGATATCACACAGGACTGGCAGACATTTATGAGTTCTGATCAGCCAGAGTTCAGAGACTTCATGCAGAAGCCAGAAAAAGGCCACATTTAGGAATAGGACTAAACCAGCCATAGAGGAAATTCTACTTTAGGTTTATATAAATAAAGCTTAAAAACAAGTTTTGAAATGATTGAGCTAATCTACATACAAATTAATCACCTGCCAAACAAAGTCTAACACTTTTTAAGATAACCAAATTACAATGTTCAACACTGTCACATTCTAATATCTAGAATCCAGTCAAAAATTACAAGATAATATACTATTCCTGACTTCAAACTATACTACAAAACTGTAGTAATCAAAACATATGGTACTGTCAGTAAAACAGACACATAGACCAACTGAACGGAATTGAGAGCCCAGAAATAAACTGACACATATTAGGGGCCACTAACTTTCAAAAGAGCCAAAATCATACAATGGAGAAAGAAAAGTCTCTTCAATAAATTCTGCTGAGAAGACTGAAAAGTCACAGCCAAAAGAATTAAACTAGACTTTTATCTAATATCATACACACAAATGAACTCAGAATGGATTAAAGACCTAGTATAAGGTATAAAACAAATACATAGATGAAAACATAGGCACTAAACTTATGGACCTTGGTCTCAGAGGAGTTTTTTTTTTTTTAATCTTGACACCCAAAGACTAGGGAAGTAAAAGCAAAAATAAATGAATATAACTACATCAAACTAAAAAGCTGGGTGCAGCCACTATGGAAAACAGTATGGAGGTTCCTCAAAGGATTAAGAAGAGAGCTACCAAGCAACCCAGCAATCCTTCTGGGTATCTACCTGAAAATTTTGAGAATGCTTATTCGTGCAGATATATGTATCCCCAGGTTCACTGTAGCATTATTTCCAATAGCCAGACACAGAAATAACATGAGTGTCTTTTAACAGATGACTAGATGACTAGATAAAGAAGATGTGGTACAAATATGCAATAGAATACTACTCGGCCATAAAAAGATGAAATATTTCCATTTGCAACAGCATGGATAGATCTTGAGAGTATTATGCTAAGTGAAATAAGTCAGATGGAAAAGAACAAGAATCATATTATTTCACTCATCTGTGGAATATAAAACAAAAAGCAACAAATGAACAAACAAAAACAAACTCATAGATACAGACAAAAATGGTGGTTACCATAGGGAAAAAGAGTTTTGAGAACAAAGATGGCAAAGGGGGTCAAATATATGGTAATGAAAGGAAAGTAGACTTTGGTGGAGAGCACACAATACAGTATGCAGATGTTGTATTATCCCAATAAATCTTAAAATTACTAGATAATCAAAGAAGCATGAAAATATGACTCATAAACTGGAGAAAAATCACTCAATAAAAACAATTCCAAGTGACTGAGATGGTGGAAACAGCAGGCAAGAATTTTAAAACAAATATTATTAGTATATTTGAGATTTAAAGAGAACATGAACACAATGAGAAGAATAACAGAAGTGTTAAAAAAAAAAAGAACAAATTGAATCTAGAGTTAAAAAATACCATATCTGAAACAAAAAATTCACTGTATGGGCTTCACAACAGTTTAGACACTACAATTAAATGATAAAATAGAGACTGAGGAAATATGGCAGAGTGAGAGACATCCCCAGATCTCTCCCCTTGAAATAACAATAAGCTGAACATCTAAAACTCAACAAAAAACACCCAAACTGCATACCAGCACGTCTGAGGGTGGAATCTGCGCATAAGAGCTGCCCATAGGTCAGAACCTTGGGTGTCGGGCGGTACATGGGAGAAATAAAGAAGCTGCCTATCACAGCCACTGGATCTCCCTGTAGGAAGAGGGGCAGGGGAGAAGGAGTGGCAAGTTCCCTGAACAAGCCCTGCCTGGGAAAGCTATGAGCTCCTGGGGGCCCAATGCAAGGCCCAGTCATCAGGGCAGAAGGCAGGGAAGAGGGACGGCAGCCACATTTACAAAATCGAGTCTCAGCCACAGCTCACAAACCGCTAACCCAGGGAGCCCCTTCCACCAATACCCTGCGAGAACAATCACTACAGAGTCCCAGGAGAATCTGAGCGAACGCTACCGAAACTGCTGCTAACACTGACAGAGATTGAAACCAAGGGTAGCAATCATGATAAAATATCTACAAGAAAATAAAGGCATTACTAAGGTTTTATACAAAGCAGTGATCCAAGAGGCTTAGACACCACCTACTGGAAATGAAAAACGCCTTCTTTGCAACAGGCTAAAGAGAGACCTTTATATAAGAGAAATCTTCTTTCTGGAGAAACAACAGAATATACTTCCATTAAACATCATGAACAACCAAGGTGATAAGGCATCTCAGAAAAAAGAGAAAAATCTCCAGAAAATAAGCTTACGGACATAGAAACATGCAACTTAAACTAAAAAGAATTCATGATGGTACTTCTGAAAAAACTCAGTGACTTCAGAAACAAGTCAAATCAATAATTTCATGAAACGAGAAAACTAGATGAGCAGAACAAGGAGATTGAATCCCTCAAAAAGAACAAAATAGAATTTCTGCAGATGAAAAACACACTGCAAGAGTTGAAAAAATAAAATAGCAAGCTTGGGAAATATAGTCGACCAAATGGAGGAAAGAATCAGTGATATTGAAAATAGAAATCCGGAAATAAATCAGAAGGAAGAAGAGAGAAACTGAAGAATAAAAAATAATGAAAGATAAATACAAGAACTAGCTGATAGCATCAGGAGAGGACACATAAGCATAATGGGCATTATCGAAGGTGAGAAAAACAGCAGGGACTAGAAAGCATTGTTAGACAAATAGCTAATGAGAATTTCCCAAATCTAAGAAATGAGCTGGAGCTTGGAATTCAAGAAGTCAACTGACCACCTAATTACCTCAACCTAAAAAGGCCTTCACCAAGACATATTGTATTAAAATTATGAAAAATCAATGACAAAGACAGAATTCTCAGGACAGTCAGGGAGAAGTAAACACTAACTTATAAAGGCAAACCCATTAGATTACCCTCGGACTTCTCGGCGCAGACCTTACAACCCAGAAAGAAATGAAATCAAATATTTAAATTATTAAGTGAAAGAAACTACCAGTTGAGAACAATGTAACCAAGTAGGCTCTCCTTTGAATATAGGGAGAAATTAGACCTTTCCAGAGATACAAAAATTGAGGGAATTCTCTACTTCAAAGCCTGCACTACAGGAAATACTTAAAGGGGTCAGCTCACCTAAAACAAAATGACAAAAAAATTCATTATTAGAAGTAAAGCAAGAATCAGGCAAATAGAAGCAGAGGAGTGCAACCCTTACTAAGAACATGGCGTTATAAGCTTAAATAATAAGAGAATTGCTATACCAAGATAGTAATGAACATTCAACCTACATGGGGACAAAAATGAAATAACAATGACCGAAAAGGGGGAGGATTCAAAGATCCAAATTTCCAAAGAGCAATGGAGATAAGCCACACACAGAAGAAAATGGATGACCCTATATATTTAATTAATCATTACATATTTATAATGGTAACCACACACCAACGATTTTGAACTAAAGAATATAACATAAAACAAAAAGAACCAGAGATAAAACCCACAAAACCCAACCTAAATAAGGAAAAGAGAAACACAAAGACAAGGAAGCAATGGAAACACCGAGCTACCAGAAAATAAAAGATAAAATGGCTACAAGAAGACCCTGTATTCCCATAATCACCCTAAATGTAAATGGACTGAACTCACCAATAAAAAGAAACAGATTGCAGAATGGATCAAAAAAACAAACCCAACCATACGCTGCCTCCAGGAGACATATCTCAGCTCCAAAGACAAATATAGACTCAAAGTAAAAGGGTGGAAAATGATATTTCAAGCAAATGACACTCAGAGAAAAGCAGGAGTAGCAATACTAATACTGGATGAAATAGACTTCTAAATAAAAATGGTAAAGAAAGATACTGAGGGACACTTTATAATGATAAAGGGAATTATGCACCAAGAAGACATAACACTTATTAATACCTATGCTCCCAATCGGGAAGCCCAGAAATATGTAAAGCAATTGCTAACAGAACTAAAGGAAGAAACAGACCAAAACACTATCATAGTAGGGGACCTAAGTACACCACTCTCAGATATGGACAGATTATCCAAACAGAAAATCAGTAAGGAAATAACATCCTTAAATGACACATTAGACCACCTGGACATAATTGCCATTAACAGAGCTTTCCATCCCAAAAGAGCTGCTATACATTCTTCTCTAGTATGTATGAACATTCTCAAGAATCAACCACATACTATGACACAGAGATCGCCTCAACAAATACGATAGGGTTGAAATCAGACCAACCATATTCTCTGATCATAATGCTTTGAAACTACAGAGCAACTGCAAAAAGAAAGCAGGAAGAACCACAAATACATGGAGATTAAACAACATGCTACTAAAGACTGCCTGGGTCAGAGGAGAAATTAAAAGAGAGACCAAGAGATATATAGAAATGAATGATAATGATAGTACAACATATCAAAAATTTGGGACACGGCAAAAGCAGTCATAAGAGGAAATTTCATTTCATTACAGGCCTATCTCCAAAAACAAGAATGAGCCCAAATAAACAACCTAACATTTCATCTTAAAAAACTAGAAGAGGAAGAACAAATAAAGCATAAAGTCAGCAGAAGGAAAGAAATAATCAAAATTCAAGTAGAAATAAAAAAAAATTGAAAACTAAACAACAACAACAAAAAACAATAGAAAAAATAAATGCTGGTTCTTTGAGAAGGTTAATGAAATTGACAAACCCCTGGCTACACTCACTAAAGAAAAAGGAAAAAGAACACACATAAACAAAATAAAGGATGAAAGAGGAAAAATTATGAATGACATCACAGAAATACAGAGGATCATAGAAGAATACTGTGAAAAAGTATATAACACGAAATGTAATAACCTAGAAGAAATGGACCAGTACATAGAATAATACAATCTTCCTAGACTGAATCAAGAAGAACTGGAAAATCTAAATAGACCAATCGGCAGTATGGAAACAAAAACAATCATTAAAAACCTACCAAAAAGTAAAAGTCTAGGACCAGATGGCTTCACCAGTGAATACTATCAAAAATTCAAGAAAATTTAATACCTATTCTCCTTAAACTCTTCCAAAAAATTGAAGAGAAGGCAATACTTCCAACTCACTTTATGAGGCCAATATTACTCTGATACCAAAACCTGGTAAAAATCTCACACACACACACACACACACACACACACACACACACACACTACAGACCAATATCTCTCATGAACACAGATGCAAAAATCCTAAATAAGATACTAGTGAACCAAATACAGCAACATATTAAAAAGATGATACACCACAATCAAGTGGGCTCATCCCAAAGGCACAGGAATGGTTCAAAATAGGCAAATCGATTTATGTGATACACCACATAAACAAATTAAAAAATTAGAATCAGATGATCATATGAAGAGATGCAGAAAAAGCCTTCGACAAGATACAGCACTGATTTATGAGCAAAACATTTAACAAAATCAATATAGGAGGAAAGTACCTTAACATCATAAAGGTCCTATATGACAAACCCTCAGCCAACATTATACTTAATGGTGAAAAACAAAAAGCCTTCCCTCTAAGATCAGGAACAAGGCAAGGCTGTCCACTCTCGCCACTGTTGTTCAAGATAATACTGGAGGTCCTAGCAAATGCAATCAGACAAGAGGAAGATATAAAAGGCATCCAAATAGGAAACGAAGAAGTCAAACAGTCACTATTTGCAGATGACATGATTCTGTGTATAGAAAAGCCTAAAGACTCCAGAACACAACTAGAAACAATAAGCCAATACAGTAAAGTTTCTGGATATAAAATCAACATTCAAAAATCCATAGCATTCCTGTACTCTAATAATGAAGTGTCAGAAAAAGAAGTGGAAAATATAATTCCTTTTGCAATTGCAACAAAAAGAATAAAATACCTAGGAATAAATTTAACAAAACATGTAAAATGAAAACTACAAGACCCTATTAAAAGAAATAAAAGAAGATACAAAGAAATGGAAAGGCATTCTGTGTTCTTAAAGTGGAAGAATCAGCATAGATAAAATTACCATATTACCAGAAGCATTAAACAGATATAATGCAATCCCCATCAAAATCCTGTTGACATTTTTTTAAAGAAATAGAACAAAAAATCATCAGATTAGTAGAGAAGGACAAAAAAAAACAGAATTGCCAAAGCCATCTGAGAAAGAAGAACAAGGCTGGAGGCATCACTCTGCCCAACTTCCAATTATACTACAAAGCAACAGTAATCAAAACAGCATGATATTGGCAGAAAAACAGACACACAAACCAGTGGAACAGAATCGAGAGTCCAGAAGTAAACCCATATTTATATGAGCATATAATTTTCTACAAAAAAAGCCAAAAACATACAGTGGAGAAAACAAAGACTCTTCAATAAATGGTGCTGGGAAAACTGGAAGACCATCTGCAAAAGAATGAAATTAGACTGTTGTCTATCACCACACACCAAAATTAACTCAAAATGGATTAAGGACCTAAATGTAAGACCTGAAACAAACAAAAAAAAATGCATAGAAAAAAACATAGGAACTAAACTCAAGGATCTTGGACTTAAAAAGTATTTTATGAATTTGACTTCGAAAGCCAGGGAAAAGCTAAAATAAATGAATGAGACTACATCAAACTGAAAAGCTTCTGCTCAGCAAAAGAAATTATCAACAAGGTAAAGAGACAACCATCCAAATGGGAAAACATATTTGCAAGCAACACCTTGATAAGGACCTAATATCCAAAATATACAAAGAACTCATAAAATTCAATAACAACAAAAAAGCAAACGATCCAATCAAAAAATGGGCAGAGGACCTCAATAGACACTTCTCCCTAGGACATACAAATGGCCAACAAATATATGAAAAGATGCTCAACATCACTATTAGGGAAATGCAAATCAAAACCACAATGAGATACCATCTCACACCTGTTAGAATAGCTATAATTAACAGGACAAGTAATAACAAATGCTGGAGAGGATGTGCAGAGAAAGGAATCCTCATACATTGCTGGTGGGACTGTAAATTGGTACAGCAACTATAGAAAACAGTATGGAAGTTCCTCAAAAAACTAAGAATTGACCTACCATATGATCCAGCAATCCCTCTACTGAGTATTTACCCCAAAGACTTGAAAACTCATATCCAAAAAGATATTTGCACACCAATATTCATAGCAGCCCTATTCACAGTGGCCAGGACATAGAAGCAACCATAGTGCCCTACAATCGATGACTGGCTAAAGAAGCTGAGTAATAATATTACTCAGCTATAAGAAGAGACGAGAAAATGCCATTTGCGACAACATAGATGGACCTCGAGATCATCATGCTCAGTGACATAACCCTGACAGAAAAAGTTGAAAATCACATGAGATCACTTATACGTGGGATATAAACCTAAAAGCAACAATGAACAGGACAAACAGAGACTCATGGACATGGAATATAGACTCGTGGTGACCAGAGCATAGCGGGTGAAAGGAGGGAAGAGGTAGATGGGGTTAAGGCGGTCAAATATAGAGGGGTAGGGGAAGGCGAAGTGGATAAAGGAGATCAAATATATGGTAGCTAAAGGAAACTGGACTTTGAAGAGAATATACATATGTCAAATAATAATGTACACTTGAGAATTATATAATTGTATTAACCAATGTTACCCCAATAAACTTAATAAAAATAAAAAAGAAAAAGAAATTTAAGAAAATATTAAATACTCCTGTTTTTTCTGAAGTTGTTTCTCAAAAATTCTGTAGGATACTATCTATTTAAAACAAGCAGCCCCAAATCTTGTGGTAATCTTTTTACTCTACAGAAAAATTTAATAAAAGGTTTCTATTTATTGGAGGAAAAAAAAAAGATGGGTTAAATAGAAATAATGGTAAGAAATACCAATCTGAAGCACGGAAAGGAAAAATGTCTTAAATAATATCGAATAGCTTCAATGACATGACAATATAAAGTGATCTAATATAGAAAAAAAATCCAAAATGGTGAAGGTCTAAGTCCAAAGAAATATCAGAATAAATGATGACCTGACATTTTCCAAATGTGACAAAAAAAATATCAATTTACAAATGTAAGAATTTCAATAAACACCAAACGAAATGCGCATAAAATAACCCCAAGATACACCATAATCACTGTGTTGAAAAATAATGATAAAGAAAAAATATTAATAGTAGCCAGAGTGAAAGACATAGTTACATAGAGGAAAACAGTTTAAAATGATTGCTGAAATTAGTCAAATACTTAAAATGAGCCAACGATTTATTTTTACCTCAATTACCTTTGAATTATCTGCTTTGGCTTTGAATTATCTACTTATATATTTACCTTTCTGACAAAGAAAGCAACTTATGGTGTGGCTGGTAAAGACTGATGCTTCTAGTCAAAGAACAAAGATGATGTCAGTAAGATATTAAATGGCTATGTCAGGGACAAGATAGGAGATAGAGAAAAACCAGATCCTGGGACATTAATTTCAATTATTATCATGTTCTCAATCTCAGTAACCCATCCTTCAGCAAAGCACAGCTTGATAATTAGAGGAATGGAATAGAAAAACAAAAGGAGTGCATCTTGACATGGGAAAGATCAGGGACTTTGGTATCAGACCTGGACCTGACTCCTGATTCCATCCCACAAATTCAGTGACTTTAGGCAAGGTACTTTCTCACTCTAAGCTTCAGTTTCTTCATCTCTTAGAGCAAAAATTTCACCTACCTCACAGAATTGTGAGGATTAAGTGAGGTAAAGGTAAATGCCTGGTGCATAGTAAGTACTCAAATATTAAAGTTATTTTCTAGTTTCCCTAATAAAAATGATATAAGGGTTGACAGTTTAGTAATAATTATCAAAAGTCTTCAAATAGGCACACTCAGTGACCCAGAAATTCTACATCTTGTAACTAAAGGAAAAAAATTAAACAAGTTCTCAAGGTTGGATAAATAAGGATTTTTGTTTTAGAATTATAATGGTTAAAAACTGAAAACAATCCAAAGGTCTTTCAATAGTGAGATGGTTTAAATAAATTATTGCATATTCATATAATGCATGTGATATTTTTTCCAAAGAGGGGAGGGTCTTTCACTCTGCTCTCTGGAAAGGAACAGTATTTGTAAAGTGACTGTTAATCTTCCTCTCCATGCCCTCACATTCTCCTTCCTCTGGAAGGACAGATTATCTAATTAATGTAATGCTGGGACTCATTATGCCTCCAGTCTCCATGGGGGCAGCAGTATTCCCTTAAAGGTCATTGCACATGCACTGACCTTACTGTTTTCTCCTCTTGACTTAGACCTGCATGCCCCCTGTGACACTATGCGTCGCTCTATCTCTGCTTTATTTCCCCCAAGTAAGCCCAACAGGACCTCCTCCCACCACAAATGGTATACTGTGGAGCCATTAAAAATTATGTAGTTTTATATATTTTGACATGGAAAGACAACCACACTATCTTATTGAATAAAACTGAAAAATGCACACAAACACAAACACTAATACTGCTTTTTTCCTCTAGTGGGATTAAGATACATTATTTTTCAGAGGGAAGGGAGTCTGTTTTCCTAATTTTTTCTACAAGATAATTATACTATTAGTATAAAGGTATTATTTTTTTAAGTGTGGAAATAGAATACAAAGAAAAAAATAACATAAGAACAGTAATAAAATATAAATAGGGAATGAAATAAAAATAGATAATAAGCTAGAGTAACTTCTTTCAACACTTTCCAATAGTTATATAAGATTCTAGAAGCAGGTTTCTAAGTATGCTTTCCTCAAACAAAATTTCTAATATTGTAGAACCTAAACTCCAATAACCCAAAATAACAGAGCTTTTAATATCCTAGGTAAAGTACTATTACTCCTGAAACTATCACTCTATGCAGCAAAATCATGATATAGCAAAATTAGTTCTCATAACAGGTAGTATGTCCCGTAACAGCAGCATTATAAAGAGATTCTACCATAGTTTCATTACGTTTATTCATTGACGAGCATATTTTTTCAAAGCAACCAAACTCATTACTAATAATTTAACTAACACCTCCTTGGAGCCTATTTTAAACTAGCTTTCATTTCAAAATTGTAATGATATTGAAATAAAAAAAAAAAACATTACCAGGCCTACACAAACAAACCTATTTTAAAATATCTAAAATTTAAATAAATTAACATTGAAATGAACAAACCGACTCTAAGTCTCCAAAGTTACATTAAATTTACATACTATTGAAATTATGCTTTTATAGCAACTGAGGTGTTAAACTAACTGCAGCATACAGAATTTCATACAGATCACAGGACTCAGCAAGAATATTCAATCTAATCTGATAGAAAAAGTATCCCCAACCCTATATGTGTTATACAAGTAGTTCCAACTTAAAAGTGGGTTGCACAGTAGTTTCCCCTTACCTTTGGGGAATACGTTCCAAGACCCCCAAAGGATGCTAAAACCACAGATAGTACTGAATCATACACATACACACACACATACACACATACACACATACATATACATATACATATACATATACATATACATATACATATACATATACATATACATATATACATACACTATGTTTTTCCCTATACAGGCATACACTTTACGACTTCTCTTTGGCATATCTGAATTGTCAGCATCACTACTCTTGCACTTTTGGAGCCATTATTAAATAAAGGTTACTTGAACACAAGCACTGCAGTATTGTGACAGCCATCTGAAAACCAGGAAGTCTACTAAGTGACTAACAGAAAGGGAGCATCCACACCATGGTTGCACTGCACTAAAGGATAATTCACGTCTTGGACAAGATGGAGTGAGATGGCTCGAGACTTCATTAAGCAACTCAGAAAGGTGCATAATTTAAATCTTATAAATTGTTTATTTTTGGAATTTTCCATTTAATATTTCTGGACCAGAGTTAACTGTGGGTAACTGAAATTGCAGAAAGTGTAACTGCTGATTGCAGGGAGGGATGAGAAGGGTACTGTATTCTAAAGTGTGTTTGTAAATCAGATGACAAACAATGCTGGGGCACATTTAACAAGAAGAACAAATTTAAGTAAAATACTTAAGTGTAAAGTGTATTCTGAAAAATACAGTTAACCCATAAAATAATGTACTATCATAATAACAGATGTTCTAAGCTCTGAACTACCTTGCAACTGGTGGCAGGGAGGGATGGGTTTAAGAAGCCCTGAAAAATGAGATGCTCACTGGGGAGGAGATGAGCCCTGCCCCAGCTTTGGTAGCAGCAGGACCCCAAAAACAACAAAAGAGAGCCCTAGTATTATACGGTCCAAGCGCCCATGTTCAAAAGGATAAATGAAGTGTCTGTAAAATGAGTAATCAAAGACTTCGTGTAAAAAAGGATCAAAACAATACAGGAAGAGTAACTGTATAAAACCACATAGCAATCAATAAATACTATGAAAGCATTCCTTCAGTTTTGAACTTAAAAATAGAGATTATAGGTCTGCATTTCATTCACCATAAGTAGATTCCCCTACCAGAAACTCCTAGAAGAATAAGGAGCTATTTTCCAGTCGTTGCATATTCTTTCATCTATAATTATCCCTGTTGCCCAACAGTGATTGGGGGAAACCTGCTGGACATCACATCATGGCACCCAGGGAGTACATTTGGGTAGAAAGCAACATAGCATAGCAGTTAAGAGATCAGAGTTTAGCATCTAAACTTGGGCGAGTTAGTTAACTTCTCAGAACTTCAACTTCCTCCTAAACTGGATATAAAAATAATGACCACCCCACAGAGTTATAATGAGTATTAAATGAGGTAATCCATGAAAAACACTTATCACAGTGTCTGGCACACAATGTAAATGATCAGTAAATGTTACTGGATAGTTACCTAGAAAAGCTGGGACAGAGGTGAACCTTTTTATAACATAACTGGTATATTTCCTCTCCCAGTTGATAAGTAGAACTACCAGCTTCCAAAGAACTGCATTCTTGAAGTCTGAAAAATTGTTATTTTCTTCCTTGTGAAATGACACCAGGGCTCAAGTGTCTTTCATCCTATTTTTATGCTTAATTGCCTTCTCTCTCCCCACAAAGTGGTAAGACTTCTTTGCCCCATCAAGAACGGAAACCTCTTTTAAAAATAATATATTTTATTCATGACCGATTATTTTCTTTGGAAATCGATCTCAGAAAAATCAATGTGAGGCAATAGGGGAAACATGCAAAATATATTCCGAATTTTACCAAATCTTTCTGAAAACCTCCCTCTTTCACCTGGTACAATTCTTCTGCAGTTATGCACATAACATTTTTTAATTACAGTAAGTGCCAAATAAGTCATATATTTTTTTCCATGAGCTTTTGTAAGAAAAGCTAAATTCGAGTCTTTCATCCAGCATAATCAGTGATCTATGAATGCATGCTGCATACTTGAAAGATACTTCTTTAAATATAAGAACTAAAGGTTAAAAAAAAAACACTAACCATTCCTGACAGAAACTTTTTGAAAATATATTACATCTAGACTACACTGATGAAGAGTACAATGAATCTTCCCTTGATGAATCCTCATCAAGATCAATTTCTATTCTGTGCAATAACACAGGGATTCTCTTCAAAACCACTGAAGAGCATTGGGCTGTTTTTCTCTCTGTGAAATAACTGAAGACTATTATATTTTTATAGTTCTTCCTTCTGCTGCTAGCTGTCACATCTGTCAATAGCACCTTTCTTTTTTTTTTCTTCTTTTCAAAACACAGCATTAACTAGGTGAGTTGACACCCACGATTCTCTAAGACACACGAATCTTTTTTTTTTGCCTTAATTTTCACAAATGTGGGCAATACTACAAATAGCTGAGATCAGTCAGAATACTAAGTTCCTGATAAGGAGGCCTCCACTGACGACAAAACTGCCATAATTATATTTCAAAAAGCGAGACAGTAAAACCCAATAGATGGGAATCTTAAAAATCAGAAAACATGTTATCACAGAAAAATACATAAAGCAGTAATCAAAGGTGATTTTCTATCAATCACCATGCAGACACCATCTATCAGTGATTCATCTAAACAGCGCAGAAATTAAGCTTTGAATGTTTTAGGGTATGTGATACTACAACGACATGGAAACCTCATTTTTTCTTTGTTTTATTGCTTTCTTATTAGCTCCTATCCTATGACTACTCCAATCCACCAACCAAAATAAAGAAAATTAAACACTCTGAATGAAAGTCAATATAATATTATGTGGGTCTATAACTATCTGTAAGCAGGAATCAACAGAGCATCTGGCCTAGTTAAGCGTATCTGCAAAAGGACATGGGGTATAAGCAACTGTTCTTGTAGCAAGCTTTCAAGCTCAGGGAGGGTGGGATACATCTGTTTAATACCTTCATAAAACGCAAGAAGAGAATTTAGCAACAATGCAAGTTAATGAACAGGCTTTTAAAACACCAAGGCATTGGAGTTACCCTGATAAAGAACAAAAATCTTAATCTCCTGGTCTAACAAATTAAGCACAAGACTAGTTTCAAGTACTAAAAGAAATGCTATCCAATTTCCTTTACCTACCAAAATCGGTATTCATACAAATCTGCACTGTGCAGAAAAGCATTAACATAGCAGGTCTAAGACTAAGGCTTGCTAGAAGAGTGACCCTTGGCTCACATCTGGGAACTGGGTATGGGGGAGTGTTACCATTGCTCCCTAACTGATAAGGATGGTCTTCTGTTCCTGCTTCTACAAATAATGCGGATTATACTAAATACCTACTTCACTTCTGAGCATCTGGAACTTCGGTACATGCTAAACAGAAGACTTCAAGAAAAAATCTTGGGCCCAGACTTCCTGATGGGCTTCCCTCGGCTGGAACACTGCAGATATACTGCTGTATTTTCACTGCTGAGGGAAGAAAGCACTGTATGTGATCCTTCATGGGAGGGAGACAACAGAAGGAAGCCTACCCAGGGACTCCTCCAGAATCTACCTGTACCTTTCCCCTTATGATCTACTTGTGTATCCTTACTATGTCACTATGGTAAATCTTAGCTGCTAGTTGAAGTTGAACTATATTCTGAGTCCTGTGAGTCCTTCCAGCAAATCTCCAGATATGGGAGTGGTCTCAGAAACTATACATGTGAAACTGTTTTGAACGTGGGGAGAATTTTAAAACAACTAATACTTTGGTCCCACTTTTAAATTGTTTATCATCTACTAGGACAGTTGGGAGGTTATGCTGGCGATAAACCAGTAAACACTGATCATTCATTCAAAATGTTAATAAACATCTATCATATTCCTGACAATGTTAGGTAATAGCAGAACAGGAATATAAAAATTAAACACAGCCTCTATATAAAGGAGCTTACAGTAGTAAATGAACTAGTACACAGTAACAAATGATCCTCTTGGAAATCACACTGTCTGAAATACACGAAACAAAAAGACATTAACTATTCCGTCATGGGGATTCTAATTTTCTCTGAACTATAATTTGACTTGCACAATTTACATGCTCCCTTGGGTAATACTAGAGGTATTGATTTTCCTCAAAATATTTCAAAAAGGACAGGGTGGTAGGGCCTAAGATTTTCCAGACTTTCTAAATATTTATTATAGAAGCCTTTCAAGAATTGATCAGCTATCAACTAAGTATCAAGCACTATGCTAGAATTACTTGGAATAGAAAAATAAACACAACCCAACCTTCAAGGATCCCACGGTCTCCTGAGAGACAGAAAAGTAAATAAATCATTAGAATCCCAGGTTATGAGTATGAGATGTTTGCAGGACGTGACATGCCAAATGTAGATGAGGAGCATTTGTAATGATCTCTACCATTACACACCATTATTGTTAGAAAATAAATGTGTGAAAAGGAACTAACAGTTATAACACCTGAATGGCAGAGTCTTAAAATTAATTATAAGATTATTACTACTACCTATACTTTAAAATAGTTATACATTTTCCTTCCTCCAAGTTCTAAACTTAGAAAAACATTTTATCAAGATATTATTTTACCTAATACAAAAGCTAGTATAAAATACCCCCTACAATGGTATCGGTGAATACATTAGTACATCAGGCCCTGGGAAGGTGTTCACAAACATATAATTTTGCATTCCTCCCATTAGAAAAAGTTCCTGACGTTGAAAGTCATGTTTAGTTCTATTTGGCACTACATTGAAAAAAGAACCTAATGTTTTAACCAACTTCCTTTAAACCAATGAAAAACTATTTTTATAAAGGGGAAATAAATCTTGAAATTATTTTTTAATCACTTCATTAAATTTAAACCTCTTTACCTTAAAAAAAATCACCAACTTTTTATTCTCTACACAAAATATTACAATCTCCCATCTTTGAAGACTTCAAAAATACATTAGTTCAAAATCCATTTCTTGGTTCCCACTGAGATTTAAATTACCTGAAACTAATAGCCTCACTGCAAGCGTTCTATTCCATGGCTTGTAAGTTGAATTCACCAGCATGACATCTATGTTTTGTATATGTAAATTCCCCAGGTTTACTATAAATTCATGACATCAACAACACTGGTTGCCTAAAAGATTGGTACTGCTACTGAAACAAATACACAAAATGAGACAGGAAGTAGCCATAATTTTTCCTGCTTGCCTATTTTATTATGGTAATCATGGAAAAAATGGAGATAGGCTAGGGCACAAAAACTAAGATAGCAGCTGAAAGCAGTATAAACTATAAGAAAAAGAAATATTTGCATATAAATCAAAGGAAGCAATAAGGTTTACATCACGGTACATAATATAAAATTATTTTATTACAGAAGGTACTGCTTGCATACTAGCTTCAGTTATTACATTTTCTAAAATTTGGCACCAGCTATATTGAAAGAAAATTTACTAGCAATAACATATACCATATTGACCATGGTTCTCCTTTACCATTTAAATTCTTCCTAATACAATAAGGAATCTGCAAAACGGAACATGAAATTATTACTGGAATATAGTAAAAGGATTCGTGTCATCATCACTGAAAGTAAAGCAGAATGAGGTGTTTTGGTTTGGGGATCCCTTACTTTTTTTTCTATAATTATTTCCTTCCTCTTTTAAATAGCGATGCAAGTAATATTGTCAGTGCTCAAATTGGAATCAATAGTTTATGATTTTTTAAAACACAAATAGAAATTGATCCAAATACATCTGTTATCTTTTCTGTAGTAGGAATTATATTCAGAATAACTAAATTATATTTGTTACCAGTATTGCTTGAAGCTCTTACAAAATCTGCTTATAATCTCAGCCATTCACAACAGATAGGACTAATTCCAAGTTCTAATTACTTGAAACCCCATTCTCCACAGTCCCTTAATTACTCCCTGGTAATCAGGTGAGCACTTACAGTAGGCTACAAACTTCTCCAGAGGTTATCAAGGGGCTATTTAGTTCATATCGGCTGCCAAATTCTTGATTACTATTGCACTAAATAATTTTTATATTATGCAATAGTTAAGTTTTGCTAATGGTGACAAGGCACTTTTTGTACCTTTCTGTGGAAAAGAGCCTGCAAATACAATCATATTTTGTATTAACTCCCTCTGTTTCTTCAAACCAGGTTTCCTCGACCTTGAGAAAGTCTCATTTGACTTTGCTCACCTCCCTGCTGCTCCTCAAGGACATTCTCCTCTGCTCCCTCTATATGTACCATTAGCTTCTGTCCATCCTTCTGCTCTCTAAACTTGAGCGCTCCCGTTTGTCCCTCCTCTCTTTTCTGCCCACTCTCTCCCCCTCAAGTAGCCCCAAATTTTCTAAGGTTTGTACTATGGCTTCTATACAAGAACCCACAAAAGAACAACATTTCCTCTCTCCTTTTACTAATACCTCTTCAGCTTTTCCACTTATATTTGACTACTTCCACAAACCAAATTGATTTTTTGTGTCCAAAACCAAATCCTTTTCACTCCTCAAGTAACAATAAAAGCGGTGGCTAACATTTACTCTTCACAACATACCTTGAAAGTAGATGCTATATTTTGTCAGCCCATTTTACAGATAAGAAAATCAAGATTACATTGTCTGCCAGGATTTAAACCCAGGCCAGCTGGCTCCAGAAGCTGCCTTTTTAACCACAGTTGCTCACCAAATTTGAGATTATCTAACTATGATGTAGTCAGACTTACAAAAATGGCTGTTCTCCAAAATGCACTCAAGATCCAACCAACATTTCCTAGGTCTCCATTCTGCATTGATGATTTCCACCACAATAATCCAGTATTTAGACAGGTCAAATGGACTCACTCCACTGAAGTCCAGCTTTATCATCCAGGTCCTGATGCCACTCACTGCTCTCTAAACTCATGAACCACATACCATCACATCTTCCTCTCCCTTATTAAGCAAGTCCATACATCAGGGGATCCCAACCCCCGGACCACAGACCGGGACCGATCCATGGCCTGTTAGGCACTGGGCCACACAGCAGGAGGGGAGCAGCAGAGACAAGCAAAGCTTCATCTGTATTTGCAGCCACTCCCCAGCACTGGCATGACCACCTCAGCTCCACCTCAGATATCAGGCATTAGAGTCTCATAGGAGCACTGGTCCCTGGTGTCAAAGAGGTTGTGGACTACCTCATTATACATAGTGCAGGGGTATGAGAAAGGGGGGATATGTTTAAGCTGTTTGGCTCTGTGACCACTTGATATTAATTTTTTCAAACTGCACACCTTTGTAAAACCCTGATAGTCAATAGATGAGTTTAGTTTCACTCGTTTAATTGCTGATGCTTATATTCACGGCACTGTTTTTACATATATTTCTGAAATGTTTTAGTGTATAAAGGAGCCTCTTCCTAAAGTGCCAAAGTTAAAAGGACTGGATGATATTTCAATCAATATTGCCAATTCCACACATCTGTAACTATAAGAAATCAAAGGCTAGAATATGTTTCTTGATTCAAACTTATGGACAATCAACAAATTAAATGAGGTATTAATATGGATCTTCACATTTTAATAAAAATAAATGGTTTATTCACTAAGATGATACACACGTTCTTCCTGTTCCAGTATTATTTTTAGCAACATGAGAGAATTCTATATCTGTAATTATGTAATCTGGCTCTATCATTCACAAAGAAAACTGGTACAGCTATGTGAAATGTTAAAACCCCAAATAGCCAGAAAGCTAGTCAATAAAGCAAAATATCTCCTGACCTAGAATCAGTAAGGAATGAGACATTCTGGAAAAAAAAAAACATTCTAGGGAGATTAAAGTTTCCACTGCAATGTACCTATTTTAAGTCTCTTGGCTGAATATGTCTCCTGTGTGCAATGACTATTATGCTTCCCAATGATGTGAACATGTCACAATATACTTTGCATAAAACTGGGATTTTCAGATACAGATGGATGGTACCTAAGGTGAAATGACAGACTAGTGTGCGCCACAAGTTCTACATGTATACAATATCCTTAGAAGTTCTTATGGCACCAGAAGATTTTTTTGTACAGACATAAAACACACAGGATAAAGGAGGGCATCTCACTGGGGAAAGGAGTGGGGGATTTTCCCAGTTGCAAGTGTCCATCCTCAAAATCAAAGGTAGGAGGAGTAGAAGTAGACTTCGCAACCTGTTGACATTCCTCATCTGTAGTTGAGAAGTACCAGAGAGGCAATGTCTTGCAACTTTGCCTCAAAGCCTCTGTGCTCCCTGACCTGCTGATACACAGAGCTCTTTTAAATGTGTCTTATTATATTTCTCACAATCCAGCAACCTCAGTCACTACTTTTAAAGTCCACTAGAAAACTGTTACCAACATCTCTAGTTTGCATCTGTCACTGATGTCTGCAAATCATTGCTGTTCATTTGGTCACTGATCATCTCTATTCTTATCTCCCTTTTTAGTTTTCCTTTTCAGCTTACATGCATGAAGTCTAGGTCTTTCAAGTCAGTTACCAGCCAGAATATGCCTTTCTCTCTTGTCATTAAACCAATGACTTAATCTGTAAAATGTAATCCCTAAGTCTTATCTCTCTCTCCTTTCCATTTTTGTCACAACTCAAATATTCAGGGATTTTCTCACCACCACAGCAGATCCCATCCCACCTCACCCTACTCCTTACTTGTAGAATGATATCTGCTCTGGATATTTAACAAGTATCAAAAGGTTTATACTTGACTTACTACTAAGATTTCACTGTGGTCTGATTTTATGCATTGGACACTTAACACTAAATAAACCTTTGTGAAGAAACGAAATAGTTTGTAAGAGGTTAATACAACTGCAATTTTATAAAATAAAGTGATCAATTTACACACTAGAAAATGCGACCTCCACTCCATTTACAATGAAGGAATTGAAACTTACAAAAAACAAATATGTTTATTAATGATCTACTCTGACACCAGCCCAACTGGACTTTAAGCTCCACAGGGCATTTTTCCCCTATTTTGTTCCCTTAGCAACTAGAAAAATACCTGGCACATTCAATAAGTCTCAGTAAATATGTTTTTTTTAATAAATAATGTAAGAAATATTGAGGATAAAGAGTGGAGCATATAGCATTAAACTATAAGTCATTATCTATACCTCTATTTTCAACAGTATTATTTCTTAAAATTGACATCTATGAGCAAGAGAAGATGCCTAAATTTATAAATATTTTAACACATTCTACTGTTAGTTCTGTCTCTATATTTCTATATAACAGTTTTCCAGGTATGCTGTTTTACCTAAGCTACTCTTTGCATAAGGGAGCTATAGAAAGAGAATCTTAAATAATTTATTAATAATGATTCTTTACAAAAGGAAATTATCCCATGTTCTACCTTCATCAATAAAATGCTCATCTACATTAAGCCTTTTTGTTCTTTCATTTATATGATATAATATTTCTAGGAAAATAGTTTTACTGTAGAACCAAAGAATAATTTTGGCGAATAGGAAAATGTGATTAGAAAATTATTTTTTCCCTAAGTGGCAGCAAGTACTGCCTAAATCATGAAACTTTAGAAAAACTTTACCCTAACTACTCAAGGTAGACTATTTAGTTAGGCAGAAATCAAGTTACAGATATAAAATGGACAGCTGAATGTGATAGAGGTAATAAGGAGAATCTGCTATCAGAAGGGAAATCTTTATGTTGGAATGCTTATGTTCTATCAGTATGGAGGAAATAGATTATAAAGGGCCATCTGACTTTTGGCTAAACTTGATCTTATAGACAATACATACTCTTATAGATGATACAAAGTCAGCTCTGCAATACAGTAATGCCATGATATTGCTGCCCCCCTCACAGCTCCTTGACTACTTTGTCACAGTCTATTTTTCAGTCATGCAGATCTATAGCTAAGTGTAACTATTGCTTTTCATGACCCTTCAATCCAGACCATATTATTCTTGTTTTTACTTAAGAGCAACAGGAATTCCCAATTTCCACCCTTTATCTTATTATATTGGACTCAAAGAAAGCTAATTTAAAGTCCTGATTCAATCTCCAATGAAAGGAAATACATTTAAAATTCTCTCTCTCTCTCACACACACACACACACACACACACACACACACACTCTCTTTCAATAATGGGTATACTAAATTTACATATTGAAATGGATATTTTCTCTAGATTGGGAGTTTAAACACTTTCTTCAAACACTAACCATTTTTTCAAGTATATTAAAGAAATATTCCACTAGTGGAAATTGATTTTATAAGTCAATCAAGAAGAATAAGACTATTTGGATAAATAGAAACATTTAACATCAGGCATTTTATAAAAGAACTACAGTCTCATTAAATAAAGCATATAGGTGATTTATACATTTTCAGTTGCATTGTATGAATAAAAACCAAATTTTCACAAACAATTATAAATGTTGAGTTTTAAAACAGCATCTCTTGCAATCTTAGGATACTTTACCATTAAAGACATCGAGAGAAGTTACCTCCTGAGTGTACACAAAAATGAATATATCTGGTCTTATAAATTACTAATCTGGGCGTTATTTTTGTAACCTTTCAAAATAAGTAAAGCTCTTTTTAAACAGAATTGGGGGGAAATTTTGCAGAACTCATGAAACACCTCTACAAAAGCCTCAGCTAAAGAGCATGCAAGGAAGACAGTTGGAAAAGCATTGCTCTAGATGATCAGACACTATGGCAACCCACATTTCTATATGTAAATGTCATATTTTTTTTCAGAAAAGACATTTGTGGGTATTTATAGATTCATGCTTGATAATAGTTAAGGATAAATCTCCATGACTTTGTAAGAATAGTGGAACTCTGAAAATAAAGATGTCTAAAGGCATCCTGTAAATTAGTATAGCCTTGCTTTCCAATTTACATATTTTTTGTTATCCTTATTTTTAGGACTTTCGCAACATCTCCTGAGAACCAATATTCATTTTATTAACTTTTAATCATTTATAATATGTGAAAAGTATCAAAGTTTTAAATAAAAAATGTAAAAAATAAAGGCATTCTATTTCAAATAGCAATCTGATAGATTTCTTATTTCTGATAAGATACAAATGTAGATTTTAATGTTTAGAATATTCAAAGGCCTATACAGCAATAAATCTAAGGCCCAAAAACAACAGCTACAGTGAATACATGTATTGTGTCAGACGCTTCATTACTTCAAATTCTACTATACTTTTGTAATGTTTTGTTGTTGTTGTTGTTGATAGGAGAAGAGTGGGGAACAGAACTGCTCCTGGATGAGAGTTAATAAATTAGTATGTGTGCAATTACCTCATCAAGTTCTAACCAATGAGATGTTAATTGTTTAAAATCTTTATTGTATGTGTTATTTTCAATAAGTCATTGAAAGGCTTTAACAGAGTTTTTTTTTATAAAGAAGCTTTGGCAGTGAACTAAATTTAAATAAAGAATCCATTAGTCTATACTTGTATTTAAAACAAAAAAATAATAATTATGAAGGGGAAATAAAAGCAAGTTCTACTTTAGAGAAGAATGCCAGATGATAAATGTAGAAAAATGGTGAAATTAAAAATCACCATTTTATAAAACCCCAGTTATAATTCGATTTGAGTAAGAATCAACAGATATTAAAACCATGTGAAATGTTGTTAGGGAACAGGTTTTCCCCACGATCTCTAAGTATAACCTCACATATCACTTCTTAATTACAAAGAAAAATATGGAAGACACCTTCTCGACCAAATAACCACACTTAACATCACCAATAGTGGGGCAAACTGATATCCAGGGGCCTCATGATATGATCTGACATCACCTACACAGCATCCTTGACAAATAAAAAATGTTTACTATGAATCTAATTATGAGGAAACAATCAGACAAATGCAAATTGAGGAACATTCTGTAAAACAGTTGGTTTGGTCTCATCTAAATGTTAATAAAATATTTTTTAAAGTCTAGAGTCTGTCCTCGATTAAAAGTGACTAGGAAGATATGACAGATAAATGTAATACATGATCCTTGATTGGACCCTAGACCAAAAAAAAAAAAAGTCATCGAGTGCATTATTGGGATAGTTGGCAGAATTAGAATACAGGACACATATTAGATAACAGTATTTTATCAGTGATAAATTCTCTGAGTTTTAAAATTACACTATGTTAATATAGGAGAAGGTCTTTGTTCTTAAAAGATATATATTGAACTATTTAGAGGTGAAGTGTTACAAATCAGTAACTAAGATAGAAAAGAGAAAAAAGGAGAAATTTAAAAAGAGAGAAGATACGGCAAATATGACAATGTTAATAATTAAGGGTTTTTGGTACTGAATGTAATATCCTTGCAATCATTCTGTAGATTTAAAATTTTTCAAAATAAGAAATTAGAGCAAATAATAAAATGTGGTAGTGAGTTCCTTATACCTTCAACAATAAAAAGGACAAAATGAGTAACTATAAAATAATTGATCAATTCCTTTAATAAAGGTATTAATCGCCAAAATTCCAAACGGTTAAATAGTTATAGACAAAAAACTTTAAAATATTATGGGTGCTTTTATTCTCCTTCTTAAAATGTGGTAACTCAGAAATAAAATTAAAATTATGCACTTGTATACTCACACGCAATCTGATGTGACATTTTATAATTGGACTA
This sequence comes from Rousettus aegyptiacus, assembly GCF_014176215.1. Lineage (NCBI taxonomy): Eukaryota > Metazoa > Chordata > Mammalia > Chiroptera > Pteropodidae > Rousettus > Rousettus aegyptiacus. Next base: position 54,798,290 of record NW_023416312.1, on the reverse strand, counting down.
CATTAAAAACAAAAGCATGAAATTGTTTTAGTGGCTATTTCAGCCTAGTCATCTGTTTAATAGAAGTATTTTTTTCCAAATGAAGATCTTGCTTCATTTGCAACAGTAATTCAACAGCACTCCCCAAAAGTAATGAAAATTAAGGTTTATAAAATTTCACGAGATTTATTGACACATTTTTCTGCGGTTTTGTGTCCATTCGACATCTCTGGATTTTTCTCCAAATTATTCCTATCTCGTAAATAAGAAAAATGTATCTTTATAAATAGTTACCTATCTGAGACAAGTGAGATTTAGTGTTGTTTCATATCTTGATAGTAATTTCTGTATTGTGTTCATCCAATAATGGAACAGATCATGGATAGTTGTCATTAGATTTTTAAGTTTAAAAATGGCCTATAACTGTTCACATACTCGAACATTACTGAAAATAAGATCATGCTAGAATTATCCAAGACCTCAAATGCTTTTAGATATTGAGTTTACAGTAACCAGGCTGTAATTAAATAAAGTAAGTGTGCCAGGATGGATCAAAATACTAGTTTGCTATCAGAAGCTACAATCTACCAAAAATTATCTGTATCAGTTTACCTCATCATAAAATAGAGATTCATTTCTGAAGGGGAGTGGTACAAAGAGTGGTAGAAAACATGTTAAAAATATAACCACATAGCAAAGAAATGGTTGGATATCAATATCACATTCCTAACAGTGGTTTATGTTAGGGTTATGGGGATATGCGTTTTTTTTTTTCCTCTCCTTAATTCCATTATCCAATTTTCCAAAACATACTGTATTACTCTCAGAATAACAAACTTGAAAAAGGTTTACTTTAAATCATATATTTGATTTAAAACATATACTTAAACATGGCCTTTTCTATTTAAACATTTAGTACTACTTAAAAAATAAAAATAAAAGCCAAATTCTTAACTATTATCACAAACCTTAAAGTACTACTCCAAAAACTTTCCCACTTCTGAATTTGTTTGACCTTATTTTGGAAGCAGTTATTTAACCATTAGTTTATAAATTATATACAATATTCAGCTAGAGAAAAGAGTTCAAATGAAAAGAGAGAAAGATATCATAACTGTGCAGTTTAACATGCAGATATTTTAATGTTTACATAGAAGATTAGGGATAATCCTCATGGCTGCTTGTGCCTTTGCATAAAGAGGTGATTTTAAATGTAGTCTGTGATTTAGGGGCCTTCTTAGAAGACCTGACCTTTTACCAAAGTTATAACTATAACTAGCTTCTAAACTGACACTGAGTAATGAAGGAATGAATACACGCATGCATGCATCACTATAATCTGGCACTAGTTGTTTAGCACTTTCTTCCAAAAATGTGTATTAAGAACTACAGTGAGAACCATTTTTTAATTTTAACAATGATTTCAATGTGTAGTGTGTTTTACAGTGTATAAAGTGCTTCATAACTATATTAGTACGTCAGGGTAGGTACAAATAAAGAGACTTGGGCTCACGAAATGTTGAGTGCTTTATCCCTAAATCACTCTGCCACTAAAAGAGAGAGCCATGAGCCAAACCCCAGGTCTTTGAAGTCCAAACACAGTAATTTTCACCATGATAATTTATGCTATAAGCATCCATTTCATGTGGTGGTTCTCCTGTGGGTACAATTCACTTTGTACACCAATCTGTGAGCTAAAACAACTACAGGTGAACATCCAGGATGTTTCTAGTTGTTGGTGTGATGAAGATCTATTTGTAGAGTTTCCTAGATGATGGGAAAAGAATGAGAGTGGGGTGCTTGTAAATAGATGGGTATTTTTTTCCCATCTATTTACAAAATTCACAACCACTATCAGTAGTAGTGTCGTCAATAGGACGAAGGACTTATGCACACACGCCCACACACACACAGTAAAATGAGAATGAAAGCATTTAGATTGGGTGTGTTATCAAGTAGCAATTATAGTTCCTAGGCCCCAAACTACACAGTTCAAAATCAATTTAAAAAAAGGCAGCATTATATGGAAAAGTTAAAGCAAGTGGGAGAAGAGAAAGCTGAGGGGCCACTTAAATCTGCAAGTACGTAAGAGAGATTGCAGGGGTGGTGATGAAGAATCATTCTCAGTAGAAGTAGGAAACATATCAAGAGGAAAGAGACCTGAACTGCGATAGGAGAAATTTAGTTTATTCTTGGGGAATAAAAGATTTTAAGATAACAGGCTGATTTCCAAGGGAAGATTTCAGTTCTTGAAAAGCATTATGAAAGCAGCTTCCTGATTTCAGTTTATATGCAGTTCAGTGTCAGAGGAGTTGGGAATATGTAGAGACTGAACAAAAGATATTTAATTACTTTATCACTCATGGCCCACTGTTATTTTAAAATGTCTAAGGTATATTAAGACATAGTCCTTGCCCTTTGAGAGTGTATAAGCACTTTAATTACACAATATTAATTAAATAAAACCAATATTTAATTGAAATTAATTATAGAAGGCAAAAGTACATAAGAAAGGTGAACAGCAATGATATAAAACTCAAAGAGTCACAATGTTTAATCTATTTTCAACACAGATAAAATAGCTTAAAAAGAATTAAAGGCCATAGCTGAAAACAGGATTCTTTTTAATATTTATGTTTAGTTCATAAAGCAGCAATATCTCTTTCCTCACATGTAAGTTGCTCAATATGCTGTTCATCTGAGTTGATGTTACCCGTCTGCAAATATCTGCTATGAAAACACATAGACCATATCTACTCAGTCATTTTTGTCCCACAGAGAAACATGTGCATAGAGGTTATAGAGTCAGCTATGCCTAGGCAGGGCTCTCGCTATGCCATCAGTATGACTATAAGCATTCTCCACCAGGTGGAAGATAATCAGCTATTAGAAATCAATGGAGGACTAAATAACAATTTAGAGAAGGTAAGGAACTATAGTGATGATCATTATCCACAACTGCCTGGAATCCACCAAATTCTTAGGTTTCAGCTAAAAGGCCAAGTTCATAGTCAGTCTGACTAGATTCAAGTTCTGGCTCCCCAACTTGTGTGCAACCCCAGACAATGTACTCGCTTTTCTAAGCCTCACTTTCCTCATCCATAAAATGAGGGTGATAATTGTTATGAGGATTAAGTTAGTTTTTACATGGAATTTGTTTAGCACAGTTCCTGGCATTTAGTGTTTTCTAAAGGTTAGCTATTATGTAGTGTTAAATACAACAGAATGAATATTATATACTACATTAGTCTGCTAGGCCTGTCACAACAAAAACAAACAAACAAAAACAAAGAGGAAGTGGTTTAAACAACCAAAATTGATTTCCTTACAGTCCTGGAGGCTAGAAATCCAACAAAAAGCTTTTGTGTCTTTGATTGATGCCTTTAAAATTCATTTTTGTATTCTTTATCATTTTGAGAGGTAATTGTGGTTGCAACTATAATAACATATACAATTAATGTAGTAATCCTGGTATCTGAATTATAGTGACCACAGCAAAAAATAAATAAATAAATACCTTAAATGTTACTAGTCACATGACCATTATTTAGAGATCCAGGCCCACAAAGCATTTCAAACAAGCATATAAACTGGACGCTAATTCAAATTATGAAAATCTGTTGACCACTGACAGGAAATACGTTGGCCATATATACTACTTAAAAGAAAAAAAAATACCTCCATGGGGTAGGGCCAGACCCCAAGAATATGGAGATGGAGGCAATGTCTTTCTGGAAAATTTATGCACAAACCTACAGAAATATATATATGTACACATACATAGCTCAAATGAGAAAATATGTGAAAGGGCTTTAAAACCTCTAAAACACTTTATAAATCTAAGGTGGCATTTTAAAGATGATCCTATTCTGCTCTTATTCAATGTAGCTAATTTGGGTTCAACCAGTCCTTCCCTAACAGATAAGCAGGTAAAAGAAACTTGATTAACTAAAATGGGGGAAAAATCAAATGTGAGGGAAAGTCTCAAATTTGACATTTAGTAAGTAAAGGTACTCTTTATTATTGATCATTATTTTATTGTTTCCAGTTTTATCCTTGCTGATAAGGCTACCTGTATCAAGCATTGTCTCACGAAAAGTAACCTCTGCCATGCCACTTTAAGTTTTATAATGGCAACAGCAAATTTTATAAGTAGCTTTTAAAGGATACATAGTATATAGACTATATGACTCAACAATAAAAGCAAATATACCAAAAAAAAAACACTTATCATATAATTATCTCATGCTAAATGGCCAGTCAAAATTTGTCATAGTTGAAAAGTAAAATAAAAAATAATAATAACAATAATAATAAAATGCAATATGAAACAATCGTTCTATTCATTTTAAATGTCGTATATTAAGCATCAGATTTTAAATGTATTCTTTTACCTGATTATACACACAAAGAAATATCCTCAATAAATTTCTAACATGATCACAATCAAAATACACAGAAAATAAAATTGTGGTGCACAATCCTACATGAAAATTACATCTTTTTGTTTCCAGTATCAGGATATATTATGAAATGTAACTACTCCTTACTCATAAATATTAATGCAATCAATTTACAAAATATATGTCTAAACAGAAAGTCAATATTCATACTGCCTTTTAGACATTTCCAAATGCCCAAGTTAAGATGACTTGCTAATATTTTATAATCTACATTATTTTAGCGTTTCCTAAACAATGAATTTTATCTGGTATGATGAAATAACGTAATTTATGACAATGTACTGGAAGAAAAGAAAGTGATAAGAAATTGTTCTAAAAATGGATGGAGACTTAAATAGTAAAGCATTTCAAAACATGCAGATAATCCCATCGAAAACAAGTCTAATACACAAGCTGGCTTGCAGTATTAAAACATACGGAAACGGGAAGGTAGCTACTCCTTGCACATAATGAATGTGAAATTAGAAAAGACTGAAAATGGAACTTTACCAGTGCTTGTGCTATTTTTAAAAGATCGCTTATAATATACCATACCATCATTATACAGTTTCAGGTCTTATTTTCATCTAATTACCAAATGAGTTTTTCTACTTCATATATTAGTTAAAAATAACTGCATTATTTTATTCTGATTGAATTTAGATTTAATAAAATCACGAAACAAAATATTTTATGGCAGTGACTATCCTACAATTTCTAAACCTGTTAAGAAAACAAACCATCAAATTGGAGAGCACGAAGCCATGTTTTATAATGAAGCAGCTACTTCAAGCTCCAATAATCAATGTTTTGTCTCCCCCTTCTGGACTATACAATTATTTAAAAAAAAAAAACTGAAAAGATTTGATCTTTTTTCACATATTCAAATAATTGGCCTGACACAAATATAACATTACACGAAGCAATCATTAATACACTATTAGATCAGTAAACTAATAAAACTTCAATACCATAATGCAATAGCAGCTCAACAACCCATGAATACATACTGCCACACTTAGTGTTTTTTTATGGACATTATGATTACTAGGTAGATTATAAAAGGGAACACGCCAGTAGCATTTTGAATTTATTACCTTGAGCCTGGCCATGAGCTTATACTTTTAACAGGAACTTCCTTTCAGTATGACCTTCTTCACTAGCCAGGGGGAACAAATTCATTGGGCTCTTCTTTGAGAAAAAAGTCCTGCAATATTCATTCGATCAGTGCCTATGATTCCCATGCCCCAATTAGGGCCAAGAAATCTACATTTGTATCTAACCTTTACCTATGATGGGGCTGTCCTTTTAATTAAGACTATTTAGAAACACAGAAAAAGGTATGAATGTGCCATCTTGATTATGTAAAATGGCTTATCTGCTAAGCAACACTACCAGCCACCAAAATAATTACCTCTTCTCTATCAGACGCCATTGAGTCAACTAGAAGTACATATGGACTTCACTGCCTAGTATAGATATTGAGGCTTCAGTTTATAAACAGGTAAATGTTATTAGAATGATAAACAACATATGTTCAACAGCATTGTGCAGAGAGTATATTCAAAATAGCAAAAGTCAGGTTGAAACAGAATCAAATTATAAAATTCTACTCTTAATGCTACAAAATGTTCTTGTGTGGTGGCTTTATACCTGTTTTTGTGATTTCGCTAATATCTCCTTGACTGACATGTCTAACAATTCATCATCTTTTCCTCCAAACTTAGTCTTGCTCCTGACTTCTCTGGAATGCTCAAGTCACCATCATTTCAGTCACTCATGCTTGTAATTTCAGTCATTGATTCATACATCTCCTCTGCCCTTTTTAATCTGAGGCTGAGATATTTTACTTCCACAGTCTCCTCTCTCTCATCTATACCCTCCATTTTATTCTTACTAACCACTCTCCAGTTCAGGGTGTTATTATTTAAACTACTTCAACAACCCCCAGCTTGATCTCCCTGCCCTAGTCTCTAACCTCTCCAATTTCCACTGCTCCATTAATTTTCTCAAATACAGCTCAGATTTTGTCATTCCATTGCTCAAAACCTTCCAGAATTCCTCACAACTCAGCATACCCCTTCTAAAATGACCTTAATCTACCTTTCCATATTTACAACCTACTACTATGCTTAACCTCAGTTTTTATTCACTTTCATGAGCTCTCCGGGTTGATTATTAAATTCCCCAATACTTCCCTTTGTTAACCCCCACTCCAGCCACAGCGACCTCTTTGCTATTCTTTAAATACTCAAGGCACACCCCTGCCTCCAAGCCGTAGCACTTGATGTTCTCTCTGCCTGTAAAGCTCTTCCATTGATATCTGCATGGCTCTTCCCAGTTGCGTTCATGTCTCTGTTCCAACGTCATTTGCTCAGAGAGTTCACCTATCTAAAATAGCACATCCCTGACCACTCTCAGCTTTCTCATCTTGTTTTTTTCCCTTTTATAGCACTTGCCACTACCAGTCATTACATTTGATATGTGTCTTATTGTCCATCTCCCCTGCTAGATTGTATGCTCCATGAGGAATTTATCAATATGGTCAATTATTCGAGCATCTAGAATAGTGCCTGGTGCATAATAGGTAATCAGTAATATCTGTTCAAGAAAGGAATGAAACTGTGGCTAGAAGAAGTTAACAAGGTCACCTAGAATGACTGAGTGCTGAATCAAGGGTTCAAATCCAGGTCTGACTGATGCCGAAATGAACACTAATCCAGAAACGCCCTACTGCTGCCTTAGGCATTCGATATTAATGTCATTAAATTACCTTATATTTAACATCGTAAGGTCTGGTCATTATAATTCTATTTTCCAATTATCATAAGTAATCATGTCAATTCTATTTTTTTTCTCTGCAGTAGAATAGTGATTTTTCTACCGGTGGATAAATTATTCCTGGCTTGCAGTGAAATCAAATCAATCATTTTAGGTGTTTTCTAAATCTGTTTTATGAAATGTGTTACTGAATTTTTAAAAAATATTTTGGCTGAAAAAGCTGCACAACACTTATTTAGAACTAGAAGCCATTCAAAAAGTCATTTAGTTCTTTCCATCTCTACCCTACTCTAAATTCTCTTCTGCTATTTTAAAATATCTACAGGAAGATATTTTATAATTTCCCTTCATAGATGGTATCTATAATAAATTTTCAACTACTTTATTAAATCTTTAAAATAACATAGTCGATATTTTCTTGAGACCACACATGAATTTTTTTCTCAAAGCCCAACAATAATCTACACTACGTAACACATAGCTTCCAATAAACAGGGGAGGCATTCTCCTTAATCCATCCAGCTAAATCTTTCCCACCATTCTTGATCCAGAATAAATGATATTAAATAGTACACATCTTGAATACTTCTCAAAAAAAAAAACCAAAAAGGCAGCTCATATTCCTACCTAATTCTACCATGCCATCTTCCTGTTCTATGTTTTTCATACCGAGTGTTTTGTAGAAATTAATACCTTTAATGAACAATGTAATTTAGACCTACTATTTGCAAGCTTAAAGAAGCTCACAAATATATGTTAAATATATTAAGTATAAGCAATAAGCTTCAAAACCATCCTGAATTTAGTACTGTTATCCTCATTTTATGAATGGGGAGACTGAAGTTCAGAAAGGTTAACTTATCTAAGGTTACACAGCTAGTTTGCAGCATAGGTCGCTGGATTGTTTATAGTACAATATGTAGCCGAGTGGGAATCTGAACCCAGATCTATTTGCCACTAAACATATGACCCCTACTAAAATTTACATCCTTTCATAGGGTCTACGCTATAGATATAAAAAGACAGACCCATGGGGTTATAGTGTTATTCAAGGCTATAATTACTATAAAGTGTAATAGGAGTATCATAAGAGTAGCCCTTAAGGAACATATAATAGAAGTATAAGATGAACTCAAAAGTGATTCCATAAGAGAGATTAAAAGAAAGTGCTAAATTATTAAATTAAAGATAAATTATTAGGCAGAAATCAGGGGTGGGAATCAGGATAGGCTTCATGGAAAAGCCATTGAGGATGGGAAGAATGTTTACAAAGAAAGGAAAACAGTCTATGCAAAAAACTAGATGACCAAAGTCAGAAGCAAGACCACATGACGTTCAGAGGGTGGTTATATTCAAGTAACAGAGAGTTTTCCAGCCTGATTTCTAAAGTAAAAATTTAAAAGGGGAATAGTGAAAAGTAAAACTGACAGCAGCTCAAGATGAGGAGGACCTCAAATGCCTCTATTTCTGCTCCTAATTATCATCAGAAAGGCAAAAGTCAGGGCCATGAAGACACAGTTCATTACATATTCATTCCATCTTTCCAAATGCAGTCTGGCTTCTATATCATTCATTTATTTGACCAATATATATAGTTTCTAGGCAACCATAATATTTAAAAGTTGTTATTCTAGAAGTTCTTCTCTCTGGAACACTTCTATGAAATTCTTATTTGCCCATTTTATCAATGAACAAATGCCTCCCACCTTTGGAAGATTAATGAGACCATGAAAAATAAGCCATTTAGTACCTGACTTACACTACTGATTTTAAAGGGTTTTTTTTCCACTCTTCTCTGTAGTCTCTGGAAAAAAATAACAAAAAAAAATCTCCCCCATTAAGGCACCCTTCCCACCTAAACTCCAAAACTAATCTCTCACCACTTCCTCTAGAAGGTGATTCCTATTGTTTCATCCTTTATTGCAGGATTTGCAACTCCAATGTAAGAAGCAAGTCATAGAAAAGACAATGATATGAAATAGTTTACATTGCAAATCAGTCATAACATCTATTCCATTATACTGTGTGTCAAAACACTCTCGGACAAGATGAAGCTTTTCCATGAACCATATAGAGCCTGCTGGTCTGCCACTTTGCAGCTTTACCTAACTGTAGCACATCTTTAGGCCCTGCCTTTATAGTGTTTACCTAGCTGTCTTCCCCATTTGACTCAGTATTTTGAGAGCAGAAGCTATGTTCATTGGGGAAGAGAGACATATAAATGATTTATTAAAATAAAATATGTTAAATATTATAACACTATATACACAGTGCTATGGGAAGGAAGGAGTTATCTAGCACAGCTTCTCCTATTAAGATCGACATGAAGCTTAATCTTGATGGATATTTAGGAGCTTGCAGGGCACCCTAAAAAAGAAAAGGGCATTCTAGCTCAAAGAAATAGAATATGCTTGACTTAGAAGTATTATAGAACAGGATGTCAAGGAATTTCCAAGTCTTCCTATACAGATAGAGGACAGGCACATGTAATAATGCAGCTAGAGATGAAATTAGAAAAGGGGGTGGGGTAAGATGACAAAAGGCAACAGGGAGCCACTTGAAAGTTTTAAGAGGAGAAACACATGATCTCTGGTCACAGTGTAGAGCACGCATGAGCCAGGTGGGAGAGGGGAGAGCAAAGACTAGGGGACTACTGATTACCTAGGAGGCTATGGAGATCACAAATGTGTTGTATGTAAACGATGAGTGTGAACTAGAGGAGCTATGTGTGGATTATTAGGGGATAGAGTTGACAGTTATTTAGGAAAAATGATCAACGGAACTTAGTAGCTGGATATGGAGGAATTGGTAATATTTCAATGGCTTTAGGCATAAGCCATTGGATTGTTTATGTTACCAAGACCAGAAAAAAAGGCTGTCTCCAGCTCATGTTAAAATAAGCTCAAGATTCCTCTACCACACAAAACTTCATTATTTAATCCCATCCTTCTATACCTAGCAGTTCATAACAGGTCTTCACTGACTCGCAGGTCTCCTAGGTATTCCCCCACCCCAAACGAATCTTTCTCTATCCTTATCCAGTATTTCTCAAAGTGTGCTCTTCAGCCTACCTTAACAGGACTTCCTGCAGTTCTTGATTTAAAAAAAAAATGCTCAGTTCTTGGCCCTATCCCAGATCCCACAAGAGACAAAAATTGCATTGGATATACTGTCAAGTTTAAGAACCATTAGCCTAATTCATTCTACCTACCTCTATCAAATTTATTTTTCTTAAACCCTGTTGTCCTCGTGTCATTTCCTTGCTCAGACTAATTTCTAATCATCTGCCTGGACTTTAAAATCCTCTTTCAACTTTTTTCTTTTTTTTTTATCTTTCCAATATACATTCTTGTTCCTGCTAACTCAACTTCATCTCTCACTTCCCTCTGCCCTGCCCTGTCCCCAACAGGATTTCCTTCTTTCTCCAAACCTTTGCACTGAATATTACTTCTCTAATCTGGGAGCTTCTTCAGGGTCTCCTCTCCCTAGTCAAATCCCAGTCATCATAACTAACTATTCCAGAAAGCCCAGTTTAAATCCAGAAGTTTTCATGGAACTTTCTCTAATTACTCTAACCCTACTTCTTTCTCCTATTTTTGAATTATAGTAAGTACTCACTTACGTTGTTGATAGTTTCCTGGAAACTATGACTTTAAGCAAAACTATGACATAAAACAAAACCAATTTTCCCATAGGCTAATTGATATAAACAAGAGTTAAGTTCCTAGGGCATCTCATCAATGCTATAATGGAACAATGCCGAACAAAACACCATTATTCAAGGACCTGCTGTGCACTTAAGATTAGCATGCACAATTTAAGGTTTGATTATTTAATAATATGTTATTGAAACTATTAGGTCTTATTCTTATTTTCTAGTCATCCAGTGCACCTAGCACAGTTCTTAGCATATAATATGCACTAAAGAAATATCTGCTGATTTTTTAAATTATCCTGAAAGATTGATGGCTTTTTTCCCCTTGATGTCACATGAATTTAAAAGAAATTAATTTATAAAAGTAAAACAAATATTAAATACATTCGTTATGCTAGAGAAGATAATGATGTCAAAGATGTTTCCTGCCTTGTTTTCTAAATACGAACTGCTTAGTCATGAAGACAAGGTAATTAATTGCAAATACCTCTCAATGACAATAGAGGCCATGTTGGTGTATTACATAATAGAGAAATACAGTGCCTTGAATATAAAACCTTTAAAAGACAGCAACAGAAAGAGTCTTAAAAGTAATGTAGATGATCACTTCAATTTATATAACAACCACAGAGAAATTAACAGGACTTGCCCAAGGTCACAGAGCCGATTAGCAACACCCAGCAAAGACAAGCACCCAGGCCTCCTGACTGAACATCGAGGGTTGTTTTCATTACCCTATGTGCTCAGTGATACTAAAATCAAAGTGAGATATTTTAATAAGAATTCCTGTCAGCATAAACTAATATTTTAGGAGTCTCCCCCTGCCATTCCAAGAAACTAAGGTAACACGTGCAATTTATCAGAATACTAAAGACTGACACAAGCACAGTTCTAAGGTAAAACTTTCTAAGACAAAATATACCAGCATGTTCTAGTTCTAAAACATTTCTCAAACTATAAGAAAAACAGTTACCATAGCAATATTCGTATCACTGCTTTTGTAAAATATACACCAAAGGAAGAACTGAACATATAAAATACTATAAACAAAAATCGCTTAATTCCAAAAAGTGCAAATTTACATCTAAGGGTAAAACATATCTTTTGTACTCACCGTAACTTTACTTCCAACTATCTGCATGCAGTGGTCAACGAAGAGTGGTTATGGTGTAAAAAAAAACAAAACAAAACAAAACAAAACAAATAGCAACAGTATTAGTAATTAGAAGCTTTTCACAGAAGTGTTTAGTAAATTAGTAAATAGCTAACCTTTAAGAGCATACTTTTAATAATTAGATCTAGAGACGAAAACAAATATATCAGTATTAATTTCTACTGTATTTCAATACATTCTGTAGAATAAGGATTCTCAAATAGAAGATTATTACTATTTGAGGATTTCTTTTTTAAATGTACTGTAACGGGATTCTCCTATAGTGCAGTCTCAATATGAAGTAATGCATGATTAAGTATAATTAGGCATCAGCTATTTCACCAACCCACACAGCCCCTCAAATTACCAATAGAATTTTTTTTTTCCCAGAAAATATTTTTTTTCTTTCCCTGTTATAACAGGTATACTATTAAGGTTGAAATAAGGTATTTTAGAATATTAACCTTGCATTTAAAGTCATGCATTAAGAAAACGGAATATTTTATATCATTATAAATTTGAGGTTTATAATTTTCTTTTATATCATACTTAAAAATTACAAGGAAGATAGATTGCTTATGAGTCTAGTTTTCTAGGTCATCCTAGCATTTCTATTATAAGATTAGAGTTTTCTATATAATGTGAAGACAAAGAAGCATTTTGTATTTGAACATGCGGTTATTCATAAGGAGGAAACAGTTCAAAATTGCAACTTTGATTGAGCTTTTCCTAATGGATAAGAGATAAAAGAATTTCTGAAGGGCAGAGTTGTGTTTGAAAAAACAAGAAGTAAAATCACAGCCTTAAACATAATTTTGTGCCAAAATCTAAATATAATCTTTGTTATCAGATTCCTATACTTAAATATCAACCAATGTCCTAAAAAGAGTCAATCCACAATCTAAAACCATTAATCTAATAGCAATAATTACCAATATGTGTTCTATTTTTCAGCAAGTACTTTAAAAAAATAAAATATAACTGAAATCCTATTAAGAATCCTAAATTGAACAGGATACCACAAGAAACAAAAAGATAATGAGTTTCCAAGTAAATTTTTTCAGAGGAATTCACGAATCTCCAAGTAGAGAAGGAGCATTCGTAAAATATTCACTCAACAGACTATTTACAGGCAGTGGTTATTTAGTTGAACAAAAGCCTCTTTGGTGCCATTAACAGTGTTCTGAATTGAAAGATATGCTATTGACCTAAATTATTCATCCCACCAAAAAGACAGAGGTCTTATTTGTCCCTTGTTTATTTAGCACAGACATGAGACTAAAAAAAAAAAACATGAACGTGAGCCTGTCTTGAGAATTAAGACAGGTCTATACCTAGTGAAATGACCAGAATATGGCACATTTAATGATTCATTTGGATTACAGAATGACTGCATTTAGCTAAAGCGTATACAGCGAACAGATTAGATTGGCAAAGAGAAGCTAAGGAAAACCGGTTTGGTCATGTTTGAGTTCAATTGTTTTACCAAATCCAGACCATGCCTGGAAAATAAAACCTGAGAAAGAAAATATCTGATAATGGCAAAAGCAAAGCCATAACACGTTTTTGCAAAACTACACATAGATACACTGCAACTTTTACTGCTTAGTATATGCATTAATCTAATGAATCTATAGATGTATTTGGTAACACTACTTAAAATTATTTCCTATTGAGATTTTTTCAAGTCAATGATAGCTCTCTCAATGGCTCATGTGTCATCAAAAATATAATTTTACACATTTTAAAACCTCAACTTTGTGATTTAAGTTAGAAATAAACTAGTTTCCTAATATTCTAATAGGAACATTGGCATGTGCCAAACTAATGTTAGAATTTCAGTGATTACTTTTTCCTCATAATGGTCTATATAGGTTGTTCTGATATGACATGCCAGATGCCCTCTAAATCACTGACATAGTGTGCCTCTTTCAGGATTATGAATCGGTACGACATCTGCAATACTAACAAAGCTTGGCTTCCCATTTCTTAAAACATGCTGGTGTTTTGAAAACAGAGATTCTTCTGGATTATTTGTGGTCAAATGATGTACATGTACCAACTATCCTAGATCAGGTACAGAACCACACGTGCTACAATGATGAAACAAGCCTAGCTTGCACAGAGAAGAGGTTCTTCTTCACAACTTTATTTGAAGGTCATCCATCACTGTCAGAATTACTCAAGCTACTTTTCTTTTAACATTCACATAACTTTACATTCTCTATTGTGGGACTTCAAGAAGGAAAAACTAGGCAGTCGTTTTATTATCTTTTCATTTCCTTTACATTCTCTTATTCCATGCTAATTTAAGCAAAGTTCATTACATAACAAAAGACTCATTTGCTTTAGAAACAGCTTTTGAGCACATACCTGTGTATAGTTTCATCTTGCTTTACTGTGCTTACCCAGAAACCCAGGAGATGATGGACATTTCTTATTGAGCTCATATTTCATTTGTTTATTTTCCAATTCCAAACAAATCAACTAAGGCAGGTGTTAAAGGGGGAAATGTACAATTTATGTTTAAATTTAACTAGAATTCTCACATATTCTATATGTAACTATAAAACATTTCTCCACCAGGGACTCTAACCCTCAACTTTGTTTTTACTTCAAGATGAAAGTTTTGACTACTTATAAAGCATTTTGATAAAGAAATAGGTACAATAATATCTACTTCAAATGAGAAAACATTTTTAACTAGTGTATCAACATAATGAAAAAGCATTAAAAAAGTAAAAGATTTGCAAGCAGGATGGAAACCTTGGTTACACACAGGCAAACAGCCATACATTAGGTTATCATTTATGCAAAATTTATTGCCATAATCACAAAGAGGTCAAAAGACGAGAGGAATATTTGTCACCAAATGGCATCCCTCTCATATTCAAAAGAAAATGACATACGCAATTTCCTTTGCTTTAACAATGGAAAACACAGTACTAATTAATGTCTCCCCCAAGATGAGAAAGATTTAAAATATACTTATCAACAGGCTTTCTTTCATAATATTTCCTATATGAAAAATATTAGCAAATAAAATGTAGAATCTTCTGTCTCTAATGAAAGTGTTGTATACATGTCTGGTGCTCATATGTATGCTGAATGAAACAAAGGTCATACGCTAAATAGTTACAGTACTGATTTTGAGGCAAACACCTTAAACATAGAATTTTCACTGTCTTTCGAGAAACATTCAATTTCCATTTTTCAAATAAAGCAATTCAAGAGAGCTCATTCACGTTTACCCAAATTTTAGCATTTTAATCTGAAAATGAGCATATAACTTACAGTGTACATTCTTTGGTCATATGAAGAGGAAATGATATTAGAATAAATGAAAACAAGTTCCACATAGCAATAGAATAAAAATCAAAAAGTTAAGGGCTTCATATCATCTCTATCACATTCAATCCTACTTATACAAACAAAACAACAAATGAGCCAGAAACACTAACGAAATCATCTCATTAAAAACACTACATGATTATTCATATATTCTTGTGTAGATTTTGCACTCAGATTTAGTTATACAGATTTACTACTGTATTTGCCTTTAGGTATTTGAAAAATAACACTGAAGGTACACCCTGCATTTTTCTAAAGCATTTTACTGTGAACAATAACTTGAGTGCAAAAATGAGAAGAGATTCATCAGAATTTCAAAGTAAAACCCTATGCATCACCTAATTCTATTGAAAACGACGCTCATGGCAAATTTCACTTATCACTCGAAACATATTTCTGCCCTTGGATACCAGAAACAAATTTAAAAAACATGCTGTTGCTCTACTCTGGCAGAGCTGCAATGCGTTATGTTTAAATAGTTCAGCATTCAGATTTAGCTTGCTTAAAGTACAATATGGAATCAATATGATCGTAGAATTTGGAGCAAAATGCATCAGTAATCACCATTGCAATTACTGTACTGAAATAGCATTAATAGGGTAGCCAAATAATTTTAGAATATATTTTTCAAATGAAGAACTGTTTTCTCCACTGGTCAACTTTTTAAATTTAAAATATGCCTGTCTTAAATGTACGTGTTTGTACATTTATGTGTATAATATATATGTACAGACATATAATACATACATGCATAGTAATTTCATGAACTCTAGATGTGAGAAGATTTTTTTACATAAATGTAAACAATATATTTCCCATTTCAAAAACATTTTTTTTTGACAAAAAGAAAAAAATCAAACCTGGAGACTATTTTTGGAAGTACCTTAGGATGTGACCAAAGCAACATATTCCATTAAAACACTAAGTTTTCCCGCTGATAACAAGTCTTTTCAATGACCCCACTTTCAAATCTTTTGAGAATCAGACAGATTTGATTAAAGTTCCTATTAAGTAACCTTCTTTATATCAAATTAAGCTGTACAATAATAATTACGAGGCAGTTTGCATAGTTAGCATCACGTAAGATAAAAAACTAACAAAACTGCATAATAAAAGTATTGCTAAAATATTCATGCAAGCAGACACCAGACATATAGCTTTAATGTAAACTTAAAACTTGTGACTAGGCTGTATTTGTATCTTCTCTCTCAAAATCCAAAATTTTCATATAACAAACTATATTTCGTTGAATACCTGCAAATTGCCGTCCAATTGTAGTAAGAGCACAAAAACCTCTGCCCCAAGACTCACTGGATTAACTCAGGGCCTTCTATCTTCAGTTAATTTTGTTTATAGTAATGGAAGTCTAATTAGAAACAGTTTTGAATATATACTAAATGTGTAAAAATATATAATTTTGTCCTGAATAGTCTATATGAATACACTGACTCAAAAACTTGAAAATCTGAGGTTGTTTATTTTTAAGCAGATAACACTAAGCTCACTATGTCGGTGCCAGAAAAGTCTCACTACTTACAGATTTGGCTGTAGCAGAAATATACTGGACAACCATCTCACGCTTGGTGATAAAATCTTTGTTTCGTAAAGGAGCTTTTCGTTCTTCATTAAGGTTCATGTCCTCCTATTAGAAAGAACATTGTAAGCATTAGCAAATTTCTGCTAAAGAGTTTCAAAAGTGGTTAATAAATATTCTACCTTAAAATAGCAAGTCATGTTGTGACTTACAACAGTAATCGTTTCTGTGGATCCTTCACTTTTATTTTCCACTCTGGACACCAAAATCTTGTATAAAATTTACCATGGCTCATATTTCTACCAAGTCATATAATGAGCAGAAAGAAAACAATATTTTTCAACTATTCTACAAAATAAATTTGCAGTGTATAGCATAGATATACATCACATAGCCCTAGCAATGCTATTTATTTACCCTGGTAGCCAAAATAAATAACATACATACATTTTGCTATTTGGCATATGCTCCCTTAGGATTACTATTATCTAGAAAAGCAAATATGATTTGTAAATTAATAGGAAATATATATCTATAATATGTCACTGACAATACGTTCATGAGAAGTTGCTAGATTTGGAAAAGCAAAAAAAGAGAGAGGGAGGGTGGGAGAGGGAGAAAGGAAGGGAGAGAAGGAGAGGGTGGAAGGAAGGGGGAGGGAGGGGGAAGAGGGAGAGAGAGAGAGAGAGAGAGAGAGAGAGAGAAAATATAGTTACATGTATTGGGATAACAAAAATCCCTCATTGGAGGGAAAAATATTCAATTATAAGAACACATTATTTTGAGGTTCAATAAGCTATAATTCGGTTGGGAATCTTCCTTTACTTTGTGATACACACATAACCTTTTCACTAGACAAATTATTTTTCTTCATTTTGAAATGCGCGTTAACCCTTGCAAAATTTATTAAGACATTCTTGAGGGGTCACCAAGTTGGAAAGGACTGTGCTTCAAAAACAAAATCGAAAGAAAAGACGACGAATGGGTGAAAATAATTACAAATCATGTCTGATAACAGACTTGTATCCAGAATATATAAAGAACTATTACAAATCAATAATAAAAAAAGAAAAACAATTACAAATGGGCAAAAGATTTGAACAGACATTTCTCTAAAGAAGATATGCAAATGACCAATAAGTACATGATGTTCAACATCATTATTCATTAGGGAAATGCAAATCAAAACAATAAGATACCACCTCACTCCCACTAAGATGGCTAGGATGAAAAAGATAGTAACAACAAATGTTGGTGTGGGTGTGGAGAGATTAGAACTCTGCCACATTGTTGGTAAGAATGTGAAATGATGCAGCCACTTTGGAAAACAGTCTAGCAGTTCCTTTAAAAGCTACACGTACAGTTACTACACGACCCTGCTTATACCCAAGAGAAATGAAAGTATGTCCACACGAAAACTTGTACATACATATTCACAGCAGTATCATCAAAGAGTAGAAGCAATCTAAATGTCCATCAAGTGATGAATGTATAAACAAATGTGGTATGTCCATACAGTGAAATGTTATTCAACCACAAAGAGGAATGATACACTGATAGGTGTTATAGAATGAATGAAGAAATGACATTATGCTAAGTGAAAGAAATCGGTCACAAAAGACCACATATCGCATGATTCCATTTATATGAAATGTCCAGGATAGGCAAATTTAGAGAGACAGAATGTGAATTAGTGGTTGCCTGGGAGGGGAGGGGATGAGTGGATTTGAGGTGTGACTGCTGGTGGGTATGGTATTTCTTTTGGGGGTGATAAAAATGTTCTAAAACTAATTGTTGTGATGGTTACACAGCTCTGTGAATATATTTTAAAAAGCTCGTTGAACACTTTTAGAAGGTAGATTTTATGGTACGTGAATTGCATCTCAATTAAAAAAATATTTTTATCTCTTCACTCTCTAGTAATTCTGGCTTAATCAAGCAAATTAATAGGCAAAGAAAAGTATTAAAATTATTTTAAAGATTCAGATGTGAGAATGCAGGAGGAAAACAAAGGATCCATGAAAAGTAATCAAAGTCCATCTATCTAGTGATTATTAACTTTGTTGACAGCAAGAATCTCATGATCTATATTTGCACCCACTTCGGTGACTCCTATGACAATTCATTCAGTCAATACCCATAAATTTTGCATATATATAAACGTAACCGCCCTTCCTATCACCTCTATCACTGTCTCCACCCCTACCGTTCCTATCTTATCATATTTGTCATTTGTATATCGTACTTGTTATTGACTTACTTGAAAGCAGGAGACAGCTGTTTTCCAATCTTTCTCTTACATAGGCTAGATTTCGCATTGTTGAATTAGTAAAGTCATATAAACGAGGTTGGATAACACTTTTAACATAGTCCACAGATACTCATCTATGTTCTGTGTCAAATTTAACAAACAAGGGACTCACTACCTCTGCAGGCAGCCTGTCCCATCTTAGGGAAGTTTAAGTTTTGCTAAGTTTTCTTTGGATGACTAGATGTGAAACATGTACAACAAAATACTAACAGCATGTTAAGGTGGTGGGACTGTGTCATTATTTTTTCTTCTCTACTTCTAAATTTTGAATCATTTATTTACTAGACACATAGAATGCCCCAGGGACTATGCTAGCCTGGCTATGGGAGTGCAAATTTGAAAGTCTGCCTGTACCCACAAATTAAGTGAATTATCATTTCTGAAACACTTGGAACAATGCCTAACACTTATTAAATACTAACTTTGTTAAACAAAAAATATATAACTCATGGTCTAGTATGGAAAACAGATATGCAAATAAATAATTATAATAGAAGCATGTATATGATGCTTGGGCAACCCAGAGGACAGATGGAAAGGTCAAAGAAGTCTTCGTGAGGCTTTAGGTCTTGAAAGATGAGAAAAGTCTGGGTGAAAGCAGAGACTAGCTAGGAGACCAAAGTGGTCTGCGGTCATATTTGGCTGCCCAACAGCATTTGAACACGTCATCTACATTTTAATATACCCTCACAGTGTCAATCCCACTGAACCAATGAAGAATTCATAAAGACTACATTTGCCAGTCTCCCTTATAACAAGAGTACGGGCATGTGGCTTAGTTTCCACCAATAAAATGCATCTACAGGAGGTGTAGATTCAGAAGTGAACTATGTGAAGAAGCAGGCCGCGAGTAAGCTACCCATTTTGCTGGCATGGGTGGCGACAGAGGTGATGTGGTTATGGAATTAATGGCAGCAGCCAATCTTTTTCATCACGACAGTCTGACCAAGTGGTTTTGGGGTGGCAAAAGCTCCTTAATCAGACTGATTTCAGTTGTGTAGTTCTAGAAGTTATTCCTACAATGTTACCTGGAGCTGGTTTCTGTAACCTTTCTGATTCAAGAGCTACCTAATATCCCTTAATAATATATACACATTTTCTATTTAAACTAGTCCAAGTAGATTCTCTTACATTCAATAATTTGAGCTACTGAAGTAATTCAAGATTCTGAACTAAGAGAGATGGTAGTCAGACTGGACACAGGAATAAACCTGACGACCATGTAAATATTGTTTGAAAGTAGCATTCTCTCTTTTGGGATTAAGTACATCTAAACCAGCTCCAACACATTTTCATGTGATTGGCTTAGCATCCATTATCTGTCTCTCTCAAATCTTTTCCAGTTTGATAAATGAAGGAAGGAAAGGACTTCTACCTCCTTCATCTTAAAATGCTATACTTCTATTAATTCAGCCTCTGATTTTATTATCTTATTAGTAAGCACATCATTCAGCTGACTCATAATGTGTTTGTTTCCATCAAAACCCCTAAGTATTGCTCACATATGCTAGGCTATGTCTCTACTGTCTCAAAACATTCTGGTTAAATTACAGTCTCTGCAAATGTGGTTAGCATAAATCTGCATCCCCCAAGTAGCATCAACTCTGGGCCACCTAAAAAGATTGACTGTATTTGTATCTTCACAGCCTGGCCAAAGAGTGCAGTAGTGCCACCCTCTGGCAATCTCTAGATAGTTTGCTCTCCTTACAGTAATATTCCTGCATTACAATGTACTCCATTCAATGTTTAATGGTATACACTGGTAAGATCATGTCATTGGAGCTGAATGATTTTGTATGGACGTAGTCAGGACAATAGGGGCATATGAGATTATAGACCTCAGAGGAATGTTGTCAAGTTTAAGTATGATCACACAAATGAACCCTGGTGTAGTTAACTAGCCTTCACAAATGCTAGCTATTAGTGTTATCAACGCCTCTTCAGTCGCATTTTTTTTTACCACTTTTAATCTTATCCTTTTCTGTTTTAATAGTGCAACGTTGTTTGTGGTTTTCCTACATACGCGACGCAGTTACACACTTCCATTAACTTACATATGATGCTGTTCTCTCCATCTAGAACAATCCAATCCTCACCACCCTCTCTCTTGATTAACCCCCATCCCATCTCATCCCTCCAACCCCACCCAAACCCATATCTAGCTAACTCATTCTTACACTAATTCTTTAGAGTTCCCCCAAAACACTTCACTTAGAGATGACTTTCTTCATTCTATTCTACCATATTCATTCCCATATTGCAGTAGTTATATTGAAACTATCTGTTAAGTCCCTCTCCTCTAAACTATAAGCTAACTGAGAGCAGAATTTGGGTCTTGATCTTTGTACTCAAACAAAGAACACAGTTCCCGCAATGTACTAAGCATTTAATAAATAGTTGTTGAACCAATGTGATATTTAGGACCTTTTCTCTAAATATTTTAATTTGCTTTATAGCCACGAATGTGTTTTATTCCCATAAATTTCCTCCATAGGTTGATTGGGAACATTTACCATTCATATGAACAGAAAAGATCAAAATGACTCATTTTATTCTTATAGAAATAAGAAGTATACTACTAATTAAGTAGCTAATACTTCCAAATCATTACCTCCAGCTTTATAATACAATCATAAAGTTAAATAGAGCAATACTAATAATTCGATATTAATTCTAAAGAATGTAACTGAATATGAAACTACTAAACGTAAAATTCTTATATTACTCAAAAAACCAAAAGTTTTTAGTATGTTTAATATTTAGTTATTAGCACTTCTACAATACATGAGAAGAAAACAGTATTCTATAGCTTTAAAAAAAATATTGGTCTAAATAATTGACCATTCATATTTTAAGCCTTATCTGTAAACATTAATCATTTTTTTCTCCTTCCACATATGCCATGATGTAATTTTCCCATTACAGACAAATCCCTTCACTTCTTCAGCAAACACTGTTTTCTTAAAGTTATCACTGAGGAGCTATATAAGAATAGTCAAAGGAGAAAGTTAAAAGTTAAACCAGCTGCCTGTTCATTCATTTATATTCTCATTCATTCGTTCTCATTTTCTCTCCTCCCTCTCTCTCCCCATAAGTCTTTAAACAGAAGCAATATAACTAAAAACGTTTTCTTCATCTTCTAACACCATTTTCTAACTCTTACACTGTTTTTCTATTTTGCTTTATAAGAGGTGAATGTCAACCTTTTCCATTTTCACATTTCTTCCTTCCATATAAGAGAAAAGTAATACTTGTTCCTTCTTCACGCAAATTTGCTCTAAATTTCTTTACATTTTCTATAAATTGTTTCTGTTTCTGCAACATGTCTTGATCCCAGTTTAAGGATGGATTTTTCCACCTGTTGTCTTAAAAATATGAATTTGGCTTCATCATCAAATGCTTGCCCTATTCCTTCTATTTCCCAATAGGAATTATTCAAGTTTCTTTAACTGCTATGTTGAAGGGAGCTGTACTCCTGAAGAGAATAACTCAATAATATTCTAGTACCTAAAAATATGCCCTAGCATTAACAGTGATTATAGTTATGTTTGATTATTTTAAGGTTATAAATTAATGGATTCTTATAGCCTCTGTTTAATTTATTCTTTACTAAAGATAGGTTCTATAATTCCTCTAGGTTCTGTGGACAAGAAAGAACTTTTTTTTCTAAAATTCCAGTAAAAGTATCAGGGATTTTCTATATAAATAAATAATTGGCCAATTCTATGTGTCGTTAAATGACTACCTCATGTTTTCAAAAGATCCACTTAACTTTACCTATACAGACTATAGCCATATAACATAAAGAAGCTCAGATGGAAACTAAAGTCCATGGAAAAAAATTGTCTCTATAAACAATATAGAGCCAAAAAGCAGGAAACACAGCATGACATGAAATGACTATTACTGAGTATGGCACAAAAACTCTTCATTTAATTCAAGTCCTGCTGGAGGGATCCAATTTTGAATACCTACATATACCTCTTTACCATCATGAGAGTAAATTAAGAAGATATATTTAGATATTATAAAACGAAATTATTATTTTCACTTTCCCATAATCCTTAATCCTGAGTTCAACGTTCAGTCAGTGGTTCCCTGAGTCGAGATATTACATAAAGGATATTACATAAAGGATCCGCTGGATTTTGTGAAATATTTATCTGTATTTGAAAAAACAAGGAGATAAGCTTTAATATTTAACATAAGAAGAACATTGAAGCCCTCACTGTATCCATAGGTCCAAATGGCACACATGAGGTATCTTAAGGAAAGAGTGGGATACTCATAATGCATATTTGTTCACCGTTGGTGTACTTCAACATACCATAATCTACATGTACCTGGTTAAGTGGATTTACAGGTTATTTTATCTATTCTTAACTAAATCAACCCTCAAAAAGATAAAGTAGAAAAGTGGCTTTAAAAGTTTCCTGCAAAGACAACAGATTGAGAACAATAAGATAATACTAATAATGTAAGCACGAGGGAACAAGAAAATGCTAGACTGTTATACCTCCCACTCATAAGTCTGAGCCTTTCATCAGTCATATAATATGGTAAAAGTAATGAAAATCTAAGACTAAGAAGAAGCTGATCCCACAAGACAAAACATTATTAAAGTAACATTAAAATATGAATGGATATCGATTATCAATGAGGACTATCACTTTATGTGCACACTGTACCATAAAATATTAGCTAATGATAGCAAAAAGCCACCTCGAATTAGCAGACCATTTAAAACTTATTTAATAGCAAAAGGCAAAAAGTCTTGTGACATTTGGTAAACACTTGGTAGAAGCAGCTGAAATAATACATGCAAAACAACATGGAAGTAAACCAGAACACATTCCTCTGTCAACAAACACTGCTAGAAGACACATAGAAATTGTTACTGAAAAATTGCTGAAATGAGTATTAGAAAAATTACTCAGTGTGGGAGGTTTATCATATAGTTTAATGAAAATATTGCTGGTTTTTCTAAACAACTCAGCTTATATTATTTGCTAGATTGTTTCAATAACAAAATATATAATCTACTTTTCTTTGAGTCGCTAATAGAACAATCTAATAGTGAAAGCATATTATGAAAATAAATGATTTGCTTAATAAAAAGATGTTTATTAAAAAACTCTAAGTGGGAAGTATTCCTGAGTAATGCTAAACTCAAGCCTTTGCAAGAAGAATTTGAAACCAAACTACGCAGAATGCTACAGAGTCAAGAATGTAGCTTGTTCTTTAAAAAAAAAGTGAGATAGTTCAAATACAGTAGAATATTACAATATTTTAAATGAGATAGGAAGTGAACATGAAAACATGTTGTACTTTACAGAGGTATCTCTGGTTATCTCAAGACAAACTATTTAAAAAATGCTGAAATTTAGAATGACCTACGCATTTTTCATTCCCAGAAATATAAATGATCCCTTGACAGCTTAACAAATACTAAAAAAGTAACTATTTAAATGAATGTCATTGGAAAAGATACATACTGACAAACTCAACTTCCAGGTGTGGCCCCTTTACCTCTGCATGACTCACTTCCTCCCTCACTTCCTGGGATTAGATGCAATGTTTGAGCAGACATGGGATGAGAGTCTACACATTAAGAATGAAGGAGAAATGCAAACACCCATGTCCCTGATGACATCAGTTGAAGCCCAATTTTTAAAGCCCATTTTGAACCTATTTGTTTAAAAATATAAACATGCAACACTCTAGATTAATTGCAAGAACAAATGACTGTCATCAAGGATGACAGAAATTTACTAGCCATGGTTCAGCAGGATACCTTTAATTGATTCATAAATTGGACTGAGAAAAGTTAATACTATGACTTAATAAGTATTGTTAATACTATGACTTAATAAGTATTGTTCATGTTCCACTAGGACTTTCATATCTTTGTCTGATTTATGTTTCGACTATAACATATATTAAACCAAATATCAGAATAAAATGATCTGGGAACTAAACCTTCTAATTACTTTTTTTAATAACTTAAAAAATGACACTGACATTGTTCTCACTAAAAAGTTATTAACTGTGACAGCAAAGGCTTTTTTGGTGCCATTAATAAATAAAATAAATTCATTTTAAATCATTTTAAAATCTTGTTCATTTCATGCTTTTCTCATTCCTTACTCTGTATTTTATAATGTACATAGTATATTATATACGTACATTTATATAATTTTAAAGAAATATATTGGGGTTACTTGCTCAAAAAAATATATAAACTATAAATACAAACATATATATAAACTATAAATACAAACATATATATATATACTCTTGTGAAATATATATATATGTGTAACACACACACACACACACACACACACACACACACAAAGATACATACGTATAGTTTTTCCCTGACAGGCTAAGAAATCAAAAATTTTAAGGACTACTACACTAGTCAAAAGGCTGACAAACTTTTTCTATAAAGAATCAGACAGTAAATGTTTAGACTTTGAAGGTCAAATAGGTCTTTGTCACAACTGCTCAACTGTGCAGTGGTGGCACAAAAGGAGTCATGGACGATATGTATACAAACGTTTGTGACTGTGTTCAACAAAATCTCATTTGTGAACACTAAATTTCATATAATTTTCAAAAGCCCTGAAATAGTCATCTGTGGATTTCTTTTTCAACTATCTAAAAATATAAAAACAATTCTTACCCTGCAAGCCATACGAAATAAAATCCTAGAGGCAAGGATAGTGTGTCATCTTTCTGTTCCCTGTCCCTAATAAAGTATCTGGCTTTCGGTAGAGAGATGTCAAACTTTTCCATTACGCCAAAATTTTTGTTTGTTTTTTCTTTCTCATAATTACATCTTAGGTTCTGTTCTCCTATATAGCCACTATTAGAACATAAGCTCCTTGAGGGGAGATATTTTCTCTTTCTCTCCTTTATTTTTAATGCCTTAAAAAATAAAGACAGAAAATTCAGAAATGACACTGGATTACATAGTATATTCAGGCAGGTCTTCTCTGTTTCCTCCCTGAGCCCCTGGCACTGGGTTAAGCACACACACTAGCCTACTTCCAGCTGTACTAGTACCGTGGAAATCAATTGTTGACTTGCTTGTCTCCCTGACTAAACTCTGAGCTCTATGGGGGCTAGAGAGGTGTCACATTCATCTGTCTTCCCCTAGCATATAGCATAGGATTTGGCACATTGCACATAGCAACAACTTGTTGTGAAATGTATTCATGCCAATCAATACTAGTAGAGTCTTTCAAACAGTAAAAATATTTTTGGAAAACATTTCTATGTACAAACCAAGAAGAGAGGCAGTGAATTGTGAAGGTTACCAGCTATCATTATAATAAATTTGCAAACCTAGTTCCTTTAATTATTTAGTGTGGGACTCCTAGCCTACTACTCCCTCAGTTGTGAAACCTTTGGTGACAATTAAATTTGGTAAAAAATAAAATAAAATAAAAAGTGACCCAGATTTAGTTACCTTTTAGACCTGTTTATTGGATGTCACTCCTCCTTTCTAAGCTTGTAGGAGTCTGTATAAGAAAATAAAATGTATTGACTTTCTAGTCAATGTCTAGTCATTTCTATGATACTGCAATATACTCAGTCTACTAATATGAAGCATACAAAAAATGGAAACATAACCAATGGAAATCATGCTATCTAGACAAACTCTAAGGATCTAGCCATTTCTGAAAAGTATTGCAATAGCTTGTTATAGATTTTACAATCTAGTTTATAATTTATTTTATGGTAATTTAAACCATTAATGAAAATTACCTATGCTGAGTACATTAAAAGGTTCTCATCCAAAATAACCGATTCCTAAAAGACTGGGTTAGGTGAGCAAGAAACCCATAATAATAATCACCCTAAATGTCAATGGACTGAACTCACCAATAAAAAAGCACAGAGTTTCAGAATGGATCAAAAAACCAAACCCAACCATGTTCTGCATCTAGGAGACACATCTCAGCTCCAAAAACAAATATAGACTCAAAGTGAAAGGATGGAAAATGATATTTCAAGCAAATGGCACTCAGAGAAAAGCAGGAGTAGTAATACTAATATCAGACGAAATAGACTTCAAAATAAAAAAGGTGAAGAAACATACTGAGGGACACTTCATAATGATAAAGGGAATCATGTACCAAGAAGACATAACACTTATTAATATCTATGCTCTCAAACAGGGAGCCCCGAAATATGTCAAGCAATTGCTAACAGAACTAAGGAGAGAAACAGACCAAAACACTATTGTAGAATGGGATCAAAATACCCAATTGTCAGCTATGGACAGATAATTCAAACAGAAACTCAATAAGAAAGTAACATCCTTAAATGACACAGTAGAACAAATGGACATAATTGGAATTTACGGAACCTTCCATTCCAAAACACCTGCTTATATATCCTTCACTAGCGCCCATAGAACATTCTCAAGAATCGACCACATACTGGGACACAGAGATAGCCTCAACAAATATAAGAGGGTTGAAATCATACCAACCATATTCTCTGATCATAATGATTTGAAGCTACAGAGCAACTACAGAAAGAAATCAGGAAGAACCACAAAAACATGGAGATTAAACAACACGCTACTGAAGAATAACTGGGTCAGAGAGGAAATAAAAAGATCAACAGATACATAGAAATGAATGATAATGATAGTATAACATATCAAAACTTTTGGGACACAGCAAATTGGTCTTAAGAGGAAAGTTCATATCATTACAAGCCTAACTTCAAAAACAAGAACAAACTCAGATATACAATATAATGCTTCGTCTTAAAAAAATTAGAAAAAGAAGAACTAATGAAGCCTAAAGTCAACAGAAGAAAAGAAATCATCAAAATTAGAGCAGAAATAAATGAAATTGAAAAAAAAATAGAAAAAAAATACAACGAAGAGCTGGTTCTTTGAGAAGGTCAATAAAACTGACAAACCCCTGGCTAGACTCACTAAAGAAAAAAAAAGAAAGAAAGGACACAAAGAAACAAAATCAGGGATGAAAGAGGGGAAATTATGACCTACATTGCAGAAATACAAATATCACACAAGAATATTATGAAAAAGTATATAACAAAAAATTTAATAACCAAGAAGGAATGGACCAGTATGTAGAAAAATACAATCATCTTCCTAGACTGAATCAAGAACTGGAAAATCTAAATAGAATGATAAGCAGTATGGAAATTGAATTAATCATCAAAAGCCCACCAAAACGTAAAAGTCTAGGATCAAATGGCTTCACCAGTGAATTCTACCAAACATTCAAAAAAGATTTAATACCTATTTTCCTCAAACTCGTCCAAAAAATTGAAGAGGAGGCAATGCTTCACAACTCATTTTATGAGGCCAAAATTACTCTGATACCAAAACCTGGTAAAGATAACACACAAAAAAAGAAAACTACAGACCAGTATCTCTCATGAACACAGATGCAAAAATCCTAAATAAGATACTAGTGAACTGAATACAGCAACATATTAAAAAGATTATACACCACAAATAAGTGGGCTTCATCCCAAAGGCACAGGGATGGTTCAAAATACGCAACTCCATTAATGCAATAAACCACATAAACAAATTAAAAAATAAGAATTATATGATCATATCAATAGATGCAGAAAAAACCTTTGACAAGATAAAGCATCCATTTATGAGCAAAACACATAACAAAATCAGTAATAGAAGGAAAGTACCTTAACATGATAAAGGCCATATATGCAAACCCTCAGCCGACATTATACTGAATGGTGAAAAACTAAAAACCTTCCTTCTAAGATCAGGAATGAGGCAAGGCTGTCCAATATCCCCACTCTTATTCAATATAACATTGGAGATCCTAGCGAGTGCAATCAGGCAAGAGGAAGATATAAAAGGCATCCAAATAGGAAACGAAGAAGTCAAACAGTCACTATTTGCAGATGACATTATTCTCTGTATAGAAAAGCCTAAAGACTCCACAAGAACACTACTAGAAACAATAAGCCAATACAGTAAAGTTTCTGGATACAAAATCAACATTCAAAAATCCATAGCATTCCTGTACTCTAATAATGAAGTGTCAGAAAAAGAAGTGGAAAATATAATTCCTTTTGCAATTGCAACTAAAAGAATAAAATACCTAGGAATAAATTTAACAAAACATGTGAAGGACCTATATAATGATAACTACAAGACCCTATTAAAAGAAATAAAAAAAGATACAAAGAAATGCAAAGATATTTCATATTCTCAGAGTGGGAGAATCAAAATACTTAAAATGACCATATTATCAGAAGCATTATACAGATATAATGCAATCCCCATCAAAATTACATTGACATTTTTTACAGAAAAAGAACCAAAAACAAAAACAAAAAACAAAAAAGGCACACACACACATCAGATTTGTACGAAAGCGCAAAAGACCCAGAATTGCCAAAGCCATCCAGATAAAAAAGAACGAGGCTGGAGGCATCACTCTGCCTGACTTCAAATTATACTACAAAGCATCAGTAATCAGAACGGCATGGTACTGGCAGAAAAACAGACACACAGACCAACAGAATCGAGAGTCCAGAAGTAAACCCACATTTATATGGGCAAACAATTTTCTATAAAAAAGCCAAAAACTTACAGTGGAGAAACGAAAGCCTTTTCAATAAATGGTTCTGGGAAAATTGGAAGGCCACCTGCATAAGAATGAAACTAGACTATTGTCTATCACCACACACCAAAATTAACTCATAATGGATTAAGGACCTGAATATAAGGCCTGAAACAATAAAATGCATAGAAAAAAACATAGGAAGTAAACTTAAGGATCTTGGACTTAAAAAGGATTTTATGAATTTGACTTCAAAAGCAAGGAAAAAGCTAACATAAATGAATGGGACTATATCAAACTAAAAAGCTTCTGCTCAGCAAAAGAAATTGTCAACAAGGTAAAGAGACAACCATCCAAATGCGAAAATATATTTGCAAGCAACGCCTCCGATAAGGGCCTAATATCTAAAGTACACAAAGAACTCATACGACTCAATAACAACAAAAAAACCAACGATCCAATCAAAAAATGGGCAGATGATCTGAAGATACACTTCTCCCTAGAGGACATACAAATTGTCAACAAATATTTGAAAAGATGCTCAACATCGCTAGCTATTAGGTAAATGCAAATCAAAACCACAATGAGATACCATCTCGCACCTGTTAGAATAGCTATAATCAACAGGACACGTAATAACAAATACTGGAGAGGATGGAGAGAAAAAGGAACCGTCATACACTACTGGTAGAACTGAAAATTTGTACAGCCACT
This sequence comes from Rousettus aegyptiacus, assembly GCF_014176215.1. Classification (NCBI taxonomy): domain Eukaryota; kingdom Metazoa; phylum Chordata; class Mammalia; order Chiroptera; family Pteropodidae; genus Rousettus; species Rousettus aegyptiacus. Next base: position 54,767,775 of record NW_023416312.1, on the reverse strand, counting down.
ATGGAAAATTGTATGGCAGTTCCTCAAAAAAATCTAAGAATTGACCTACCATATGATCCAGCAATCCCTCTACTGAGTATTTACCCTAAAGACTTGAAAACCCATATCCAAAAAGATATTTGCACACCGATGTTCACAGCAGCACTACTCACACTGACCAGGACATGGAAAAACCGGTGTTGTTCAATACATGATTAGATAAAGAAGCTGTGGTACATATATACAATGGAATATTACTCAACCATAAGAAGAGATGAAATACTGCCCTTATCAACAACATGGATAGAACTCGAGGTAATCATGCTCAGCAAAATTAGCCAGACAGAAAAAGCTGAAAATCACATGATATCACTTATATGTGGGATATAAACCTAAAAGCAACAAATGAAAAGAATCAACAAATAGAGACTCATGGACATGGACTATAGACTAGTGGTTATAGAGTGTAGAGGGTGGTGGAGGAGGGGAGAGGTATACGGGGTAAAGGGGGTCAAAAATGGGAGGGAATGGGGGAAGGGTGAAGCAAGCAAAGAGGACCAAATATATGGTAGCTGAAGGAAACTGGACTTTGGGTGGTAAACACAATAGAATATACAGATGTCAAATGATAATGTACACCTGAAAATTACATAATTGTATTAACTCATGTTACCCCAATAAACTTAATTTAAAAAAATATATCTCAAAAGAAAAAGAGAGAGAAAAGAAAAGAAAAGAAAAGAAAAAAGAAAAGAGAAAAAAAGAAAAGAAAGAAAATAAAGGAAGAAAGATAAAGAAAAGAAGACAGGAAGAAAGAAACTAAAAAGAAACCTATGATAGAGGTCAGGGGAGAACAAGTACACTTGTGCTAAGGTACGACACCTGGGGTTCAAAATTAGTCTCTAAAGCGATGAAAGGCAAAAATGAGGGAACAAAATTAAAAGCTTTGGGATTAGTTATGAGAGTTCTAGCAGTTGGAATATGGGATAATTTAGTATTTTTTGCATATAACTATACTATCATTAAATTATGCCAAAAATGCAAAATATATTAATATAAATTACTGAAATAGAAACGAAGTGTAAAACATCAAATTTGCATGTGGAATCATATATTAAACATCATCATTAATAAATGAAGTTGAAAGGAAGAGTGCCTAGAAATTAAATCATCATAAATCATCATAGCCTCATCTTTTGCATATAACAAAACTAATAACCTATATTAGAACACAGTCCTTATTGACATATTTATATGAATCCAATGTCACCAGTGTAAGCTGGACCTCCACTCAATGGATCTTTGTGCTAGCTAATAGAAATTAAATTTCAACTGGAACTTCTAAGACGTCCCTATATGTTTATTTCTTTAAGCTTAAAACGGAAATCACCTATCCCCCCACAAAAAAAAAAAGAACAACTGCATACAAAAGAGCAATAATACTCTAAAGGAAATGTACATGTCCAGAAACATTTCTCTCCTTTCTCTAACTGCATTAATTCAATTTGGATAAAAACAAGTTATCACTATTAAACATTAATATTTCTGAAGCCATATACTCAATGTACAAAAGCCAGTTCAGTTATTCTCGATAAGTTCAAAGGCTTGAACATGATAATAAACCATGATAACTTAAAATGTTGAATAGTTATTCAATTACAGCATTTCTAAGTTCCTTATATTTAAATTGGAAGGGAGGAGATATCTCACTGCTCCTATTTAGAGGCAATTCAAAATGCCTCCGATTAACATGAGAAAGCCTATGAATATGAACCTCATTCAAATTTGAATTTTGGGTTAAAGATGATGTATAATACTAGCATAGTTCAGTCATCCCTTAAAATTACTCCCCAAAAATGTGGAAACAGTATTGTTATTTTGGTACTATTACCTTTATCCACTGTGGAAGATTAGAAAGCATGACTCTGGCCATAGCAAGGGAATAGGAATCTTAAAGAACAATTATAATTTACCCCATGCACGTAATTATAAAAATCATATAAAAACCAATGTTTTTTTTCATTCTTGAAAGTTTTAGTAAAAAAAGCCACTTCCTAATTTTCAATAATAGTAACCATATTCTAAGTACAAAATTCAGTTTTACAAACTATTGACAACACACTGCTAATAAATAGCGTGTGCTCCATAAAATAAACAATCACCTAAAGTTTCAAATTTGGAGCTTTAAATCTGTCGGCAATAGCCAATGATACCATCACTCAGAAGATCTGTCTATAATTGCTTCACTGAGTATCCACAATATGAAAAGTGACACAGCAACACACAGAACAGATGTCAAAGTCAATGAAACATTATATAGTTAACTGGACTAGTTTCAGGACTTTACTTAGCTATATATAAAGAGTCAAGTGATTTTTAAAATGAGCTATTAGTAATTAAAAAAGAGTTACAGTAATCAAATAAAAGTTAATGCTTTTTTAAAATGTCCCACAGTAATTTCAGTTTTAGCCCAATATCTCCTATTATCTACATCTACAAGCCTGTACACTGCTAACCGCTCTTAATAGATATGATCCTCAGGCAAAACAAGTGTTTCAATTATCAGAGTAAGATAGGATTACACTTGAATATCGCCTTTCATTATTCAAGCTTTCACCAAAAGTTTCACCAAAATATTTCAATCATTGCCTAGAAATTGCAAATAATAAATTGTATCAGCAATTTTAAAGAAATTTATTTCTTGTCAAGCAGTTCAAACACACAAGAGGAAAAACAAATCAATGTTGGGGGGTGGAGGTGGATGCATTTCAAATCGGACAGAATGATCAATTGAATCAAATGTTGCTGATAGGTCAATTAGGACGAGAACTGACAATTGACCATGGGATTTGGCAGCATGATGATCTCTGGTGACAGTGATAACAGTTTTGATGGAATGGTGGGATGGAAGCCTGGCTTGAGTGAGTTTATGAGAGAAAGTGAGAAGAGAGAAATGAGAAGTAATGAATGTAAACAAAATTACTGGGAAGTGTTTTGTTTCAAAGGAGAGTAAAAAGAGCAGTAGCTGGCAAGGGAGATAAGGTCAAGAAAAGGTTTTATAAAATGAGACAAGTTGTATGCTGCTGGTAACGGCAGGAGGGGAGAAAATTATTACAGCATGTCCTTGAGTATGTAAGGAGGATAGAACTTCATAAACAAATGCAAGGATTAGAAGATAAAAAGTTCACCTATGGTGACAGGTAGCAAGACAAACTATGTGCCTGCAGATACTAAAAGTTAGGTAGATGTATATGGTAGTAGAAGTTCTCTTCTGATGGCTTCAATTTAATCAGTAAATTAAGCAGCAAGGTCATCAGCAGAGAAAAAAATATATGGATAAGAGTTTTGAGAATTGAACAGCAAAGTAGAAGTGTGAAATAGGCATCTAGGAGCACAGTTGAGGGAATAAATAGCGTAGGGACATAAAAAAATGATCATCTGAAAAACGAGGGCCTTCTTGGGGCTTTGGGAAAATATTGTTTCAGAATCATTGATAGGGCAATAGTGGATTAGAATGGGCAAAAAAAATGAAGGAAGGGAGATAAACTGCTAGGAGGCAAGAGCAGCTGAAGGGAACAAATGTAAGAGTCATTGCAAAAGCAGAACGATGGTATTTGGCAAGCAATTAGAAGTGACTGAGAAAACCAATGGAGTAAAAGATGGCACGTAAGCAACAAGCTTAAGGGAACGTTGGAGTAGGGCAATGCCACTGACAAACTCAACGAACTATTTCAATACTGTAAAAATTAGTAACCAATTGTGAGGTTTGACTGAAGAGAAGAAATAAAAATTTTTAATATTAAACATGTTAATAGTATCAAGGAATGTTTCTGTTTCTGTTGTTGTTATCACTGTTTGGGGTGATTAAGTTAAGGCATCAAAGTGTTAAACTGAGGGGCAATTTAGGTGATTGAGAAATACTAGCAACTGAAAACAGAACAGAACTTTATTTGATAAAGGGAATGCAACATACATTTATAAAGTCATTTATATGGAAAGCTTATATATCAGGCACTATTCTAGGAATATCATCTCCTTTAATCCTAAAGATAACCATACATGGTAGATCTTTTATACCTTTGCTACAGATAAGGAAAATGAAGTATAGAAAGGTTACATAATCTTTTACTGGCAGAGCCAGAAAACAAATCCAAGTCAGAATGACCCCAAAGTCCAAGTTCTTAACCACTAAACAATACATACTTTGTAAAATTAGGAGCCTGGGAGAGGTAACAAAGGTTATTTAGCTTCCGCAGAGAATTTCAGAGGTAAAGATTTTACACAGGTGGAATCATTCCAAAGAATGGCACAGTCCAAGATGTACTCATACCTGTAATTAGTTAAATGTATTGATGCAGAGGTCGGAGTTTCGAAAATCAAGAACTAAGAGCAAAAATGCATGGGGTTATCAACATAATAGTTGAAATCACCAAAATGAATAGCAAGGAAAAAGTCAAAACTATAGCCAGGTGCTATTATCATCAAGGAAGTTCGGCAAATAATAGACTTCACAAGAGAAAGGGGTGTTGGAAGATGGTTCAAAGATGGCATGGAAGGAACAGCAGGAAAAAGTGTACAATGGTGTACCCCAGGACTAGGAGGAAGAGCTGAAGAGGACAAGATTGTCAGGTCTCCTGTCAGGGAGAAAGCTAGATGCCAGCTGTGACTAGATGGAAGGAACAGGCAAGGAAAACTTGAAAGATAAAAGGAATTGAACAACTTTCAACAGTATTTACTGAAGGGCTATTAACTCTTCAAGCCACAGGAGAAAACTTCTGGGGTTGGGGAGAGACGTTTCATAATGGGCAGAGTAGAAGGGTCTACATTTTCAGTGATTCTTAACTTTTTATTTTGATGTGGATGAAAGGACCTTTGAAACTCCTGTGAACATTAATTCTAGATAGCCAAGCCCCCCCAAAAAAATTTACAATAATAACTTGGATACAAATGTAAATGAATGAATCATGAGTCAAGATCTTCAGTTCTTCTCCGGTCAAGCAAATCAGTGTAATATAGCCCAATGCCCCATCTCTCCCCTCTTCTACCATAAACTACTGAATTCTCAAAATATTATATTATCTCATATAAGAAATAATCTAGACCACAAGCTATAAAATATATAAGCAACATGCTAGGAAATGTTGATTGTATGGCTTACTGGGAGGAATTATACAGAACAAACTTGGAGTGTTCTGTTCCCGCTACTGTTTTTATACCTTCTTCCCTCCCAATTCTATTTTATATACCCAACAAGATACCTTGCGCAGCAAAGAGAACTTAGTTCTGTTTTGCTTTATTGAAACAGGAACACAAATTAGTTAATTGAAAAACTAATTTGATATGCCATAGACTAACAAATACTAGAGAACAAAAGACAGCCCTGCTTTTAAGAGCTCATACTCGAAGAGATAGAGAGGTAAGAATGGTTAGCTCAAAAAACAGATACTTTTGAAAATAGTTCTGCTGTATCATCAAGTTTCTGGTCTCTCTTTTCGTGATATAAACATAGTCCATACAAACACACTTATTAAAAACCCAGTGCTCTTCTGGGCACATGCATTTTTAAATTAAAACAAAATTAAGGGTCTACTGTACCATCATTTTTTCGAAGAGATCCAGTACTTCCTTTTCTGACAAATTCAAAGATCGTTCATCATATAATGGCTGAGCTGCTGGAAATTCACTCATTGCGACTTGAGAATCAATAGGATGTTGAATAAGAGGTTTTTCTTTTTTGACAGTAGATTTTCTAAAACTTGTAATTCGGTCACGCTGCAAAGAGAAAAAAATAAGCCATAAGAAAGAGATTGAGTATCACGGATATGAAGAACTGAAACATCAAAACGGCACTTAGTATAATATACATCATTACTGTCTTTTTTGACAAAATGTTATTTTAAGCAGCAAACTCCAGTTAGAGATTGTACTATTTTGACATCTTGAAGTAGCCCTTCAGTCTCAGCAGTCTGGGAGGGTGGGGGTGAAAAGTACAACTCAAAAGTAAAACTTAGTCCCTTGTCATTTGTTTTGCACAGGAAGCAGATGGAAAAAGTCCTGCATCCAAGTCATGTGGTTGTTTCAGGGAGAATGTATCTCCGTTGGCAACTTTGGAACTATGAGGAAAAAGAGAAAGAAAATAAAAGAGCTTCCAATATTCGGTTGTAAGGGGAATTATAGTAATGTTTGTCTTCTTCAAAGTGCCAAAAATTGTGACAAGTACCTGAATACTCTGTCAGTGTAGCATTAGAATATAACGATTAAGAGCACGGATTCTGAAGCCAGGCTACCTGGGTTTGAATCTGCCATTTACTAGCTGAGTAACCTGTGCAAATCAGTTGGTCTCTCTCTGAACTTCTTCACCTCTAAAATAGGGATAATGACTTAATACTAATGATAATACTAATGATTATGAGATTTAAATACATTGATGTGCTTAATGCACTTAGCTTCTATTTATTATTGTTGCTGTTACTATTATTATTATTATTTCCCCTACCTCTGTCTTCCTTCAAAGATGGGACCAACGAGCATCACCTTTTCCATTCCTACAAATACTATTAGGAAGAACTTGCTATTTAATGGATATTGACTCAGAATCACTGATACCATGTACAATCTCTAATAATTAGCTTGCTATTTCACATAAAGTACGTTAACTCCAATTACAAGTAAACAGGCCATTCTGTTTTAAACCACAGAACTTAGACATCAAAAATTAGTAATGACCATAAAACTGAATGTAACTCAGTTTTATTCTGGTTTCTGTTAGGAAGCACATGCGTACATATTGTCAGCTCAAGTTAAACCAGCAGACATATATTAGATCCGAGGACAGCACATCTTCACTGCCTGTTGCTGAGTCCTTATAAATTATTTCAACAATGCAAAAAGCATCACAGAAGTTATTACCATAACCTATGTAAATTTCTGTTGACCCCCATTAAAAAAATACTTTTCATTTTGATTCAAAGAACACTTTTTTAATTAAAAGGTGTACTTTGAAAGAAATATGAGCAGTTTTAGGCAGCTTATTTAGGATTACAAAATTGATTTCAGTACAGAGTTGTTTACAAAAATATTATGAGTATATAAATCATATATAATCATAGAGAGTGGGAAGAAACCTGAAAAATCATCTAGATCAAGTCTCTCGTTTCGCCAAAAAAAAAAAAAAAATGACTCGCTAAATGCATAAGTCCCTGGTTCCTTTCCCAGTGTTCATGTTAAGATTCATTTCTTTGAATCACCTTGAATTTTCAAATTTTCTTTTTAACTCTAAGTAAAATTAAGTTGGTTTAGATATCTAGTATATGGGTTTAGATATATAGTATATCTTCAAACAACTGAAGAAAAAATATTAAGTAATCCCAAATAAGCTGAGTATATATCCAACAGTCAAATTTCACTAAAAGATGTGGTGGACATGAAAGCATTTAAATATGCGATCGACCATGAAATCAACATATCTCTGTTTCTGTCCTTTCATATCACTTAATATTTACTTTCACAGTGCTAGTTTTTTCACTGAGTAACATTATTTTCATATATATTTGATCTTCCACCATGCCCTTCATTTCTATCTAGAAAACTGGCTTTTGTTTTCAGCTGTATCTCGATAAACAAATGAATTTAAGCTACATACTTTCACGTCCTTAAATCACTAACAATATTTTACATTATTTGTAGATAGGTAGCTTCACCAAGTAAAAATATTGGCACTACTTAAAATACCATTTTCTTTAAGTTTAGCTACAAAAGGGCACATTTAAATTTTAAAGCCTAAAAGTTTTAGTAAGTTTTACTATAAGATTCAGCTTAAAAATATTTAAGAATTTTAAATATCTGACTAACATAATAAACTTAACTTTCTATTTTAATTTCTTCCAATATTAATGTTTAACATATTCATGCTCAATTTACTTGGCTATCAAAAAAGGAAACATCTGTGTTTTCTAGACTTAAATTGATAGAGAGATTTAAAAAACTGGTTAAGTTATACATTCAGATGATATCAAAATTTTGTCAAGAGTTCATACAATTGTTTATATTAACATTTAAAAAAGTCACTCTTGATAATTCTTCTCTCCTACTGTGCTTTGTAAACATACAAACATTTTATATCTTACATACATCAATGCTTTAATGTCCACTCACTTTAATAAAAAGGCAACATGCATAAGTAATATAACATGCTACTAAGACCACCTTACCACATCATCTGCCAAAGTTTTTATTTGAATGTTCTATTAAAACCAAAAGAAAAAAAATACCTGTCAATAAGAGAAATTCATAGATACAAGAAAATATCTGAATGACTCTCATTTTTTAGTTTCAACTATTACCAGTTTAAAAGAATTACAAAGTTTAATATATAAACAAATACATTTTTTACAAAAGGAAAAATACTTTTTAAGGATCAAAAATGAAGGTGGGGGCTATTTGTTTTTTAAGATGACACCTATGGTCCCAAAGTCACATTTGAATAAGACTTCTTGACCACAGTACTCAAACATGACAAAAGATATAGCAAAGTCATAAGCCCTTTCAAGTTTTTTTTCAGTTTTAGAATGAATAATCATGTTTTTACAATACATAAATTTTTAAAATTATATGAATAGGAAAAATGTCACATTTAATAGTAATGAAATATAATACAACAGCTCAGTCTAGAACTCAGTTATATCTGATGGATGCTTAAAGGACACCCTTATAAATATTTTGGATAATACTGAACTTACTGATTCTGTTAACATATGCCCATTTCTCAAAAACTCCAATGCATTTTTTTTTGCATGTGGTTTTCTACTTCTAATGCTGAGAATCATTGGAACTGGCGTATTCTAGTTAATAAAATAGAGTGGTTAACAAAAACTACCACATAACAAATATGGGCACCATTATTTGAAGAATTAAAATAAAGCAATACTAAAGTAAGCAAAGTAATTAATGATTTAATAATCTTTCATGATTCAGAAGATATATTTCAAGATCTTACACTAACATACAATGAGCATGAAGGGTAGTTATTATTATTATATTATAAATATGTTGAAGTGCCAACTAAGACATGATTAGGGAAGAACCTGTTTTGTTTAAATTCCTGTTAGGAATTGAAATTAACCCTTCTACTATACCCTATACACTTATTACCTACAATATAAGCTGAATAATGTGCATCAACTTGGTCTTGCATGCTCAAATACCATTTTACTTAAAAAAAAAAATATGGTCTCACAGGTGGTGAGAATTCCATTGAGTTTTAAGGAAGTGAGAATTATTGGTCTCAGGATCTTAAGAAATTGTCTTCAAATACCACCAACCAAATGCTGTTAAAGATCATCCTTACCTGGATCAGCTAGGACAAATACACTATTATGTGTATAGTTCATTTTTTGCTATTAACCCAATGATTCCCTCAGGGATCTACACTTCCACATCTTTGTACTATGTCTTCATCACATCCTATGACACAGATTCCAATCAATCTTTACTGCCTAGGCAAAATAAAAGAAGGGGGATGATCTATACCAGAACTAAAGCCATTTTAAGAGAGATCAATTCACCCTACGATTATCTCCAGCTGATATTTTCTCTAATTTTCCTAGTGGATTACAGAAAACTGTTTTATGCACAATGACAAGCTTCATGACTTCCTGTGATGAAAAATCTGAGTGAGAAATGTCTGAGCCTCAAAAGCGCCTCAACTACCCTGCTACCATCCAGATGTGTACCTGAACCAAATGATTAGATAGATTATGCAGTTATTCAGCAACTCCTGTTTTTCTTTCTTCCATCTTCTGGGTGGTTATAAAATCAAGATTGGAAACACATCTATATCTTCAAAGTGGGGATGTAAATTAAGGTAAAATATAATTTGATTTGGTCAAATTGTCTAAGTTAAGGTACACATATGTCTGCAATGCTTTAAATCTATCTCTCAGTTGTCTATATGTTGACAATGGGAGACAGTAAAAAGAAAAAATATACTACTAGCAATATCTCCACCTTGTCTTACAGGAAGAGACTTGAATATTTTCCTCTTTTCTAAATTAACATTTTTGTCTATATTCTATCACATATTATGGAGTCAGAGACTATTAAAGTTGGATGGACTTTGAGATCATCTGGTCAAAACCCTCATTTTACAAATGATGAAACTGAAGCTTGAAGAGTGCGACTTGCCCAAGGACGACAGATCTGGTTACTACTAGACACTAACTCCTAGTCAACATACAACCTTTTCAGTGAGTACAGTCAAGCTCTAGGATATTAGGATTGAATTACTGAATTAAAACAGTTCATGGTAATCTCAAATTCATAGACACCATCTTAGGTAACTATCTTTTGCCATTACACTGGTGGTCAAGCATCATTCCAAAGAGCATTACCCTGGCAACCACAGTCTTTCCTCAATGCATCTTACATGTCATCCACCAAACTCACTTCGAGCAATATGCTCTATGTTCATCAAGTGGCTAATTAATTTATTATTTTCTATATACAAACTATATGCAAATTTAGATTATTCAGTCTTCCATGATTCTTAAATTTTATCTTCCTAATCATTCTTTAACACTGCCACAATTCTAGGAGTCAGACAATTTCTAGGTGGGTGGCAAGAGGTTAAAAAAAAAGATAAATTAATAACCCAGTAGAAACACTACATGAACACAAAGTGAGCAAAATGTGGTCTCCGAGAGTCACTACAGACTTTAGAATAGGAAGGTAACATTTATTTTACTGGTACTATCTACATTCCACTTATCCAGGCTTAAGACGTCTGTGTCACCTTGGTCTCCTCCTCCATGTTCCACAGCCTCCTAATCATTACCTATGCTTCCATTCCCTCATTGCCAAAATCATCTTCTTAAAGCAAAGATCTGGTACAAGCCACCATCACCTCTTACCCAGATTTCTAGAAAAACCTCCTAACCTGTCTCCCTGCTTCCACCTTAACCCTCCTACAGTTAATTTTGAACACAACAAAATAATACTGTTAAAACAAAATTAGATCATGTCACTCCTCTGCTCAAAACTTTCCAATGGCTATCTATATTTGCTCCAAGTGAAAGTCAAAATCTTTACAATGGCCTACACAACCCTTTTGATCTGCACATTCTCTGTATCTCTCTGACCTGTCTCCTACTACTGTCCCTTTCATTCAGTCAGCTCCAGTTACAATGACCATTGCATGGTTCCTCAATAAGGCAATAAGCCACATGCACCGGCTCTTCTCTGCCTGGAAGGCTCTTTTCCATTATCCATATGACTTACTCCATCACCCCCCTTTTGAGTTTTTGCTCAATGAAGCCTACTCTGGCCATTCTATTTAAACAGAAACACACAATTCTTCTGCACGCTCCTGGCACTCCTGGCCTGCCGTACTGTACACTCCCTTTCCTTGTTTCAATAGGACTTTTATATTTTAATATAGTCTATACTGTATTATTTTTTGTCTGTTTCACCCACTAAAAAATGTGATTTCCATGAGAACAGGGATATTCACCTGTTTGGTTCAGGGATGTACCCCTAATGCCTTAGAGCAGTGTTTGGCACAGGTACATAGAAGCTCAATAAAACTTATAAATGACTATCACATGCCCATTCACATTCAACGGCTCCTCATGACCTACAGAATAAAGAATATCATCCGTAGTATGGCATTCAAAGTCCTGTATTAATCAGCTCTAGGGTATTCTATTTTTTCCCTTCCCTCATGATCTATATGCTATAGAAAACAAAAATAGAAATTCTATTCCCAAATGTATGCCCCAGTGGGTCCTTTTTTTGCACCCACTGTTCCCTCTACCTGAAATGCCATCTAGCTATATACGTTTCTATTTCTAAAGCTATCCGTGAGTTTAATGTTTGGTTATTGAGAAACCAAATGTTGAAAATACTAAAGAAGGATTATTTTATTCAGTGTTTTCTTAAAGAATTTTTTTCCCTAACAGGCATCCTCAAGAATGATAGAGCATCCTCAGGCACATAGGAAATTATATTCACGTACAAAAATTATTGCAATTACTTGTGATAAAGAACCATAAAGAAAAACATTCTGCTCACCTGTGATTTCTTGATTTATAAGCTTCCTTCATCTACAGAGTATATATCTTATATAACTATGCACATTTGACTAATAAGAAAATTTTCTCATAGGTTTCCCTCATGTAAAAAATCTACTTTTATAAATATCTCCTTGATACCATTATTTAGAAATCTTCTTTATAAGTGTCCAGAAAAAATAAACAAATGTCTATTGAAAAGGAAAATCTTTAAGCAGATATGAAGAGTTTTGTATTTCAGAAGAGGTGACTTTTGGCCACTGGACATGAAAAATACATTGAAATTATTGTGTAAGTTACAATTCATTTATCTGCACAATAGAAAATAAAAATTTTTCTGCCCTGCAATTGTCTTTCTATATTAGTAAAAAAAAAAAAAAAAGGTACAAAAGGAGTTAAGAACAATAACAAAAACCAATACCAAAAAGAGTTCTGACAAGAGTAAGTCACAGTCATTTTTACACAAACTGACTTTTAAAACATATATTTTTACATGATTGTATTAAAATATAGTCTAATCAATAATAATGTTCTACAGGGACAAGAACTCAAATTTTATCTGAAGGTAATTTATACAGGTACACACATCTCTTTCACACCCATACATGGAGACATTATGGATTTTACTCCTGAGTACAAACTATAGAGCTACTATGCAGTTAAAAAAAAAATGACCAGAAAAACTTTATTAGAGTCGCAGCCCTGAATAAAAGCACTGATTAAAGTCATTTTAGTAAGTTTTTATTGTGCAAATCTAACGATAATGGTCATTAGGATAAGGGTATATTGCACTAGTAAGTATAGTAACCATATATTTCATTAAAATCAACTCTGGAACAGCAATAAGCTTGTGCATTAGTCAGGCAATCAGAGTTTAGTAAACTTCATTTATGATCAGTTATATTAAATATAACTTAGAACAGTATTATATGAGGATTACATAATTATAAAAGTATCACTCTAGAGTCTTAACCCCTTAAGAATAAGAGAAATGGCTGATTACTTATAAACTCTAATGCTGAAGTTCTGATTGAAATGCAAGAGTCATTATTACAAGAAAATTAAGTTTTGATTTTCTCAGTCAGGGGAAATTAACAAAAACAGCAAAATGTAAAGATTCAACTCTCTATGGATAATGTTACATACTAATACAATGTTTTATAAACATCCTGTAATTACTGTAGCACCACAGAAATTGGACAACTAAATTGTATATAATTCAAAAGTCTTCGGACCAACTCAAAAACTCAGTCACATTATTTGACTATTCTCTTTTAGAGAAAATAAGTTGGCCATCATAATAAAGATGAAGAGTCAATCATTTACCCAGCTTTAAGTTTCTTGCTCTCTAAGAAGGGCAGGGCAACATGACACAGAAAATCATGTTCAATTCAATTGAACAAATATTTGAGCATCTACTATGCACCTGTTCAGAGCTGGCCACTAAGAATACAATCATAAACAAAATAAGCATGAGCTCTTCCTTTATGGAAGTTTAGTTAAACATGAGATGAATGTAAGAACAATCACAACAGAGAAATTCTGAGAACTCTGATAGGGTAGTACCCTAACATAACCTCCATATACTTTGCACGTTAGTACCCTAATATAACCTCCATATACTTTGCACGTTAGAGGGGCCCTTAAGTAAAGCCAGCCACATAAACCACTGATCCAGGGTTTGAAATCTCTAGACAACATCCCTCTAGACAACAACACATATTCAAATTAGAAGCAGTAGCAGAAGGAAGTAGTTACTCTTCATTGGCCTGCCTCCCAATTTTACAGATCCTGTACTTACCCTGAACTTCATAAATCAGTAAAACCCATCAAGACAATTCAAAGCCATTTAATTACCTGATAACCAAGCTGAACATTCTGTTTAGGCACTTGAATATTTTATTACAAATATTTTTTTTAGTTGAGTACCTGTCAGTACTATATATATATATATGTATATGTGTGTGTATGTGTGTGTGTGTATACACACACACATGTAAGAACAATCACAACAGAGAAATTATATATAATATATATATATTATATATAATATATATATATATATATATATATATATATATATAGAGAGAGAGAGAGAGAGAGAGAGATAAACTTTTAGAAATGAGATCAATGTAGAGGTTTGATTCTAAGAAGACTGAAGGAAAGCAAATTTTGGCTTTCAAAATCATTGCACTATTACTGCCTGTATTTAAAATACTCCAAAACATTCTTTCATCTCCTCTCTAAGAGTTAAGGTCATCTTTAGACACCCACACATATTCTTAGGCACTGTAGTCTTCCATCACCATAGATGACAGAAAACAGATCAACTGGCAGCATGCTAGGCACTGGGATTTAAAGAGACATGGCCTTGCCCTCAAAGGACAAAAGCCTAATAGTCAAAAAGATGAGGTTACAGACATTAAGCTCCTATTCTCCACCTTGCTATGTTGTTGTTAGTATCTCAAATTATTCATTTCATTATTGTAATAGAGCAATACTTTTATATTTTTATAACCATAGGATACCATCTCAGAAGTACTGTCAAATCAAAAGCCTCAAATTTTAATCCACCAGAGTTCATGGCTTTTACAAATCAAAATTCTTTCTACCATTTTTATGAAATAATTCCAAAAAGAAACAAAAGAAAACTTCCTTTTGGGATTTTCTTCTCAATATGCTCTTTTGATTTATAACGAACAAAATGTACATGTAGCAGAAATCAAATATGACATCACAGTTTAGGGCTTCAGTTTCCTTCATGAAGCAAAAGGCCATGTCACACTACACTGGATAAATTTCATAAATCTGTCATAACAATATTTGCTCAACCTTGATTTGTCTTGACATGAACTTCAATCTTTAACTTCCAAGAAAGGTAACTATGCAAATCCAGCAGTCTCCTGCGTAACACGTTGCTCCGTTTCAGGGCTAAGGGCAAAGTGTTCAGGAAATGTATGTTTGCCACTTAGGTCTTGAAAAAAGCTTCACACTAATAAACTGGAGGAAGTCACTTAGTACCTGAATTAATCTGAAACAACTGCAGAAATTATCCAGGTTTTTAAGAGTAGTAACTTCTTCTACAGGTATAGAAATCATGTTTATTTGCTTTGTCCTAAACAATTCCAAATGGGAAAATTGTTTGGACATGAAAGTTCTTCTTAGTCCAAGAATAAAAAGCAATAAGAATTAAAGGAAAGCTAGCTTTACACAAATATAAATGTTTCAAATCCCAGCACAGTACCTTGTACATAATACTCTTAGACCAATGAGTTAGCCAAGATGTCCAATATTTAATAAATAACTTTGTACCTTCTCAGTTTAAAAAAAAGACAAATGTCTCAACCAAACAATATGTTTCAGTACCCATTATATGCCCATCACTTTATGTTAGAAGTTTAAGATAGGATTCTGCCCTTAAGGAATCTGCAATTTAACCAGGGAGCGACAACTAACCACAGAAAAATAGATAATGCTAAATAAACTATGAGATTCTGAGGTATGTAGCGCCTCCTCCTCCCGAGCACTATCATACGTCCTTTCTTATTACCTTAATAGCATTAATCACTATCTGAAATTATCTTGTTCACTTATTCATTTGTCTGTGCTATGCTTTCAAGAAAACGAGTTCCCTAACAGCAGAGACCTTAATTTCTCTGATTTATTATTCGCTTTTGGATCTCTAACACTTAGAACAGTAGCAGGTACATAATACCTGCTCAAATATTGGTTGAATAAAGTATTTGGAGAATAAACAGATAAATATAATTTCATTAAACTATAAAGAATTGTACTCTAATTGTTGGGTAGGATTTGAATAGCCAAAAAGAGGGGAAGAGAAGAAAGTCAGACAGAAGGAGCAGCATTCACATTTTACTTTAGGGAAATAGCATTTTAGTTTTGTGAAACGAAGGGTTCAAGTTGAAGGATATTAAATTTTGAATATATAGGTTGGGGACAGAGTAGAGACAGTTTTGAAAACCACAAGGGGTAGTGTAGACTAAGTCTGACAACCACTGAGAATCCTTATGATTTCCTGATTCAGAGACAGATATGGAGAAGGTGGTATTTTCAAAAGATGACTTCAGGTGGTACAGGTCCACAATCTCTTACCTGAGACCCTTGAAGCCAGATGTATTTTGGAATTTGGAGTGTTCCATATTTTAGAATAGAATATATGTGTACTATCTGTTACAAAATATACCCAGCAGAGTCTGCGGTAGCACCCTAAATCAAATGCACTCAGGTTAGTAGTGAAACATGAATAATCTACAAAAAAAAAAAAAAAAGGATAAAGACTAAATACAGCCTCAGGTCAGATTTTGTGGCCAAATGATAAAATTCTGTATTCAGAGCTTTCAGATTTTTGAATTTCAGAAAAGAGTTGTAGGCTGTAATGTTCAGGATAGGCTGGAAAAATAATCAAAAGCTTAAAAGGCAGCTTGTGGGGACCAGCAAGTTTGGTCTATTCTACCTAAATACTAGTTACCATTTCCTGAGCATTTATTATGTGCAGGCACTATGCTAAGAGCTTTACATGCATTGCCTTAGTTAAATCCTCACAGCATTCCTATGATATAAGAATTGACTGTCCTATCTTATATGTCAGGAAATCAAGGTTTGTAGTCATTAACTCATTTGCCTAAAGTCACAAATAAATTGCACAGTTGGGATTCGAATTTCAATTGGGATTAACATTTAAATCTGAGTAGAATCCAAGTTCTAAAACATGTCTACATTCTGAATTCTGTCTGCCAGAGCCTTCATCAATATAACAATAATAGTTAGAACGCAAGTTCTTTTCTCAGTCTTGATCTTTCCATGAACTTTGCTTTGTACTAAAACTTTGCTCTGATTAGGGCAATCACCCCACACACACCCGCCCCCTTCTTCAACTGCCATCTCCTACTCATCCTTTCTGGTCTTAGCTGAGGTTATAGTTGGTCCTGTTATAATCTCCCACAATTTTCAACTTCTTTTGTAACACATTTCACTTATCAAATTACAATTCCCTATCAATGCCTGTCTTCCTTACTATAACATAAATTTGATGTAGTAAAGATTAGGTGTCCCTTAGTCCCCACCGTGTCCTCAGTATTTTGCACTGTTTCTAGCACATAGTTAGCATTTAAAGCTGTCATGACAGCATGAATTGAAGAGCAGGAGAGAAGAGAGAGACAGAGAGATCCAGTTGTGAGCTGACAAGCACTTAGACTAGGACAGTAGCAATAAGAATAAAGAAGATAGTTACTATATATAATTGTGTTTAAAATTACACTTGCTATTTAAGAAATGTACCTAGACATATGATTGTTGTTTGTATTAAATAGAGTAACTTAATATCTGTTGTTGTGATTACTACCTTTATAGCACACAAATAACCTCTAAATGGCTATGATTATCACTCTGGAGATACATCACCTCACAATGACTCGCCATGTATCTACTTCAAGTAGCTTTTATAAATAACCACATCATTTAGTTTTCTGATGTAGCTGCAAAATTAATCTGACAAAACAAAATGACTCACTCCTTTCAAGATTTAAGAGTATAAATTGCCTAAAACTGAAAATTATACCTGAGTTGTGAATAACACGTTATTATAATATACTTTTGGTAGGAAAAGATGCATAAATCAACCAATGATTTAAGTTAATTTCACCATTAGTACTTTTAACTGATAGTCTTGGATCTGCAAATAATTCCTAATTCAGGAAAGGGTTGCGGTCTAAAAGTCCATCTGTATGGCAAGTCCTGTAGCTCCTGGAATACATGTTTCCAAAGGTGCAACAAATAAATATGGACTCCAAAGTGAAAGTAGATAATCCTTTCCCCATGGGAAACAAAAACTGCTTATTTGGACTCATACAAAGGGAACTTTGAAAATAACTATTAGAACAAATATTTAACACTTAAAAACTTAAGCAAAGCATGAGTATAGGGTAGGCAAAAAGGATATAAATTTTCGGAAATCTTAAAAAGGACCTTTAAAACAATATAGGATTAACAAAAAAAATTATTAAATTTTGTAACCTTCATTTTTCCCCCACTGCCTTCAGATTCTATAATGAGTAATGATAACTCCGCTTAAAGCTTTTGTCTCATAGTGTTCCTAAGTTGTTCTTTACTTAGCTTTAATCTAGATAAGAGATTCCATCTAAAGATAGTGACAGATTCTGTCAAAGTAAAATAAAGAACACATTGTAGAAACACTTCATTTATTTCACAGTGTTTTACAAACACTAGCATAACAAATTAACAGGTAGCTTTAAATTTTTGACATTTTTTATGATTTCAGGCAAAGTGACAATTTTATTAGTGTTTATTGTAATAGAACTCAAATTTCTTCTACTCTAACACTGTATTTTCCACAATGGACTCTTCATGTATTTAACTGAGAGGGAGGAAGAACTACAAATAAGTCAGCAACTACACTTAGCCCTTGAGGCCTTGTACGTAGTGTGTAATCGCTATACCAGTTACAATATTAAAGAAACAATTAACTATATGTCCCTTTGCCTGAAAAATTACAGGCAACTAACATAATGATCCTTACACATTTACAGGTCAAAACAAATGATTCAAACTCTTTACTTTTTTTTTTTTAAAGCCTCCAGCACCCGGTATTCCTAGGTGGTCTACCATCCAAGTACTAAAACCAGGCATGATCCTGCTTAGCTTCCGAGATCAGACGAGATCAGTTGTGTTCAGGGTGGCATGGCCACAGACTTTTTTTTTTAATATTGTGAAATCACAGACATTTTTCAGTCAAAAGATTTTGATGCAGAAAACATGGTTTTTTTTTCCTTTCCACTAAGACTTTAAGATAACAGCAGTGTCTCCTATACATCAATATATAGACCACGCTTTGCGTAAAGCCAAAAAATATGAAGGGGCTAGTAACCTCTTCCGCAATTCTTTGACTTTGCAGATGCCAACAAAAGCTCATGACCAACAAAATTAAGTCCTTTCGTGGGGATTCCTAAAAACCCATTAGGGACACATATATATCTCTGCACATCTAAAACTTGCCAGTAAACACTCAGATTATGTACGAGAAGTATTCTTTGATAAAAGAAGTCTAAGTTATGCAGACTAAATTTGAGAAGTTCTAAACTTATTTTAATATTAGTTTTTTTCAAATTTCTATTTTCCTCACTGCTGAGCAATTTGGTTTTATAGCAGTTTAGCCAATTAAGGATTCGAAAGTTTGAAAAACCTTACTATGCATTTGAAAGATTTATAATCAGTAGATCACTGAAATACAAATATAAATGTGCTTAAAGGTTTATAGAATTTCTCTTACTGTGCTATCATGACATCTATCCCACAAATTAATGAGCCAGCACCAGAATCATAGACAGGTGTTTTTTTGTTTTTTGTTTGTTTTTGTTTTTGTTTACAATATTCCTAAATTGAGTTTAATTCAAGTACCATTCTATTTGCTGATAATATTATACTTATTTTAAGCGAAATTAACTATTTAATGGCCATAATCAATACTATTCAAGTTTTCAATGCACATAGAACCTTTATAGCCCTGATTAACACACATACTCGGTTCTCTTATTATATTTTGCTACACAACATTCTCAATGATGGTTGAATTCCCAAATCAGCTTACAAATTTTTATTTAATCTATAACACACCTTTAGATTAGCACTAGTAGTTGTTTTCCACCTGCATCCTCCTTTGACACACTTTCTGTAGAAAATAAACACTAACTCAGAGTGTCAAAAATCTGGAATTTTCCTTTCAGCACATAGGGCTGGCTACACTAGGTACATAAGGACACAGAAGAGAAACGACTGGGCACATATTTCAGTATAAGTGTTCAAAGAGCTCCTGGGATGTCTTAACTGGGAAACAGAGAGCAATTTACAAACCCTTCCATAAAAAAAAAATATTGTCCTGGGATCTAAATTTCTTCATAAAGGCTGCCTCTAGAGTACTTATGGTGAATTTGTTCAAGAGCTTAAACACAAGCTTACTCTACCAACTTGAGAAGTCTCTCCACTTTCAGATATCTATTGAGTTCTGAATGTCTTCAGTTTCCCAAACTATACACAAGCACCTTTCAAGTTTTTAAATAGTGACTATTTTAGTAATGTACTAGAATGACCTCTTCCCTCTCTAGTAATATCATAATAAAATATGCTACGAGAGGCATTTTCTTGCATATGAAATGCAGAAATGAAACTTTACATAGGCCCAAAGCTACAGTGACTAAACACGAACATGTAACTGACGGGGTGGCAAAGTTTTAAAACTCAAGAAGTCAGTCACCAGTAGCCAACAAGGCTGAATGCTTTCCTCAGCTAGAGTGTGCTTTAAAAAACCCAAACACCACAAAAGTGTTATTATTTTGTTCCCAGAAAGTATCTTTCTTGATGTCCCTCCCAGAGTCTTAGTTCTAACGTCGATTACACTATTTATCATAGTATATAATTTCCCACTAGAGAATACAAACTTCCTGACGTAGGGATTGGGTCTTAAATAGTTTTGGATATGGTTATAAATGGGTAAAAGATGGCCTCTGTATATTAGCCCTATGTTGTTTACTTCTTTTTAACAGCTTAGACCCATTTAAAGCCCGCAGGTGCCAAGCTCAAATTTTTACACATCCAATGGTTTTAAATATAGCCCATGTAAGCATATTTTCAGCCATTGAGAGCTAGCCTTGTTTACATACAAGGTGAAACTGCACCCAACATCTGCCAGCCAAAGATAAACCCAACAGTTCTAAAAAGACCCCAACCGCCACTGTCCTTTCAAGCTCTCTGACCCAAAGACTCTCCACTGTGCTGCTGAGTGACATCATCTAGACACATATGTTCCCTCTCTGATCCTCCTCATCCCCAGGAGTTCCCTTGCCCCCCTCCCCTTCTGGGT
This sequence comes from Rousettus aegyptiacus, assembly GCF_014176215.1. Taxonomy (NCBI): domain Eukaryota; kingdom Metazoa; phylum Chordata; class Mammalia; order Chiroptera; family Pteropodidae; genus Rousettus; species Rousettus aegyptiacus. Next base: position 54,746,838 of record NW_023416312.1, on the reverse strand, counting down.
AGTAGCCCCCTGCTATTGTCTCCAGAAGGTCTCAGGCTATGAGAGGCTTCCCGCACACACAAATCTGCCAAAGTATCATTCAAATAAAGCTTGTTGCATGCTATTGTCATCTCATGGTAATATCCTTTCCCCTTAATCAGCTCCCAAATCCTTCAAACTAACTATATGATACCTTGCCAATGGCCTTTGGAGCAGCCACACATTTATTGAATGAATTACTAGAAGCTATTAATTTCTCACTTTAAAAAGGATCTTTCTCATGTTCAAGAATAGTCCGTCCCACCACTGAAGCAGTCTGTCACATAAAGAACCTGCAAGATAGAACACTGATGAGCACAAAGCTAAAATGGTAAGAAAGAAGGGATAGATAGCCATAATATGGATGCCAATAATAAAAGTATAATTAAATTATTATTTATTGAAAGTTAACTATGTCCCAAGTACCATACTAAGCATTTTACATATTTTTTAAGACTTAATTTATGCAGCAACTCTTGAAGTACATTCTATTATTTATTCCCATTTTACAGGTGGGGAACCTGAGGCTCATAGATACAGTGTTAACTTAGTCATGGCTCATAGCTGCTAAAAAATGGAAACGAGATCATCCAGGTTTGTTATTCTCCAAAGTCTATGCTCTTAAACATTCCATATCAAATAACTGAGAAGTTAATGACAGCTTTAGAAGAATTGGCAGCCAAAGGGGGGCGGGGAAACAGGACTGACAGCATATAATAGATATTCCAGGATAGCACAGCTAATTCAGCTCGAGGGCAAGGGGGTGGAGTTAGGAAGTTAAGTAATAAAAGAAAACAGTATAGAATTTTAAAACCAAGAAAATAAATCTACAGAGAAAAATCTAGATAAGCAAAGAAATAACATCAACCTCAAAGAGTGAAATTAACAGTTAACCTTCAAAACATAGGCATAACATTTACCTAAACATAGTATAAGAAATACCTGTACTCTCTCTGGTTTTCACTGACCATCCAGACTAGCTGATTAGGTTTACCCATATCCCTATCTATGAGGTAGATAAAAAGTGCGTTGGGCGGGGGGATCTTTCAAGAAGGAATTACTACACATACATACCTCTTGAACCTAAATATTCAGAGACCATAAGGGTTTGCTTAGAAAGTAACCTCCCATCACTCCCCTTACCCTAGTTAACTGGTTGCTTATTAGGCAGGAGAATAAAATAACAACAAATAGGTTTTGTTTAAAATCAATGTTTAAATACATTTGAACTATAATACTGAGTCTGAATTTTTCAAAAACACAAATTAGAAACCAAAGAAAGGAATGTCTGGGTCTCTTTTTCCTCTCCTGGGATATAAGGCTTCAAATTCTATCTCCTAATCAAGCTGCCACAATTCATAGAGCAACATTTACATCCTGAGCTTATTGCTGCCCCAGATAGACAGCAACAAGTCCAAGAAATGCAATGGAGGGAGAAACAGAGGGAGAAAAGTGAAAAGAGGAAGAGGGAGGGAAAGGGACAAGAAAAGGGAGGAAAAAAATGAATGAATGGGAATCTCTTAAGCGGACAAATTACAGAGGTGAATACCTAATAAGGAATAGGGTTAACTAATTATGTGTATACTAAAAAGAAAGAAAAAAGAAAAGCTAGACCAAAAGAGAGAGCATCACTGCTACTAATATTAGTACTACTAATTAAGATTCACTAAGTACTATTCTTACGCTTTGGTTTAATTAATTAATCCCACAACACATCTGTAATGTAGGTATTATCCCCATTTTACTGATTAGAAAATGGAGGCACACAGATGTCAGACAAAACCATTTTATAGCATTCTCTGACCTGTATGCAGCATCATCATGCTGGCTAACAATGTAACTTCACAAAGTAACTAGTAAACATAGGACTGTGGTATGGCGTGATCCACCGTGGTACAGGCGGAGGCATCTTAACATATTCAATAGTTCCCTTGGTTGCAAACCAAAGGAAGTTTTTAACCTGGCATCTTAGATCATGTACATAGTTTACTTTCAGAATCTGAGCAAGATCTATAAAACACAAAGGTCATATACCTCCCAGATCATCCACATGAACTTAGCTTGTATGACTTAGCTTGTGTATAAAAGCTATTAAATTTTTTGACACCAATAACGCACAGACCTTTGTTGGCATTCATTAGTCAGCACTTGACTGACCAACTGTAAAATATAAAACAGTAGGCAACAAAATGCACTCTCACAAGTGCAATGGAAGATTTTCCTATGATATTTGCATTTTAAAAATACAGAAGAAAAATGCCATGAAATAAATGTTAATGACCTCTATAAGATGAGTTCTCAATTTGGATTTGCATTAAAAACATTTATTCTCTTTATTTAAATTGCATGGGAAAAAATGAGATACTCACACCCTACATAATAACTCCTACAACAAAGATTAAAAACCTTCCCAGTTTCTGCTTTCATCTACCTAAGTTTAACTCCAGCAACATATAAAAGCGAGTATATTAACTTAATCCTTCAAGGGCTTTAGGACTTCAGCATAAGCTTTGGAGACGGCCAGCAAATAAGAATTCATTCTTTTTGACCTAGCTTTGTCAAACAGAAGCTTCCCTTGAATTCCAGAAAGAAGGTAGAACCACAAACTTAAGTCTTACTAAATGTAATCATGACAGGAGGAAACAAGTATAAAATGAGTTCATGTTTATGATATGCTCCTTACTAGTCTCTACATCTAGTACATTTTAATTCAACCACAGGCTAGTTTTGCGAAAGGGATGGGGGAACCTGGAACTGAAAACAAATCAGAAAGGATACTTCAGAAATATCCATTTATAACTGAGTGGTTTGTTGCGAGCCCTCTAGAAGTACATTTGTCATGAGTAAAATCTGTCAAATTGATGGGAAGTTCTCTGCCAAAATCCAAGTTAATGAGACCAAACACAAATGTTAATATTTGCTCTTAATAAAAAGTGACTTCGATTTTCTTCTGCCTTCCCCTCTCCCTGCCAGCATGAGCAATGAGAATGTTCCAGCTTAAAGAATATGTGAGGTTATGCTAATCAAATAATCCCTAAATCATATTATGAATTTAAAGTATTCTAAAAAAGTTTTAACTGAATTCTTACAAAAATCAAGGATAAAAATAAATATCTTAAATATTGTATGACAAGGCAAAACCTATATGGCTGCTTATTGGAGAGAGACTGAGAAGTATGTTCTCAATCTTTTAAAGTATAAGCGATAAATTATAAGGTTCTCATTGGTACTAAAATTCTGTCTCTGCTATATTTCTAGTAAAAATATGACATGTGCTTGAGCTGGAAACTTTAATATGTGAACTCAAAAGGATGAAATTTTAACCAAGGTTGAAAAGGGTGTTGTAATAAAGAACTAAAAAGAAATAGATATATCATATGACCAGGAAGAGAACAGTTAGGAAACACGTTTGCAAACTGGTAGAAACTATATTTATGAACTTAACCAAGTTCAGTAAAGGAAGGAACCGCCAAATAATTATTGAGTAAAATAAAGGGAGACTGCCAGACTGAGGTTAAGTTAATTGTTGAGGCAATTTTGATCTAAATCCAAGAACTTATACCTAGAAACTAAATTAAAAAGTTGCAAGAGGTTGGTTAACATTCAGCCAAGACTGACCAGGTACTGGGGGCGGGGAAAAGAGAAGAGGGAGCAAAAGAGAACCATAAAAATCTCACTCCTTTTAATTAGCTATGCCAAAATGGTTTGTTTTTTTTAAAATGCGTCTATCTAGGACTTCCACTTCTGCCCGGGTTTAACATACTGCCAAAACAAACATACATACCAAAAAACAAAGGACAACTATTTCAAACAACAGTTTTTTAAGACACTGGACATCAGGCAACAAAGTTCAGTAATCACTGAAAGATGGTGAACGAATGAGGTAAACCCTACAATTGCCCCAGCACACTGCCTTAAGAGGGTATCCAGGTGGTGGCACAGGAAGGGGACCCAGGCAGAGCTCTGCAGATGCCCAAGTTGAGAGGCTGAGAATCCAAGCAGACCAGGCTGCTTGAGTTCACAAGACAGAGTGCCAGAAAGAAGCAAGCTACCCAAAGAGAGAATGCAAGAGATCTCTGGAGGTTCGAATTGTATATTCAGCAGAATGCTGACTGGTGCACATCTGTAAAGAAACTAGCTAAGGATGGGAAGAAAGAACCATCCAAGAAGCTTAGATACAGGACACTGCTTGGCCTTCATACAGAGCTGGGAATACAACCTGTTTCTACTAGCCAGACTGGAAAACTTCATAATTAATAAGGCATTCCATAGAGTTCTCAGAAGGTTCTTGCCTTGTTAGTAAGGGAATGATTTGCCCTAGACTAAACCTCGCTCTGGTCTTGCCAAACAAATCTCAAAAGAAAGACCTAAAAGGACCAACCTGCTTCCAAGGAACAGAACTACTTCCTAGAACCTAATGCTCTACAATAATTATAGTGATATATAAATACCCACCACCTAACAAGGTAAAATTCAGTAAATCTGACATTTAATCAAAGATTGTCGAGAAGGCAAAAAAATCAAAAATATATGACATATAATGAAGAGGAAAAGAAAACCAATCAATCAAAACTGACTAAGAACTGACACAGATTGTTAAAATTACCAGACAAGGGCATAAACATTATTTTTACCTCATATTCCATATGTTTAAAAAGTGGAGATATGACAAACATAAAAAATAATTTTTAAAAAATGGCCTAAATTGAACTTGTAGAGATGAAAATTATAATGTATAAGCAGAAAAATTCACTGGATAGGATTAATGTCAAATTAGACATTGTAGTAGGAAAGATCAGTGCACTTGAACACATGTACTATAGAAACTATCCAAAATGAAACAGAAAAAAAAAGAAACAAAAATGAAAAGAGCATCAGTCATATGGGGGACAATTTTAATTAACCAAATATATGTGTAACTGACATCCCAAAAGAAAAAAAGGGCAAGGAATAGCAAATACTTAAAGATATGATGGCGAAGAATGCTACAAAAAAATTTGGAAAAAAAAAAACTATAAATACATTGATCCAAAAAGGCCAAAGAATCCCAGCACAAGAAACCTGAAGAAAACTATACCAAGGCACATCTTAATCAAATTATTGAAAACTAAGAGATTAAATGTTAAAAGCAACCAGAGGGGGAGAAAGGGCATGTTGTGTAAAAAGATGGGAGAAAATAAACTATGCAAACAAAAGTAAAAAGGCTATATTAACAAACTGGATTTCACAGCAAAAAAATATTACCAGGGATAAATAAAGTCATTTCATAATGATGAAGAGATAAATTAATCAGAAGCATATAACCATTCTAAATGTTTATGCCTGTAATAATAGAGCTTCAAAATACATGAAACAGAAACTGATAGAACTGCAAGAAGAAATCCACAGCTATAATCAGATTTCAATGTCCTTTCCCAATAACTGATAGAGCGACTAGCAGAAAATCAGCAGAAATAGGGAAGACTTGAACATTATCAATCAACCTGATCAGGTTGACATTTTTAGATCATTCTACCCAAAAACAGCAGAATGTACATTCTTCTTAAGTGCATGTGGTATACTTACTGCAAAACAAAGTTTCAATAAATTGGAAAATATTCAAGTCATACAAAGTATAATCTCTGACCACAGCAGAATTAAATTAGAAATCAAAACCAAAAGATTTCTGGAAATTCTCCAAATGTATAGAAACACACGGCTAAATAACAAATGAGTCAAAGAAGAAAGCAAAAGAGAAATGAAAAATTATTTTAAACTAAATGAAAATAAAATCACAGCATATCAGAATTTATGGGATGCCGCAAAAGCAGTAATTAGGAAGGAAATTATTACAAAAATTGTCTAGATTAGAAAATAACAGAGCTGTCAAACAATGACCTTAGCTGCTACCTTATGCAAAAAGAAAAAGAAATGAAACCCAAAGCAAGAAGGAAATCATAAAAGTCAAAATAGAAATCAATGAAACAGAAAAACAATATAGAAAAATCAATAAAATCAAAAGTTGTTTAAGAAGACCCAACACTATGACTTTACTTGTATGGTCTACCGAAATCAATCATACAGAAATGCTTTCACAAAACTGAAGAAAATGGAAACCAATTTTTGGTTTGGGGTCAGGGATGAGAAGGAAAGGGGGCGATTTCCAAGGGCCATAACCCCTTTGGGTTGTGTGTGGTATGTTTACTATCTTGATTGTGGTGATGGATTCACAGGTGTGTACACATGCAAAAGTTAGTAAGCTGAACATTTTAAATGTATATGGTTCACTGTATGTTGATTTCAATAAAACTGTTTAAATAGATTGATAGATAGATAAATGACTATAACCACAATCAACTTATCTCTACTTAAAGTGTGAAAAGAAAATAGAAGTGAATTTATTTTTATTAGAATGTACATATTCAAATCACTTGGTTCCTTTCAAAAATAGTCAACTGTGATTACCATTGCAGATACGCAAATATATGCTAGACTCAAAGCGAAATGTGACCTTGAAAGTGGCTTTCTCATATCTCTTATAAACTAGTTCTGAATATAGTTCCCAAAATTCCAGAAGGCATTTTGAGAAATGGTAGCAGCATCATTACAAAATAAAAACAAAACCCCTATCACCCAGATTAACTATACTGAAGGGACAACAATTAAACATATTTACAAGGATGTGTGGATTTATTATTTTATAGCCTTAGTTTATTATCTGTAGCCTAAGATTTTGTTTAACACTGTGACAAAATAGGTTTTACACCCTAACCAGATGACTGAAAGGATTGTATGGGTAACCCAGATCAGAGGAAAGGTAAACAAATTCAGGTTCTGTGCTTATTTGGGAGACATATCAGAAGACCGAAAAAAAAAAAAAAAAGATTAACTGAAAAGTAAAAGTGACAATTGAGGCACCTTATTTTCATCTAATATGTTGGTGAAATAATTTCTCTGATATTACTCCTGTATTCCACTATGTTTAAAAACACATTGAGTAGCAGTCACTCCCTTAAACCTTAAGCCTTTCTCATCAATAATCAAACATGAAGACATTCTTAATTATGTATAAAACTTCTTGCAAAATACTCTAGGTCAGTGAAGCCTAAAAGAGAAATGAACATGAGGCAAAGCATCACATCACATCTTGTGTGTACCCCACTTCCTCTTAACTATGACTGCTTAAGTCCAACGATGACAGAAAATAAATCTTCACCGTTTAAACAATATTGCCATGTGAATGCATAACAAGTGAAGTATTGCAATAAGTCTCCCAAGAGTGTGACTTTCAATGAGATTTCGTTCCATTAATAGCTTGCATCATTAGTCAATGATGGTTGCCCCCGACTTGAAAATATTTGCTCTGAAATTCACTGTCAAGTGAAAGGCTATTTTGTTGCACAAAAGTAATGATCCGAATAAATGCTTTGCTGCCTAGATCTTTTTTCTTCTGGCTAAAGAGTGATCAAATAACTATCAGAAATAAACTACATGTAAGTCTTCAAATGTAAATTACATATGTATTTTTTTACTGTGTGACATATATTTATCCTATAAAAATACAAGCAAAGTTTTAGTGTAATGGTTTTTTAAAAACAGAACTTTCCACTTCATTATTTAATCATCAATGGCACTTGAAGTCAGAAATTATCTCTTGTTTAATAACAAACTTCTCTGAAAGTTACTTAATATTTTCTTTGCTAGGTCAATAGTCATTACAAACTGATTGATTCACTTGAAAGCACACTATTTTTCATAATAATATGCTTAAACATAAACACAAATGTGTATGTATGTGTACATACACACAGAGACACAGTTTGGAGTGTAGAGAACTTTTGTGGCTCATCTGTTCTGACATGAAGTTTCAAATAGTTTTGCCTACTTTTTCTGCAGAATTCTAGGCAACATTCTTTAAGCAAAATAAACTTGCCAAATCAAAACAATTATCAATCATCATAGGAAAATTACATTGATACAATTTATGTATTCACTCATTCATTCAATATATATTTAATAAATACCAGACATTGTGCTAGGTGCTAGAGATCAAATGGTGTGGGAAAAATGAAACATGATCCATGCTTTCATACAGCTTACAAACTAAGTGGGAAAGATAGACATTAATGAATCACATACACAAACTTATATGATAAATTCGATGAAGGAGAGGTACATCTGCTACGAAAGCATGCAATGGGAACAGATTACTGAGCCAATGAGGTGATGGAAGAACTGAGCTGAGGTCTTAAGGAAGAGTAGAAGTTAATTAGAAAATAAATGAGGGCCATAGAACAGCCTATGTAAAATTCTTAATACAGCAACTTTGGAAGACAGTTTGGCAGTTTCTTACAAAACTAAACACAACTAAACATACTCTTACCATTCTTTGGTATTTACCCAAAGGAGCTGAAACTTATGTCCACACATAAAGCTGCACACTGATGTTTACAGAAGCTTTATTCATAATTGCCAAAATTTAAAAGCAACCAAGATGTCCTTCAGTAGGTGAAGGGATAAACAAACTGTGGCTCATCCAGACAATGGAATACTTTTTCAGAGCTAAAAAGAAATGAGCCACCAAGCCAATGAGAAGACATGAACGAAACTTAAAAGCATATTACTAAGTGAAAGAAGCCAATCTGAAAAGATCACATACTATACGATTCCAATTTTACGACGTTCTACAAAAGGCAAAAGTATGGAGACAGTAAAATGATCAGTGGTTGCCAGAGGTTAGGGAAGAGGAAGGGATGAATAGGCAGAGGACAGAGGATTTTGAGGCAGTGAAAAACTATTCCGTATGATAATATAATACGTATCATTATATATTTGTCAAAACCCATAAAAAGTACAGCACCAAGAGTGAAGCTAATGTAAATGATGGCCTTTGGGTGATAATGATGTATAAATGTATATTCCTTGTTTGTAATAAATGTATCACCCTGGTGCAGAATATTGATAGTAGGGGAGGCTGTGCATGTATGGAGGTAGAGATATATGGGAACTCTCTGTACTTTCTGCTCAATTTTGCTCAGAACCTAAAATGGCTCTAAAAAATTAAATCTATTTAAAAATAAAACACACACACACACAATCATTGAGGCAGGAGCAAGCTTGACAATGCTGCAAAGACCACTGACTGCAAAAACTGAGGAAGACATGCTCTCAGAATAAAGGAAATAAAAACAAAATCAGGAGAGACCCTGAGCAAGGAAACAAGCAAGTGTAGGCTGTGAGTGACTCTGGCTCATCATGCATGAACTTGGAAATATGTATAAGCTGTGCAAATGCACATGCTTGTGCACATGCATGCACACACATGCACACACTCATCAAAGTAGCCAGACCAATTCAAAAGTGATAAGGGAGAAATTATGCATAAAATTTGCAAAAAAAAAATCTAAATGGACTTCAGACGTTGTCCCAAATAAGTTACATGACCATGTAAAAAGAGAACAAAGAAAGTGTACTCTTAGACCAGAAAAACTAAACCTCTTCTATCTTCTATGATTCCTCTTCCATTATAGCAGGAAGTGAATATGTAACATCTAAAATAGATAAGGCAACACATAGTAGTATAAGAATGTTATTTAGGGATAAGGAGAAAACTACCACACAAGACAGTTAAAAGAGTTAAAGAGGATGCCACTGGTGAACAACACTAGAGATAAAGATGAGGCATGTGATGGTTACTACTTATTACAAGCCCTTCTGTTCCACTGACTTTAATTATGTATATACTGTATTTTGATACAAATAAAGAAAAAATAATAATGAAAGATGAGGAAGTAAAAACCAACCTGGCAGAGTTCTGGAAAGGATGAAAAAAATTATGAACAAAACCCACAAAAAAAGCAACAAAAAATAAACAGAATACAACATCTGAAAAACAAAGTTAGGGACATGGTTGGTAAGCTTGCGTAAGTCAAATAAAACAAAATTGCAACAAAATATATTATGGAAAAGATAATAGATATGGAAAACAAAAAAGAACCAGCATAGCGAAGTGATATGGCCAAAGTCACAGAAAAGTCAAGATTAGTACCCAAGCTCTACCCTTTTAAAAACTCTTTGTAATAATAAACCTGCTTATTCAGCAAAGTTCCAAACTCTAAGAATTCAGTTTCTAGCCAGATAAGCACTTAGGTTTGTCAAGGATGTTTCCATTAAGAAGTTTTGTGTTTCTAATTTTTTTTTGTTTTTATTGCAAACTTACTTTTTATAGGAAGTCTACCTTGATTATGTGCAAGAACAGAAAATGCTAGCAATTATGACATTTGACTAGACTGTTACATCTACAACTAATCTAAATCAACACAGCAGCAGTAGAACTAAAAGAAAAAGCAAGTTATTTCTGAAAGGGGAATTTTTAAAAAGTGAGACATATTCTCCTCTATCTCATATATTTTCCCTGACAGTTACCCACTTAAATATTCAGCTAGCAAAGTAACACATAAACATTCAGTTACTTTCGTATCAGCAAAATATTTACCATATACTGGAAAAATTCTAAAACTATTATCCTAACCAGCTGCTAATTTTCCCACTTATCCTACAGTGGAGGGTTGATGACAGGGGTCATGGGGTTGTTATATATGTTATTCAAAAATTGACTATCAGTAGCCCTTCAAATTCTGAATACTAATCTACTCAAAGGAACAAAAAGGAAATTGGAAAATTTTTTGTTCATTAAAAGCAATCGACTCAAATTTAAAATCAGCAGGAAGAATGTAGTAGACAGGACAGTGAAGCAGCAATGTGCAATAAAAATTGTGATATGGCATATCCCTCTGCATATGAATTCTAACCATTTGACTGTGACTATCATACATATGATCATTAAAATTACATAAAGGGTCAATGGCTAAATGTATTATTTTTTTGATACGGCAGGGACAATAGGGCAATCCAGAAAACTCCTTGGAGACACAACTGCTTTATTCATCCTGCCCTGAAGGTTGAGCCAGATCAGAGTAAGCCTTGGTAGTTAAAGGACAGTTCATCTGCATTTAAAAGTACTGTAATATGGGAATGGTTCCAGACTGCCCCTATCAGACTTCACTTGAAATTGATACTTAGCAACCTTCCTACTAAAAACTCTACTAAAAATAAGAAATACTAAGACAAATGTCAAGGTACAGATATATGGAATCCCTCAAGATCACCTAGGAAGACCACAGATGTTCCAGAAAGTATATCCCTAGATAAATTCTTGAAAAATTATAATTACGAGAGCTTAGTCACCATATATTGAAATCATTCCTTTATCATTTCCACAAAATTTTCACATTTGATAAATGCCTTTGTCATGAAAAGTATGTTACAACAAATTAATCTGTGATTAGTAAGTTTTAAAAAATGAGAATACAATCTGCTTGACTACTGTGGTTATTCAATAAATGATTTGAGGGCATGTGATTTGTCCCTCATCGTGCCTAGAAATGGCAGAGACATGCTAGCTCGGATTTCACTTTATAGCATGGAAAATGAGCTTTTACTGCACAGTATTACATAGACATGATAAGGTCCAGTAGGTGGTTAATTTTTAAAAGTTGATTAAAATGAAGAATCATCAAAAGTAAAAATTATCTTCAATACTTTATTGTTACTTTCAACATAAAAATATACACTCATTCATCAATCTTTTGATATAGAGCTAAGGGCCTTAGCTGAAGTTCTGAGCAGTCTTCCTTTCATAAACCACGCCCTTAATGCATTCTCTATTTGCATTTTCTTTAGAAGGGTGATCTTAAAGATACCTGCAAAGCCATAGGAATCCTAGATTTTTGTAATTTTTTTCCCCTGGGCCTTCAGTTGCCTCACCTAGGCTTAATTCAACGGCAATCTTTTAAGCTGTTTTATCAACTCATGGAAAAGACTTCTTTTTAATTTTCATGGAAGGACTTCTCTTCTCACACTCACATTGCATCAATTGCATGATGTTTAATTAAATCATGTAATTATAATGGCAAATACAGCTAGGATTATAGGTTGGGGAACAAATATAACAGACTCTTTGGTAAGCATACAACTACACAGAAATAGAAAGTAGTTTATAAATTATTAGAAACCAATGCTTTTAATGATGGTCATCATTTGCCTCAATGATAAAATTATCTAAGCCTAGAAATTCCATGTCACCATTTGCAGGTAAGAAATGTGAAAAAAAATTATTAGTTAATTACTGTTTATATTAAGCCATTCTGGAATATAATCTTCACTCAAAAGACCATACGAGCAGTCCCACACTTAGGAGAGCCACTATTCTCACCCTATTTGCCTACCCTCAACTCTAGAAGCCTCTCTGTTGCTCTCATGGAAGCAGTTGTGAATAAAGATTAGCTCTGAGAGAGATGGGCTCATAGGTGAATAACGACAAGACTTTAAAAGGAGAAACAGCTTAAAGCCAATTATTCCCAAGGGAGAATGCGAACTGAGGGCGGCTCATATGATTACCTGCTCTTCCAAAACATTGTCCTTTCTCTGTCTGACTTTATTCACTTTCCTGTGCTACCTGCTGGATATTTTACCAATCAATTTTTGTTAACAACCATCTTTTTAAAATTATTAGCACCTCCAGAAATGATTTTAGAATAATTCATTCTTAGACTTAGGAGAGATAAGTTGTATGACAGAAACAAAGAGTTTGAGAAGAGGTGGTAGGTAATTTTGGAACACTGAGAAACAGGGAAGACAGAAGGGAGGTCCCAGAGGGAAGGGTGTCACCTGAAGGGAGGACACTATTATGTGGAAAGGGGGTACAAAAAAGAATTGGGGGAATCCCAAAGCTAAAATTTACCAATTTCAAAATATTGTCTAGGTTCAGCCCTGTACTTATAAGAAGGCACTCTCTCTTCATTGTTCTTATACATAACACAATACTGTACCCAGAGACCATACTCATACTGTTAATAAAACAGCTCATCTGCATGTACATTAAGTATGAAAAAGGGGAGCTACCTCTGGGAACTTAATCTCCTTATATAACATGTTCCCAGAGAAACAATGTTCTCAGATATAAAAACAAAAGAAAAATGTCTTAAAAACACTTTCTGGAATACAGCATGTTCCCAGCATCCACAGTACTAAAGAATATTCACACGGCAAAATTTTAAATGGAGAAGAGATAAAAGGAGAAAGAAACCAAAGTTACCATTTACAAGAAAGTAGTGGTTGTCATTAAATCACTGTGTCACCATGATATGCTACAGCAAAGTGTCAACCTTTGCTAACCTTTGACCCTTATAGAGAAAAAAATCTCAAGCACTCCAAGGATTCTGTTACACCTCAGCCCAGGGATTAGGGAGAGGATATGCTATTTTCTGTCTATTCCTGCTAGTCACAATGTTGTAGGGGTTTGTTTTTTTGTGGGTTTTTTTCAGCTTGCATTAGAAAAAGCAGGTAGGTTTTGGCTATGCTTTTTCAGTCTAAACTTAACCTAACACCCAGGAGATTTTTTACGCTCCTGTAGAGTCATCTTCTCCCCCAAGACAGTAGGGGGAATCTCTGCTCCCTAACAAGATATACCCCAGTAGCTACCAACGTCCCACAATCACCTAAAGTTACTGTATCCAAAAACAAACTCCTCTTCCCACCTACTTCCACTTCATACTCCTTACTCCTTCAGGTATGTCCCTCCTTCTCCCATCCAGATCCCACCCAAATTCAGTCAATTGTCAAGGTCACAGCTTCTAAATCCAAATCTCCCTCCTTTTCTCTATCCCTAGTTCAGAAGTTCATTTATTATCTCTACTCTTATAATAAATTCTCTGGTCTCTCAGCCTCCAATCTCATCTCTTTCCAATAACTTCTCACCTGTTTTAACTTTTGGATCCAGAGTTAAAAACTCAAACACATCCAGATTCTAAGTAGGTGATATATTGAGTGATGAAGTTCAGCTGTAGGAAAGTAAACAACTTGAACCCAGGATGAAATAGTAAGGGGTGGACTATGGCAAATCCAAGAGCCCATGGCCCATTCAAATCAGACAGTTCTTATTCAAGTACAGTGGACTGCTGAAAGATGCATGGAAACATGGGCTCAGAACTACAAAATTACTCTGATGTTTCTAGAGAAGTCAGAATTTTAGATTTATATATGTAAACTCCAATTTTTAAGAGCTGACAAACAAATCAAATTTTAAAAACCACACTGTCAATGCTACAAGCCAAACAAAACAAATCCGTGGGACCGATTTGTGGTTCTCCAACTTTAGAGTACAGAATAATCTAGGCAGCTTATTGATGCAGATTCCTGGGGCCTGCACCAAATGGATTCTCATTCATTAGATCCATTGGGGCTCCAAAATTATGTTTTGCAGCAAGCTTTCCTGATAGCCTTCAGGCAAGAGGTCCTAAACCACTTTTTAACAAATCTGTATGAGAGGGAATCTAGAGGATTAAAGAGAATGAGAAGAATGGGGGGGGGGGGGGAATGGAGACTGCATTCCTAATGCATTTAAAATACTATAAATATTTTCACTTATTGTTCCAGGGAAATACAAGTTGGTATCATATTTGTTTCAACTTTGAACAATAGCGCTCATTCATAAACATATTTTCAGTATGCGAAACCAGTGAGACTTACAAAGAAATTACATTTTTCAATGTACTGGACATCTCAGATCAATAGTATGGCAATGGTTATAATTAGCATCAAAATATAAGGTGGTCTTCTAAAAAATCAGGAACATTTATTCTGTTTACTAAAATGATCTACTTATAATGCATTATTTGTTTTTTAATATTTTAATTGATCCAGTCTATATAAAAATCCTGAAACAAAGTATTCTGTAATCCATGAGTGCATAGTTAAGTCTCCTGTTTTGCATTCTGAATGTATTTTTCCCATGGGGGAATACTGTGGAGGTTTGGAGTAAGGGTGGAGAGAAGTATCTACTGACTCAGTTCCTAGAATATTTTAACCCACTTCCTAGCCTATTTTAACCCAAATTATTAATCTCTGTCTCTAAACTCCAGTCATTCCTATGGCATTAACTGATACTGATATGTATGTTTTATTCTCCTTATAATATTGCAAACTCCTTAATAACAAGCACCTATATTTCACAATCATTCATTCCTATGGCATTAACTGATACTGATATGTATATGTTTTATTCTCCTTATAATATTGCAAACTCCTTAATAACAAGCACCTATATTTCACAATCCGTTATCCTTCAGCATTAAATAGACTATGAGGAAACTGAACTGCACTACAATATGTATCAAATAAAGGAAAAACGTCTATGGGAAAGTGTGTCCTACACTAACGGGCAAAATGGGGGAGGGGCCAGTAGCAGAGGGAAAGTTTCAAGCCCATTATCAGCCCTAACTTTTTGGCAATAAAGTCAGATGGTAGGGCAAGTGGGAGAGGGATTGTTTCCAGCACCATCACATTTACAGAGGTCACAGAGAAAGAATCAAAAGAGACGACTTACTCCACGCATGACTGAGCCACCAAGTCCCAAGGCAACATCAGCAGGAAGGGGAGGAAAATGCCAAGCAATATTTTTGGCTCTAATATAGCAGGGGAGCCCCCAACCAAGGGCCTTTCATTTGGCCATGTATTTGTAACTCAGAGAATTCCTATCCTCAGTTTTGGTGTTTTGAGGGCTCAATAGAGATTTTGCAAGAATTACAAATCTCTCATGAGAAATCCATCTAGCAAAGGATGATTCATGTCTTAAAGACTTATGTCTTTTCAGAATAATATTGTAATCTAACAAGGAGCTTGAAAATTTTTCCAGCCTATACCTTGTGAAATAATGTCTTGCTTCTATAGCTACAAACCACTGAATAAAAAATAATCATTCGCTTTCAGTAAAACACATGATAGGTAATATCTCTACACTCAAGAAGTAGAAAATAACCACAAAACATTCAATTTTGGCCTAAGTATCTTCGCCCTCAACTAAACACTAAATAACAGTTATATACCATAACAGAAAGAGAACTTACTTATATTTTTTAAGGGAGCAGCTAAAACTTAAAACCCTAAAACCCTATATGTGGTTTTAAAGTTTTATGTTCAAATAAACAATCATTAATAACAATGATAATAGACATTTCTTTCACATGCTGCAAATCAGACTTCATGTAAAAACTATATCTGAACACAGATTAACATACTTTCATATCCCAGGTATATGAAATCTTTTGTATATGGACAAATTTTCATTCCTCTGGCTCTTGTCTCGAATTGGACCCCTGTAGTAATAAAAGCTTTAAAAGCTGCAGTAATAAAACTCAGTTGACAGTGTCTCTTAACACAAAGTTAACTTGTTTAAGTGAATTATCTAAGTAGGAGACTCAAGTTCAAATCATAGCCCTAAAACTACTATGCCAGAGTTGTGAGCAATGTTATCTCTTCTTATTTTGTCACGGGGGATTCACACATGAAAATGGAAACAGCCAAATCATGACAACACTTCAGCGAGGATAATTTTACTTAGTTTTGTATATCATAAATCTTGCAGCTTCTCTTGGAATATTCTGGGGACTTTAATTCATCTAGACAAAACACATTCAGTTTGACAGCAGCAGCCTTGTATGCTAAGCTACCTGACCTTTAAAGCAGTATCTATTGGTAAAAAAAAAAAAAGACACAGATCGAGGCACAGATCTACCGAAGAGTAAGCTGGGAGCAAGGTCTAATTAAGCCACTACAACTATAAGTTATTCAAGTGTACAGTATTTACAGTACATATTTCACAAGTTTAAAGATTTCAAATTAAAGTATGCCAAAAGGTATCAGAATTAATAGATGCCTTTATATTTACACTATAAACAGGCCAATTACTATGAAGTTTTGACAAAAGATTTTAAACTTTGTGACATTCCCAATCATAAAAAGTCTACAGTAAGGTCTGATGACATTCATTCCTCTGCTCACTCTACCTGGGTTACAAAAAAAGTTCGAATTATTTAGAGAAGCATTCAGTGCTCACCATGATGGAGATGCAATCTCCCTCCAGATTGACTTCCACCACTCTCACGTGTACCTCTGGGGCTCACTAGACTATTTTTTTAAATTTGCTTTATGTTTCAATTACACTTGACGTACAATATTATATAACTTTCAGCAGTACAACATAGTGATCAGACATTTATATAACTTACGAAGTGATCACCATGACGTCTAGTACCCACCTGATTCCATACAGTTATTACAATATTATTGACTATATTCCCTATGCTGTACTTTACATCCTCGTGACTGTTTTTATAACTGGAAGCAATTTAAGTGCCCATTAATAGACAACTGGATAAAGAAGAAGTGATACACGTATACAATAGAATATTATTTAGACATGAAAATGAAAGAAATCTTACCATGGGCGATAACCTGGATAGACCTGGAGGTTATTACGCTGAGCGAAATAAGTTAGAGAAAGACAAATACCATATGATTTCACTTATATGTGGAATATAAAAAACAAAATGAACAACAAAAAAAAAGAAACAAACTCATAGAGACTATTTTGATGATTGCCAGATGGGAGGGGTGTTGGCAGGATGGGTGAAAAAAGGAAAGGGATTAAGATGTACAAACTGCAGTTAGGCTGGCTCTTAATTCCTCAAATATGCCCTAACTTCCCAGCCCTCCTGACAGCTGCGCATACTGTTCTCACTACAGGGAACACCTCTTCTCCACTCTCCAACACTTTAAGAAAAACTCCCTGTACTTCAAGACTCTTCTATCACCAATCTTTCCATAAAGTCAGCCCTAATACTCCCAGCACTTTTTACCTCTCCAGTAGCATTTCTCACATTCCACCTTGCACCAGAGTGTTGCACACATCAGACTCTCCGACACTGTGTTCCTAGTGGGCAGAGACTATTTATTTTAGCACCCTAGTAACATGTAGCGCAGTCCCAGGGTGGGTTTCTCCAAAACATTTATTAAATTAGATTAAACGTTAAACGAGAAGCATTTCAGAGCTAGGACTTTTCCAACTGAGTAGCTTGCCCAAATGCTCAGCAGTAAATTAACCGTATATAGCTTTAAATAAGACGTTTGTGGACAACTCCCAGACAACTTCTCCTGCTCTATTACTTCTCAGCTAAATCCAACAATGATAAAATGTGTTAGGGTACATTTATCAGACTTTAAATATGGTTTCTGATAAGAGGGAAAATAAAAATATAAAATATTAAGTATATTTTAATAAACTAGAAATCCAGTATAGTTCATTTTTAAATTTAAATATAGCTTTTAAGAAGGTAGCATGCTACCATAAAATACCATGTATTTGGGAATCAGAATCAGTTAACCTGAGACTCATTCTTTTCTGTAAAATGTGGGAAATAACTACACTTATAAGACATGTTTATGATACAAATTAAGTAAGATGGTGACGCAAAGCCCCCAGAAGAATGCCTGAAACATTTTAGGGGCTCACTTTTGAGTCTGTGAAAGTGCTTCATATGATCACTTATATTCAGTTATAAAGCAAGTTCAGTCAGTCTTCCCTCCAAAACCATAACATTTTTAAGTCAACAGCACTTTTTAAAAAATCTGCCTTTACATAACTCTAAACTTGCATACATGATGATCTCCTACTGAGACTGTCCTCCATTGTAACCTTACCAAACTATTCTCCATTCTCCAAGACCCACAAGACCCACAAGTAAATGTGACCTCTGTGAAGTCTCTCTTCTCCGTACCCTGCACAGTATGTGGCATTCCAAGAGCACTCTGTTCATAACTATTTATTATAGGGCTTAACACTTTAGACTTGTATGTCCCTCTTTTCTCACTAGGCCACAAGATCTTCAAGAGTAAGACCTATGTATAGTTGGGTTTATACCCTCAGCATGACGTCTCATATATAATGAGGATTTGACATGTGTGGAATAATTATATACTATAATATACATTTCTAATAAGCATAACTGTGAATATGGCCATGTGCAACACAAAATGCACTGGCTCTCTATGGGAAATTCAGGGTTGAAGAGGAATGAGTTATCATGTCATTATGCAACAAAGAGTTTAAGAAATTATATGGAAAATAAAAGGAAAGTACTTAGAATTCACTGAGAAGAGAAAAAAGGATAAGAGGTTATTCCAGGCAAATGGGACAATGCAGTAGCTTCACTTAAGTAAAGGGGAAAATCAAAAGAGATAAAACAAAATTAGGTAGCTTAACAGTAACCCTAAATATAAAAATAAGCTTGATCCTAACAAGCTGAGTGAGTAGTAGTCACTGACTTTCACTGGTTAAACAGGGATGTTAACCTTGATTCAACTGGATCAGAAATCATAAAGAAAGGTCGGTCGGTAACTAATATTACAGTAATACAGTCTGGTGATAAATGAAGTGAGAGTAAACTTTATTTTGAAAGAGTAAACTTGATAAATACCGTGTGTGTGTGTGTGTGTGTGTGTGTGTGTGTGTATGTCTCTGTGTGCGCGTTTCTGCATATGTTGAGGGAGGGTGACATCATTCTTATTTTCTCTGCCATTAGGAATATTAAAACAACCACTGCCATAAAGTATTCCAGGTTTCAGATGGGTCTCAGAGAAATTAATCAGCAACTTTATGCTATTTCTAGTAGAACCGCATCATAGTTGGGAGATGTCTTTTAGCAAACGATGATATAGCATGAAACTGAGATGTCAGAGTAGCTGGAAAGGTTTGGCCTCAACTGCATTCAGGTAGCAATTGAAGAGTCATATGATTGCCTGCAATTCTATGTGGAGAAGAGAAGATAAAGAGAAATTTTTGAGATGGAAGGCAAGGAAAGCTGTTACTTTTGGCAGTCAACAAATCAAGAGGCAGAAGCTGCCAGAGAAGACTATCTTATGGAATCTAAAATCAGTACAGATAACAAGTTAAAAGTGATCAGCATCAAGAGCTGTCAAGGTATCAAGAAATCAGCAAAAAGAAAAAAGATCCTTTTAAACTCATTAGGATGAGAATGATATGTTTCTTAGGGGTCAGAAATATGTGATAAGAGATATACTTTGCAACTATAATATTCTAAATGGTGCATTCCAGAAGATTTCCAGTAGTGGAGAGAAAGGAAATGAAAATAAAATTGGTGGGAGTCAATAAAACAAAGAATGCCTCTTTGAAGACAGAGATGAACTGACCCATCTCAATACAGAGGGTAGAATGGAGAGTGAAGAATGGCTAAGGAGCAATAAGTATTTTTCATACTAAAACAGAAAGCGATAGGACCTAAAGCAGAGTTTCTCAACCTTGCACTACTTACATTTAGAGTAGAATAATTCCTTGTCATGGGCAGGGGAGGGGGTGGGGGGGCGGGGCAGCATCCCTGACTTCTACGCAGTAGATACCAGTAGCACTTTCCCCATCTGTGACTACTAAACACATCTTCAAACATCAAAATTATCCCCCACTGAAAACCACTGCTGTAAAGAAAAAAAAAACATACTTTTTGGGAAAGAGAAATACATTCTTCGTTATATATTGGTCCAAAACACAAAGCTCTTTAGGTTAGATGAAGTCAAAAACAAACAAAAAACATCAACAAGAATCATATTTGGAGGAAATATGAATCTGTATGAACAGGTAAGATGGATATTAAAAAAATAGAAATGTAAAAATATTTAACCTGCTTAATTATCAGCTTTCCCAGTTATGTTTATATCATTATGTGAGCTTAAGATATCCTTTATCTACTAGTTTCATACTTACTGTACATACTTCTATGAAAAGAATCAACATAGAAATTTTAACTCATTAAGATTAGTGATCATAAGTGTGAAATAGCCTGATTCCAGGCATATACTGGTATATACATAACCTATTCTACTCATCACAATTTTTACAGTTAAAGGATCCCTTTTCCTTTTGGGAAGAGTGATGGTTAAGGCTGAGAGACTAGAACTCATATCACATTAGTGCACTTCCGCATTACCTGACACTTAGGCCCATGGTTTAGGGCTCTATTACTTGTCACACGTCAATGCAAAAATAGTTTGTCACAACACTTTCAGCAGCCTAATTAAAAAAGATAGCACTTGGCTGAATATGCCACACTTTTATAGCAGCCAATCTTTAAGCAAAGGAGACACAGGAAGCAGCAGGCGAAGGTAGGTGGTTCCTGGCATTCCCCTAAACAAGAAACAATGCATATCATGTATTTGTGTCATGGGAGATAGCATTCGTTTTTCCAAAGCAGTTTTACTTCACATGAAATTTCACAAACAGAAGGAGAATGAGGAGGGAAAGAGATAAACTAAAAGATGAAATAGGCAGTATGGCTGCAAAGCTAACTCTCTTCTAGGCTAGCATACAAAGAGAAAAAAATGTGTGCAATATGCAACAGTAGTAAAGTACAGGAGGCCTTGTATTGACATGAACTTATTTAACAGAGGTCAGACTGCCAGACTGTTATTTTTAAGAAGTATGTTTATGTATCCTTAAAATCCACAGCCATATCACTTTTATCCTCATCACTCTTGTCTAACAATGGTCACGTATCTGACCCACTACTTCACAGCAGTGATTCAAAGAATTTTAGCTTTTGTTATCAGTGGCACTAAAATAAATGGCCCAGAATTCTGTCTTCTAAATTACACATAAGCACAGTGCAGGTCTAGGTCAGGTCCAACCATCACCAGTCTAGAGAACCACTAGGTCTTTAGGTCAATTTAGAACTACTCTGAAGTTTAGGGTCTTAGGCACTATAAATCATGGTTAAAAACCTGAGATTTTATAGTCACAGTGGTCTTGAATTCCAAATTCACCACTGTTTATCTTCAGGCAAGTTACTTACTTATATGTTCTGAGCCTTTCTCCTCACCTACAAAATAATGGTTGCGAAGATCAAATGAGGTACTATTGCTGGGGGGACAATATCCACCATTAATCCCTGAGCATACCTACACATTCTTGCTGAGGATGCCGAGACTGAAAGGCCCTGACAGCATTTTCCCCAGGCCATTTCCCACGGCTGTGTTTGTAGCAAGCAACCTTGATGATGAAGTAAGAATATCTCCCCTCCCCAGACATACAGCAGACTTGCTTCTGCTTACTACAAAAGTTGTAAATCCCCTAAATTCAGTGCTCCCCTCCTGTAGTGCAACTCACTACCCGTAGAGACATCCATCCTGGCCCACCTCATAAGACTTAAGAAACTGTTTTATCTCTGACCCAGGAGTCTTGTGTCTTCTGCATTCATCCATGAAACGTGACAGGTGGGTAAGCAGGATTAAATCCCAGACCTTGCACGGTTCTTGACAAATATATGCAAGGCAGTTAGAATAGCTACTGGCACATGAGACTGTCCGTTATTGAGAATCACCTCTGGGCAGTCTCGAGTATTGTACTTGGTCAGTGAATCAAGGCAACTACCCAAGGATTAGGATGACCTAGGGCAGAGCCAGCCTTCTCTAGGGCCCTGCATACAATGCATGGTTAAAACAATGTCAATTTGACCTTCACTGAAATAGGCTAACTCAGACTCCAGAAACGTAACAGTAAAATTAACTGGGATTTTCACCCATTAACGTTCAGCATTAAACAGTCATCTTTCATGACTGTCAATTTTTTGTCTAACTAGAACCTAGATGTCATGCATGTATTTATGTTAGGGCAGATTCATTACTGCTTTCAATAACCTTTCATTCCTACTGTATCAGAACTCACTAGGATCTTGGAAATTCTTTATTTCAACTTCCTTATTTTACAGAATAAACTAGCACCCAGAGAGAAGATAGATAAATGACTTACCCAGAGTCACATTTTTAAAAAGTAGTCAGCTTACTCTGTATATAACCTCTTTAAAATGTCAGAAACTTAAGAAAAAAAAGTTTAATAGGACCAGTTAGATATCTATTCTATTTAGCCTATTTCAACTCTGTATAGCACATGAAATACTCTTAGAGTCTATAAAGTAAATTGTGGAGTCTGAAAACATGAAGTGGTGGTATTAAGATCAAAATGCAGTCTCTACTAGTTTATGACAACATAGTCAGTGATGGGACAAGTGTGGATGGAAAATGCTTTTAAATAAATCTGTCACACTCCATAATGGATTTCACACCCAATGGCCATCCTTCTGTATGTTATTTCTGTGGCCAGAAAATAGGCTATATCATTAATAATATTCATAGTAACCAGTAAAAATGATGAGGAAGAAGATGATCTTCATATTAAGGGTGGAAATTTTTCAAATGGCTAACTTCAG
Organism: Rousettus aegyptiacus; assembly: GCF_014176215.1. Lineage (NCBI taxonomy): Eukaryota > Metazoa > Chordata > Mammalia > Chiroptera > Pteropodidae > Rousettus > Rousettus aegyptiacus. The sequence continues at coordinate 54,723,670 of NW_023416312.1, read as the reverse complement.
CTTCCATTGTTTAATGTTAAACAGGGTGTAGTTCTAGGAGATAATCTGTGCAAAGATATGCTAATGTTAAGGGTGTAGTTATCCTGTGTTAAGATATGTTAATGGCCAGCCTCTGCTTCTGTAAACCTGCTTGTTTGCTAGAGGAGGTTTTGGGGCTTTTTAAGCTATTCCTTCTAGAGGCTTGGGGCTGATTCTCTAGTGGGGAGAGTCAGTCGCTGGCTGGCTAATAAAGGCTCATAATTAATCTCAATTGGCTCCGTGGGTCTCAAATTTGATCGTACCACAACATTCTGAGTTAGAAACATCCAAGTGATAACATTATTTAGATGCAGGGGGTGGAAAGCAAGAATTTGTAACATAACATAACAATTAGCTACAAAAGAGCTGGTAGAAAGAACATGGAAAATCCGGCCTTGAGTCCTGAACAATTCCTACTTTAAAGTATAATAATGCCTCAATTCCACATTATAAAGAAACGTAGCCACTTGAAAATTAGTATTTGGTCTCAGACCTACTCAGTCTATATAAAAACAGAGCATTTGAATCTCATAGAAATTTACGAGACCATCTAAAAACAGTTTGATGAAGCAAGTATAGGCTACATTGAGGAAGCCTAAGAATTTAGAGATTACAAAACATGGGTACACTCTTCTTTGGTAATACAGATACACGAAAGGCCAAAACACTAGCATGGAAAAAAATCCAGGCATTTTCGTTTTTGGCATTGTAAAATTATTCTTCCCTTTAATATCTTGTTGAAAGACCATAGTTTCTCAACCAAAGGAGAGGGAAAATGTAAGGTAATGAATGCACTGTTAATGAAAAACAAGCTGTGAGGTAAACCTAAGAAAAGATTGTTTCTCCTCACAAATGTTTTATATACACATTGACTTCTGGAAAACATTGATTTTGTAATATGAGGTACTCGGCTGCAGAGTCTATTATTAGAGAAAATGCTTCTGCCAAATTTATTTTAACCCATCTTAACTTGCTATAGGTTCTTGCCTTATATCATGGGCAATGTAAATGAAAATAAATTGAAGTTATGACACTAACTTCCCCAAAATGCAGTCTTATCCATCACAATCTATATCTATATGAAACACTGTGTAACAATAACGTCAAGAAAATTACTGGGAAAAGTACAGAAAGGGAGGAGCTTTAAATAAGAGGAAGTATTGAATATATTGAAACTGTAGCCTAGGTCCTCAAGGACACAGCCCTCTACACTTGAGGGCTGCAATAATTTGAAAGCAAATGGAGCTAGGTTTAGGACAATATACTACATAGATATACACCTTATACATTGTTTTCAGAATCAATGACAAACGGAAAATACCAATTATAAATAAGACATTTAAACTATGTCCTGTGCCTTGCTAAATTTCCTATCAGGTTTGAGAATAAAATCCATCTTAAGTGTAGTAGCTGGCCCATATGGCAGCTTGGTGTGAATTAGAAAAAGCAGCACCCTGAAAACACAGTCTCGTGACGAGGCACATGATTTGTTAAGGTATGTGACCTCTGAGGTCTCTCACCTTTGAGTAGGGCCCCACCATACACAGTGGCCCTGTTCTCTATTACATATTTACTTTTATTAAAGTTTGAAATGTAAGCGCAGAGTCTATACAGAGTCTTGCTTTCTACATATTTCTTCCTAAACAGTTTCAGCCAGCATAATATGCTGAACATGCTATTAAGCATTTGAGATTTTTATCAGTGAATGATTTCAAAGCACATAAGACAACACCCCCATAGCTTTCTCTCCCCTGGGCAAAACAAAAGGAGGAAATAATATCTGTCCAGCCCCAACAATTATCACTCATCTCCTGTTTTGAGGAAAATTGTCCACCTGATTAGGTCAGTAAATGGGCAGCCTAGAAGTTGCAGAGTAAAAACGGATTACTAGTCTAAATCTGCTTAAATCCACAAAGTTCAAGAAATTATATGCCTATCACCTCCCAGCATGATATCAGCACTACATTGCAGTATGGGAAAGCAGTGGTTGCACAATTTCTTTAGTAAATCTGTGAGCAGTCTAGGCTATTTGCCCAAGTCGACTTTTCATACTTATCCACTCCACCCATGCCCACCTCCATCACTTCATTAGTGTAGCCTGGTTTTCAATTTTAATACCATGTTAAATGTCTAAATAAGGAGACTTAAAAGATCACAGTTCTTTGTAAAGGTTTGTTCACCGATTATACAGATTCAGCAACCTAGAGTGTAGGTTAAAAACAAAGAGGCTAAAAAGACACCTCAAGTACCAAAACAGCATTTGTATTGAAATAAAAACCAGAGCAAGTAACATAAGCTTAGTTGTGTGTGTATGCACGTGTGGATCAAAGCTATATGAACTCTTTATCTAGTGAACACATTTCCTTTGCCCAACTATCTACATTTCCCTAGGAGAGAAATACTTACAGATAAACCCACCCCACTTCACAAATTGCAGAATGAAAAATGAATGATTACCCAATCAGTGAGTGGAGTCCGCAGTCTTAATTTCGTCTATTTTCTATGGCACATAGTTAGTGTTCTAAAGAGTCTCTCCACACTTGTACAGTCAACCTTTCCAGAAACTTCTACAGAATTACAGACAGATGTGAACTTAATTGGATGTGATACTTTATGTGGAATAACTTTGAATGAGATTTACCATTAATTTAAAGCTGTATTTGTTTAAGTAGTTCAGTGACATGTTCATTCATTAGGCACACATTAGATTAAAATCTAATTATTTTTTGAGGCCATTGAGGATATTTGATTATGAATTGAGTGTTAGATGATACCAAGGAATATCTTAATTTTTAAAGATGTGACACTGCCCTTAAAGAGATGCGCACTGAATTACTAAGAGTAAGATTACACGATATCTGGGATTTATAGTAAAATACTTTAGCAAGGCAAAAAATTAAGGATGGATGAAGCAAATGTTGAAAATCAAGAGAAATACTGTATATAAGTAATGGATATATGGTGGTTTATGGTGGTTTATTATACTACCCTTTCAACTTTTTAGTATGTTTGAAATTTTTCATACGTTTTATTAAAGTCTTATCAGTCTATATTACAAATAAAGTGAAAACTTTATCTCTTTACAAATCAAGTGAGATTTATTTTATTACAAATAAAATGAAAACTTTCTCTTTCACTTTTAGCTGGATGAAAGACCAAGTCAAGAGCTGATAAAATATCCTAATTTTGAGCAGATCTTAACTGAAGCATGTGGATATCTATCACAGAACAATATTTTTTCCTAAAGGATTGTGCCCAGTGTCTTTTCTTCCTTGAGTGAGTATCAGAATTGCCAGGTGACTGATTCAATAGCTTTTGGGGAACAACTCATTCCTAATGAAGTTTGGGATTCGAACCTAGGCCTGCCTAAATAGCCACATAGAAGCTCCTCGCTTAAAGTAGCATCCCCTACTGTTAGAGGTCCAACAGGAGAAACTGGAGGCCAATTTGCTGGTCTGAATTTGGTAGCGACGTAGCTTACTGTCTCTAAAGCAATACAGAAGAACCTTCACTAAACGAAAGCCTGCGTAAATGGTGACTGGTAAGAGCTGTTCTCCACATTCTTCCACGAGAAAGACACCAATAAATATCCTTTTCCCCAGGCCACCTCAAATAAAGCAAGCAAGTATCAGGATTCAGTTGAGTGCCTGTTCAAGCTACAGCCAGAGTAAATCATTTAGATTGAAACAGATGCAGCTTGATCAGGTAAATAAGTTTTAAATTAGTATGAGCTGACTTCTATTACTTGTATTCATAATAAATAGCTGTGTGAAAATATATCTCAGCCTTCCTTTATATGCATCATTTCAAGCTGTCTTCCACATGGGTGTCTTATACAAGATGTCCACTTAGATATCAAGTAAATAATTATATTTATAAGTCACCTGGCCATCATCTTCGTTTCTTCAGGCTTGAGACAAAAATAATCAAACAACCAAAATCTTAAAGAAGGAACTGGTCTCTTCTGCATGGCAGACTGAATATAGTAATAGAAAAAGGTGGGTCTTCAATAATAATCCCTATGGTACTAGTGATACCCAGTAATATTTAACCAAATGTGTCGATTTGTGTAAATTTGCACATATTATGTATGTACTATTTTCAGAGCATCCTGTTATTTACAGTGTTCTTTAAAACCAGGTTGGAAAAGAATGTGATTTCACTTCAATGACATTTTGCTACTGCCAGAGCTCTTAGTACTCAGGGTGAAATCTAGGTGGAATACAATTATAATTTTCCAAAAAAGAACAAAGAAAGATTTTGAATACTTTTTCACTTTCAGAGATCCCTGAAGCATAATGACTCAGTGTTATATAGCTAACTTTGACAACAGAAGTGATAGCTTTTAAACTTATCTCTCGATTAGACCCCTTAACACATTAGTGACTCAGTTTCCTTATTTGTACAACAGTAGTAAGCTGCCTGACAAGACAGAATGTCATAAATATCTAATGAAAGTTTTTTTAGCAAAAATTTTAAAGGCTTCAAATTTAAAGAAATGGGTAGCCTGGTTCTTTAAAAAAGTACAGTGAAAAAAGTTAAACTGACATCTTACATTAATTCAACAGAATTATTAGTAAAAGGACAGAATGTATAATCCTCCAAATGGACAAAGAAAATTGGGGAGACAACATATACTCACACAATGGTACTTTATACAATAATGTTAGAACTATCAAATTGCAAGAAAGCCATTAAACCTCTCAACCACAATACATTTGATTCAGGTAATATAAGGGGTTAACAATAATGCTCTATATTTGCATAGCAATGTAGAATTTCCTAAATGTCTCCTCATTCATCACTGTTTTATCTAAACCACCTGTGAAGCAAATCAGGCAACATTCTCTCTCACTGACAAACATTGATCAAAGGGCCCAAATTTCTGGTGTTAAATGGCTCATCAGAGATCGCAAGCAAATATAAGATAGAACAAACACTGGAACCCAGAGCCTTCAGCCCATCATTCAGTACTTTTGCCAATAATATGAAGTCTACTAACAACAATAAAAATGCTACTGGGGTCATTATCAGTTTTGACACTGTTTCTCCACATGAAGTTCAAGCTCTGATATCACCAAAGTCCAAACATACAAGGGGGTAGGGTAATTCTCCCAGCCAAAACGCTTCCTGAATTTTAAAATTAGAGAAAGGACACAGAGAATGTACTGATAGGTTCATTTGATGGAGTATACATACTAAGAAAAAAAATGGCACATAAAGGAAACTTATTTTTTAAAAAGCCTCTTTTCAACAATGTACATTTATCAAAATGACTGGCCTACAGGGAAAGAATTCCAAGTTAATAATTTACTGAATAATTTTGTACCCAGGCACTGGCCTGCAAAGTTTTCAAAAGTAGGCATACAGCAGAACCCTTGCCGAGGACTTTAAAAATCTTTGTAAATACAAGATCAGCATATAATATTCAGACTCAAGATAATTAGCTCAGAATGAGGAACCTTCTTCAGTAAGCCAAAGTGAAGGATTAATGGGAAAATGAGAGAATTTTGAGGCACCAGCTAGGCTGTGAAAGACAGGTGAAATAGGGTTGACATTTCAGATTTGGTGAAGATGTTCAGGGTGGGTGGCAGGAGTGTCAATAAAGTGGCAGGATGAAACAGATGCAGAAAAAGATGCCTAGTAAGTGGATGAACATATACATGGATGAGCGATTCGCTGCAATTGGAATCCAGGTCTCTAACTTTAAACTTCACTCTGCTTCTCCTAACTGGTCTTCTTGCCTCCATTCTGCCACCCCTCTCCAAGAAATTCTCCACTGCATTATTCCTTTCTGAAACACAATTGTGACCTGGTCAGTCTCCTGCTTACATCTCTTCGATGGCTTACTATGGCTTTCAGAAAGTTGAACCTCTAACATGGCATACAAATATCCATCATGATCTGGACTCTCTTTTCTAATAGGTCCACCATATGTATACCCTTTGCTTCAGCCATTAACATCTACCTGCAGTTCTGTTATTGGGCGTTATCATTTCTCTCTACTTTGGTATGTTCTTTCAACTTAAAATGCCCTTCCCTCCCATTCTTCAAATAATGGCTTATTCTACAAGCCTTGGTACAAATGTCACCTACTATATAAGCCTTTCCTTACCACACTTAAGCATCCGATTAGATTTAGATGCCTCTCCAGGATGTTTTTACTACACCTTCCTATACATATTCCAATCATTCCTCATCAAATAGCTCTTTAATCATTAATTAACTTCCATCTCCCTCACTCCCTCTCCTTATATCACCAACCCTCAGAATAATGACTAGGCATGCAGTAGGTGCTCAGTACGTTTGTTACAGAAATGAAATCATAAAGCTCAGACTTTATCAATTAAAATCAAAACATGATTTATCCAACTAAAAACAAATAACCAAATACTTAGGAAGTTATATAATAACCAGAATATTACCTTGTTACTTCAGGTTACTCATTGGACTACTAACTAAACACCAAATGCTTCAGAAATTATACAGAAACACAAAGTCAAAACACAAAAACACCAAAGAATGTTAAGCCATTCTACACATTGTGTGTGAGGGTTGTTAGATCTACCATAACACTAGCCTCTCTTAATGGTTAAGTCACTGACCTAAACATGTGGGATTTGGTCATAACATTTCTAGAGTTCTCTTTACTACTTTGACAAAATACTTTCCATGGTTGACATCAAATAACTATTTTAATAATCTAAGATTCATGTTGTTTAATGAGATGCTACAATCTGGGCCTAATCAGAGTTACAAAATACAAAGCTCTACTACTAATGCAGTATTCAAAATGTGATGAGTCCAAAACAAGGTTGCCTTCGTTAAAATGAATCAAAATAAAATGGCCATTATGAGGATGCAGAGGTGAAGACTGAAGCAAAATGTTAAATTTTGACTTAATTCATCTTAAGCAGAAGTCATCAAGTACTGAAATGTCTCTGTAAAAACTAATACCCATCAAAAGCTGAGGATATGAGACTGCAGTTCCTCTCTATAGAAAACATGCCTTTCTTCTCCAGTTTTCCAGAACAATGAAGAACTAAATGAAAACAAGTGAATCACAAGCCTTATACTTTATGAATCCACTACACTATAGTTATTGAGTTAATTTTTCTACATAGTCGAAACTTTCATCTTAGCTAGTACTATACTGACATTGTGTAATTAACTTTTTACCCCCAGGTGCATTATCCTCACTATCAATCACCCACGCGGTCAGTGCTATTTCCCTTCTCCCTTCATCATTGACCTCCTCCTCTCCCAAGTAACTTCAAGGAGAATCAATTGGCATTTCCTTTATTCTCTCGTTGGTAACACAATTCTTATTCTTCTTATTCTTCTGTAGAGTTCTTATGCTAAAAGACACATGCCTTTGAGAAACTGATAAAAGCTATGGGATCCAGAAAAACGCATCATATGCTCAAATTTTTTCACACAATTTCAGGAGTTTAAGAATCACTATCTATCCTCCACAATCACCTACACAAATAATTTCTATTACCATATGGCTCTTTTTTTGTAGTTAATTTATTTATTTTGTATGGTGACAGTGGTTAACGCAATTCAATAAGTTTCAGCTGTACACTTTAACAGTAAGGTGTGTGTGTGTGTGTGTGTGTGTGTGTGTGTGTATTTACACTGTGTGTTCACTTCCCAGTTAATTTCTATATGGCTCTTTTATAAACCCACATGTGCACATGCACACTCACACACACAATTAAGGACTATTACACTGATTAATAACAATACTCAAAACAATAAGATTTAGTCTAGGTAAAGCTTTATCTTACTAGCAATATTTTAATTAAAGAGTCCCAGGTGAACTCTTCTCTAAAAGGCCTTAGAAGAAAATGTACTTCAATAAGACAACTCAAAATAAGGAGTAAGGTATTCATTAAAAAAAAAATAGTCTACAGTCATGCCACCCTGAACATGCCCAATCTCGTCTGATCTCGGAAGCTAAGCAGGGTCAGGCCTAGTTAGTACTTAGATGGGAGACCACCTAGGAAGAACAGGTGCTGTAAGCATTAAAAAAAATAAATGACCAAGTCTTGTTTGGTCAACTTGCTTGCCCCAAATAAAAAGTGCTGAAATATCTTCCTAAATTTGTTTTTATTAACTGACACAGCTGCTAGTAAAAATCATGTAAGACTCAAGTTATGTGAGCAAAAAGAATTTCCCACTGATATTAACAAACTAAGATTCAAACACTTGTTCTCCTACATCAAGCTATGTTTAACATCTAACAGTGTTAGCTAGGAACTGAAAGTGATACCATCTCATAACTATCTAGTTACCTTGTCAGAGCAAGTAAAACATAAAAGATAAAACAGGACAAATGACCAAAGTAAAGGGAAGATTATAATCAAGGTGTTATTTACTAACAGAGATAAGTGCTTTCTTTTGAGATCATACTTCCTAAAAGTGAAAGGTTCTTGCTAGATGTACCAAACCATTTGTGGAAACTATCGGCTCGCTTTTATTTTTACTTAAACTTTTAATCACTGTTTAAACCACAGTTTCATGCTGGGTCAAAAAAAAAAGGAAATATGATCACTTTTACCACAAACTGATAAATTTCAAAATCACAACATTAGAACTTTTAAATATATTAAACTTTGGTGACAGACTCACAAAACTTCTAAATTTCACGACGGTGGCAGCACCAATTAAACCCGGCATAGACAATTCACAAAGACCTTGTGGTTCCATTTCATTTGTAAATAATGGGGTAGCAGGACACATCAAGTAAGTAAATTCTCAATTTGCCTCAAATTATCGTGGAATCGATGAGACTTTAAACTTGTCATTTTATTCTACCCAGGCTTTCCCAAATAAATGGAAGGCTGCATATTTCCTTAAACTATAATGCTCTGACCACTAGTTTTCCAATATGGATAGTCCATAATTTAAAGGCAAATAGGAGGCAAGAGAGGGAAGTATAACAAGTACATCCAAATGGCCAGATGCCATAAGATATGTCTGTAGTTAAAAATCACCATCTCCTTTCTAATTATAATTATAATCAAGTTGCTGGTTAAAACTGAAAACTAGATGAGTAAATTGTGTTTCACAGCTACACTAAGAACGTCCAGACAGGAGCATTTTGCTGAATTTGTGCAGAAAAACCGTTTCCCCTCATGCCACCCGAGTTAGAAAGTTTACCGAAAAAGAGGAACCCTTTTAACTGATGAGTTGAGGAAATTCTAGTATTTCCCAATCTAATAGCGGGCCCCATAGATTTCATTCCCCTGCACATTAAGTCAGTGGCAGGAAATGGACTGCTACCACTGGTTCACACACTCAGGACGGTGAGACTCATACCTTCTTAACCAACTAAGTGGAAGTGCTGTATGCCTATTACACACACGACAGTTGGTGGTACTTCACCCAGCCTCCGACTCCCGCGCTCCCCCCACTCTGCCAAAGAAATGTGTCTTGGGAAAGCACATGGAAAGGCAAGGTGGGGGGCGGGGACGCACGTAGGCGCCTCTTCCTTAGATTTCTGGTAAAGCAGAAAGCCTGGGGGGCCTACGCTGTGTTTTATTTTTGTTTCATAGGATTTGTTTTTTGATTTGTGAGTCCGTGGGTAGCCTCCCAAGTCTTTGGACTGCAAAGAGGAGCCGTCTCCCTGCCCCGACCCTAAGCGTCAAAGAGGCAAAACCCAGCAACTCACAAGGGTGGAAGGGGAATGGAATCGCGCAAAGATTCGCGCCCACAAGTTAGACAAACAACAGACCCTACCCAGTACTCTGGGTCTCCCCAAGTTGGGGTGGGGCCTCTCCCCTTCCCGCACTGCCTCCCGGGTAGGCAAGAGTGAGAAAGGGGTTAAGGGGAGAAGGGGGTGCTCTTCCGCCCCCACGCCGTCTCCGCGCCTCGGCGTGGCCGCTCCTTCGGCGGCTCCCGGAGTTGCACAACGAGGTCGCGGTCACCCTTGGGAAGGGGCCCCGGGTCTCCCGTGCTCAAAGGCAGGAGCCCGGGGCTCTCGCTGTCCCCAAGACCGGCGGGGAGTGCGGGAGCACTCACCAATTTGGGCTTGTTTTTCGTTTCCTCTTCGTTGGCGGCGCGGTTCCCCGTGCTCCGCTTGTTGCTCCGGCCCCCACTGGGTTCCTCGCTGCCGCCTCCCGCTCCCGACGCCGCCGCCCCGGGATGCTCCATCTTTCTCCGGCCCAGTCACCTGTGCCCTGTAACCCCACCTCTCCTCCACTAAGGAAGCCCCTCGGGGCGGTCCCGCTGCCCCGCGCTGATTCGGCAGCACCTCTTCCCGAGGGGGAGTGTGTCTGCCTACGAAGCTGCCGATTTCAGGCCCCCGGTACTCCGGGTTCCCAGGCACCCCAGAAGCCACACGCCGTTGCCACTACTCAGCGCTAGGACAAGCCTTGCCCCTAAGCAGATACAATTACCACGACCGCTGCCACCGCCCTCAGGGCGGTGTTTAGGGTGGAGAAAGTAGTTGGTGCCTATCTCTTTAAGAGGGCCTCAACACACGTGATTCATCAAAGTGCCCGCAGTCAGCCGCCTGGGCGCTGAGAGCTCCTTCGTACTCGCGGTGCCAAGTCGGCCCCAGCTACTGAGCATGCCCGGCGCAGGACCTGGAGCCCAACCAGAGGACTTTAAGCTGCGGTTAAGCACTGATTTCACTTCCTAGGGGCCTAGCGTGAAATGGGAGGCAACTAGTCCAGAGAGAGAGAGGAGGTGCAGCCCATTTTAGAGATGAGGAAACTGAGGCCTGGGAGTATCCACGAGTGTTTTACTGGCAGGTCTACCTAAATATTGGCTTCTCGAGTGTAGGCCAGAGCACCTTCCCGGTCAGAGGTCTTGCTTGGGGTGTGGTCCTGCTCTACGTTCTGTGAGAGGGACTGATTGGCAAGGCAACTGGCATCCCAAAGGAAAACCGCCATGGGGAGTGCTGATTAATTAATTGCCTAGACTGCCAGTATGGGTCAAAGCGGAAAGAGAGGTGCTTTCTGTTACCACGATTGTGTTGCTGCCGAAGAAATACAGCTCCTCCTTTATGCCCATGCTGCTGGATAATAGAAGCAGCAGGCACCCCCTGCTTAATCCCTGAGGGGGTGTGAGGCTCCTTAAGCAAAGCACCTATAGAGAGCTAACAATTGGATCGAGTGCTGTTTTCAGTTTCTGGAACTGCTTTAGGTTTAGGGTTCTTGTGGGGAGTGAATAAGATCATGTGTGTAGAAACTTTAAAAGGTAAATCTCTAGGCAAATGCTAGGTGTTTTTGTGCAGCAGGGCACTGTGTTATCATTAGTCTTTAGTCCTTGAGTTGTCAGGAGGAGGTCCAGGCAATATTTCTTCTATCCTTTTTAAACAGGGCCCTTTAAAAAGAATGTTCATACCAAGATATTAGAGGGGCAGGGCAGAATTTGAATGAACCACCATCACAAAATAAGAGCACATATGCTAAGGAAGCTATCTGAAATCTAAGTTCAGATACCAAGGCTCTAAACATGTCCATACAACTGTTGCTCACATATCTTCCTTTGCTCTTCTCTCCTTCAACCTAAATTCAGCTCTGCTGAATCTAATTTGTTTATGAACATATTTATCGAGTGCATTAGGATAAATGCGACCATGCTGTAGGCATGATGAGGCAATTAACTTGAACAGTAGAGTGAAAAGAATGTTACATATCAAAACAGTTTCAATCCCAGCTTTGTCATTAACTGTCTTTTAAATCATGCAAGTGGTAAACTACCGACGGACAGCAGAGAGAGGGAATACATGCTCCCAGACAGTGTGGACAAGGAGTCCTAAGGTAAATTTGCTTTGTCGAAGGTCCTCTTTGACTTAAAATTTGATGTATATTTTAAATTTGACTCACCGCACATGCATATGCATGCATACACATGATTTAAATTACTTAAATGTCTTCCCTCCTGGAAAGTTGTATAAAAATGAGTTCTGCTGAAAGATGTGACCTGTTTATCCAATGCTTTCATATAATTTCTGTTTGAGAGATGTGGGTCATGGTTGAGGCTCTCCAAGCTCAAATGTTGCTCAATAATCTGCTCAGTAGACATTTATTGAGCTCCTTAGAGTATACCAGGTGATATACAGAGTAATGGGTTAGAAGGATGAAGCAGATACCATTTCTGCCTTTTAGAAACCTGCAGTCTACTGGGAGAGGCAGATTGTTAAAGAACTGCACTTCAGTACAACAGATATGAACAGGGAGCCCTGGAGAGTATGAGGGAAGTACCCACTGGAGTGTCTGACGCTGCGCAACACCTTCCCAAAGAGGATGATGTTTGAGCTGAGTCTTAACTGTCTAAAGTCAGTATTTGTCGACAGCCGTCTGAGTGTTAGGTACTATGCGAGGTATTGTAGGTACAGTGGTGAGCAAGATAGATGTAGTTTGCTCTTATGGAGCTTCCTGATTATTGGGAAGGATATTAAGCAAAAATGTATTGAGAAATTATAAGGCAAAGAAGGAGAGTGAAGAGCATTCCAGGCAAACAAAATAATGATAGCATGTGCAGAGACCCTGTGGTTAGGAAATAGGGGGCAAGGGGCAGGGACTGCTGTTGGCAAGAGAAAAAGCAGAACAGATAAGCAGCTTCCAAATCATGAAGGTCCCTACTTGTAGGTCTCTGGTGTGGTTTTAGAAGGGGGAAGGCTTTGTAATACAAAGACTTCTGTTTGAAGTGTGTAAATAGATGCGTAGATGGCCATTATTTTGAATGTAAGGTTGGGTTTCACTATCCTCAGGCCAGAAGAGGCTACATCTAAAAGCAAATTAGACATGCCTATAAAAGATGCATAATCTTTACCACAAAAGGTGAAAAACTCTTTCCCTGATATGGCTTACATTTGACTTTATTGTGGTTATCACAGCCTCATCTTAATTCATGATGTTTTTTTGTCAGGATTTTGCCCCAGTTAATGTAAACAGTAATTACAAACAAACACTCTTCCTTCAGGCATCATGGTCATTGGCCTCTCCTGGAACTTAACACAGGAAGGAGCCACTACTCTGTTGCAAGGACACATTGTCCACTGATTATGAACTAGGCACCTCACCAAGTGCAGTCCTAGGGCTAATCTGATTGCACTGCATTCCTTTATTTTTATCTTCCTGGGACACACAAATAAGCTGGTGGATGGAGAAACATCTTTCCTCCTTTGCCGAAGAAACAAGAAGGCTATTAGCATCCGTTGGGATATCAAAAGTATATTTTAGACCCACTGACTTTTGGTCTTTCCTTCTGGCCTCTCATGAGTTTAGCACCCAGTCAACATTAAAACAGCAGGCCTGGGGGAAAAGAAAGATAAAAGGCCGCTAGGACCTAGCTTTCTTCAAACTGACCTTAGACCCATCCATTACCTCAGAGGTTTCTGATGATCCTTATGTTCTCTCTCTGACTTTCTGTCTCCCTTCTACTGCATGTTTTCATCTAAACCATCTGTGTCATTAATAGAGAAATGAAAGGAAATGTGGATTAGGCAAATATGTGAAGTAATGCCTTCAGGGTCATGGGAAAATATTTGTGAATTAAAGGCTGCCTAAGAATAAACAAGTATTTATTAAGCATTTATTATATGGTGAACACCAAACTAGATGTCTTGCAGAAGAGAAAGTACCAGACATTCTGCTATACTGTCATTTATGTCTTCCTGAAAAATTTCCTGTTCTGCAAAATTGCACACTAAAAATAACAGGACTTCTGGGGGAAATATGTTTAGGGAAGAGCACTTAAATCCAATGCAAGTTTATAATCAGAGCACTAATGAAAACAATAACTATCCTAATAAAAACATTCACGAGATTAAACCTTCACTGACTTTCATACCTAGCATCACAGTCATTAATGTTTGGTAGTCTTCATGCTTCCTCCTTTCCAGTGTGGGTCCTCAAGGGCATTCACTTTTAATGGATGTCATTTTCATCAGAATCAACAGTTTAATTGAGGAGGACCCAACTTTTTAAAAATACATGGTGAAAGATCTTCACAGTTTCATTATCAACACTCAGAGCTTCACGAGTCACACTGAAGGAGCAGAGTTTTTATGCAGATTCTTCTTTCTTAAAGTCTTCATGTATTGCTGAGACGTCTTAATTATGAGACAGCTTGCTCCTGATCACTTCAAAACTTAAAATGCTAAGACAATTCATTCATGAAGCAGCTGGACTTCCACCTTATTTTGACATCATTCTTCTATTTACCAATTTCTAATATGCTATTCGTGGTACATAGACACTTGTAATGGGACAGACTGTAAAATATAAAATCTCCGCCATCAATGGGTATAAAATCTAGTTGAGAGAATAAACAAGAAGACCAATGTGGGGGACAGTAAGAAAAAATTAACTGCCTCACTCAGAGGTACTGACTATAAATTCAACATAATATGGGGAAAGGGTGAGATTAGTTAGGCCCAGAATAAATGAAATTTTCAAGGAGGAGGGAACACTTGGGCTGCTGAGCTATGAAGTAGATACCAGACTTGAATAGGCAAAGCAAAGAAAGGAAGTAAGGAAAAGACAACATATAGAATGGCCTGGAAACAATACTGACCACTAATGTTGAGGAACCAGTGGGACTTGACTAGAATAGTGAGAACATAGATGTTGAATAATAGTAGGAAACATGGTTATCCCCATAGCGTTTTCCTACTATGTAAACAGATTTGAATGTAAGGTGTAGTGGTAGTAACTGATAAAGATATTTAGCAGAAATGTCATAAAGAAGTATTTTAAGGAGCTGGTTTGGCAGAACAACTAGTCTATGCAGAAGAGGTTGAACACTGATTTTCAAACTTATTTCTGTAATATAGGTTATTTTTTTTAATAAAACATTTCACGGAACATACAACAGATAGAAATCAAGCTTACCTGTTTGAAGTTACCATGAGAGCAGAGACCATATCCCTGCCCATGTCCACTTGGCTTCTCTCTCATCCTCTGATGCCACCCTTTGAGGCACCACTGCTCAACTCTAGCTGAAACTTAAGTCCTGTCAGATAAGGTTGTAAGGGTTGGAACTAGAGTGGCCCCAGAGGAAATGAAGAGAAATAAATGAAAACAGGATATGTTAAAAAAAAAAAAAAGTTCCTCTCCGTGGACGATGTACAGGAAACAAAGAAAAAGAAAGAGTAAAAAGGAATTACTAAAATGTTGGCCCAAGGAAATAAAAACCTAGCGGCACACTGGGAGATTATCTCAACAGGTACTTGCCATTGGCAGGCAGAGTCAGACCAAGGAGGCTAATAACCAGAAATTAAAGAGACTAACTAGGGCAGAATGGGAAAACTAAAAAGGTTCTTGCAGTCACCAACAGAAGAGTTTGGACAGGCTGGTAAAGCAGAGGGTTTTGCAATAAGCAGACAAACGGCTAGATTCTGAAATGCAGCATTGTACATACTGGCAGGCAGGTAGACAACAGAATACAGACAGTCTGATGGCATACAATTGGCAGAGGTTGAAGCAAGCAACAGTATGTAGCTGGAATCCAGTCACAGGGATTGGGGTTAAGAAACCCCTTAGCAATCCCTTAAGAGATGTGGCAAGACAATACTAAGCAAGGCAAAGCACCAAGCCTCAAGGAATCAGCATATCAGATGAAGTCCATGAAGGGAGGCAGACACGGGATTAAAAATGGCACCCATGACACCATTACTTCAAATGGTCTGTGAGATCAGAGTAGGACCAGAAGTGATAGATCCACTTGATGCTAAGCCACCAAACTACTGAAATACTTAAATCCTTTCTGAGTAGGAGCAGGATTGGTCCCAGTGGAGGTGAAGTGGACAACAAGGTTTGGAAACAATACTGACAGGGCACCAAGCATCTAAAACACAGCCCCACAAAAATTAGTCCAAGAGACAATAATGCCAATTTCTCCTTTTCAGGTAAGTATTGAGACTGATAGAGACTTTGAGATTTGTGCTGGCTATAGTTTTATACTGTACGCTGAAAACCAACCCTTTGAATTTTCTCTGGAAAATATGCTTCTAACGAAGAACAGACTTCCCTGTTTTACATTAACCAAAGCCCCAAAGTGATTTTCGAGAGCAGCTTAACAGGTCATGAATGGTAATTGTCTTATCTATATATTGCTAAGACATAAGTGTACTAGTAATAAACAGGGAGAGAAAAACTTTCAGTTTGCATGTTAAATTATGTGGATCAAAGAAACATATTTTTATCAGTATAAACAGTCTTTTGAAGATGAATATAGTTCAAAAGTGAGAGTACAATTATGCAATTACAATCTATTGTCTCTATTTGTGGTTTCTGTTTATTTTCTGACCTTTTCAAAATATAATTAATTACATGGAAATTAAGAAATACATGGTTGATATCTGTAAATGATAACAAGTTTTCATATCTGGACATCTTTAGTTAGGCGAGTCTTAGAAATAGGTTTATTTTTGTTTTATTTATTTTCCCACATGAATTCTAACAGCTTTATTGGGATATAATTCACATTTCATAGAATTAATCCTTTTAAAGTGTGCGATTCATAGGTTTTTAATATAGTCATGGAGTTGTACAACCATCGCAATTAATTTTAGAACATTTATTTTCATTACACCAAAAAAGAATGTCCTGTGCATCATAGGAGGTTGAGCAACACCTCTAATCTCTACCCACTAGGCAACCAGTAATCCACTTTATGTCTCTGTAGATTTGCCTATTCTGGACATTTCACATAAGTAGAATCATACAAAAATGGTGTTTTGTGACTGGCTTCTTTCACTGAGAATATTTTCAAGGTTAATCTACATCAATTTTCATTTGTTCATTATTACCTATTTGTTTCTTAGACACAAATATAAATTAGTTGTTTAAGCCACTTCTCCTGCTACATACACAGTGACAAACATACCTACTTACTATTTCCAAACAATTGTTATTCTCACGTGAGCAATATTAGCTTTATTTTAATGTGCGTATAGTCCTCCAAATGTGTATTGTTCCCAAAAAGAAATCTCATCAGTTTCCTTAATGTCACCAAAGACTGTTCTGACTTTTCTGTTGGCTACCAGCTCTTTAAAGGCAATGTACGGCCTCTGGGTAATTACACTCTCCTGAATCCCATCCTACCTATCTGAATTGTTTTCTTAGCATCCGGCCATCCAATATCAAGAATTATTCTCTTCCTAGACATCTTAGAATCTGCATTCTGGTTCCATGGTATCATTATCCTCCCTGTCACTCAGTCCTGATATTTCAGAATCTACCATAATCTCAATCAATGGGTTTAGGATGTAGTCAAGGCAACTGACAAGTATGCATCTAACTGCAAAAGAATGTTATAGAAACAGAAGTAAGAGAATCGCGAAAGTTTCATGAGAAAGCTGGGTCTTTAAGTAGGATCCCAAAAGGTGGAAATTAGAGGATTAGAAGAAAGGTCATTTGAGGGAGAGGGAACAAAATTTTAATAATGAGATACAAGGAGAGAGACAAAGAGAGAGAGAGAGAGAGAGAGAGAGAGAGAGAGAGAGAGAGAGAGAAGGGGAGGGGGAGGGGGAGGGGGAAGGAAGGAGAGAATGAATATGAGAAACCACATGTATTTTGGTTATTTGGGAGTAAAGTGCATTTCTTTTCCCAAATTTATTCTGTTAACTTCTAGAAAGCTGAACTAGCTTAATTTAAACAGTGAACCACACTTTGGAAAGATGTTTCAAGAGCTTTAGAACAGAAATCCTACATCTCGATTCTGAGTTCTTTGCTCTAGAAAGCACATTGAATTTCTACCTTTAAGACAACACAAAATCATTGCCTCTAAAGACTTGTCTCTGGCTTTACTGAAACTTTCACTGTGTAGGCCTCAGAGGTCAGGATTTTTAGCCACACATACCAGCTTTGCACATCAAAATGATTCACAAGAAAGGGCCTAGATTAGGCGTCCCCAACCCCCAAGTCTATGGCCTGTTAGGAATCAGGCCTCACAGTGAGCAAAGCTTCATCTGTATTTGCAGCTGCTCTCTAGCACTAGCTTCATTGTCTCAGCTCTACCACAGATCGTCAGGCATTAGATCTCATAGGTGCACTGGTCCCTGGTGCCAAAAAGATTGTGTGCCACTGGCCTAGAGGATGAGCCAGAGTGATAGACAGGTGGTCAATATGAACAGGGTTGAGCTAGGACAGAATCAGCATCTCCTGGAAACTTATTAGGACTAACAATTCTTGAGCACCTACTGGATCAGAAACTCTGGTGCGATCCAGAAATCTGTGATTTAACAAGCTTGCCAGGTGATGCCAGTACATACTAAACTTTGAGAACTACTGAGGTAGAAGAAAACGAGTCATGAGCAGGAGGTTACAGGATGGAGGAAAGAGAAAAAAAACAAGGTACCAGCAAGGGAGCTGGAGCTGAATAAAGGAGGGGAATACTGAAGGAGTAGCACACCTAATGATGTCACTGACTGCTGTCCCAAGAACAACTCTTTACTCAGGTGTTTTAAAAGTGCTAAACTGTATGTTTAAAATATAGCAATAAATGGAGTGCAATTGTAGACCAAATGTTGAATGAAAGGCAGAACAGAGTCAGGAGTAAGTGGTATAAGAGCTGGATCAAATCCAAACTGGCAGGAGCTGTCAGGAGCAGAGCAAAGCACAGCAGTGGTAGATGAGCCAAAGAAATGAATTGGTTGCTTCTGATGCTTTTAAGGAAACTCTGATGCTTCTGATACTCAATTCTGTACTATCAGAGAAAAGCACAAGCAGCCCCAAAGAGGGGTTAAGGGGAGGAGACATATTTATGTTTCCAAATTATCTGAGTGGGTGCTTGAAAGAAACAAGACATTTCTTGTAACCTAGGCCCTTGATATTTCAGTAGGGAGTATGGCTTATGAAACTGCCTTATTCCACATTCACAGCCGTCAACTGTGCACGGAATTTGTGACACCAACATAAATCAATGTACCTATAAGAAACAGATATATTTAAATCTGAATAAGATGGTTTTCGAACTAGCCTTTGTCATAATTTGGATATAGTCTCTGAGGAGACTTTGTGGTTATCAGTAACAAAGTCTGTAAGGAGAGGAAACTAATGAGGGTTGTTAGAGTCCCAAGTATTTAAGGTCCAGAACCTGAAGAAACCAACTCATCTTTACAGTGTGGCTTGGGGTGGTGGAGAAGGGCAAGGATGTGGTCAGACAGGAAGGCTTAGCAGGCTCCATTGCAATGCAAGCTTTAGTCAGTGTCTGAGTATCTAGTTGGGCAGGTGGGCCAAAGCAGTGAGGGATCCATGCAATAAATGTCTATGTTCAGCACTAGGCAGATCAGATCCATCTGCATGCATCACAGGCCCAACCTGTAAACTGAGTAGTTCTCAACCTATTTTCCACTGAAACACCTGATAGAAGAAGAAAGACCCTTCATTCAAATATCTGCTTCTTAATTCTCTATTTGCCATATACTTGGAGCACGTTGCTTAATTCCACTGTGCCTGTTTCCTCATTTGTAAAATGGTAAATATTTCATAGTGCTGATGAGGATTAAATGAGATAGTGCATGTCAAATGATGAACTTACAGTTTGCCTCAAAAAGCACTGAATACATTTCAGCTGCTATTGTGAGAGAAAGCACATATTATGGTTTACTCCACCTTTCACAAGATTTTGTGACCTTAACCAAGTAACTTGGCCTTAGTTTCCTCATAAATAAAAAGGTTAAGAATAATACCTCCATCATAAGTTGCTTTGAGAATGAGATTAATTAATACATGTAAAATGCTTATTACAATGCCTGGCACATAGTAAATGCTCAATAAATGTTAACTACAATTATTATTCCTCAAGGTACATATAATTCCCTGAACTCTTTATTGAGGTAAAATTGACATAAACTGCACATATTAAAATGTACAATTTGACAAAATTTATATCCAAAATAGTCAAATTCACAGAAGCAAAGAATAGGATGGTGGTTGCCAGGGACTGGGAGAAAGAGGAAAAGGGTAATTGCTAATCAACAGTTATAAAATTTTAGTTATGCAAGATGAATAGGTTCTAGAGATCTGCTGTACAACATTGTGCTTGTAGATAATAGTGTATTGTACACTTAAAATCCTGTTAAGAGGGTAGGTCTCATTCTGTTCTCACCACAATAAAATAATATTTTTAAAAGACATATGTGTATAATCTTCTACAACTATCACCTCACTCAAGAAAATGAACATATCCATCAGCCCAGAAAAAGTTTCTTCCTGCCTCAGCTTTGCCCCAAGCAAACGCTGATCCACTTTCTGTCACTGTAGGTTAGTTTCCATTTTATACAGTTTTATACGCATGGACTCACATGATATATGCACTTTTTTCTCTGGTTTATTTTACTAAGCATATTTATTTTGAAGTTAATCTATGCTGTTGTATTTTTATTGCTGAGTAATATTCCATTGTGTGGATACACCACAGTTTGTGTACTCAAGTATAAATCTTTGTGTATGCATAGGCTTTCATTTCTTTTCAGAGAATACCTACGAGTGGAATTGTCTGGATCATGTGGTAGGTATATATTTAACTTAAGAAACTGTCAAAATTATGGTGCATCTGTACAAGAGAACCCAGCAACATATGGTCGAATAATTGGTATCAAAAACTATAGATAAATCTCCAGATAATTATACTGAGTGGAAAAAAAAAACTGACAGAAAATAATACTTACTATATGATTTCATTTTCATAATATTCTTGGGAATGCAAAATAATCTTCAGTGTCAGAAAGGAATTAACGGTTGCCTGGGCATTAGGGGAGGTAAACTATAGGGGCAGGAGGGAGAGATCAGAAAGGGCCAGAAGAATCTTCTGGGGCTGAGGTATTTGTTAATGGTCTTGATTGCGGTGATAGTTTCACAAGTATATAAATGTCTTAGGTATCAAATTGTACTTTGGGATTAATTTATTTATGGATACGATTTTGGATACAATTTATTTTATGTCAATAATGCCTCAATATAACTGTTAAAAATGTCTCTGAATAAAAAATATTTTGTAGATATCAAAAAAAAAAAGAAACTGCCAGACTGTTTTCCAAAGAAGTTGTAACGTTTTACATTCCCAGCAGCAATGTGTAAGGGTTCCAGTTATTCTACATCCTTGGCAACACTTATTAAGGAAATTCTTTTTTAATTTTAGCTATTCTGATAGATGTGTGTTGCTACATCATGGTTTTTATTTGTATTTCTTTAATGACTAATGATGTTGAACATTTTTTTCATATGTTTATTGCCTACCTAAATATCTTTTATAAAGTGTCAGCTCAAATATTTTATTTTTTAATTGGGTTGATGGTTTTCTCATTAATGAGTTTTGAGATTCTTCTTGTATTCTGAATGCAAGTCCTTAATCACATATATGCTTTGCGAATGTTTTCTTCCAATCTGTGACTTATTTTCATTCTCTCAACAGTGTCTTTTGAAAAACAGAGGTTTTTAATTTTAGTGAAGTCTAATTTACCAATTTTTATTTTATGGACTGCACACTGGGCATGATATCTAAGAAATCTTTGCCTAACTGAAGTTCAAAAAATTTTTCTCCTATGTTTTTTCCAGAAGTTTTATGGTCGTAGGTGTTACATTTAAGTTTATGATCTCCTTTGAGTTAAATTTTATAATGGTATAAGGTATAGATTGAAATTCTGTTTTTGTTTTTGTATATGGACATCCAGTTGTTCCACTACCATTTAGTGTAAAAGCTATCCTCTCTCCACCTCACACTTTTTTCCATCTCACACCTTTGTAAAAGATCAGTTGTCCATATATGTCTGGTTTTATTTCTGGACTGTTTATGTTCTATTTCATTGATCTAGTTGTCTGTCTTAGGTCATCAATACTATACTATTTTGATTACTATAATTTAATAATAAGTTTTGAAATAGATAGTGTTAGCCTCTCACTTTGCTCTTCTCTTTCAAAGTTGTTTGCCTTTTTGTATGAATTTTAGAATCAACTTGTAAATTTCTTTTTAAAAAAAGCCTCCTGGGGCTTTGTAGGAATGTATTGATTCCATAGCTCAACTTTGGCATCTTTACAAAATTTAGTCCTTTAATCCATGAAAAAATATATCTCTTCCTTTATGTATGTATTTTCTAACTTCTTTCAGTAATGTTTTTCTCTTTTCAGTTTAAAGGTTTTACTTCTTTTGTTAGATCAATTCCTAAATATTTCATAGTTTATATACTATTGTAAATGGTATATATTTTTTAAAATTTTGTTTCCTATATAGTTTATTGCCAGTGTACAGAATCACGATTGATTTCATAAATTGTTCATATCTTGCAACTTTGCTGAACTCACTTGGGAGTTCTGGTAGCTTTTTCTATAGATTCTATTGGTTTCTCAACACAGATAATCATGTCTTCTGCAAATAAAGACAGTTTTACCTAATCCTATCCAATCTATATATATTTCACTTATTTTCCATGCTGGATAGCATAAGCTAGACGCTAGTAATAATGTTGAATAAGAGTGACTAGAGAGTGTTGGATTTTGTCAACTTCCTGATTTCAAAATTTAATAGAAAGCTACAATAATCAAGACTATATGGTACTCTCATAAAAATAAACCAGAAATAAACCAATCACTGGTGGTTGATTGATTTTTAGACAAGAGAAATAGTAGTATTTTCAACAAGTGGTGCTGAGTCAACTTGGATATACACATAAAAAAATAAAGTTGGATCTCCGCCTCATATCATATGTAAAAATTAATTCAAAATGGATCAAACACCTAAATGGAAAAATTAAATCTATAAAACTCTTAGAAGAAAATGTAGCTGTAAATATTTCTGACTTTGGTTTCTTATATATAACACCAAAAGGACAAGCAACTGAAAAAAAAGAAAAAAAAGGTCGATTGAACTTCATTAAAATTAAACGTTTGTGCTTCAGAAGACACCATCAAAAAAGTGAAAAGATAACCCACAGAAAATATTTGCAAACCATATATCTGATAAAGGTGTAGGATCTAGAATATATAAAAAGCTCTTACACTCAACAATAAAAATACAAACAATCCTGTGTAAAAAAGTGCAAAGTATTTGAATAAATAGTTCTCAAAAGAAGATATAAAAATGACCAATAAACACATGAAAAGATGCTCAATATCATTAGCCGTTAGGGAAATGCAAATCAAAACCACAATGAGATATCACTTTGCACCCATTATGATGGCTATAATTGAGAAGACAGGAAATAACAAATATTGACAAAGGATGTGGAGAAGTCGGAACTCTCATACACAGTTAGTGGGGATGTAAAATGATCCAGCTGCTTTGAAAACGTTTGGCAGTTTTTCAAAGAGTTAAACATAGAGTTGCCATATGACTCAGCAATTTTACTCTTAGTTATATACCCAAGAGAATAGAAAATATATGTCCTCACAAAAGCTTGTACATGAATACCCATGCCACCATTATTCATAATAGTCAAAAGATTAAAACAACCCAAATGTCCATCGACTTCTGAATAGATAAACAAAATGTTTTATACCCGTACAATCAATATTATTCAGCCATGAAAAATGAAGAACTCATATGTTACAAAATGGATAAACCTTGAAATCATTATGCTTAAGTGAAATAAGCCTGCCATAAGAAGGTCACGTATTATATGATTCCATTTATATGAAAAGTAAATAAAAAGTCCAAAATAGACAAATCCACAGAGACGAAAGTAGATTAGTGCTTCCCAGGAGTTTGCAGAAGAGAGAGGGGTGGAAGGGGTTGACTGCTAATGGGTATGAGGTTTATTTTTCATATGATAGAAAATGTTCTGGAATTATAGAGTGGGGATGGTTGCAAAACTTTGTGAAAATACTCATAACCACTGAATTGTATACTTTAAAAGGATTATGATATGTGAATTATATCTCAATTTTTAAAAAGACTTTTTGAATAGCGAAGAGCCATAGAAAACAGAGATAGTGTTTCCCTCCGGAGACTACTGCCCATTATAAATGATAAATTCAGGATTCTTCTCTTATAACGAACCCTACTGTATGGGTAGGTATCTTCTAGCCCTCTCTGCATCACCCTGTGGAAATTGAGGCTCAGGAAACTGGTACAAATGCTGATACTCCAGCAACTGGTATTGCTAATAGTAACTGCCCTTTGTCTCTGACCCTGGGGTCTTGTGTCTTCTGCCAACATCTATGAAACTGTGGCTGACTAACTTGTTAACTTGTACATAGGGTAAAATCTCAGATTCTTCATTGACAAGGTCCATAAAATTAATTGAGTTCAACTTTCTCATTTTACATCTTTCAAAGCTAAATCACATATCTATGTATTTCAAGAAAGCTGAGGAAGAAAAAGTGAGAAGAAAAGATTGGTTTCATTATGAAACAGGTTTATCACTCCTTGACAACTTTGTTCTTAAGCTGTTAGCATTTGTCATACCATATTTCTTTTTATTTCATAGATCCATATTAGAGTACCATTTTAAATGTATAACTCCAAAAAGAATTCTCTGACTTTTTCTTGGTAGCATTTACTGATCTAAAACCTTTTTTCACTCCCAATAGCATCTTTGAAGGACTAAAGAAAAAAGAGATCTCTAATGAAGATTCAATGGTGTATGTAGAGATTTGTCATCAGTTTATCCATGGTTACAAGAAGAATGGTGGTATTATGAAAAACAATTTAGAATGCACTGAATATTTCTCAAAGTGTATCATAACTTCAGGATAACTTTTATAAGATAGACATCTGGTAAGTGATATATTACTTGATAATAAGTTGGGTTGTTTCACTACTTTGGTGCCCTGGTTCTTACATATTATTATGGATTGTTCTAGTTCTTGGAAAACAAGATATGTACAGTCTGATTTTTTAACTGTCCTTGGATTTCAGAGTTCTTATATAAAGCCTTGTGTTTAATGATGGCTTATAGTATCCTATTAAGACTGATTTTTAATTTGTATAACATTCTGCAAAGTCATGACCATTGTATTGTAACAAAAAAATTAACATATTTCTGCTGAATTTTTTTTCTACAAATATAAGCACCCCTTTTTTATAACGCTTTTTTAATGTACATGAAATGAGTTTAACACTTTAGGCAAAAAACTAAATAGATGAATGAATTAAACCTTAAAAATAATAAGCTCTAATACTTTATGCAGTATTATTAATTAGGTAATATTCTAGGCTTAATGTATTCCTTTATCTTGGTTGGGTCACCGTGGGTCTAGCTGAATTTGCTCCTTCAACATTTCATTTCATAATAATGTTTAGCACATTTTATTATACTTGCTTGTTTATATTGTTTCCTCTCCTCCAGACTGCAAACTTCTCAAGGATAAAATGTGTTTCCTTTGTGTTTCTGGCCCTAGCAACTATACCAGTGCCTGGAACAGAGTAGGTATTCAGAAGTGGATACTGATTCCCCAGACAGATCAGACCTTTAGAATGGTAAACTACAGTCAACTAGATTTTGCCAAAAATTTGATGAGATATGTTTACAGGGACCTTTCCTTGTATTAATGTGTGAGGAAACATGAAATAATAATTGTTATACACTAGATTGTATCCCCACAAAATTAATACTTTGAAGTCCTAACCCCTAGTATCTCAGACTATTACTGTATTTGAAGATAGGTTTGTTAAAGAGGTAATTAAGTTAAAATGAGGTCATTTGGTTAGGCCCTAATCTAATGACCCCTGCTTTTATAAAAAGAAATTAGGACGTAGACACAGAGAGGGAAGACCATGTGAAGACACAGAGAGAAGACCGTCATCTGAAATCTGAGAAGAGAGGCCTAAGAAGAAGCCAACCCTGATGATACTTTGATCACAGACTTCTCCCTCCAGAATTGTGAGACAATAAATTTCCATTGAAGCTACCCAGTCTGTGGTACTTTGTTATGGCAGCCTTAGCAACTAATATAATAGCTAGCAAACTAATACAATAACTAAAAAATTATTTTGGTAAGTATGGAATTTAAAAAATATATATCATGGTCCTCTAGGAATATTTGTATACATTCCATTAGAGCTTCTCATCCTCTTTGGAAAATATAAATTTAATGTGACCCAATTTTTATTACTTTTCTCTAGAATTTTTTTACAGCTTTATTGAAAGATAATAGACAATTAGTTACTCATATTTACAGTATATAATTCAGTGAGATTTTTTTCAATTATAGTTGGCATACAATAATATATTAGTTTAAGTTGTACAGCATAATGATTAGATATCTGTATAACTCAAAGTGATCACCCCAATAAATCTATTACCCCTTTGCCCCCTTACATATTTATTACAATATTATTGAATACATTCCTTATGCAATATTTTATATCTCCACGACTATTTTGTACCTATTCATTTGTACTTCTTAATCCCTTTGCCCTTTTACAACAGTCCTCCCAACCCACCTCCCGTCTAGTAGTCCTCAAAATATTCTCTGTATCTTTAATTTTGTTTCCATTTTTATTGTTGTTGTTCATTTTGTTCTTTAGATTCCACATGTATGTGAGTTCATGTGGCTTTTGTCTTTCTCTATCTGACTTACTCCATTCAGCATAATACCCTCTGGGTCCATCATGTAATATCTTTTTCTATCCCTTTACTTTTAGTCTGTATATGTCTTTTAATCTGAAGTGAGTCTATTGCAAGTAGCATATGTAAGGGTCTTGTTTTCTTATCCATTCAGCCACTCTATATTCTGATTGGAGCACTTAATTCTTTTTCATTTGCGGTACTTATTGATAAATATGTAGTTACTGCCATTCTTTATTCATATTTTTGATACATATTTTTCCTTCTTAAATAAGTCCCTCCAACATTTCCTGTAATACTTGTTTGGCGTTGATAAATTTCTTTAACTTTTTCATGTCTGAAAAGCTCTTTATCTGTCCTTCCACTCTAAATGATAGCTTTGCTGAATAGCGTAATCTTGGTTGTAGATCCTGGATTTTGTCACTTCGAATATTTTGTGTCAAGCCCTTCATTTCTGACTGGTTCCCTTTTATAATTTCCATTTCCATTTTTATGCTTTTATCTCTTTCTTAACATTCTCACTGAGTTCATCTACTCTTCCCCTAAGTTCATTGAGCATCCTTATAACCAGTGTTTTGAGTTCTGCATCTGTTAGATTGCTTGACTCCATTTTTTCTTGCTCTATGTTATGTTCTTTCATATGGGACATACTTCTTTGTCACCTCATTTTGACTGCCTTTCTTTGTCTGTTTCTATGTACTAAGCAAAGCTCCTAAGTCTCTTGGTCTTCTTAGCATGGCTTTGAGTAGTAGGTGTTCAGTAGCACAGTCCTGAAAGGGGTACAGATGCAAGCCAAGTCTAGCTCCGGCTTTTGCCCCTCCGAGTCTACCTGGTAAGATTTTCAGCAAGCAATCCACAGATGCTGTGCTTACAGGTGCCTCAAGAGGCCATGCCAGAAACCGAGGCCAAGTGCCACCACTGCGGGACTTGGAGCTGCTCAGGAAGGAGTACAGGACAAGCCAAGCACACCACTGGATGTGGCATGGGTAGGGCCTCTCTAGTGTTTTTCTACACAAATTTGCACACACACTGACAATTCCTTATTCTCTGGCTCTCTTCTCTCTAGATTTCATAGGTCTTTTATTTACAGCATAATCTCAGTTCCTGGGTGGAATCACAGTTTATTTCCTCATCACAACTCTTACACTTTCTAAAGCACCTTTAAACTTCTGTGTAAGCAAGGGCTTTCATCTGTTTCTCATGCATTACTAACTTACTAGCATAATATGTATCCAGGAAATGTATCTTAGAAAACTGTGAATGATAAGATACATGGAATTACTGGATACACAAATAGAAGAGTTAGTTCTCTTACGAAATCATATCATTCTTTAAGTTTAA
This sequence comes from Rousettus aegyptiacus, assembly GCF_014176215.1. Taxonomy (NCBI): domain Eukaryota; kingdom Metazoa; phylum Chordata; class Mammalia; order Chiroptera; family Pteropodidae; genus Rousettus; species Rousettus aegyptiacus. Next base: position 54,695,838 of record NW_023416312.1, on the reverse strand, counting down.
CTTTGGAATCAAAATTGACTTAATTTTATCACAGGAAAAGGCCTGCGATAGTAGTCTTTTCAAAGGAGGCGACTGTTTTTATAATATGATTTTTTCTAGAAAAGTTACAAGAGATGAATAGAAATATTCACAGCTGTTCTCAAAACAAAGTAATATGCTACAATCTTTTGAAGTTTCCATATTTCTAACAAAATATACTGAACTCTGCAGAGCCATGCAGATTTCTGCTTTGACAAAATAAAACACGTAAGTTGATTTCTCAGAAGACTATTTCTAGCCATAGCAGAACAGTCATAGGCCATCAATTGAAAGTATATTTCTGGGATTCCATAAGTACACAAATGAATTAATTCTCAAGAATAATCTATTTTACGATGAAGTTCAAATAATATATTTCCAAACATATAATTACCTTTTTTGTGAAGACATAAATGGAAACATTTTCTGACTGAATAATAGACAATGAGTCGAATTGAGATTTTTCTCTTTTTAAAATAAAAATTAAGAGAAACATAAGAATTTTTATCCCTGGAATTATTAATCAAATGAAAGACTAAATATTTAGTGACTTCAGGTAAGATACATTCTCTAGGAAGAGCTGAGTATAAAGTGCCAGATGACCAGCTGAAAAGTGAAAATAAAATCAGGAATTTATGTGTGTGGTGTTATTATTGTTATTGTGTTAACAACCACATTCAATCAACCAAATCAATTTGTTTTTCATCAAGATGCCTATATGTGCTTCCTGGTTGACTTGGGACCAGTTCAGAGGAAAACTGCTCTGCTCTTCATCTTACTGGGTTTATTTTTTCATTTCTAATGAGGGAAAATAGATGGGGTCAATTATACTCTTGCAAAACCTCCCTGTTCCCCACTTTCCCACTAGACCTTCCTACTAAAATGGACAAGAAAGTAGTAACTAGCAACTCGAAGATCAGAACTCTTTGGCTTCATCAATAAGAAAGCCATTCCACTTTAGCTGAATGTTCCCATGATCACACCTTAGTTTATATGAAATTTAGCTCACAAACCATCTGCTTCAGAAGCACTTAGAAAACTTGTTTAAAATGAGGATTTCTGAACACCCCCCCCCACATTCCCTCTAATGATTCTGATTCAGCAGGTCTAAAGTGGAACCCAATAATATTAATTTTCATAAAGCCCCTATGTGATTCTCATGCAAGTGAGCTGTTGACCACACTTTGAAGAATACTACTCTAGACACAAGTATCAGAGTGGGGCATGGTTGAGAGAGCCCTCATTTGAAGTTCTCTATTCTCCTTGTAAAATAAGTGAATTTGTTCGCTTTCCTCCCCTCATCCCATTGGCCACACTTCTGTGCATCCTTCAGTATCTAACCCAAATTAAAACCTTTTATGATAACTTCTCCCCACCCAGTTAATCTTCTGAGTCACTAGGGTATGCATATGTTTATTATGGTACTTATCACACATTGTAACTATTGCATCTGTCTCCTTAAATCTTGCTGTTTCTTTACACCGTCCATGGGTAATATCATTCATGTTCATGGCTTCAACTATCACCAAAAAAACTGATGACTTTACAATGTGGACCCCTAGCTGATATCTCTCTCCTAATCTCCAGATTTGTAGTTCCAATGGTTAACCAGACATCTCTGCTTGATTGTCTATAGGTACCCCATGTCTCAATGTCAGAAACTGAACTTATCTTCTTTCTGTGTCCCTAACCACCCCCACAGACCTGCTCCTTCTTTTCTATTCTTCTAAATGTCACCACTTTGTACTCAGTTGTTGAAACCAGAAACTGAGTAGTCATTTCACATTTCTTCCCTCCTCCTTCCCTCATTCAATAATACTGTCAGATCTTCAGAGATCATTTTCAAATCCATATTCTCCACTCTCCCACTGCCATTGCCTTGGATAAAAGCTAGTTTATTAAAGTATATGGTAGTTTATGGTAGAGCCAGGTCTAAATAAAGATATTACTTGATAAAAAGCAAATAATTATACATATTGATTCTTCAAAAACTTTCCATGGTTATTACCTTCCTAAAGATGTTGAAGGGATAATTAAAGAGGAAGAAGTAGAGAATAGTATGTTAGCCAAATCTTCATATTTTACAGCACAGAGTAAGTATATAATGTCTAAGATCAATAAATCAGGAAAGGGCAGAGCAACAGGTTAAAAATACCAGAAGGCTACAATCAGCCAAATCCAGAATGTAGGAAATTCTTCGGCACAAAACCTGGATTATTAAAAAAAAAAATGAATGGCATCAGAGAATGGAATCAGAGGAATGTTATAGAATACTAGAGGTTTAAGAAACGATGTCAACATAATGCAATATGCTGATTTGGTTTGGATTCTAATTCAAATGAAAAGATATTTTGAGGAAATTTGAACATAGATTGGGTACCGGATACTATTAAGTAATTATGATAAAGGTATTAGGATTATATTTTTTAAATTCTCATCTGCTAGAGACACATACCTAAGTATTTATGGGTAAAAGGCTCTAATGTCAAAGATGTGCTTTAAAATACTCCAAGTCAAACCATATACAAAAATTAACTCAAAATGTATCATAGACCTAAATGTAAAAACTTAAAACTATAAAAGTGCTAGAAGAAAACATAGGAAAATTATTTTAAGTCTTGAGTAAAATATCTTAGTTATACCCAAAACACAAAACATAAAATAAAAAATTGATAAATTGGACTTCATCGACATTAAAAATGTCTGCTATTCGAATGATATTTTCAGGAGAATAAAACAACAGACCAAGGACTAGGAGAAAATCTTTGAAAGCATATATTTGGTAAAGGATTATATAGAGAATATATAACGAATTTCTAAAATTCGATAATAAGTAAATGATTTGATAATAAAATGGGTGTTAGAAAAGAGTTAATGTAGCAGGTCTTATTGCTCACTCTTCACACATCTCCAAGAGAACTTGGAGCCATTACTGATCACTGGACAACTTCTAAAAATGTGGTACTTGAATGGTTCTTTATGTTAATGAGTGAGGATTTTATTGTTTGTGCCTGGAACAATGGATCATGTTATACTATCTTGCCAGAATTACTTTGCACAAACATCAAGATTGGTAATGTGCATCTGATTTTGTTGTTAGGGTCCTGAGTTTTGGATGTCAGCTGGTTGCATAATATGCCTAGGTACTCAACCCTCCATAAAAACCTTGGGCTTTGAGAGTCTTCACATATGTCCCTGTAGTTCACAGCCAGAGAAAAAGTATGTCGTGTGTGACTCCAGATGGGAAAGGGCATGAAAGCCTGTGCCTAACCGCCCTGGATTCCACCCCAATCCATATCTTGTTCCTGTTTCTCTTGCTCTATATACTTTTTCTGTAACAAATGTTATCTGTGGGGAATATCTATTTTGATTCTTGTGTATGATTCTAGTGAATTAGCAAACTTTAAGGTGCTCTTGAGACCCTTGATACAATAGGAAAAGAGTGGGAACAGAAACATCACCAAAAGAAGATATAATAAGGGTGGCTAATAAGTACATGAAAAGCTGCTTCATTACATTAGTCATCTAGGAAATGCAAAATAAACCGCATTAAGATACTATTTTTTACCTATTAGAATGACTAAAATTAAAGAGATTGATCATGCAAGTGCAAGGATGTAGAGGAATTGAAACTCTCATACTCTGCATGAATAAATAAAACAGTGCAATTACTTCGGAGAAACGCTTTGGCAGTTTCTTAAAAAGTTGTAGACATCTATCATACAATTCAGCCATTCCACTCCTATATATTTTCCCAAAAGAAAAGAAAACATGTGTTTGCACAAAGACTTACATATGAATATTCATAACAGCTTTATTTGTGATAGGTAAAAACCAGAAGCAGTCCAAACATCCAGCAAGCAGTGAATAGATAAACTAATCATTGTATATCCATTCGAAGGTCACTAATCAAGAACCAAAATGAAAGAACTTTGGATGTACTCAATATGGATCAATTTCAAAATAATTATATGGAGTGAAGGAAGCCAGACCAAAAGAATACATACTGTATGATTTCATTTATTTAGAATTCTAGAGAATGTCAACTAATCTATAGTGTCAAAAGCAGATCAGTGGTTTCTGGATTAGGTGAGGGGTTCAAGGAGAGGCAAGAGGATGTGAAAAAACTTTGGGGTAAGGGATCTATTTATTCCTTTGTGATGAATCTTTTCATACTTTGTGATGATGCATACATATTTTAAAATTTGTCAAATTGTACAATTTAAATATGTGTGATTCATTGTATGTCAATTACACACAAAAATTATTAAACTAATAAATGCCATTTATGAAAAAAAGTGGCCCAGCATTACAGATTCCATCTTATCTCCTATGTTCCCAGCAATCTAAATTGTTTCCTTTGAAAAGAACAGAATAGAGGTGTAGAGTTTCCAGGCATTGAGCAAGGCCCTGGAGCTGGACAATGGAACTAAAAGCTACAGTTGACCCCTGCCCATGGACTACTGGTTAGCTAGGGAGATAAATCCTGAAACAAAAAGAAACTCTAAGAAAAAGAGAGGGAAGGGTTCTAGATGAAGTAATATTAGCAAAATGTTTATAATCTGTGTAGCCGAATGATGGGTATATGAGATTTATTACAGAAAATGTGTTATTAGCACAAATTAACAGAACTAAACCCCCAAATATTTAAAAGTGGTTGCCTACTTGGAAATGGAACTGGGGCAGCAATTCTTTACTGATTAACTTCATACCCAGTTTGTGCATTGCTTTGTTGAAAAGAAAAACAATTTTGCAAAAAGTCAACATCAGAGATATAAGACATTGTGTGAAATTACTAAGTTGCATAAATCAGTTAATGATTTACATAGTAAATTTAGCCATTTTGATAATCACTTGATTTTTGAAAGCTGGAGTGTTTTAAAATTCTGGTTTATTCTTATTTGTACGGTTTGGGTAAAAGAAAAGGATTCTAAATTTAGAGATTATAAGTACTCAGATATTTCAAAGCTCTTAGACTTTTATTTAAGACTACATAATTCTGATAAAGCTTTATGAGATTAAAAGAATTGTTGACAGATTCCTTATACATATATATATATCATGTATCTTATAGTTCCAGTTGAGAGGTATTTTTTTTATTATATTTGACATCACTATTATCCTTCCTTGCATAAAGGGGGAAAATTTTCAGGAAAAAGGGAGAATTCAAAAAGGAAAAAGTATATCTTCATGCTTTCTCCCCTCTTTGCTCTACTTTGGGGAAGACTTTGACCACCAAAAAAGATTTTTTTTTTAAAGTCTGTGTCTTAAAGTTTATAAATTTCGGAAATTTGGGGTTCTTAGGATTCAGAAAAAGGATTTTGAATTCATAGTGAATTTGAAAGAACTGCTCCAAATGGTACCCTAATTGACTAAAGGAATTAGTTGCCGATATACCTAAGAAGATAAGAGCACAGGAAATGCCACATTGGGTCAAATCAGTGACTCTCTTCAAGATACGAAGGAATAATTCAGTCGAAGTGTGCTGGCTGGAAAATTACTGCTTGACTATCGCCCATGGGAACATAACACTCTAACAATAAGCCTTCTGCTTCTGTACCCCCCACTTGTACAACTGACTTGTGGGTTGACAGTAAAAAGAAGAAAAATAGACGTGTGTGTTCAAACAGGATAAAGAATGGGGTTTAGGGCTTAAAAACCCTGTACCACTACATTTTGGGGCTGCTTAATTTAGGGTCTGCATACCCCTGGCAGACCCAACTGGCTAAATAAAGTGTGTGTTTCCTATAACTCACTGATCTCTGGTGGTCTGTGTGTCTATTGGGGCCTGGCGGCTACAACAGAAGAAACCTGTGCTTTCCCTCCAAAGGAATAACCTAAAATACTTTTTAAAACACCCTGAATATCATAAAACATCCTTTTCATTTGTCACTTGGGATCTGTAATCAGTGAATTTTCCTAAATCTTTCTTTGATGTAGTGGAGGCTGGGCAGCAGAGTGTTAGGGCACAAACTGCAGTCAGACAAACCCGGGCTGGAATTTTAGACCTCGGATAAGCAAATTTTCTGAAACTCATTCTTGCCATCAGTAAAATGCAGATAACTAAATTAACTATTCACAGGTTTGTGACTATTCAATGAGAGAATTCATGTAAATCATTTAGCATAGGGCCTGACAATCAATATGTAGTAAGTCATTATTATTTTGAATTTTCAGCCTGTACATGTTCTTGGTGTTTCCTATTATTAGTATCAGGTCCATTCTATTAATTAAAGATCTTTTTTTATAACAAGGGCGGAGCTTTAAAAAGGTTATTCAATCACCTACATGGTATGATTTTAAGAGTATCAGGAAGATTCTGACCCTCTCATTCTCCTCTCTCCCCATAAATACAGTATGCTCTTCAACTCACTTTCATTCCACCAATAAAGCACCATTTCCTTATTGACTTTGGTCAAAGTTCAAGTCAAAATTCAGGGATGAGTAAGATGGGTATTTTTTTACATTGAAACAATAGGTTGAATGAAGACTCCAAGGCTAATTTTGATTTTCTGGGAAGAAGAGACTAGGAAAGGCAGTGAATGGAGGAGAGTGGGCTAAGGGGTGCTAGTAACTACTAGGAAAATAGAACTCTCTCCTCCTTAGGTCATGGCTAGGGAAACCAGTTAATGGAGTGCAGCTTCCCCAAGAGCCCTGCTGATAAGAATCACCTGTAAATCATTTGTTAAACTAAAGAGACTCCCAGCCCCTTACTTTGGGATTTTGTAAATTTAAGGTAGGGTTAAGGAATCTAAAGGGTTAATCAGCCCCCCCTCCCCCACACAGGGATTCTTAAAACCTGACATATTTGCAAAAGAAAAGCTGGAGAGAGTAGGAGCTCAGAGCTCAGGCTTTGGAATCAGACAACACCTGGGTTCAAATCTGAACTTCCTCTTTAAGGATGACTGCTAGAAAGTTAATTAACCACCCTCAACCTCGGTTTTCATCTCCATAAAGTGGGGATTAAATGAATTAATGTGTACAAGACATTTGTCTCATAGTAGACACTAAAAAGATAGTTGGCATTATTGTTAAGTTTCTTTAGTTTTAATTCTATATTTATATATGAATCCTTAGAGTCACCTGGACAAGGTGCCAAAATGATCAGTGATTTTGTAGAACTTTAGATTTAGAAGTTTGTTTTCTAACATATCCTTATCTTTGAAGCCAGTGTTAGAAAGATTAGCCTCATTGTTGTGATTTGTTGTTGTGGATCACCTTTTATATCTATGCCTTATCATGTAAATTAAGCATTTGGAGTATCTGAGTATTGCTTTCAAATCTTTCATCATGGGCACTGATGTCACCTGTGCCTGGAAAGTTGACTTCAGAGCATCCAAAGGTTTTCAGTCTTAAGCTTTCTCTCTGAGTTCAGCTTGAAAAGGCCAGTAATGCTCTATTTTGAGTTATGGTTTAAGCAAGGCTTTGAAAGAGCTTCAAGGATTGACCTTCAGGTAAGAAGGAGGACCAGGTGTCAGACAAACAGAAATGGACGCATAGGAAGACAATGCCAGCCGAACATTAAAGGCATACTGACAAAAAAGAAAAAAAAAGAAAAAGAAAAAAGAAAAGAAAAAGACCGTGAGAAAACAGACAGAAAGACAGATGACAGTGCCAGATAGAGGAAGGGGAAGGGTGAGGAGACACATAGAGACAAAGATAGAGAAGGCAACAGAGACAGAGAGATAGACATAGGGATAGAGACAGGCAAGCAGACAGAAAGAGAAAGAGACCAAGGCATGTCTGGGATGAAAGCTTCTCTTTTATTAATAAAAGTAGGTTTTATTTGAGGAATTTCCTTAGAAGTTGAAGAAGAGGAAATTCGTTCATTCAACCCAACTCTAAAGTAAGTACTATGGTAAAGGTACCTCTGGGCATTATGTGGAATTACAAGTTTTCCATCCCCTAGCTGGGAGAATAGTGTAATAAGGCAGAATCTGATAAGAGACACTAAAATGCTAACTGCTTCTTAGTTCAGAGAAGGAAAGAATGCCTTCAACTGGAGGCTGGAGGAGGTAGCACTTGAGCTTGACTCTGAAGGATGAATAAGGATTTAAAAAAGGAAGGGGGAGACATTTTTAAACAATGGGAAGGACATTAGTGAAAACTTTGAGCAAGGGAAACAAGGGGCATTTTCAGGAATGAAGGGAAGGTAGAATTTGACTAAAGTTTAGGTTATAAGTAGGTGAATAGTGGGCTAAAGCTAAAAAAAAAATGCGTGCAAGAGGAGTGGTTGAAGGTAAGCCTGAGGGGCAAGTGCAGGTTTTTAGACAAGGGAGTAACAAGTCTGTAACAAGAATTAGGAGGCGGTGGACTGGAAGCCAGGAAGTGAAAATGTGAAGGAGACAATTTTAGGTGTCTTACAGAATGTTTCCCAAACACCCCTCCCTCTCTGTTCCCCAGTGTCCTAGTCATTACTGCTTGGATCACTAATAGTGTAATTCTTGATTGAAGGTAGTGGGTAATCAAATGAGAAATTGGAAAGAACCTATATTTGTAGGTTTCTAATTGGGAGGACGATAATGTTTAGAGGAGAGAGGTTTAGTTTTTGATATGTACTGTTAGAAATGCTAGTGCAACATTTAGACGATGTCTAGGAGATGACTGCATTGCAAATCTGGACATTTGGAGAGAGATTGGTGCTATAAAGCCTGAAGGTGAATTATGAGCACAGAATAATTAGCAGATGGTGTGAGAATACATGTGGCAATGTGAGATGGCTCCATGTCTATTCATGCTGTCCTACTTTGCTTCTGGAGCTAGGGAGAGAGTATTCTGCTGATTTTTACACAACTGATAGGATTAGTTAAAAATGATCGAGAACAGGACCCTACTGTCTCTACATGGGCACTTCCTTCTTTGTTAGCCCTCAGCTCTTCATAAATATGGGGTGGGTGGGTGATTTGTTGTGAATACAGAGGGGGTGAGGCCAGATGCAGAAACACTTGCCTGTCTCAGGACCTGTCATCACCTACTTCTCACCATGGTATCTTTTAATTCCTTCCTCCTTTCTTCCATAACATTGTACCTTTGCTTCTCTTTCTCCCCAAGACCTGTAGAGTGTTTACTCCAAACTTATTATGTGTAAAATATCCCTTAAGCACTTACAAAATGTGTGTAGCTGTGTTCTTTAAAACCTGTAGACTGCAATAGTGGGGAACAGGCGCCTGTATCTTCTGCCAGTAAAACCTCTGTCCCTCTGGGGCTGCTGGATACCTTGAAGCAGTTGACCTAGTGCAGTGGATCTCAATTGTTAAAATACATCAGAATAACCTAGGGAAGCCTTTTAAATGTAAAGAAGCCCAGGTCCACTTTGGTTTTGGGGGTGGGACCAATGGTGGGAAACTTTTATGTTTAACAAGCTCCATGAGTGATTCTTATTCACATTAAATGGGTTACCATCAAATTGAATTATTTCCATCTCTGCCCTTGACTACACGTTGTGCTCCTATAGGTCTTAGGTCTTATTCTCTAGGTGTACTAGCATCATCAATCAAATTAGTGAGCGTAATATTCACAAAGAAGAACAGGTTAAAGTGCATATTCTCAGGCCCCATACCATAGCTACTCTATCAGAATCACTGATGACAGGGCCCTGGAATCTGCAATTTTACAAACACTTGCAGTGCACTAGTCCATAAAATGCACTTTGAGAATCACTGATATAAGTCTGGGAATTTAAAGTTGGCCTCTGTTCGCAAGAGTGATGTGATTTGGAGCATAGTGGAAAGAGGAGGTAGATCTGATCAGCTGTTGAGTCACTGCAGCTCAGTGGACCAAAAAGGTCATGGTTGGAGTCTCAGCTTCAGTAATGTAGTTAGCTGTGGTTACAGCCTAGGCAAATGAGGCCAGATGGCAGCTGGAGAAGACTGCTAATTAATTCCACTTGGTCCAAGGTCAGGCCACCAACTGTCAGACACAAGTTATTTTTTTCATTGGAGAGTATGGATGGGAAGAATACAAAGGATCTGAAATAAAAGTACTTTTCCTTTCACTTCTCACACTCCTTTTGTTTATTTCTCCCAGGGCTTAAGTTGTTTCTTCTATAACAGTATCAGAATTGACTCCTGAATTATTATTCATTGTTAAATTATGTTAAGAATGCATTTGAAACTCAAGAACAAGGTGTACAATATAGACACTATCTGAAAAGACACTAAGACTTTTTTTAAGTGAGAGAGAAATATTTTTTCAGTGATAGTTGAAAAATGAAGGAAATGTTTATATTTGTCACACTGTGTACTTTGTGAAACCATCTAATTATTTTATATTAAGTGTCCTTCAACTGTGAAAAGCCACGTAAGGTAGGACTGGTTGCTTTTCTATTAAAGGGGGAGTGTGCAAGAGGGCATATCTCCTACTAGCAGTTAAACTGAGTTTGAAATTTCCAATTTACTGTGGTTTTCTGTTACTTAGGCCTTTGATGTTAATTATTACCAAAAGTGCTGTCTCCTCTTCCAGTCAGCTAAATGGTAAGCTTCCTGAAAGCAGATGCCTTATCTCAGACTTCTTTATAGTCCTCTATCTAGCACAGGATCATGCACATAACAGGGTCTTAATAAGGGTTTAATTGACAGGAGAGTAGTGAGATAAGAATGAAGGAACTGCACATGTCCACTCCACTCGTGCTTAGTTGTATTCTAAGACATAGAGCAGCATGGGATAAGAGATGACACGATTTTGGCAAATCTGCACCAGCACTTAATATTTATAGTATGCATACTTAAGCTGTGATAAAATTTGAGTTGATTATAGCCGAATCATTATTAGCAAAATTGGTGGAGGATTAAGAAAATTAGCAGGTCTCATTCGTAAGAGTTGAAGAGAAGGAATCACCGTTATGGTTTATAAAAATAAAACTAGCATCTATAGGCCCACATGTATGAGGCATAGAAACTTGAATGAATTTGCCCATTTCCAAAATATTTGTTAGATATGAATTATCTGCTACCTACAGCTATATATATTATTTCATGTGAATCTGTATATAGCATACTAAGGAGAAATTGTTCCCCGTGTAGACAACTGGGCATAGAGGTAGAGCCATTCATGTGTAAAGAAGAGAATTTGACTTTGCATATAGTGATATTTTATAAAAAGCAGATATGTTAATTTTTTTTCTGTCATCTTACTGATACTTTTATTTTTACAATACTTCCCAATAAAGAAAACAAGGTAACTCTGACTTCTGAAAGGCACCAAACTTATACTTTCCTGCTGCTGTAATCATAAACCTGGCATAGAAGGGTTGATGGTAGCCACCATTTGTATGGGAAAGAAAAATGTATTTGTTGGCTTTTTAAGACTTTTAAGAAATAGAAAACGTTATGCAAATTAGTTGCAAATTATTTCATATTTATAGTTTGTTTTCATTCAACTCTCTGAATATTTCTCATAATTTTTATTAAATATCTGCTTCCATCTCTGATTCCAGTTATTTTCTGATAAAATCCTCCTTGAGTGAATCCAGCCCTACTCACAAATGTCAGAATCAAGCTTTGGTCACACTGACAGAAGGGGCCCAAGAAGGAGAAAAGGACCTGAGAACCTAGACAGACTCACAAGTGTCAGGTAGGCAGGGAGGCAAGCAAAATGGAAAGTTCCCAGCAGCAGACATTAGGAAGGGGCCCAGACAGTTAAACAGAACCCAGATGATATGGTGAGGTCCAGAGAGGCCAATAATTGGTATGAAGGGGTCTTGCAACAGATGACAAAGAATAAGCCGTGAAGACTTTGTTTAAGGTTCGAAGCAGACAGAACCTAATCACAAAGAAAGAAACATCTAGTGTGCTAAAAGCACAAGGAATACAGGTAACATTCACTCATTCATTTAATAAATCAACCAAATGTGTTGAGTACCTTCTATTTTCCAGGCACTAATCTGAGAATACAGAGGAGGACCCTTAGCCTAGACTCATGGTATCATGAAAAGCTTCCAAGAGAAGGTGAACTTTGATCTGAATCTTGTAAGAGGTAACCAGGTAAAAGGATGTGGCAGACAGTTTTCATTCTTCCCTTCCTACACACAAACAGAAGTAGACAACATTGTGTCTAGTTTAAAACTACATACTCTGTTATATACCATTCTAGGTATGAGTGACTATGTAAGTAAAAGCCTATCGGATGAGACTTTGTTGAAAATCATTTTTTCCTGATGAAAACAATTTAACTGACAGGTTCTTCACTCTTCCCTTTCTTCATGCTTGGAATGCAGGTATAAAACCTAGAGATGGAATCATCATCTTGCAGCCGCGAGTACAAAAGTCTCATTATAACAATGTTTAAATTAAAAAAATAGGAGTTTCAATCCTTAATGATATCATACAACTTCTATTTCTTTTGGACATTTTGTTTAAGCCATTGTATTTACTTTTTTTTTATTATGTGCCTTTAAACACAATTCTAAATAATACATAGAGTACTAGTGTTTGGTAGTAGAGAGTATAAGAGAAACTTCCCAGACTCATGAAACTTTCAATGGCTTGTACAAAGCTGTGGAGTGAGAAGTCTTCAAGAAGAAGAAACTGTAAGGAGACCAAACTGTTTGGAGTTAAGAAGGAAAAGTGGCCAGAGATGAAATTGGAGAGGTAAGTAGAGACCAGTATTTTATAACTCACATTAAGGAATGCAGACTTTTTTATAAAGCCAGCAGAGTCTCTTATAGATTTTTAAATAACCAAATATTTGCATTTTTGTTAGACTATTTAGGAGTTTTGGGGAGAGGAAGGACCGATGGCAGGCAGACTAGATAGATTTATAATCATCCAGCTGATTAAAAAACAAAAATAAGGTAGTAGAAATGGGAATTATGGGAATTAGAGATAATGATTACAGGTCTCTAGAAGAGAGTCAAAATATATCTAGGTAGAATCAACATAGATCAGATGTGTGAATTTAAAGAGAAGAACATTTCAAGGATGGTTCTTAGATTTCTGCCATGAGTGACCAGATGGTTCACTTTATAGGCACTATGGGAGGAGATGATAGTTAAGTAATGATCCAAACTCTGATACCTCTGATAACCAAAGCAAATTTAAGTATGTTTTGCCAATCGTAAAGGTATCTCTCAGAAGTAGTGGTAATACTGTCTCAGCTCTTAAAGATGATATTTGTATAAACTTATTATTTTCAGAAAATTCCTAAGTAGATAGAGATAAGCATATTTTATCTTTATACATACTATATTTATGCTGTCCTTTAGTATTTCTTAGGACACTGGTAGGAAAAAAAAAAACAAAATATAAAAACAAAAATAAAACAGTAAAAACAGCTACACACTAGAGGAACCATAATAACATTTATTGTTTGTTTCTGTTTTCTATTTCAGCTCAGTTCAAAACTCAGTAAGGAGAAAATTGTGAATGGAAAAGAATAAGAAGGAAAGAAATATGCCATCAGAGACATTTAGCAGATGTTATTTTAATGTGTCTGACATAGCTCCACATAGTTTTACACCTCTATAAGTTTATTGTGATAATGGTGGCAGGGAGTCGCAGGCTCCAGGCACTGCTAAGTAATGACACAATTTTGAGTTTTACTTGATCCTTCCATTAAAATATTTTCACAAAGTCTGTGCTCTCTTCAATCCAACTTAAAGTATTCACATAAAAAGCCCTAGGGAATTAAACTTACTCCTGTTCTTTTCCATCTAAATGTCCTCACTTTAGTTTGGCCAAGTTTGGATAAAGGGCAGAGTAAACTGGCACTTGTTATCAACCCATGTACCTGTCTAATAGTAATAACAGTGATGTCGAAAGTCAAGTAACAATGATTGGAAAAGTTTGGTAGCACTTGAACTTCTCTACTGGATTGCATAAACTGGGAGCCCATATTTGGACAAAGTAACTGGAGAACAGGAATCATTCATTCCATCTTAGTAGGTTTTGGCCTACTGCTGCTACCTTCTGAATATAATGGATCAAAAGGGGTACTTAAAAGACTTAGAAAACCTGCTGTTGTTATAGATATGCTGCTATTCTTAAACAGTGGAAGACTGCTTCTAATACATGAGACGATATTGGTGTGATGGGAGAAAAACAGATGTTTGTGGAATAACTGGGTTCTTATGAGCTAAAAAATATGGATTAGGAAGTTGTTGACTGGTTGCTTGAGCTTCGTTGGCATTTCAAAGGAAAAACTGAAAAATTAAGGACTACTTTACAAAATTTATCTTTTTGGAGGCCATGCTCATAAGTAAATTTGTAAAATACTTTTTGAAGTAAAGTCAGACACTAGGATAGTATTTGCTTAATTATCATTTCAAGGCCCAGAACCTTAGGCATCAAATGTATTTTTAGTTATCTGTTTAATTTACATCTTTCTGACATAGTGCTGCTCAACAGTGTGTGTGTCAGAGGTGGGAGGAGCATATATCTCACACTCTGAGATTGGATAAGACAACACTCTAAGGGGATTTGTTTCCTGATTCCACATTACATTCATCTTATATGCAGAAGGACCAGGACTTACTTGCTTTTAACTTCTCTCTTTCCCTACCACAACCTCATCACAGATGGTTTTCATACAAATGTGCGATCTTTATTTGATTTACCTCAATTGTTGTTTCTACCTGCCATTTTCTAGGATACTTTGCAGAATCTTAAACTATTTGAATGCCAAAGCAGGTTAGTTATATATCCATACAGAATCAAAGCCTCACCAATCAGAAAACCTGGAAAGAAGCGGGTATATGCCTATGAAGGCATTATAGTGATTTGGGGCCAGACCAGATGGTAAGGTAGTGGCCATAATGACAGAAGACGCACACTGTTGACACTTTACATGGAAACAGGAAGTTACAAGGAGAAGCAATAATGCCTTAAGAGTAGTATAACAGAAAGGAAAAGAACAAGAAATAAAGCTGAACTCATAGAAATAACCTCTAATTTGGTTTTTATTATATTTAAAGGCTGTAGAGTGCCATCTGACATTTCTACTAGGAGAAACAATAAATAAAAGGTATGAATAATTCTCATTTATATGTACATTTTATATCCGAAATATGGAAATCAGCCCGTTTGGGAATGAGCATGTCTCACTGCAACATCAGTGAATTCAAATCAACTGGACTGTCAACCTACTTTGAAAGTGTCTTTTTGTTTCAAAGTCTCATTATTTGCCCTTGTAAGAACAATAAACAAATTAGTTTAAAAGGAAATTATGAGATATGTAGGCTCTAAGAATTTGACAAGTTCAAGAGGTAAAAAGAAAGTATTCAAATTTCTTTTTTTTTAAATGGTAGGGGTGTTTATCCCATTAAAAAATCAGAAACAATAACTATTCAATGAACAATTATTGAACACCTTATATGTGTCACTTGGTGATAGGCTACTTACTAGGTATGTTAAAAATGAGAAGCAAGGAGGATATTTCAATCTAGAAGAAAAAGGAGACACCATGCCATAATAGGAAGCAAGGTTTTAGGGCAAATGTAGCCTTTAATCATGTACTATGTAGGTGACTACCTACATAAAGACCACCCCTACTCCACAAGGTAGAAAATAAATAGAAGCCTAGATATGTATTTCCAGTTTCTCCATTCCATTCTTAGATAACGAAGACAATAAAAACATAATTTTAATTGAGAACTTGATAGGACCGAGTGAAAGCTTACAAGCTTTTAAAAAGTCCTGAAATGCTTGGCCTTACAGTATTCTTATGATAAAGCCCATTAATGGCTATGTCCTTAGTACATCCCTTAGGAACCTTTAGTTTCTGCTTAACATTTTTTTTAATAGACAACTTTTTTATAGTGGTTCTACATTCACAGCAAAATTAAGTGGGAAGTGCAGAGAGTTCTCACAGACTCCCTGCCCGCCCCCAACACCCACGGACTCCCTTACTATCAACATCCTGCACCAGGGTGATACATTTGTTACAAATGATGAACCTACATTGACACATCATTATCATCCAAAGTTCACAGTTTACATTAGGGTTCTCTCTTGGTGTTGTAGATTCTATGGGTTTTGAAGAGTATGTAATGATATGTATTCACTTTTGTAGTTTCATACAGAATAGTTTTACTGCCCTGAAAATCCTCTCTGTTCCTCCTATTCATCCTTCCCTCCCACCTAGCCCCAGGCAACCAGTGATCTTTTAACTTTCTCCATAGTTTTGCCTTTTCCAGAATGTCATACAGTTGGAATGTAGCCTTCTCAGATTAGCTTTTCATTTAGTAACATGTATTTAAGGTTTCTTCAGTCTTTTCATGGCCTAATAGCTCATTTCTTCCTAGCATTAAGTAACGTCCCATTCTCTGGTATATCACGGTTTATTTATCCATTCACCTACTAAAAAATATCCTGGTTACTTCCAAATTTTGGCAATTACGAATAAAGCTGCTATAAACATCCTTGCGCAGGTATTTGTGTGGACCTAAGTTTCAACTAATGTGGGTAAATGTCAAGGAGTATGATGGCTAGATTGTATGGTAAGAATGTGTCATTTTATAAAGAACGATAAAATTGTCTTCCAAAGTACTGTACCATATTTCATTCCCATCAGCAACAGGAGTTCTTGTTGCTCCACATCCTCACCAGCATTTGGTGCTGACAGTGTTTTGGATTTTGGTCATTCTAATAGATGTGTTAGTGGTATTCCATTGTTATTTTAATTTATAGTTCCCTAATTACATATAATGTTGACTATGTTTTCATATGCTTATTTATCATCTGTATATCTCCTTTGGGAAGGTGACTGTTCAGATCTTTTGCCCATTTTATCAATCGGGTTGTTGGTTTTCCTATTGTTCAGTTTTAAGAGTTCTTTGTATATTTTGACAGTCCCTTTTCAGATATGTATTTTGCAAACATTTTCTCCTAGTCACTGGTTTGTCTTAATCTCTTGACAATGTTTTTTTTTTTTTTTTTGCAGAGCAGAATTTGTTTGTTTTAATATCAATTCTCTTTTTTCATGGATCGTGCCTTTGGTGTGAATAAAAAGTCATTGCAAAACTGAAAGTCACCTAGGTTTTCTCCTAAGTTATCTTGTAGAAGTTTGATAGTTTTGCATTTTATATTTATGTCTGTAATCCAGTTTGAGGTAATTTTTGTGAGGGGTGAAAGGTTTGTCTAGATTCATTTTTTTTCCTCTGTGGATGTCCATTTGTTGAAAAGACTGTATTTTCTCTATCATATTGCCTTTGCTCCTTCGTCAAAGATCAGTTCACTGTATTTGTGTGGGTCTAATTACGGGTTCTCTATTCTGTTCCACTAATCTGTCTGGTTTTTTTTTTTTTTTAACAATACATCACTGTCTTGATTAATGTAGCTTTATAGTAAATCTTAAAGTCAGATGGTGTCAGTCCTCTGACTTTATTCTTTTCAATGAATACTGTGTTGGTTATTCTGAGTCTTATGCCTCTTCATATAAACTTTATAATCAGTTTGTTGATGCCAACAAAATAACTTGCTGGGGTTTGCTTTACTTTTAAAGCTTTCAATTATGAAACTTGAGCCTGATAAAAGGAATGAGGAGTAGAGATATATCCAAGTAATTCTGCTCAGCATGCCTAATTTCATTTAATTCAGATAACCAAAAATTTCCACCATTGTTTTTCCTGTATAAAACAAGAAACACGCCTTACTAGAAAATGATGATACCTACCAGAATTACTAAAATTAAAAAAAAAAAAAGCCTTTCAAAATTAAGTGTTGGTTGGGATGTGGAACAACTAGAATTATTATACACTGCTGATGGAAGTGTAAATTGGTCTAACCACTTTGGAAAACTGTTTCTCTGTCTTAAATAAAGCTGAGTATATGCTTATCTTATGACTCAGAAATTCCATACCCAATAAATGCATACATATATTCACTAGATGCATGCACATATAAGAAATTTTACAGCAGCATTATATGAGACCAGAAAATAAATGTTTATCATCAGGAGAATGGATACATAAACTAAGGTATATTTAGGTAATTCAATGCTTCATGGCTATGAAAATAAAAAGTACCACAGACAGCAACGTAGTTGAATCTCACAAACATAATGTTGAGTGAAAGCTGTCAGACATAAAAGACTACTTACCCTTTGCAGTTATATAAAGTTCAAAAACACAAACCTAATCTATGATACTAAATAGTAATTATGTTTGAAGAAAAGGGGGATAATGAGTGGGAAGGGGAATGAGAGAGACTTTCTGAGTTTGAGTAATGTTCTATTTCTTGGATTGGGTGATGGTCTTTTCATTCTATGAAAATTCACGGAGCTGTATGCTTGTGATTTGTGTACTTTTTGGAATGCATGTTGTTATATTTCAGTACAAAGATTTATTAAAGAAACTTATAAGCTAAGCAGTTCAGTTGGAGCTACTGAGATCTATAAAAGTTACCAGAATAGCTGACAGGAAGTCTACATTTTTTTCAAACTCTCACTTACTGGGTATCATAAGCCACACACTGTGTTAATCTCATGAGTTTAGGATTGCTATTTTATAGATGAGATGGGATTGGAACTTTGCTGTGTCTGATTTCAAAGCCCGTGCTCATAGCTACTATCAATGTATGCATTGTTTTTCTTGTGCATTGTGGTCACAAAGCTTAGGTATATGTATGTGGTGTATCATTATATCTTTTGAGTAATTCTTCACTTGTTTCAAAACACTATTAATATTTTGCTCAGCATTTGACCACAGCCGAATACTGAGCAGACACATTCGCTGAACTATCTTTGTTGGACATTTATGGATTTTTGTTTTTGTTTTTTTGTTTTTTGTTTTTCCCTCTCAAGATATACTAATTCCAAATCTTTCAGGGTATGCAAGCAGTTTAATTTTTTTCCAGTGTGCATTGACTTGTACGCAGAGATACTAAATTGTATTTGTCACTGTTCATCTGTTGCCCAATGATAACATTTGCTTAGTTCCCAGAAATGTTTTATAATCTCCCCATCTTGAGTAGCTCTAAAATCCATCCCTTTTCGGGTTCTTAATAAATTGATAAAACTGCAACCCCACTGGCCATATGTAGGCCAATAGCACCTCTCTATTAACTTTTATACACACTGAAATTTGGCCATTCACTCTTACCATTAGTTTTCTACCTCTTAAGCACTTTGTAATCCATAGGTAAAGTAGCACACGTTCACCCTTTAGCTGTTGAATTTAATATGTAAGCACCC
Organism: Rousettus aegyptiacus; assembly: GCF_014176215.1. Classification (NCBI taxonomy): domain Eukaryota; kingdom Metazoa; phylum Chordata; class Mammalia; order Chiroptera; family Pteropodidae; genus Rousettus; species Rousettus aegyptiacus. Next base: position 54,676,695 of record NW_023416312.1, on the reverse strand, counting down.
CCTAGAGGTTAACCATTTGGCTTATCTATTGAATATCATAGGAAATAATTCTCTGACTTTTTTCCATTAAAAATAGTTTGTCCAATATTTTAGTTCTGCTCATGTATTTGTCATTCTTGCTTTAACTGACTAAATGTATCTGACGTAGTCATTATTGAAGACATGTCTTCATAAGACACTTTACAGTATAAATGTTCAACTCATTTTTTCACGTTGCAATAGTTTAGAAAACCATATCAGGCTTTTTCCGCCCACTACCTCCTCCCCCTGAGCGCCAATCCTTCTGCATAATGCTGGCTCTGAGCTCCAGGCTCCTGCTAAGCCAGCACCACCATCGTTTCCCTCCAGTCACCATCATGCTTATCTACCCAGACCTCATTAGCCAAAACGAGATGTTCTTCAACATTTACAAGATCCGGGAGATTGTTTACAGGCTGTGCCTGGGGGTGGAGGGGAAGATGGTCAGTAAGACAGAGAGTAACATTGATGATTCGCTCATTGGTGGAAATGCCTCCTCTGAAGGCACAGAGGGCCAAGGTACTGAAAGCATAGTAATCACTGGTGTTAATATTGTCATAAACCATCATTTGCTGGAAATCAGCTTCACAAAAGAAGCCTACAAGAAGTACAGTAAAGGTTACATGATATTGTTCAAAGGGAAACTTGAAGAACAGAGACCAACAAGAGTAAAATCATCTATGCCAGGAGCTACAGAATGAATCAAGCACATCCTTGCTAATTTCAAAAAAAAACCTACCAGTTCTTTATTGGTGAAAACATGAATCCTGATGGCATGGTTGCTCTGCTGGACTACCGTGAGGATAGTGTGACCCCATATATGATTTTCTTAAGGATGGTCTAAAAATAGAAAAATGTTAACAAATTGGGCTATTTGGAGCTATCGCTGGTCATCATAACAGGTTGCTGCTTTTCATCCACACACCAGGACTAGGACAAATAAGACTGATGTTATCTTGAGGTCTTCATTTATTTTGACTTTGATTTATTTGGAGTGTTTGGAGTAGAGACACTGTTTTTTTTGTTTTGTTTTGTTTTAAGAAAAACATGTCATTTGGGTCATCTAAAAATAAAATGCACTTAAACTCATTTGAGAGAATGCCTTTTAGTTTAATACATATTTAAATACATCCTGTGTCATGTTCCTGGAAAAGCTAGAGCCTGGTTGTAGACCACTACTATAAAGCATAAGACTGTATTCAGGTTACTTCTACAGTGAAAATTACTTCTGGATTGAAATATAAAAACAAAACAAAACAAAAAACAAGAATCAAAAGTCTTAATTCTGAGCTGAAGTAAAGGGAAAGACCATGCTTACAGCACAGTTAACACCGAAAGTGAATTCCTCAGACATTTCATCACCTACAAACAAAAGTAGTTAACTCTGGAAGAGATTACAAAAATAATAAAAAATGACTAATATAGTTGGAAGCAAACAAACAAACAAAAAACTGCATCAGAATTTAAGGTGTACATCTTTGTGGTATAACATACCAATTTTCTTCACTTAATTTTCTAGAGACTAGAGACTTTAACAGAATTGTTAAAGGCCAAAAACAAATAAAGCATTATTTCCTAAGGAAAGGTTTACAAAATTAATAAATGAATTTGACACGGTAGTTAAATTTTTGGTGTCCTTAACATTGTAATGCATAGAATTAGCCCCAAAGACCATTAAGTGATCATTATCTACCTTATGAGGAACAGTAGATCTTCATTCTATTCAGGTAGATGCAGCAAACTAACAAATCTTCCTTTATTATAACATCTAGGTACTAATTATAGACCAGCTACCAAAGTTTAAACTTGTTCAAAGTTAGAAACAATGATACACCCACATACTCTCTCAGCCACCTTTCAGTAACCTGCCTCTTTCAAACCTTGGTAGCTTCAGCTCATGTTATTAGCTTTTACTTTTTTTTTCTTTGCAAGACACTGGGAAAGGTGAAATAGGATAGAAAATCATTACAATTCAAAGGTATTTCTGCATCGCCTGTAGGTTTAATATTTTGACATTTCTCTCATAGGCACTTGGTTATAAATCCAAGTGAATATTTTTTAACCAGTCTTGGAAGATAAATATCTCATCACAACCTGTTAAGCTTTAGTTGTGAAAATGTAATGACAATAACCAGATTTTTATGAAAATTAATCTGACCTAGCACTAAACTGAAATTCCATGTCTGAGTTTTGAAATAAACTTTCTATGGTATTATAGCTAATCTTTGATGACTGTTACATAAATAGCTCTTTTTGCGCTACACCAAATACAAAATACTCTCATTTCCAAATCCCTGAAAAACTATGTGATGACATTGAATAAACAAAAAGCCTTTTAAAAGAATAGACCATTTCTATAATCAAGTCAAATGTAGCATTCTTTTCCCAGAGCTATTTTGCATATTGGGTCATACAACAGTTTTAGTCCTAGTAACTGTCTATTTTGGGAGCTCACCTACGATGTGGTGACATTATGGAAAAAATATGAAATTAGAACTGTAATATGAATAAAAAAGGCAAACATCCAGAGTTTAAAGGATTATATTAGTACTTTGCTACTTTTCATTTATAAAGGTGCTTTTCAAGCACTAATTAATCTGCTTAAAACCCCCGTGAGCATGGCTGGACTAGAAGAAAATCAGAGTTTTGAGGAGAGAAAAGTAAAAGTTTCTAGTGGAGTTATATTTCATAGCTCATCTCCAGGCAGAATCTCCTAAATAGATGTCAATTCAGTTCCTCTTATCTGAACAGTCAGGCTGGTCAGCAGATTAATAAATTCATTTTTACCTGAAACCCTTAGGGATAACCTAAAACATTGTCCCACAGTAAGCCAAAATCTCAAAATTGAGAAATCAAAAAAGCCCAGAACTATCCTGGACATTCATATATCTTCAGGATCAGTGATGGACTGCTATAAACCTTAATATACTGGTTCTGACTAAAATTGGACATATTGCTAAGTAAATAACCAATTGAACTCACCATGATTAATTTCTTACAGGTCAATAATTCCTTTCTGAGTATGGCAGTTTCAATCAAACTTTTGGGGTTAAGAAATACATGTGGATGTCACTGACTGCCACTAGCAGGGGCCTGAAGCACAAACAATAGAGAAGACCAAATAGAAGAGAAGAAGTAGTTGTGGTAGAAAACTATCAACAAATTCTGAAGATGTCAGCTGTAATTTCTACCAATAGCCCAGAGGGCAGGGAGATACATGCATTAACTGTTAAAACAATGGAATGAGTAAGAGTAAATCCAAGAAACAGGTTATGCTGGAAAGTACAGGAAGATTACCACATATAATAGCCAATTTATGGGGCAACAATGTCAGAAACCAAGAAATTGATGTAGATAGAATCTATGACCTTTACAAAAAACAACCCAAGAAATATGTCAAATCCAAGTATGACACTGTGGCAAGGAACAACAGTACAACTGCACACACACAGCAGTTAAACATACACACATGCACACACTCCTAATCCCACATTTTTGTTTTATACTTTTCTATTGCATTATCACTTTCTAACATACATCACAACTGACTTATTATGTACTCTTTCTCTCCCTATAGAATGGAAACTACTAAGGTAAAACATTTTATCTGTTTTGTTTAAAGATATATGCCTAGCATATATAATAGTACCCGGAACATAATAGGATCTCAATAAATATTTGCTGACTGAATGAGTGAGGTGAGTGAGGTTTATAAAATGAGTATGAGATGTTTCCAGAGTGGATGAGTGAAGGGTAAAAAGCATACTGAGCTCTCTGCAGTGTGTTGTTTATTAACTACTGCTTCTATAGTCTTGTAGAAACTATCTTAAAGTACCAGTTCTCCCTAGCTGCTGTTTATTAGACAAATAGAATGGAGACCAGTGTAGCAGAAGTGAGAAAAGGGGAGAGCAAGAGAGGGGTTCAAAAAGTATGCTGAAGGGTGAGAGAGTGAAATATTTTGTAGGGTCCTATTGTGTATTGTAAGGATTTTGGCTTTGACTCAAAGTGAGGTGAGATGCCATTGGATGGCTTTGAGGAGAAGAGTGACTTGATCTTTTTTATCAGAATCTCCTGGGCTGTTGTGTGAAAACTAAACCTAGAAGTAAAAAGGCCAAAGGTGGGAGACCAGTTAAGAGACTACTACAATAATTCAAAACATGGATGATGGTGGCTTGGACCTCAGTGGTAGCAGTTGGTGTTTTTGAGAACTGGTCAGATTGAGGATATATTTTTACAGTCTAGTCAATGAGATTTCTTAATGGATTGAATATGGCACTCAAGAGGAGAAGAACCAGTGAAGGATGATGCCAATGTGTTTGGCCTGAGCAAAAGGAAGGATTGAGCTATCATTCACTGAAATAAAAAGACTTAGTAGGTTGGAAGATCGGGGATGTTAAAAAATGTTTTGGAGATTTTGATATGTTTTCAGATAATATGTTTCTTTCATGGGGCTGGGTACTCATGGTAGTGGATACTAGTCATTTCACTGATGATTGTCTAACTAAGTAAACAAAGCTGTAGGTAGAAGTTTGGGGGTTTGATTTTTGTTTTTACTTCTGAGATTGAATATGACACAGTATAAAGAATATTCAGAATCTCTTTCAAGGAAGGAATAGATTTTATTACAGAAGATTAAAAGTACATTAAAATAAGTTCATTTGGTGTTTTACTGTGATAATTCATCAAGAGAAATTTCATAGTTTTGGTGCCTATCTGTCCTCTTAAATTGATTGATAACTGTAAACTGTAAAGATTAATTACACACACAGACACACACACACACAAGGTGGAAAGCACTAACAAAAACAAGATCAGGGTGACAATCAGCTACACCATATTAAACTAAGAAAGGTTACACACACACACACACACACACACCTCTCAGAAGTTACTGAATGTTAAATCCTAAGGAGTATATTACTGATTCACTCTTGTGAAAAACCTGTACGATCTCAATATGATCAATATTAGGATCTTTGTTAAGCAAAGAAAACAAAAACAAAAACAAAAAACATTTGGAGATACATCCATGTCCTTCGATCCAGGATTCCACTTCTACTAAATTCTTTTGAGGCAGGTAATATTTAAAATGTACACAAAGATTTATATCCTAGAGCATTTCTTCCGGTTTTAGTATAGTAAAAAAAAAAAAGAAAAAGAAAAAGAAAAAAAGAATATTTAAATGTCTAAATCTAGAGTATTTAAATAAATTATGCGCACTCATACAATGGAATACTCTACAGCCAATTCAAAGAATAGTGCTGAAGTATATTTATTAGTACAGAAAAACCTGTCTGACACATTGATCGATACCAACAAATTAGGAAACAGTATTTCATATGACTCCACTTGAAGGGTGGTGGGTTAATCTTATGAATAGAAAAATTCTGTAAGTGTATACTACCAAATGGTAACCAGTTATCACTGGTGGGATTATGGGCAATTCTTATGGTTATTTCTATTTTCTAAATTAAACCTGTAATACTTTTACAATAAAAATGTTTGAATGCATGGAACAAGAAAGATTACAATAAAGTATTTCATGATTTAGAAAGACACACAAGTCTTGTTTTTCCTGGAGACACACCCTGTTCATGCATCATAGGATAAACCTTTAACAGCATATTATTACTGGCACTCCCTGGCTTACAATATTCCTAATTGAAATTAGTATAAGTAATGATTTGCCAAATTAAATATTTAAAACACAAAGAGCCCTTCGAACGTAATAAATATAGTTAAATACTCACATGTCCATAAGATCACTTTCAGGGTTATACCAATTACAGTAATAATTTAAACAAATAACCATTAGTATGAATTCTCTTAGAAACTTCTGTGTTTTTTAGTTAACTTACAAAGAAGGGACTAGAGTGAAAATCTTCGATAGAAACAGAAGAACAGAGAGCTAGTATCTTTGATTTTCTTATTAAAGATCCACTTTTTTTCCCACATTGGCAAGGCAAGTAGTGTGTATATATGGCCAGCTCTAGATTATGCAGGGTCATAAGGGACAGAAACAATGTGGATGATTAAAATCCACTGATAATCCAGAGACCTAATTTCACCTAATAGTTGCAACCACCTCCTGGACAGAACCCTTTAGTCAAGCTGCTAATGAGAAGCATAATTGAGTGGTTTGAGTTCATCTGCTTTCAGTTATCCCTTCCAGGTGCTAATGAACAGTGAAATGGTCAGAAGGCTGTTAGCCAGAGGAAGCGGTAGGAGAAAAAGCAAGACATGGATAACCCAGAAACTGGATAATCAGCCTCAAAATGTTTGCATTGACTGCAGTGAGGATCAGCTATTAAATATCTGCTTAACTAAATTCCGTGAGGATATATGTCATTAAACTACATCTTCACATGAAGGCTTTTAACATATGCATTGTCTGTCTTGGTTAACATGAATTATGATATAGTCTTAGAAATTCTCTGTACTGTGGTGATTTTCATTGGCAGCAGTGATAGAATATTTACTGTCAGAGCACAGCTAATCAACTGCAGACTTCTTCGCTAAATATGGCTGACAGGCTGCTTATGAGTCAGGACTCTGGCAGACAGCCCTGCTTTTAGACCAATGGGAATGTTACTGACTCACTCCCACGTCTTTCTGGGAGAGAATATAAGCATTGCCGGTATCCAAATCATTTTTTTTTGTTATTGTTTCAAAGTCATGTTTCAGTAATCAGCATTTGAAAGTATTGTTATGGTGAACATTTTGTGTTTTATGTTAAGCATTTGGTTTTCAAGAATTGTTGGAAATGTTTTTAGAGTGTGATTATTTTCAAGTATTACACAATAATCTCTAATATTTGCAACTAAAACTGTATCTATGTTTGCTTAGTAATTAAGCTCTCAAATGGTTATGAAAGTAATTTCTCTTTATAAAACTGTAGTTTAGGACAAATTACTTGATACACTCACTAATATTTAGAGCTTCAACTATATCTACACGTGATTATTAATGTAGCTGTCTATAGTGGTAGTGAAAGTGATTTCTATTTATGGCAGTAGTTAAAATCAAAGTACACTGTAAACTATGATATTTGTAAATCAAATTGTATCTGCACATGAATATTAATTGTTTTCTATAGCAATTTTGAGACTGATCTCTACTTATCGCAGTCATTTTGAGTAAATAAGATTTTTAATCATTTTAATATCAACTGTTATTTCTTGATCTTGTCTTATGACAATGTGTCCCTTGGCCCATATTCTGAACAGCAGGGCAAATGAGCTAATTTTACATAATATGAGTATTTAAGCCAGTGACCCCCAATCTTTTTGGTACCAAGGACCGATGTTCCTAAGAGGCTCTAATGACTGATATTCTGGGTGGAGCTAAGGTAGCACTGGGGAGCGACTGCAAATACAGATGAAGCTTTGCTCTGCTCTGTTGCTCACTTCCTGCTGGGTGCCCGGTTCCTAACAGGCCATTGACAGATCCCGGTCTGGAGCCCAGGGGTTGGGGCCCCCGGCTGAAGCGACTTGCATATTCTGGACTACTCCCTAACTTTTTATTATTACAGCTAAAGAAATACTTTTCAATTTAGTTACAGGTAACACTCACCACATTCTACCTAACTGAAAAATACATCTTTAAATCTCTGTTTTAGTAAAAATTTGGGTAACCTCTAGTCCAATTTACTTTTGTGAAATACAATGGCAGGAGTAGATGAATTGTAAAATTAATTTATAATGAGCACTTGTTATGTGCCTGATGTGATAGTAAGTGCTTTATATGTATTGACCCATGTAATACTTGCAAAAACCCATGGAGAAGATGGTACTATTATATCTCTAATTTATTACAGATGAAAAACCAAGATTAAGTAATTTGTCAAAATTCACCCAGAGTTCATAAGTGATAGGTCTCAGATTTAAACCTGAGTAATTGACCTCTGGAGTTAAGCATTGTAATTCCCCATGCTATATAGCTTCACTTAGGTTTCTTTTACCTGAAGTATGTAGGCTGAGTATGACTACATTTTAGCTACTTCAGGATCATCTTCCAACTTTTATTTCTGCTCATTTGGCAAGTGTCTATTGCATTCAAATAGGGCCACAGAAATTCTATTTAGTACATAAACTTTAGATTACTATCTATGTGTTTACCAACTTGATTTCTCTTTCAATTAATCATTCCTGTCTTTCATTTGTTTTAACCTTCCCCATTTTGATGCTTTCAGTTCTCCCATGGACATACATTCTTATTAAACAAACAAACCATAAGGAACTAATTATAATACATTGCATTTACAAAGCACTTTCACATGCTTGCTCTCATTTTGTTCTCACAAGTTTATTTGTGATTTTTTTAAATTATAAAAGCTGCTTAACTGTAGCAGGAGCCTTAGAGTGACAGACTAAGTTATAGAAGTACCCACTGTGGATTCCAACATGTTCAGGCATATCTAGACGCCTAAGAGGGCAGACCTGTCACGGGTTTATTTATATGCGGCTTAAGGACTCTGATATGAGTTATAAAATCTGCATAAGTTGAAACTGACATCTACCCCAAGCACTAAGACCCCTCCTTGAGTTTTGAGAGAATAAGAGCCTTCCCGTGAACAAGAATTCAGTTTAATAGATGGGAAAGAACCAGCTCTGAGGGGAGTTATTATTGAAGTAAACTGGTTTAATCAGAAAAAGAAACGGTCTGTGTTAGAGGGGAAGGGGTGGTTGAGTAGAGCCCAAGTGGATTTGTGCTCTGCTGCAGGCTCAGGGTTAGGGGGGGAGTGCTGCTGGCTCTGATGGATAATAGATCAAATAAAAGAGCTCTAGCATTAGAGTCTTCGTAAGAACTTGAAAACACAAGGCAATGCTATTTGTGGCTTAGTAATACACTGATGTACAAGTAAGGGCAGAAACGACTGTTGGAATGGAATGGAAAAGCAACTAAAGCTACAACATCGTGGCTGACATCCAGAAATATGACAGAATCAGTAATTTCCACCAGGCCACAGGTCTGGAGCAGCAGAGGCAGAGATGACAAATGCCATAAAGAGGAGTAAAACACTCACTAGCCATTCACAAACCATGTGAGTCACTCCTTGATTCTGTTCTACCCCCTTGAATTGGAAGGGGAAATGAATGCCAAAGACACAGCTATTAGAAGCTGAGAGATTGACTAGATGTTACTATTGGACCCTCTTCTTTCCAGTTTCATTTCAGAGTCTGAAGGAACTAAGGTTATGCACACATTATATATATTTATAATCATTTTTCTATCACTTCCAAGACAACCGATCTAGATGACTCCTCATTCAATTGGTCACATACCAATTTTAAGTAAACACAATTCTTAGCCATCTTTTCCCTCATTATTGATTTTCTTTTCTTTTTCCTCATAGATTGTTCTATTATTCCCTCCTTTATCTTACACAACTATTGAGTGCCTAAACATGTAAAGTACCCTACTAGGCCAGGTGCAGAATACAAAGGGTAGATAAGTTACAGGCACTTTCTGCCTAATGAAGGAGCCAGACATACGCACAAAATATAAAATAGCATCCAAAAGATGGAGAAGTTCAGGAATAGTACTGAGAAATGCCTGAATCTACAATCTTTCATGTTCTAGGTCTCAAGTTGGTGGAGGGGCCATTTTTGTGTTTCAGTCTAGTGGCATAGTCAGTACTAGTCCTGCCTGATTGGAGAGCAGGAGAGATAAATGGTTACTTCATTTTTCAAATCTCTTCCATATTTACAAACTTCAGAATTTTTGCTATCTCAGATCATCTTTATGCTGAAGATCATAGATCCAAGGAGCCTCCATTAAACTATGCCTTGGTATGGCAGAAATTTAGATTTAGCCTATGCCTGCAGAACATGGAACCATGAGAGCAAAGCCAGTATGAAGAATCGAATAATTCATATAGAGAGCTTAGTCAAAGAGCATGGAAGATAGGTTAAAAAATAAAACAAGAAGTAAGCAATGTGACTGTAATCAGAATGTTGTCAAGATGGAGGAAGCATGCTGAGAGGCAGGGTAAGGAAAGTGTCCCAGGAAATATTACCTTTATGTGCTAGAATATGGAGGTAGCCACTTTTTGTGAGGCATCTGTGGCCTCATCTATGGGTAGGAAAGGATTTACTAAAACACCAGCCCTGATCAAATTCAATCCATGTTACTATTATTTCCTGAAATTTGGCCAACTGGTTTTAAATATTTTATTTTGGCTCATTTAAATAACAAGAGGTGGTATGTCTACTCCTTATAGACTCTTCTTTTAGAATGAGGTTGTTTTACTGACCTGATCCTCCCTTCCAACTTCAGGGAGACAGGATCATGGAGGATGAAAATTTTGATACTGAATATTAAGGGGAACAGCCCACTCAATCACTTGCTATTTATCAGAGATACTCCTAAAGTTCAGCCATCTAGAAATGCCAAAAATAAATGGGTGAGTGAATATATGTATGACAATCACATGCAAAAGGAAAACTACTGTCAACACTGGTGTCAGATAAAATACAATTTAAGCAAAAACATTTACCAGGACAAAATAAGTTTATATTCATTAAAAAATACAAAATTAAGGTATTTTAGTTATGAATTTTGCACATTAAAAAAAGTAATATCAAAATTCATTAAGCATATGGTGACAATGTTAAAAATAAAAAGAGAAACGAACAGAAACATAATTACGAAAGCTTAACATACCATCATTAGCCTCTAACAAGTGAAAATATGAGGTATAAGAATATTCATATTATTATAATGTGTAATATCAAGAAATTGGAAACCTAAATGTTCATCAAGAGACTATTGGCTAAGTATATCAGGCTAAATCCATACAATGGACAATCATAAAGTCCTTTAAAAATGTGGCGTTTCTCTATGTAATAGTATAGAAGGATGACCTCCTTATGTTATTAAGTGGAAAGAAATTGGAGTAATATGTATAAGATAATGCAATTTTTGAAAAAAAAAAGGCAAAACTACATATAATGTACGTACATACACATTCTCTATGTAAATGCATAGAGAAATGACTGTCAAAAATCATTATCTCTGGAAGAGGAAAAGAGAAACTATCACTTTTTTACTCTCTGTGTACTTAAGTAGTTTGCATTTTACATGCGTGTGCTTGTGTTTTATTTTTGTACATTTAGAAAATAATTTTTAAAAATTATAGATAAATTGAGAAGAACAATAACCATAGACAAAATAAAAACAACTATCCAAGAATTTCTCCTAGGAAATTTTCTGGGCCTTGGAAGGTTTACAGGCTGATTCCTATATAATATAGTCTATTTAAGATAATCAAATATGATTAAAATTATCTGAAGTGGACTTTAGTTTTTGTTTTGCTTTTTAGGGGAGGGTTTCTTGTACATCTTTTATGGCTGTCCAACATCTGAACCTCCTTCTTATGTTTGAGAAATTCCTCACACAGTATTGGGAGAAGGCAGAACTTACTTGCCTTCTACTACAGAAACTAAAAAGGTCAGATGCTATCTTTACCTCTAAATCTTAAGTTATAGACACATGACCTAGGCTAAACCTATCAGATTCTCCCACTAGGGACTAGGAATCTAAACCAAAAAAAAAGCAGGAACAAGGAAGACTTCTTTCTGACAATGGCTATTGGCTGCAATATCCACTATCCAATGGTAGCAATCCCAGCAGTGTGTTCACCAGATTGTTCCAATGGCATAATGACAACAGAAGTGCTGACCCCTATCCTGTGGTTCTTGCCTGGATACTGATCCTAGGCCTTTGAACTTCCTATGAATTCTTTGAAATATACAGCATTCTTCCAATAAACTCTATGTTTTGCTTATATTAACCAGTATCATTTTCTGCTATTTGAAATTAAATCCCCCTAACTGTACACCTGTTCAATATATTTTATAGTCAGGAAAATTCTGGCTCCAAAATGTGAACAAAATATACTAAATTCAAAATATAGATGAAAAATAACTACATAAAATATCAGGAGATCAGATTTGGTATTACATGGAAGTAAAAATCTTTCATACCCATGTAGGGCTTATTTCAAGACTACAGAGGTATTTTTTCCAAGACAAGATATTTATATGTAATATCAATAGATTAAAATTAATTAGTATCTTAATATGTGCCTTAGGTAAAATTCAATACCCACTCCCCTGATTTAAGGATAATTAATAATGTAGTACCTACTATGTACCAGATACTAACTCAGGCACTCTGTTATATATAGGAATAAGATATAATCACCCACTCCACAGAGCCTATGGTCTAATTAAAAGGAAGGTGAATGAACATAATTAAAATACAATGTTAAATGTTTTGATAGAGGTGTGCACACATTAGTGACTCAGCACAGTCAAAGTTTCAAGAAAGGCTTTTCAAATAGGTGATTTTTGCTGTCTGGAGAGGTAGGTCTTAAAAAAAATTAGGCATGTTATTCCTTGACACTAGAAAGGATGAGAGAAGAATAGACAAAGATAAAAATATGTTATATGTGGGGGTAGAGAATAGAAGAGCAAGTTGGATTGCCTAACAATTGCCCTTCCCACTTTATTTCCTCTCCATGACAACCACCATAACCTAAGCCACTAGAATCTCTGGTCTAGGCTAGTGCAAGAGTTGCCTTCTTTCTACTTGTACTTTTTCTCCTTTTCAATTTATTCTCTGCATAGCTAAAACAAATGAGCTTTAAGAACGTAAATCAAGTCATGCCACTCCATACCTAAAATTCTTCAGTGGCCATCCGTCGCTCTTGGAATAAAATAAAAACTTAACTTATCTGCCCCTTTCCCTTCTCTACAACCCCAATCACATCATTTTCCCTGTCCCTCAGTAGGCTAAGTGACCTTGCTTTTCTTTTTGTTCTTGAATATTCTAAATCCTTTTCTGCCTTTGGTCCTTTGGATTGCTACTCTTCCCCCACACCAACTTTCCCCTAATCCCAAACCCTCCATCCACTGCCTATATGCTTTACTTGCCTGTCTCATTCTCATTTTTCAGGTTGTAATTCAAATGTCGTATTCTCAGAAAGACTTTAACTGACCATTCTCTTCCATCTACTCTGTCACTCTGTTTATTTTTATCATCGCGTAATTGTACGTTTCTTGTTCATTGTCCTGCTTCTCCATTAGAATGTGAGTGTCCTGAGTGCAGGAACCTTATCTGCCTTGATCACCTCTATGTCTCTATAACTCAGACTAGTCGTTGGCACATAGTAGGGTCTCAATAAATATTTATTAAATGGATTAATCTCTGCATAGCAAAAAAAAAAAAAACCTTGTAAATAATGCTAATATGCAAATGTCAGACTCGAAAAAATGTGCACTACATAAGCTATGTATAACATTTAAAGGGTTAATATCTATACAATATACATATAGAGCTGCTTTATGTCAGTAAGTAAAAGAATAACAATGAAATCAAATATGCACAAAAGATATATACAGACAATTCATGGAAGAAGTACAAATAACTCCTACACATTAAAAAAATCTTCAACCTGTTGATCATAAAAATAGAATTTTTTAAAATTAGATAACTTTAATTTAAACCTATTACATTGGCAAATATTTATATGATTGTTAATATCTAGTGTTAAAAATCTCATATATTCTTATAAAAGTATATAAATTGGTATAATCTTTCTGAAAGGCAATTTGATATTATCTTTTAAATCTAAATAGTACATACTCTTTGATCCAGCTGTTCTATTTCAGGAATTTTTCAAAATACACAAGTGCTATTCAAAGCTTGAGCAGATATAAGTTTAAGCATTTCTATATGTGGTGGCTTGTACGACCTTGAATTTTATCCTTGTCCTTTTTTATCTTTTTTTTACTTCCTGAACTTCCTGACCCTTCCCCTTGTTAGGCATAGTTGCCTGCATGGTTTGAAGGTAAATAAGCATAGTTATAGTAAGAAAAAAAAAACGTTAATATACACTTTTTGTTGTTTTATTTCATTTTGTTTTTACTTGCAAATAAGTCTGCGGAGAAACAAAAGGGAAGGCCCTCTGGAAAACAGAACATGCAGTTGTTAATGTACAGAGCTTACAAAAAATAATAGAAGAAAAGACCTCCCCTTATGTACCCACTCCACCCCAGTCCTGGGAAGAGATTAGATTAGAGTCTAGGAGTGAGTATGTTTACAGGGGGTAAAGAAAAAGTCCTTGAAGGTGGTCATAGGCTAGGGACAAAAAACAAAAAGACTGGATGTAGGAGTACATAGATGACAGCAGGGACTCAGCATTGAGGAACACCAAGTACTCTATTGGTAGCCACTGTCAGGGAGCCAAATGAAAATTGAATGGATACCAGCAAACATTCATCACCAGTTGTGAGAGAATATAACTATGCCAAAGAGTCATGTCACCTCTTAGCTGTGAAACAAAACTTTCCAACAGAAGTAGGCCCTAAGCTTTTCTGGGGCTCATGCAAACTGTGCCTTTAAATACTTCTCCTTGGCAATAACCTAAGATTCTGGAAAGCCTCCCAAAACAGAGGGGTGGTGGTGGTATAGTAGAGAAAGACCTGTCACTTGTTCTTCAGTGGTACTAGACAGTGGTAGAGAAATCTACTTTTGTAATATGGAGATATAGGTATAGATATAAGTATAGATATATACACCGAACAGTTACTAGACAATATGATATTTTACTTTATATATATATATATTTCTGAATTTTTCAAAATTTTTATAATTAGTATACCTTATTCATATAATAAAAAGGCCATGCTCAAAAAGAACAGAAAAATCTACTAAATAATGCAAATGCTGCATTTTATCTGACTTGATAAGGATAGTAAATTAGGCATTCCTTCAGAAGTACTTAATGTCTATAGCAACTATTTATTAATGTCAATACATACGGAATGCCCAGTCACTTGGGGTCAGGACACCTTTAAAACTAACCAGGGTTCAGTAGGAAACAATCTGTCTACTCCAAAAGATGTTTACTGAATATATTTCAGTACAGCTCTCTCAGCTCCCCATCCTTAAGACCCTTCTTTCAGTGGATATATTTTGCTTATACATTTTTATAGTAGGCATTTTCGGAACTTCTGCTTCTACCCATGATGGATATCTCCTGTGGGATTTGCTTCCCTGCTATAAATAATTAGAAAGATGGACAATATATATGAAACAAATGTTTTCAGACATTGGGCCATAGGCTGTGTAGCGTTTTATCTCTGAGAAGAGGGAAATAAATGAGGTGAGCCCAACAAACATCTTGACTTTCTGGTGAAGATAATTTTTAGATAGTAGCACCAAAAGAGGGAATCTCACTGAGCTAAGGAGAGCAGAATTCAGGGAGGCTACTGCAAATAGAATTTGTGAGGTGCAGTACTGGAGAGAGAGATACACAGAGAAATAGCTCCAGAAATCTACACAGTAGTTTCCTTAAGTCTTTGGCTAAAAACAGTCTACATATATGTGGAGTGAAACTCCATCAGATTGGGCAAAGAAAAACTTAGGAAACGAATAATTACCAGGATTATATAAGCCAAAGAGTTTCAAAAGTTCACACAGAGTTGGGAATAATTTGGTTTCAACTGGCCAGAATGGAGAGACATTGTCATATGTGCAGGGCATTTAGCAGTAATCTCAGAAGATCATACCTTAGTAGCAGTGCTAAAAAAAAGCTTAAAAACAAGCTTCAAAAGCATTAAAATGATCATCATTTTACTTAACTGTCTACCAGAATAAAGTTCTATACTCTTCAAAGAAATACTACAGAAATCTATTACTTAACAACATAAAATTCAAAATGTTCAGCATTCAGTTAAATAATTACTAGATATGTGAAGAAGCAGTAAAATATGACCTATAAGCAGAAGGAAAACAGATGCTGAAATAAGAGATGATGGAATTTGTATATAAGGACATTAAAACATCTATATTTATGTTTCGTACACTTAAGGAGGTAAATGGAAAAATATACATAATAAGAATAGAAATCAAAAATGTGAAAAAGACCCAATGGAACTTCTAGAGATGAAAAATACAGCATCTGAAATGAAATTTTCTTTGGGTGGAATTAACAGCATTGGATATTGCAGAAGAAAAGAAGAGTGGACTTGAAGACACAGTAATAGAAACTATGCAAACTGAAGCAGAGAGACAGACAAAGAGACAGAGAGACAGAGAGACTAAAATAAGTGAAAGGGATCTCAGTGGCCATATCAAGCAGTGCCACTGAGACCCCTTTCACTTATTTTAGCCTCTCTGTCTCTCTGTCTCTCTGTCTCTAAGCAATCTAGTATACTTGTAATTGGAGTCCTAAGACAGTAAAGGGGAAGAAAAAAATTTTGAAGAAATAATGGCTAAATGTTTTCCAAAACTGATGAAAACTATAAATTTACACATCTAAGAAGCTCAACAATTCAAAGTAGGATAAATTAAGTGGACATTTGTGTTTATTGTTCGGCGAATCCTGATTTATGAACTGAATTGTATTCCAGTTCTTCAGCTCTATTTTTCCTTGTTTCTGGCTCCTTGATCTAGTATCTTATCTGATTTCTCAAAACGGATTGCCCTCTCTACCAAGGGAATAATAATGACCATGTTGACAAAAGGGAAGAGATGAATATTATTACTATCCCCATTTGTATACCTTGGAACTCTTCACTTAAGTAAAAGTTCTCTGTAATCTCTGTCACTCTGAGTATGTTGAGTCTTATCAATGACTTTGTATTATTAGGTTTCTTTTATAGTTTGCTTGTTAAAATGACTTTCTAATTCTATTGGAATGTTTTAAATAATAAGAACTGTATTTTATAATTATTTCTATTCCTTGAGTGTTTATTTAGCACCTTGCACATAAGTCAATCAATAAATATAGGCTTATTGATTGATTAGTCCAGTGGTCTTCAAACTCTAGGATGAAACAGAATCACATGGAAGGTTGATAAATCACATATTGCTGGGCCCTATCCCTAGAGTTTATAATTCATTAAATCTGGAGTGGGGCTTGGTAATTTGCATTTCTAACAAGTTCCCAGGTGATGCTGATATTGCTGGTCCTTAAACCACATGTTAATTACTAGACTAGACTACTTTTGTGAAATTCAACTGATGAGAGATTATATATATTTCAAGTCTCTCTTTAAATCTTACTTCTTCCATATAACAATTCCTTCTCCCTCAGAACAACAGCTCCTCTTTCTAACATATATTTCATATCCTCTCTACATCTCTTACAATATTTATCAGTCTTTCTTATTTTTAAGTTTTTTAATCTAATGTGTTTATCTTGAATACTAATTTAGCTGCAGAACTAGCTCTTTAAAAGTATAACAGACCAATTAATAAATTGATATTGTTCCAAATATGTATCATAATGTGTATATTTCTATATTGAAAAAATAAATTGATTATTTTTATAGAAACAACCACGTGATGAAAATGAGGATAGAACTTAAATGTTTTAGTTCCTACTACTTTATATATACTAGGTCAGTGAAGTGTTAGATGGGATTTGTGTCCCTGAATTAAGAAGAGTAACTCCAAGAAGAGATGCCTAATTATTCTTCACTTTCTATCTTAATTACAGTTAGTGGCACATTATAACTGTTGGGAAAGGTCAAACATTCTCCCCAACCCCATCTTCTAAAAGAAACAACTCTAACAAGGGTAAAGAACACATAATTTGAGATTCAGGTGCGAGAAACAAAGAAGTAAAAGTTCAAGTTTCAAGTGTGTTCCCATGCGGAAAGTGTGGTAAGATGAGCCTTCTCTATGTTGGGAACCCCTTGTACTCTTTAAGAAAATAATAATAATAATTAATTATTTTTATGGTGACATTGGTTAATGAAATCCAATAAGTTTCAGCTGTACACTTTAACAGTAAGGCATGCGCGCACACACACACACACACACACACACTGTGTGTTCACCTGGTTTCTGTCACCACATATTTGACCCCCTTTACCCTGTCTACCTCTCCCCTCCACTCTGGTAACCACTAGTCTATTGTTCACATCCATGATGAGTCTCTATTCCTTGTACTTTTTTTTTTTTTAATGTAAAGCCAAGTGAGCATAAGGTTAGTGTCCTGGGCACAAAATACAGTTTAAGCAAGTTCTATTCCAGGTTTTTCTGAGAAGATTTTTCTCTTTGTCCATTCTCTCATTATCACAGTATAAGATCTGAAAGTTGAGGAAAAAGAGGGGTCAAGACCAGGGAGTGGCCCCTGGCAAAAGGGCTAAGAGGTCACCTTTCTTACTTCTAGTCTAGACTCTAGGTTATGATGGGGGTCAGGTAGATAAAGAGTCACTTTCACTCACTTATGGTCCAGCCCAATGTAACCCGAGATCATAAAAAATTTAAGGCCATAGCTCTAACAACAATGAAGTATATGTTTGTCCAGTGTCTCCTGTGTGCTATGTATATTCAGGAACCTCATATAGGGGCAAGTAGCATGATGGAATCTGAAGATTTAGGACCCTAGTCATATTATTTCCCATCAGTGTTATTATTAACATATGTGATGTATTATCTATCCAATTATGTATGGATGAATCCTGTTTCAAGCAAAGTATCTGATTATAACACCTCAAGTAGATGAATTATTTGTGAAAACAAAATAATACCATTATTTTAATTGAACAGGTAAGTTGTTTGTAGGATTCTCTTTATCTTTTAAAAAGAAATTTTGACTGCCATGCTATTTCTATTACAAAGCTTGAGTTTTACAATAGATATAAATATAAAAAGCTGGATTGTTTTCACTAGTATAGGTTCCTCATTATTTTATTCTCCTGGAGAATGTAGCTCTTTTTAAAAGTCTCCTCTTTATTTCTATAAGTTCTCTACATTTAGGTATTACAAAGAATTAATTTATCATTAGCGCCAGCCTATCAATAAAATCATTTTTATGAGCAAGTCTAAATGATCCTATATTATTGTAAAAGAGCACAGTTAGAATAAATTATAATTACATTTCTCTTATACTGAAATGAAAGGTCATTTCCTCAGGTCTTTACTCACACTGAACTATTAAATGTGTATTCTAATAAGCTACATTCAACTTTTTTAATACACCATTTTTATTGGTTTCTTTCTATCCTCCATTTCATTTACTGATCTGTATTTTTGTTTATGCCAGCATCCTCTAATAATGCCATGACTTGCTCAGCAAAATTCTACCGCTTCTGGCAACTGACCAAGCTTATACAATGTGCTTTCACATAAAAGCTTCCTCATTTCAGACTGCTATGTGAACTATTTTGGTAGGAATTTTATAATGCTCCTTTGTAATTAAATGAATGAAAATTAAGGATCCAATTTCAAATTAGCTTGTACAAAGTCATTATCTATAATTCTGACCAGAAAAGCAGTAGGCCCTATATCATTTGAATAACATTACTGGGAAAGGCCTGTCACTTATCCTGAGTCTTAATATCATATTCATATTTGAACACAGGCTAATTATATGTAATAAAATGTAGGGATATATAAAAAGCACAAATCACTTGTCAAGATTCATAAACTATGATAGCATCACAGGCTGCCATGCAATTTGCTAAATATAAATACTACTGTAAATGACCTAAAGCATTTAGAATTACCTCATCATTATGTATTTTGAGAGAAAAATATTTCTGAGGGTTTAAAAATGTTTAGTGATGAACCTGGAGTTTTTAGGTTTTGAAAATTCAAGTGTGGTTATGATTTCTCATTCTTTCTAATAAGAATACTAAAAACCAATTAATCTTTCATAGATCTAAATATAAAAAGGAATCATTTTCCTAAACAGACAACTACTATGAAGTGAAGTGAGAGCCATAGCACGTGTTCCCTGATAACATTCATGATATAACATAATACCTTCTTTTGTATAATATTTGTTAAATATAATTTAAAAGTAGCTGATTTTTCGTCACAATGGCGGAATAAGTAAACATTGTGGTTGTTTCCTCCCACTACCACATCAAAATTCAACTAAACTACAGAATAACCATCACTGAGAATTGCCTGAAGTCTAGCTGAACAAAAGTCTTACAACTGGGGACACATAAGAGAGGCCAACTTGAGACTGGTAGGAGAGATGGAGATGAGAAGCAGGCTGGTCCTGCGGTTGAGAAATGGGAGGGATATCTCAGCTGCAGAGGTCCCCCAAGAGGAGAAATGGGTCCCAGCTCCACACCAGGCTCCCCATCCTTGGGTACCAGTGCTAGAAAGAGAAGTCTCCAAAACTTCTGGATGTAAAAAACAGTGGAAATTGTGGCTGAGTGGAGCAGAGGGTTGTGGAAGTCTCAGGTGCTCCTCTTAGAGGGCCCACACATGGACTTACCTACTGATGAACTCACTCTGAGCTCAGGTGCTGGGGAAGCAGCTCAAAGGGTGCCAGGAACATACAGGGAGGAACCGAATTGTCTGGCTTCAGGGCGAGGGCTGAAGGGACAGCTTTCTCCCAGACAGAAGTGCTGGTGGGGACCACTATTCCTTTGTTGGGCCCTCTCCCACTCAGCGTGCCATATCTGAGTCTTCATCAAATTGGATAATACTAGTTGCCCTGCCTTGCTGACTCCCTGAGATCTTGCCCCACCTAACTTGCGGGGCCATCCAAGTCACTTCATGTGGCTTTTCAATAAAAAAGACTGGTCTTGGTTCATGCTGCACACTTTTCTAAAATTTCTCAAAGCTTCACAAACCTCAAACAAGGAGCATCTGGCCTCAGTGTGCCTTGTACCTTTTGCTGAGCAGCACCAAGCCCCACATTAGCAGCAACCGGCCTTGGTTTATGGCTTGGCCTCTCGAATAACATCCAAGCCCAGTGTGGGTGGCAGCCATCTTTGGATTGGTAGCTCATGATGGGTGGCCCCAGGCATGGCACAGGCTGCTGCTGAATCTGACCAGTGAGTGGGTCCTTCCCAAGAGACCTTGGGACCAGCACGCCTGGCGGCTGGCTTTCAACTGAGCCAGAGCAATACCTAGGGGCATATCTGAGGACTATAAACCCAAAGAGCAGACAGGGCTGGCATCAGAGCTCTGCTAAAGTGAATCCTGCTCTGTAGAGTCAGCTTCTCACCAGCCAGTTCTCACAACCAATCAGCTCAAGGTTCAATCCTATCCCTTAACATACAAACAGAAACCAAGGCTCAACTATAACAGGATGGCCCACACAACCCACACAAGGGATACATGTAGAATATCTGGTTCAGATGACTGGGGAGACTATGCCACTGGGCCTCACAGCACACATACCTCATAAAGCTACTCTACTATGACTGAGAGACATAACGACCCTACCTAATACATAGACACAAACACAGGGAGGCAGCTAAAATGAGGAGACAAAGAATCATGTCCCAGATGAAAGAACATAAAATCTTCAGAAAAAGAACTAAAGAAAATGGAGACAAGCTATCGACCAGATGCAGAGTTCAAAATACAGGTTATAGAGATGCTCAATGAACTTAGGGGAAGAGTAGATGAACTCAGTGAGCACTTTAACAGAGAGATAGGAAACATAAAAATGGAGATAGAAAACAAACAAACAAGAAGAATCAGTTAAAAATGAAGAATACAATACCCGAAATGAAGAATACTTTAGGAGGAATGAACAGTAGATTAGATGAAGCAGAGGATTATATCAGCAATTTAGAAGATAAGGTAGCAGAAAACACCCAATCTGAACAGCAACAAGAAAAAAGAACCTATAAAAATGAAGATCGTTTAAAGGGCCTCTGGGACAACATAAAGCATAACTACATTCACATCATGTGAGTACCAGGAGAGGACATGAGAGAGCAAGGAATTGAAAACCTATTTTAAAAAATAATGATGTAAAACTTCCCTAATTTGGAAAAAGATATAGATTTACAAGCCCAGAAAGTACAGAGAGTCCCAAACAAGATGAACTCAAAGAAGCTCACACTAAGACACATTAGAATTACAATGTTAAAGTTTAAATATGAGAATCTTAAAAGCAGCAAAAGAAAAGCAGTTAGTTACCTAAAAGGGAGCACCCGTAAGACTTTCAGTCAATTTCTGAACAGAAACTTTAAAGGCCAGAAGGGATTGGCAAGAAATATTCAAAGTGATGAAAAAACTATAACCAAGATTACACAGCAAAGCTATTATTTAGAATTGAAGGACAGATAAAGAGCTTCCTAGACAAGAAAAAGCTATACGCATTCATGACCACCAAACAGCTATTACAGGAAATGTCGAAGGACTTCTGCAAGAAAAAGAAAAAGATAAAAGATAAAAATTATAAATAATAAAATGATAATAACTAAATATCTATCAACAATTAGTTCAGGTGTAATTGGATTAAGTGCTCCAATCAAAAGATACGGTAGTTGAATGGCTTAAAAAAAGAACTTACATATGCTACCTATAAGAAACTTACTTCAGATCGAGAGACACATGCGGACTTAAAGTAAAGGGATAGTAGAAAATATTTTGTGAAAATGGAAATGAACAAAAAAAAAAAGCTAATGTAGCAATACCAGATAGGACAGACTTTAAAACAAGAGATAAAGAGGGACCAAGTAATTCCACTTCTGGGCATACGAAGAAACCCAAAATACTACTTGAAAGGGACATGTGAATCCATATATTCATTGTAGCATTATGTACAATAGTGATGATATGGAGGCAACCTGGGTGTCCACAGTGGATGAATGAATAAACAAAAGGTGGTACATATATGCAATGGAATATTCCTTAACTATGGAAAGAATGAAATCTTGCCATCCACATCAACATGAATGGACCTAAAGGGTATCATGCTGAGTGGAGTCAGACAGAGAAAGACATATGCCATATGATGTCACTTATATGTGGAATCTAGAGAACAAGGTAAATGAACAAACAAAACAGCTCGTAAATACAGAGAGCATTTTGATGCCTTGCTTGATGGGGGACTGGGGGATGGGTGAAGGAGAGGGGATTAAGAAATACAAACTGGCAGTTACAAAATAGTCATGAAGATGTAGAATATAGCATGGCAAATATAGTCAGTAGTATTTTAATAACTATATATGGTGTCAGAAGGGTACAAGATTTATCAGGGTCATCGCTTCATAAGTTACTTAAATGTCTAATTACTATGTTGTACACCTGAAACTAATACAATATTGTATGCCAAAAAAATCTATAATTAATACTATAAAGATAATTATGTAATACAGAAAAAAAGTAGCCAAGTGACAATTACAGTGCTAGATAGTTTTCCAAAATGTCAATTTTTAAAATTCATGACTATATATAATAAATATTATATAGTGTTTTTTTCCCTCCTAAAAAAAGTGGAGCCTGCTTATCACTGGGTCATAAATCCAGAAATGCATCTTTTTGCAATTCGCACATGCACACAAAGAGTGAGAATTTCCTAACAACTGACAAGAATTTACCAGTGATCAGTCACTGGTGTCAGAAGTAAGAGGCAGTTAAGGGAGTGCTGGTAAATCCCACCTCCCATGTACATGCTTCTGACAATGAAACGTGATCCCAGTAAAATGAAATAGAAGCAAATGTGTCAACTATAATGATAGTAAAATTAATGCTTGAAGGAGTAGCTCGCTCACCTGGCCCTGCCAATCATGTAGTCATTCCATTTCTATTGATGAGTATTACTTCTATCTACATTTTATATCTCAGAATTTGATTAAAATACCAAAAGTGGAGCAATTTTGGATGATGATCAGCTCCAAGATGTGGCCATGGGAGTGAGTAGCTAAAGATCGACATTAAAGTATTCTTAACTTCCTATGTATTCATCTATTTTTTATAATAAACATTATCGTATATGTGATAGGCAAGATAACCCCAATGACTCCTTTACAATCTCCTCCCCTTAAGTCTGGGTGGTATCTTTGAATGTATGACATTACTCCTGCGATTATGTCATATTTTATAGCAAAAAGGATTTTGTAAATGTAATTGAAAAATCACAGGAACCCTTAATAGAAACTGAACCCTACATAGAGAAAGGAATTTAAAGCATGACAGGGATTTGACACAAGAGAGATTCATCCATTGCTAGATTTAAAGATGAAGGGGCTCACAGCAAGCTACATGAACTCTAGAGTAGAGCACTCCTTGGTTTATGGCAGTTAAGGCGACTGGGACTTTAGTCATAAAGTCACAAAGAAGTACATTATGCCATAATCATGTGAAGTTGGAAGAGGATCCTGAGATACAGATAAGAACACAGCCCAGCTGACACTTTGATTTTAGCCTGAGGGGACACTCAGCCATGTGGTACCTAGATTTATGACCTACAGAATGTGAGCTAATAAATGAGTGTTGTTTTAAGCCACTAAATTTGGGCATAATTTGTTATGCAGCATTAGAAGACTAATATAAGAAACTTTATATATAATAAAATGCACCCATTTTAAATTTATAGCTTGATAAGTTGTGTCAAACACACCACCACAATTAAGATATAGAACATTAACATCATGCCCCAAATTCCCTCATGTTCCTTTACCATCAATCTGAACCCCAGCAGGCAACCACTTACCTGATTCCTGTCACTCTGTTCTTAAATCTTAACTCTCCTCTCTCTTCTCCCCCTTGGGTCACTTGAGCGTAATTATCATTTTTATATCTTTCTAATTTTTTTATAATCACCATCTGAGTACATAGAATAGTCTTTCTAAATACTTGTTAGTTTATTAATTGAAAAAAACTTGCTGTGTACTGGCCCCGTGTCAGGGTTTGTTCTGGGCACTGGGGATATACTAATAAGTAAAATTGTTAGGTTCTAACCCTTGTGTAACATATACTCCAATGATTCAAGAGGTTGATTTGTTTTGTGTGATGTGATTGGCTCCATGGCTATGAGTTCTCTAAACTTCACTGCTGGGACCATCTAAGCCCTATTTATATTAGCTTCACCTCAGACATTTGGATAAAGCTGTCAAAGTAGATCAAGAGTCAAGTTCTCATAATTAAATATCAAGTTTGTTTTGCTTCATGGTTCCATGAATTTGCATATGAGAATTAACTAAGTCTCTATCTTCACTCTTTGTCCAGCATTCAGTTCTGGGTCTGAGGTCTAGCCGTGTCCTTTCAGGAACATGGTTCTCAACTCTAGATGAACACGAAGATCATTTGAGAAAACATTAAAAAGTACTACTGTCTATTCCTTCTCCATTTGGCTTGGGCCTGGGCATTGATATTTGTTCAAAGCTGTAATATATTTATTAATTTTAATTTGCAGCCAAGAAATGAAAATACTTCTCTATTCCTTTCATGGAGTAGTGCCATGTTCTTTGAATGTGTGCCTGTGGCAAGGTTTCTATTTTCTGTTGCCCAGCAGAGATATCTTCTCTACCCTATCTTGTCACTTCTATGGTGACCACTAAAGCCATGTATTGAAAATAGCTTGTAAGAAGGAACGAGCCTGGGTCCTAAGATCACCAAATAAAAGGTCTCTCACTGAATACTGCATTAGGCTATAGTAGGAACTGTTAGTTGCCTACTCAATATCTATTCTCTCCATCCTTACGAACAGAATTTTTATACACTTGAGGTTGTCAATATGTCAAGATAAAACATTTCTATCCTGCTCTGGTCTCCTTTATAGACAGGATTGCTATAAACGAAGATAAAAGCAGAAGTAGTCAGCACTTTTTGAAAGTCTCTTTTAAAAAGTTTACTGTGCCATTCCCCACTTTCTTTCCTTCTTATATGAAAGCAGATGTAAAGGTTTGACTTTCAGCAACCATTATGAAACCATAAGGATGAGGGTCACATATCCTAGGGATGACAAATGAAGACAATAAGGGAGTTTGATTCTCTGATGACATTGAAAGGTACCATATAAGCTCTGGTGTAAAAATCTCCAGATTTTTTAATTATATAAATCAAACAAACAAAAACAAAGCAACAACAACAAAAACAAACAAAACACTTCATGTAAGCCAATATTTGTAGGCCTCTAGCACTAATAGCAGAATATAATTCCTAATTCATATATTCGTAATGTTATACTTCCTGTGCTTTCAGGGATCTTATCTATTGTAACTCGCTGGCTCTCCCTAATACTACTTGTTGATGTATCCGCATTACCTTCTTTGGTTTTGCTTCCTGGATCTCTGTTACTTCCTCATGAATCAGTCTTGTCTCCTGATCCTTGGCCAGGTCCAATTTGGTCTGTCTTGCTTTCAATGGAAATCTGTTACATTTGATCGAAGTTGGAATGAGTATATGGCACTCACTCCAAGGCAGACTCTAAAATGCTTCTCAACTAATGTGAATACACCAACTTGATTCTCTCAGCATGTTTTCTACATCCACTTTTCCCAAAACTAAATTTAGATGATCTTGCCATCTTCATTTTCAGGTGAAAGTGAAAGAAATAGTAGTATATAGGTTATATGATGAACAACACCCTGTGAAATCCATCATTCAAGGAATAAGAAGATTGGATAGTGTGGATTATGATTTATAGTTGGGAAGATGCCACTTATCATCTCTAGGAATATCTGTTATACCTATTGGCTTTGCTCATGCTGTGTAGTATATATTTTTTCCAGGTAGGGTAAATCTCACATTCCTATTAAAGTTGTTTATTTCCTTTGTATATTAATGAAAGTAGGAAAATAATAAAAGATGCTCACAAAATAACTCATAAGTCAGTACCTTTGTTCTCAATCTGGAAGGCTGAAAGTGAAAATGTGAGCTTGTGGTATACAGCATGGTCTGGTTGTTTGAAGAACATCACTTGATGAAAGCAGTGATGAAGGGAGAAGATACACAAACAACTAGGAAAGCCATACCTGTGGGTGGCTCTGTGGCTTCCAATTTGCCCATAATCATTTTGAGAAAGCCATTTGACAATGGGTAGCTTTGGGTATTCACAAATTTAAATGAGAAAAAGAAAATGATAGCATCACCTACTGAAAAGTCAGATCAAGAGAAGTGAATAGATTTTTTTTAGGTAGACATATTCCCTCCAGAGTACTAAAGTTCTTGTACCTGGATGATCTTGCATTTTTGATGTGATTTCATGAGCTCTAGTTTTTGAAGTTGAGTTGGTCAAAATGAACCAGTTTATACAGTGGAGTCCATATGTTTAAAATCCAATTAATAATTATTTTCACCTGACTGGTCTTTTTATTTCCTTGTTAATAGTATTTTAAAAGTCTAAGTTAGAGTTACTCAAATTCTATTAGAAAAAAAAACAGAATAGTTTAGCTAGAGACAATTTTTAATCATTTAATCATTATAAGAAAAAATGAAGTCATGAACAAATGAAAAACACCAACGCTGCCCTCAGACTATTTTAATCATTAGCTTGACCTCTTTAATTATCAAGCTGTTCTTTTTAAAACTGCTGATAGGTAGTTAAACTGACTAATTATTATATTCTTTAATCTGCACGCCAATTTCCAGCCTTGTCTTTGAGCTTTGGGGGCAAATACACACCCAGTATGTTGAGAATCCCCTATAGTTCTTCTGCATAACTGTGGTGGTAGAGGGTAATGAGAAGAAAGGGGAATGATATGTTATCTTATTCTGGGTTCCAATAGCAAGGCCAGGCCCATATTCATCACTACTGCGATAGTACCTAGGTTATTCACTTAATGGTAAACAAAAAAGAAAGCATGGTCAAAGTGTAGCTTAGGGACCAAGACTAGGAGGTCAGTCAGAAGACTAGAGTTGAGGAAGGTTAAGGTCTGGTAAAAATAAGGTGAAAGGCAAGTCACACAACCTGGGAAGTGAAGGACAAGAAACAGATTTAAAACCTCAATTTGCTCTACCTGGAGCTAATGATGGAGCTGAAGTAAAGCTGGAGACTTTTATAGTCAGCTTTAAGGTTGATGTCATTCATAACTGCACTAGAAATTTGAGAATTTAAAACACCAATATCTTTATATTTAAAGTCTCCTTAAGTTCTGGGGAATTTCATCCGGTAGAAGAATTGTAGCCTTCATGGTTTCCACCACTAAGTTTCTTGATCTTTTGTGTGTGTGTGGGGGGGGGGGGGGCTGGTTAATGGGAAAAGAAAAAGAAAGGTGAATAGGTGGGTCCAGGGTCAAGGAGAATAACCAAGCCCTGACATTGATGCCCACAGAAAGTGGCTATCAATGCCAATACCAGTGTCCAAAGGACTGGAGATGACTCTGATTTGCTCAGCATGGCAGCAGCTAAGTAACAACCCTACCATTTCTAGGAATTTATCCTATGGAAATAATCAAGGATATATCCCAAGGGATAACTTTAAATATATTCTTCTCAATATTGTTTACTATGGAGAAAAAAAGTTAAATTCTCAACAAGAAGAAGATTGTTATGTAGGTATGGTGCATACACCCATATAAGGGAGTGTATATCAACCACAAAAATAATATTTTAGAGGAATATTTATTTACAAAGGTAAAGCTAACTTTAGAAAGAAGATTATGTAAAAGTATAATACATAAAAGTAGCAATTTCTCCACACTCTCTATCTCTGTTATCTTGCAGTATTATTTTTTCTAATAGTACTTATTCCTATGGCATACTTTATATTTACTTGTTTATTTTTTATTGTCTGTATCCTTTCCCTTCATTAGAACCTAGTTCTAATGAAGGGCATTGTTTTATTCACTATTGTATCCCCTATTCCTAATACAATGCCTGGTATATAGTGAGTCCTTAATAAATATCTATTTAATGAATGGCTGAATAATTACAATATGTGTTGCAGATGGGCACAAAGTATAGGAGCACAGAAGAATGGCTCAAGTATAGTCTGGACGATGATTAGGGAAGACCTCCTGGAGGAGATGATCTCTGAATCTATATTAAAGCATGTGCAAGAGAAAGTCTTTTGGAGGTGTCCTACTATCTAGTTTATTCTCCACCAGCTCCTGATGCTGAAATCTTGGCTTGGTTCCCTAAGCCTGTTGATATTACAACTTTCCCTCTTTAGTTTACGTCATGCTCCAAAAATCTTTTAATACGATATTATATAGGAAGCTAAGAATCATTAGATATTATTATATGTTGAAATATAATAGGTAAAACTAGATAGAATTACTTTTTGATAAAGTTACTCTCCTTTCCCATATCAGACATTTTAACAATTGAATAATAATATCAGCAACAGTAACGACAACAAAGCAATACCAGCCCATATATTTGCATACCATTCTAACATATATGTTCAGGGCCCTTATGTATATTATATCATTTGAACCTCACAAAAACTCTATGAAGTAGGCAAGGCAATGATAATTATCACCATTTTAATGAGGAGAAAAACAAATAAGAATATGAATCGTGACTTTTCCAGTTTCACAAAATATCTTAAATCTTGGTTTTATGACTTAAAATCTGAAGACACAGTAGAGATTAGGTTAAAAAAAATCTCCAATGGCAACCTGTTTCTAAAGAAAAATAACTACACATGTTGTGTTAATGCTCTATAAAGGTCAGGGGAGGGGCAGGGCAGAGTGAGTGGCACAGGAGACTTTTGCCAAAATATATAAAGTTATTTTTTTCATCATTATTGAATGCTATGATAGAGAAAGTTGCTTAGATTTCATTTAGTTTAAAATTATGTCAATGAAAATGGATTGAGTTCATGTAGTTTCAAGTAAATTTGAATTGAAGAAAATGTTGTAATAAACTAAACCTATCCAAAGATTATTTTTAAGCATGACAAAATATTTGAATGCCACCAAGACGAACAGGAAATATAAGATAAACAAAATAAGAAAGGAAAATAAAATTTCATTTCAAAGAGGTCATTGGCTATCATATTAGATAACAAAGAAAACAAAATGAAAGTATTTAATTTTGGTTATAGGATTAAGAAATAAGATCTATAGTAATAGAATAGGTTTCTTTATAAATTAAATTATTAAAATGTAATCTTTAGTTTTGAATATTGTATCTCAAAAATTAAACTCTGCTCATAAACTGATCAATATATAGCCCCATCTTTATTAAAGAGTTAGATTTATGAATGTTGTATTATATTGAACATTTTATTATTCAATATAAGTGTCACAAATGTAGTACGTGGAATGTGAGCTAAATGCATTTACATTCCAGGTATTACATTGCCAATATTAAAATTGCAGTATTGAGTTAAAATTTTGTTATTAGAATTGAAAGTAGTCATAATCCATTTAATTATTTAAAAGAATTATAATATTATCAAGGGTAATTAAATAGGTTGGAAAATCAATTATATAGGACGCATGTAAAGTTTTAAAATAAAAGAAGCAGTTGACATATATCTAGTACAAATGTACCTGGTTCTTAGCCAAGACAAAAGCACCAAGGTAGTCTTTGCCAAGATTTATGTAAAATAAAATTACATGGCATCTAGTTGTATTGCAGTAATGTTGACATAACAGAGAGTTTAATCTTTTGGAGTAAAAGACAAAAATATTCAAAAGTATATAGAAGTTTTTTTGTGGGTAGAGCTTATGAATACTATATGAAAGTAATCAGACTGAAAACTGATGGAAGAGATTCTCAAATGAAATAGCCTCTATTATATTCCCACACCTTATACCCAGCAAAGCAAAAAGTCTTCTTTATATTGATATACTTGTCATATCATCATAGTACTATGTGAATTTTAAGGTTATTTGGGAATAGTCAAAACATTCTAAAATGTAATTCAGTAAATGTCAAATGTTTTCTACTATATGCAAGAAGAAGAAAGCAGTCCTGAGATAGGCTATGCCCAGAAGCCTTAAAGATATAATCACTTAGAAGTTACTGTTATGGGTTGAATTGTGTCTCCCAATAATTCATAGTATCTCAAAAAATGACCTTATTTGGAAATAGGATCATTGCAGTTAGAATTAGTTAAGATGAGTCATTAGGGTGGGCCCTAATCCAATATGACTGGTGTCCTTATAAAAAGGGTAAATTTGGACACAGACAGACATGAATAGAGGGAAGACAACATAAAGTCATACCAGGAGAAGACAGTCATCTATAAGTCAGGAGACAGGCCTGGAACCTATCCTTTACTCACAGCACTCAGAAAGAACCAACCCTACTGATGCCTTCATCTTATTTCTAGCCTTCAGAACTGTGACACAATCAATTTCTCTTGCTCAAGCCACTCAGTTTGTGGTACTTTGTTACAGCAGCCCAGTCAAATTAACAGTTACCTATATTAAGTTTTATACAAAAACAAATACTGTAAAAAGCCACTTAAATAAACTTTACATTGATTAATCAATGATCATAAAATAAACTACAGAAATGACACAGGATAAGGCCTTTAGTATATATGGTATTTTAGTTTAACTAAGAGAGATCCCTAAACTGACTGGAAAATTCAGTTAAACAAAACCTCAATTTCTTAACCAATCTGGTTTTATAATTCTGTATAGATTTGAGGACCCCTTAAAGAAAACATACCATAGATAGAGTGGTAAACAAAAATCAGCTGTGATCTCTGTTCTCATGAAGCTTATAGTCAAGTAGAATGTGTGTGTGTGTGTGTGTGTGTGTGTGTGTGTGTGTGTGTGTGTTCAAATTGGCCATGGCATGGAAAGGAACAGGAATAGAACCGAAATTTCAGAACTTGTACACATATTATTTTATTTAATTTCCACAAAAATTCAATGAGATTCTTATTATCTACATTTTAGAGATAAAGAAGCTGAAGCAGAGACAATAAACTGAGAAATAGTAGAACTGAGATTCAAACTCAGATCTGTCTAACCTGCAAAATTCTGTTTGTTCCAATAATCTACTTTTCAGAAAGGAAGGGAGAAGGAGAAAAGGAGAATGTATGCACCTACCTAATCCATATAGTACTACATATGTATACTTGGGATTGCATGAACTGTACATGTATAGCTGAGGTAGATCACCACATCTGGGAATTGGATTAAGCCCAAAGATACAATTGTATCTCAACACTGATTTTTTAAAACTTATTATCTAAAAACCAATCTCACTTTTAACACCACGTTTCTGTCAATGACACACATAGTTTCTACTACTTATCCAGACTTTTCAAGTAGACCATAGAGTAATTACTAAGGTATTGATTATGTACATCTTTCCTCCAAGTGTGAATAAAAACCGCTTTCCGTTGATGTTGGTGAACCGGGTAGCCTCAAAAACTTAATTTGTCTGCACCTGGAGATTAGGCTCTGATCCAAAGAGGAACTCATATTGACTAAATTCACAAGCAACATTTCAGAATGCCAAAAATTTGATTGGCAACACAAGACACAACTCTCATGGTGTTGCAGGGACGACACCCGACGGAGGAAATTTGGACACTCAGACAACTTTGTTAGAGGAAGGAGAGTTTATTGGGCCGGCAGAGCTCACAGATGAACAAGCTCTTTCTGGTTAGCTTTCTTACAGCTTATACTTACCTTGGTAGTGTTCCATGCAAGGGATGTGTGGTTCCTTTGCCTGAGGAACCACACATCCCTTGCATGGAACACTACCAAGGTATGTATAAGCTGTAAGGTATATATAAGCTGCAAGGTATATACATGCACCTCCTGACTCAGGATGGGAGGGGGAGTTTCTGGCGCGGGGGCGGGGTGGGGGGTGGAGGAGGGGGGGCAGGCTGCAAGGGGGAAGGAATTTCCGGCCCATCAGTAGGTGTGACAAGTTTCCAGAAAGCCATCTAAAGATCTATAGGGTGTGGTTAATCTACAACCCACTTGAGCAGGTCATTTCTGGAAGTCTTTTCCTTTGCATTTTTCAGATACCTCCTCTCTTAATAGTAGATGGAATGCTCGTGTTGAAGTGACCAAATTGTTCTCTCCTCACAGAAAGCAGGAGGATAGCTTGAGGAGCATGCAAGGAGTATTAGTGGAATAAAATTATGTGTGATCCCAAATATCCCTGAAAGATTAATATGTTTATTTCTGTTACAGGCATATACATGCTAAAGGGCCCATAGTGCCCTATGTGGCCCTCACCCTCTCTCCCCAGGGCAGTGCTAGGATGAGTATTGCCAAGGCATTTGTCATTCTCTTCCTAAATTCCTGTCTGCCAGCCTGCTTTTGCATGGACCCATTCTTCCTTTAGACATGCTAATATATTTTGTTTGTCTTGATGTAGCCAGGGGATCATTCTTTTTCTTTGGCATGTGTTTGCCTATCTATGATGATCCCTTAGGGCTTGATTTTATAGTTTTAGCTCAGAGAGTGAAGGGAACCAAAGTTTTGCCATCCTGAAGCTCTCTTTCTGTGATATTGACTTTAAGTGGTTTATTAAGTAACTAGACACAGAAAGAATCTGCTCAAGAGATTCAAGCAGAAAAAGTCTACTTCAGGAGAGAAATCTTAGGATGCTTACTTTACCATATTTTGAATTAAATATGGTAAATAGCAGGGCTTCAGGTAGGGGCCTGTTAACTAGATACCCCGTGTTCTATTTCTGAGTTGCTTAGCAAGAATTTGCCTGCCTGTGTGTCCTACTCTTCCTCAACTACCTGTAAACTGGTCATTCTTACCTCTGAAATCTAAGACTCCATTTCCCCCCTTTGCTCTTTTGTCCAAAATGTCATATATCTAATGTTCCCTCACAGTGTTGGGAATTTTCATGCTTATGTGAATTCCCCATGCACATGTATTAAAATATGATTGTCTCCTGTTAATCTATCTCTGTTAATTTGATTATTAGCCTAGCTAGAAGAACATAGAAGATGGGAGAAAAAACAGTGATTATTTTTTAACCCCCAAAAGGGTAAACAATTTTTAAGTTTTTGGAAGGTATCTCACTTTTGCCTATAAATACAACTCCCTTCCTTCCATGTACTTTCTACAGTATGCAAAAAACTTTAACTCCCTATTTTTCAGACATGAATTGATTCTTTTGTAGTTTTTGCCTTCTGTGTTTTTGTGAAAATTCCCTGGCTATTTTCAGAGTATACTATGTCACTTTAATAGAAATTTTGAAGTCCTTGAATGCTAGTAGCTTTTCCATATTTTCCTAATGAGCATTCTTATTTATGTGAGAGAGGAAGAGAAAAAGAATTTGTGTACGGGAACCGATTTCAAGTGCAGATAAAACATGGTTAGTAAAAAATGAAAATAAATATTAATTATGAGATGTTTAAATTTTTTCACCTTTTGCTCATATGTATATAAATAATAAATTTTTATAACTATACATGCATATTTTAACTTAATATTGCAAGTTCTTTGCTTTGCTTTGTGAAATATATAGATTCCTGAAAGTTCATCATAAAATGTAGTGCAAAGAGCCCTAGACATGAAGTCAGCAGTCTGGAGGTCTTGGCTTTATATCTGTTAGGGTTGGGTTTGCTGTGTGGCTGCTGACAAACATTTGAACACTTACTGCCCTGATCCTCCTGTAAAATGAGTCATGCTAGGGCAGAACAAAGGTCTTTAGGTTTGGCTGGGATCAGAAATCTGCCTGGCAGAAAGGACAGAGGTGCTAGGATTACCAGGAAGTTCTTATAAAAGGGATAATCCTTGACCTATCTAATTCAAAGAGGATTTGTGGAGAGGGTCAGAAAACTGGGTAAGGGAAACTACTTGGAAAAGAATTAGTTGAAACTTTTTAGAAAGGGAGAGGAAAGATAATGACTTTTCTTCTGACACTATACTTATTTATATCAACAATGCTAAACCTACTAAAAACTCTAGTTTTATCTAAAATTTCATTTTTTCATTTAAAAACCTGTCCAGATTTTCATCATGTACTCATTCTTATAAACTATCACTTCTATGCAGACAACGCTCAAAATTGATCCAAATCATAACTTTTATTTTGAACTACAGAATGGCATTCTTATCTGCCTGTGGATTATCTTGACTCGGGTGCTTATATGCACCACACACTCAGTTTCATTAAAGAAGTTGTCGTCTGCATCAAACTTTCAACTACAGTTTCTTTGCTTAATATCTCAAATATGTAACCACAGAGTTAGTTTAGATTTTTAAAAATCCGCTGCTCAATGATTTGTCAAATTCTGTGTGATCAAATACTACGTCTCTTCCTCTTATTTCCATCCTTTCCTTCCCATTCCTCTTGCATCCATCTTATTTCGGTCCCTTATTACATATTGTGTGGATTATAGTAAGTCTCCTCTCTGTTCCCATCCTTTCACCTGTCTCTAATCCATTTTCCACAGCCCTGGGGAGTAATCTGAAACACACATCTGATCACAGCACTCCTCTGGTTACTCCCCTTCAATGAGCTCCTATTGTCTACTAGTTAAAGTATAGTACAACGAGGCTTTTCATGATCTGGCTCCCATCAGCCTCATATTTCACCACTTTGCTGCAAATATGTTTCAGCCATACTAAGGTACTTGTAGTTCCTCTAATCACCCATGTCATCTCTTGCTTACATATGTTGTTCCTTCTTCTTGGAATACCTTTCCTGCCTTCTTATGTATTTTTTCTGCTTTATGAATTCTTATCAGACCTTCAAGATTTAGCTTAAGGATCATATCTTCCAGGAAGCTTTCCTGAATATACCTCTTTGTGTTTGCATGGATCCCTTGATGTTAAGCTTTTATAACACATTCTATTACAGTTGTTGATTAACTTCTCGGTATCCTTCACTACACTGTAAACTCCTTGAGGACAAGGATTTTGTCTCATTTATCTCTGTATTACCAAAGCTAAGAGAGTACTTGCACAGGTAAATACAAGTTCATTAAATGAATAAATCAATAGAAACTTCATCATTAAAATTCTGACCCGTAGACCACCAGGCAGAAATTGGAACATATGTAACCCAGAGATGAAGGTTTAGGTTAGGGAATCGAAGTAATTTACTAGAATCAAAGTATCAGGCAAGACAAGGTAGTAAGAAACACAATGTGATCATGATTAAGGCCCATGAGATGAGATTAATATGCTAGGAACATAGAACAAAAGCCAAAATCATAAACCAGTGTGAAAATTTAATCTGAGCAAGATTAAGACTGTGATGACCAAAACACAGAAAACAATGCAAGGAGGCTATTGTTGGTAAATCAGTCAAGGCCCTCAGGCTTTGGTGAGAAGCTTTAAGTAATAGACCCCCTCTTGAGTGGTAATATTCAAAAGATATATTAGGCCTGGTTTCTGGGCCTCACATATGACAAGAATTGGGTTAGATAGAAAATCTTAGTGACTCTGAGTTAAATCTAGGGAGTTGGCAGATGCAAATGGATGCTATACTGGGTTAACCACATTTGCATTCAGCATAGCTATGTGAGAATCAGACCAAAGTGTTCCTATTTGTGAAAGCTGAGCATGACACAACATGTGGTTAAAAAAAAAAATCAAAATTGTCACGTTACATTGGCCATTAAAAGGCTTTTATTAATGGTAATTTTCATGGTTAATAAAGCAATTAAGTACCCCCAAGATGTGACCTTATCATACACTTTACATTTTAATTTTAATATATAAATCAATATAAATTGATTTAATTAAGGAAGCTGCATAGTTCTTCCACAACATGACTCACTTTGCTTTTGTAAATAATTCAACTGCCAAGAATTTTGCTATGAGTAGTGTGACTTTTATGAATCTTAAATGATTTTTTTAATGATTGTGGACTGATTCCATATTAAGTATAGATAAAAACACACTGAAATGTGTTTTTCAGGTCTGAAACTTTTTCATTATGCTCTTTGTTACATTTTTTCCACTAGGCATGCTTTCAGGCAATCACATTAGCCTAATTAACTTTCTGTTGCTCCAAAAAGGCTGTTTTTCTTTTGCAAAAACAATAGCTCTTCTACTCTGGAAAGATATAGTAACAATAAAATGTGTAAATAAAGTTAACTGAGTAATTTTTGAAGGGCATTTATGACAGCTTTTGGAAAATACCAATATAGTCTGTCAAATTGCAGTAAAATTATTTGGACTCATCTGTCATACTATTTTATTCATCATGTTTTACACTCTACCTAGAGTATATGCTCTTCGAAGGCAAGATTATACTTGATTTACTGTGCATCACAACTCTTGACACAGTTGGTACTCAATAAATACTATGTAAATGAATGTGGCTTTACATGACAATTTTGGGGCTGCAATGAAGACTAACAATTCACACTTATTTAACATTCTTCACATTCCACCTCTGCAATATTTATAACCTATTCTCCTTCCTCTAACTCTTTAAGTATTAATGCCCAAATGGAAATTTATATGACCTAAGGCTAAAACTATCAAATTTTAATTAAATCTTAGTCATCCATTACAGTGGGTAATTTTCTAAAAATCTTTATTTTATACAGTGTGTTTTTACTGGGCGCAAAAATATATAATTAATATGCATCATATAATTTGAAATACTAAATATTTTTAAACAAAATATTATGCTTCCCTTTTAGAACTTCTTTATTAGAAGCACGGAGTTTATATCTGGGAAAAAAATGGGTCAACTGGTGAATTCATGGGCTTGAAAATGAAAACAACCTTGAGGAATTATCCAAGATATTTCTTGGACACCCACCATAATCTCTTTGAACAGTTCAGACTGTAAAAGTGGAAAATTCTCCAGTAAACTAGTCACAAAGACAAGACAGGGAGCGATATCTTCAAGCGCCGGCTCCCAAAAGAAAAATAATATTGCCGCCAGGATGCAGATAACAGAACTGTCTACCAGGCCCTGTTTGCTATAAGATTTCAGAGTCCCCCAGAAACAACATTTTTGTACCAGACGATAACAGCCAACTTCTGCTTAATCTGCTTAATGTATAACTAGGGTGTAGTTCTAGGAGATGTCCTGTGCAAGGATGTGCTAATGGCTAACTTCTGCTTCTGTAAACCTGCTTGCTTATTTGATGTGGTTTTAGGCTTTATAAGCTACCTCCTCTGGAAGCTTAGGGCTGATTCTCTAGTGGGGAGAATCAGTCGCCAGCCAGCCGGCTAATAAAGGCTCATAATTAATCTCAATTGGCTCCGTGGGTATTAGATTTGAACACACCACAACAAGACCAATTTGTATTAATATTATTTTGAAAGATTTCCCCTACTGAGCAAGTTCCTTTGGTAACCTAGTCTAAAGTTTACCAGTTCTTTATGTGTCACATAAAATCTTCTGAGAAAATGCCAACTTGTTTTCTCTTTTCTATCTTCGATGAAGACAGGAAAAAAATTGCCAGGAACCTTTTTAAAGCACTTTGTGTCATTGATGGAAACATTAAAATTATTCTATGATTTTTTGGCTTTTGTCAACTTACTTTCACTGGCATTCTATAACTCTATGCTTTTGATTTTTCTGTCCCCACTACTTAGAATACTATCTTCTGGTCTTCGAATTTATCGTTCACCGTGTTTTGATTTATTCTAAAGTGTTTATTGGCATTTGTAGTCACTGCTTGAAATAAAAAATTAAAAAAAAGAGATAAACCCTAAGTCTGCCCTTGATGAAGAGTTTGTAATCTAATACATCAACATTAAATAACATAAGGCAAGGACTGACGAACTACAATCCATGGAAAAAATCCAGCCTGCCTCCATTGTAATAAAGTGTTATTGGAACATAGTTGAGCTCACTAATTTACATATTGTCTATAGCTACTTATATCTACAACGGCAGAGTATAGGAGTTGTGATTGAAACTGTCTGACCGACTGTTAAGGGTAGAAAATTTTCAAATGATCAACTTCTGCTTCCATCTTAATGTTAAACAGGATGTAGTTCTAGGAGCTATTCTGTGCAAAGATATGTTAATGTTAAGGGTGTAGTTATCCTGTGTAAAGATATGTTAATGGCCATCCTCTGCTTCTGTAAACCTGCTTGCTTGCTAGAGGGGGTTTTGGGGCTTTTTAAGCTATCCCTTCTAGCCGCTCAGGACTATCTCTTCTAACCCTGCGTGGTAGAGAGTCAGTAGCTGGCGGGATAATAAAGGCTCACAATTCATCTAATTGGCTCCGTGGGTCTTAGGTTTGATCGCGCCACAACCCTACGAAGCTTAAAATATTTAGTATCTGACCTTTACACAAAAAAAGCTTGCTGACCCTTGGTTTAATGATTAAGAATTAACTGAGTGGTCAAGATTTAGTAGGTACAAGAAAGAAGTGGTAGAGGCCTGCACTAGAATAGTGCTTCTCAATCTGTGCAAGGAAGGATGTTTTTTTTTTATTTATTTTATCCCCCAAGTCTATCATGGACCAATACTTTTTGAAATCACAATAAAAATAAATCACTAGAAAGATGAAACAAAGACATACAAACTACAATCCCCAAATTTTTAGTTTTAGATTCAACCGATATAAAATTATTATTATTTTTTAAAATTATTTTGTCAAATTGCAATAAAAGATGCTAATTGCTTGCTCTTAGTTTTGGCACTTATCTCACTATGTACCCATAACAAATAGTTTATATAAGGGCACCAGTTCAAGGATCATACTTTGAATACTCCTAATAGCAGGATTTTTAAGGTATGTAGCTTATCCCAGAATAAATCTGATTTTAAACAATGTAGATTATAGGGTACCTACCACTGAGTAGAAAATGCTGGTACTAGTGGAGTTATAAACATGTGAAATCTATTGGCTAGAAGCACCTGCTCTCTCTCCACATGAATAGTGCCTTGTGTTAAGGAACAGAAATATTCGAGTCCAGGGCCCAAGCTTCCCTCTCCCCAGGAAGGTGCTCTTTGGACAAAGCCAGCTTTAGTTTTTGAGATTTGTTGTTGTCGTCGTTGTTGTTTGCTCAATTCTTCCTTTCCTTAGAGACATAAATAATTCAAAAAGGATGCAGTCAAGTGTTGAGAGCCTGTGAGTCATTCTAACCTTAAAAGG
Source organism: Rousettus aegyptiacus (assembly GCF_014176215.1). NCBI lineage: Eukaryota > Metazoa > Chordata > Mammalia > Chiroptera > Pteropodidae > Rousettus > Rousettus aegyptiacus. The sequence continues at coordinate 54,637,037 of NW_023416312.1, read as the reverse complement.
TGACTTTGCATATTTCTGTTCTGATCTATTTGTTAATTTTCCTCATTCATGACCAAATTCTTGTGGTAGAGGTTGAGGTTGCCTAGAGATATTAGACTGTAGACTGCAGGTAAGTGGAAGAAGAATGCATAGGGTGCTATAACTGGGAGGATTTCATGGACAAGATGAGATTAATATGACTACCTATGGTTAGGAATTGTACAGAAAAGTATTCCTGAAGAGAAAATTAAGGCATGCTGCTTAAGCCATTCTAGCTGGACCAGAGAATTATCACTGAGATATGGTGAGTGAGTTAAGGTGAGAAGAACAGATTTATCCTGTGAGCAATGAGAAGCCATTACAAGTTTTTCGTAAGGGATAGGTCATCCTTTTTCAAAATCCAGCTAAATTCCCACTTGCTGAAAGCTATACTTAAAGTTATGTTGTATAAGACTTGATAACATTCTGTTTTCTGTACGTGCACTTAGTTTTCCTTACTAGACCATGAGCTCTTATGGACAGGAAATCTCTTGGCAATGTTATGGGTGGACAATTTTCCAGTAAGCCAGTATTAAATATTTACTTCTGATTCTGTTAACCAGGGTGTGGTAATCTGATCAAGGAGATGCTGTTAACCAGGGTAATCTGATCAAGGAGATGCTAACAGCCAACTGTTAACCAGGGTGTGGTGATCTGCTCAGGAATGTGCTGGTGGCTATATAAACTGCCTCTTCTGGGACCTCTGGGCTAATCTCTTCTAACCCTGCCTAGTAGAGAGTCAGTCACCAGCCGGCTAATAAAGGCTCACAATTCATCTCAATTGGCTCCATGGGTCTTGGATTTGATCACACCACAACAGCTTGTCCTGGAGTAGGCAGTTCTTACTGAATTAGGTGGAAAGCATTCCTTAACTCATTGCAGTCTTATAGGTTGGTCTTTTAATTAGTATCATATATTCTCTCTCTGGAATATTCAATCTGAACCTTGTAGGATTGTAAACTATGGTTAGAAAGTTACCTAATAGTTTCTAGATAATATACTCTAGTTCATACAAGCCAATGCCATGTCTTTTTTAAAAATAGAAATACATGTTTATCTAAAGTTTATACAATCTTGAAACCTTGGTGGGGGATTTAGATATTTGTTGTGAAACGCAGTCTCTGGAAACATACCACAAAATACTCTCTGTGGAAAATATGTTATGAAAGGCTGGCATTCTGTAGAAGTAGATTCCCTGTGAGCTTTACAACACGATTTGCAGTTGTTTTTTAGCTTGTCTTGTGGAACAATCCTGTCGCATCTCAGTGGTTTCTCTTAGTTGCCAAGCTTGAGCTGTAATCAGAAAATCTTGTGGTAGCTCAATTTCTGGTGGGTCGCTTTTAAATTTGGAGTAGAATAAATAATCTACCAAGGACTTTCTCTCCTTTAATGAGGAAAAGTAATGGAAATCAAGTTCTTATAGTTTTCTGTGTCAAAAGTGCCTGACTTTTCTATTCTTTCATCCCCAATCCTGTGTTGAGTGAGCCTCCTCAGTATGCTCACAGTACCCTGTGATTATTCTTTTAAAGCACTTACTACATTGTATTGATATTATGGGCATATGTGTCTATTTGTTATACTTTGTGTAAGCTTTTGTCATGGCAGGGACTGATTTTCAGTCACCAATGGTTAGTGGAGTGTCTGACTCATGGTATCCTGTTAGTCAATATTTGTTGAATTGAACTAAGACAAATAATATAATGATAATAGGTATCGTTGAGTGCAATTACTTTGTACCAAGCATTGCTTTAAGGACTTTATAAGTATTAATTCATTTACCCTTCCCTACAATTCTATTCAAATTACACAAATCAGAAAAATAACAATGAAGCTAAGAATCAGATATGTTCAAGGTTATGAAGCTGGTGAGGCAGGAACCCATAACTCCAGAACTTTACTATGCTATATAAATGTCAGGTGAAAGAAATGTTTTGTCTTCTAATGAAATTGCCTGTACAAAAAAAGCTAATCAACTAAAGATGTATTCTGATTGGCCAAGAGGAGGAGTTTCTTCCTTTCTCTTGGAATTTAGCAATTCTTTTCCATTCCAATGTATTACTTTTTAATATGATTGTTTCACTTTTGAAAATATTTGTGAGGTTGGCTTCTTTTGGATTGAATCTTAATAGCAGATAAATGGAATTAACATGGGTTTTATAGTTGAAGATCTTGCACCTTTTTAATTGAACAATACGTGAGAACAGGTGGAATCTTGAAATTTCAATATGCGTGGTCTAATAAAAATAATATTTTAAAATTACTTGAGCTTTTACTTTTATTTTATTTTATTTTTACTAAGCAAAAAACTTTATTAACCTTTGTTTCAAACTTTATTCCCAGGCTTCTACAACTTAATTAGCTGCACAGAATGATCGTGTATAAGCAAAAACTGAAAAGAACTGCAGTGTTCAAGGGACTTGGCCTTAAAAGTGTTAGAGATAGAGATTTTATCAGATCCATGGACAAAATTTTAAAAAGCGGTCATAATATAAAATAGCAACTCCCAGTAACTTTTTCGAGTTTTATCTTCTTCGAAAGTTGACTCAATTCATCTTACTTTAATCTTGGAAGCCTTATCACAATTCTCCACAAAATCTGGAACTTCATTCATCATCATCCTCCAGTAAAAAGTGATACTTTTCCAACCACACATTGTTTGGGCAGAGGTTCAGCTAATCTCCTTAAACTAGTAGTCAGACTGTCTGTACCAAGCTGGTTTTGTTTGTTCATTGATTTTGTTCTTTAGACTCCACGTATAAGTGGGATCATATGATATTTGTCTTTCTCTGTATGACTTATTTCACTTGCATGTTGTCGCAAATGGCAAGATTTCATTCTTTTTTATCACTGAGTAATATTCCTATATATATACCACTTCTTTATCCAATCATCCAATCATCCATTGATGGACATCCATGTAGCCTCCATATCTTGACTATTGTAAATAATACTGCAATGAACATATGGATTCTCATGTTCCTTTGAAGTACTATTTTGGGTTTCTTCAGATAAATACCTAGAAGTGGTTCTACTGTTGTAGCCGCCAGTCCCCAAAAGACACGCGGACCACCAGAACTCAGTGAGTGAGTTATAGGAAACACTCTTTATTCAGCCAGCTGGGTCTGCCAGAGGTACACAGACCCCAAATTAAGCAGCCCCGAAATGTAAAGGTACAGGGTTTTTAAGCCCAAAATCCCATTCTTCATTCTGTCTAAACACAAAGGGCTATCTTTCTTCTATTCACTACCTGTCAACTCACAGGTCAGGTGCATAAGCAGGGTTACAGAAGCAGAAAGCTTGTTTAGAATGTTATGTTCCTATGGGTAATAGCCTATGTTCCCATGGACATAGCCATGTTCTCATGGACACAGCCAAGGCAGTAATTTTCCTGCAAATAATAAATTTCTAGCAGTCATTTTTCAGCCATTACACTACCCTGAACGAACCCAATCCCGTCTGATCTCGGAAGCTAAGCAGGGTTGGGCCTGGTTAGTACTTGGATGGGAGACCACCTAGGAAGACCAGGTGCTATAGCCATAAAAAAATTTTAAAAAATAGAGATTGTAAGCTGACAAGGTCCTTGCAATCTGTGAGGTCAACCAAAGGTTGGCTTGACCAAAAAAATAAAAAATAAAAAATAAATACCCAGAAGTGGGAAAAATGGGTCCTTCTTTTTCTCTTGTTATAGCCTTTGTTTTAAACTCTATTTTGTCTGGTATAAGTATTGCTACTCCAGCTTTTTGTTGTTGTTGTGTATTTGTTTCCATTTTCATAAAATATCTTTTCCATCCCTTTACTTTCAGTCTATATGTGTCTTTCGATCTGAATTGAGTCTCTTGTAGGCAGCATATGTAAGAGTCTTGTCTTCTTATCTATTCAGCCACCTTATCTTTTGATTGGAGCATTTAATCCATATATATATTAAAGTAATTGTTGATATATGTAGTTATTCCCATTTTATTATCCATATCTTTTATGTTTGTTTTTCTTTTTTTCTTCCTCTTCTAAAAGAAGTTCCTCCAACATTTCCTGTGATACTGGTTTGGTGGTGATGAACTCTTTCAGCTTTTTCTTGTCTGGGAAGCTCTTTATCTGTCCTTTGATTCTAAATGATAGCTTTGTGGGCAGAGTAATCTTGGGTGTAGGTCCTTTCTTTTCTGCACTTTGAATATTTCTTGCCAATCTCTTCTGGCCTGCAAAATTTTCATTGAGAAATCGGCTGACAGTTTTATGAGTTCCTTTGTTGGTAACTAAGTGTTTTTCTCTTGCCGCTTTTAGGATTCTTTGTCTGCAACCTTTGGCATTTTAATTATGATGTGTCTTGGTGTGGGACTCTTTGGGATAATCTTGTTTGAGACTCTCTGGACTTCCTGGGTTTCCATGTCCATTTCCTTCACCAGGTTAGGGAAGTTTTTGGTCATTATTTCTTCAAATGGATTTTCAATTCCTTATTCTCTCTCTTCTCCTTTTGTTAACTACCAATTTGTACTTCTTAACTCAGTCCCCTTTTTCACCCTGCCCCTGTGATGTGAATGTTGTTACATTTGATGTTGTTCAGATTGGTTCTTTTTTTTTTTACGTTTTCTTCCAGGTCACTGATTTCATCCTCTGCTTCTTCTAACCTGCTATTGATTCCTTTTAGTGTATTCTTCATTTCAATTATTGTATTATTCATTTTTGACTAGTTCTTTTTTGTAGTTTCTATGTTTGTTTCTATGCTTACAATCTCTTTGTTGAAGTTCTCACTAAGTTCCTCGGGCATCCTTATAACTAGTGTTTTGGATTCTGTATCTGGTAGATTGCTTGCTTCAATTTTGTTTAGTTCTTTTTCTGGTGTTTTCTCTTGTTCTTTCATTTGGGTCACATTTTTTTACCTCCTCATTATGGCCATCTCTCTGTGTTCCTTTCTATGTATTAGGTAGATCTGTTACTTCTCTCATTCTTAACAGGATGGCCTTTTGTAGTAGGTGTCTTGTGGGACCTAGTGGTGCAGTATCCCTTATGAGCTGGGTGTTTCATCTGTGTTCCTTGTGTGGGCTCTGTGTACCCTCCTATTGCAGTTGAGCCTTGATTGCTGTTGGCACATCATTGGGTGGGATTGACCCTCAGGCTTGCTAGTTGTGAGGATTAGCCAGAACAACAGCATAAGAGCTGCTGGCCAGGGTCTGACCCTCAGTGTGGGATTCACTCCAGTGAACTCTGTTGTCTGCCGAGACCACTCCTTGGGTGTGCTGCTTGTAGGACTAATTGGGTGGTGCTCTGTTGTTGTTTGAAGCTGGTCACTGGCTGTGTTGATTCTGAGGCATCTTGGGAGTGGCTCCAGTGCAGGTCAAGGTAAGTTGTTGTCCATGACTGGCCCAGGGCTACCTGGTAGGAATTATGAAGCAATCCCTGGTTGGTAGCTTCCTTTGCTAGACCTAGGGTGTGCGGGAAAGGCCATGCTACAAATCAAGGTCAGCTGCCACCAATACTGAGCTTGGGGCAACTCAGCAAAAGGCACGGGTCACCCTGAGGCCTGCCGTTGTATGCCAGATGCCCTAATGCTCAGCTGCTGAGAGCCTCAGTTGGTACAAGAGTCGAGTGAGGTAGGTTCTCAGGGAGTCATCAGGGTGGAGTGAGCAGAGTTCACCAGGCCAATGTAGGCTCATATTTGACTGTGTAAGGGAGGGCTCAACACAGGAAATATGGTGACCCCCTGCTGGATCTGTGGGAGGAGGTCTCAACAAAGGGACAATGGTGGTCGTCCCTCTAGTCTTCACCAGAAGCCACATGACTCACTCTCTCCCTCTATGTTTTTGGTGCCTCTTGAGTCACCATTCCTCCTCTAGTGCCTGTGAGAGAGTGATTCTGTGTGCAGGCCCTGTAAGAGGATGCCTGGAGTCTTGGCAGGCTTTGTATCACCCAGATGGATGAAATTTCCTCACAGCCAGATGTTGTGGGGACTCCCCTTTCTGGCCCTTGTGCTCCAGGTTGGGGAGCCCGGTGTGGAGCTGAGACCTCTTGCTCCTCGGGTGGGACCTGTGCAACTGTGATATCCCTTTGGATTCTCAACAACCACACGTGGGTGTGGGGTCAGCTCATTTTGCATCTTCTCCCCTCCTACTGGTCTCTAAGTGTCTTCTTTATATTCTTAGCTATGGACTTCTGCTTAGCTAGTCTTCAGATGTTTCTCTGATTGATTGTTTTATCATTTGATTTAAATTTTGCTGTCATGGAAGGAGGCGAGCACAGCATTTACCTGCTTCAACATCTTGACTGGCTAAATTGTCCTTATTTTTAATTATGTAGATAATACATAAATAAGTTTTCATTGTAAAAAAGTCAAACAATATAATGTGGAAATCACTCTTTATCCCTTTCTCCCACCTCAATTTTTTTTTTCATGGGATTAACTATTTTATTCATTTGCTGTGTATAATTCCAAATAACTTCATTTGTGTTAGTATACTTATGTGCTTTTGTTTCATGTATATGTGTGTCTGCTTTCCATAAACATGCATATTCCATAATATGTTTTTTTTGTTTAACATTATGTCTTAGTTATTGCTCCATGTGAAAACATGTAGATTTATCTCATTCTATTTAACTGTTGTATAGTATTCAGAAGTATAGATAGTAATATGTGTTTTTTTGTCATTAAAGTATAGTTGGCATACAATATTATATTTGTTTCAGTTGTACAATATAGTGATTTGACATTTATATTCATTATGATTCTTCACCACAATAAGTCTAGTAAACATCTGTTTTTACAAATAAAGATTTTTACAATATTATTGACTATATTCCCTGTATTGTATGTTACACATTCCTATGACTTATTTATTTTATAACTGGAAGTTTGTAACACTTATTCCTCCTCACCTTTTTCACCCACCCCCTCACCCCTCCCCTCCGGCAACCATCAGTTTGTTCTCTGTAACTATGAGTGTTTCAGTTCTATTTTGTTTGTTCATTTGTTGTTTTATTTAAGATTCCACATATAAGTGAAATCATACAATAATTGTCTTTCTCTGTCTGACTTATTTTACTTAGCTTAATAACCTCTAGGTTAATCCACGTTGTTGCAATTGACAAGATTTCATTTTTTTAAATTACTCAGTAATATTCCATTGTATATATTTATATTCCACATCTTTATCTACTCATCTATTGATGGACATTTAGATTGCTTCCGTGTCTTGACTATTGTAAATAATGCTTCAGTGAACATGGGGGAAAGATACTTTTTTGAATTAGTGTTTTTATTTTCTTCAGATAAAAACCCCATAAGTGGAATTTCTGGGTCATTTAGCAGTTCTATTTTTAATTTTTTGAGAAACCTCCATACTGTTTTCTATTATGGCTATACCAATTTACAATTTACAGTCCCACCAACAGTGCATAAAGGTTTCCTTTTCTCCACATCATTGCTAATGCTTGTTATTTGTTGACTTTTTGATAATAGCTTTTCTGATAGGCGAGGTGATATCTCATTATAGTTTTGCTTTTCATTTCCCTGATGATTAGTGACATTGAGCATCTTTTCATATGCCTGTTGGCCATCTGTATGTCTTCTTTAGAGAAATGTCTGTTGAGGTCCTCTACCCATTTTTTTTAAAAAAAATCACTTTGGAATTTATTCATATTTATTTTTCTATAATGAGACTTTTAGCCATACAATAAAATTCACAATGATAATAAAAAGAGTTAGAAAATCACAACTGAATAATGCAGCAAATGGTCAATATGGTAAATGCAAACAGATAAACAAGCAAACAAAAAACAATCAGGCTTTGTGTTTGTTTCCAAGCCCTTTTAGACTGGTACTATTGGCAAAACAAGTTACAACATTATGTTATCAGAGAGAGGATGCATATCATTTCTTCAGTTGAAATAAGAAGATTTAACTATGGACCTTCAGAACAGATATTAGGTGATGATGGATGATGTCATTGATAAACACAGGACAAATGTAGAAATAAATTTAATATGAGTACTTTGATCTTCAATAATAAGACATAAGAAGTATCCTGTAGAGGCACTAAGAAAATGTGATCTAGACATACATCTTTTTGGTGGTCCACATAAGAATAGGATCCCAGTAAGAAAATACTTATAGAAATAGATGAAGGTTGGAAAGCATTCTGCTTAAACAACTTTCTATGAATATTACTTCAATAAGCTGAGATTTTAAGAGTGGATAATTTGATGTGGGTTAGTAACATCAGTGTTCTCAGTGCTGACTGACAGTAAAATCATATTTTTTTAGAAATCAACTGAATGTGCGACAAGACTGATATGATATTAGAAAAGTCAGGAAGTACATTCATTGTTTCCTCTTTATTAACTGTCTCTCTACATCCACACATGTGGTCCAAGAGACTCCATAAATTATGTTTGGTAATTAAAATTTTTATAAATTGTTTTTCCATATTCTTCTCTCTTTCAGCATTATATGAGAAAAAAAAGTCCTTTATTTTTTCCTTTTCCAATCCCCTGAACATCTCTCACTGAATTCTCTCTCCTCCAACTCTCAGGGATTATCTAGGTCCTACTTCTTCAGAAGATGAGGCCTGGATTCTTTAAATCATCAACTACTTACACTTGTAACAACAAAGTTATCTATTTTAAACTATATCTCCTTACCTCTCATCACAAATGATTCATGATAGTTCTCTTTTTCCAGGTCAATCCAGGTTAATCTAGATTAACCCTATGTGTCCTTGATCCCCATTTCTCACTAGACTGTGAGCTCTTCTAGGCTATTTATTGTGTTCTGACCTCTTTGGTATTCACCAACAGATGTGGAGGTGGCCTGCCTGTATCCACTGAGCCTTACTAATTTAACGCATGAACCCTTACTTCTTTTTGCCTGCATTTTTCTCTAGTGGCAGTACTGCTCTGCTCACATGCATCTCATGTAGAGGTCCTAGAGAATTAATCACTCTTTTCCCTTGACTAGGGTTAAGTCCTCAATTGATGACTTTTTAAAAAGCTTGTATATTAAGTGAGTAAAGGGGATCAAATATATGGTAGCTAAAGGAAACTAGACTTTGGGTGATAAATACACAATAGAGTATACAGATGTTAAATTATAATGTACACCCGAAAATTAGGTAATTGCATTAATTAATGTTACCTCAATAAATTTAATTTTTAAAAAAATCTCTACGGCTCAGATCCAGTTAATTATTGTTATGAAGGCTGCTATAGACTTAATTATGTCTGCCCACCCTCCCAAAATAAAAGCTTGTTTATAAATAATTCAGCTCTCTGGCCCCTCGGGCAGAATAACTATGAGGCATATGCTCCATACTAATTTCCAGAGTTTACCAGTATAATTAAATCTAGTGATTTACAGTAGTAACTGGTTTAACAATGGACCCTGTCACTTCACTGGTTGCCATCCCTTCCCTATCTCACTTTTCCTCTCCCCTACCTAGGAACTTTCCTGAGATCACTTTCCAGAGAAATAACTTACAAACAAATTGTTGTCTCAGACTTTGTCCCCTGCACATTTTTAAATCAGATTGTCGTTTGTGTGTGTGTGTGTGTGTGCGTGTGTGTGTGTGTGTGTGTTGAGTTGCATGAGTTCTTTATATATATTGGATATTAAACCCTTATTGAATATGTAATTTGCAAATATCTCCTTCCATTAGGTAGACTCACAGAAACATGTTCTTTATTTATTTCCCTGTTGATAAACATTTAAGTTATTTCCTTTCTTTTTAATTTTTAATTATTATTTTTTGCTGCTACAGATAATACTGTAGGACATCTTTAAATGTGGATATTTTGTCTACAGCCATGCTACCCTGAACAAGCCCAATCCTGTCTGATTTCGGAAGCTGAGCAGGGTCGGGCCTGGTATATACTTGGATGGGAGACTATCTAAGAAGACCAGGTGCTGTAGGCTTAAAAATAAAAAAAAATAAGGGATTATAAACTAACAATGTCCACATTTCTCCAGAGTTGATGAGAAGGAATTGCTGGGCCATAGTATGCATGCATTTTTACTGTAATAGACATGGCCAAATTGTCTTCCCAAATGTCTATGACAAGGATAGTAGTTTCTCTACACAAAAAAACAACTTGAAAAAAAAAGACAACTTTAATAAATGAAGAGACATGCCATGCTCCTGGATGGAAAGCCTTGATTTTCTAGAGGTGGCAGTTTACATCAAATTAATCTGTAAGTCATATGCAGTTCCAATTAAAGCTTAACAGAAATTTGTTATAAAATTTGACAAGCTGATTTCATTTTTTTAAGAGGTAGAGAAAATAAGTGAGAAGACTTGAGAAATTTTGAAAACAAAAACTAAAGAGTGGTAATGTTACTGTGAGTAGGTAAAGGAAGTGTTGGTAAAGAGAAGAGATAGGGGTAGATAAGAAATAAAGAAAGGCTATCAAATACATCGGTTCCCATGACATATTATAAAATAAGCCAATAGAATATAATTTTTACATTTAATACTATTTTAAGTATGTAAAATTTGAATATGCATATAAACAAGGACTAGAAGGAAACCTGCCTAAGTGAAAACATTGACTTGGTTAGGTGATGGGATTGTGAACAATTTTTGTTTGGAAGGCAGCCATTTTAATACATATATTTTTGTAATGTACACAATGTAAAGATGATCAAGAACCTTTAAGAAAATCTTATTTTCTTATTTTTGTTATTGTCCCTTCTTTTTCCTTCGCAATATTGCCTATGACAATTAACATTTCATTGATTCAGATGTCATCGATTCTTGCTCTTTTAGAGCAATGTTTTACTCTCTGGAAGCTGTTAAAAGTTTTTTTCTTTATTTTCCGAAATACCACCACAGTATATCTGGGTATGGGTCTTTATTCATACATCCTGTTTAATACCTGATGGGCCTTTTAAATATCATATTTTTCTTTAGTTTTGGAAATTTTTCTTTAGTTCTGGGAATTTTCTTCTATTATTGCTTTGTCTGTTCCTTCTTATCTATTCTTTTTATCTCTTCTTTTTCATTTGACACTGAGGGTAGATGAATGCTTGAACTTCTGAATATATATACTCTATGTCTCCTATCTTTTCTTCCTTGGTGTTCTTATGCATTGCAGTATGAGAAACACATTAGTTTTATTGAGGGAGCTAATGAATAGAGGTGGCCATCTAAGAAAGGCTTCTGGGATATTAAAATTCTGTTTCTTGATCTTGGTCTGGTTACATGCATTTGTTCAATTTGTGAAAATTTTTGAAGCATTAGACTTCTGATATATACACTTATTTCAATAAAGAATTAAAAAAGTAATAACTTCAAAGTTTTTGACCTCAAAAGTATGAAATTGCCATCTGCTGAGATGAAGTGGGCTTCAGGTAGAGTAGGTTTGGAGAGAAGATCGGGAGTTGTTCAGGTTTGAACATTTTTAGATTCAACTATCTCTTAGATATGCAGGAAGAGATGTCAATTATTGTGCTCAATCCTTCTAATAGGTTGTCTACTATAACAAAACACCATAGACTGGGTGGCTTAAAAACAACAGAAGTTTATTTCTCACATTTCTGGAAACTGGAAGTCCATAACCAGAGTGCCAGTATGGTCAGGTGAGAGCTGATAACTTAAAAATAAAAGGACAAAGTGAGAGGCAGCAAGCATTTATGTAAGATAAAAAAAGAGTAGCTATTCTGGAAGCACTGATTCAGGCAGAATCCCAAATGGTGTTCTGAGTTGAAGACTAAAGCAAGGAGTATTTATGAGAAAGAGAAAGGGAACGATTACATCAATAGAAGGAAGGCATTTCTATTGGTGCAGATAAGCTAACATAGTGATTTTAATTCTAAATGGTGTTTTAAATTTTCAGTCCCGTAGTCATTTGTCCAGTAGCTATAGTATCTACTTTCTTGTTATCCATGCAAACAGTTCTTTGGACAAAATGTTGTGTTAGGCCCAGTCCTAAGGTTATTTTGCACTGTTTTAACATTCCAAAAGTTTGAGAAGTGCAAGGTAGTCTCTGGGATGGCAGCTCCAACTTCATTTTAATAAAGTGGCTCTGAAAACTTTTCCAGATCACAACAGTTGACTTCTTGCTATGTCCTCACAAGGTGGAAAGGGCTGAGGAGCTCTGTGGAGCCTCTTTTATAAGAGAACTAACCTGACTCCTGCGGGCTCCACCCTCATGATCTAAGTACCTCTCACAGGCCCCACTTCCTAGTACCATCACATTGGGCATTGGGATTTCAACATATGAATTTGGGGAGGACACAAACATTCAGACCATAGCCTAGGTCAGGTAAGATGAGGACAGAATACTAACCATTGGATTTAGCAATTTGGAATTCATTAGTCATTTTCACGAGAGAAATGTTAATGGAGTTGATGGGAAGTATAGGTAACTTCGCTGTTTGCTGTTTGGCCCAAGATCACGTCAAAAGCAATACAATGGGGTCAAATGTCCTGGCTGCTTCTTCTGTAGGGTTCAAACCTATTATTATTTTGTTGCCCATGGTCTCTGCAAACTCTGTTCTATAAGCACTCCTGAAGCTCTACTCACTTATCAGAAGTCCCTCCTGTGCACTTTTCAGCTGTGGCTTGCTGTCCCCCCACCTTGCCCTTCCCCTCTCCTTCCAGTTTCTTTCTTTATTTTGAACCCATCTGACTTCTATCTTTGGGGCACTTTTTCCTCTTCCTGATCCTTGATAGCACCTGTTGTTATTTCCCAGTGTGTCATAATCACCTTACTCACATTTTGAACTCTTGTTTCTTTACCTATAAAATATGTCAAAGAACGGTCACTTAACTCATGGGTTTATGAGAGTCAAATGAGACTACATAAAGTAAGGTCCTTTGTAAATTCTATACTCTGTAAAAATGTTAATTTCATGTTAGCTCTTAGTTTTATTTTTTTTAAGAGTGATTGAGCTTGTTATTTGGACATATGGACTGTTCTGTTTTCCAAACTATGATTGTTTTCAGTGAGTTTGGATAGCCAGCATTTTAGTGATGACCTACTTGACACTTCCAATTATGATTAGCAGGACTATGGAAGTGGGACCAAAGATATTTAGACTCATTTCTGATCTCAATTTTTTCTGCCAAATGATATGTTGAGTTTAAATCAGTGGATATCCTCATCACCCTTTTGTAAATGTTTATAAGAGTCTTTTCCCATCAAACAATTAGCTTAAGGAAAAGAATTAAACCTCATTCATCGTGGTGTCCTCAGTGTCTTGCAAAGCATTTGGCATGCAGTAGGCACTCATTTCATGTTTATCTTTAACAATTGATTGAACTTTAGCAACTATTCTTGTTTGCACTTACTTGAGGGATATTATTAGTGTGATAAAAGTTTTGCTTAAAAATATTCTAATATTTTACTGGCATATTCATAGAACCGATAGTGTGGGTGTTTGTGGCAGAAAAAAAATGCCTGAATAGGACTAAATACAGTACGGTTGTCTAAATATTAATTATAATTTAAGAAGCTGAAAAAGCTGTATTTACTGATACCTACTATTTATTAACATTGTCTCCAATGTCACAGTAACCCTGAAAGTCTCACATATGTTAAGGCACAGAACTGAAATGCATATTCTTATCTAGCTGACTCCAAAATCAGCTTTCTTAATTCAATCCCTTTGCCTTTAATTTGTTTCAAGCCAAGTAGGTAAGGGGTATCAGCTGGCAGCCATCTCATACAATTTTAATTTTCTGTTGTTGGGAAAGAGTGTTTACCTTTTTTGTTGTTTTGTTTATTCACTTTTTTCTCTGGGAGTTAATGATAAAAGTGAATCTTGATCCTCTTATTCTGTTTTATGCTGGCTTGCTTTCTCTTTCTTGTCTCCTTCTCCTTCTCTTTCTCATCCTTCTTCTCTTTCTCCTTTTCCTTCTCTTTCTCCTTCTTCTTCTTCTTTGGTAATGCTCATTCACACTGAGGCTCTAAAAGTTCTTGCCAGTTTTAATTCCTAATTTTTTCACAGGAAGAAGAGAAATGGCTTTTTTTCCTCAGGACTCTATCTAATTTTAGCATTGTTTATGCAATTACTTTGAAAGTATGTTTTCAAATTGCCTTTAGTCTCTTTGTGTAGCCCTTGTGGCCTAAGCAACAATCAAGATTAAATGTTAATACAGTTAGTGAGAAAAAGAGCCTGATTTAGAAAAATTAAACTAATATTTATGGAGTGCCTACTATGTGCCAGTATAGTTATAGTCACTAGGAGAACACAACAGTGAACAAAACATACAGAAAAAGTAAAGACAAAAAAGGGCGTATTTATATTAAAAAATGATTTAATGACAATAAAAACACATTTTAAAATTCCTCAATAAATGATGTAGTTTTAAATAGGTTATATACATTTGTGGGCTTAATATCTACACTGTAATAATTTTATGTTAAATGAGTAAAACTAAACAGTAATATTACTGGCCCATTTTTTTCTTTTTCTCTTTTGGTTGCCCCAAATGATTTGCTAAGTATATATTTTTCTCTTATCCTTTTTGTAGTAACTATTAATTTAAAGCAATTTGGGGCATTGAATGCTTCCACCTCAATGAAGACTTCTGTTCAGCGTTTACTTGACATTTTTCTTGAGTTATGTATTAGCTCTTTGCCATAAAAAGGAGACTAAATTTTAGTGAGATCTAAGACCTTAGATTTGAAGAAACTGCTTTTTAATACATTGGCAAGAATTTTTATAATTTCACAGTAAGAGTGAATAGAGCCTATTTTGGAGGGTAAGATTTAAAATTCCTTAACACACTAACTTTCATCAACTTTTCTATATGTACCCTGTGAGGAGAGTGAATGTAGAGTGTCTTTTTATTCCTGGTATATTGGTGATGACACATGGCCTTGTCAAAGAATGGCTCTGCAGAGCTGTGCCTGGTAGCTATGCAGCAGTAATAGATGCTTTCCTACTCCTGCTCTATGTAATTCTTCTGACTTACCTTTTTCTCTTCTCTGGTCAACACCTTGCTGCCATCGAACACTTGATTATATATTAGTTCTGATACTACTTCTTAACTTTTCCTTGTATGCTAACCTCACATAAGTTTTAAAGCTCCTGGCAACAGGGGTCAATGTCTTAAAATTAAAAAAAAAAAACACAACTTTTTTTGTTTTAACTTTAGCTTCCTCTTTAACACATGCCACACTGGTAAGCACATAGTAGGAACTCAAAAATTACTTTGGAGTCATTCATTTAGTTAAGATATAAGGATTACAAGCAGTGTGGTGCAGATGAATGAGCAAGAAAATAAAAGTCAGAACTTAAAAGTCAGGAGAACTTAATTCAAAATTGAGCTCTACCATTTACTAGCTATATTATCTTAAGTTTTTCACAATCTAAGTTGTAGTTTCTTCTTTAAAACAAAGGTGCCTAAACTAAATATTGTTTTTCAAATTTCTTTCAATTTATGATCTGGTGATCCATAGAAGAGTCCTCTGTTTCTAATTTCCTACTCATGCCTTCTAGTTATTGAATATTCTGCCATCCTTTGGAACTTATATTTATGCCTCTGCTTGATGATATATAACAATGATTTAAAAAAAAACTTGAATACAGTGTGGTTTGTTCAGTAGAAAATTAGCATATAAAGAATAAAAAGGCCAATTTTTTTTCACAGTCTATTGTTTTTCCAGGCACAGTTACCAATGGTTTCAAAACATATCCCTCAAAGAATAACAAGACTTTTTTCTTCTTAATGCTTTCCCTGATACATTTGCTTTATTTTTAGCTGAATAGAGGATCTGTGTGTTATAGACCAAATTTCCTCAAGCTCGCTTTCTTTTTAATATGTGCAATTTTTCTAATCACAGTTATTTGTGCAAGCAAAACCATGCATACTGATCAGAAAGACAGAAGAATCTGCTAATTTTAGGAATAACTAGACCATAGATTGGTCTATTTGCACGGGGCCTTAGAAGAAATCAATCTGGGATAAATATGTAGAGATCTTAATATGAATCGGTTTCTTGATCAAATAAGAAAAAAATATTAATGAGAAATTACATCTAATCTGCCTCATTTTTCTAATTTATAGAGTTGTTGCAAGGATTTAATGAGATAAGATTAACACATTGATATTAGTTGACCTTGTATGATGCCTTAGACCTCTCTCCTCACTACTGATGCCCATTCTGGGGGAAGGAGAAGGGAGCACTCCTCAGTACCTCTAGGAGCCTTAAATTGCCCTTGGTGAAGACTGCGAAATCTGCATTCCAACCTTGTTTCCTACATTAATTTCTAATCTGATATTCCCAACTGTCTATCAGGAATCATGGATATGATTGTGACCTACTATCACTGCAAAAATCAATAGAATCACAGTCAAATGGATAACCTTTCCCCTGCCCCAACTTTTTTCCTTCCTAAATGTCCTAATTTTTCTCCAAGCCAGTTTTTCCCAGTGCAAAGCAGAAAAAGGAAGATGACTTAGGCTTTGCCTAATACGATCTAAATGCCCAAGAGGGAGCAACATCTAGAAAGACAGCAACTTTTAATATGTGCACTAAGTAAGCTGAAGACTGGAAAGCCAGAGAGGTGAGGCAGAAAAGGAGCTGGAGACAGAAAGGCTTGGAAACTGAATGGTAAAGTCAAGGAAAAGCACTATCCTTCCTATGTGGTTAAAGCACCCTTTATTGGCTAGAGTCTTATTTTTAAAGTCACCAGAGGGTAAAATAAAATTTCCATTAATAAAAATACTTCCTCTTTTTGAAATCTCAAGCCTTGAACCCATCTTAGAATCTTCACTCCTTATAACGTTCTACCAACTCAATGGTACTCAACAAATGCTTGCTAAAACAAACGGATAAAAAACCCTATTGATAATTTATCCCCTAGGATTCTTATACTCATCTTTTTTACCCCATTCCTCACTGTTAATCTAGCCCAAGGCAAATAATATCAAGTCCAAACTCTCCTCTTTAGCATTTTAGTTCCATCATTATTGGACCCCAATCTATTTCCAACTTTATCTTTCCCTACTACCCATCGAGTTCTTTCCACTATGTAAACAAGTCTCTACTCACTCTCTTGGTCATGTTCATTCTTTCGTTTCTTTACTCTTCGTTCTTTGCTCTCTCCTCATTTCAACTTCATCCAATATCCCTTAAAATACAGTTCAAGTCCTATCAGCTCTGTTAAAACTTCTACATGCATACATTTTAATGAACATGAATCTTTTTTTTTAATTCTATTGTAATTCCTGCTGTATTATTCATGTTGGCACTTAATCATTTGTTCTCCTAAATGGTATATGTGTATGACTTTCTAGAGAGTGAATGTGTTTTTGAGAGCAAGACTATATATTATGCTTCTTTTGTGTTATCCACAATGTTAAGCAAAAATGGTTATTGAATAAATGATTCATGTTGGGTACAGAAATGGAAAATAATGGGGGTGCTGGTGAAATAATATAAACCTCAGTTTCACTCTATTATGCAAGAGAACAACGAAATGCATTAGAGACTAAAAAACCCCTTGATGTCCAAAGCTTATAATAATAACACAATATATATAAAGATAATACACAAATGTATACAAAAATTACTGAATACTTCATCTTTACAATATGTAATTCTATATAAAAGACAAGAGAATTGTCTAAAACAAGGATTTTTATGTTGAAACCAATTCAACATATGAAAATTGTTTTTCTTACAAATATATTTGAGAACTTGGAAGGGTATAGATTTATGATTTTTGGAATTTTGAATGAATCCATTAGGTTTTTAATAAAAATAAAATAATCCCTGAAACAATTCATTTTTTGATAAAGTCATCTCCAATGAACTCCTAATGAGATAACAACTGCTGTCTTCCTTCTTTTGAAACTGGAAATTAAATCACTGCCGTTGAATTCAGATTTTGAGGGCAGTAATCTAATTATCCCCACATATCCCAAGGAACAATTTAAAACTTTTATAACTCAAGTCTTGGAGGAAACAATCAAGCCATTGAAGGCAAAAAAAATCTTTGGAAGCTATTATTGGTACGTGAGGTAAAAATAGAAGAAACTTATGATTGTTACAAATTTTATTTTTCAGATAGATAAACTTTCAGCAGAGAGAAACCTTAAATTAGAAAAATGTTAGCTGAACATCTCTGAAGTGGAGACTGGTCTATTGGTCTGAGGATTATAAAATAATAAAATTAGCTCATTCTTAATAAAATGCTAATCTTGAATCAATTCATGAAATTGACATGCGTACCTTTAATAGCTCATTTTCCCTTTTTTCTTTCTCATTTTTTTCCTCCTTAACATTTCATAAATGTCATAATACACATTAAAAATCATAATGCTTCCCCTGTATTTCTGAAATCATTATCTTGGATATTACTGCACAATTTCAAACACTTGAAATACTGACATTGATTGATAAAGTTATTCATAATACATGCCTATTGCTGATTTAATTACTTTAGGGTTAAATGAAGAAGCATTTTAAATGGTGTGCTCTAATGCAGTTCAATTATTGAAAACAAATCAAACAAGAAATATGCTTCAAAAAAGAAAGATGATAAAAGTACAATTTCTCTGAAAAAATTTATTTTTAAATGCAGAATATTTATAAATTAATGGCACACAAAAAAGATGAATTCTTTGTCCTTTCTCTTTAAATATCAGCATCATCAAATATTAAGTATCTGTAAATATCTACTCTAATTGATCTTATGCTTTTCTTTGACCTTGATACATAGCTGGATGTTTCCCTAAATAGCTAAATACCTATTCAGTCCTTCTGCTTTTCTGGCTAACTGATTTCTTCCTGTTGCTAAATCATTCATTCCCAAAACTCTGTTCCCTGTAGGATTTAACCTCTCTTCTCCAAAGTTTCTGTATATGCCACAGCCTATCATACTAATGCTGTCTGTAAGACTTGTCAGTAAAACAATTCTGCAGTCATGGTGGTGCTGCAGCTTTCATTGCAGCTCCAAGCATAATACAGTCAGCTCGTGTCAGGAGATGATGTAAGATGAAGTTTCAGGGCTGTGATAAAAAGGTCTTCAAATCTAAATAGCTTCTGCAAGGCAAATGATTCCATGTTTCTCAGGTAATTGTAACCCTTGAAATCAAACCACCTCTCAAGGTGTGCAATGACATGGTTATCAAATGTTTTAAATGATTTCTTGAGCATCAGAGCTAAAAAGAATGGCATGTTTAGCTTTGTTCAAAATTCATAATATTTGTTATTCAGCCTCTGAACCAGCTTGTTCCTATCATTTGGGATGAGGCTATACAGATGGCAACCACTTGAATGCTTTTTTTTCCCCAGAGAGAGACTGCTGTCCTAGAATTATAGCAGCATATTAAAGAAAAAAAAAATATGCCCTTTAAAAATAAATTTTCCAGCTCCCATGGGATATTATCTTGGGAAAACTTAATACTTTGTTAAAAAAGAGTTCATGAACAACAATATCTTATGTTAGTTAAAATGCTTAGAGTAGAAATTTCCTTGGTTACTCATATGTTTCTAGTTAGAATTTTAAATTTATTTTGCTTTAAATATTTTAAGTAAGATTATATTATGTAATTAATAAGAGCAGTTTTACTCTAAGATGTTTTTCGAACAGTAAACAGTTATTTTGGATGAGGACTACAATACCAAAAAAAAAATGTGGATCTGACCTATACAGAGCTTGTTGTAACCATTAATAAGAGAGATTACAAATTGTACTTTGGTTTAACGTATTTTTAAAAACTTGCCTTGGATGACTATCTGCTTTACTTTTTAATGTTGATGCTTAACATATTTTAATAAAGATTCTGGGTTTTGTTTAATCATAAATTGAATAGATGGGTATAAGGCACATTGATTTCTTTCTCTGTTAACCACACATATGAAGAACATGACTGTTCAAATCAATAGAGCATATCTGAGTCAGTACCGATAACATAGTGATAGTGTCTCTTAATTACAGGCAGAACGCTTAAGAAATGAACAAAAACACATATAAGCCTTTCCCCTTTTCTGTTCTTGTCTACCATGGCATTTACTGTGCTATTTTATTGTTGTTGGTTTGTGCGCATCCCTCTTGCTTTGACTGTGTGCTTCTTCTTAAAGGTAAGGACACTGCCTTTCATCTTTATAACCTCCTCACTCAGCACAGCAATTACCATAACATTAGGTGCTAAAACAGGTCTGCCGATTGACTTAGCATTTTGTGTTATAGACCCATGAGAACAGTGACTCTGTTGAATTCATTTTTATATCTTGAGAACCTAGTACACTTCCTGGCTAAACAAATGTGGAACAGATTAAAAAAATAATTTTATATTTGGTAAATAAGTGTTACATACCTCATCTCATTTTATCTTTTCATAAACTTCATGGACTAGTAGATCGGGGAGTTTATTATTATCCCCATGTGAAGACAAAGATCTAGAGTGATAAATTAACTTAACTTATTAAAACTATTCAGTGAAAGACTTTGCAAAGTAGCTAATTTATGAGATAGTAGTGCCTTTAAGAATAGATCTTAAGGAGGTCTGCTCCCACTCCTAGACAGAAAAAGGAAAATTGCTATGATTACATATGGGTATTGGCAAGTACTTTTTCCTCAGAGATATTTGTGTGTGTGTGTGTGTGTGTGTGTGTGTGTGTGTGTGTGGTGACATTCTTTTAGCTCCTTCAAAGATTGGAGAACTGATTATTTATATACCATCTAATGCTAAATCATTTCTTTTTCATAATCTTCGTGATGCACCAACTAATGTAAGTAAGGTACTTGATTCATTTCTCTGAAACTGGGCTTTTTCTCTTTTAAGGTGGCAGAATATTTGCCACACCTTTTGCAATCATAATTTTTGGTGCAATGGATCCATCGTCGAGAGTCTAAGTGGCAATGGGATCATAGAACTAATATCTGGGGTTGAAAAACTATGTCAATAAGTTTTGATGCAAAATTAGTGTCAGAACATTTTCGGAAAAAAATATTTTAGTTAATGTTAAAGTTGACTAGAACTCTATTTTCAGAAAAGCAAAGCCTTGTGAAGATATCATAAAATACTTTTTCACTTATTACTAAAGGATTCTAAAGTGTACTCTTCCTGAAGTGGTCCATGCTTTGCTTCATCCTCACTTCTAATGGTTTTCCAATAATACAGCAGCTCGATGTTGTCATTTTAAGTGGAACTCCACTTTAATCAAATCTTAGGTTGCTACTCCAGTGTTTGATAAACTCTAGACATTTGTGCCTGCTGCTCTTTTTTCATTGATTGAAAATCTCCTAGCAGGCCACAAAATCCTCTCCTTTTCAGCAATCAAAAAGCATTTGGGCCATTGCCAACATGAGGAAGAAAAGAGAAGTGATTGTGATGGCCTGTCAAAATTAGTGAGCTTTATATCTGGGGGACTTGGTGGGTAGATGGAAATATTTTGCTACTTTCTGAGCTCTTTTCTTTGAATAGATTTTAAATATGTTATGTGAGATTTTTGGGGTGAATTTTAATATATTGTACTTTTTAAAAATTTATTCTTCAATTACAATTGACATACAATATTATATTAGTTTCAGGTGTGAAACATAGTGATTAGATATTTATATACCTTATTAAGTGATCACCCTGAGAAATCTAGTACCCATCTGATACCAATAGATAGTTACTACAATATTATTGACTATATTCCCTATGCTATATTTACATCCCCGTGGTTATTTTATAACTGCCAATTTGCACTTCTTAATCCTGTTCACCCTTTTTACTCATTCCTCCCACCCAATCTAGCGACTGCCAATTTGTTCTTTGTATCTATGAGTTTGTTTCTGTGTTTGTTGTTATTATTCATTTTCTTTGTTTTTTAGATTCTACATATAAGTGAAATCATATGGTATTTGTATTTCTCTGATTTATTTCACTTAGCATAATACTTTCTAGGTCTATCCATGTTGTTGGAAATGGTAATATTTCATTCTTTCTCATGGTCAAGTAATATTCCATTGTATATATGTACCACCTCTTCTTTATCCAATCATCTCTTGATGGATACTTGGGTTGCTTCCATATCTTGACTATTGTAAATAGTGGTGCTGTGAACATTGGGATGCATGGGTCTCTCTGAGTTAGTGTTTTGGATTTCTTCAGATAAATATCCAAAAGTGAAACTGCTAGGTCATAAGGTAGTTCTATTTTTAATTTTTTGAGGAAACTATATTGTTTTCTATAGTAGTCGCAGCAATTTGCATGCACCAATGGTGCATGAAGAATCTCTTTCCTTCACATTCTAACCAACACTCGTTGTTCGTTGATTTATTGATGAGTATGAATCCTAGAGTTCTAAACCTATCTTTCTTGACCCTACGCCAACTCATTTCTAGGAATGAATCTCTTTCTTGGGGATGAGAGGTAAAAGGGTAAATAAAGTTAACAGCTGTTTCTTTCTTCCTTCCATATTTCATCAATTCATCTTTCCTTCCTTCAGATTGGTGAGTGATTATTGCTGGAGAGGAAGAGTTACCTCGAGACCATAGTCAGGTAGGTGGTAGTACTACTGTTGGGGGGAGGTATATGCTAGGGAGGACCAGTGAGGATCCCCTGGGGTAAATCCCAGAGTCATTGGAGACATGGAAAAAATGTCTCTGAAAGGCAGATCTGTCATCCTGCCATATATATAAAGCGCTGGCCCCTGGAAGATGGCAGAGAACCAGAATTCAATGGCATCATTGGGTAGCAGAATCATCAGTAATGATGGTGACCACCAACTCTTAAGGATGAGCCCCTTCTCTCTCCTTTTCCTGTTACTTAGTAAGCTCTGTGATTCCCATGGACTCTGATAGAGGAGGAAGTTCTAATAATGACTGATAGCGAATGCCCTGTAGCTAGGAATGTGAAGGCTCAGAACCAAGTTGGGTTTAATTTAAAAAAGAAAAAAAAAAAGAAAAAAAGAAAAAAAGATGATATTTCTTGTACCCAAGCATTTTGGAACAAATTCAGACCTATCACAAATACATCTAAAAAACTGAAGGATACATCAGTCCTCTGAGAAGTAGGACGGGGGCCAGAAGAGCTTTCAATTTTTAATTAAAATGTATGTGAGCATGTGTGTGTATCTGGAGGAAAGAGAGAATAATTATTTCCTATCAAAGCAAAAGCAAAAGTCATTTTGGGTTGAGAAGAGGATCTGGAGATGCATAAATATCTCCAAGGTCATCTGAATCAGCTCTAAGCCTGATGCAAATTCCTAGGATGACTTTGAGAGCCTAAAGACCTAGATTCAGACATAACTTTGAACTATTTGATTTCTTCTACTCATTATCCAATTCCACAAAGGATGTTTGGAAGTATAAATATTTTATACTATTTCATAAACTGCAATTTTATGACCAATTCAATACCACTGATTTATTCATTCAATATTTAATGAATATTTATTGGTAGCCTATTATGTGTCATGCACTTTCTAGGCACTTCAGTTACGTAAGACAATTAAAAATAAATAAATTAATCCTGCCTCTTTTGCCCATTTTATTTGACTACTTTTTTTGTGCCTCCACATTACTGATATGGGACATCTTGTTGTATTACTGTTGATCCCATTGTATTAAAATAATCTATTTATGCAATTTGAGTTGACAACTTTTATAATACAAAGACAGAAAATAAGAAGAAATGAGAATAATAGATTTGACTAAATAAAAGTTAGAAATTGCACAGAAAGAAAAATAAAACATCAAGGAAAATGATAAAGTGGGGGAAATATTTGCAACATAGATGACATACAGGATTTCTATCTGTAATATATAAAGTGTTCTTTCAAAATACTAATCAACAGATCAATAATCAGTTGAAAAATCTTCAAAGGACATAAATGGAAAATATACTAAAGAAAAAATATAATAGCTAATAGATATACTTAAGTATTTAAACTCACTAGAAATCAAGAAAATGTAAATTTAAGCAACAAGGTATCATCTCTAGCTATCAAATTGGAAAAAAACTAAAAATTAAAAATATCCAATTCTAATTTTCTAACAGAGTTTCTCAACTTTGGCACAATTGACATTTAGGGCAGGATAATTACTTGATGTGTGTGTGTGTGTGGGGGGAGCTATCCTATGCATTGTAGGATGTTTATCAGCTTCCTGGTCCCTACCCACTAGATCCCAGTAACATCCCTTTCCTATCGTCACAACTCGAAATGTCTTTAGGCATTGCACTATGTCTTCTAGGAGGGAAAATCTCTCTTACTTGAGAACCACTGTTCTAAAAGTATGGAGGTACTTGGCATTTTCCCCACTCATCATGATCTCAGTTACTTTCAGATCTGTGCATATTCCTGCTCCAGTGATTTCCTTTCCTACTCTTATCATCATTCATGTTTCTGCTGAGGCTTTTGAGAAATCCTACGTGATCTCTCAAGGTGGGTTTCCAAAGCACCCTGCATTTACCCTGATCTCAGCACTTTTCGTACTGTCTTATATTTTATCTAACTATTTGCTAGTCTTTTCTAATAGACTAAACTCCAAACAGGACCACATCATGACTTTAATGAGCCCTAGAAACTTTTATCTTCATGGGCCTCTTTCTCTATAAAAATATTAAAATTATATTTTATAACTGCATTGATATAAAGACTCATAAAATCAAGCCAGGATTATATGTGTGTGTGTGTGTGTGTGTGTGTGTGTGTGTGTGTGTGTGTATACACACACATATATATATATTCCCTTCTCATTTTAAAAGAAATTAAAACATTTTCATGAACTCCTAAAAAATATTGTGGGTCCTAGGCACTGTTTTTACCATATGTAATGAACAAATTGGCTCTGGCTTCAAAAAGAAAGGAATAGTATGTATCTTGATTATCACTATAAACAATGCCTACTATTCAGTTGTTTAATACATAATTCCCAGATTAATAAATGGATTAAATTTTTGCTAAACAAGTATTTCTAAATATCTGAGCCACAAAAGACTTCAAGATATTTTTAACTGAGTCAAGATATAATAATTTCATGGGATTTTTTTCTAAGTTAATTTCTGCTCTAGTTTTGATGTACATGAAAAATATCCTTCATGCTCTATTATTTATTATTAAAATATTTCTGATATGATTAAAAAATTGAAATAGATCCTTGACCATCTAGCCTTTAACTTCACTCTATTATCAGATACTTGTGACTAAGCTGAAAATATAAGCCCATGATATATATCAGATTATTTATGTGGGTTCTTCATTAATTTTCTATTGACTTTCTTTTATTTTGGAAAATAAGGATATAATAGGTAAATTTGCAAGTCTGGTAAGATGTGTAAAAGTTAACTGACAATTATGAGTCAATTTTACCTTGCTGGCACTTAGAATTGTGATTTTCACAGTTCTGTGAATTTGCAATTTTGCCATTTTACCAAGTCATTAAGAACTGTCAATTTGACCTGTGCTAACCAGTATACAGTCCTTGCCCACGAGGAGTTCAAAGATTACTCTTAATATAATTTCCTTTCTGGTATTAGGATGCATAATTACCTTAGTAATCAAAAGGCTACTAGGCAATTATGGAATAAGAGCAAAATAATTGGTAGTCTTGGAAGAAGAGTGCATCTCAGTCATGTTTCAGCCAAGCAAACTACCTCCGTTCTGCTGTATAGTGCATCTTTCTAGCAAGAGATTATTTATGTCTTCCTGCTCCTTTAAGTGGCGTTCAAATGTTGTTTTTCTACAGCTAAAAATTATGACATCGTTCATCTTTCATCAAATATTTTATATTTTTGAAACATGTTGCAATTACCATGAGAACAGATATTACTCACTAATAGCATTTTTGGTTATATGATATATAATGACATGGCTGAAAAGCTCTTTTATTTCATTAATAACATTTCTCCCTTTGTAGGATGCATAATCTCTGAGCAAATTTCTCATTGTGTATTAAATCCAGCTAAAGAATGAGGATTCTTGTTTGATTCCTGAAGAGATGTGGCTTAATTTGGTTTCTATGTGTCAATTCTCACCTTAATTAAACCACCTCTAATCCTTGTTGGTCAGAATCAATCACTTCTTTCCATGAGCTCTCCCAATAGGGTATTTGTATCTCAATTTGGTACTTATTCAGCTTTAGTTATTTGCCTCACTGGCTTATCTCTGTTACCAGACAGGAGGAGGGACTCTCTTAGTCGTTTTTCTGCTCTCCTAAGTGCCGACCATATGCCTTTTACATAGATCTCAAAATATTTTCCCATTTTTAAATTTATTTTAATTATTTTCAAATATACAGTACATTGGTTAGACATCTATATAGTTCATAAAACAATCCTCCCCACAATTGCTCCCTCCCTCCCCGACCCTCCACCTAGCCAATGTATTCATTCTAGTTGCATTCCCTATGCCATGCTCCCCATCCCCATGTCCATCCATCAGCTACTAATCTGTACTTCTTTAACCCTTCACCCCATTCTCCCAGCCCCCTCCCAAACTCCTTCCCCTCTGTTCATCACCAAATTGTCCACTATATTTGTGAGTCTGTTTTTGCTTAGTTTGTTCTTTTTATTCCTTAGATTCTGCATATAAGTGAAATCATATAGTGTTTATCTTTCTCTGTCTGACTTAAATACCTTCTAGGTCCATCAAAGCAATATATTTTCCCATCCCCTTCCTTATAGTTTGTGTGTCTTTTAATCTGAAGTGAGTCTCTTATAGGCAACATGTAGGGGTCTTGTTTTCCTTTCCATTCATCCACTCTTTTAGTTGGAGCACTTAATTTTTTTCTATTTAAGGTACTTACTGATGGAAATGTAGTTGTTACCATTTTTTATTCTTCTTTGATACATGTTTTTTTTTTTTCTTAAAGAAATCCCTCTCACATTTCCTGTAACATGGGCTTGGTGGTGATAAATTCCTTCAACTTATTTTTGTCCGGGAAGCTCTTTATCTGTCCTTCAGCTCTAAATGATAGCTTTGCTGGATAAATTATTCTTGGTCATAGATCCTGGGTTTCATCTTGTTGAATACTTTATGTCAAGCCCTTCTGTCCTGCATAGTTGTTTTTGTTTTTTTTTTTTTTTTTAGAAATCAGCTGCCAGTCTTATGGGTTTTCCCTCATAAGTAATTATCTGTTTTTCTCTTGCTGCTTTTGATATTCTTTCTTTGTATTTAAACTTTGGCCTTTTCATTATGATGTGTCTTGGTGCGGGCCTCTTTGGATCTCTGATTTTTGGAATTCTCTGAGCTTCCTGGGGATTTATGTCCATTTCCTTCACCAGATTGGGGAAGTTTTCCATCATTATTTCTTCAAACAGCTGTTCAACATTTTGATTTTCTTCGGGTACGCCAATCAGATGGATACTTGGACCCTTAATAGTGTCCCATATTCTCCTTAAATTATTTGTATAGTCTCGGCATCCTGTCTCTTGCCATCCTGATTGAGTGTCCTTGGCTTTCCCATCCTCTATACAGGGCATTTGATCCTTTTCTTTATTCACTCTGTTTATTCCACTTAAGATACTTCTCAGCTCAGATAATGTGTTCTTCATTTTAGACCGGTTCCCTTTCATAATTCCCATTTCCATGTTTTTTTTCTTCTCTTTGTTGAAGTTCTCACTGAATTTAACCAAAAGTTCATCGAGCATCTTTATAACCAGAGTTTTGAACTTTGTATCTGCTAGATTACTTGACTCCGTTATATCTGGATCTCTGTGGATCTCTGTTCTGTTCTCTCATATGGTTTCTGTTTTTATGTCTTCCCATTTTGGCTGCCTTTTCGTGTCTGTTCCTATGTACTAAGCAAAGGTCCTATGTCTCCCGGTCTTATTAGTGTGGATTTGTGAAGTAGGTGTCCAGTGGCACAGTCCTGAGAGGGGCTCAGCTACAGGCCAAATTTAGCTCAAGCCTCTACTCCTCCGGGGCCACCTGTTAAGATTCAGCAAGTGATCCACAGATGTTGTGCTTATAGTTGCCTCAAAAAGCCATGCTGGAAACTGAGGCCAGCTACCTCCAGTGAGTCTAGGCACTGCTTAGCAGGGAGCCCCTGACTTGTCGAGGACACACCTGGATGTAGCTTGGGTGGGGCCTCAAGCTGGGGGAGACGGGCTCTCAGGGAATCCTCTGGGTGGAGCGACCTCTGTTATCCAGTCTGACGACCTCGCAGCAATGGCGACACTGTCCGTGGACTGGGGGTGGGGGGGGGGGTGGTGCTCAACAGGGAACAATGGATACCGCCAGCACTTCTGTACTGAGGTAGTCTCACCTCGGCCCTCACTCCGACAATGTCTCCCTGTAAGTCCCTGGTGCCCCCTGTGCATAGCCGAATTGGCACTGGTGCTCAGAGTGACAGGTCTGTCACCGTGAAAATCTGCTCGTGAAGGTGGCCCCTTTAAGAGGCTCTGATGCTGCCACTGCTGCTGCCACAGCTTCTGTCTCACTCAGCCCCTTGAGATTCGGTCACCCTGCATCCTCACCCCGTCCTGCCTCCTCCCGCTACAGGTGATTTCTTAGATTTCTCCCTGGTCATGTGGCTTGTTCATCTAGATCGCAGGCAATTTTTACTTGCTGTTTGATCCTTGTTTCCATCACAGCTTTGATTTGGTCACCAGAGGGATGAACAGAGCCTCTATCATCTACGCCATTTTGGTTGACCCTTTATCAAAACATTTTTAATAGATTAAAAATAATTGCAAAACTGAAACAGAATTTGTAATTCCCATTATAGCTTCAGACCTTATGCATATTTTAATAAGTTATACATTTTAGCGGTATGAGTGTATGAGTGTATTTGGTAGAACTCCTATGCTAAATCTGCCTAGATATTTTTTTTTTCAAACAGGATTTTGATCAACCGGGCAGCTGTTAGTGTTCACAACCTTATCACTACTAGCAGTAAATTTCTTTGAAAATGCCAAGTGAGGGTCACCAGGCTAATAGATTTATCCAGTATGATATTCTAGGAAATTATGCTATCTAACTCACTAGAAGTTGCTTCAAGGTTAAACACTGAAATATCTAAGTAGATTACAAGGGTGTCTGGAAAATTCTTTTTTCTTGACAGTCTTGCCTATTTCTATATCTGTATTCCCAACTCTGATTACATATTTCTACTTTCCAATGTTAAGATGTCCCTTCTCTACCACTTTTTCTATTTGTAATTAGGATTCTGTAGGTATTTGAATTCTCAGCTAACTGGATATTTAAGAAAAGTTTGCCCTTTCGGCAAGCACTTCTTTGATTCTAAGGAACAAGGAATAAAATCAGGAAGATGAACTTGTAACACTTTATTTGGAAATAGCTTTCTGTAGAGCAAGTGAGCTCTGATCAGAAATTAAAATATTATCACACGGGTGCATGTATACAACTAGCTGATTTGAGACGTCTTGTTAGCCAATGAGAACATATAACTATCCCTCAGTCAGACTTTCTGAAAATATTATCTTTCCTTAGCCACTTCCTTCCTGTCCAGTTATTTACTTAACACAGATCTTCAGTCATCTGGCCAGTTATAAAATACAACACTAGCTACCCAGTTACTCTCTGGCTTCCTATTTATTTTGACAGATCTCTGATCATTGGGTTTATTAAAGGAAAAAACATCATCCTGAAGAAACATAATGTATATAACAAAGTTTCCAGCCTTGAGCCTAAACTGTGCTCAGGTATGTTTCAAAATGTCCTAATAGACTGTAGATATTCCTTGAAGGCAAAGACCATCTCTCTAATGTTTTCTGAGCAGCACCTCTGTCTTCATTGTTACTTTTAGGATTCTGGTTTGACATTTCTCCTGTTTGATTCTTAAATTTCATTTCTCATTTTGGCTTGGTTTGATTCAACAAACCTTCCTTGAACTCCATACTGCATATGTTAGTGTCACTTTGGGGAATCAAAGTGGAAGAGTGCTACAGGCTTGCAAAGTGGGGAGATGAGTCAGCAGCAGCTTTCAGACATAAGATGATAAAGGGATTAAGAAGTGTATTTTGGGATGAGATTGCACCCTCCAGCCATTAACCCACACCTCTGGAATTCTTGGTTTTAGGGAGGGTACTGGATTTATTGTATAAGTAATGGTGATTTAAGTCATTATCTAGTTGGATATTAAATGAAAGAGTAGCTTCAGAAAACTGGAGAACTTGGCAACATTAGGGTATTCTAGCAATCGTTTTTTATATACAACTGTCTTTATTAAAAATCCTCAGTTTGATTTTAACCTGACTGAAGAGGAAAATCAAAGAGAAGGGCAGAGAAACCTTTCCATACCTCTGTGCCAAGGGACTGTATGAGAATTTTCACTCAAGATGTAGCATTGGATTTGATTCAGGAAAATACAAGAGAAGACTATAATTGAGTTCCTATAAAGAAATATATTCTTTAATTCAATGTCATCTTTTACTTACCACGAAGAACATGCCATCGCAGTGTGCCAGTAAAGTAGAATTCTATTATGCTTACCTTGAAGTGCTGTGTGTAATGAAGTCATTGGCAAGCTCTATTTATTTTTTAAAAGCAAGCAAGAGAAAAATAGCAAAACTCTAACCTTATATTTCTATTGATCACAGGATGCAGATCTTATTTATTGTCTCTTTATCTGTCAAGAAATGGGAACATATACCTTAAAAAATGTTAAAACTTTAATCTAGTCCTCTTCTCTTCCTCTGTAGTAAATAAATTCTCTGAGTATTTTAAGAGGTGAAAAGATTAGAAAGAAACTTTTCTTTTGATGTCTAGACACTATTTGGTTAGAAACACAGCAAACATATTTTGCTTTTTAAGATGTGATAAGGGATGTTTTGCCAATGCTATGATAAACTATAACATGTTAATATGAAACTGTTATAGAGTCTTCAGATACTAATACTTTGAATTTTTAATAAATTTTTGTTAAATAAATTTCTTGGGTAAAGCGATATGTTATAACTTAGTTTGATTGTGATCTGTCACATATTCAACCAAGGAATAAATATGTTTTTTAAAATTAAATGATTTAATTCTGTATGATTTCTCAGTATATTACATGTGTAAGTTATACACATTTCTATGCAGGAAAAAGTACTAGAGCAGAATGTAATCTATTAGTAAACAAAATATGAAAAATCATAGTTTTCATATCAATATATTCTTTATTTTCTAAGTAAAAGAAATGTTGTGTCTCTTACTTGGTAATGTTTTGTCTTTGTTTCTTGTTTTACATGTGAAGGATTGGTTATCACAAAGGCTTACTTTGGTGACTGGAGGAAACAGAGATGCCTGAGTTTATATTGTACTGTTAAGCCATTATGTTTCACAGTGGCTTCAGGGAGGAAATAATAATTACTGTGATAATCTGGTGGTTTCTTTTCTATGCAAGTCTAAGTAATTTGGAGGGAGACACTGCACATCAATTGCTGTTTTGTGTCTAGAAGATTCAGTGATTAGCAAGCACCCATATATTCATGGGGAAAGAGTGCAGAGGCATGATTACAGACAATTATTTAAACTTAATCCTCTATGTGTTAAAAATCAAAGGCCCACATAGAATTAGAGATATAATTTTTCCTCTTTTTACAGGAAATGGAAATGTGAGGCAATTTATTTAAATAAAGTATAAAATGTCCTTAAGGAATTGAGGGTAGTCATTAGGTTTTCTTTAATAGGGAAATTATTTTTCTGTCTGTATTATGGTGTCAAGGTTATCTTTCATCTGGAAAATTCTGTGATTTTGCATTGATCAAGAGACTGATACTTCATCTCAAAACTAGTGTATGCAAATTATGATTAAATTTCTGGGTATTAATCTTTTGAATATCATTTTAAAAATAGAGATGATGGTACACTGAGATGATAATTAACTCATTTTGAATAATTTATTTTATAGCTTGAAACTGCGCAAAGCAAAATTAATGTTGCCTAAATTTTCAAACAGATTCTAGTTGAGGTAGCAGTAAGTTCAAGTAATATGCACAGTATTACACAGTAGTCTCCCCTTATTCGTGGTTTTGCTTTCCATGGTTTCAGATACTTGTGGTTCAACCATAGTCCAAAAATATTAAATGAAAAATTCCAGAAATAAACAATTTGTAAGTTTTAAACTGTATGCCATTCTGATGAAACGTTGTGTGATGAAATCTCATGCTGTCCTGTTCTGTTCTTCCTGGGATGTGAATCTTCCTTTTGGCCAGTGTCTCCATGATCTAGAGGCTCCCCGACCTACCGTTACTTAGCAGTCCTCTTGGTTACCAGATTGACTGTCACTGTATCACAGTGCTTGTGTTCAAGTAACCCTTATTTTATTTAATAATTGCCCCAAATGCACAAGAGTAGTGATACTGGCAATTTGAATTTGCCAAAGAGAAGCTGTAAAGTACTTCCTTTAGGTAAAAAGGTGAAAGTTCTGAAGTAAATAAGAAAAGAAAAAAATCGTATACTGAGGTTTCCAATATCTACTGTAAGAAGGAATCTTCTATTTATGAAATTATGAAGAAAGAAAAAGAAACCTGTGCTAAAGTTATAGCTACAGTGTGTGGTAAGTATTTAGATAGACAATGCATTAAATTATGGGTAGAAGACATGAACAGAAAATGTATGCTGGCTGATAGCAGTATGTTGTGCCAGAAAGCACCGAACCTGTAGGAAGATTTCCTAAAGGATCCCCTGAAACAAGTGATGCAAAGCCATTTACTGTAAGAGATGGTTATAAAGATTCATAAATAGGTTTGAACTGAAAAATATAAAAGTTATTGGTGAGAGAGTATATTTACATAACTTTTATTATAGTATAATAATTGTTCTAGTTTATTATTAATTATTGTCGATCTCTTACTATGCCTAATTTATAAATTAAACTATAACATAAGTATGTATATATGTACGGGAAAAAATTTAGCATATATAGGGTTTCATACTATCTTTCGATTCAGGCTTACACTGAGGATCTTGGAAAGTATTGCTCATGGATAAGGGAGACTATTATATATTAAGTGAGAAATCTCATTTAAAAAGTCATACATTTAATGTTTCTTAGTTTATAATATTCATACTAAAATTGATCATTTTTGGACTATAAAATCATTATAATGTTCAAATAATATTTTTATAATACACATATTTTCATTTTTTTAGCTTTGCCAAAGGAAAAAAAAGGCAAATAAATCTACTTTGACTATAGGTAGCTTTTATATTTTAAAAGTTTACAGCAATTGTAATCTTTTTTAAGCTGATGAGTGAATATAATCATCTTATGACTTTCTGATTACAGATTTTAAATAATGGAAGTCATTAGGCATCCTAGGATTTGCCAAGTCAAACAGCACGTTATTGATAGATTATGTTAAATTCTCATATTAAGAAGGAACCCCTTGATTCACTCTTTGTCTATCTATTTATTTTATACTTTTGTATTTTATTTAATTATTTAGTACTTACTATGTGCCCAACAATATTCTAAGCATTTGCAATAATCCTATGAGGCCAGCATTGTTACGATCCCCATTCTATTGAAGAGAAGTATGGTATAATAAAAATAATATTGGTTTTAGCATCAAATAGTGGGTTAAATTTTTAATCCACCACTTACTAGCAATGTGGCCATGGGCATTTAATGTATACTTAGGTCTCTGAACCTCAATTTCCTTTCAACAAAATGAGGGAAGATACTATGTACCTTACAGGGTTACTGTGAACATTAAGAATATTGGAAAACACCTAACACAGTTTCTGGCATATCCTATGTTCTCAACACAGTTTAATTTCCTTCCTGTTCCATTTAGTCTGGTGTTAGTTAGGACTCTTAGTTACAAGTGATGTAAACCTCAGTCAAACAGATTTTTTTTAAAGGAATATGTTCATTCATTTAACTGGAAAATCCAAGTGGATCCACCAATGCCATTAGACTCTCATTCTACCTCTTGGCCCTGCTTTCCACTGTTTTGGCTTATTTTCAAACAGACTATCTTTCATTTCTTTTAAAATCTGAATCAACTTTTTGCCAGTTTGCATCTCATCAGCTTCATGGGCTGGTAACCAATAACACATATCTCTTTGAGTCACTGTTGTTGAAACTGAGCCTCAAAATTTCAAACAATGGAACAAGCTGCTCTGACCATTTGATCCAGCCCAGATGTTCAATGGTACCTACATCTTGCTCTTTCTTGGGACAATATAGTATAGCAGTCCCCCTTATCTGCAGTCTCACTTTCCACAGTTTCAGTCACCTACAGTCAACTATGGTTCAAAAATATTAAATAGAAAATTCCAGAAATAAATAATTCATAAGTTTTAAATTGCACGTTGCTCTGAGTAGCATGATGAAATCTAGCGCCATCCTGCTCTTTGCTGCCCAGGACGTGAATCATCCCTTTGCCCAACAAATCCACACTTTATATCTTACTTGCCAGGTAGTTACTTAGTAGTGGCTGAATTATCAGAGCAACTGTCTCAGAGTTTCACAGTGTTTGTGTTCAAGTGTTCCTTATTTTACTTACAGCTCCAGAGCACAAGAGTAGTGATTCTGGTGTTCAGATATGCCAAAGAGAAGCCTTAAAGTGCTTCCTTTCAGTAAAAAGGTGAGTACAGTATGATAAGATATTTTCAGAGAGAGACCACATTCACATACTTTTGTTATAGTATATTGTTATAATTGTTCTATTGTATTCCTAGTTATTGTCAATTTCTTACTGTGCTTAATTTGTGAATTAAACTTTTGCATAGATATGTATGTATAGGAGAAAACATTGTATATATCTACGGTTTGATATTGTCTGGGCTTCCAGGCTTGCACTGGGGTCTTGGAACATATTCTCTGTGGATAATGAGGGACTACTGTAATAGGTTAGAGTGTGGCAGAGATACACTTAATCTTCCCTCTGCCCAAGGTAGAATCCTAATGGACTGTTCTTTAACATGTAGGTATCTGTGCCCTTTGTCATGCAGGGAATGCACAAAATGAAGTCCTTAGTAAGTAACTAGGGGATTAGTACCAGTTTTATCTCCTGTACTATCTGCTGTTCCCAGAAGTTTGTTAACACTATTTACCTTTGAGCGGAGTGTACAGCTCTTCCAACCCAGTAAGAGTTATGATTATCTGCCTGTCAACCACGCCTTTATTTTCCTGATAGGCACTTATTCAAGGTCAAAAGCAGTAGTCAATGAAATCCAATACCCTAAAGTATTTATAGCAATACTTTAAACTTTGGTCAGCCCAAGGTCTGAATCCTAAGATGGAACAAGAGCAATTTAATAAACTATTACAAAAGAGAGCTTGACAATTTCAAAGCTGGAGGCAGGAGAATCTAGTGTTTCACTTCCAACTGCAATTAACTAGTTCTACTTTTGGGATCTGTTACTTTCTAATACTACTCTTCTAGGTATCAATATCAAGTTTATGAGGAGTATTTGTGTTGCCAGGGACAGAAAACCCAATTCAAACTTGTTTGCATTTATTGACTCACATAATGAAGATGTTCTGGAATGACTGAATTTAAAGGTTCAAATAATAAGAATTCTGTCCCTCTCTAAGCAACTGAACAATTTGAATATAGAATGATAAACACGAGGTGCTATGCTAGAGCAGAAGTAATAAGAATAGAAAGCAAAATGTTCCTTTTCCTTAAAAAAAAATCTAGTACAGTGGGAGACACCAAGTGGGAGCAAAATATGCCACTTTGTCATATTGATTATTTTGCATTAAACTTACTCAAGAAACAGCCAGTGCAAAAAGAACACTCTGACTCTCCTTTGTCTCCCTGAAAACAGGAAATAAATCTCCCATGTGAAACGTACCCTCCCTGTACCAAAAGGATAGAAAACATTCTTATCACCAGAGATATGAAATTTAGGGCCAATGAGGCTATATGAACAAAACTTGTTACTTCTTCACTAATTTATTACCCCAAACTCAAACTCCTTTGTCTTGTCAATTCTTCACAAATTTTTTGTTTCTTTGTCTAACCGGTATAGAAGCTGACTTCTTTGGTCACTTCCTTGAGTCTCATAGTTCTATGAGCTCTCATACATACAGTCTTAAATTTATTTTTCTCTAGTTAATCTGTCTTATGCCACTTTAATTATTAGGCCAGACAAAGGACCTAGAAGGGAAGAAGGGAAAGATTTTTCTCCCCTCCAACACTCCATATAGAGAAATCAGTCTGTATAACATTCAAAACCTTTTAGAAAGAAGAGCATGAGAATGATCTTTGAAAAGGAAGATAAATGGAGAAAGAAGTGGAGTTTTCCTGGAAACATATGTAGCTGAAAAGAGAATTATCTATGTTTCATATATAATTCAATTGCACAGACATGCCATCAGTGTACATTAATTTGCAGATAGATACAGATTTATACACTTTTGAGGCATGGTATCATTTGATGTTCATGAAACACTAAAATCTGGTGTCCTTAATTCATTGAGTCATCCAGTAAGGTAGATTGTCTATGTTGTGTTGGGTGATATGTTCTTTGAAGCCTCAATGAGTATTTGAAATAAATCTTATTAAAGAAGTTGGTAGTTTTTATAATAGGCAGGACTTTAAAAATAGCCTTTAATTCACCAATATGAGATGCCTCCTAAGCTGAAATGCTAAATTTTGTTATGATGACTTTTACGTCCCAACTTTCATGTTGGGAAGATTTAATCACAATCTTTAATCATAAAAATGATGGCAAAATTCATTTGGAAATGTCTTCAGAATTCTCATTAGCAACATAAGGAACATTTTTATTGACTTGATTGAAGGAAAAGATGAAAACTTCCATATATATTCTTGAAAGTGAAGATAAAAGCCTGCTCTTCGACTGATGAAGGAAGACTATTGAGTTTCACTGATCTTTTATTTCTCTCTCCTAAAAGAGTTGCTTCACTTTTCCTTAGTTTGCTTTCCTCTATCAAATAGTAACAATGACTCATTTTGTGGTTGAAAACTAAACAGCCAGACCCTGACCTGAGCATAAGGGGAGGGAGGCCTTTGGATATAATATGTTGCTGTTACTTACAGCTTGGCTTTTTGCTTGCATTTCTTTGTGGCAGACAAATAAATGATACAATCTTGAGAAAGCTTTCAGAATGTCCCAGAGGGCTGTCTTAGATAACTCCAAATCTCTGTTGAATTAAATAAAGAAAGCAATTCTTGTCCATGTGAAAGACAGAGAGGGTAGAGCTGTGTGTTGACCACTGTGGGGATTTTAAGGGTATCTGGGGAAAATCTTTTTCCCTGGGGTATGATCTAAGTTTCATTTTATGGATGATATGTATTGATGCAGCACTGTCTTTTGTAAAGAAGAAAGCCAACTTACTGTTGACTTATGAATCCGAAGAAAAAAGGCAAGGAAAATATAAAGCAGTAGTGTGCTTTTCACCTGTCAAGTCTACATGGATTAGATGTCAAAATGAAGATAACATTTGTCTTGGGAATCACTTTGAATAATTTAGAAATAATATTGAATGATTAACTCCTTATATGTTCTGTCATTCCTGTTCCTACCTGTTCTCACACGATATAACATTATTATACATTAGGCTTTATCCCAAAGGATCCCAAAGTGGTTTACAATCACAGCATACTTTTAAATCAGTCTTGGTCTCCTGGTTGAATAATGTATTTGGAATGACAGAATTATGACTTCTTTGGCAGATCTATGCATAATTCACTAAGAGTATCTGCAGTACAAAAAAAAAGTCAGTTTATATATAATTCTTAATAATGGAAAAATCACTCCCTTGAATTGTATACTTGTCAAACAGAGGGAGAGGGTGAAACAACAATGCTAAGAACATAAAACTTGTGTAAAATTAAAGGAAAAAGGTCACCATTCTGCTCCCAGTAGGGATAAGTTTGTAAAGGATTGGGAAGAGCACTGATGTACATAGTAAGTGACATAGTTTATGTATCTAGATACATCAGTAAGTTATAATACTTTGCCATCTGTTCCAGAATTCTAGCTAGAGTGAAAGGGCTTGTTAAACATACATTAGTCACTCTTCTAAATGAGCAATACCAACCATACTGTCTGTACTATGTATCCTGCTTGCTCATTTGCTGCTATTCAAATGGAAACTGTATTAATTTAAGTGCTACCACTCATTTTCCTCATTTTCATAGACACAGAGATATTAAGAAAAAAAAGGAAAGCAGATGAAACTTAACAAAATCAGTTTGTGTGTGAGAACTTTTAGAGCATATCAGCTAATAAATATCACTTAGAATATAAACTTTATAATAATTTGAGTTCAGCACAATCTTTATTGAGGAAAAAGTTTAAAATGTTTCCTACCTACAACTTTAAGGTCTAATTAAAGATTAAGAGGAATAGAATTTATTAGTTTACCTATCCATGGTATCAAAAATGTAAGACACATGAAAGAAATCATTTCTAAGTCTGAAATTGAATGCCAATATTTATGATGAACTGTTTTGTAATGTAGCTGATTATGGTCAATTTTTCATGAATATTTTGTATTGGTATACTATCATTTTTATCATACTTTCAAAATGATGTGCTTGAAGGTAGAAAAAATGTATTTGAAAAACACTTAAGATTTGGTCTTTTTCACCATACATGTGGCAATTTTTTTTCTAGTTATTACACTGTAGTAAAATTTTAACACCTGTGTATATGCAGGTTCACATACCCTTTTATGTAAGGGTGGGATTTGTGTACATGGTGTTCAAAAGTGCTTAACCCTAAGCACATTGTACGACATTACATAAATGGATTTATAAAGTATAAAGTAGTGAAAATGAAGAGCGCTGTGACAACAGTAAAGAAACTATGGCTCAGCTCTGTACCACCTCTGTTTAAAGGGGATGGAGACTCGCAAAGTTAAATGCTAGTATTTTCCAAGGCATTCTCTGTAATGTGACTGAAAATGTCAAGAAATTAAGATCATCAATGAATAAGGTTAGCATTGGATATTTCAATCTTCAGTTAATAATGGGGCTCATAATTTGCTGGTGATCACCCCCCAAACTTGAAAAGAATAAGGACTGAGCCAAACTCCTCTCTCCTTGTCTATTTCTACAGGATTTTGGTTGTTCAGAAGAGCACAGACCCGAATCCTTAAATTTATCTCTCTCCCTTTCCCTCTCCCTCTCCCCCATTGTATTGGTTCAACTTTAAATGTAAGGGACCCTAATAGTTTATTTTGTAGCTAATTGTGTGAGAGATGCTTTTTATTTTTCATGCTATATCTATCAGTCATCCATTGTTTCTTAACAAATTACCCCAATCCTCAATATAATCTCAGTTTTTGTAAGTCAGGAATTGGTATGCAGCTTACCTGCATGTCTATGGCTCAAAGTTTCTCATAAAACTCCCATCAGTGTCTGCTCAGGCTGCCACCTCAAGGCTCAATTGGAAAAGGGCCAATTTCTAAGCTCACTCACATAACTGTTGACAGGTCTCAGGTCTTTTCTTGGTTTTTGCCCAGAAACATCTTCTCCTTACCATGTGGGCCTCTCCATAGTGCAACTCACAACATGGCAGCTGCCTTCTCTTGGAGCAAAGGAATGAAAGAGGGAGCCCAAGATAGAAGCCATGATTTTTTTTTGTAACCTAATCTCAGAAGTGACATCTCATCACTTCTGCCACATTTTATTTGTCAAAAGAAAGTCTGTAAGTCCTGCCAACACCCAAGAGGAGGGAAATACGGTAAGTGTGGGAACCAAGAGGAGGACATCATTGGGGACCTATGCTTTTAATGTCTTCAAACATAGTCCAATGTGGCTAGTCTGAAATCTTTCTGAAGTTTATTCATCTTTCTTTAAAATTGCATCTGCTATTTTTGACAATATTGAAATGAACTCATCTTGCTAATATATATTTGCCAAAATGAAGGGCAAAGCTGGGTGGCTTTCTTTCCTTTTGTCCATTGGCCTTTTTTTCTTTTTTAAAATAAAGACGATTTTCTTTGTCTTAAACTCAAGTTACTTGCCAAGCATATTGTTAATGGTGTCAGAGATTATTTCATCTGGAAGATAGATAGCAAAGTATATATATATATATATAGAGAGAGAGAGAGAGAGAGAGATTGAGAGAGAGAGAGAGAGAGAGAGAGAGAGAGAGAGAGAGAGAGAGAGAGAGAGAGAGAGAGAGAGCAGTCTGATGTATAGTATTGACAGTAGAGAGCTCGACAGGGAACTTGACCTGCAGCTCTGGTCACCAGGTTCTTGTCTTATGCCACAAAAAAAGAATTCAAAAGCAAGGTGAACATCAAACAAAATAGTGAAAAGCACAGTTTATTAAAGCAAAATCACATACTTAAGAGGAATGTTTGGGAGAACTCAGATTGAGTTGCACCGAGGACATCTGGATTCTGAGTTTTTGTGCTTCTTGGAGGCAGGGCCTGGAGATCTGGTACCAATGTAGCTTCATTGTCTCCTCCCAGTAGGCAAGGAGCTTGGTTTCCTGCTCTTTCTTCCTTATTTGGTGTTTCCAGAACTGTCATAGTATCAGGTAGGTAATGAGAGCCATGATATTTGCAATGCAGTTGACATTATAATGATATAATTAGCCAAAGGTCAGGTCTCAGCCAAAGATGGTGTCTAGGCTGAAAAGAACTGGTTTTGACTTATCTCCCCTTGCTGGAAATAAAACAGGGAGAGGGCTGGATGAAAAAAGGACAAAGGAAAAATTCTGGAGCCTTATTCTGGAGGGGAGGGGATGCCCCTAAGCTACCTATCCCACCTCACTATGACTAAGTATTTACAACCACATAGAAAGCTGAAAATAGCCTGGTTTGGATTTCTGCTCTCTTAGGGTTCTATAAGGAGTTGGCGGAGGTGACTTTTCCACTTATGGAGCAGAGATTTCTGAACCTTTATTATAGTGTGGGAAAAAGTGGAAAATGATGTAAAGAAACAATATTTTTTCCTTCATTTTATATTTTTTTAGTGACCCAAACTGTACAATTCAATTATTTTTGATATATTCACAGATATTTACAATCATCACCAAAATCAATTTTAGAACATTTTCATCACTCCATAAAGAAACCCGTACTCTTTAGCTATCACCTCTCAGGGATCCTTCCTATCCCTTCCAACCCTAGGCAACCAGAAATCTATTTTCTGTCTCAATAGATTTGCCTACTCTGGACATTTCTTATAAAGAGAACCATAAAATATGACGTGTTTTATCTGCCTTCTTTCAATTACAATTATATGTTCAAGTTTCATCCATGTTGTGGCGTATGTTTTTAGCATACCTGTCAAGAGGAGTAGGATTGTGAGAGATCCATGGAGAATCATTTCTCTCCAGACTTACATATGGGTAATTTTTATTTCTTAAGCTATAGTCCCCAGAGTGGGATTCCTTGGTTAAATGATATACTTGTGTGTGTGTGTGTGTGTGTGTGTATTTAAATGGAATATTGCCAGATTACTTATTTTTAAAGGTTGCAGAAATTCATACTCTCATTAGTAACAATGGTGTATGCCCATTTCCAAAAAATATTCTCACCAATATTGAATGTTGTAACTTTTCTCTGACAGTTAATGAGGTCAAACACATTTTCATATTTAGTAGACAATGATCTCTTTTCTCAAATACCTCTTCAAAATTGTATCAGTTAGGAATGCTTTTCATCTCAAGTGTCAAAATATCTGGTTAAGGGTAACTTAAGGAATAAAAACAATTAACCTTATGCCACAAGATATCTATAAGTAAGTGGGCAAGGGATCACACAGTTGTTCAGAAATAGCATCACAATTCCAGGATTTATTTCTTTCAAATAGGCTATCCTTTGTAGGGATCGTTTTAAGAACTATGTAGATGTCTAACCAATGTACTGTATACTTAAAACTAATTTAAATGAATAATTAAAAAAAAACCTTTCTCAGATATTCCAAAACACAATTCACCATTTTCTTAGACTCTTAGTCACGATCATGAATATCAGTTATTGCTCACTGGCTTATTAGTGGATCACAGTGCTGGGCTCCCTTGAAATGGTCTTACATTCACTGTATGCAGTGGGTAAGACCTTGTGCTTAGGGGTGGGGTAACATGCATGGCTGAGACACTGTCTCTACCCTCAAGCAGCTTACAATACAGGTGTAAGCAAGGATATGTGTATTTTTTATTTTGTATTATATATTTTTTTAAATTTATATCTTTCTTTTCAAATTTATTTTAATTATTTTCAAATATACAGTACATTGGTTAGACATCTATATAGTTCATAAAACAATCCTCCCCACAATTGCTCCCTCCCTCCCCGACCCTCCACCTAGCCAATGTATTCATTCTAGTTGCATTCCCTATGCCATGCTCCCCATCCCCATGTCCATCCATCAGCTACTAATCTGTACTTCTTTAACCCTTCACCCCATTCTCCCAGCCCCCTTCCAAACTCCTTCCCCTCTGTCCATCACCAAATTGTCCACTATATTTGTGAGTCTGTTTTTGCTTAGTTTGTTCTTTTTATTCCTTAGATTCTGCATATAAGTGAAATCACATAGTGTTTATCTTTCTCTGTCTGACTTAAATACCTTCTAGGTCCATCAAAGCAATATATTTTCCCATCCCCTTCCTTATAGTTTGTGTGTCTTTTAATCTGAAGTGAGTCTCTTATAGGCAACATGTAGGGGTCTTGTTTTCCTTTCCATTCATCCACTCTTTTAGTAGGAGCACTTAATTTTTTTCTATTTAAGGTACTTACTGATGGAAATGTAGTTGTTACCATTTTTTATTCTTCTTTGATACATGTTTTTTTTTTTTTCTTAAAGAAATCCCTCTCACATTTCCTGTAACATGGGCTTGGTGGTGATAAATTCCTTCAACTTATTTTTGTCCGGGAAGCTCTTTATCTGTCCTTCAGCTCTAAATGATAGCTTTGCTGGATAAATTATTCTTGGTCATAGATCCTGGGTTTCATCTTGTTGAATACTTTATGTCAAGCCCTTCTGTCCTGCATAGTTTTTTTTGTTGTTGTTTTGTTTTTTTAGAAATCAGCTGCCAGTCTTATCGGTTTTCCCTCATAAGTAATTATCTGTTTTTCTCTTGCTGCTTTTGATATTCTTTCTTTGTATTTAAACTTTGGCCTTTTCATTATGATGTGTCTTGGTGCGGGCCTCCTTGGATCTCTGATTTTTGGAATTCTCTGAGCTTCCTGGGGATTTATGTCCATTTCCTTCACCAGATTGGGGAAGTTTTCCATCATTATTTCTTCAAACAGCTGTTCAACATTTTGATTTTCTTCGGGTACGCCAATCAGATGGATACTTGGACCCTTAATAGTGTCCCATATTCTCCTTAAATTATTTGTATAGTCTTGGCATCCTGTCTCTTGCCATCCTGATTGAGTGTCCTTGGCTTTCCCATCCTCTATACAGGGCATTTGATCC
The DNA here is from genome assembly GCF_014176215.1 of Rousettus aegyptiacus. Taxonomy (NCBI): domain Eukaryota; kingdom Metazoa; phylum Chordata; class Mammalia; order Chiroptera; family Pteropodidae; genus Rousettus; species Rousettus aegyptiacus. The sequence goes on along the minus strand of NW_023416312.1, from coordinate 54,593,826 downwards.
TTTTCTTTATTCACTCTGTTTATTCCTTTGTTTATTCCACTTAAGATACTTCTCAGCTCAGATAATGTGTTCTTCATTTTAGACTGGTTCCCTTTCATAATTCCCATTTCCATGTTTTTTTTCTTCCCTTTGTTGAAGTTCTCACTGAATTTAACCAAAAGTTCATCGAGCATCTTTATAACCAGAGTTTTGAACTTTGTATCTGCTAGATTACTTGACTCCGTTATATCTGGATCTCTGTGGATCTCTGTTCTGTTCTCTCATATGGTTTCTGTTTTTATGTCTTCCCATTTTGGCTGCCTTTTCGTGTCTGTTCCTATGTACTAAGCAAAGGTCCTATGTCTCCCGGTCTTATTAGTGTGGATTTGTGAAGTAGGTGTCCAGTGGCACAGTCCTGAGAGGGGCTCAGCTACAGGCCAAATTTAGCTCAAGCCTCTACTCCTCCGGGGCCACCTGTTAAGATTCAGCAAGTGATCCACAGATGTTGTGCTTATAGTTGCCTCAAAAAGCCATGCTGGAAACCGAGGCCAGCTACCTCCAGTGAGTCTAGGCACTGCTTAGCAGGGAGCCCCTGACTTGTCGAGGACACACCTGGATGTAGCTTGGGTGGGGCCTCAAGCTGGGGGAGACGGGCTCTCAGGGAATCCTCTGGGTGGAGCGACCTCTGTTATCCAGTCTGACGACCTCACAGCAATGGCGACACTGTCCGTGGACTGGGGGTGGGGGGGGTGGTGCTCAACAGGGAACAATGGATACCGCCAGCACTTCTGTACTGAGGTAGTCTCACCTCGGCCCTCACTCCGACAATGTCTCCCTGTAAGTCCCTGGTGCCCCCTGTGCATAGCCGAATCGGCACTGGTGCTCAGAGTGACAGGTCCGTCACCGTGAAAATCTGCTCGTGAAGGTGGCCCCTTTAAGAGGCTCTGATGCTGCCACTGCTGCTGCCACAGCTTCTGTCTCACTCAGCCCCTTGAGACCCGGTCACCCCGCATCCTCACCCCGTCCTGCCTCCTCCCGCTACAGGTGATTTCTTTGATTTCTCCCTGGTCATGTGGCTTGTTCATCTAGATCGCAGGCAATTTTTACTTGCTGTTTGATCCTTGTTTCCATCACAGCTTTAATTTGGTCGCCAGAGGGACGAACAGAGCCTCTATCATCTGTGCCATTTTGATTCAAGGATATGTGTTTTCTAAATGAATGAAAAATACTCATAAGCAACAAATGAATGGTCAGATGCTTTAGGAGTTCAAAGATGAGATAGACCACTGGGGTACCTCAGAGAAAGAGTCTAGGTCTGGATCTTGAAGAAAAACTTAATTTTGGTTGGAAAAAGAGGCTCACGGGTACCAAAGTTTTAAAGAGAGGAATTCGTTGGAGATGTGAGAGAAGAAATGAATGGGTCTACCGCACACTAGTTATCTGACCTTGGGTTAGTCACTTAATCTTTCTGAACCTGGCTTTCCTCCTATGTAAAAGTGACAATGGTGGTGATGACCTTACAGCGTTGCTGTGAGGAAAAAATGAGATTATCCACAAAATCTCAGCATAGTACCTAGCACTTTGTGAATGTGCAATAAATATTTCTACTATTAATAACAGATATGAAAGCTATTTCATAAATCACTCCCCTTTGCCACATACAATTTCTTGTTAAGTCTTAGTGACCAGATCTGTGTCATATAACCATTTCTAGAGACTGAAAAAAGCAAGCATTTAATTTCTCTAGTATTTGTGGATAAAAGGCAAGGGAGAACAAAGCTGGAGATAGATTGCTGTTGAGGTAGCCAACTTGTAATGGTTAATTTGATGTACCAATTTGTCTGGACTGCAGTGTTCAGATATGTGATCAAACAGTCTGGATGTTTTTGTGGGGGTGTTTTTGAATGAGATTAACACTTAAATCAGTGGACTTTGAGTAAGGCAAGTTACCTTCCATAATATGGATGGGCCTTATTCAATTATTCTAAGGCTCGAATAGAACAAACACTGACCCTCCTGAGCAAGAGGGAATTCTGCAGCAGGTGGCCTCCAGCCTTGAGTTGTAACATTGGCTCTCTCTGGGTCTTCAGCCTTTTGGTTTTTGGATTTGAACTGTAGCATCAGCTTTTCATTGAGTCCCCAGCCTACAAACTCCTTCAGGAGACATTTCCGTTGCCAGCCTCCATAATCATGTGATGGAGTAAAAGGGGTCAAATATGTGGCAACAGAAGAAATCTAACTATGAGTGGTGAACTCACAATGCAATATATGTATACCTTACTGTTGAATTGTACACTTGAAACTTTTAGATTTTGTTAACCAATGCCACCATAATAAAAAATAAATTAAATTTTAAAAAATAGATCAAACAGGCCATGTAAATTCAAACCACAAACTCATTGTTTAGAGGCAGGTCCATGATTAGGAATCTTTAGAGGAACCTCTCTGCCATACCCCTCCCCAGAAAGAAAGCAAGACAATATAGACAATTCTTTATTTTCTTCTTGTGCCAGTTATTTACGTTCTTCCATTACTTCTCTTTATTAAAATTGTAGCCACTGGAGATCCAGTTTTTGTGAGTAGTTTCTCAGTTTCACTTCCACGCTTCATGAATATACTAGGCTTCATGCCCTATCTCTATCTTTAAAACCCAAAATTCTAAATTGTTGTGACTAGCAACATTCTTTGACACTCCTGCAGTATCAGCTCAAAAGCTTATTTCTCTGGCTTTCAGTTTTTTTCTTCATTCTTTGCCACTGGTGATTTCCTTTCTTTTCATTGGAGCACAGAGATACTTTTAGAAGGATGTCTGTTATATTTTATGCAGAATTCCTAACTGTTTTGTGATTGGGAAATTTTCAGGTTATCTATGTGTCTGCCACATTTGTAGAAATGTAAGTTGAACCTCAAAATTTGTATTATTTTTTTTTCTAAAAAGTAATTCAGGTTTTCTCTTCCTTTTGACAAGGGCCTTAATATGCATTAACCCCATTTTTGCTATTCTGTCATTTCTTTTTCCTAAAGCTCAAAATTAGTTACTATTGTATTTTTATAATAAAATTTTAATTCATTTTACTGACAATTTCTTTATTAAGGCTTTTGTTTTTCTATCCAATGCTTTCCTTCAGATTCTATTTTCTCCCTTTCTCCTTCTGTCCTTTCTCCCTTCCTTTCTTCCTTCCCTTCTTTGCTATCATTCTTGAATGGTACTTGAGGTGGGAAGAACATTTTTCATTCTAAACATATTCAAATATTACTTTGTTTCCTGGTATTATTGCTAAGGAAGAAGCTGCTCAGCCTAATTTTTTTCCTACTTAACGTAATGTCTTTTTATTGATAACTTTATACATATATATATATATTTTTTAATTTCACCTCCCATAGTTAGATTTCTTTCAGTCACCACATATTTGACCCCTTTTACTCTATCTACTTCTCTCCTCCCCTCTTTACTGGTAACTTTTATTATTCTATTTATATATACATATTTTTTACTACATGTCTATGTATATTTATTTAAACTTGTTTTAGTAATCAAAGTGTACTTTCCATTTAAATATTTATGTCTTTAGATTTTGGAAAAACTCCAGTCATAAACTCTACAAATATTGATTCTACAGAATTCTCTCCTTTTTTCCTTCATGAATATCTATTAAAGGAGTGTTGTGGTCTCCCAATCTATTTTCCATATCTTGACCATATTTTTATTTTTGTGTCTTTGTACTTCATACCAGGTGAATTTTTCACTATCACTTTCCAATTAACTAAATTATCCTACCATTTTTCCTATCTATTGACTTTATTTTTTTAAAGATTAGATGTTTCATTTCCATAATTTCTGGTTTGTTCTTTTATACATTTGCTTATTCATATTTCTGTTCTGCTTGTTTTTATTCTATAATTTACTGTTTTTGACGAATATGATTTCTTTTTTTTTTTTTAGTATTCCAAACATATTCGAAATCTTTGTCAGACTAGTCTCTAAAATTACTTGGTAAAAAGAAAAAATTTTATATAAACAAGCAAAAAGAGTCACCTCACTAGACTTGTAGTTCCTTGTAGATGCATCTGCAGGCAGTCATTTATTATTTTTTTAGCCTCCTTTCTAAAGCATGATAAATCCTTCCCAAATCCTTGCTCATTTTCCTTCTTATTTCTACAGCACTTTTAGACCATGTTACCCCACTGAAGGCAAACGCCTGGCCATTCCTACTTTGCTTCTAATACCTAGAACCAGCACAGCAGTAGCTCCAGAACTCCTTATCATTTTTATTTCTGTTTAATTTTGGATCCAGAGAGCTGTTCTTCTTGCTTTCAAGCTTAGTTGTATCTTCTTATTTTTATCTTTATGTATTTTATCTAGAATTTCAATGTGTTTGGAATAGGGGAGATACATCAAATTGTGACCTTCTTATGCCATTTCACCTTAAGCCTTTTTTTTTTGACTATTTGTAATTACACTTTTTACTTTTTTTTCAAAATAAATGAATATAATTTTTTAAGGTGTAAAAGAAAATTTCTTGGACTTTAGATGACCACTGTAGAATTGTTTACTCTTGCTATATTTTAAAATATGGTTTTTGTAAGGAAAAATTTTGAAACTGTGTCATATTTTCCAATAATAAACATTAAACTTTTATATTCCCATATTACTTTTAAACAAAGTATAAGATGCTCAGTGTTCTTAAATGTTTTTTATTATGAAAATTTTCAAATAGACAGAAAAAGAGATTTTATTATAATGAATCTTCATGTATCCATCACCCAGCTTCAACTATTATCACCATCATGCCATGCTTGGTCAATTCATCTATCCTCTCTCTTCTAATTTTTTATTCTTCATTTGTATTGGAGCATGTCAAAACAAACCTCAGCTATGATGTCATCTCAACCATATTCACCTCATTACATATTTCTGACAGATAAGACTTTAAAAATTATAACCACATATTATTATCATCCTGAGAAAAGTAACAGTAATTCATTAATATCATCTAATATTAATTAGATGTTTGTGTTCACTTTTCCATAATGATCTTAAACATGTCTTTTTACATTTGGTTTGTTTGAGTCATAATCCAATCAAGGTTGCATATTGAAGTTGTCTATATCTCTCAAATCTATTTTAATCATTCATAGTTTTTCCTCAACCTTTTTTCATCTATGCCATTTATTTGTTGAATAATTGGGTCAGTTACAGGATATAGTAATTTTGTTTGCAAATTAGTTAGGAACAATTACATTTTTTGAGAAAAAGCTTAATTTTTTTTACGTGTAGGTAAGTTGTAAAATATCTAGGAAGGAGCACTTTGAAAAATATATTTAACCTATCATTTAATATTAAAGTCGAATATTCTGTACTAGTTATATATTGCTGTGTATCAAATTATTCTAAAACTTAGGCAAAAACAATGAACATTTATCTTATAAAGTTTCTGAAGGTCAGAAATTTGGAAGCAGCTCAGCTGGGTAGTTTCTCAGGATCTCTCATGATCTGCAGTTTCTGAAGATTTGACTAGGGCTGTATGATTTTCCAAGATGGCTCACTCACATGGCTATTGGCAGGACGCTTCAGTTTCTTGTCACCTGAATCTCTCTATAGAGCTGCTCATAGCATGGAATGGCTTCTCCAGCCTGAGTGATCTGAGGAGAAAGGGGCTAAGACAAAAGTCATAGTCTTTCATTATCTGATCTCAAAATTACATTCCATCATTTCTGCCATATACTATTGGTTACACAGACCAACTCTGGTACAATATGAGAGGGGAGTGTGAGTTTCATAAAGTGAGCATCCCTTGGGACTATCTTGGTGGCTGGCCACCTGAAATGGTAGTAACCCAGAAAGAAATTGATTTATCATTTTGTCTATCATTGATCTTACAAACAGTGTAATTTCTTTCCTTGTGGTAGGTCCCAGGATAAGGCACTGATATGATAATATTAATGGAAACTTCTGTTTTCAAATTCACTTCACATTTTACATATGGTAAGAAATACTTCTTTGCCATATGAACATTTCTGACACTGAACTTAGTAAAAAGATGCATCTGTCTTCAATATGAGAGACAATAACCTCTAAGAACACTTCCAACTGTACAAGCCTGTTTTTCTATGAGGTGTTCCCTGGAATGATAATTTTACACACAGGGGTAACGTGATTAGGATTCCATGGCATTTCAGAGATGATTTCAGCAATAAAAGTAGATGAAATACTCAGAAAACACAATCATGAGTTATTTGTTAGAGGTTTTTAGGCTATTAAACTCATCAGCATAACATAGTTAATATTCCAGGCATGTACTATTAATGTTATTTTGTCATTATGGAAACAGAAAAAAGAGTACTTGTAGTAATACCATGGGTTTCAAAAATGTCATCAGGATAAAAATTATGCATGCATGAATATTTGTTATTGCTTCTTATTTTAACTATATTAATATGCATACTTACTCATATAAATTTAAGGCATGGCTGAAAGAAATACTGTAGATATGTTAAAGGTGTAATGAACATGTTTTATCAGTAAGTATTCACTAGTTATTTTTTTTTTCATAATTCAAATAATAAGACACTGGAACTGAATGAGACTTTAAAGTGCATATTATTTTATCCCTTCTTTTTAAGACTCAGACAGGTAAAGTGATTTACCACTAACCAAAAGGTGAATTTATAGCTCAAACTTAAGTGGAACTAGACACAAGACACCTGTCTCTTATTTCAGGGATCTTTCTAATATATTGTACCACTAATCAAATCACTAAAAATAAGACATCTTCAGTATCACCAATGAAGTTTTTGTTAAATTAATGGAGTTTATGAGGCAAATATCTATAGCATCAGCATAAAAACAAAAAAAAAATAATTTAAATTCCAACTCAACTCATGACAGTCAAAAAAACATTATTTAAGGGATGGAGAGCCAACTTTTTCTCTTGTTGATATCTGATCTACTGATGGACAAACACCCATACACCAAAAAAAAAATTGTAGCTTTAGTCTTAATTAAAGACCTTGAAGAAATATAAATAGCATTAAATTCCATTTTAATAATCAGAAACCATAAAACAAAATTATAGAATTTCTATATAGTTTCTATTCATTCATTTTTTCCTCTCCTCATCTGCAAAGGATGTAAAGCAGCCTTTTTGAGGACAACATACAATAAAATGAAGAAATTTCAATAGGAATTAGCAAAGAAAGCCAAAATAAAATTAAGAGCAGAAAGTCAAGATCAAGGAACATCAGGGCACAAGAGTCTGCATAATTCCTGAAGATGAGCTTCAAATTTAGCTCTGAGATTCCTGGAAATTAAAGGGGAAAAAAAACCCAGTTATTTTCATGATCTTTAAGATAGCTTTTCAAGTACTAGTTGGATTCTAAAATAAATTCCACACATGGAATTTTCTATTAGGAATACTGAGTGATATAATGGACAACCATTTCAATCTGCAGCAAAATTCATAGTGAGATTCTTGTTGTTTCTTGTATTATGCTTTGAAAATTGCCCTGATGTTAACACACATTTGACTTGAAGTTATTTCTGAAGCTCTAAGGCAGTATAGGCCATGGACATACCATCCTGATAGTCTAGTTTAATACAAGAGTAAGAGAACTGAATATCATTTGGCTAATTCTCTAAAAATATCATAAAATATAGTTATAAAGTACTTTAATCAAAAAGCCATAGAGCTAATACATAAATAATCATTATTGATGTGGTGATAAAATATGAAAGTAATTTCAAAATAATTACTAAAGGAGAAATTATATGATAAAAAGATTTAATAACCTCAGTTTAAGTTATTAGATTATTTCAATAAAATATAAAGGTTAGTGGGGATTGTTGGTGACAAAGAATAAATGCATATAAGCCTTTCATCCCATATAAAGGAGATCAACTGACATATTTTTGATGTTTTTGGAGATATGGATTATCAATGTTTAAAACATACACATAAGCATTTGTAGAATAAATCCAGTGGTGTACTGGAGTTATCTCTGCCGTCAGTTTTATCATGTTAGTACACAGCACAAAAAACACTACAAATCACAGTTTTTTTGGGGGGGTGGGTGGGGAATTTACTGGAAAATCACATAATAATACTATCATATAGAAATTTCACTTCACTAGATTAAAAAGAGAAAATGGTAAGTGAGCACAAGGAAAACTAGAGAAATGAAGAAAGAGTTTTAAAAAGAAATGACACATTAAATCTGGACATATTAAATACTAAAGCATCAAATAGCATGCCCAAATTAAGTCCAAATATATCATTTATCATGATAAATGTGAATGAATTAAACTCTCCTAATATAAGACTAGTATTCTACAATTTGATCCGAAAAAAAATTTAAAAATAAAGTGAAGGACAAAGGTATAGACGGCAAATACAAATGAGAGGAAAGAAAGATTCACGACTTCAACAACAGGCAAAGTAGAATTAAAAGCAAAGAGGATAAAACTACATTGAGAAGACCAATTTTTATGGATAAAGTAATATTTATGTATCAAATAAGATGACATCAAAATACATAATGCGAAAGTTGTTAGACTATACAAGATAGTTGACAAAATTACAGCCATCAGGAAAGATTTTAGCACATTGCTCCTAATCATTAACAAATTAAATATAACTAGCACAAAGAAAAAGAAGATTAATAATTATATCAATTTGATACACACTAATACTATAGAAAATACACTTCTTTATTTTCAAATATCTATAGAGCACTTACCAAAATTGGTCATAGAAGATCTTACTACTTTCCCAAATTGAAAATTGTGTAATCCACATTCTTTGACATTTTGCACAGTTATAAAGAGGAAAAAATGAACCACTAAGCAACTAAGAATCATTCTCATAACTATTGGATCTAAGAGAAAATTAAGCTTACCTTAAATCACTATTTAGAAAAGAATGCAGTCAAAACAGTACTATCAAAATTTATGAAGCCCAAACTGCATTCAGAGAAAACTTACTAGTTTTAAATGCATTTATTATTAAACAGGTAAGAATAAAAATATTCATCTCAAGAGGTTAGAAAAAAGAGCAATATGTCTTACCCTCAAAAAAGGACAGAAAAAAACACTACAACAACAAAAAAAACCCAGAAAAATTAGATAAATAAATTAAAAACAAAGATTTATTAAATAAAATCTATAGTTTTATTGGTAACGATTACAGAAGCTATTTCTTCAAAGTTAGCAATAAAATGGGGAAACTTTTAATAAGGCCAAACAAGAAAAGAAGAAAGAAAGCAATGCAGCAGTAGAAAGTTAAGAAATGATATAACTATGGAGAGCAATGTGCTTTTTTTTCTAAAAACTATTAAATTAGAAAATCTCAATATCATGAATGAGCATTTTGGGAAATACTAACTATTAAAGACAATACAAGTAGAGGTAGAAAACTTGATTATAATTGAGACATCACAGAAATCACCTTGTAGAAACTACCTGCCAAGACAATTTCACAGTAAGTTATTTCAAACATCCAAATAACAGATCATAAAGAAAGAAAAAAACTTCCACGAATTATTTTATAAAGCTAATATAAACTTGTTGCCAATATTTAATAGCACGAAAAATAGAAAACAAATGTCTAACACCAATTGTACATTTTGGTGCAAAAATCCTAAATGACAAAGCAAATTGAACCTAGAAACATATTCAAAGAATAATATTTGCTGATTAAGTAAATATTATAACATTAGTACATAGATGGCTCAATATTAATAAATTGATAATAACTCATAACACATCAAAAAAAGATATTTCAATACATGCTTAATTATCTTTTTTGGAGGGAAAATTCAACTGACATTCCTATAGAAAACTTCTGGTTAAATAGAAATAAAAAGATAATTTCTTCACATGATAAAAAACACTCACATCATACTTAATGAAGAAATACTAGAAGCATTCCCATTAAAATTTAGAATAGGATTGTTCACTATTATCTCTATCATTTAACATATTATGAATATGTTTGTCAATGAGTTTATAAAATATAAATGTACAAATCAAATGTAAATGAAACTAGGAAAATTTTATTATTTATAGGTGGTATAATTCTCTGTCTGCAAGCCCTAGAGAATGAAGTACAGACAGTCCTTGACCTATGGTGGTTTGACTTATGATTTTTTGACTTTATGATGGTGCAAATGCAATGCACATTTAGTAAAAATTGTACTTCAAATTTTGAATTTTGATCTTTTCCCAGGCTAGCAATATGTGATATGATATTCTCTCATGATGGCAAACAACCAATAATCTACAGTGTACTGGACTGCCAGTGATTTTTTGAATATTGTGTGTTGTGTTTTTATATCCCATCATGTCTACAAAATGCCCATCTGTGTCTCCTGCTTCTGGTGAAAATAAAAAAAAAAAAAAGATGGCAATTACTCTTGAAATGAAACTCAATAATTGCCTGGTGTGAAGGTGGGAAGCCATAATTATATAAATTATATGAGATATTCAATACTTTATTATAAAATAAGATTTGTGTTAGATGGTTTTGCCCAACTGTAAGCTAATGTAAGTATTCTGAGCACATTTAAGGTATGCTATGCTAAGCTATGATGTTCGGTAGGTTAGGTGGATTAAATGCATTTTCAAAGTGCAATATTTTCAACTTACAATGGATATATCAGGATGTAACCTCATCATATGCTGCGGAGCATCTGTACAAAAAGGTGATGTTAATATACTAAATAATTATATTTTTTATATTTCGACAATAATCCATTTGATAATAAAATGAAAAACTTCACAACAATAAGAAAAAAATATAAAATATACAATAACAAAGTTAACAAAAATGTGCATTACTCAATTAAAACAACTACAAAACTCTACTAAAGACATAAAAGAAGACTTTAGTAAATGGAGAGACATATTACAGAAAGTATAGCTTTACAGAGAGCTCCATCTATACATGCACGCACTCTCAATTGAAGTCACATCACAGTATTTTGTTATGTATTTAGTATCTATGTGTATGGGGAGAGAGATGTGATGTGACTAGAGCACTATAGAGAATAAACATGAGAAGATAACCAATTAAACTCTGAAAAAGCAGAATAAAAAATTAGTGAGAGATAACTTGTCTACCAGGTATAAAACTTTATTATAAAGCTGCAGAAATTGAAAGAGGTGGCACTGGTGCCAAAATTGAAAGATGAACGGAATAGATACACAGGGCATTTCAAACCAGCAAAGGCATTATTATTCAATAAACAACTCTAAACAAATGGTTAACCATTTGCACAAGAATAAATTCTAGATAAATCGAAGAATAAAACGTACCAAGTAATAGATCTCAGAACATATGAAAAGTTAATATACCACAAAGGTTATTTCAAATTAAATGGTAAAAGAGGAAATATTTAATCTATGGTTCTGGGACAACTGGCTATCCATATGGAGAAATATAAAATTAAGATTCCTATCTCACATCATAAAAAAAAAACGGGTTAAATACTAGAAGAGACATTAGCAAAACAGGAGAACACAAAGGTATAAATATATATATATATTTGACTATATAAAAATGAAAACATTTGGTATGGGAAAAGATCTAATAAATGGATAAACCAATTATGGATTTGAGAAAATCTTGTTACTGAAGATGACAAAGAGTTAATATCTACTGTATATAAGAACTATTACAAAATGAGAAGATAAAGAAAATGCCTCAATAGAAATGATCTAAAAAGGCAAATGACAGAAGAACAAATGCTCTTTTAAAAATGTAAATATGCTAAGCTCGCTGAACATTAGGGAAAAAATTTAATCAAAATAATGAGTTACCATATTACATTAGTTCAAAAACATTTTCTCTCAGTTTTTCATTTCTAAAATTGGAATGTGCCTTAAATGTGATTACATTCTACAGTCACTGTACGCTAGGTAACAGTCATTCTATAATTAGCCCTGCTACACGAACATAGTTGCTGCTCCTAGAGGTATGACTGGATAAATGCAGTCTCTCAGTGTTTCATTCAACAAAATCTTTGGAGACAATAATATGAGTCCTGGTTGTTTTTTGAAAACCTTGTATTGACACTTTCTCATATGATCAAGAAGACTTCAGCATCAAAACTTGCAGACTGGGTGTCATTGGCTTCAAATGAAATCCTGATGATAGCAGAGCACTCTTTTAAGAAATACCTCACCATTAATATTTTTGATGACACAGAAACTAATACTGTGTGCAGAATCCCCCCCCTCGCACATACACACACACATTTTGTTTGCTTTTTTTCTTTCTTATTGTGCTTAATTATATGAATATGGAGAAAATTCTGGAAGGATGCATGCTAGTTATTAACATAGGTTATGAGGGTGAAGACGATATAGGAATATGTCAAACAAATGAGAGAGAAGAGAAAAAGGAAAACGTCACTAAAATTCCAGCTACAGATGCTATATTTATGTTTATGCCTTAGATAAACTTGTACATGTGTGTATGTATATAAAACATAACACATAAATTAAAGGTTATCTAGTTATTTAAAAAGACAGTCCTTAAAATAGACACAAATGGTCAATGCATATATTTAAATTTTACTAGTCATCAAAAAATCAAATTAAAAGGATGACATGATTTTTGCCCATCACAGTGGCAAAGATGAAGAAGTGAAATATGTTACTAATAAATCAGGGAAATGGGAGGTCTTATATGCTGTGAGTGAATATTTATTTGGTCCAACTAATAGGGAGGAAAATTGCAATATAATATTAAGACCTTTGGTCCAGTAATTTCACTTCTAGGAATTCTCTTTAAGGTAATAATTAGAGATGATAACAAATATTAATATTAAATATGTTCAAAGCTGCTCTATTTATCTATCATCTATCCTTTCATTTACCAATATATTCTTTTATATTTTGGTATCAGGATACATATTTGTTAATTACTACAGTAAATAAGGAGAAGGAGAAGGAGGAGGATGGGACCCAAATGTCTAAAAATACAAATGGCTAAATAAATTTGGTACACTTATTCAATAGAATATTATGCAATAATTAAAGTTACATTCACGAATAATATTTTATGACAGAAAAAATGTCCTATTCATCTATAAGGTAACATATTACTTATATCTATTTTATGATTTGAAATTTGTACAATAGATTGAAGAATTCATAGAAAAATTTTAAAAAATATAGGAGTTATTTTGAGTATAGGAGCTATTCATTATTTTTATTTTTTATTTATATTAGATATTTATAGTTAAATTACTATGTATGACATATATATTTCTATACTTTTTATACTTTATAATTAGGATGCAGTGTTCCTTATGTTATCAAAAATGATAAAAACAGAAACAAACTAATATAGATTATGTTATATCACTGAAAAAAGTAAAACATTCTAGTAAAATAGAATGTAGTTCACGAAGAGCGTCCTCCGTTGACAAACTCTCTTCCACAGCTTAATGGCACAATTAAAAATCAGATAAGCCAACTGTTGCAGAGCATTACCATGTTCTTGGCATGAATCTAAGTGTTTTATATGTATTAACTCAGTTAAACCTCACAACAACCTTTGCTTAGAAACTGAAGACAAAGAGATTAAGTAACTTCCCCAAGGTCACACAGCTAGTAAGAGGTAGAGCCTGGATCTGAATCCAGGTAGTTTGGCTCAAGATTCTGGGCTCTTAATCCCCATGCTTATGCCCCTATCACATAAGGAGAAAAACAATAACAAAAAAATCAAGACCAGTGATGTAACCATATAATATAATTGGAGATGGGTGTTGCAAGAGAATTTTGGTTGGATGAATATGCAGTTAAGTAAAATTATCTGAAATAGTTCGTGGCAGCTTAAAGTAGCATATGAAGTAATAAGTAGTAATCTCATTTTTCCCCCCACATTTCAGTGGATACCTAGTAATTATGGGTAGATAATTCAAATGTGTATCACAATAATGCTTACTTCCCTGCTCTGACCCCCACCCACCCACTCTGTTCCTTTTTTCCTTCATTCCTCCCTCATAGAAGCAATTCTCATGTTTTAGTTCAGATTTCTTTTTTAAGGTCTCTACTCTCAACACAAACTCAACAGCTAATTCTTCATAAAATATTCCCTATGCAAGCTGTTGCTTCAGGCTATCTCAGCAAATTTCACCTTCCCAGCCTTCTCCCTTCATCCTTTGCCTACTATATGAGATCACCTATCCATTTCCCACCATGGTGCCAGCCAGGATCTGATGGTGTCTTGCTTTACTATGCTGTCTTGCCCTGGACATAGGTTTGGCTCCCTTTGCTCCAACACCTGTACCTGTGGAATCACAGTCTGCTAAAGCTTAAGAAAGAGTATCCACTGTCCTCACACTAGAAAATACAAAAATGCAAAGTAAATAAATAAGCAAAACATTTCTCCAAAACTAATATATATATATATATATATATATATATATAATTTTCTGAAAGCAAGTTGGTCAATATGATGATCTGGTTGAAAATAAATAGCTGTATGAGTCTCTTATGCTACCATAACAAAATTCCACAAACTAGGTGGCTTAAACTATAGAAATTTATTTTCTAAGAGTTCTGAAGGCTATAAAACCAAAATCAAGATGTCTACACGTTTGGTTTTTCCTGAGGTTTCTTTCCTCGCCGTATAAATGGCTGTCTTCTCTCTGTGTCCTCACATGGCCTTTTCTCTGTGTATATACAGCCCTGGTGTCTCCTCTTCTTCTAAGGACACCAGTTAGATTGTGTTAGGACCCTACCCTTAGGACCTCATTTAACCTTAATTATCTCCTTAAAGATCCTGTTTCCAAATATAGTCAAATTGGGGGGGTAGCGCTTCAACACATAAATTTGGGAAGACACAATTCAATCAATAACAATCATCATAATTACTTTTTTTGGGGAATTGGCTATCTGAGTGCAATATTGAATTTTTTACAACCCTCTATGCATCTTCAAGTATTCTACTTTTTAAAAATTAAATTTATTGAGGTGACATCGATTGATAACATTATATAAGTTTCAAGTGTACAATTTTATTATACATCAGCTGAATGTTGCATTATGTGCTCACCACCCAAAGTCTAGTTTCCTTCCTTCATTATATGTTGGGATTCCATTTCTTTCAGAACATTTTTTCCATGTTGAATTTTTATTTCTAGTTTTCATTAATTTGTGCTTTGCATGAAAAGGAAAAGTTGAAAAGAAACCAAAATGTCCAAAAACAATTTTATTTTATGGTTTATTATATTTTCTTATTGCGAAAACAATACACATTCTATCTGTCCGTCCGTCCACCCATCCATCCATCCATCCATCCATCCATCCATCCATCCATCCATCCATATACATGTGTATATGTACGCAAATACAACCTTGGAAAGTGCTCATAATTCTAACCAGAAATAATGGCTTTTAGCACCTGGATATATGCCTTTCAGATCTTGTCTGACATTTTCTCTACCATTTTATAAAAAGTGGGATATTACCATGTTTGTTCTTTAGTGACCTGTAATAATGTATTTAAGTAATCATCAACTTAAGACCTTTAAGTCGAACACTACCATTACTACTAGTGGTAGTAATAATAACAACACATACAAAATGTCGATACCATTAGAAACTGACTCCTAGGGTTGATATGAGGATTAAATGAAATATAGATTGCAGAAGTGTATTCATGACAATTCCTGATCTTCATTAAGTGGTTAATGAATACTAGTGTAATTTAAAGATTTTTTTTTTGTCTGTCACAGATCTGCGTTTCCAGCATTTTCCTTCATTTTTCTCCTACTGCTTCTATGGCCTTCACCACAAAATATAAAACTGAGCAGATCTTGCAAGAAAGTTCTTGATTTTATGGCTGCCAGATATCTCTTCTTTCAAGGACATTTCCCTGACTCCTCTAAGTTAAGTTAGGTTGCCCTATTATGAGCTTCTGTAACATCTTTGATTCCCTCATCAGAGTACTCACCACAGTTCATTCTTAATGCTTGTTTAATTGTCCTCCTGGCTAGATTATAAGCTTCCTGTTTATGCAGCTTGTTCATTATATCCTCAGCATCTAGTACTGTACTTGGAAAACAGTTGGCACTTCCTCTGCTGGGCTTCTAAGCATGGGCATGTCTTCTCTGCCTTTATAATAGGCTCATTAATTGATCTACTTATCTCCCAGGACTATTGAGAGGACCAGATGAAGCAATGCATGTGAAATAGGTAATATATATAAAGTACTTCACAAATAAAAAGCATTCGAATAATTTGTACATAACCTTGCACAAGGTTAATAAATCTTAATAGTTTAGAAAATTGTAATTGGGTTTTAATGGGCAAATGTTAATGTACATTCTCCACCAATATTAGTAATTATATTCAAAAAACAGGTAGGAGACATTTCTAGCAGTCAAGATCTTTATAGTGTATTTCAATACATGATAAATTCATGAACATTTCTTATCTCCTGGAACAGTCATATATCTTAAAAACTCATCATCATACACATTCTCTGTATTTTCACAGAATTAATCCTGAATAATTAATGAATATAAAAGAGTTAGACAAGTACTGTAGCATGCTAATGATTTGTTTCAATGTCGATTAGAATAAAATAGTCTCTGGTCTGCTAACTTGGAATATGTATTGTATAGTTAACTTTTCATTTACAAATAGGAAATATCTCTAACTATTAAATGAATATATTAAAATAGAAACCAAGCCTTTTGTGAAAGTTATAGTTTGTAGGGAAAAACAGAAATACTTTGATTTGCCAGAATTATTAACTGTATGGAGACAGTTTTTGCAAATATGTTTAGTTTATAGAGCAATAATGTTTACATATTTCCTCAAAAATAGTATATCTCAAGGACTAATGACAGGAATTGTATCAAATGCAAGTCTTAAATCATTTTAAGTAGAATGAATATAAATTTAATGCAAACAGAATTGAAGGGGCAGGTAGCATTCATTTATACTTTACAGATCTCTCAAATGTATATTAAGCCTTGGTTATTCTGCTCCTAAGGATCTTGCTCAGTTTCATTTAAGTCATGATTTATTGGTGCTTGTTCAGAGTTTCAGCCATAAAGTAAAGGTGAAAGTCAATGTAACACTAAATTAAAATTCTTAAAATATGTAGACCGCCTCTCTGAATTTAGCTTAGGAAACAACTTCTGGATTAAAAGATGAGAAAAATAATTTAAGAGTTTATTTAGCCTTGACTTTGTTAAGATTTAACTCCATTTGTATGGAGGGAAAAAAACCTTGTTACAAGGTGCAATTCCCTTATTAAACAGTTGAAATATCATTCATTTAGACCTGGAGAGTATTTTCTAGGCATTGCTATGCATTCATCATGGGGGAGTGCTTCTGTCTGTAGTTATCAAAACCTTTGGTTAGAAAACCTGAACTGAAAGTTCATGGAACTTGTCCTTTTTCATCGTTCATCTGCCCATGCGGCCTAGACTCAGTAGGATTGGTCTTTTCCCTAGGGTGGCATTAGTAATGATTCTACATGATGAGAGCAATGTAAATTGTAAATTTAGTGGGAAAAGCACTGGATCGTAAGTCAGATGACTGAATTTGAGACTTAGTTGCCACTGATTAGCTCTGTGACCTTAAGAATATCTGTATTCTAAATGAGTTTAGAGTTTGTTTTTTAATTTGTAAAATGGTAATAATGCTTACTTTACAGGGCTGTTAAGAGGATGAAGTAAAATGCTGGATGTGTAAGTACCTCATAGACCACGGAATATTATAAAAATACAGATATTATTTTATAGAAGATCAGCAATTTTGTTTCACTAATAAATAAGCTAAAATATTTTGTTCATTTTGTTCATGGGTAAATAGACCTTGCTTTGTATTGTAGCCTATTCATTTCTAAAGGCACTGAACTAATTTTGACGGACTAATTATTTTTTTAAAAAGTCAGTATCCTAGGTAAAATGTGCGTTTACGCACGTGCAAAAAAACAAATTAGTGCTCAATGAATTTCAGATGACTTCTATTTTAATATGCTAAAAAAAACAGATTGTGTGATTCTAAGTTTAGTGTTTTTTTAAATTTTTACAGTGCATTTCTATACTTTAGTTAATCTTGGGTAATTTAGACAAGTGTTAGATATATGTTAGGGAGCATGTTAACATCTAAATTGTGTCTTTAATGCTGTGGTTGTGTTTTCCTCTATAAGTTCTAAAATACCACTTTCACCATAATCCTGCCCTCAAAGCTGTGGTACCTAGTGTTACTAATTTGTCTTCTCAGTAATCAAATCTACTGTTTTCCCTAGTTAAGCACTGAGCCATGAGTAGAGCTGTTATTTAAAAGTTACAAAGGCACAAACCTGGCCCAAGCTTATTCACTTACCCATTTCTAGAGTCAGGAATCTGCCTTTATTGTCACAGACACAGTTAGAGTGCTAGAGCAACAGGCCATAGGAGAGGATGCTGCTGCTAATGCTGTCTCTCCAGTCTGAATCAAAGTCAACTGCCCTCTCAGCTGCCCCTAAGTTGAAGAGGCTGGACCTTGACCACTACAGAACAGCTCAGAACCAGGAACAGGTGGTTGGGAAACCAGCCAAGAATGGTTTTCCTTCGGTGGTTATTTGTCAACCAACTGAAGTTACCCCTTGAGGAAAGAACAAGTGGTGCCAAGAAAGATGGAGTCTTAAATTTCATAATGGTAATGAGACAATCCATCAAAAGTCTTAGACCTTTTTTCCTCAAAAGTCTATACCAGATCCATCTTCCATATGGTTGCTGGTATCTTAAAACAAACAAAAACCTGTGGGCCTGCATTCCCTTGATCTTTTTTCATTGTAAATTTCCTGAAGGCAAATTTCGTAGCTGTCAAACAAAAACACATAATTTTATACAATAAAAATGTAATAGGTATTTCCCATAAGGTCAGGCTAGGAGTTTGTTATTCAGATCCATTCCACTGTCTGAAAACAACTCTGGATAAATCACCTTAAAATCACCGAGGAGTTGAAAAGAGGGTGCAACCTAGCCAGACCAATTTTGAGGAGAAACTTGAATTCAAAGAGACTAGAAGATTATTTGAATACCAAAATTGTTTTTGCCTTGAAGACACTGGTGTAGGAAGGGTGACAGAAGTTGAGGTGCAGAGCACATCCAATGTAAAGACTCTTACAGGATACGTTTTCCTGCATTAAACTGGGTCCCAAAAGGTTATATTTTCAGTATTAGGATGAATTGGAAATAATCTGTTACCTCCTGATTTTCTTCAACCTCAAAGTTTGAAAGCAGTAGAAGGAAAAAGAAGAGGAATAAAATATCCCTGAGAATGTTACCGGAGATTGGGTTCTTGATGTTCCTCACAAGAAAGGATTCAAGGATGCACACCATAGCCAAGCATGCAGCAGATATATTAAGGAAGGATAGTACACTCTCAAGATGGTAAGAGCAGAAAGGCTGGGAGAAGAATAGCTGCCTCAACCAGAGGTGGGATTTGGTCATTATCATATACAAAATGAAAGGGTGGAACATTCAAAGCTTAGAGGTGGTATTATAGGTGTTCCTAGGTGAGTACTAGTGGACCACTTGTTCTCGTTGAGAGCAGGGTATTTTTGTCCTTATTTGGCTCCCTTGGAATTGTCATGAAAACACAGAGGGTGGAGATTTTCTTAGGCTACCAATAGTATTATAATGAACCAAAGGTCACCTGAAGTAGTAAGATGGATTTCCAGAGCCCCTGTGAAAAAAGTACATTTATTAGCTTATTACCAGCCTTAGGGAATCTCTAAAAATAATTTTTAAGGGCAACAACCAGTTAAACAGTTGAAAAAAAATCAGAAACATAGGGAAATTAAAAATAAATCAGATGTGGACAACTTAAATTACATTAATTGGTAATTTTGATGAATATTATGACAAAATCAGACTAATCCATTATAGAGTCCTCTCTCTTAATGCACAAATTGTATAAAGGATATAAATATCATGATCATCATCCTTATATTTCTCAGTATGAGAAATCAGAAATAAATGATTTTTAATAAGTATTGCAGTAGTTGCACATTATATGATTTTCAGTGGAATATTGAGGATTAGCTACTAGCACTTATATTTAATTATGCAGAATTATATGTGTGTGTGTGTGTGTATACTGCTTTAATATAAAGTCTGGTGTTTCTGAAATATATATCTATGATTGGTATATAAACAGATATTTCTAATAATAGTCATATAGAATGTCTCAATTGTCTTCATGTTTCATAATATTTAGAGAATAGTAAAGGATAAATTCATTTTTTATTTTATAAAATCTAATATAGCTAGAGTAGAAAACAAAACCAAACAATTAAAGTGACAATAATGGAGCCTTCACTCAAATCCAGAATAGTTACTATGGTAACTTAAAATTGGAGCATTATAATAAAAGCAGAATGAAAAGATAATTTCAAATGCTATATTAATCTTTTGAAGTAAGGAGAGGGGAGTTGCTGTTTGATAGTTGAAAGAGACACAGTTGCTGTTAAAGCTTCTAAGATGACTGATTTTGTCTCCTTTCTCTTTTATATAAATGTGGAACCTCTAACTTCAGGCATTAACTAGAAGAGAAGTGACTTGTTAGTTTTGCTTGTATCAATCTTTCTAAGACTGATGACAATCACTTCACACAAGCAACTTGTAATTACCTATGGTAATGAAGGGCAGATTGAGTGAAAAAGTGCATTTACAAATGACCTCAAGAATCTTATTTTGATGTTTTTTTTCTACTTTCTCCATCACTAAGATAGAAGTTGTTGGTTCCGAGCTGATCAAGAAGGGAAGGCTTTGGTGGTGAGATGCCCAGTTGAAAAAAAATGCACGAGGAGCCGACATGAGAATGAAACAACAGGCACAAACTTTATTGCAGGGAGCGCGGGCTTCTGCACTAGGAGACTGCATGGGATTTACATATGTCAGAGAACAGTAGTGGCATTCTACCACATATGTGTGGTAAACAATAAGCCGAGTCATACTTGCACAAGTTAGGTGCAGGTGCCATACTACATTAATGTAATATTTTATATCTGGAATTCTATGCCTAGCTGCAAGCCTGGATCACAGCCAGACCTGGGACTCACAGAAGTGCAGACATGGATGCAGACATATTATAAGATATTTAACTAAAGAAGGAAAGAGGGGAAACTTCAGAGTTTGATATACCCATTCCGTAGGTCTCATATTAAAACTACTGGGTTTGTATTATATTAAGCTCACTTTAAAACTTCATGCTAGTGGTACAGTCATTGCCAGAAAGTGGTTGGTGCTAGCACATCTTCCTGGGTTTAAAAACTGAAGATAAGTAGTCAGAAAGGCAGTGACAAAGAAGCTAAACATTAGTAACTCTAATGAAGAAAGAAACCTCAAAAATTAGCACTCCTAATTCCCATAAACAGGGATAAGCCATTCTCTTATTTATGCACACACAATTCTTTCTTCCTCTCTCCCTCCCTCCCTTCTTTCCTTTTTCCCTCCTTTTCTTTCATCCATCCTCTTCTTTCCTTCCCCCTTCCCCCACATCCTCTCTCCTTTTCTTCCTCTCTTCCTTCCACAAATGTTTATCAAGCAACTTCTATGTGCTGTGCCCTGTGTTAGGCTTGGGGGATATACTAGTGAACAATATTGATGTCCTGACTTCATTGACTTTATATAGTCTAGTCCAGCGAGAGATACAGACAATAAACAATTATATAGGTAATAATTACAATTTAGACTAGGGCTAAAATTGAAAAGTATGGGGGCAATAAGAATACATGACAGGAAGAAGACCTAATCTGAGAGGATAGTTAAGATTTTTTTTGAAGAAATGATATTTATATTGATTACTATAGAGTGAATAGGGCTCAGTCAGCTAAAGAGTGCAAGGAAGAACATTTCAGAGGGAGAAAATAAGTGCAAAGGCCTTAGGTGAAGAGGAGCTTAGTGCATTTGAAGCAAAGAGAAGGCCAGTGAGACAGTAATACAGTGACTAAAATAAGATTAGAAATGTACGCAAGAATTTTATAGGCCGTGGTGTGATGTTTCAACACTTTTGTTTTGTTTATTACATTCTATTGCAAGTGTTTGTATACATGATCATGGAGACTTTTTTCCCTTTTCATTTTTGTATCTGAGATATCTAGTGAGGGGGACCAGAATTTGTCACCCCAAAATATGCTGTTTGGTTACTTATTTTAAGCTGGTTATTAAAAAATGAAAGACATGGATAGAACCTTTGACCCGCCTCCTTACCTGCCTAAAGGAATTCAGATAGAAAAAGCTACTTAAAGGAAGGGAGCATCATTTTAGCATCATAATATGAACTAAGTGTAGCAGACAGGGAGAAATCTAGGAAAGCTTGTTTGTTAGACTCCCCTCTGTGCCCCATTGTTTCTGAGTGGCCCAGCAAGAATTCATTTACCACATATTTGCTCTTTTTCATCTAATTGCCTACTTTCCCTTTGAAATCCTAGATCCCTGACTTCCTCTCCTTAGACCAGAATGGCATAAAAGCCTCAACTGCCCAATATGTCTTTGGGCCCCTTATTTTTATGGCACTCCTGAATATACATACATAATCAATTTGGACATTTTCTGTTGTTAACATGTTTCATGTTAATTTGATTATTATCCCAGCCAGAAGAACTTAGAAAGATGGGAGGAAAATTATTTTTTGCATCCCCATATTACTATAGTACCAGGCACATAGTAAGCGGTCTATAAATTCTTGTTGAATTAGTGAAACAAAGAAAAAAATGACTTCCTTATGATTGGAAGAACACAGTCATTATGGAAAATAGGGTTAAGATCTGTGGATGGCAAAGGGGCTTTGTAATAAATTTGACAAGTCCAGTAACAGAAAGTAACCTCACAGGGCGATGATCAAAGTTCATAACTGGGCAGGTCACAGTGGGTAGCCATGCCCCAGGACTATAACTTCTTTAGCAAAAGGTTTATCTTTGTCTTAAGCAAGCCCTGTCTATTGTTATTGTGCACCTAGGTCAATACACCCTTCAAATTACAAAGTCATCCTCTTTTTTCAGACCCCTGGGAGGCATAACCACCCTCAAGGGAGCACATAATCTTATTAATTATCCTGTACTCCACCTTACCTTTTCCCACTGTCATGTAATCTTCCTTAGTTCCTTCCTTAATTCCAAATGCAAAAAAGAAGCAAAACTTTCATTCTTGGGAGCATTTGAGATCTCGCTTCCCAGCAATTGTCATCAGTTGGCTCAAATAAACTCTTACTAAAATTCTCTACAGGTTTGGATGTTTCTTACTTTGACAGATTGGCTCTCATCCCTCTTATTCATGCCTGTCAAGTCACATTTGTTTAAATGACAGGCAACTTTTTTTTCTACAAGCAGAGACTGAGAGAGACTGGTTAGTGAAACAGTGAATTTTTGAACAGTATAGTGCTAAGAGAAAACCGATTTTTCAAGAAAAATGCATTTTTGTTTGTGTAGTTAAAATGTATACCATAGGAAAACTCTGGAAGTCAATGGGGGTGGGTCTATTTGAGCTTTTGAAACTGAAACAAATAAAACTTACTGATTCCCACTTCTAAAATTCACAAACAAAGGACAAAGAATTGACTGCACACCTGGGCTAAAAAAAATGCCTGCTACTATTGTGAATGAAAAAGGGGCCACATACTAAACCTGACAAGCTCAGGAGAGGCTAACATAAGGACTACAAACTCAGAGACAGACAGAAAGTAACCACATAGGATGGGCTGGACATAGTGGGTAGTTATATCCTAGGCCTGTAGCTTGACAAAGGTCGATCTTTACCTTAAGTGAGCCCATCTATTGTTGTTTTGCATTTAAGACATACCTTTGAAATATCAGAGCAATCTTTTGCATAAGCACCCACCAGTGCATGAGACTACAGAACCCCTCATTGCTCTTATTCCCCACATACTAACACCATGTGCTATAAAAGTTAATTATTAAGTATCTTGTATTCACCAATGTAAAAGAAGTATATGTCTCTCCATTTTACTTTTTATCTAATCCCAGAGTTTTTCCTGCTTTTCTTTCTCCCACCCCTTTAATCTGCCACCAGTGAATTTTATGCAACCCTCCTTAGGTCTCCTCCTTTGATTCTAATATATAAAATAAGCTGCAAAACTGACATTCTCTGGAGCATTTTCTCAATCTGTTAAGATTTTGCTTCCCAGTAATTGTCATCAATTTGGCTCAAATAAACTCATTAAAATTCTCTATAGGTTTGGGCATTTCTGATGTCAACACTAGCTTTGCAAAGTCATACATATTGAGGAATCTCAGACCCTCCTCTAAATTTCTATAGCTGTCATTGGCTGTTAGAATCATTTGATACAGAGGTAATGTCATATCTGAACACATTGTGTACATCTTATCTGAACTAGATTATAAATCCTTCCTGGGAAAGACCTTAGGCTTCACATCTCCAACAATTCTTTGAGTAGCTAGTGCTAATTTAGAGTTTTACTGCAATGTGCTTAACAGATTTTATTTCAAGTAATTTTATGACTTGTCATGCCTGACAATAATGGAACAATGCTTGGGTAATATGACTCTATGATCCTAAGACTTGTTTAAAATTCAAGGTGCTAAACATGAAATATTAGTGACTACTTTAACTTCGGCATAAAACTTTTTGGTGTTTGATTTTGATAACAATTTTGTTTTGATTATCTCACAATGGAAAGGCTAAATAAAATGCATATATCTTCCTATACAAGTATTCTTAAAGTTTTTGTATATGTTACCAATATTTTCATTTGCAAGTTTTTAAAAACTAACATGGTCGAATTATACTGTAAAGGAAAAGCTATTAAAATGTCATGTTTTCATTTAATTCCTTGGTGGATTTTAGAGTTGCTTTTGGTTTTGACCTAAGTTTTCAGAGAAATCACATTTGGTACTATATTCAGTACTTCCTCTAAGTTATATGACCACATTAACACAAGATCATCTTACTTTTCTATGTAAAGTAAATTCACTTCGTATAATTTCAGATGAATAAATTCAGCCACCTATTTGAGATAATGTGAAAGAAAAAAATGCTGTAAAATGACACAAAAATAATTTAAACTAGAATCACAATGTTCAGTTTGTTGGCACTATCATGACATTTAGATGCTAGAGTTAAACAATGTGATTCACTAACAATTAAACAGTAACACTCTCAAATGCTATTTTCTTTTGTGTCATAAGTATAAGTGTTACCTGAACCGCAAGAAATTATAGAGGTTCTTTCTGCCCTCATTGTATGTCAAATTATTAGACTATAGGGTTCACAACAACAAAAAACATGACCTGTTGACTGGATTTCAGCATCCCTTCAGCCTTCTAAATCTCACAGGAATTTTTAGCTCCTCTAAATTTACATGACCAAGCAGATGTATGTAAGTAAGGTGTCTATCAGCCTTGGAATTGTTGTGCCCTGATTCGGAACCCCACAAGCCGCAAAGGAAACAAACGCCGATGCAATCACACAAGGGAGTTTTTAGCGAACTAGCTCGGACTCAACTCCATACACAGCCAAAGCAGTGTGCAGGACAAGGGCCCCTTCCTTAATCTTACAGACATATTTAAAGGGAAAAGCCACAGAATGGGGTGACGGGTCTTGGTGTTGCAGGATTGGTAAGTCAAATTTGACCTTTACAAACATTGGTGGGCAGGTAGCCGTAGGGGAGGTCTAACTAGCAAACAATAGAAGGGGAATTCCAGGGCCATTCTTACAGGTTGACTGGAGGGGTGGCTACCGCTTCCATAGCGTCCCCATAGTCATGGTCACACATGCATTCACACAGTAATTTCCAGGAACTGGCTAAAATGTAGGCCCGTCACAAAATGGAGTCACTTTGGTTCTTCATTGCCCCCTTCTTCTGGAAACTAGCTCAAACTTGAGCTCTAAGGGATTCTCTAAGGGATTTAAGCATAGGTACAGAAGCAGAGAGCATGAGTTAACCGCAATGTTACATTTCAGATTCTTCATTATGGGAGAGGTGATTACATCCTCTACTATGTAGTACAAACAGTTTGACAGTATCTGTTCTTTTTTGTACATATGACAGGGTGGTCAACCAGGGTGACCATTGTCTTAAACTCATCAGCCATACCATGGCTTTTAGCTATGTGACTTCTTCAGTGCCTCATAATGGCTTCTCAAAATGGCTCCCGACATCTCCCCCTTTTTTATTATTTAAAATGCCAAAGCTTTCTCAGCTATGGCGCAGATAGACTGTGCCTGTTTTAGGCGACCCTTCACAGGCCTGGGCCTTACCCGTCATTGGCACATCAAAGTCTTGCAATCATGCCCTGTCTTAGGTTTGTCCCAGCCCCTAAGGATTCTTACCCGTCTTTGACTACCAGCCTCTGCTAAATGGGAGATGTATAATTATATTATAGCTCAAACCTGAGCCTGGAGCCTGAGACCATGCATCTCTGCACGAATCTTCAGCAGAGAATTGAAGAAGTATTTCATCAAAGGTAGAAGCAGACATAAGCCTATAATTATGCAAAGGCCCAGGGCTAAAGCTGAGATAAGCAAATGACCCAAAGGAGACCAGGATGGTAGAAAGCTTTTCAGATGTAAGAATTTTGAAGCCTCTTCAGCTGCATCAAACTGAAGGGGTCTCATATCCTGCAGCCCCTGAATTTCTTTATGCAGCTGTATTAAATCTAGGGATGTGTTAGCGTCATGCCAGACACCTTGGAGATGAGAGCACACGCGATCCCATCCATGTTGACTCTCATTATAAATTTTTGAGGTGACACAAATCTACTGATATGCTGCATGGCATTCTAAATGAAATCTCACTTTTAAACTTTGGATTTCATCTCCTAAATACATAACTAAACTGTATAATGCATCAAGCTTCTGTTCTAACTTGTTATCAATATTTTCCCAGGTCCCTAAAGCCACTGTAACATTTTTAGACAAATTATTAACATAATGAGCAGTTTGAACAGTTTGAGATAAAGTGACAGCAGCAGTAGCAGTAGTAGCTATAAGCGACACAAGAGCAGTAATTCTAGCAATAATCAATCCTATTACTCTTTTCTGTCTACTTAAAGCCTTATTGATTTCTTCTAATACCTGTAAACCTCGATCTGCATACCAAGGTCCCGATGTGTTAACAGGTAACATTACAAAAGAGGGTTGATGAAAGACCATTACAATAGTTCCTCCCGGAACAAAAGAAATACAGTTAGTTAAAATGCAATCATTACATATGACATAGAAATTTCTACCTCTTATAGTTACATTAATTTTACCAATTATTAATACATGTGGTGGGGTTACACATGCAGTTATGTTTGTGTCCGCTATCTGAGGGATCCATCCCACAGGGTGTAGTTCTCCCATGGCTGCGCCCAACTTCCAAATATAAATTTGAGGAAATTCTGTATCTGTCCACCATAGTCCCACTGTCCAGCTAGTATGCGCTCCATGTCCTCCTATAATTCCCCATTCTCCCAGACCAGTCCAAGATGTATTGATCTGTTCTAGTCACATTATACCTGGCGGAAGCAGGGACATAGCATCTTTTTCAATGAATGGTTTGTCTGGAAAGCTCCTCCTCCCTTTACTATAATTTCTGGACCTTCCCAGATAGACGGATGTAGAATGGGTGGATCAAGTATGTAGGCCCAATACAATTCTCTTTTAACCAGAGGACTCAATATCATCACCATCATCAGGAGCAATCTCTGGAGGGGGAGAGGTCCCCGCGAACCGGACCAATCTTTCTGGCAACCATCTGGCATTTTCAGCATCCTGTGGAAAAACACAAACATGCCCTCATCCCCATAATAGTACCAGATCAGGGCCATTCCATGCGCCTGTGAGAGGATCCTTCCACCTCACCTGCACGTACGTGGTTTGAGTTTTTGGATGCCAGAAACGCTCTGCTGCAGAAAATCCTTGAGCATCCACAGTTAAAAAAATTCAAGATAAAAAGAGCATGATTTAAACTGTTTTGTGGAGAGACAGGGTATAGCTCTCCCTTTTTTATTTTATTTAATTGATTTTTGAGAGCACCATGAGCCCATTTCACTATTCCTTGACCTTGAGGATTATAAGGAATGCCTGTTTTATGCATGATAGAGAGTTGTGAGCAAAAATGCTGGAATGCCTGATTAGTGTATCCTGAGCCATTATCAGTCTTAATCACAGAGGGTTGGCCTATCATAGCAAAGCATCTGAGGCAGTGAGACATGACATGTTTAGTAGCCTCTCCAGTTTGAGCCATAGCTACAATAAACCCAGAGTACATGTCAACCGTTACATGCACATACCTTAGCTTTCCAAATTCTGGAATATGTGTAACATCCATTTGCCATAACTGGTTAGGCTTCAAGCCTCGCGGGTTGACACCATAATGGGGTACAGTTTGATGTTCTGGGCATGTAGGGCACTGTCTAACAAGTCGATGAGCAGCCTCCCTGGGAATATTGAACTGCCTTTTCAAACGTTGACTATTTTGATGATGCAATGTATGTGACTGTTGGGCAAGCTCCAACTGAGTGAGACCGACTACCTGAGTAGGTCGATCAGCAAGAGCATTTCCTTCTGTTAAAGGTTCTGGGAGTCCTGAATGTGTTCGAATGTGACCCACATAACATGGAGGGACTGGTGCATGCACACATCTTTGCACTTGAGAAAAAAGTTCCCGTACTTGATTATTTTCAGTGTCAATGTAAGCTACTGTTTCTAACACCTGTAAAGCTCTAACAATGTAATGACTGTCTGTGTACAGGTTAAAAGAACACTGAGCCATAAGTGTAAATATGGCAGCCACTGCTCTCAGCTCTACAATTTGAGCTGAGGCAGGAGGTGTATGCTGTATATGTGGCTGACCTTGAATCACATAAGCAAAAGACCTATCAGTAAAAATTACCTGAGTATCCTTTATAGGAGTTTGCTGCATAATCCTAGGAAAAACTAAAGCATGGTTATTTACAAATTGCAACAATCTGTCTCTTGGAAAATGATTATCTATAACTCCAGGGTAGTGAGCAAAGGCAATAGCCTATGCATCATCATTTTGAAATAACCAATCTATTTGTTGTTTAGTAAAAGTAACGCCAATTAAAGAAGGCTCTGTTCCAAAATATTTGCGAGATTCCTCTCAAGCCAGTTGTACTAAGCAAGCAACAGATTTAAAATAAAGAGTTAACACTCTAGCTGGTGACACAGGCAAATGCAACCAAAGCAGAGGAGCGTTCTGCCACAACACCGCAGTGGGCGTGTGTGCGGTAGCTAGGATATAAGTGGCCCATTCCTGGGAGTAGTCTACATAATTCACCTGTTGTTGCTCTATGGACTGTTCTACCTTCTGTAAGGTGAGCCAACCATTTTCTGTTAATTCTCTTTTAGATGTAGGAGCAGGGTCCCCCTTGAGAATGTCAAACAGAGGTTGTAATTCACCCGTGGAAATTTTTAAATACGGTCTAAGCCAATTAATATTACCCACTCTGTCTGCACTTTTTCTGGAGCAATAACTAATCTTTGTTTTTTAAGAGCTTTTTGAAGGTGAGCATAAGCTGCTAGAAGTAGTCCTTCCTCTTTTTCTGCCAAAAGAATGTCATCCATATAATGGATGATGTACACCTGTGGATATGTATGCCTGGTTTTACTCACTGCTTGAGCTACAAATTTTTGACACAGAGTAGGCTTTAATTGTTTTCTCCTGCAATGCTGCGGCCATGGCCAGAGCTTGCGTATCTTGAGCTTGTTGTTCTGTTACAGGACATGTCAAATGAAACCTCTGTATATTATCACCTCTTTGTACTGCCTGATGTAACGTA
Organism: Rousettus aegyptiacus; assembly: GCF_014176215.1. Taxonomy (NCBI): domain Eukaryota; kingdom Metazoa; phylum Chordata; class Mammalia; order Chiroptera; family Pteropodidae; genus Rousettus; species Rousettus aegyptiacus. The sequence continues at coordinate 54,564,064 of NW_023416312.1, read as the reverse complement.
CTTTGTAAAGGCGAAAAAAGTTTAGGCCCCCGAGACTGCTTAACAGCAGCAATGACCGGTTGTGACTCCTCAAACGGAGGCGGAAGATCTATCCTATAGGGGTCTCTGCTAGGTATTTTAAGTGTTTTTTTTTTCCTGATTTTCCAGTTGCAGAGTTAATTGTTGTACTGCACCTTGCAATCCCTGAACAACTTTTTCTAGATCTTTAGTTTTATTACCAGAGCTAACCGCCGCCATGAGGGGAATACAACCTCCTTCATTATGATATTGCGCGGCTTCTTCCTCTAGTTGTTCTGCGTCCTCCAGATCCAATGATTCCTTTCCGTGTCTAGAAAATAAAAACTCAAAGAAAGTCTCAGGGGGTGTCGGTGGCGTGGAAGGCTTAGTTTCATTTTCCTTCCCGGTTGGCTGACTGTCTTCATTTGCTTTTTTCTCTCTCATGCTTAGGATCTAAACTATTTCTAATTAAAGTCCACAAGCTAAAAGTATCTACAGGCACTTTGCCAGATCCGTGGACATCATAATAATCTTGTAGTTTTTCTCCTACCTTTTTCCATGTTTCTAAATTCACTGTTCCTTCCTGAGGGAACCAGGGACAACCTTTTTCTATAAAGTCTAAAAAATTACACAGTTGTTGATGCTCTACCTCAGCTCCTCTAGCCTGGAGCAACGTCATTAGTGACAAAGGGCCAGTAGTGAAACTGGTGGTTACCGTCAGCCTCCACAGGTCCCGCTGAGTGCAGTGGCAGGACGGTGGAGCCTGCCTCAGATGGCGGCAGCCGCTGGCGAGCCCCTCGAGTATTGTGAGCTGGGCCGCCTGGCGGGGGATTCAAAAAAGGGTTCAGGGGATTAGGAGGGGAAGGAAGTTGGGAGGGCTGCTGCCTGTAAAATGGGGGAGAAAAGAGAACCATCTCTTCTGAGCCTCCCTGTAAGATTGGGTACAAGGGGCCTGAGGGTGACGAAGTCTTAGAAGGCTTGTTCTTCTCAGTGCTCGTAGCAACCATGACAGGAGTCTTCTGTGAAGGAAGAAAAGGTTTCAACCAAGATGGGGGGTCTATAACAAGATCTTTCTGTACAGTAATATAAGGGACTTGATTTAAAAACAAGTACAGATATATACACCCCCAATAAAGACTAGAACACTTATGGGCAAGATTAGTCTCAGATTAAAGGTCCCATCGGAAGATGCCATGCACAGCAAATCTAAAAAGAGAGGTAGGTTAAACACGGCGGCGAGGAGGATGGTGATAGAAGGCCACCCACGACGAAACACTTAACAACAAACAGGACAGTTCACAAGCAACAAAAAACAAGTAACAAAAAAACAAGTTACCCAGACGGTCATGAAGACCCCAGATGGTCACGAAGACCCCAGATGGTCTCCCAAGATCCTCTCGAGAGACTCCGACTAGGGACTCAGGACGTCTCCTGAGGCCCCGCGGTTGTGGTCTGTGAGTGAGTCCACTCTACCACTTACTAACCGCACAGAAAAGCAGAAGCTTCAGAACCTTAACACCCGGGTTTACAACACAGAACAGACGTACTCAGACACTTAGACAAAACACTTACCGGTTGGCCAGGCCGGCTGACTCCCTCCGGTGTGTCCTTTCAGGGCTGTGGGTATCCCGGACGAGCCCCCAAATGGACGAGCCCCCAAATGTTGTGCCCCGATTCGGAACCCCACGAGCCGCGAAGGAAACAACCGCCGATGCAATCACACAAGGGAGTTTATTAGCAAGCTAGCTCGGTCCCAACTCCATACACAGCCAAAGCAGTATGCAGTAGAAGGGCCCCTTCCTTAATCTTACAGACATATTTAAAGGGAAAAACTACAGAATGGGGTGACAAGTCTTGGCGTTGCAGGATTGGTGGGCAGGTAGCCGCTGGGGAGGTCTAACTAGCAAACAATAGAAGAGGAATTCCAGGGCCATTCTTACAGATTGACTGGGGGGGAGGGGTTGGGTACTGTTTCCATAGGGTCCCCATAGTGATGGTCACACATGCATTCACACAGTAATTTCCCGGAACTGGCTAAAATGGAGGCCCGTCACAAAATGGAGTCACTTTGGTTCTTCAGAATTTGCTAATAGCTTTGCAATTATCCCTTGTACTTAGAGGGGAGGGAGAGAAGGAGTAGCTAGCATCTGTGGTTCCTTTCATTTCTAATATTTTAATAGTTCCAACAATTATAAGATATAGTTGAGCTGTTCTCAGTGGTGACTGATCAAATGGCAGGATCCTCACTAAGTGCATACACTACATGTGTAGCCACACAAAATCGAAAACACTTGGTCCACACAAACTCCTCTTCATGAATAGTCATAGTGAGCATCTGTGTATTTGTACGATTTCTTTGCTCCAATTCAAAATGTCCTATGAACCTTCTCTCAGTGTGATAAACACCATGTACTCCTTCAAAGCATGGGCTAAAGGTCACTTTCACCATAAGATGATGTTCAACTGTCCCAGGAGGATTAGGAGATTTGTCCATGTTTCTCACTTATTAAGCCTGTGGAGATGACATAAATAGTAGCACCTCAAACAATTTGTTCATGTCCCCATCTGTATGATGCATGACTTCATGTTTCTTCAAAGATCCTCCCCTAAGTGTTTCTGGAAGGTTTCAAGGGATGCCTCATGTGTATTCTTGAACAAATCGGCTTCCACTGAGTGTAGCAGCACCTCCACCAGATAACCTGCTGTGATTCCTTGCTTTTATTTGTCTCCAGTACTTTCTGTTAATAGGAAAACCTATATGAGTGATGCCTATCCACCCAGTAAAGTAAGAGTTTAGGGCTTACCCATAAGTAAAGTTGGGGCTAGGTTCAAGAGATCAATACAAATGACAGTCACATGCTCTACTTAATATCACTGAACCCCTAAGAGGACAAAGACTATACTCCTAGACCATTTTTCCCTCAGGATGAGTGCTTCCAAGAGGTTCCTAAGAACTCATACATTTTTATCAAGATTATTTGACCAGTGTGCCAGATATGTCTGTTCTTTGTGAATTATACACAACCTCAAATTGGGACTCCTGTAATTTTATTTTCAAATGACAAGCAGCATCTTCAAGATGCTTTGATGTAAGATGTGACAAGTGTAAGATTCACCTAAAAAGAGAAAATCACTTTGTGCGATTGGATCACCTAGTGATTCCTGTCCTCAGTTATCTTGGTTGTTTCTTTTCATGTACAGTGACCTCTACCCCTCGCTCTCACCAAACCCAACTGCTTGTACTAACTCAGTCTATGGCAACTCCTGGAAATCTTCCCATACAAACCTTGATGTTTTACCCTCTGTGACCCTGACTCATGGATCAGATAGTGATCCTCAGTGCATTTCTCTCAATCTGACTATCCAACTTCTATCTTACTGGAAATAACCATTATAGCACTTATCCCACTCTATTGTAATTATTCAGCATTGTGAACTGTGTCCCAGATTCAAATACTTTTAGTGATAAGGATTACCAAGTGCTCTTTTCATGAGCCATTTTTTCAGGCCTATACCCACCTTTTAGCTCTCTGAATTGGTAGAGAAATAGCCCTTGAATATGATGATGAAAAATCTGTTTTGCGTGAGAGACGTTAAAGAAATGGATAATGTATATGAACCTCATATTTACATTTTTCTATGAAATTATATCTTTTTCATTTCATTGTTTTATTGAAACATAATTCACATACTATATATTTCACCCTTTTAAAAGTGTATTGAAAACTAATCTTTTTTTTTATAATGGCAGATATATGCAAACATCACCACAGTCAACTTTAGAACATTTTCATCACTTAAAAAAACCCCGTACCGTTTACCCTTCACCTGTATCCCCTCATCTTCCCCAGCCTTAAGCCACCACTAACCTACTGTCTCCACAGATTTACCTATTCTGGACATTTTATTTAAACGAAATCATATAATATGTGTTTTTTTTTTTGACCGACTTCTTTCACTCAGAATAATGTTTTCAAAGTTTATCCATGTTATAGCATATGTTAATACTTCATTCCTTTTTATGGCTGAGTGAATAATATTTCATTATATGGATATAACACTATTGGTGTATTCATTCATCCATTGATGGACATTTGGGCTGTTCCCATTTTTTAGCTGTTGTGAATAATGATGCAATGACCATCTGAGTATATGTACTTACTTGTTGAGTATCCATTTCGATCTTTTGGGTATATATCTGCCTTAACTTTATGAGGAAACCCCAAACTATTTTCCATAGCAGTTGAACCATTTTACATTCCCACAAGCGATTGACAAGGATTCCAATTTCTCTACATTTTCTGCAAAACTTGTTAATTTCTGTTTTTTTTTTTTTTTATCAACTACAGTAGTCCCCTCTTTTCTGTGGCTTTGCCTTCCACAATTTCAGTTAACTGTGGTCAACCTCGGTCCAAAAATATTAAATGGAAAATTCCAGAAATAACCAACTCATAAGTTTTAAATTGAATGTCGTGATGCAATATCACTCTGTTCTGCTCTGACTGGCCCAAGATGTGATTCATCCCTTTGTTCAGCGCATTCAAGCTTTATCAGCTCCCCACCCGTTAATCACATAGTAGCTGGCTTGGTTATCAGATTGATTATTCAAGAAAGAGAGAGAGAGAGCGCATTTTATTACAGTATATGGTTATAATTGTTCTATTTTATCATCATTGTTGTTATTCTCTTACTGTCTCTAATTTATAAATTAAATTTTATCATACACATGTATATATAGGGGAAAAAATGTAGTATATATAGGGTTTGGTATTACCCATAGTTGGAGGTATGTCCCGTACCCCACAGACAGAGGTACAACTATGTAGCAGTCCTACTGGTTATGAACAGGTACGTCATTGTGGTTTTGATTATAATGTCCCTAACAACTAGTGATGTTGAGAATATTTTCATATACTTGTTGGCCATTTGTGTATTGTCTTTGGAGAACTATCTATTTTAAGTCCTTTGCCTGTTTTTAATTGGATTGTCTTTTTCTTTTTGAATTTTAAGTGTTCCTCATATATTCTGAATCTTAGACCCTATCAGATATATAATGTGCAAATAGTTTCTCCCCTTCCATAGGCTGTCTTTTCACTTTTCACTTTTTTGGTAATGGCCTTTGATGCCGAAAAAAAATTAATTTTGATGAAATTGAATTTATCTATTTTTTACATTTCTTGTTCGTGCTTCAGTGTCATATCTGATAATCCATTGCGAAATCCAATGGTCCTCAAGATTTACTCCTATGTTTTCTCCTGCGAGTTCTATGATTTTAGCTCTTATATTTAGATTGCTAATCCATTTTAAATTAATTTTTGTATATGGTATGTGATAGAAGTATGACTTCATTCTTTTGTATGTAAATATCCAGTTATTTCAGCACAATTTGTTGAAAAGACTATTATTCTCTATTGAATGGTCTTGTCTTTCTCTTGTTGAAAATAAGTTGACCATAAATACTTATATTTATTTCCAGACTTTCAATTTCATTCTATTTATCTATATGTCTGTTCTAATGCCAGCACCACAACTACTGCTGTTTTGTAACAAGTTTTAAAACCAGGTAGTGTAACTCCTCCAACTTTTACTCTTCTTTTTCAAGATTGTTTTGGCTATTCTGAGTCTCTTGCAATTCCATATGAATTTTAGAATCAGTTTCTGAATTTCTACAAGGAGACTAGCTGGTATTCGGATAGGAAATATGTAGAATTTGTACATCAGTATTAAGTCTTCTGATCTATGAATGAGAGATGTTTTTTCCATTTATTTACATTTACTTTAGTTTCTTTCAGCAATGTTTTACAGTTTTCGGAGTGTAAGTTTTGAATTTATTTTGTTAAATTTATTCCTAAGTATTTTATTATTTTTGATGCTATTGTAAATTGTTTTCTTCATTTCAGGTTTTCTATTACAAGTATATAGAAATACAATTAATTTTTTTTATGTTGACTATATATCCTACAACCTTGATGACTAAATTTTTTAAATGGATTTCTTATAATTTTCTACATATAAGATAATGTCATGTATGAAAAAAGATGGTTTTACTTCTTTCTTTCCAATATGGATATCTTTTCTTTCTTTTTTGAATTATATTGCTCTGGCTAGAAACTCGAGTGAATTGTTGAGTACAGTGGCAAGAGTGGCATCCTTATCTTGTTCCTGATCTTAGACAAAAACATCCAGTCTTTTTCCATTAAGTAAGGTAGCTGTGTGTTTTTCATAGATACCCTTTATTTGGTCATGGAAGTTCTATTCTTGATGAAAAATTATATCTTTTATTTGTTTATTTAAAAGTTTATTTTATTATAGTAAGAACATAACATGAAATATACCATCTTAACAAATTTTTAAGTGTATAATACATTATTGTTGACTAGCTATACAATGTTATATAGCAGATCTCTAGAACTTATTCATCCTACTTAACTGAGACTATATGCCTATTGATTAGTAACTCCCATTTCCCCCTCCCAGCAGGCTCTGGAAATCATACCATTCCACTATTTAATTCTATCAATTTGACTGTTTTAGATACCCCATACACGCAATATTTGTCTTTCTGTGACTAGCCTAATAAGTTATGTCTTTAACAAATTTTTTTCCTGCCTTTATTGACATGTAATAGACAATTATTAGTTGCCCATATTTATATTGTACAATTCAACGAATTTTTTAAGTTATAGATGACATACAATAATATACGAGTTTCAGTTGTACAACCTAGTAATCAGAGATACAACCAAGTAATCAGACCCACATTACTTACAAAGCGATTACACCACTAAATCTAGTACCCCTGTTCTCCCTTATATATTGATTACATTATTAACCATCTTCCCCATGCTACACTCTACACCTCCATGTTATTCTGCAACTATCCATTTGTTCCTCTTAATCCCTTTGCCTTTTCTTCAGTCCTCCCTCGCCCCCTCCCATCTAGTAGCCTTCAAAATATTCTCTGTATATGTGAGTTTACTTCCATTTTTTCGTTATTGTTATTTTCTTCTTTAGATTCCACATATACGTGAAATCATCCAATATTTCTCTTTTGGACCCATTTCATTCAGCACAATACCCTCTAGGTCCATCAAGGCAATATCTTTCTCCATCCCCTCCATTTTAGTCTATGTGTATCTTGTAATCTGAAGTGAGTCTCTTATAGACAGCATATGTGGGGGTCTTGTTTTCTCATCCATTGAGCTACTCATCTTCTGGTTGGAGCACTTAATTCTTTTTATTTAAGGTACTTATTGATAGGAATGTAACTGTTACCGTTCTTTATTCCTGTTTTGACTCATGTATTTCCAATAATTCTGGCTTGGTGTTTCCCTTAGCTTATTTTTGTCTGGGAAGCTCTTTATCTGTCCTTTGACTCTAAATGATAGCTTTTCTGGATAAAGTGTTCTTGGTTGTAGATCCTGAGTTTTCATCATGTTGAATATTTTGTGCCAAGCCCTTCTGTCCCGAATGGTGTCTTTTGAGAAATCAGCTGGCGGTCTTATGGGTGCTCCCTTGTAGGTAACTAACTGCTTTTCTCTTGCTGCTTTTAATATTCTCTCTTTGTGTTTAACCTTTGGCATTTTCATTATGATGTGTCTTGGTGTGGGCCTCTTTGGGTTCCTCTTTCTTGGGACTCGGAGCTTCCTGGGGTTGTATGTCTACTTCCTTCACTAGGTGAGGGACATTTTTCCATGATTATTTCTTCAACTATCTCTTCAACGTCTTGTTTTCCTTCAGGTACTCCTACGACACCGATATTTTTACATTTAATAGTGTCCCATAGGATCCTTAAATTATTTTCATAGTCTTGGCTTCTTTTTTCTTCACATTCTGATTGAGTGTCCTTGGCTTCCCCATCCTCTACATCCGTGGTCCAATCCTCTTCCTTATTCACTCTGTTTTTGTTTTCGTTTTTGTTTTTTTCCCATCCAATATATTCTTCATCTCAGATAATGTGTGCTTCATTTCTGACTGGTTACCTTTTATAATTTTCATTTCTATTTTTATGAGTTTTTTTTTTTATCTCTTTGTGAACATTCTCAGCGAGTTCATCTATTTTTCTGCTAAGTTCACCGAGCATCTTTATAAGCAGTGTTTTGAACTCTGCATCTGTTAGATTGCTTAACTCCACTATTCTTACATCTCTGTTCTGTTCTCTCATATGGTTTCTGCTTCTTCGTCTTCCCATTTTGGCTGTGTTTCTGTGTCTGTTTCTATGTACTAAGCAAAGCTCCTAAGTCTCTTGGTCTTATTAGCATGGCTCTGAGTAGTAGGTGTCCAGTGGCGCAGTCTTGAGAGAGGTTCAGCTGCAGGCCAACCTGTGCTGCTTCAGGGCCACCTGTTAAGATTCAGCAAGCGACCCACAGATGCAGTACTTATAGTTGCCTCAAGAGGCCACACTAGAAATTGAGGCCAGCTGCCACTAGTGTGAGTCTCGGCTCTGCTAAGCAAGGAGCACCTGACTAAGTGAGGACACACCGGGATGTGGCTTGGGTAGGGTGGTGAGTTGGGGGAAGTGGAGTCATGGAATCCTCTGGCTGAGTGACCTCCGTTATCCAGTTTGATGACCCCTCAGCTATGGTACGGATGTATCCGCTCGCCGGTGGTGGGAGGGCTTAGCGGAGGAACAATGGATACCACTGGCACTTCTGCTGAGGAGAAAGCCTCATCTTTGGCCCTTGTTTCGACAACTCAGTGTCCACCTGTAAGTATCTGGTGCCCTCTGAGCATCCGCCCTGGCACTGGTGCTCCGAGCGAGCAGGTCCGTCACCGTGAAAGTCCGCTCGCGGACAGGGCCCCTTTAAGAGGCATCTGCCACTGCTACCGCCTCTGTGCCACTCAGCTGCTGGGGACCGGGCAGCCTCACTTCCTTGCCCCATCCTACCTCCTCCCATTGCAGGGTGATTTCTTATTTCTCTCCCTAGTTGTATAATGTGTTCATCTAGATCCCAGGTGATTTTCCTTGCTGTTTGCCCTTTGTTTTCATCACAATTTTGATTTTGTCACCAGAGGGATGAACAAGCCTCTATCGTCGATTCTATTTTTTTTTTCTCCAAGAAATTATGTCTTTTAAGTCAGAACATCTGCAATTAAATTTAGACATTTAAAACAGTTTCTCCATTACTGAAGAGTTTCATTGTTTTTCTGGTTAACATTTCAGAGTATAGGAATCTCCTAGTCTTTTTTTAAATTTTGTCCTAATTATTGGCCTGTGGCCAAATTGTGGTCAGATTTATTTTTCTGTCCCCTTATTCTTCATCCACCCTGTCCCCTCCATGTTGCCTATTGGTTTTATTATATACAACATGTGTTCCAATGTAAAATGTTATAATTAGATTTGCAGTGAAGGAGGACTTAGAATACTAAGTGACTTTTCTTACCACTAGCAAACTATAAAATAAGTTAGACTAAAACCAATTGTTGCTGTAATATGTCCCCAAAATACAAGCAAGGAGAAGCTCATCTTTATTCCTGGATCTCTTCTCTTTTTCCTTCACCTTCAGACGTGTTATGTACCTTGTGGCCAAGGTCTCCAGTGCCACACTTTGGGCTATAGCTTGTCCTCATTTCTGACTCAACTCTCTTGAGATCAGAAGCTTCTCTAGGCCAACACAGCAATTATGCTAAGGAAGACTTTGTAAATACACCTACAGAAATTAGCAGAATTACTGCTCAGCAACTTAACCATTTAAGATTACTATTCCAGAAATTAGGTTATGGGAAATATTTCAAAGCTGGTTGATCAATGCAGCATGATAGTTGCTTAGCAGTATTCCAGTACTTGAAGAAGAATAACCCTCATGGACCAGTCAGGAAAAAAAGAACACAGCATTTTGAGGAATTATCTCTGGCTCCATACAAGAAGAAACAATTTAAAAAGGTAACCAGACCTCTTGTTTCAAGCAAAAATGGAGACACGGATATTTTGAATACTAAGGAATACCCAAGCATATATTATGTTAAATCAGTAATGCTTTTAGTTGGAGATAACAGAAAACTTGATGAATAGTGGATAAAGCAAACAAAGGTTTATTTTTCTCACATAAGTCTAACTGACTTCTCAGGGTATAGACCATGGTCTCCATGGGTTCTTCATACCCTTTCAGGTTTCTGCAAGGTCAAAACTATTTTAATAATAATTCTAAGATATTATTTGTCTTTTTCACTTTTGACAATTGTATTGTTCATACCAAAGCAATGGATGCTCAAATGGCTGGCTGCTGAACATGAATCAACAAAAATGGTACCAAACTGTGCTAGTGGTCGTCATTTTATTCTTCATTGCTATGTACTTGAAGAAAAACAAGCCAGATCCACTTTAGAATGCTCTTGAAGAAGCAGTAAAAAGAATATGTGAATTTAATTAAATCTCAACACTTGAATATACATCTTGTTAATATTCTATGGGATGAAATGGGAGAGTTTGCATAAAGTACTTCTGCTATGAACTGGCATTTAATAGTTGTCTCAACAAAAAGGAGCTTGAAAACACATGTCACCAAATGGAGACTTACTACAGTTTCTACTATCTCAGAAATGGAATCTTAACCCAGTCAAATCAGGAATTGACTGATTTGTGCTAGTTAGGCAATCTGCCTGATAGATTCCTGCTGTCCCCTAAAGGAAAGGAACCTTGCAGTAATCAACCAGCCTTTCTGCATACTATGACTTCCTTGTTCCCCCTCCCTTTTGCCTGTAAAAGTCTTTCATTTTGTACAGCTTCTTGAAGCTCCTTTCTATCTGTTGGATTGAATGCTGCCTGATTTGAATCGACTTTTGCTCAAATAAACCTTAAAATGTTATTTTTTTAAAGAAAAGGAGCTTGTGCAATTGACTAATGAGCTGAATTGGCAGCTTTTGTCAAAAAGCATAATTTTTACTTGAAAGAGTGACTGACAAGCAAACTATGGTTACACCAATTTTGGTGTTTGGCAGATATTTCCTTGAAAATGAACAAAGTGAGCCTGTCATTTTAAGGAAGACAACTCAATGTATTTGTTATCAATAATAACATCTGTGTTTTCGAGTGAAAATTAGAGTTTGGGAAAACTTGCATCTGGTACCATTAGCTTGTCAGCTTCCCAACATAAAGACTTTTCTGATAATATCAATGGTGATAGTAACAAAAAATGTGATTCTTTTCATATTTTATAATGAAATCTGTCATCAATTGGATGTCCTGTATAAGATTCAATGAACTACTATTTTTTCAAATGACAAATGAGTGAGTACATCATGTTATAAAATAATGAGTGAGTAAAATATCTATTCAAAATACAAGGTAGACAAATAGACTTTAATATGCCAGAGCATGAAAAGCTCATTGATACTGTCTTCAATTCCATGTTGCAACTTTTTTTTAAACTACCACTTCTTGAATTTCAGTGAAATATCAAAAATAAATATCTACGATTATCTGGAAAGGCCATAAAAATACTTCTTTTTCAAACTACATACCTGGCTGAGGCTAGATTTTCTTCATATAATTGAACCAGAATTACATATCATAATAGATTGAGTGCACAAAGAGTTGAGAATCTAGCTAACCTCTATCATGCCAGATATTGAAGAAATTTTCAGAAATATAAAACATTGCTTCTTTTCTCACTAAACATACTTTTGTTTTGAAAAATATAATGCTCCCGAAATATGTTACCATGTTAACATGTATAGGTATTATTTTTAGTGTTTAAATGAATTAATAAATAAAATGTTTTAAGTCTCTTCATTTTTACTTATAACATGGTAAATAGCAATAGATATATTTCGCATAAATTAAAATTTTGGGGGCCCTCAGTAATTTTCTAAGTTTTTTACTTTGAAATGACTTTAGATTTACAGAAGTGTCACAGAGTTAAAGGAGTTCCTATATAACCTTCATCCAGCTTCCCCTAATATTAACATAGGACATAACCACAGCACCTTTTTTCAAACTGAGAAATTAACATTCTTCAATAATGAGTATGTTTATAAAGAAGTCTGAGATCCATAAATTTGAGATCTGCTGGTATATGGATAAGCAGTTGCTAGTATTGGTTCAGCTGCTCAACAGCAGCATCAAGAGCCCAGACTCTGTTCGTTTGTTTTTTATCGGGATATAATTGACATAAACTTTTTTTTTAACTGAGCTCTAATTGACATGTAAGTTTAAGGTGTTTAACATATTGATTTGGTACACTTATATTAAAACATGACTACATTGTTGCATTAGCTAAGACCACTCTCATGTCACATAATTATCATTTCTTCTAGTAGTGGGAATAATGAAGATCTAGTCTCTTAGCAAGTTTAATGTTTATAATACAGTTTCATTGTTTATAATCACTGTACAGTTGACCCTTGAGCAACATGTGGTTAGAGGTGCTGACCCCTGCACAGTTGAAAATTTGTTAATTTTTTGACTCGCTAGAAACTTCAGTTTTTTATCAGTATCCATAGGGCATTGGTTCCAGGACCCCACCTGCCCCATTGCGTGTATCAAAATTTGTGGATGTTCAAGTCTTCTATATATGACATAGATCAATGCATATAGTGAGCTTTACACATCCACAGTCTCCCAACCATGGATTGAAAACAGTACAGGTATTTATTTTAAAAAAATTTGTATATAAGTTCACCTGTACAGTTCAAACCTGTGTTGTTCAAGGATCAACAATACTGTGCATTAGGTCTCAAGGACTTATTTATTAATTGCAAGCAAGTATCCCTAAATGACATTTTCCCAGTGTCCCACCTCCTAACCCTTGGTCACCAACACTCTACTCTGTTTTTTTTATTTATTTATTTATTTTAGTTTTTTGAATTCAGCTTTGTTTTTTGGGTTTTTTTTTTGGTTTGTGTGTGTGTGTGTGTTAGATTTTACATATAAGAGAGAATATATAGTATTTATCCTTCTCTGCCAGACTCTTGTCGTTTCATTCCTGTTCTATTGGCTTTTTATCTTCATGATTATCATCTCATTGCTGACAAAGCCCCAGGCTTCTCTCTTTTTTTTTTATTTTAGGCTGGAAGAAAGAAGAAAGGACTTTCCTCTTTATCAACAAGCAAAATGATTCCTAGAAACATTGCTTCCTGGTTTGTGGCAGCATAACTCCAATCTCTGTCTCCTTCTTCTTATAACCTTCTCTGCTGTGTGTTCTTTTCTATCTCTTATTAAAAGAACTTTCATTGGATTTAGAGTTCAGTCCAATCCCACAATCTTATCTCAATCCTTAATTTAATTACATCTTCAAATACCCTATTTCAAAATAAGATCACATTTGGAGGTTCCAGGTGGACACAAATTTGAGGGAGGGTATTATTCAACCTATTACAATCAGTAATCTCAGTGCAGGCATCTATAGTATTGTCACAAAGATGGACTCAGCATCTGTAACATTGAATTGGTCCAGGGAAGACTTTATGTTTCGATGTTCTTAAAGAAATCATTGGCATCCTGAATTCATCTGTGAAGAGCAATAGCAGATGTTTTAAATGTAGTTGGAGACAGAAAATATCTGAGATTGTAGAGAAGGAGATTGTTATAAGGGCTGCAAGCTGGGCAAATAGTCAAGAACCTCATATTGTTGTGTTGTAATCAAATCCAAGACCCATGGAGCCAACTGAGATGAATTGTGAGCCTTTATTAGCTGGCCGGTGACTGACTCTCTACCATGCAGGGTTAGAAGAGATCAGCTGCGAGCTCCCAGAAGAGGCAGTTTATGTAGCCACCAGCACATCCCTGAGCAGATCAGCACACCCTGGTTAACAGTTGGCCGTTAGCATCTCCTTGATCAGATTACCCTGGTTAACAGCATCTCTCTCTGATCAGATTACCATACCCTGGTTAACAGAATCAGAAGTAAATATTTAATACTCGATTGGCTCCGTGGGTCTTGGATTTGATCACACCACAACAACCTGAGCTAGCTCACTCCCCTGGGTATTTCTGATAAAGTGAGAGTATGTGTACATAACCTTCTAGAAGAAATATGTTATCTCCACAGGGGTTTTCAGAGATGAGGAGAATGAGAACAGAAACTAGACTAAGTAAATGTCTGGAAGCAGATCCAAACTCTTCTGAGTTATCCAGAAGAGGTGGGGTCTACTTGATTATCCTACTTAAATTTTTCTTTTCCTAGATTGGTGTTTCCTCATTCCCTCACCCTTGCAGAATCATCCAGGGAATGGGGTTTCCTTTATTTTTCCCTCAACCAACATTAATTGGAACCAATTACTTCTCTGGTTTTTCCTTGGCCCATAAGCCCTAAGTGGGTCCAACTCTGACTATCTGAGTAATAATCATATAAAAAGAGTAAGTTGAAAAATTATATTTCAAGGAATGTAACTATATAACTTTCTTCAATACTTCTAAAGAAGATAAAAATAAAGACTAGGCTGGCTTTATTATTGTCATTTAAACAAAAATTGTTTTCATATTCATACAGTGTTTGCAGTTGGGGACATGAGTATAGTGGTTTATGCAGAATGTAATGGTACCTTCTAGAGTCTCCCCCAAAAACTTGTTTAAAGTAAACTCATGAGACAATAAATAATGCATTTTTTCAGTTATGAAAAAAATTTGTTGTGAATATTCGCTTGTGAATATTTTGATAATTGTAGATTCACATACACTTCTAGGAAATTTCACATACCTTTTGCTCATTTTCTACAAATAATAACATGCAAAACTACATAGCACAATATCGCAATCAGGATTTTGGCATAATACAATCCACTAATGGTGTTCAAATTTCCCTAGCTTTGCATGTACTCATTTGTGTGTGTGTGTATTTATTTCCACACAATTGTATCCCATAGATGGGTTCCTGTATCCACTATCACAGGTAAGATACAAAACAGTTCCATTGCCACATGGATCCCTCATGTTTGTAATCATTCTTACTTTCCCCACACTTTGCATTATCCCTAAGCCCTGTCAACCACTAATTTGCTTAAGATCTCTATCACTTTGTCATTTCAAGAATATTATATGAAAGGAATCAAACAGCACATAACTTTTTAGGATTAACTATTTTCAATCAATATAATTCTCCAGAGATTCATCCAGGTTGTTTGGTGTATCAATAGTTTCTTCCTTTTTATTGCTGATAGTATTCTACTATATGGATAAACCAAAGTTTGTTTATCCATTCACCTGTTGAAGAACATTTGGGTAGTTTCCACTTTTTGGCTATTATATTTAAGCTATGAACATTCATGTATAGTTATTTTCATGTATAGTGAAAATAAGTTTTCAGGTATGTGGGATAAATGCTAAGGAATGTGCTTGCTAAGTTGTATGATAGTTACATTTTTGGTTTTATGAGAAACTGTTATATCCTTTCCCAGTAAATAACACTTTAAAGTGACTATAAACTAGTTTTATCTTTGGGGATAACTCTGCAGTCTTGACAGAGATGCAAGACCATATTTTCAGAATTTTAAAAAAACATTATGCAGTATTAACTTGAGCGACTTCAGTTTTCTTCACATAATACCCAAGTCTCAAGCACATATAAATAGATTAGAGCTTGTACAGATGGATGGAGTTATTAATTTTATAAATATTATGTGCTTGTACTTTATGTTTAGAAAGAGGATTTATTCAGAAAATCACCATAGTAAATCTTCTATTAATTGTTTTTAAGGACCATATATACTGAAATTTAAGGGATACAGAAGAAAAAAATGTGTTGATTACAAGTGATTTATATTTTTCATTAATTCTAGGTTGTCACTTTATCACTGAAGCCTTTGCTATCACTAAGAGTAACAAAAATATAATTTTTCTTTTTACTGAAAAAGCTTAATAAAATGTCACAGAATACGAGCCGTTTATTATATAGTAAAAAGAGTAAAAGGTAATTTTGAAAAAAATCAGTATCAGATGAGTAATGACCACACTAATAAAAACTCAGCAAAAACAAGTTGTCCTATGATACAGTGGATTTTTTGACAGTTAAAATGATCTAAAGCTTTTCATTATAATTAAATGAGTTTTCACTAATTTTTACATCTGAATATCTTGCACATTTTAATATCTACTCTACAATTTTATTCACAAATCACTGATAAGATTATACTGAAAAAGTTTAAATCATGCAGATAAATGCAGCAATAAAAGTAACTAATTTCAGATGAGAGTGTTTTGGGTTGGAAATGCTTTTAAAATAAAATGATGCAATTAAAAAAAGTTTGGGTTACTATTACTTTAAAAGTGATTTCTCTCTGTACTGTTCTGGATTGGATACTGTTTTTGGTAAAATAGCTTTAAATTTTTTTCGTTCACTTGTTGTGCGCACAGGATTTCAACGCAGTTTGGATATTAGATGAAATTAAATCCTACTGAATTGGAAAAGTGAAGATCATTGACTTAGGAAAGGCAGGCACTAAACAGTATAATGTTATCGTCATCAAAAATATATACACACATGTATTCTATATATATACGTACTGACAGAAAGTTAAGGAGCATATGCACTACAGAGTTAACATAGGGGAATCACTGGTGGTGGCAATGTGAAGACTTCATTTTTAAGCTTTGCTTAGTTATATTTTTTAATTTTCTACAATGTACATATACTACTTCTATAATAATAAATGATTTTTCTTAACTAATCACAAACGGAAATATTATAGAACATATGTCAGTTAGCTATTTTTTTTTTAAAATCAGACTTTATTTTTTAAAAGTAGTTTTAGATTCACAGCAAAATTGAAGGGTAGATACAGGCATTTCCCATTACCCTCTGCCCCCACATATGCACAGTCTCCCTCATTATTAACATCCCCACCAGAGTGGTGCATTTGTTACAACTGATGAACCTACATTGACAAGGCATAATCACCCAAAGTCCACAATTTACATTAGGGATCACTCTTGGTGTCGTACATTCTATGGGTTGTATAATGACATGTATCCATCATTATAATATCATACAAAGTGTTTTCATTGTCCTAAAAATTCTCTGAACTCCTCCTATTATTCCATCCCTCTCCACTAGCCCCTTGCAACCATTGATCTTTTTACTGTCTCCATAGAATTGCCTTCTCCATTATGTCATATATTTGCAATCATACAGTATGAAGCCTTTTCAGTTGGGCTTCTTTCATTTAGCCATGCATTTTAGTTTTCTCCATGTATTTTCATGCCTTGATAAATCTTTTTTTTTTTAGCACAGAATAATTTTCCATTGCCTGCGTGTACCTCAGTTTATTTAGCCACACATCCAACTAAAGATTTAGTTTTTTACCAACAATGAAATAAACACAGAACCTCACATTAAAATTTTTACGAGTTTGATAAATGTATTGGTTTTCACAAATTTATCACTTTTACTGTTTACATTTGGAATAGTCCATTTTCAGAACTACTATTTTATTTTGACATTCCTCTGTGCTCATTTGCATTTTGTCCTGGATGGTGGGTTTGCTTTGTGCATGCCATAGGCTTCTTGGATGTAAATAGAATATACCGGTACAGTTTGAATATACTTATACCGGCTTAGAACAAACTAGGTGGGAGTTGAATGGCAGGTTTTACCTGCTTGAGCAACTTGATTTTGACCTAAATTATCTTGAAATATTGCTCTAAGTACAACCACATAGATTTTCTTTAACTCGAGGACTGTTCATCAATATTCCACATGAGAATCTCATATATAATTCAATAAATCTATATTAATCAAATGTTATCTCTGTGTCCAGCTCTCTTCTTGGTGCTTGGGATATATAAGTATACAAACCAGACAAAAAGACTTGCCCTTGTGGAGTTTATATTTTGGTGGAAGGAGACAGACAGTAAACAGAATATATCAGGAAATGTATGACATGTTCTAAAGCTAAGGGCTTTAGAAAAAAATAAAGCAGGGTAGGGTGATCTGAAGTGTAGGGAAAAGGTATAGTTTTAAATAGGGTCAGAATATGCCACACTGCAGTGACCTCCAAGAAAAGACTTGAAGGAGGTGAGGAGTGAGCCATATAGATATGGGGGAAGGGAATTTTCAGGCAGAGAAACAGTCCTCATGAGTTAGAGGAGCTGCACAGAGAGGTTAGTGTGGCTGGAGTAAAGTGAGCATGGGAGGAACAGAGATTTAGAGGATGTGGTCAACAAGATAATCTTGTAGAGCCTTGTAGACCATTTGTAAAGTCTTTTTTTTTTTCCTCAGAGTGAGATGGGAGCCATTGAAATGAATGACATGATCTGACTTAGATCATTTATGGAATAACTCTGGCTACTGAAAAGAAGTCAAGGCAGAATCAAGGAGACCAGTCATTGTAGTAACCCAGGAAACACTGATGGCGGCAGCAGGATCAGTGAGAGGTAGTCAGATGTGAAAATATTTGAAGATAAAGCCAGCAGGATTAATTGAGATCAGAAAGGCTGAAGGCAAAACAGATCTGGGAAATAAAATAGAGTGCCGTTGTGGAAATGGTAAGTGTGAACTGTCTATTAGTTGTCATCAAATCTAATTCTTGTTTCCATCATCAGTATCAGTGATCTGTAAGCACCGACTGTGGGGGAGGGAGTAGTAAGTATAAGAACTGTAGAAAACATTTCTTTATACCCAGCATAATTGCAAACCAAGAGGATTGGGGTGTACACATATTATTACAACTTTTTTTAACATTCAACATTTATTTATTCATCATCTTAATTGATGAGCAAACAATTATCGAGGCACTACTAGATGCTCAATATTGGTGCTAGAGAAATTGAGGATCAACTGTTTAGTTGTGAATCCTAAGTTTACTACTTACTAGTCACTTAGGCCCACCCTGCTTTGGGTTACCATCTGGAAAATGAAGACCATAATAATACCTACTTCATAGGAATGCTGGGAGGATGAAATAAGATAATTGTGTGTAAAGCATGTGGAATGACACATGATAAACATTCTATATGTTACTGATTGTCTTCATCAAGGCCTCTCTTTTCCTTCTCAGCATGTCCTGTTCCCTAGCTAATCCTAACCTCAATAGAAAAGAATATGTGTAAAACATCTGATGGGCACAGTTAGCATATACATCGTATACCAGAATCAAAATGCAGATAGCTTAGAACCTCAGGCCAGGTCCTCCTGCTGTGCCTGATCAACACGCTGTCAAGATTCCTACAAGTTAAATTTTCAGACTCACATACACATGCAAAAATAGCCGAAGGGGATTTTAGAACTCAGGATTCCCTGTTGATCAAGAACCTTTCTCTAGTCATTGGTGACCTGGTGAACACTGCCTCATTCACCAATACTCCATACTCCTGCTGGTCTTTAATCACTCCTATTCACAAGGATGCTCGAATCAGCATATAAAGCAGGCAATCAGACAGGCATCTTTTGTGTTCTACCCTAGATATGCTTCTGTGTAAACCACCCATCTGTTCTCCTTTTCCTCATTGCCTGGCCTCAATTCTGTTGCTTCATTATTTAAATCCAGTTTGAACCACAACACTCAAATACTGACCTGTGACCATATGATCACATTTGCTGCAGTTTATATATGGCCACCTGGCCCCACTAATGTAGAATCCAAAGTTTGGTCGTGTCTCTCAATTTGGCCTGACACTATAAACTCAGACTTTCAGGAAAATGATGTTGTAGCCGCCAGCCCCCGAAAGACACACGGACCACCGGAACTCAGTGAGTTATAGGAAACACTCTTTATTCAGCCAGCTTGGTCTACCAGGAGTACACAGACCCCAAATTAAGCAGCCCTGAAATGTAGAGGTACAGGATTTTTAAGCCCAAAATCCCATTTATCATTCTGTCTAAACACAAAGGTTTATCTTTCTTCTATTCACTACCTGTCAACTCACAGGTCAGGTGCATAAGCAGGGTTACAGAAGCAGAAAGCTTGTTTAGAATGTTATGTTCCTATAATCAAAGGCCTATGTGCCCATAGCGATAGTTAAATAGTAATTTCCAGTAAGAGTCAATTTTTCAGCCATCACAATGAAACCATATGCATTTTTTTTTTCCTTTTGAACCAGCCTCTTTTCCATAAGTACTTTCCAGGTTTTGCATTTCTTTAGGTAGCTTGCATGGTTTATCTGTGAAGGTTGAGGGCAGTTGTGGTTTGGGAAAGTGTGAGAGCACTCACAGCCTCCTGAATAATGTTTAAGTTCTTAGTAATAAGAATAATATTATCAATAATAATGATAGCCAGCATTCATTGAACACTTACCATATATTGTGCTAATGTTATGTTCTTTAGATTCATTACTATCTCAATTACTGTGGTAAATAACATCTGCAGTAAATTTTATTTTCTCCATGTTATAGATGAGGAAACTAAGGCTTAAAGAGTTGCATTAATCAGAGAGAAAATATCAGAACTTAAACTCAGGCTTGTTTAGGTCAAAGCTGGTACTTTTAACTGTCAAAATATATCACAAGATTGTGGGCTCTGTTGGTCTATTTTCCCTGCAATTTTTGTTGAGTAGATAATGTGTTACCTTGCAATTATTCCTCAATATGAAATGACTATTTCGGGGGGTGGAGGACATAAAGGCCTCTTTATAAACATTCGTCAATCCTTGAACTTTACTAAAACTAAGACCTTATATTTTTATAGAGTTTTGCACTCTCAAAATACTTTCACATCCTCTCACTTTTGATCCTCACAACACTTTTTGTGGTGATCAAAACAGAGATTATTAATACTTTCTTTTAGAAAAATAAATCAAGGTTTAGAGAGGTTATGACATGTACAGGATGTCATGACTGGTAAATAGGCTAAACAGGTTATAGTCAGGTTTCCTGACTGTTAATTGACTTCCTAAAACTTTTAGCTGCAACTAGGGTTTGAAAATTATTGTTAGAATATATTATTCTTAATGCAGATTATAATGGCTCATGGTTTACTTTCTAGGAAAGCATCAAATATCAAGAACAAGATATTAACAAAGTATCAAAATCATCTTCTTTTCTCCTTGTTCTTGACTTGAGTGTTGTGACCTTAAAGGGTATATGTTTGTTGCTAGGGCTGCCCATCACAAATTACCACAGACTGGTGGCTTAAACAACAGATGTTTACTTTCTCACAGTTCTGAAGTCCAAAATCAAGATGTCAGCAGGATTTCTTCTTCTGAGGCCTCTGTCTATGTCTTTGTAAATGGCCATCTTTTTGCTATGTCCTCACATGGCCTTTTCTTTCTGAGTGTACATCCCTGGTGTTCTTTCCTCTTCTTATTAAGGACACCAATCAGAATATAGTCACATTCTGAGGTGCTAGGAGTTATGACCTCAACATATGAAATTTAGAGGGACACATTCAGTCCACAACAGGGGATTTCCTATTAAACAAATGCCCCTTCATCTAATAGAGCTGAGAGCATGATTAAAATTTAAAAGGTTCCAAAATCAATATGGAACCCTGTATAAAATCAGAGGCATCCCGTAAAGACCTAAGTTTAAAACAATTTTTGAAATGAAGAATCTTAAAAAACAAACAAACAAACAAACAAACAAACAAACAGATAAACACAGGCTTGATCCTATACTCATTGCTAGAAGGAAAAAGAAGAAGGAATTAAGAAGCTCTTTGATTACCTAGCGGGAAATAACAATCCTAAACCTTCAAAATATACAATAAAATTAATAGCGAGCAATGTGAGGAGTATCCAATTAATCTCTGAAACAAGTTAATATGTAACTATACTTATTTCTATGAAGTGCTTGTAGTTTGAGAGATTGCATATTTGGAGTTATCACTTTAAACAATCTACTATCCCAGATTACAACTGGAGTTTAGAATGTGTCAGACCAAGGTTGACTGGAACCCATATCTGACCGATTACTACAATGACAGGACAAGAATATGAGATACAAGAGTATAAGATGAGATCCAAGGAGGTCGGTCATGAAGTTTTGACAGACAATACAGACAGGAACAGCTGCCAGTTGGCCTCAGGTAGAGAGACGTTCAGTAGGCATCACTAGGACTCAAAAATCAGTCATAATCCTAGAGTTGGAAGAATGGCATAGAAACCTAGGCCCAGCCTTAGGTACTCAGGCAGAAGGCTAAGGTCTGGTTTTAAGAACTAGGTCACCTATTAGAATCTGATATGCAAAAAACAGGGTGAGAATCAGAGTACAAGTCAGCATGGGGACATCAGTAAGGTAGCTTGATTTCGAGCAGGTAAGCTGCTAGCTGGTCTAAGGCTCCCTATCTTTCTCCTGCCTAGGTGTATAATTGATCTCAGAGTTTGGGGTCACTTTATACCTAGATTTGAAAGTTAAAAGGCCCAAAAAGATTTAGGTGCAAGGGACCTGGTATATCATTCCTCCCTATAGGGTAGCAAATGCCATTGCCATCTGCTTATTTTGTTTCGCATTTAAGTTAGCAGCAAAAAATTCCAAAAACGCTTCAAGGAAAGCATTGGGGTTTTTGTTTGTTTGTTTTTGTTTTTGTTTTTGTTTTACCAGAGTGTATCACTAGCCTATAATAGAGCTTGTCCTAACTATTGTACTTTTCTTAAGACACCCCTCTGCAATCCCACTACTGTGACTGGTTGTCATTCCACAGGATGGGTGGTGATTTCATCTACCATCAGTATCTACACAGTATTCACTAGAGTCTCACCAAATAACACATATCATGTACTACTCACTTTTCCCCAGGACAAATTTAAGGAGAAGAAGGAAGGCAATTAAGAATCACCTAGATCACCTGAGGGAAAATGTTTTTTTAAAGTTGATTTCTGTGATATATGTTGTTACCCCGCAGCTAGTTTGAAGCAATGTAGCTTCCCTGGGGATTTGTGTGTCCACCACCTGGAAGTGTCAGTGGGTACAGATTGTAACAGACTGTCTGCTTGAAGGCATTGACCACGTGGAGCCTGTGACATCTGTGGTTTTTGGTCTTTAATGACTGCGTACTTGATTTTACTTCTGAGAAATGTATTTATCCAGAGTGGGATCTGGAAGATACTTAAAAAGTGGTATTTTTAGGAAGATAAGTAAATTGAATCTCTGTATTTATATTTACTGTGTATCAGATTTAGTCTGTGTTTTACAGATAACACATCAAAATTAATAATATAGAATGTAATCAGATTTTTGTTCAACATTTGAATAGAAGAATTAAGGAAATATAGGACCCAAAGGGGCATCCAAATACTATTTTTCCCAGTGTTATGGTTTAACCGTGCCCCCACCCCACAAAGATATCTTGAAGGCTAGTCCCTCATACCTGTGAACATGACCTTATTTGGAAATAGGGTCTTTGCACATGTAATAAAGGTAAGATGAGATCATAATGGGTGAGGGTGAGCCCTAATGCAATGTGACTGGTGTCTTATAAGAGGAAAATTTGGACACGGGCAGACACAAGGAGGACAGCCACATGAAGACAGAGGCAGAGATTGCAATTATGCTGCCATAAGCCATGGAAAACCTAGAGCAACAAGAAGTTGGAAGAGGCAAGGAAGGATCCACCATTAAAGCTGCAGAGGTAGCATGACCCTACCAAGACCTTGATTTCAGACTCCCAGCCTCCAGACTGTGAAAGAATATGATTCTGTGGCTTTACGTGTGACCCAGCATTCCACTTCTAGGTATTTATCCGAAAAAATCCAAAACTAATTTGGAAAGATATATGCACCTCTATGTATATTGCAGCATTATATACAATAGCCAAAATATGGAAGCAACCTAAGTGCCCATTGATAGACCATTGGATAAAGAAGATGCAATATATATATATATATATATATATATATATATATATAGTTATAGTTATAGTTATAGTTATAGTTATAGTTATAGTTATAGTTATAGTTATAGTTATAGTTATAGTTATAGTTATTACTTGACCATAAAAAGGAATGAAATCTTGTCATCTGCAATGACATGGATGGACCTAGAGGGTATTAATTACTGAGTGAAATAAGTCAGACAGAGAAAGACAACTACCATATGATTTAACTTATATGTGGAATCTAAAAAACAAAAGAAACAAACAAATGAAACAGAAACAAACTCATAGATACAGAGAACAAATTGATAGGTGCCAGATGGGAGGGGGGTTGGAGGGTTGAGTGAAAAAAGTAAAGGAATTAAGAAGTACAAATTGGCAGTTACAAAATAGTCATGGGGATGTAAACTACAGCATAGGGAATATAGTCAATAATATTGTAATAACTATGTATGGCATCAGATGGGTACTAGACATATTGAGTGATCACTTTGTAAATTTGTATATATGTGTATATAAATGTCTAATCACAATATTGTACACCTGAAACTAATATAATATTGTTTGTCGACTTTTAAAAACAGATAAACATCGACAAGCATTTGAGTCAAGATAAAAAACAGATAAATAGATTTACAGAAAAATGTGAAGAGGCTGAGCAGGAAAAATAAAAATTCTATTGTTTTAAGTTACCCAGTTAGAGGTACTTTTTTCATTTTCTACAGCAGCCCTTGGAAATGAATACATTGTTTTGTATATCTTGTCGGGATTGTACTTAAATAGGGTCAATTAGATTTTTTAAAATTAGATTTTAGACCATGTTGGGCAGTTTTTAAGATCTTTGGCTACTAGAGAGTTTGGAAGTTTGACTTCTGGGATGGAGATGCCACAGAGACTTGAGATACTATGTAAAACTAAGTGCAGGAAAGTTGTATTTGAATAACTCGGGACATCTAATAGTATTTCTTGGGTGAATGGCTAGGTTTGTGGAGCCACTGTTTTGGGTTTTTTTTGTTGTTTTTTGTGGTTTTTTTTTAGTTTCTTTATGTATGTCTCAGAAACATTTGAAATGTCAAGAGGGGAGTTAGACTTTTCAGTTGTTCTGGTTATGTTCGTTATTAATTAATTCAAATTGTGGGAATAATACTATGTGTAGAATTAGTAGTTAGTTTGCTTTTTATCAGGTTTCAAATCCATTTGTGGCAATCTGGGTTATAGCTTTCCCCCAGCAAGGTTTTTAACTATTAGCTATTATACATTCTAGCACAGATTTCACTCAAATTTTAGTAGTAATAAACATCATTATTTTCATCCATGATAGATTTATTATCAGTCTGATATCAATGATTAATTGCTCACCATTCTTTTAGAAATGTCTATTATGGAAATGTTTAAAATAGCATTAGAAATAAACAGTATAGGTGCTTGCATTACAAATGTTAAGACTGCTTAGAATAGGAGCAGAGAACATGGTAGTTAATCCCATAATTCCATTTTATTGGCAGACGCAAAGAGACAGAAATGTAAGGCCTCATTCTACAGAAATATTATCTCCTTGCCATATCCTAACTTTCAGCCTTATGCTCTGAAGTAGCAATAGTGTTTTGGTGTAGGACACATGTTTTTGTTTGTTTGTTTGTTTTTGTTTTTTGCCATTTCCATCACTCTGCTTCTCTGACCATCACATCTCATAACACCAGGTGTGTCCACAGATCCACACAGATGGTCAGTTCACTCACTCAAAATTAATAAAAGGTTAGAATGTTCAGAAAGTCATGGGATGAGAATTTGCTGAAGACTTTCCGAAAGGCACCATAATTAGTCGTAGAAACTATTCAAGTAGCAAATTTGACATTCATTTTGTAAGAAATCAACTTAGCCAACAAATCCAACTAGGAATTAAAGTAGATAACTTATTAGGATTTTTCAGTAATAAATGAAAACCTTTATGTAGTTTGGATGCTTGCAAATTTGATACCCATTTTTCCCAGGTATAGGTATTTTCTGTTCAGCGTTATTGGTGATTGGATAACAAAATCTATATTTTCAAACAGCAGCAGCAGAATCATATTAGAAGATGTTATTGCAATATAAACGTTTCTATATTTTTTTGTTTTTACTTAGAATGTTACTGTAATAACTGAGTCTTGTTAGAGAAGATAGGAGCTTGCATGATTTATATTTAGAGAAAAGTGAGAGCCAAGTGAGTTGGGATAGTCAGAAGCCCAGGAGTGGGTATAATATTATTTAAACTCTCTGAAAGCAAGAGACAAGTAGCAGAAGAAGGGCAAGAAATTCAGTGCACATGGTTTGACAGCATCTATAAATAATGGTACACATTCTCTTTCTGTTATTATTTAAAGCCACCTAGTAGACAGGAGCTATAAAGATAGCTGGCCAGGATGACTTTTTTTTCACTTCTAAAAACTTACTGAATATTTTTAATGCCAAGATTCAGAATCTCAGCGAGCATATACAAAAATAGATTATGGAAGGAACATATCCCTCACATATATACTTTTGTTTCCAGTATTTTTCATCTAATTTAATCAAGAATACTCTGCTATGAGCTAGCATATAATTTACTTAGCAAATGAAAAAATAGGTCAAAAACATTAGTCCCCAGGCAGGATTTAGTCTTAAATCCTATTTTGCCAATGTTAAAATCAACCAATTTAAGCTTGGCCTACGATTACAGAGTATTGGACTTGGAAAGTACCAAAGAAACAATCTTAGCCCTTTGTTTTTTACATTTTCATTCATACGTTGAACAAATTATTGAATGCCTACTATGCACTAGGCTCGTTAACAGATGTTAGGGGGTACAATGGTGAATACAATAGTTTCTGTCCTCAAAAATCTCATGATCCAGGACAACGCCTCTCAAACTTCAATGTCTGTATAGATCAGCTGAGAAATCTGTTAAAATGTACCCTTTGATCCATAATCCAGTAGGCCTAGGGTGGGATCTGAGATTCTGCATTTCTAACAAGCTCTTAGGTGATGCCCATGCTGCTGGTCTGCAGACCACACTTTGAGACTCAGGGGTTTGGAAGGATGAATATGTGAGACACAGGTGTGAGGAAACCAAGTGGCCTGTCCAATTATCATACAACAAACTAAAGATAGAGCCCAGATTCCTGACTCTTAGCCCAGGACCCCCTTCTATTCCTTCACGCTATTCTGAAGATAAGAGTTTATTTGTAACTTGGTTTAGGTGCCCCCCACACATTTGAAGTGCTTATAATTATTGAACTGAAATGCTGATAATTATGTGGTAATTGTTGCAAATTTTCATGGAAATTCTAGAGCCCAGGGGAAAGATAGCCAAATACAAAAAAGATCCACAGTGTGTACCTAAATAATCTATTACTTTGTGTACTAATTTGTATAAGAAACAATTATTTACAGCCTGATCCATGCACAGACAATAATCTTTATTCCCTTCTATACCCATAATATATCATACAGTGCCAAGAATACAAAGAAATACCCAGTAAGTCCTTTTGGCTGAATGATAACACTGAAGTAGATATTATGAAAGATCAAATACATTGTTTGAGCCCTCTCCTGGAGGAATTTGAGATATAGTTGTAAGAACAAGGTTTATTTTTTTTACATCATTCCCAGAGAATAATTCCTACATACGAACAATATTATGATCTTGTGATATAAACTATTAGTAAGTGTTTAAGGAATTCAAACTTGTGGAAAGTTAACTAGAGACTAGGACTCACCCGTAGTCTTGATAAAGTAGGTGAAAATTGAGCTGAAGTATAAAGAGATTGGAGGATTTAAGGATTGATCTGGGAGGCACTGTGAAAATTTTAAAGTTGGAGACCTCACGTGTGAAGGTGCAGAGATAGATAGCATTGATAATGGGAAGTTTAGATGATGGTGGTATACTGATGTGGTATGGGGGAATTGGAGTGTGGTACCCTAATATTAAGGAAACTGTCGTATCGATACAGGATGAACACCCTTATGAAATGATATTTATGAACACACAGTAGAAATATATAGCCCAAAGCTTTTTATCTTGTTCTGACTTTGTCTTGTATAAATATCTAAGGTTAACATATTATCATCACTCTATTAAAAGGTTAACACTCAGTTTATTTAGTTAGGAGTCCAAATCTAGCTAACGTTAAGATGTTGAAAGTAATATGAACTGTTATGCCCCGACTCGTATCTCCACGAACCACCAAGAAGCCGACACTGATGCAAGAGCAAGAGGGAGTTTATTTCAGACTCGAGTCCGGATCGCAGTCCGCACACCGACGCAGCAGTGAGTAGGAGGCGGTCCCAAACATGGGGCTTCAGGGGTATTTGAAGGGAAAAATCGTAAGCATGGGGAGTGATGTCTTGGCGTTACAGGACTGGTACAACGAGCTTGTCGCTTAGCAGGATTGGCTGGGTGATGGCACCAAGGAACAAGTTGGGGAACTTGGAGAGTTACTTTCCACAGTTGCTCTGATTGGCTGAGTCTAGGGTGGGGTGATCGTCTTGCTATCTGCAGCTTTTCCTGGAACTGGCCTGTGCTTAAGATGGAGTCTTATACCTAAGATGGAGTCACTTTGGTTGTTCAGAACTACATCGGAACTTAAAAATATTTCTGTTTTATTGACTTCCGTGACTGGTATGGGAGCTAAAAAAAATACTTTTCCTCCCACCTTCTAAATTCTTCTAGCTGGGCTAA
The DNA here is from genome assembly GCF_014176215.1 of Rousettus aegyptiacus. Lineage (NCBI taxonomy): Eukaryota > Metazoa > Chordata > Mammalia > Chiroptera > Pteropodidae > Rousettus > Rousettus aegyptiacus. Next base: position 54,535,689 of record NW_023416312.1, on the reverse strand, counting down.
TAATCCAATTAAGAGAAACAGATTAACAGAACAAAATCAGAGTTTAATAATGCATGCACATGGAGAATTTGCAGAAGCATGAAAATTTCAAAAATAGTGAGGTGAAATTGGATATATAGATTACTTTGGACAAAAGATAAAGCGGGCAGTACGAGCCTGATTTAAAAGTGGGACCTGATTTTACAAGTGAGAATGGATGATTCACAGGTAATTGAGGAAAGTGAAACACACAAGGCAGCTAAACTTTTGTTAGGCAACTCAGAAACAATGAGACGGGGATGGGGATGGGGGCATGGGAGATTAGGATTTAGTCAACAGTCTCTTGCTTGGAGTCTTCTTTCTAATGCTAGGGTGATTATATTAAGATTCTCTTCCCAAGAAAGGTTTTCCCCTCTGAATCTTTTAGATTGGAGAGGGATGAGAGTAAAAGGTTCTTTCTGAATCTTGTCTTAACAACTAGCTTAAAAACTAATATGCCAAAAGGCAAAATTTTTGGTCCTCTTCAGTGGCTCTAAGTAAGGTCTCTAATATTCAGTTATCCAGCTTTTTTGATAACAAAACAATCTTTAAAATGCATAGCAGTTACCCATACTGTCTTGCAATACATTAGAAGATTGTGGCAGCTATCTGGTGCAATATTAGATTTATAACTCCTCAGAGAATAAATGCACTGAACTTTCTATATGTTATTTCTACAGTATGTCTAAAGTTACTACTGAACACTTAATGATGAAAAGATAATCAATGTAGATTTACGTTTTATTGTGAAAGTTTTTAACACAAATCTCTGCACATTTTATATTTGGCCTGTGAATGACTTAGAATATATAAGAAAGAGGAATGAGAGAAGAAACATCTCTTGACCAGTGTAAATTGAGGTGAAATAATAGTTCATGTCTTCTTAAATCCCTGAATGCACTTTTCTGAATTTATTTGATCTTGACTCAAATGCTTATCAATCTTCAAGAATATTAATTCCTTAGAATTCTCTGCACCACCATCATTGACTTTCAACTCCTATGATTTATTTTCTTCTGCAAATACATTTGTTAATCTTTCTGATCAAGCCTCTAACTTCTTAAACATATGGAAACCTAGTTTTATCTCATCTAAAGTAGCAGTTGAGAAGCTACTCTATTAAGTCACTGCAATGAGTGCTTTATACATTATGGAATTTATCTTCTTTGTGCACAGTCTGTGTCGATTATGCAAAGCTTAACTCATTCTATTTCTTCATATATTCCTTTACTTTGGAGATTAGTGCCTGTCTCCATTTCCTCTCTCTGAGTCTACAAGAGAGAGGGATCCCTTGGGCCCCTCCACCCTTTGTTTGCTTCCTTTAACTCTTGGCAGCTCCGTTTCTGTCTCTGACAGCTGTTGGGGAAACCTACTTTTAAACCTTCCCTGACAGGCCCTGAGATAATTCTGGGAAGCTTTACTAACTTGCCTTTCTAACCCCCTAGTGCATTCTTTCCTTTGCAGATTTTTTGCTGTGCTTTTCACAACCACGAATGTATTTCAGATGAACCACTGTAGTTTATAGTTGCTGCAGCCTTTCTCATGCTAAAGTTCCAAACAAGTTTAACAGCTGCTCATGAGGCTGGCAAAAAGCCTTAATTGCTAATTCTGTGCTTAAACTGCTTTTCACGATGGGAGATTCTATAATATTTGATATAGTCTTTAAAGCAAATGATTTCTATCTTATATTATTACTGCTTGTGTCATACTCTTTCTCAGCTTTAAAAAGATTCCATATCTGTACTTTCCTAAATGGGCTTGATTTTATTTAAAGCTCTATAGAGAAGTTGGAGATTCCAAAGGTAATAAAGAAGTTATGATGGAGAAACAGGTAAGAGTGGCATCAATAGGGTCAAGTGAGTTGATACATAAATAAACTGTACCTTCTGGAATCATTATCTCTAAAAAGTGAAAGTTTGTTCTCTCGACTTTAATTTGTATAAGAAGGTGGAAAGAAGGACGCTTGGTTAAAGTGTCAGCAGATTCAGATGTTCTTAGTGTGTTTCTAGTGTCCCAGGGTCAGGAGAGGTCCTCAGCAGCCTGGGGTGAGGTGACGATGTGCCAGAATCTCTCACAAATAAATCCAAACTGAAGTGAATTCACTGCCAGATAATAGAGAGTGCACTGTATGTGTGACAAGAAGGGGAATGCCAGGTTAATGAGGAAATCATGAAAACAGAATCTGAACTATAATTGCTAAAGGTTGCTTTACAAGTCATTTGACCTGCTAGCATCTCCAAATTATTTCTCAATTATCAAACAAAAACAGAACAGCTGTATTTTACTCTGTTTTATAACTCACAATCTGTGAACTAAGTTTTATTGGTGGATTTCTTATTATAGGTATTTAGATGATAAGTAATAACACATTAATAAATTAAACAATTTATTGAAAACACACATGTAATTTCAATGTGTTTTTGTTTTCATCAATTATAGTCCTGATTTTTAAATATATCCTAATACATCTGATTTTTAAAAATATTAATAAACTAGAAATGAAAAATAATTCAACAATATGATAAATAAATGTCAACAACATATTAACATTAGAGAATTATTTTCTAGATAGATTCCTATTAGTATACTCAGTCTATAGTATGTTAATAGGTTTATGGTAATAGTGTTTCATGGTCAAGTAAGTTTGGGAAATGCCGGATTAAACAGGTTTTTCTTTTAATACAGGATTTCTCAGAACCTTTAATATGTTAATTAATATTCACTGGGGCTTTCTAAGAGGAAGATATTTTGCTGGTATCACAAATGCATTAGACCACAGAAATCTTAGAGCATCTTTAGTGAGCAGGGCTCCGAGGAATTTGCCTTGACAAAGACCGCCACAGTGTTCAGCAGACACATGGCAGTATGTACTAACCTTCGATCAGTAGTTACTCTTTTCTAACTCACCACAAATAGGTGTCATACTAGTGATGTGGTGAGATTTTGCTGTGCACCAGAATTGGCTGGGGGACGTTTGTTAGAATTCAGATTCTCAGGATCTACTCTGGTTCAGCAGATCTGACCTGAGTTCCAAGAATCTACATGTCATCAAGCATTAAGTGAGGTTTCTGTTGTAGGTGTCTATTGTTGGTACTCTGAGACACACCATATTAGAAAGCTTGAGTCAATTAATAAATAAGAAGAAATGAAGATAATTAATTCTATGCTTTTCAAACCAAAAGTTTCATAACACTGATATCATATGTTGAAATTGTGACACTATAAAGGTTTATTGACAAAAGGGCGAATAGATATGGATAAAGATTCTACATGCATTTGACTTATTTTAATACTCATAGATTCATTGACTCACTATCACCTTAAAATATTTGCGTAATTTGCATTTTTGAGCATGTGGCACATAACCTAAAGCGATGAAAGTGTCCTTTTCCTCAGTGAACCTTGACTTGCACTTCCTCTTCCAGCAAGGATTCTAGTTCTCTACCCATAGAATGATGTTTTGTGCTTTATGCACATCTCTGCTTGTGCTATAGTTGTCTGAAATGGCCTTTTTTCCATTTCTTCCCCTGGCTGATGCATTCTCTGCTGAGTATGAATATGTATGGCTGGTTTGGAATGAGCTTAGTATACTTTGTAGCTAAATGGGGAATGATTGAGGCTGGTAAAATATGTGTAGGTATGTAGTTGTTGGGACAGGAATAGTATTTGTTAATCTGAAACAGGTACTAAATATAGCCTAAAATTCCAAGGCAGGTTCAGGACTCACATGATGCAGGAAGCTACAGACATAGCATTTAGGAAGGGATTAGTATAAGGAAGAGAAGCAATTTAAATTATATTCAGTTTCCAAGATACTCTTTTGAATTTTGCAAATCATTGAATCTGGTTTGTTTGTCAGTGATAATTTCATTCTTTTTTTTATTTATTTTCACACCTGCATCTGTCTGTCTCTGCAAGAGCACTTTACTGTAGATTAATGATTACTGCTTACTGAAAGAATAAGATGGTTCTTTCTACTGGGTAGACGTACATCTTTGGATTTCGGTCAAAACACTAATTTTTAATCAATCTGAAAAAAATGAATATAATACTTCTCAGTTATTTCAGTCATCACTATTTCTTTTCAATCTTCAGCTAAAAGAAGCAGTATACCTGGCTATCTCTTTTATTCACATTTGCTGCTACGATTTTTGTCAAGATGCCAATTATCTGCCTTGATAGACATATATTGATATGTGTATTGTGGTCATAATGTTTTATAATGGAGAAGAATTCTATTTCAGTTTTTTAGCAATGCTAGACTTCATTCTCTTCTAGTATGAGACCTGTTTCCGGAGAAAAGAAAAGAAAGGATATTGCATTTAGTTATGAATCATGAATGTCAGGATTTAAGTGTTTTAGGGCTTTGTGGAAGCGGAAGAGGTAGTGGAAACAGGAAGCCAGGTTGCCATAAGCACATACATAACAAGTAATTAATCGACTACAGATGTAAGGGAACCTACAGAGAACATTAGAAAATACTATTGTACGTGAAATGTATTAACGCTATTATTGTGAACAGCTGGATGGCTGGATGTCTGATAATGAAGCAAGTAGTTTTCATTTGATCTAAGCTTCAGCTTTTGATTGAATTTATAAGAACATGGGGAAAATTAACATGCAGATTCTGGCAATTCAAAAACAATATTTTGGCCCGAAGTCTAAGCTTCTCTCTAAATTTGGGAAATCTGACTCTGGAAAAAGAAGGAACAAAGAAAAATCATACTGTAATAACAAAGACAGCAGAGCTATATCTCTGATTTTAAATAAATGTAGATCGTCATTGTTTGTCAGGAAGGTAACTATTCCTTTGGACAAAATCATATTTTACAGTGACTAACAAGTCAATTCTAATTATCTGATAGTTGGTTGAATCAGCTACATGACTTTTTCCTCTGCGAAAAGTGACAAATATCATGTAGAATCATGTTTTAAAGACTTTCAAACTGGAGCAGTTTTATGAGGCCAGAGACGAATCTTCTTTGTTAACAGACCCCAGAAAAACTAGGCAAGAAACTTTTTTTTTTAAAAAAAAAATAATGGAACCTTGTATCTTTTGACTGGTACAAGCAAAGACTTATGTGTTCAAAATTGCTGCTTTCTACAAGAAATGTTAAAAGATCATCAGTTTTTTCCCCCTGAAAAGGGTGCCTTAAGCAATCACATTTGTATCCCAATAACTTCAATGTATAATCTAACCTGTCACTATTTTGCATCCTCAGATGCAATGGTTTATCATCTTACTCCATCATTCAGTAGAACAATGCAAGGCAAACAGACTACTCCATGGTTGAAGATATGAATCACATTCTGGAGAAGAGGAGGGTGCCTAAAGATGAAGTATAGTTTTTATTCCCCCTATAGAGGTGACAGATCTCTTCTGCTTCACTTTTTCTTATAAGAGAAAAGATTCAGTTGTTTTCACTCAGTTTCCAAGTTGCATCAAAATGAAAATTTACTTTTTCAAAAATTGTTGGGTCAGATTTTCTCAAATAAGGAAAAAGCCATCTCAAAAGTCATCTACTTCAAGGAATTTTCTCTAATTATCTTTACTTCAGTTGATTTCTCCCTTTATTTGTATTCTGCAGCATCTTATATGTAATTGAATATATTATCAGACTTACTTTTAATTTCTTTTGCATGGTCTATCTTAGATTTCATTCTAAATAATAAGCTTGTCTAGGGAAAAAATTTTCTCTTCTATAGTTTTGCATCTTCTGTGGCATCTAGAAAACTTCTATGTACACTATAGGTGCTAATGTCAATGATTACTCTAAAATGTTCATAAAAGTCCTTAAGTAACCTCTATATTGGCGAAGTGTACTTGAAAAACTATTTAGCCTCCAAAAAAAAAGTGTGGAAGTCCTTTTTGTTATTTTTCCTTAGTAGAGACATTGTATAGGTGCTCTGTGACTTGTACACTTTGGTATTGTTTATTATGTAAATTAAAGGTTGAAATGGGTAGATTGATACAAGGAGATAAGAATTCTTTTTTAAATCACTTTGAAAATATATATATCAACAAAGGCTTCAACTCTTAAGAATATTATATCTTAAGGGTTCATATCCAAAATGTGAAAAATAATTTCTAACTTAAAAAGTAAGGATCAAACTAGCTCCCGATTTTTCTTTTTTCTTTCTTTCTTTTTTTTTTTTTTTGGATAACTGGTGATGGTATCTGTTGATGTAAGTGAAGGGCTATAACAGTTTTTTTGGTTAATTGTGGTTGGTGGCACAGAATAGAGGAGGATACAGAAATATACAGCTGCGATGCAAGCTCAAGAATGAAAGGAATTTTGGAAGATACTGTCAGCTTCTGATTATCTATGTACATATAGATAACTCACACCCCAGAATGTATTTGAAATTTTACCACTGTCTAGCTTTCCCTTGTTACCTAGTCTCACCTTTTTCCTCTCACAGTTTTGTGGTCTTTGGAAACTTTCACTTCGTTGGATATCTAGATTCAATAATATATAACCAGCGAAGTAAATTTCTGGAGGAAATAACTGCATAGAATGAAAACCAAAACACGTAACAATAATGTAGATTCCAGATTGCAGGTGAATGTGCTCATGCGCTCATGCATAAATGCTTATGTCTTGTGAAAGTTCCTCTTACAATGTAGTTTAACAACCTTATTTGCATCTACCTGCAGTACTCAATTGGGTGAGCTAATTGGTAATATTTTGTGAAGAATACTGAATGCCGTTCACCGTTACTATAGATATTGACCAGACAGAATTTGTACCCCATGAGGCATTCTGTATTTTCAATTGATTTCATCAGTTAGTGAACAATGTGTAGAAAAAAGGTCTTCAGAATTAATGCAGCAATACTGATAGATTGAGGAGACCTAAAGTGTATGTTGGTGACTTCTCTGCTTTGGATCCTTTATGGAATACACTCAAAGTAAAGGGAAAGATAATCCCATGAGGATTTGACATGGAATGAGTGGGGAGAGTGATGCTGACTATAACCCTTTCCACAATACATTTATTAATCTTTTCTAAAGTGTAGTATTAATGGAATGTACTTATATCATGTACTTAATATCTGACTAAAATTTTGTTAAGAGCTAGACAACTTAGAATTGTTACTTTTGAGTGATTTTTTCTAGCATGTTAACTCTGTGTACTTGTTTCCTTACAAGCACTTTGAGGACAGAGAGCATAACTCCCTTACCTTCTGTATTCCCTGTAGGCTGTGTAGAGTGGTATGTACATACTAAGTACTTGATAAATGTTTACATGAATGAATAGCCTGATGAATCTATGTTTTTTTTTTCATACACATCAGTGTCTATTTCGTCCAAGACAGAAAATCGTCTTAAGGAAGTCAGGAGACCGAGGCTTCCGTGGCCCACTTTAATATTTGTCATTCTCAATACTTTACTTCCAGTAGCATTTTCTCTTATTCTTTTTGTTTTGGAACTTCTTTCTTTTTATTACGTTTGTACTTCATTCTAAAATTTTCAAAATTAGGTCTGTAAAACACAACCTTCAATTTCTCCTTACCTTTTCCAAATTTGGCAAACCCATACTGCATACTTTGCTATCAGAAAGCAGCAATTTTATGTTAAAATAGCATTAGATATTTATATTTATATTTTCTTCTTGGCAATTGTCTTTAAACCTTTTAAAAGCCTGTGACTCTGTGTAAGAAAGAGTAATGCGTAAGTTAATGGATGAGTGAATCATAAATCTGACTTGTGAACATTAGACCAATGTTCATGGAAGTATTTGACTGACCTTCTGCCTTATAAGAATCCAAATGCTACAGTAAACTTTTTCCTCTATTCTACTTTAAGTAGAAGACGTCTTCTTTGCTGTTTTTGTTACCCTACGAAGGCAGAGACTACGGCTTTCATCTCCATTTTCCGGAATGGTGCTTAAAACATAATAGATCATCAATGAATATTTTAAGTAGGAATGAATGCAAATGAAAGTAATGTGATTAAGTAGCCCTGATGATCTCCAATCCTGCTAATTCATTTCCCACCTTGGGGCTTTTGCACTTGCTATTTCCTCTGTGCTGAATGCTCTAGATACCCATGAGATTAATTCCATCATTTTATGTCTATGCTAAAATGTTACTTCTTTAAAAAGTTTTCCTCTACAGTCTATTAAAACAGTCTACCTCCAACTACGCCACCCCAATCACTCTTACCCTGCTTCACTTTTGCTTTATAGCACATATTATTATGGCATTTTATTACATCATTATGTGTTTAATGTTTTGTCTCTCCACCCACTGATCCATTGCCACTATAGAACATTAGGTCTGGGATTTTATCACTTCAGGGTCTCATCAGGTAACAGAAATCCTTGCAGCTGGTACAAATAAAGACTTTAAAGAAGGATTACTTCCAGCAGTATGGGCAGGGTTACAGGAATAAACAAGGTATATTGAAACTACGCCTGAAAGGGCAAGAGAAAGAGAGGTTAATAAAACCTCGTGAGACCTGGATATGGGAAGGAGGGATTGCCTGAAAGAAGCTGTAATCCTGAAGAAACTCAACTACTGACACAGAGAAACATGGCCCTGCAAATCAGGAGGAGTAGGAGAAGAAATTACCAACACTTCTCTTTCCCTGTATACCATCTCCTACCATTGCACCTATTGTTAAAGCCTGAGCAGAAGCCAGCTGGCAAGGAGCCCAGGCAAAGCAGTTCTTAGAGGTCAGCCTCTTGGGGAACAGAGGAGGCCAAAGAAAGTTGGATAATGAATCCTGTGAGGGGAAAAAGGGTAAACAGCACAGATGTGTTGTTTGGCTCACTGAAGTGTCTTTCATGCCCAGAACAGTACCTAGCACACTTTGGTATTCAATAAATATTTATTAAATAAAATAATCAAAGGTAGTAGAGAGTTGAGAGTGCAGGAACTATGGCATTGATTCAGGATGTTATCATACAGAGTCTCAGAATTTATTCTGGTGGAGAGGGTAGTAGTCCAAGGCTTATATTTAGAGAAATTCAGATAGGTACCCTGGAAAGAATGACATTCAGTGTCTTTTGCTTGTCATCTCAATCTAGTAACCACTTAGGTTGTAATTTGTAGATTAGAGCTTAATATGTAAAGATCCCAGGAGAAATTTTCCAATTTTAGTAACTAGACGGTTGCATTTCTCAGAGTAAAAGGCACTAGAAGGTAGCTATGGAATTACTTTATTATTATACAAGATAAGCAAAAAGGATTTAATAACATCACTGACTAATTAGCTTTAACTTCCAGCTTGATTCATGGGGATTTGTGGGGATGAACTGCATAAATAGGGGACATAGGGATATCTGTGATCTCAAATCTATGTCAGTTATGTACTGCTATGTGTTTCATTCATTCCATTTATTATAAGACCACTTCGACACCAATGTGGACAATGGGTTAGAAAGGGTGTCATTCACTCAAAAAGGAAAACCAGTAGAAGGATCAAGTATTAGAAAGAAGATGATTTAGCTTGGACATATTGAGTCTGAGGTACCTATTGGATACCCAAATGGCAATATCTTACTGTAATTGGGATACATGGTTCTGAATCTGAATACTAAAAATTAGCACATAAGTGGTAGTTAAAACAATGAAAGAGGGTAATATTGCCTAGAGAGAACCTGCAGGATGAGAAGAAACACAAGCTCCCTGGATCTACTTCTTTCATCACTTGTGAACAAACCAGGAACCAGCATGTTGTGTACTTGGCTGCCTGCACCGAGTGTGTGAATTTGAGATGAAATATTCCATAGACTGCAGAGCATGAAGCTCAAAGTGATCTGAGAAGCAGTGTCGAAGGATGAAACTGAAATAGTAAGAGACTCAGATAATTACAACTAAAAGGTCAATCTGAAAGTGCAAAGAGAGAATGTAAGCGTGAGTTAATGATTATAGCAAACCATGAGCAGCAGATCAGAGTGTAATAGCATAGGTGACAGAGTATGAGGAGGTTCCGTGTCAGGGCATAGCCACCAGGACCTTTCATAGGATATCTACAGCTAGGGTGGAGGGTGGAAAGGGAGCTGCTAAATGTGCTGAACTGACCTAGAACAACTACCAAATGATTCTGTGATAGAGTAATAAGGTGATCATTGGTGGAAGATTTTGCCAAGACATTTTCATTGCAGTGGTGGGAGCAAAAGGCAAACTATGATAAACTGAAAAGTAATGAAATAAAAAAAATAGAAACAATAATTGTGCACTATTCTTTCAAGGAGTTTACCTGTAGAGAGGAGATGGGACTAGTAACTAGAGGAGAATGCAGGCTCTAGGGAGTATTTTTGCTTTGTTTATTTTTAAGAGGAAAGATTCTTGAGCATATGTGTAACCAGTGAGAAATATGTTGAAAATGAGAGGAGAGGAGATGGGAAAGAGAGAGAAAGAGGGAGAGGGGGGTGGAGAGAGAGAGAGAATGAATAACAAATAGGTAAGATCTTACAAATTGTAGGGAATGGAGTCAAGAACATGGTGAATAAATCCATGTCTAGACACTCACTTAATATATGACAAAGGAGGCAAGAATATAAAATGGGGTGAAGACGGTCTTTTCAATAAATGGCATTGGAAAAATTGGACAGATACATGAAAAAAGAAAAAGAAAGAAACTGGATCACCTTCTTACATTGTATACAAGAATACACTCAAAAGGGATTAAAGACTTACATGTAAAAACAGAAACCATAAAACTTCTAGAAGAAAACACAGGCAGTAAACTCTCTGATATTACTAACAGTAATTCCTTTTTGAATATATCTCCTGGGGCAATGGAAACAAAAGAAAAATGAACACATGGGGATGCATCAAACTAAAAACTTTTTGTACAGCAAAAGAAACCATCAACAAAACAAAAAGACAACCAACTGATTGGGAGAAAATATTTGCTAATGATACATCTGACAAGAGGTTAGTATCCAAAATATATAAAGAACTCATACAACTCAACAACAACAACAACAACAAAAACAATCCAATTAAAAAATGGGCAGAAGATCTGAACAGATACTTCATCAAAGAGGAAATACAGATGGCCAACAGACATATGAAAAGATGTTTAAGGTCACTAATTATCAGAGAAATGCAAATTAAAACCACAATGAGATATCACCTGACACCTGTCAGAATGGCTATTATCAATAAATCAAAGAACAACAAATGTTGGTGAGGATGCAGAGAAAAAGGAACCCTCATACACTGTTGGTGGGATTACAAGTTGGCACAGCCACTGTGGAAAACAGTCTGGAGGTTTCTCAAAAAATTAAAAATAGATCTACCTTTTGGCTCAGCAATCGCACTTCTCGGTATTTATCCAAAGAAAACCAAAATAATAATTTGTAAAGATCTATGCATCCCAATATTCATGGCAGCACAATGTACAATAGCTAAGATATGGAAGAAACCTAAATTCCCATCAATAGATGATTGGATAAAGAAGTTATAGTTCATATATACAATGGAATATTAATTACTCAGCCATTAAAAAATGAAATCCTACCATTTGCAATGACATGGATGGACCTAGAGGTTATTATGCTGAGTTAAATAAGTCAGACAGAGAAAGATAAATACCATATGATTTTACTTATATGCAGAATCTAAGGAACAAAAAGAACAAACTAAGCAAAAACAGAGTCATAAATATAGTGGACAATTTGGTGATGGACAGAGGGGAGGGAGTTTGGGGGCTAGGAGAATGGGGTGAAGGGTTAAAGAAGTACAAATTAGTGGTTGACAGATGGTCATGGGGGTAGGGAACATGGCAGAGGGAATGCAGTTAGCATTAGTACAGTGGTTAGGTGGAGGGCCAGAGGAGGGAGTGAGCAATTGGGGGAATTGTTTTATGAATTATATAGATATCTAACCAATGTACTGTATACTTCAAACTAGTAATAAAAAAAAATATGGGAGAAAGTTTGTCTTGAAGCTGAGTAGTGAGACTTTTTTTTCAGAGACTGCATTAAAGGAGGTGAAGGTGGTAGAATAATAAATAGGTTTAGGGGTATTGAGATGGGAAATTGAGGGAGTTGATATTTTATTCTCTTTGAGGAAAAAAGCAAGGCTAAGATAAAAGAGTTTTGGTTGATGGTAGGGGTGGTAGTATATAGATCACGTTGAGAAAGGTTTGGAATAGAAGTAGCCATTAAAGCTGAAAGGGACTTTAAAAATCTTTTTGTTTTGTGGTTTTCAAACTTGGTTTTCAATCAGCAGGACCATTTCTCCAAATGAACTCTTCGCAGAAGTCCAGCATATGCAAATCAGGTAGAAGTTTAATGGCTTGGATCAAAGAGATGGAGAGAAGCCTTGAGCCACAAAAGTTAGGCACCCTTACTCCCCCCACCTGTTCAATCTATTCATCACCCGATGCAATTCCAGATACATCTCTGAGGAATCCCTAGGGTTCCTTAAGAACAGTTTCAAAACCGTCAACCGCATCATTTTGTAAATGAGGGAACAAAACCAGAGTTATGAATTGACTTGTCTGGAATAGTGAGGACTAAAATCTACCTCTCCTAATCCCAGCCAGAACATTTTTTTAAATTATATTATGCTCTCCCATTGCTTGTGGACTTAAAATCAATTGCCCTCAATAAAAGTCTTCAATATTCTAAAATTTTAGGTTTTATTTTATTATTTTTCCCAGCTTTAAGAAGTATAATAGACAATTAATTGCTCGTATTTACATTGTACAATTCAATGAGTTTTTTTCAATTATAATTGACATACAATAGTATACCAGTTTCAGCTGTATAGCCTAGTGATCAGAGATCCACATAACTTGCAAAGTGATCACCCTACTGAATCTAGTACTCTTCTTACTCTTTACATATTATTACGACATTATTAACCATCTTCCCCATGCTACACTCTACACCTCCATGTTATTCTGCAACTATCCATTTGTTCCTCTTAATCCCTTTGCCTTTTCTTCAGTCCTCCCTCGCCCCCTCCCATCTAGTAGCCTTCAAAATATTCTCTGTATATGTGAGTTTACTTCCATTTTTTCGTTATTGTTATTTTCTTCTTTAGATTCCACATATACGTGAAATCATCCAATATTTCTCTTTTGGACCCATTTCATTCAGCACAATACCCTCTAGGTCCATCAAGGCAATATCTTTCTCCATCCCCTCCATTTTAGTCTATGTGTATCTTGTAATCTGAAGTGAGTCTCTTATAGGCAGCATATGTGGGGGTCTTGTTTTCTCATCCATTGAGCTACTCATCTTCTGGTTGGAGCACTTAATTCTTTTTATTTAAGGTACTTATTGATAGGAATGTAACTGTTACCGTTCTTTATTCCTGTTTTGACTCATGTATTTCCAATAATTCTGGCTTGGTGTTTCCCTTAGCTTATTTTTGTCTGGGAAGCTCTTTATCTGTCCTTTGACTCTAAATGATAGCTTTTCTGGATAAAGTGTTCTTGGTTGTAGATCCTGAGTTTTCATCATGTTGAATATTTTGTGCCAAGCCCTTCTGTCCCGAATGGTGTCTTTTGAGAAATCAGCTGGCGGTCTTATGGGTGCTCCCTTGTAGGTAACTAACTGCTTTTCTCTTGCTGCTTTTAATATTCTCTCTTTGTGTTTAACCTTTGGCATTTTCATTATGATGTGTCTTGGTGTGGGCCTCTTTGGGTTCCTCTTTCTTGGGACTCGGAGCTTCCTGGGGTTGTATGTCTACTTCCTTCACTAGGTGAGGGACATTTTTCCATGATTATTTCTTCAACTATCTCTTCAACGTCTTGTTTTCCTTCAGGTACTCCTACGACACCGATATTTTTACATTTAATAGTGTCCCATAGGATCCTTAAATTATTTTCATAGTCTTGGCTTCTTTTTTCTTCACATTCTGATTGAGTGTCCTTGGCTTCCCCATCCTCTACATCCGTGGTCCAATCCTCTTCCTTATTCACTCTGTTTTTGTTTTCGTTTTTGTTTTTTTTCCCATCCAATATATTCTTCATCTCAGATAATGTGTGCTTCATTTCTGACTGGTTACCTTTTATAATTTTCATTTCTATTTTTATGAGTTTTTTTTTTTATCTCTTTGTGAACATTCTCAGCGAGTTCATCTATTTTTCTGCTAAGTTCACCGAGCATCTTTATAAGCAGTGTTTTGAACTCTGCATCTGTTAGATTGCTTAACTCCACTATTCCTACATCCCTGTTCTGTTCTCTCATATGGTTTCTGCTTCTTCGTCTTCCCATTTTGGCTGTGTTTCTGTGTCTGTTTCTATGTACTAAGCAAAGCTCCTAAGTCTCTTGGTCTTATTAGCATGGCTCTGAGTAGTAGGTGTCCAGTGGCGCAGTCTTGAGAGAGGTTCAGCTGCAGGCCAACCTGTGCTGCTTCAGGGCCACCTGTTAAGATTCAGCAAGCGACCCACAGATGCAGTACTTATAGTTGCCTCAAGAGGCCACACTAGAAATTGAGGCCAGCTGCCACTAGTGTGAGTCTCGGCTCTGCTAAGCAAGGAGCACCTGACTAAGTGAGGACACACCGGGATGTGGCTTGGGTAGGGCGGTGAGTTGGGGGAAGTGGAGTCATGGAATCCTCTGGCTGAGTGACCTCCGTTATCCAGTTTGATGACCCCTCAGCTATGGTACGGATGTATCCGCTCGCCGGTGGTGGGAGGGCTCAGCGGAGGAACAATGGATACCACTGGCACTTCTGCTGAGGAGAAAGCCTCATCTTTGGCCCTTGTTTCGACAACTCAGTGTCCACCTGTAAGTATCTGGTGCCCTCTGAGCATCCGCCCTGGCACTGGTGCTCCGAGCGAGCAGGTCCGTCACCGTGAAAGTCCGCTCGCGGACAGGGCCCCTTTAAGAGGCATCTGCCACTGCTACCGCCTCTGTGCCACTCAGCTGCTGGGGACCGGGCAGCCTCACTTCCTTGCCCCATCCTACCTCCTCCCATTGCAGGGTGATTTCTTATTTCTCTCCCTAGTTGTATAATGTGTTCATCTAGATCCCAGGTGATTTTCCTTGCTGTTTGCCCTTTGTTTTCATCACAATTTTGATTTTGTCACCAGAGGGATGAACAAGCCTCTATCATCTATGTCATTTTTTTCTCCACTAGGTCTTATTTTTAAGAACATTCACAGTTAGATGATTCCTTTCTGTCCTTCACACTTTTTATTTGTTAAAAGATAAAAGAAAAATGCATATTTCTATCTACCTTACAAATTTTACATTAAATAAGAATGTGTAACATGCTTAGAGATCAGAGATCCTTGGAAGAAAGTTGTGATGCACATTTAACATATTGTTGGAAATATAAAGGCTTTTATGGGGGTGTTATCAACCAGAACTGAGAATAAAAACATTTAAACATTTAAAAATACTAAATTACTGTGAACAATCAAAGTAACTCCGTCTTAGGTATAAGACTCCATTTTAAGCACAGGCCAGTTCCAGGAAAAGCCACAGATAGCGAGACAATCACCCCACCCTAGACTCAGCCAATCAGAGCAACTACGGAAAGTAACTCTCCAAATTCCCCGCCTTGTTCCTTGGCGCCATCACCCAGCCAATCCTGCTAAGCGACAAGTTCGTTGTACCAATCCTGTAACGCCAAGACATCACTCCCCATGCTTACGATTTTTCCCTTCAAATACCCCTGAAACCCCATGTTCGGGACCGCCTCCTACTCACTGCTGCGTCGGTGTGCGGACCGCGGTCCGGACTCGAGTCTGAAATAAACTCCCTCTTGCTCTTGCATGGGTGTCGGCTTCTTGGTGGTTCGTGGAGATTCGATTCAGGGCATAACAACTGCATGCAATCTTCAATAACTTTTTTCCCCCATTTGGAATATTTCTACTATTCATCATATTATTGTGTGTAGCTGTAGTTCAGTTCTTTCCACTGTTGTGTAATGTTCCAATGTTCGAATATATCACTATTCATTGTAGTTTAGGGGTACATGTATGTGTGACAAAATTAGTGTATTTAAAAAAAAACCAAGAAAGTGAGTTTTTAAAAATCAGCCTAGTAATGACCTCTTAAGCGGAGAAAGGGGCATAGGATTAGAAAGAAGTCCCCAGGCAGCTTTAACATTATTAGTAATATTTTACTGCAGTGATTCTATAAGTGTGATCTCAAGCTGCCAGCATCCCATCACCTTGTTAGAAATACACATTTTCAAGTCCTACCCAGACCTATTGAATCAGAAACTTTGGGGGTGCATCTGATGCAAGACAGGGCAAATTTCCCTGAGTAGGGGGGAGACCAAGACCTGTAGCACTGAGAGAAAATGGCCCTTTGGCAGAGAGTGTAGAAAGAATTCAACACATATGCCAAAGTTAGAGTCAAAAGGAAACTTTATTAGAAAAGGCATAACATTCCACAGAGTGTGGTCTCCTCTCAGAGACAGAATGAGAGGGATAGTGAGAGAAACAGAGTAAAAGGCACTGCGAGGGACTCTGAATGTTCAGGGAATTCAGTTTATGTGTCTTTCTTTAGTTCCCATTTCCTTTGATATGGACATACAGTGGGGAAGAGGAAGAGTATACAGCTGAAAAGGTAAGAATATGTAGAGTGAAAGGCCTGCTGGCAGTTCCCAGCCTTTAATACATAGGTTCCCCTTGATTTTAGCCATAGGGAATGACTCTTGGTTCCTGTTTGCCTTTCACAGGTGTGGAGAATGGGTTGTTAGCAATCCCAGCAGGAATCTTCCTTTGTTCTGAAGATTTCCTCCTGGCCTGGCTTCAGGGCTCATCATCATATTGCTGTCTCTGATTATGATTTATTAACATTTTAATTCTCTTGCCTCCTCCCTACATTGCATCCAACAATCTTTGTTGTTACAAGCTCTCCAGGTGATTCTGATGTATACTGAAGTTTGAGAACCACTGCTTAGTGTTATGCTTTATAAGTAGCATGTTATAAAGTCTTTCTCTCTCATATTACATAATACAAAATGAAATGAAAACATCTGAACAGCGACTAACCAGAAATAAAGAACTGTGGGGGATATCAGAACGATTTGAAAGCTATTCTTTTTGCAGGTTATTTATTCAGAAGGGCAGATGGTAGGAAGAAAGGAAAGAATGGAAGTGCAGGAAGGAGGTGAAGGTAAGATAAGGGAGAAACCTTTCTGTAGTTTGTTATGATAAGAGAGTATTTGAAAATATAAAATACACTTTAAGGTTTAAGGTTTATGTATGTACGTGTGTGTGCGTGTGCGCGTGCGCATGTTACACTTTAGAATGGTCTCTTGCTCCAAAAGGTTAGCATATGCCCCATTGGTAGAGATAATTACTCCCTCTCTCTACTTACCTCTGCTTCAGAATTTATAGACCTAGCAGGGAATAAACTCTCCCTGCAGGACACAACTCTGTTATTCAAATAGATCTTGCCGCCTTGGCCAGACGTTCTAAAATTAAATGAATCTGTATCATTACTACTTTGACTCTTTTTTGGGGGGGGGGTGCTGCAGTTGCTTTTGCAAGCTATCTATTTTCCCTGCTGCTAGTGTCTCATACCATATTGAAAGTGAACACTCACACGAAGGGGAAAAAGGCATAGTCTCTATTCATTTTGAAAGAACCAGTTATTAACTGAACATTTGTTCTTAAATGGCTTACTAGTGTTCAGACTGCAAGAGAGTAGTCCACTCTGAAAGGTACTACAGAGACTAACAGTTAAAGATGTCATTGATGCACACAGAGGACACGGAGGACTTTAACCTACCCACTGCATGGGGACACTTAAGGAAGAAGCTCTTGAAAGAAATTAATTGTACAACATACACATGTTATGCCCCAACTCATATCTCCACGAACCACCAAGAAGCCGACACCCATGCAAGAGCAAGAGGGAGTTTATTTCAGACTCGAGTCCGGACCGCGGTCCGCACACCGACGCAGCAGTGAGTAGGAGGCGGTCCCGAACATGGGGTTTCAGGGGTATTTGAAGGGAAAAATCGTAAGCACGGGGAGTGATGTCTTGGCGTTACAGGATTGGTACAACGAGCTTGTCGCTTAGCAGGATTGGCTGGGTGATGGCGCCAAGGAACAAGGCGGGGAATTTGGAGAGTTACTTTCCGTAGTTGCTCTGATTGGCTGAGTCTAGGGTGGGGTGATTGTCTCGCTATCTGTGGCTTTTCCTGGAACTGGCCTGTGCTTAAGATGGAGTTTTATACCTAAGATGGAGTCACTTTGGTTGTTCACACACCCTAAGGAAAACACCTCTAGCAGACAGAAAATAGCACCAAATGAGTTTTATACATCTTTGGGGTTTGTCATTTGCAACATGTTTTGGCCCATAGAGATATACCAAAGCAATAGTTTATCCTTTTTTCCAGATTTCTATTAAGGGAATCTAAATTCCATATGAAAGTCTCTTGTATCACTTTGTTGAGGTACTTGCTATTATAATAACTTCCTAACCAGTCTACCCTCCCCCTACATTGTTTGCACTCCAGTCCATCCTTTCTGCCACTGCTAGGTTGGCCTTTATGAAGTACAGATTTGTTCATGTTATTGGTCCTCATATTATGTCTCTGCCTTGCTTTGGTGAGTTAGAAACCCAGGGCTGACTGTGAGTTTCACTGTTAATTGTGCAGGATCTTTTGTACACATTTGTGTGCACTAACTAGTGCTATCATTTGATAATTTTATTACTATTTTAGCCCTTCTTCTCAGTCTTTTTACGTATTTTTATCCTGTTGATGCAGGACAGGGCAAATTTTCCCAAGTCGGTGGGGAGACCAAGCCCTGCACTGAGAGAAGAAGAGGGTCCTTTGGTAGAGAGTGTAGAAAGAATTCAACATACTCCAAAGTTAGAGTCAAAAGGAAACTTTATTAGAGAAGGGGTAATGTTCCACAGAGTGTGGTCTCCTCTCAGAGACAGAGTGAAAAGGACAGTGAGAAAGACAGTGAGAGAGATAGAGAAAAGGCACTGAGAAGGGACCCTGAGTGTTCAGGAAATTCAGTTTATATATCATTTAATCCCTAGTTTAAAAGACTTTATTAAGTCATTGCCTTTGATATGGTCATACCGTGAGGAAGGGGAAGGGAAAGAGTACTAGCATGAAAAGGTAAGGATATGTAGAATGAAAGGCCTGCTGGCAGTTCTTCCTAGCTTTTAATCCATAGGTTCCCCTTGATTTTAGCCATAGGGGATGGGTCTTGGTTCCTGTTTGCCCTTCACAGGTGTGGGAAATGGGTTGTTAGCAAAACCTGCAGAAATCTTCCTTTGTTCTTCAGATGTCCTTCTGGCCTGGCTGCAGGGCTGATTAGCATATTGCAATTTCCGAATGTAGCTTTATTAACATTTTAATTCTCTTGTCCCCTCCCTACATTACTATTACAGTGTATTTATCATTATTAGTTGCTTAAAATTCTTTTCGAAAGTGGAAAGGTGAAAATAAACAGACGCATGAGTAAATATGACAAATCAGTCTCTTTCTCAGAGGCTTCCATTGCCTCCCTGTTGTGCACAAAATAAACTCTGAATTTCTCAGTCGAGATGAGGAGATGAGGAGATGAGGAGATGAGGAGATGAGGAGATGAGGAGATGAGGAGATGACGAGATGACGAGATGACGAGATGACGAGATGACGAGATGACGAGATGACGAGATGACATCCTCCATGCTGAGGACTCAATCCACCTTTGTGATTTTATTGTTCATTCGCCGAGGATGTCCGCTTTGTAGTCTATCAGACTGGACCACTTGCCTTTCTCCAAACTTGCTATGTGCTTTCCTGCCTTCACACCTTTGTGCATGCTCTTACCTCTATCTGGTTTATTTCCTCTCTTATCAATGCCTGTTGAGATTCTCTCTATTAAATCCGTAGCCCCACTGCTACTTCTTCCTGAATTTTTCCCTGACCCAGCCACTATCTATTATTTGTTCCCCTCTAGAACACTTACTTTATTACCCCTATCATATTCTACCCTGTGTTACAGTTCTTTGTACACTTAGCTTATACTACCATCCCATCCCCTTCGTGCTCTGAGAACTAGAAGCTTCTTGAGGGCAAGCGCCATGCCCCAGTCATCATCGTATCCCTTTTACAGCATGTAGATCAGTCTGCTGTGCAGCTGTAGTTCTGTTTGGGTGAGAGAGCTCATGTTTTAGCATCTGGATATATATGCAGAGACATATAGGACCACTCAGTATAACTCATTCCCACAACTTGGAAACTCAACACAAAGGGTAGGTCCTGCTGTCACAGGGTCAATAGCACTAGTTCCTTTATGAAGGATATGTCACTTTTTTTTTACGTTTACATTAACCCCTGAGGTTAAAATAATTTGGGAGAAAGGATCTAACCAACATTGAAAATTGGAAGAAAATATAGACACAGTAACATGGTAATGCTAATCTCCAGGCAGAAAAAGAAGGATGTGACTTGTTTGTTCTCCTATGGTATACTTATTGGAATGGTTAAATGTCCCATTGAGTTGCCCAAACTATCTGAGAAGTCTCCAGACACACTGAGTCAGTTTGAAGAATTTGATAATAGTATGTCCTTAGAGATGGAGGCAGGATACAGATGCCGAAAATAGATCTGATGAGTGAGTGCTGCAGAATTCCTAGTATGACAAAATCAGGAAGCAGGAATTTATTGAGCTGAAAACCATAACAGGAAAGCAAAAAACAATGATAACACTTGATTCTTAAAGTGGATGCTGTTAAATAAACACACAAAGGTGTCAGAAATTTAAAATGATGCTTATTTTTCCTCTTCTTTATTTTTTATACCATGTTGCCTTTTTCATTATCACTTCTAAGAACTACATTCTAACTATACATTGTGTTGACTAGACTCATGATATACTTCATATTTACCCAGTTGGCTAAAAAGAAAGAAAGGAAAAACAACTGAGGAGCCAAGAGGAAAAGGGACAAGAAGACTTCAAAGTAATTATTTTGAAGATTTCTGTTTAGGCTTGAAAAAATGGCATTCAGCATGCTGCTACTGACATGTGGTTCACTCTATGATCCTTAAAACCAAACAGGATGAATAATCCAAAGCTTGCCACAATCCAAGACTTTAATATCAAAGTCATCCTATTTTCTTCTTTGGCACTGTTTAGCTGCTTTGCTATACAACGATGAGAGCACATTGCCTGCCTGCCTGCCTGCTTCTCTCTCTCTCTCTCTCTCTCTCTCTCTCTCTCTCTCTCTCTCTCTCTCTCTCTCTCTCTCACTTGAGTAAGCTTTAGAGTTTAAAATTCTCCATCAAATAAAGTGGGACAGCAGTACTTAGGACTATTTTTATGTTTTTATCATGACCTGGGTCACAGAAGAATAACAGCTTTGAATTCTGAAGAAAATGGCTTCTTTAATTCTTTTTAATGTTTGGAAGATACCACATACATCTTTTACATAGTACAGTAAAGATGCTTAATTTTAGTTCTTTATATGCCCTCTATTATTAATGTTCCCAGAAGAGTGACACTTATGAAAGAAAATCATGGTGATTGGGCACTTTTATATTCTAAAAAATAACCTTGCAAAGCATTATGTTTTGGCTTTAGGCCTTCCTAAGTCATCTACATAGAGAGCACTATGCAAGAAGAGGTGATTGTGACATGTTACATGTAGATATTCAGGTTATATTTTAATTGCTGGAAGATTACACTTCAATTTTTTTTCTACAGTTTTCCCTGCAGTGACTATCTAGTCTTTCTGCCTCAGTGTTTCATGAACCTTTGTTACTCTCCACATCATGACCAGATATATCTTCGAATTCATTGAAAGGATATTACTCTCCTAAAAAACCTTCAAGCATCTCCCCATTGTTTGCTGAATCTCTTTAGCTGGCATTCAAGGCCCTCCATGATTCAGCTCCAATTCATCTTTCTAGCTTTTTTCTGTCACTAACGACTCTCTTGTGCAGACCTACATTTCAAGCAAACACACACCTTACACATAACACACATATGCACAAACACACATACCTCCTGTCTGTCCTTTCCCACTGCCACTGCTTTCGCTCTTGTCATATTCTATACTGGGACCATCTAATCCCTCATTTCTACCTATATTTTGAGGCCCAGTTTAAATGTTTCATGTTTACCAGTCTTACCTCTCCTATCACAGTTTTTATATCTTACTTTCCCCCACTATTATTTTACCTTGCAATAGATTTATAATTACAGGAACCTACCTTACAGTCCCATAGTGCTGTCGCAGCCTTCCTTATACATGCCAATTACCAATGATCCTTTGTGGAATGATGGGAATGAACTCTATTTTCTACCACTGGATCTCTGAATCTTCCTGTCTTAATTATATTTAGGTATCGACCCTTTTCTGGTTAAGGGAAGTAATGTCCTAGCAACCTTACTTATTATCAAGTAGGAGAACCAGGTGACATAGATGATGTGCTATTCATTATCAGAGATACAATGTTTATTATATATGGAAACAGCATCAGGTTTATTAATAGAAAACAATAGTTTGCAACAATTATTTGTTAAGTAAAATCTTCAAATCAATAGTTAAAGTTGGCAGAGCACAGCAGAATGTAGTCCCCTCAGACATTTCAAGAAATGACCAAACCGTCAATTTAGCCCATAGGATGCGGGACTCTGTCTGAAACAAAGCCTTAGAGATACATCAAAGTAACCACACTGACAGATAAAGTGTTTTGAGCTTCAAGCAGAATTTTTATAACTCCTAGAACTCAAACTGCGAACAATACTCAGAGTAATCTTTACAATTGCCTGAGGGTTTAGTCATCTTCCCCTCCCCTACGCCCCAATAAAAGGTCCTATTTAGCATTTCTTGACTCATCATTTAAAAAAAGCAAATGCCCTGGCCAGTAGCGTAAAGGCTTAAGAGTTCCCTTCCCTGTGCATTTGTTGAGTTAAATTGGCAAGCTACCACCAGAGGGAAATTCATGTCCGTTTGTACCACAGGTGTGAGTTGTGCAATCTCTCTGGAAAATGTCCAGGATGTCACTGTTTTGAAGGCTGAATTCCCCTAGAAAAATACATACACACACACACACATACATACATACATACATACATACATACATACATACATACATACATGCAAGGGCTAAAGCCTCTTGAGAAATAAACACAAGTGACAATAGATTAATTCTTTTGGCATTCTTTAAAGGAAAGCTGTGTTCCTCTCTATACAAAATTTTGTGACGCTGATCATTAATGGGTTCCTTAGAAGCCTGTGGGGAAGTGGGGGAGGAGCAGCCAAATTATCTGATCTTGTGGGTGGTCTCAAAGCAATATCTGTCACCCATTGACCTCAGGCATGACATAGCTGATTTGGCCTATGGGTGGAGTGTTGTATTTTTTTTTATTATTTCACACAGGTCCCTCTTCAAGCTGTGCCAAATTATCTGAGAGTTTAAAAATAATTTCTTGTATCCGATGGTTTCTATTGAAAAATGGCAAACTAGGTACAAAGGAATTCATCCACATTAAGTCCTTAGGCAATTTTGGGGAGTTAAAAAGCTAGAAGATTATTCTAGAAACCTGAATAATGCTAAGTATCTTGTAAAATGAACCACCCATTGTTCCTTCAGTGAACTGGCATAGTCTTAATGAACTTGTGTACTATTTAGCTATCACTATAAACAAAACAAAGCAAACAAATCAATAACCTAGTTGCTTTTCTCACAGTATGTTTTGCTCACATGGATCAGTCAGAATTTGGGAAACATGCATGAAACAAGTTCAAAGGTTTTGAATATAGAATTTCTCAAAATGTTTATTTTATTCCCATATGCATTATAAATCTCTTAAGAGGGAACTAGAGCATGCAGTGTTTCCTAACTGTTTTTGACCATGAGAAGCATTCCACAAACTCACCCATTGAGACAGGGCTGTCTGTCCTTTGATGAATGTGGATGTAGACTGAATACTTGTTAACAACAAAGTCTGTCAGTAGCATTACTATTAAAGAACAGTTTACATAGTGAACTAGCTTTGTTTTCTTTAGTGCCTAGAACTAGCTCTATTTATTCTAACATTCTGTTCTTGGCTTAAGTAACAGTGCAACTAGCATAATTCTGCATATTTTTTGTTTTAGGTCACTCTAAGAAGTTAGTTTGCTTATGTTTAGATAAACAGTACAAAATAACACTGCCATAATGGAACATTTTTTTCTTGAGTTTTCTTTGAGAGTCTTCACA
Organism: Rousettus aegyptiacus; assembly: GCF_014176215.1. Lineage (NCBI taxonomy): Eukaryota > Metazoa > Chordata > Mammalia > Chiroptera > Pteropodidae > Rousettus > Rousettus aegyptiacus. The sequence goes on along the minus strand of NW_023416312.1, from coordinate 54,511,575 downwards.
TAACTGGGATTAAGGACTAAAATGATATCATTTCTGAAAAGAATGTTGAGCCTCTATTAGTTTGGTAGGCATCATAATTAGAGAGTGTTTCGTTCTGGATGGAGTACTAATATTGGGTCTGATAAAAATGGCTCCTTTCTGGTTTATTTATTAATTTGATATTTGCTGCATGCTTTCTATATTCCTAGTACTCTTTTAGGTGTTTGAGATAGAGTTAACAAAATCTCAAATCTCATGAAGTTTACATTCTATGGGGAAAGGAGATAGGCAAGTAAATACATTCATAAATAAACGATATGCTTATAGATTAGATAATTGATATGAAAGAATTAAAACAAGGTGATAAGCTAGAGAATGACTAAGAGGAGCAGGAAATTCTTTATATTAAAGAATTTAGTATACGTTTGTCAGACTAAAGTTCAAGAAGAGACCATTAGGTTCTATTAGTAATATCTTTCATTGTCAAAAACATGAAGACAGCAACACATCAAAAACAAAGTAATTTTTTTGACCTCACCCTTTTCTGTTTCCTAGCTTCTCTGGTTGTTTGGTTTTGTTTTTAACTGCTTTTCTCATTTTATCTGTAGTGAAATTTTGCCAAAGGAATGTGTAGAAGTTGTTTTTCTGAATACTCTTAAGAAAATGAGCTGTCACCCCTGTCCTCTAAGTCGAAGGCCTTATTACAGAACCTCAGCAATATTAAACATAAATTCTGCATTTTGACATATAAATCTGAAGGCAATCGTTTTTTCTGTCTGTACCTTCTGTTCTGTTTATAAAAGTGTGATGTATAATTTAAGTTTTTAATCTCAAATGTGTTTGCTCTATAACAAAGTTCTCTAAATGAAATGTACTACCTCAGCTTGATTTTCTTTATAAATATACTAACTACTCTTGTCATTTTCCCTTTACTATAGTGAGCAAATAAAATAAATGATTAATTCTAATTTCAAATCAAGTCCTGATTGGCATGATTTTGTTTTCATTAGGCTCATTCAAGCTACTTTTGGGGGGGGGGGTCTCTTAGAGAATTAATAAGAGTGTAATGAAATATCATATTTTGTAAATTAGGTGAGATTTTTAAATACATTTCCCATTTATTATCAAGTCTCCCAAACAACTTATATATGAAGAAAAGAGAAGTATCGTCAAAATATTTTGGATATTTTTAACATAAGATTAATTTCATCTTTGGCTGTCTCTCAAACATAGTGTCTATGAGAGAGATGTTCCCTTAAAATTTTCTAAAGAGCTCTTTTTAAAATTAGTCGAGAAAGGGAACTCATGTATATCTTTTTTTAAGTATTTTTGAGGTTAGAGTATGTGTTGAGAAATAATGCCCACACTTTTAGTGAGGATCTGGGGAGAAAGTATTTTACTCAAATAGCAGCTTCCTCTTTTCCCCCTTCTTTGCTTTCAGTAAAATTACAGCTTTCACAAAGAATATCTTAATATTAAATGTGAGTCATTTTGATTTAATGATAATACTGGGTTTTCTGCCACAATAAGATAAAACATTTCTAAACTGTTACAGTTCCTGAAAAGTGGGTCACAGGCATGTACACTACAATATAGAAATTCTGTATTGTACAATTAGTTTTAATTAAGAGCTGCTTAGATTTTCAGGTAAATTAGTATCCTACTTCCCCAGCACAGCATTTTAGCAGCATTACTACAACTTGAGGAGTTACTGGGAAGTGTTTTTACCTTCATCGTAGGTGATTAACAACAGATCATATCAGGTTGAGAGGTTCACTTCTGTTCCAACAGAAAAGAGTTCTCATCCTAAGATGAAGTATCTCTCCAGAAGGTGGAGAGAGAGTTGTTCTTTTTATTCTATTTGTTTTTTTCACCCACACATATTTACTCTGTTTCATCAAACAATGCATAGATTCACAAATAGCTATATTGAGAAAGGAACACATATTTTTCTATAACATTTTAGCAGGTGTGCCAGACCCTAGGGTGACCAAATATCCTGGTTTGTCAGAGACTAAAGGCTTTTCCTTGAATACAGGACCTTTAGTGCCAAAACCAAGAAAGTCTTGGGCAAACCAAGATGGTTGGTGAACTGAGTACAGAAAAGTCATTCTGATATGGCAATGCAAAAGCTTTATACTCCACAAGAGTTCATTCTAGACTTAAAGGGGGGAGATTTGGGAAGATAACTTAATACTTCTAGTACATAATAAAGTAGTGAAAATCATCGAATTCTGTCAAGAACAGGCCTAAACACTAGGTCAGTGGTAACAGGAAGTGTATAAGAAGAGATTACTAATAATTATAAGCCTAGATTCTATAACTTTATTCTGGGTCTCAGCACTCACTCCAAGTGTTAAATAAGCAGTATGGTTTGTGTAGCGAGTAGAACAATAATGGAAAGGCTTATTTAAAATGTACTATTTAGCTGCTTGGTTTGTAATGAAATACAACAGACTGAATTATTGTGTAATAGTTACCCCACTGTGTCTTTAGATGTGAGATAGATGGCTGGGATCCAATTAAATATACTGCCATTTTCAGTCTATGGAATTATATTTCTGAGCAAAGAAGTGTACATTTGTGTGTGAATTATAGAATTGAGACCAAGAGTCTTTGAATTTTTGGTTCTTTGATCGAACACAAAGTTATGTGCTTTCAGCCAAGCTGCTTAAACTTAGTGCCAAAATTTTCAGATTCTTTGACTTAAGAGAGCAAAAGTTAGCTCTCAACTTCTAGGCCAAAAAATTTTGGACAGTCCGTAAAAGTACTGGTATTTGAAGTAAAGTTGGGATAGAAGTCAGCTTTAGTATCGGAAATGAATTTTATGAATGCATGGTATCACCACAATCCTTTCCCCATGCTATTTGTCAGGAACCAATATTGACAGCATCAACTGAAAAGTCCTCTCTCTCACTTTCATTATTTGCTCCTAAACTACCTTTCAAGTCTTGTTTCCCACTGGGCAGTATGACATGGGAATCTCCACATGTGTTCTGAAACTAGACTGTTTGGGTTCAAAGCCTTGCTCTACCATTATAAATTCTATGACCTTGGGCACATTACTTAATTTCTCTGTGCCTCAGTTTCCTCATTTGAAAAACTGGGCTATTAAAAATATATAACTTATAAAACTATATAAGGGAAAATATATGTAAAACACTCAGCATAGTACCTTACACGGAGTGTTTGCTATTAGCATTACTGTTGTCATCCTTAACATGTGCCCTCAGCTCTAAACTTCATGTTCTCTTTAATATCTACATGTCATGCTGACTTTTTATATTTTGCTTGCAACATGATATTTTCCTGCTTGCCCGAATGTTATCCATATTTGAAAGACCATTTCAATTCTAATTTCTTATGTGAGACTTTCACAAAACTCTGCTTTTGATAAATTCCTTTATAATTACTACCTGGACCATGCATTTCAAATTTCAACTATTTGCTGTTTAATATATGCTAATGTTGTCTCCTCTGCTGATCTAAAAACTGTTTGACCATTGTGCCAATGTCCTGTTTATTTTATTGTATGTTTCACAGCCTCTAGTATGTTTCTAACTAAATAGTTGAATGATTCATTTTAAGGCGCTGATACCTAAATTTGGTCCTTAGATTCTCCCACTACTTTTCAGACATAAAGCCATCAGTTAAATCACTTCAAAGACGGGTCTCATAAAATCTTGCTGATTTTACACTATTTTTCAGCAGCTATGTATTTGTGGTAGAATATTATTTACAGGTCAATTTTCTTTCATGTTTGAATTCAGAAAAGAATAAAACATGGTGTTTTTATATAAAGTTCATATACATGACTAAACCATATTTACTAGAGTTAATCCCATGAAGATAGGATAAATTGTGGTTTTTTAAATTGTGTTACATAAAATTTTTACATACACACAAAAATGGAGGATATAAAAAAGAGAAAAAAATAACGAGAGAATAATGTAATCAATTCCATGTAGCTATCACCCAATTTTTATAATCATTAACACTTTTCTGATTTTGTTTCATCTATCCTGCTTTTTTGGGGTTTTTTTTGGCTTGTAATATTTTAAAGCAATTCTTTCATATTAGTAAATAGTTTAGTATACATTATTAACAGTTGAAGAGAAATAAAAATAATTTTAAAAGAACCAAGAAATAGTTCTCAATATTGTGCTAAAATTGTTAAATCTTTTCTTATAATTTTACAACTTTAATAATACCACTTTGCTCTCTTCTACCCTCAAAATATAAACCTATAAAAATAGATGCTCCTAGTGGATGACAGGGAATATATGTGAAGCATGAAGAGTATTTTACTATCTCTGCTTTGGTCTTTGAAGTATAGCCAGAACCATGCTTTGATAAAAAACACTGCATTATGATTTCAATGTGATAGATTACTGTAATATTCAAATGGAAAGTATATATTTATTTCATTTGAATGTCTTTTCAGCCCTATAATGTTTTTGGCTGTCTTAAATTTAATATAGAATGGGGCTATCCAAACTCATGATACTATATAGCTCACCAATCTATTTTATTTTATTTTACTTTTTATTAATTAAGTAATTTTTTTGGAGGGGTGACATTTATTAACAAAATCCAATAAGTTTCAAGTGTACAATTCAATAGTAAGTCATATATATATTACACTGTGTGTTCACTGCCTATAGTTAGATTTCTTTCTGTCGCCACATATTTGACCACCTTTATACCTATTCACCTCTCTACCCCTTCCCTCTGGTAACCACTAGTACACTGTTCATGTCCATGAGTCGCTGTTTGTCATCAATCTATTTTAACAAGGCCATTTTTCTAGGAATGCTAGAACTTAATGGCTTTAATGATTTGATTGATACAGTTACACAGGTGATTGTGATATCATGCCCCTCTAAGCTGCTTACAAAGTATACCGTGTCAAGGTAGATGTTTAAATACCTATTTACCTTTTTCAGTTTACCAAGCACTGTCCACACAATGGTAACTTTTGGTTTATAAATGATGGTGTTATGTTTTGCTGTACTTTTAAAATTACAGTTTAATAGGACACCAGTTTGAGAAATACATAGTTTTTAAATCTTAAAGCAACAGTGTTAAATAAAGAGGCACATTATGAGAATTGTTATGGATGTGCACATTTCTTACAACAAAAGTTGGATAGTTCTGTTATGTAAACCTGAGTCAGACATGTATAGAAAATAAAATTTAGGGATTAAGTTTGTTAACAATTTATACATTATATCTGTAGATTTGAAGTCTGCATTGTTAATATTCATGTCCCCAGAATTATGGTTGGACAGATATGTATAGAGAGACAGATGTACACATCTTTGGGAGTACCATAAATCCATGAAGACAACATCAGCTCTAACTGACTGGAGTGAAATGTACCTGACTTGCTGTCAGTTCTCTGTGCAGGTTAAGGTTCAGTGAACTTCCATTTTGGAATCTTCTAGGATGAACTAAATTCAAATAAAAACTTCCCCGTAGGCAGTTAAAACTGAACTATGTCTTTCAGTGATCTTTGTTCTGATATTTTCCTTTACATTCATAGCTACTGCCTCTGTGTATATTTTGACTTTGCAGATATTCTGCCCAATAAACTGTTTAAGTCTGTGACTTGATTTGATGTCATTAATTTGTATCAAAGCTTGTATATATTCTTATACTCTTACAGAATCAATGTTAGCCTTTTATTTTCCCATTATTATGTATACTTGACTAAAGCAGAGCTACTCTTCAAAAGAAAGGTTTTATTTGTAAAATTCCTTTGAAATGACTTCTTTATTATAGATTCTAGAACTGCTAGACTATAGCCATTTCTAGAATATAATTCACAAGAAATTTCTTCCACTAAAGTGAGCGATGGGTTACTGGCACATTTTCTTTCTTTCTTTCTTTCTTTCTTTCTTTCTTTCTTTCTTTCTTTCTTTCTTGCATGCTTGCTTGCTTTCTTGCTTTCTTGCTTTCTTGCTTTTTATTTATTGCATGGTAAATAAGGGGAAAATAAAGAGGATTTTAACTTCAATTTTGAAGAAAAATTGTTTGGTGCCCTGAAATTTTGTCTTCTATCATGGGTACTTGGAGTCAAAAAAAATTCAGGACTGCCATTCCCCCCTCCCTCCCCACCCTCAATTTTCAGGCTCTTCAATATGGTTTTCTTTTGAAATATTATGAGAATCTATTTTCTGAGTAATGTTTACCATGAACATTTAAAACACAAATGTCATATCCAAAATAAAGATGAAGGAAAGCAACTCAATAGCAGTCTGTCAGAAAGTTAGATTTTATGGTCTCATGAGAGCAATTAGAAAAGTCAACCATGAAACTATATCTAAGCCACACACAAGACAGGGCTGAGAAAATGTTTTCCAATAGGTCTTTTGATCTACAAGCTTTAGGTCACATTTCTTCTGTGCACATAGACGTGAGGTATATTTGATAGATGGGCTAAAAAGTAGAGAGTAATTATTAACATGGAAAGCTAAGGCCAGTAGGCTGATCCTGTGACATCCTGTGAATACTTCTACAACTGAAGCCAGTCACTTGACTCTGTCTAGCCTCTATTTTCTCACCAGGAAAATGGGAACAATAGTGTTATTGTGATGGAAAGTTAAATGTAATGCCTGTGCAACTGTCATGAGATAGCAAAATCCCAGCTATTTCCATTGGTGAAATAAAGAAATGGGAAGTGGAATAATGGTAGCAGGATACCAGAAATTATCATGGAATACATATATATTTTTTAGAAAAATGAAATAATTAAATAGTTCAGGGAGAATCTTTAAGGTGACAATTTTAAAAGAAATTAGTATCTTTTTGGTGAACACATGAACCACAGTAATGAGAAAACTAGAAGACATAAAATATTGGCTTTGTAGAGGAGAAGATGGTAGCACTAGGTAAGAAACAATATTATAATAACAATGGGAAGGTTGAGAGTTTCTGGCAGGGGAAATGTTTCTCTTTAGAATGGGAAGATCTCATGTAGAAGAAACTTTAAAGTACAAAGATTTGCTGGATCTATTCTGCAAGTCAGTTCATTAAGGCTTAATTGTTCACTTTGTGCTGGAATTGTGCATGGAAATGTGCACAAAGAAAAGACCAGAATTTTCCAAATCTAAGAAATGAGCTGGAGCTTGGAATTCAAAAAGTCAATTATTCCAACCCAAAAAGGGCTTCTCCAAGACACATCGTATTATCAAAAATGAATATAAAGAATTCTCAGGGCAGCCAGGGAGAAGAACACAGTAACCTATAGAGGAAAACCCATTCAGTTATCATTGGACATCTCAACACAAACCTTACAAGAAAGAAAGGAGTGGAATAAAATATTCAAACTACTAAATGAAAAGAACTACCAGCCAAGAATAATGTATCTGGAAAAGCTCTCCTTTAGAAATGAAAAAGAAATAAAGACCTTTCCAGACATACAAAAATTGAGAGAATTCTCCACTACAAGACCTTCATTACAGGGAATACCGAAAGGGGTCAGCTCACCTAAAACAAAATAACAAAACAAAACAAAACAAAATACATAATTAGAAGTAAAGTGACTATCAGGCAAACAGAAGTAGAGAGTGCAACCCTTACTAAGAACAGGTCATTATAAGCTTATACAACAAGAAGAGAATTACTACAGCAAGATCGTAATGAACCTTCAGCCTACATAGGGACAAATTAAGACAACAATGACTGAAAAAGTGAGGATTCAAAGATCCAAATTTGCAAAGGGGAATGGAGATAAGGCACGCACAGAAGGAAATAGATGAGTGTGTGTGTGTGTGTGTGTGTGTGTGTGTGTATCCTTTATATATTCATAATGGTAATCACACACCAAAGATTCAGAACTGAAGTATATGGCATGAAACAAGAAGAACCAGAGGAAAAACCTACAAAAGCCAACCAAAAAAAAAAAAAAAAAAAGACACACAAGGACATAGAAGCAATGGAAACATTGAGCTACCAGAAAACAAAAGATAAAACGGCTACGGGAAAACCTCATATTTCCATAATCACCCTAAATATAAATGGACTGTACTCACCAATAAAAAGACACGGAGTTGCAGAATGGATCAAAAAATAAAACCCAACCATATGCTGCCTCCAGGAGACACATCTCAGTTCCAAGACAAATATAGACTCAAAGTGAAAGGGTGGAAAATGATATTTCAAGCAAATGGCATTCAGAGAAAAGCAGGAGTAGCAGTGCTAATATCAGATGAAATAGCCTTCAAAATAATAAAAAAAAAAGGTAAAGAGGATATTGAGGGACACTTAGTAATGATAAAAGGACTCATGCACCAAGAAGACATAACACTTATTAATATCTATGCTCCCAATCATGGAGCTCCAAAATGTGTAAAACAATTACTAACAGAACTAAAGGGAGAAACAGACCAAAACACTATCATAGTAGGGGACCTAAATGCCACACTGTCGGATATGGACAGATCATCCAAACAGAAAATCAATAAGAAATAACATCTTTAAATGACACATTAGACCAACTAGACATAATTGAAATTTACAGAGCCCTTCATCCCAAAACAGCTGCTTATGTATTCTTCTCTAGTGCTCATGGTACGTTTTCAATGATTGATCACATACTGGGACACAGAGACAACCTTAACAAATATAAGAGGACTGATATCATAGCATATTCTCTCTAATCATAATGCTTTGAAGCTGGAGATCAACTCTAAAAAGAAAGAGAGAAGAACAAATGCATGGAGATTAAACAACATGTAACTGAAGACTAAATGGGTCAGAGAAGGTAGAGCAAGAGCTACATAGAAATAAATGACAATGATAGCACAACATATCAAAAATTTTGGGACAGGGCAAAAGTGATCATAAGAGGAAATTTCTTATCATTAAAGGCCTATCTCAAAAATATAGGAGCGAGCCCAAATTAGCAACTTAATATTTCATTTTAAAAAATTAGAAAAGGAAGAACAAATGAAACCTAAAATCAAGAGAAGGAAAGAAATAATAAAAATTAGAGTATAAATAGATAAAATTGAAAACAAGCAATAGAAAAAATAAATGCAACAAAGAGCTGGTTCTTTGAAAAGGTTAATAAAATTGTCAAACCACTGTCTAGACTCACTAAAGGAAAAAGAGAAAGTACACAAATAATCAAAATCAGAGACGAAAGAGGAGAAATTACGACAGACAATGCAGCAATATGAATGATCATATAAGGATACTATGAAAAAGTATATAACACCAAATTTAATAACTTAGAAGTAACAGACAATTACTTAGAAAGATACAACCTTCCTAGACTGAATCAAGAAGAACTGGGAAATCTAAATAGACCAACAATGTGGAAATTGAAACAATCATGAAAATCCTACCAAAAAGTAAAACTCTAGGACTAGATGGCTGCACCAGTGAATTCTACCAAACATTCAAAGAAGACTTAATACCTATTCTCCTCAAAGTATTCCAAAAAATCAAAGAAGAGGCAATACTTCCTAACTCAGTTTATGAGACCAATATTACCATGATACCAAAACCTGGTAAAGATAACACCACAATAAGACAACTGCAGACCAATATCTCTCACGAACACAAATGCAAAAATTCTAAATAAGATACTAGCGAAATGAATACGACAACTTATTGAAAGGATTATACACTACAATGAAATGGGCTTCCTCTCAGAGGCACAGGGACAGTTCAACATACACAAATCAATTAATGTGATACTTCACACAAACTAATTAAAAAATAAGAATTATATGATCATATCAATACATGCAGAAAAAGCCTTTGACAAGACACAGCATTCATTTATGATCAAAACACTTAACAAAATTGGTATAGATGGAAAGTACCTTAACGTGATAAAGGCTGTATACGACAACCCCTCAGTTTTCACAGTTATAGTTAACTGTGAAAAACTAAAAATCTTTCCTCTAAGATCAGGAACAAAACAAGGCTGTCCACTATTGCCACTGTTATTCAATATAACATTGAAGTTACTAGTGAGTGCAATCAGACAAAAGAAAGATATAAGAGGCATTGAACTAGGAAATGAAGAAGTCAAACTGTCTCTATTTGTGGATTACATGATTCTCTATGTAGAAAACTCTAAAGATGCCATAAGAACACTACTAGAAACAATAAGCAAAAACAGTAAAGTTTCTAGACACAAAATCAATGTTCAAAAATCCGTAGCGTTCCTATACTCTAATAATGAATTATCAGAAAAGTGAAAAAAAATAATTCCTTTTGTAATTGCGACAAAAAGAATAAGGAATAAAATACCTAGAAATAAGTCTAACAAAACATGTGAAGGACCTATATGATAAGAACTATAAGACCCTATTGAAAGAAATTAAAGAAGATACAAAAAAATGGATAGTCCATGTTTTTGAATTGGAAGAATTAACATAGTTAGAATGACCTTGTTTCCTAAAACATTATACAGATTTAATGCAATCCCCATCAAAATCTTATTGGCATTTTTTTTAAAGAAATAGAAAAAACTCATCAGATTTGTGTGGAAGAACAGTAGACCCCAAATCGCAAAAGCTATCCTGAGAAAAAAGAACAAGGCTGGAGGCATAAGTCTGCCCAACTTCAAATTATACTACAAAGTGACAATAATCAACATGGCATGGCATTGGCAGCAAAACAGACACACGGACCAGTGGAACAGAATTGAGAGTCCAGAAGTAAACTCATTGATATGGGCAAATAATTTTTGACAAAGAAGCCAAAAACAGACAGTGGAGGAAGGAAAGCCTCTTCAATAGATGGTGCTGGGAAAACTGGAAAACCACCTGAAAAAGAATGAAACTAGACTGTTGTCTATCACCACACACCAAAATTAACTCAAAATGGATTCAGGACCTGAATATAAGATCTGAAACAATAAATTGCATAGAAGAAAACATAGAAACTAAACTCATGGACTTTGTACTTAAAGAGGATTTTATGAATTAGACCTCAAAGCGAGGGAAGTAAAAGCAAAAATAAATGAATGAGACTACATTAAACTAAAAAGCTTCTGTACAGCAAAAACCATCAATAAGGTAAAGAGACAGCCATCCAAATAGAAAAACATATTTGCAAGCAACACTTTCAATAAGAGCCTAATATCCAACATATACAAAAAACTCATACAACTCAATAACAACAAAAACAACAACAAATCAAAAAAATGAGAAAAGAACCTGAACAGACACTTCTACCAAGAAAACATACAAATGGACAATAAACATATGAATAGATGCTCAACATTGCTAGTTATTAGGGAAATGCAAATCGAAACAACAATGTGATACCATCTCACACATGTTCGAACAGCTGTTATCAACAGGACAAGTAATAACAAATGTTGGAGAGGATGTGGAGAAAAAGAAACCCTCATACACTACTGGTGGGACTGAAGATTGGTACAGCCACTATGGAAAACAGTATGGAATTTCCTCAAAAAACTAAGAATTGATCTTCCACGTGATTCAGCGATCTCTCTACCTGGTATTTACCCCAAAGACTTCAAAACATATATCCAAAAAAATATTGAAACACCAATGTTCATAGTAGCATTATTCATGGTGAGCAGGACATGGAAGCAACTGAAGAAGCCTGCAATAGATGATTGGATAAAGAAGCTGTCGTAGGTATATACAATGGAAGATTACTCAGCCATAAGAAGAGATGAAATACTGCCATTTGCCACAAATCATGGACCTTGAGATAATCATGCTAAGCAAAATAAGCCATACATAAAATATTTGAAACCACATAATATTACTGATATGTGAGATATAAACCTAAAAGCAACAAATGAACTGGACAAACAGAGACTCTTGTACATGGACAATATACTAGTAGTTAAGAGAGGGAAGGCAGGAGGCGGGAGGTAGATGGGATAAAAGAGGTCAAATATGTGGTGACAGAAAGTAATCTAACTATACACAATGCAATATATGTGTGCCTTACCGTTGAAATGTACACTTGAAACTTACTGGATTTTGTTAACCAGTCACCATAATAAAAATAAAAATTAAATAAATAAATAAATTTAAAAAAATCATGGAACTCATCAATGGCTTTAAGTTTAATGATAAAAACATTCCAGCAGAGGTTTTGATTTCCTTGCCAGTAGCACTGTCCGCTACATTTAGTTGGTCTTCAGGTGACTAACCATACTAGTTTTCTGGGTACTTGCCCTGTGCTAATACTGAAATTCCCATATCCTGGCAAACTCCTCAGTCCTGGTCCAGATAGTCCTGGGCCTCCCTATTTGACCTCCATGACATTTGGCTATGAGTTTGTCATGATATGAAGTAGGGAATGTAAGCTCATAGTCTTTCCTCCTTCATAGTTAAAACTAGTTTCATTCTTTGATACACATATTCTCTGGTAATTATTATATTTAAAAGTGTTTGCTGGGTAAGTGGGCATAGCACATCTTTTGCCTATAGTGGATGTTTCCAGAAGTGCTGAGAGAGGATTAGGCCATATAAAAGCGACAAACAAACAGTGATCTGGAGATGATTGGCAAGAATGTTAGTGATAAGATGGCTCTATGGGGTAGAAGGATATCAAAGTATTCTGCAAATATTAGAAAATAAACATAAGCTATTTGTATGCTATTAATTTTAAGTTTGCAATAGGCTATTTTGGAAGATGCAGTCTCTCTCCTAAACCACTAGTAGCCAAGAACTTCATAGTGCAGGTTGTCTTTTGGAGGAGAAACAAATCCGCTGTTCACTAAGAAGCTAAAGCCTAAATTAATGCTAATGTCATAGAGTAGTAAATCTGAACCCAGAAGTTGAAACTGGGTCAGAAATGGTCTTTCTCTTACTATCCCCTTCTTTCTTTTCAAATGACTCTCTTGCCTGATTTTATATTGATAGATGATAGATAGATAGGTAGATAGATAGATAGATAGATAGATAGATAGATAGATAGATAGATAGATAGATAGATAGATGATAGATTAAGAGTCAAGAAATTTATAGGAGAAACAAGAAAACCACAGAAGCGAAACAGGCGAGAGTTGTTCTGAATGCTTTTCATTCACTCAAAATTAGTAGAGGAAAATGAAAACCTTCTAAATAATAATTAAGGTCCCATTTGCCTAGATTCCAAATATCTAAAGCCTATTTGAGTATTATATGTTAGTGTGTTAGCTAGAATTAATATGAGCCATGCTGTGGAGATGGAAATAATGCTACTTGATAAAGATAAAAGATCATGAAAAGGGGTTTCCAGAGAAGAGGTCCATTACAGCTCTTAAATCTGCCTCAACCACCAGAAAGCTAATTGTAGAATGTTGTAGAAACATGCTTGGTTGGGTATAACTGTGTTCTGCAAACACCTTATATTAAATTCTGACTTTTTGTTTTCTCCTAGACGTGTATAATAATGTCAAATGCATTAACAGTATAACATTTATACTTAGATTCTCTAAGTGTCTTGATGTCTTTACTCATGGAAAAAAAATTAAGGGAGGCTGAAGGTGACAGTGTTGGGCTTAGAAATATTTATTACCTAGGAACAGATTCTGTGACCCTAGCAAATATTAAAAGTCAATGCACCTCCCAGCCCCCAACATCTACTAGATGATCTGCCAAATCTGACCCTGACAGTCTCCTTTTATAATCCAATTAAAGTTTTCTGTCATACAATTTGCCCACTGTCTCATTGGACCTTGGCTTTCTTTTGAGAACTATGGAAAGATTTATATTTCTTGCCTGAGATGTAGATAAAAACCTAATATAGACTTAGAAATTGATGTAACAGCAGAGAATGTGAGCTATAACCATTTTCTCATAAAGTACTGGCAATCTTCCTTGGAATGTGGATGAGGAAAACACCTTGATTAATTTGTCAAATAAGTATTCAAAGCATGACCACCAGAAGCTATTGGGTCTACAACTCCAAAATGCATTTTATAATGCTTTTACATGTAATTACAGATGATATTATAAGAAAATGTTTTTTAAAAGTTATGGCAGAATATTAAACAGCCAGAAACTAACACCAACTCAAAATTAAGTTAGTCAACTTTGTCAATAAAGGACATTCTATTTTATAATATGGCAGTAAAAAGAGTGAAAGTAGAAATTATACATGAATGACATATATGCTTATGGGGTTGTCTTTAAATTTTTTCCTTATATTTTCAGGACAGAGAAACATTTTCATAAGTTTTCTATTTTGTAAAAATAGCTGAAAGTAAATTGTAAGCTTCAAAATTTCCCATTTTGCTTGACTAAAAGTACATATAACAAGCATTAGTATGCAGAAGCCATAAACCAAGTAATTAAACATATACTTAGCGAGACATAAAGTCATCTAGTTCATGTTCTTGTTGATAAATAGTATTTATCAATTCTTCACTGTATGTTAACCTTTATCAGACATTCCCTTTGAAAAAAATCTTCAGTCAGAAAATGGACAAAAATGCTTAAATTTAACTATGGATGTTGATATTATGTATTTTAAAAAACAAGGTTCACAAAGTGAAATGTGTGCTACTTTTGGTTAGACTGTTAATGGAGAAGAAAATAGGTGAGAACTTGGAATTGGGACACTCCAGCCATTCTTGTGACCTGATTAATCTCTTTCTTATGCAGCACTCATTTAAATAATTTGCTCACACTAATTTTAGAACTCAAAATTGCCCATACTTTGTGTGTAGAAACTGATTATGATTGTCATGTTCATGAAGTGATACAGAACTAAGAAACATCAACTCAAATCTCAAAATTAGCAGACTTGAATTAATTTGAAATCTGCTTATCTCAAAGTAGCTCCGGTGTTCAAATATATGTGAATTTATAATGTACGATTAGCGAAAGTCACCACTGGTCATCATTTCAAGGACTGAAATAACTGAAAAGCAAAAAAAAAATTATTCCATTCTGTTTTATTATAGAAGTTCTGGGATACCACTAGAGGCAGAGATTATTGAACTGACCATTCAAGAATGTATAAAAACACTTTGAGACAAAATCATGCAAAACATTGCAGTCAACAGTGGTTCAGTAGTTTCTCAAACAAAAACTAAATATATCCTTTGATGGCCAGATGGCCAGAATCTCAAATCAAGTGTTGAATTTTAGTTATAATTATTAAGAAAATCAGATATCTAATAATACTACTTTAAAGTTTTTTTTTTTTTTTTTTTTTTTTTTTTTTGCTCTATGAAATTTGAGCTTTGTGGAATGTTTCTTAAATGAAATACTGTTTTAGTCCATTTGGGCTGCTATAACAAAATACCACAGACTCGGTAGCTAATAAACAATAGAAATTTGTTTCTTATAGGTCAGGATGCCAGCATGGGGGGCGGGGGGTGATGGCTCTTTCCCACAGATTTCTTGTATCTTCACTTGGCTGAAGGGGTGAGGAATCTCTCTGGGGCTTCTTGTGTAAGAACATCAATCTCTTTGACTTAAGTACCTCCTGAAAGCCCCATCTACTAATACCATCACCTTGAGCGTTAGGATTTTAACGTATGAATTTTGGGGGGACACAAACTTTCAGACCATAGCAGTTATACTTCCAGTCTTCTTGAGAGTCAGTAACTTCTAAAAGTGGGAAAACAGATGCTCCAAAAGTTATACCTTAGTTTACTGTTTCTACAATATACTGCTAAATCTGGACCTTTAGTTAATGTGAGGGAGTCATGCTATCAGCTGGGTAGAGTAATCCATATCTAGTAACTAAAGAGGCCTCCTGGATGTGGTTCCATAGCAGTTAGCACATTTCCTTTACACACAGAAAGTCCTAGGTTTGTGCCCCAGTGGAGCCATAGTTCATGGTCTGTAGCCATACCGCCCTGAACAAGCCCAATTCCGTCTGATCTTGGAAGTTAACCAGGGTCGGGCTTGGTTAGTACTTGGATGGGAGACCACCTAGGAAGACAAGGTGCTGTAGGCATAAACAATAAAAAAGAGGCCTCCTGAATACTGCATTACCACTTTATAAGGGAGGGCTTTACACACTGAAGCCAATTTGGAAAAAATACTTAGTTACATGTATTTCACCATAGAAATGATTGTAATGCTAATGAATAAATAAATTAGGGCATTTAAATAGCCAGTCTAGGCAAAAATCAAGGTTATTGACAGGGGTGTGGGTGGGGTGGTACTTTTTTTTCCCACAGTAAGAAGGAATTATTCAGATTGGACACTTGTACTGTTCAACTCTTACTTTACTGCATGCAGTGTATTGAACCATTGTTCTTTAAAACTGTGTCTCTCAGTGAAGATGACAAAAGTTTGTGGTGGTAGGTAACATGATTGTTATGAATTGAATGTTGTGTCCCTTCAAAATTCATATGTTGAGACCCTAGCCTCCAATATGATGGTATTTGGAGAAGGGCCTTTGGGAGGTAATTAGGATTAATTGAGGTCTCGAGGGTAGAACCTTTATGATGGGATTAGTTCCCTTCTAAGAAGAGACACCAGAGGCTTGCTCTCTCTTTTTCCCTGCACACACATAAAGAAGATGTCATTTGAGGACACAGAGAGATGGTGCCCACCTACAAGCCAAGAGAAGAGGCCTCGGAATGAAACCTACCTTGCCATCATATTGATCTTGTACTTTCCAGTCTCAAGACCTGTGATAAATAAATTTCTGTTGTTTAAGCTGCCCAGTCTATGGCATTTTGTTATGGCAGCCCCAGATGATTATGACAGTGATTGTTCGAAATACTTGTTTTATTGAACAATGGAGATAATGATAGTATAAAGGCTTTTACTGGTTTAGGTGGGTTCCTTCTTCTGTAGTGATACTGCCTTATAGTTAGTCAGGAAATAACTACCCTCGATTGGATTCTGAACAATTAAAAGTAACTTATAATAAATTGTGTTTCATAAGAAACAGCTTTATAGTTTTGGTGCCACTGTATTTGAAATATTTGCATTCACATAGGAGGCACTTCTCAGCATTTTCTTTCTAATCAAAGAAGGCAATTAAGTAGTTCTTCAATGGTCATGCCATAATCATAGACTTACAGAAGGGATCATAAAGGTGAGGTTGTCTAGCCCCTTTCTTTTTCTTCCCCAAGGAAATAAGGATGAATAAAAGAATAACTTGCTTACTTACCAAATGACATTTTAAAAAATGGTGATGCAAGTGGACCTTTACAAAGTAAAGGAAAGCTAGAGAAAACAAAAAGTGTATAGAGAGAATACTAGATAGATTTAGGTTTTATATTTAACTTCTTATAGAGAAATTTAATTTACCTTTTGACCCACCTATGATTGGAGATTCAGAAAATGTGCTTGGTCTCAACATTTTTTAAAAAATTAAAGTAACTTACTCTTGAACCTACTAAGGGTACAATGATGCACTAGCAAATTTGATAATTGCTGAAGTTGATTTTTTAGAGTATACTCCTTTTAATTCGTTAGAATAATAAGGAGCTATATTTTATAAAACTCAGAAGTATGAGGTTGTTTCTCCCCTTTACTAAGCATAAGCCACCTGCCACATATATATCCTTGGGGAATTATTTTGGAATGCATTATGGGAAATAGAAAGCCAAATCTTGTATAGTAGAGGGTATAACTGTAGTAAATCTATAGTTGTCTTATACCTGTTCATTAAAGGTGTTCTAAGTCTCTTTTTAATTCAAGGATGCCTTAGGACCTAGTTTCTGAATAAAATCTCAAATCACCATAAAAATGTAATTGGGCCTTTAGAATACGCTACCCCATGTTTTTACTGTCAAGAAAATGACATTCTGTTAACCCTATTTAATTTTCCGGCTATCTTAATAGAATACATTGGATAAGCATTAAAGATTGTTGTTGTTGTTTTTGTTGTTGTTGTTGTTGTTGTTGTTGTTATCATCATCATCATCATCATCATCATCATCATCATTACCGCCATTAATTGTGCTAAAAGGAAACCTTAGGAGGCCTAAGTAACCTGCTGGCAAGGATTACCCACTCTGGAGTATGCAATGGATCAGTTTTGCTCTCAGCAGCAAGCAGCATTATAATCAATAGAAATTGCCCATATTGGGTTTAAAAGATATTGTGATAATTAAGTTCACCAGAAAGACATGGAAAGTTTAGAGCTTATTGTAAACCACTATTCCATGAAACTTCTGCAGATTTCTTTGACTGCAATGTTTAAATCAGATGATCTAGCAGGTTTTTTTTTTATATGCTCAGCAAAAACTGTTAACTGGCTTTTGTATGTGTGTGGTATAAATAAGCATTCACTGAGTGTTTCTAATATTCTACTGAGTAAATATTAAATTGCACTTTTCTATTTTTGCTAATAGACATCATCAAAAAGTTTGTTTGTCTTTTTAAAAAATTTCACACATGTACATGGCTCAGTTAAACATTCTCTGCCTTCTAGGAAATTGTAGCTTAAAATAGTATCAAGATTTTACCACTTTATGTCTCAACAAACATTTTTGATTGAAGTTCCCAAAAGACCTTGACTTGGCCTTTACATAAATAAATGCGGGCAATAGATATTGGGGTTTGCGAAGTATAAAAAGTCCCTTTTCAGAAAGTGGGGCTATGTTTTAAATCCCATAAAGACCTTGTTTGTTGCTAGCATTTGGGAACAGGGAGACATAACAATTTAGCATATTAGTAACCTTTCACACAGAGAGATTACAAATACTTGTTTGAGTATTTAATAACCCAGAATAAATGCCTACATTAGTGTTTCTCAAACGTTAATGATGATAGAATAACCTAAGGCATTTATTATAGAGAGGTTCCAAATTCCCTCAATTTTCAAAAGTAAATATATTTTGAAATGTCTGGGGTGGTGGAACCTGAAATCTGTCTTTATAATAAATACTCTGGATAATTCTGATGCACGTGGTCACTTGGTGTGCTCTGAGTAATATTGCTCTAAACCATATGCCCTTGATTTCCACTTTCTTGATTTGACAATGAATGACTTTCGTTATTGGGATTCAGAAATGTCAAGAACTAAATGTATTAGATGTACAACCTTCAGATCTTTTAAATACATTATTTCACATAGTTCTAAGGAAGCTTTTGAGTTTGATGAATTTCAGTCTTCTTATTAATATCATTTACTTTGTAATATACAAGTGTAATCCTTTCTTTTACAAAATTTCTATCTGAGACAGTGTTTGTGTGTCTCTTTTCTCTCCAAATGGCCTTGCCGTGAGTTCGCTCAAGTGGCATATACCATTTCTGACTCATTACAGTTCATGGGGCTTAACATTTTCTGATCAGCCACAATTTCAATGTATTTTCTTTAAAGAATATTTTGTAAATTATGTGCGAAGAGTAACTTTTTCTACCATACAAAGATATAATACATAAATAAGGCACAATTTGTAGCATGACAATCAAAGATACTTCAGTTATAGATTCTAGGAGTATATTATGTTAAACTATTATATACCTAGAGTTGAAGCAAAATATGTTAAAATTTTTTTTTTAATCTCAATTTGTCCATTGTATGTAAAAGGAATAGATCACAGCCTATTTGTATGAAATGATTGTGTTATTAAGTGGAATTTTATTTTTACAAACTAAAAGACAAACTTTTTTGAATGCTGCTGTTTACTGTACCATAAATGGTTTCTCCCATGAAGGCTTTTCTGGTAAATTAAAGACCTGTTTCAATCAAAAGTATTCTCTATGGTTGCTAGCTGGTGGTATAATTATACCAAATTGTCAAGAGATTTTTTTGATTCCCAGGGTGAAATTCTTTTCTTTAGCTACCAGAGAATTGACATGTTTCATTGTTCATTATTCATCTTTCTTTTGATTCCTCTGCTGTGCAGTCCGTATCCATGAAAATCCCCTGGGACACCCCATTGTACATGCATGGGTGTCTTGATGATGGCAATGTTTTTTGTATTGTTTGTTTGTTTGTTTGTTTTTCTTACCTGTCAGAGGGTCGCGTAACTAGAGCTTAATCAGTTTATGGTTGTTCTAGATAGTAATTAGAGGCTGAGTCACTCCCCAAATACTGTTGTTTGTGGGTTTTTGTTTGTTTGTTTTTTTGTCATGGCTAGAAAGGTTTGTCTAAAACAAACATACAACTTACCAAACACAAAAACAATCAATCAAACCTGCTGGTTTTCCTCAAGAGGCTCAATGTTTAATTTATTCACTAAGAAACTTTGCCTTGTGTTTCTCCCCCTCCTCCGTCTCTTCCTCTTTCTTATAAGAAAAGCTCAAGCAGCCCTGTGCTTTAACAGGCAGGGCTGAGGTCAGAGTTCTGCCTATGGGAAATGTTTACTCTGGAAAAACACAGGAGACATTTGTCTGGTCTGACTCATCTTGACTATGTCATAAACCATCTTGGGCAAAAAAGAGAAAATGTCTTAAATATCAATGCCTGTTCAACTAAATTTTGTTTAAAAAACAAAGGAGCATGGCCACTGCAACCTCTTAATTAACCAGTAAATATTTACCAGTCCACTAATATTTTGATAGTCATCTTTTCTTCCAGGGGTATGCATAAAGTTTATAAACACAATATTATTTTGTTATTTGCCTAACAAATGGTTACTTTTGAAAGCAGCCATTTGTAAGCTTTCCCTAGTAACTTGAAAAAATAATACAAAGAAAAAATCAAATTGTGCTTTTTCTCATACCGAAGCTATTCACGTCTCTGTGTTGGGGGATGTAGGAAGTATGGTGGGAAGAGAAGGCAAATTATATACTGACCCTGCTATGTCTGCTTGACTCTATCTTTACTCTTAAATCTCTGTGCCTATCTGCCAAAAACTATGAACCCAAGGAATTCTAATTCCTTGTTCCTGCTTCTGGCCAGCAGCCCAGGGCTCCACCATAACCCTAATTCCCCAATTGTCCCCCCTTAAAATAGAGAAAGGGAAAAACTAGTTGGACTTTCATGCTTTTTTTAACTTCTCAGATGAAACCCAGTGGAAGTCTTCTTTTCATTCATTTATTTGTTTAGTCTTCACTCACTGCTTATAAAAGAGTATACTTGCTGTATGTTCAGCAACATGGGAGGCTGCGGGGGAGCTAAATAGTGTTGATAAGAGAAAGGGTAAGGAATAAAAAGTCTTAAAGAAACAGAAGCCTTTGCTACTTTAAATTCTAGCTGGGGGGAAATTATATACCAAATCAAATAATTTAATTAAATATAATTAGAGCAATTAAAAATAATATAATGTAAACAGTATATATGAGTGCCGACATGGTTGAGAGAGCCCACAAATATTTAATTTAGTTCACTATTTGAGTAGACATTATGTGCTAGTAGGTGTATCAAAAACGAAATGGCAAATAAGCAGTAACAATCTGGAAGCAGATTGTTTAGTCGCAGATAACTTTATTATGAGTTTATAAATACACTGTGCTGAGTGTTTTAAGATCTACAAAGTACCATGGGGGAAACAGTAAAGGGAAAATTAATTATGAGTGAGGGGATAAGTGTTCTGCATCCAATTCTAATGTGGGAATAGGCTCCCTACATTAATAAGCAATGCTCATATACCAGCTGGGTGTCCAACAATTCAACTCAATTTTGACACTATCTATCCAAAGATAGCATCAGACTCCAAAGGTTATAAATTTAGTCCTACAAGATTGCCCTCTCCCCTACTTTCAAATGCCAGTCTTAAGCCCAGGTTGTCACCTGTGCTTCTACCAACTGTTTTTACATTGGAAATTCCAGTGGCCCCCTTCTTGGGTTTGATTAATTTGCTAGAGCCACTCACAGAACTCAGGGAAACATCTTACTTACAAGATTACCGGTTTATTTAAAAAGGACATAACTCAGGAACAGCCAGATAAAAAAAAATCATAGGACAAGATATGGGGAAAGGGCACCGAGCTTCTCTGTTCTCTCCCGGTGTGCCATTCCTCACATCTCCAGGTATTCACCAAGCCAGAATCTTTCCCAACTCTCTTCCCCTGAATTTTTATGGAGGCTTTAGTATGTAGCCAGGACTGATTAAATCTTTGACATTGGTGATTGGTTCTACCTCCAGCCCTTCCCTTCTCTTGGGAAATTAGGAGGTGGAACTAAAGTTTCCAACCCTCTATTCATGGTTCGTTCCCCTGGAAACCAGCCTCCTCCCCATATTTATGTTATTTCCCAAAGCCACCTTCATTAACATAAACCAAATTGTGGTGGAATGGGGCTTGTTATAAATAATAAGATACCCATTTTGCCTGTATGGCTCTGAAGCAATTTCAGGAACTGAAGACAAAAAAACAAATATTATGATGAAAGATGTATCCATTGTTTTTATTGTTTAGAAAATCCCAAGGGTTTGGGGAGCTATGAGCTAGGCACTGTGGACAAAGATCAAATATATATGAGAAATATGTTTTGATCATCTGAATGATCAAATACATATTTCTTATAAACCACAATGTTACAGAGTGATTAGAAAAGTTTTGTATAGAGATGTGATTCGAGCTTGGCTATGAAGGACTTATCTAATAATTTACAGATAGAAATGGTGGGGTAAGGTGGGGTTGTGGGAGGTGCAGGATATTGGGGGAAGTGTAGCATACATTCAGATCCCCTGTTGTATTTCAGTCATAACACATAAGGTAAGATTCAGGAGGAGATCAGACAGAAATACATGCTAGATATGAAGGTCTTTGAAAACAAAACTGAGCAGCTGAAAGTTTATTTTGCAGACAATGGCGATACTGATCTTTGAAGAAATTTATAATTTTTGAAGAAAGCTATCCCTTAAGAAGTGATTTAGCATAGTGGTTAAGAGCTGGTGTTCTGAAGTCAGACAAAACTGGATTTAATCGATGAATATTTACTGAGCTTCTCCAACTCAGGGACTATTCTAGTAATTGGGGCCATGGCAATGATGTGTATTGGCAAGGCCTCTACTCTTATGGGACTTACTTCTGAGCTATGCACTGGAGGGACAAATAATAACACAAAAAGAAATTTTCCAGATAATTTTCGTAGTGATAAGTGTAATGAAAGAAATGAAATAGGGCAATATGATAATGACTGGTCAAGCTCAGGGAAGCTACTTTAAATTTGGTGGTTAGAGAAAGCCTTACTGATGAGGTGAAATTTGAGTTGAGACTTGAATTAAATGACGGAATGACCCAGGTCATCTGAGGCAAAAACGTCCAATCAAATGGTAGAGCAGATTTAAAACATCTTACACGAGAATGATCTTTATGTGTTTCAGAGACAGACAGAAGGCCAGTGTGGCTAGATTGAAGTAAATGAAGGGGACAGTTGCATGAGATAATGTTCTAGAAGGAGGCAGAAGTCTGATTACATTTGTTTTTCTAGACAAATTAGAGAAGATTTTAAGCAGGGTTTGATATGATATGCCATAGTTTTTAAAAAGTTGCCTCTGGCTGATATGTAGAGAATTCGTAGAGGGTGTAGATTAAATTGGAGGACTCAGGATAGTTTTAAAGGTAGAGCAGGTAAAATTGTTCAAGGTCTATTGTTTCCTAATTATTTGACCTTGAACAAATTACTTAACCTCATGTGTAAAAGAGTCATAATGGATAATAATAGTACTGACCTTATAGAGCTGTTATGAAGATTAAATTAAAACTCCATACTATATAGCTGGCACATCATATGTACTCATTCAGTGATAACAATTATTATTATTAATACTCTGATGGTGATAATAACTCTGGATTGGACCTGTGAGTAACTAAGGCATGGTGATTCATCAGGAGGCCACTGTGATTATCCATGAGAGTTAAAGTGAGAAACTGGAGTAGGGTAGAGGAAAGGAAAAAGAAGAAGGCATCATGTTAATAAACTTAATTAATGCATACCAAACATTAATTTAAGTAAGAATATTTAATGATTTATAGTCAAATGACTGATAAAGTTTAACATTAGCAAGTGCAGAGAGTCAAAACTCATTTCTATAGTGAGACTGAAAATAAAATTGCTAATGGTTTATTTTTCTTACTTTCTGGTTAACTAATTATTTTTCTATATTATCATTTTCTATCACATTAAACCCGTGGTTCATTCAAAGTATTCTGTTGAAACATGGTCAAAATACATCAGCGGGGACTTCAATGAAATGACTGTGTGTGAATTGCATTCTCTTTCAACTCTACCATAACTAAAGTCTTCCTTTGTTATATGTAAACTTAAGATGATTCTCTTGCATTCATGAATAAAAATAAAGGTAAACTTTCCATTTGTTTTTCATGTTTTGGGTGAACCCAGTTATCCTAGCAGTGGAAATGAATTGCTGACTGTATTGGTAATTTTCTTCCAACGTTATATGAGTTATCAGATAAGTCATCATCCTTGGAGTATAAAAGGGCAATTTTTAGTTACTTATTTCTATTTCCTGGTTTTGATGATAGACCCAAAGAGACTGAACTTCAAAGAACTGGTCTAATATTTATGAAATTTAATGCACAGTTACCTAGGTGACAAGACATTAGCCATAAAGGTTAAGGCTTATGAATATTAAAACTTTAAAGAGCTCTTTGGAAGGTGTGAATTTTTATCAATTATTTTCTTACAGCTGAGTGAAAGGAAGCTAGAATTTAAAATATATAAATGATCAGTAAAAGATAGATAGAAACTAGAAAAATTCTGGTTATCTTGGTATTGCAATGTTTTATTTATTTAGCCTCGGGTTTTTGGAAAACAATTAGGAAGTGAAATGAGAGGGGGGAAATAACGGATTTGTTGTATATACATTTTTATACATCTCAAAGACAATAATTGGCAAGGTAATAGGATAGGTATATCAGTTCTGATTCAATTACTATTAGAAAATAAAATTTTAATAAATGTCACGTAACTGTAATCAAATTAAACATTGTCTATGAGTAAGATTTTAAGCAAATAGCAGCATATGTCCTCTTTAATTTGTTTTTGCCACCTAAGTGTACATATTCATAATTGTTATTACTCTGCATCAGGTACTAATACATTCTCAGAAGTCGCATTGAAACATATACCCCTCTGTATCAGTCAACCACTACCTACTTAATTGAACTTAGGTATTATAACCTTTTAATGTCCCTGCTGTTGGTATTTAGGTTTTATCTATCTTCGTGGTTACCCACTTCACAGTTTGGGAGCAAAGGCTGTCAGGCTTTGCTATATCCATGTACACCTTTCAAATGGAAAACTCACGGGAAGCCAATAGTGAGTATCTTAACTCTGTTGGCTGAGAACATTTTATATAGGAAGGTAAAGGACTGAACATGAAAGACAATTTGGGGTTGCTTTTGTTCTTCTTTTATTCTTGCTTCCATCCACTCCATTCTTATCTGTGGAGATCAAGGCAGCCTCAAAGGCGCCAAATATTCAATACAAATCAACTGCCAACTCTTCAGCTTTTGGGATAGTTGTCAGTAAGTAAACTGTCAACAGCAATTATTTTTCTTAAGCAGATAATTAGTTCTGAACACCCCTTCTTTAACATTTTCCCAAGCATATTCCTCTCACATTCAAATCTGCCCTCAAATTTATCCAATTAAGGAGAATTGAGAAAAGTTCTCATATCCCATTTCTGGAATTACTGTTAAGTTTCTTTAACTAGAGCCATATTGTAACATATATGCTGTTTTAACTATGATGATTTTGCAAAATATATTTTAAAAATATAATCAGTCAGGCATTTATGCTAGAAACTTTATACACTATTAATTCTCACAAGCACCATTTTGAGAAGAGAATTAGTAATCTTATTTTACAGCCGATGAAACAAACTCAGAGTGATTAAGTTCTTTGCCTAAATCACACACCTTGTATGTGGTCAACCCTGGATTTGAATACAGGTCTGCCTAATTCTAAAGCCTCTTATTTTCTTACTATTATAATAGACTGCAGATCCTTACAGTGCTTACAATTATATGATAAAATTATCTTGTTTATTTATATTTCTCTTGATCCCAGCACATAAACTTCAGAAGAATAGGGACCTTGTTTTTCTTGTTCACTGCTGTGAGCCCAGGGCCCAGAAAAGTGTCTGGTATATTTCAGTGAGTGGAAGCAGAGATTTCCACCCCAAAATACGCCTTTTGGAATAATAATTATTTTAAGCTGGCTATTTTCAAAAAAAAAAAAAGGACTAAGGAAAAAGCTTTGAACTTTCCCTTTACTGCCTAAAAGAATTTAGATAGAGGACCTTCTCCAGGAAGGGAGCTGTTATCATAGATAATTATAGTTTAATATTAATTAATGTGTGATAGGGTGGAACCTAGCAAGGCTCTTTGATCAAAGTTCCCTATTTGTTCCATTGTTAAAGATGGCCCAGCAAACATTTATTTACCAAACACTTGCTTTTCTATCTCCATGTGAATTGCCTTCCTGCCCTTTGAATTCCCAAACCAGAATCCCCACCCCCTTTCTCCTTAGCTCAAGATGACATATAAGCCTCAACTGTTTGATTTGTCCTTGGGTTTCATATTCTTATGGGCCTCCCATGTGTGCACATGTAGTAATACATTTGAGCATTTTCTTCTGTTAATCGGTCTCTTTATTTTATTAGTACAGCCAGAAGAATTTAGAAAGATGAGAAGGAAGTTATTTTTCCACCTCATACTGGGCACTCACTAAATATTGTTGTATGAAAAAAGTCATCAAAGATTTTTTTGTTGTTAATTTCAAGTTAGATAATTGTACAAGAAGTACTAAAATTCCCAATCGAGTGCTCTAGGGGTTGATCAGTGGGAGACATTACCACAGGTTGGAGGCTACTACAATAGTGTAGGGTAAACCACAGATCTTCAAAAATAACTTCATATACCTCAGAGGTGTGTTCAAAATAATATATTGGTAAAAGAAAACAACATGTTAGAACTTCTAATCATTTTTATGTTTTAGTTTATCATTTTTCAATTTTTGTTTTATATTTCATAATGTACATATAATGTAATATATGGCATAATATATGATGCAATAATATATAATAACATATATACAATAATATGGATAGTAATAGAATATATGGTAATATAATAATATACATACATATGCATATGTGAGTGGGAGAGACTGCTTAAACATTTTTACTGGCAGTTGTGTGTGCTTGGACACTTGTGGTCTAGAGGAAGAAATAAATGTAAGTGGATATCTATAATTCAGCATTCTACTTGCTAATAGATATCTATACAAATTATTTCAGGAAGAAAGATAAGAGAATGGCTAATACTTCCTTGTTTTGTTAAGATAGTGGTGGTGGTGGTGGTACTGATGTGTGTGTGGGAGAAGCAAGTCAGAAGTTTCACAGAGAAGGTAATATTTTAAACAGAACTCAATGGAATGGATAGGTGAAGTGGGAATTTTCAGAAACAGAGAACACTTGCAAAAGTGCAGAGATATAACTTTCTTGATATGTTTGAGGAATAGAATCAAAGTGGGGTATAGAATCAAAAAAATTGGAGATCACTTAGTGAACTAGGCTACAGGTAATAACATTCTGAATCAGGGTGGTGACTATGGAATATGAAGAAGAGGATATCTTCAAGTGATATCCCAGCAGAAGGATTAAAGTTTTTTGTTGTTGTTGTTTGTTTGTTTGTTTTTGTTTGTTGGGAGGGTGAGGGGTGATGCCAGTGGAGAAAAAAGAGTTAAAGATGACTTCTAGATTTCAAGTCTGCTTAAGTTATTATTACACTGACATATAAAGTTATCATGAGGAAAGAAAGGCAGTGTTTTGAGGTAAGATAATTTTGAGAATATAACAAATTGGAGAAAGGATATCCATATATAAGTGATCAATAGGGAACTGGAGATATGAGATGGAAACTCTGGGAAAAAATCAGAATAAGAGTTGAAATTTGAGAATCATTCTCATTAACTGTTCATCAAACGTTTCTGAACACATACTCTGTACTGGGCACTATGCTAGACAGTTGGACGAGAATGGGAAAAAAACAGATATCACACCTACCCTCAAGATGCTTATGGTCAGGAGGGAGAAACAAACAATAAACAAGGAAAATGTTTGCAAATAATTAGAAATCATGATAGGTGCTGTGAAGCATGGTCTTCTTTAGATCGGGTGGTCAAGGAAAGCCTCCAAGGAAGTGCTATTTAATCTGAGAACTGATCGATAAGACAGGGTGAGTCAGGAAAAGTGGACAAAAGAACAGTCTAAGAAGAAGGAACAAGAAGGATTTATGTGGAACAGGTCTTGGTGTGCTGCAGGAATAGAAAGAAGGCCAGTATGGCTGGAAAGGAAAGCAGAAGTCAAATCATGCAATGCTTTGAAAGCCATGCAACGAACTTTAAATTATATTCTTCTTGAAATAGAAATTTATTGAAAAGTTTTAACTGGGGGCAATAAAATGATCTAGTTTACATTTTAGGTTCCTTTGAACTACTGAATACAGATACTAAAGCACTGAAAACAGATGCATTCTTAGAAGAGAGTATCAACACAAATATAAGCTGAGGGCTCAGTTTTAGATAATACTCATCATTAGAATATGAGGAGAGAGAGGAGCCAGCAAATAGGAAAAGAAGAACTGTTCAGAGAAATAAGGAAGTCCATGTAGAGAGTGTTTCCAAAAAAGAGAATCTGGTCAACATCATTAAATGCGAGAAGATCATAGGGAGAAATAAAGTCTGAGGAAATAATCTTATATATTTGGGAGTAGAAAATTGGTTTAATAGTGTAGCGTCCATAGAAACCAATGAAGGTATAGGCAGTAGATAGAGACCACACTTTTAAAAATGTATTAGTCGATGGAGAAATGGAGTAGAATGATGGGTGACAAGTTCAAGAAAAAGTCTTTTTAGACTTGTGGAAACCTGTGGGAGTTTGGATTTGCATGTGGGGTAAAAGTGGAGGAGCAATGGGAAAGATAAAAGTTGGTATCTGAAAATGTTTGAAAAATGCTTGAAATACTAGGGGATAACTTAAAGGCCAAGACACTGGAGTGTATTGAAAGAGATGTGGCCAAGATCACAAGTGCTAGTGTTAAATTTTAAAGGCAGAAGTCTCTGTCCTCTGAGGTGGGAAAAAATGATAAAGAGTATAAAAAGCAAGAGAGAAACTTTTAAGTGAAGTAGAAGAAAGTTTAGGGAGTCCATGGCAGTTGACACTGATTTTTAAATTAATCAAAATTTACAGCATAAACATTTCTAGTCAAGATGGCAGAATAGGAATATGCTATGCTTGCCTCCTCTCACGACCACACCAAAATTACAACTAAACTGCTGAATAATCATTGAGAATTCCCTGAAGTCTAGCTGAAAAGAAGTTCTATAAATAAGGACATACAGAAGAAGCACCCGAGAGACTGCTAGGAGGGCATGTGCAGGTCCTATACACTGAAAACTGTAAGACATTATTAAAAGAAATTAAGGAAGACATAAAGAAATGGAAAGATATTCCGTGTTCATGGTTTGGAAGTATCAACATAGATAAATGACCTTATTACCCCAAAACAATATTCAGGTTTAATGCAATCCCCATCAAAATCCCAATGGCATATTTTAAAGAAATAGAACAAAAAAATATTGAATTTGTATGGAATCACAAAGACCCTGAATAGCCAAAGCAATCCTGAGAACAAAAGACAAGGCTGAAAGTATCACTCTGCCTGACTTCGAATTATACTACGAAGTGACAATAATCAACATGGCATCGTATTGGCAGAAAAACAGACACACAAACCAATGAATTGAGAGTCCAGAAGTAAACCCTCATTTATATGAGCAAATAATTTTCGACAAAGAAGCCAAAAACATACAATGGAGAAAGAAAAACCTCTTCAATAAATGCTGGGAAAATTGGAATGCTACCTGCAAAAGAATGAAATTAGACTGCTATCTATCACCATACACCAAAATTAACTCAAAATATATCAAAGACCTAAATATAAGAACAGAAACAATAAATTACATAGAAGAAAACATAGGTACTAAATTCATGGACCTTGGATTTAGAAAGGATTTTATGAATTTGACCTCAAAGACAAAAGAAGTAAAAGCAAAAATAAATTAATGGGACTATATCAAACTAAAAAGCTTTTGCACAGCAAAAGAAACCATTGACAAGACAAAGCAGTAATCATCCATACGACTCTAATAAGGGCTTAACATCCAAAATATACAAAGGGCTCATCCAACTCAATAACAAAAACAACAAAAACAAACAATCCAATTAAAAAATGGACAGAGGACTTAAACAGACACTTCTCTCAAAAAGACATACGAAAGGCCAACAGACATATGTAAAGATGCTCAATTTCACTAGCTATTAGGGAAATAAAAATCAAAACTACAATGAGATACCACCTCACACCTGTTAGAATGGCTTTATCAACAGTACAAGTAATAAGAAGTGTTGGAGTCATCGTGGGGGAAAAGGAACCCTTATACACTGCTAGTGGGAATGTAAATTGGTACAGCCCCTATGGAAAACAGTATGAAGTTTCCTCGAAAAAACAATAGAATTGTTGTATGTCCCAGCAACCCTTCTTCTGGGTATTTAGATATTTATACCCCAAAACCTGAAAACATTTATCTGCAAAGATATATGCACCCCTATGTTCATAGAAGCATTACTCACAGTGGCCAAGACTTGGAAACAACCAAAGTGTCCTATGATAGATGATTGGATAAGAAAGATGTGGTACATATATACCATGGAATATTACCCAGCCATAAGAAAAGATGAAGTATTGCTATTTGTGACAACATGGATGGATCTTGAGATTATTATGCTAAGCGCAATGTCAGACAGAAAAACTTGAGAACCATATGATTTTACTAACATGTGAGGTATAAAACTGAAAGCAACAAAGAAACATAACAAACAAGACTCATGGACAGTGGATTAGTGGTTACCAGAGAGAAGAGGAGGAGGAGGTAGAAAGGGGTAAAGGGGTCAACTATTTGGTGACAGAAGGAAACTTAGCCTTGTGTGGTGAACACACAATGCAATATACATATGACATATTATTGAATCATACACTTGAAAGCTATTTGATTTTATTAACCAATGTTGCCCAATAATTTCAATAAAATGAAAAACAAAAGTAAATTTAAAAAAAAAAAAGTAAAAAAAAAAAGCTATAACAAGAGGCAAAGAAGGACCCAGTTATCCAATTTCTGGGTATTTATCCGAAGAAACCCCAAACAGTACTTTGAAGGGATACACACATCCGTATGTTCATTACAGCATTATTTACAATAGCCAAAATATGGAGACAACCTTGGTGTCCATAAATAGATAAATGGATAAAGTAGAGGTGGTACATGTATAGAATGGAATATTACTCAAACCTAAAAAAGAATGAAATATTGCTATTTGCAACGACATGGATGGACCTAGAGTATATTGTGCTGAGTGGAGTAAGTTAGACAGAAAAAGACAAATGGCATATAATTTTACTTACATATGGAATCTAAAAAAAAACCAAAAGAAACAAACAAAACAGAAACAAACTCATAAATACAGAGAACATTTTGGTGGTTGCCAGATGGAAGGAAGATTGGGGGAGTGGTTGAAAAAGGGGAAGGGGTTAAGAAGTACGAATTGATAGTTACAAAGTAGTCACAGGGATGTAAAGTATAGGATAAGTAATAATGTCAATAATATTTTAATAACTATATATGGTGTCAGATGGGTACTAGGTTTATCCAGGTGACCACTTGGTAAGTTGTATAAATGTCTAATCACTGTGTTGTATACCTGAAACTAATATATTATTGTAATTGGGAAATAAAAAAATATATATTTTAAAAATTTACAGCACACACTAAAGAAATATATAAGCTCAATAAAATAAAGCCTCTTTAAGGGAAGGAAACTTGGGTTACATTATTTGTTTTGCTTTGTTTTTGATATTCCCCATAGTATCTAATGGCATCTTGTACATGGTAGGCGATCAGTTAACATAGGCTGGTTGTTTGATATCTCTGTTCTCAAGGAATTTGCAACTGGGAACAACTAAATAACATGTGTAGTATATAGTAATTTCCAAAAGAGTGATACTGTTAATAAATGCTGTGGGATTTAAAAGGAAGAAAGTGGCCTGGTAGATTAAGCTGATGTGGGAATGCTTTGTAGAGGAGCTGATTCATTATCCAGGCCTTCATGTTTGCCTGGGATTTAAATGCAGATTTTGCAACAAACTAAACGTGGGCATCTTCTATATTGGGGGTTGGATAGTGACCTTATGGTGAACCGGGAAGATCTGACCACTGCAGGAAATATGGGAGAAATATGGTAGAAAATCAGCAGGAGATTATTCAAGAATTTGTTGAGATTTGGAAACAGAAGGATCAAAGAAAAAAAAAAAAGGACTCAAACCTGTGTCAGGAGGCTGGAAGTTTAGGAGTACTTTGTTTTTGGACTGCATCCTCTCAAACAAAAAATTAGGCATTTCAGGCTAATTTGGCATGAAAACTAGGAAATTCAAGTCTGTGATCATTTCCAGATTCATCTTTCTAAAGTAAAAATACAATTATGTTACTCTCTTGCTCAAAAATACTCAGTGGTTCCCTACTGCCTACATAATTAATATATAGACTCAGCGATCTAGCACTGAAGGGAATTCACATTAAGTTTCCAAACATTTCTAGGCTTGTTTCCAATTATAGCATATACATACCACATACTCTTGCCAATTTGATTAAGAACTATTTCCTTCTTATGCTATGTGCTTCCTAACCTCCATTCCTCTGCTCATAATATTAACTCCACCTCCGCTCTGATCTGTGTCAAAATCTTACCCCCTTTTTAAAGACCTATTTTAAATGCCAACATCTCCTCCATGAAGTCTTTCCTGCCCCTTGTCACTAGAGGGATTTTCTCTCTTCTATTTATTTCCTTCGTACTTAAGAACTCATACACATTTATAATGGACCTTATATTTTAGTTATTTGTAAAGCCACTTAATTCCCAATCTCATCTTCTAATCCCCAGTAAATTTCAAATTACTTGGTGACAGGATCTGGATACTGCTTATTTTTTATCCCCTTCAGAATCTAGCATAAATAGTTCTTGACACGGACTGATGTAAAATTAGAATAAAGCAAAGGGTTGATGTAGTTGGGGAGGCATCAGTGAAAGCTGTTGCTGATAAGAGACACCACAAACTTTGTCTCGTCATTCTCTGTGAAATATGGAATCATTGAAATTTTAATGTTAATTTTTTACACATGCTAATAATTTTCATTATCACTATCTATATCCAGTGCAACAATTTTCTATGGTAGCACAAAATAGATCTTACAATCATTTTTGAGTTATAGGTATACTGAACGAATATCATAATTTTGCCATCTGATATATAGAGGTAGCATAATAGAATGTAAAGACAGAATGTTTTGAATTCCAGTAGGCCCAGCTTTGCATCCTTGTTGTCCTACTGATATGTGTAATTTTGTTGCTTGCCTAACATATCTTCCCTTTTCTTTTGGTATAGATTGATTTTCCTTTTAAAGAATTACTTCTTTCCTGTCATTAATTTCTCTGTTATTACTATTACTAATTACTAATTTCCCATTATTAATCCATGGAGCTTTGGAGCCTGAAGTAAGGCAAACAACATTCCCCACCCCACCCCAGCCTCTTCCCTCAGTTCCAAAGGAAAGCATGGCACCTAGGTCTGGCCAACCAGCATATTCCATATCTCTAGCTAAAGCCAGTCTGATGAGACTCAATTGGGAAAATGAAACACTCTGTTCGTTGAGGACAGGATATAAGACTGAAGTGGCTGGCTGACATCTCTCTGCAACCAGGATCAAGCCTGTCCAAGAGCAAAGCCAATGCAGAAAATAACAGAGCTAAGTAACAGAGGTAAAAGAAAGAGACGTGATAACATTCAGCCTCTGGATCTAACCATAGGTGAAAGCAGTTCAACCTCTTACTACTTCATCCCCTACATGCAAGACCTTTAGTTATATGAGCCAATGAACAACTTGTTTATTCCTTAAGTCAATTTGATTGGGGTTTGTTTTACTTGTAATCAAATAACACAAACATATACTACATGACCTTGGGCAAGTCATTCATAGTCTCTCTGAGGCTCAGATCATCTGTAAAAGGGGAAGAATTCTCTTTTGCTTATCACACAGGAAATATTAGAAGACTCACATATGTGTGAAATGTAAGTGAGTATTTTGACAACTATAAATATTTGTAAAAAAGGATAGGTATTAGTGTCTTTCATTCAAGAGAAAAAAGCATATTGTTTACTATGATTAGGTTTTCTTTAAAAAAACAAAGAAACATTATTCAGTCAATGAATATAGACACTAGAAAAGCAAAAGTCTGCACTCTAACCACTATATAGTAGTTAAATATCTCACTACAGGGTTTCTCTTTGATAACTAACATCACAGATTTTTTTTTTTTTAGCAAAGAACATGAAAACCTATTTATTATTCCACCTAGAATATGCAAGAGCTAGCATTTAACTTAAAAGCTGGTTCTTAAAAGCATGGAGAAGTTTTAAAATAAAAATTTGTTGCTGTCTCATATCCTCCATATATTCAATTTTTCATTCTGAGTATAGGTTGTAAATACGTTGTTAGAGCAAAACATTTAAGAAATGCTAAAATTCAACCTTGGAATAACACATTAGTCATTCAAAGAAAATGTCTTTGAAAATTGGTTCAAATACTGTCTCTATTACCTTTATTCTTGCATTCCTTTCCTTATTTTATCATGTTCTATTTGATGAACCAGATACTTAAATAATAATCTGTGTGATCTGAAAAAAGCTAATGCAATTGCTAAAGGAAGCTGACTTTTATATTCTGGCACCTTCAGGACCTAGAATCAGCTGCATTATTTAAATGTTTCAATTATAGGGAGAAGTTAGCATGTGAGAGTGGGTATGTAGGTGTGGAATGGGTGGAGAACCTGTTAATCCAGCCAAATGTGTATTCACCTAAGGAGATGAACTATCATCCTACTTTGGGGTTTAGAAATCTATCCTGAAGTTTTTGAACCCAGGGACTGCATGTTTTATTATCATTTGTTTCGTGGTAAAGGACTGGCATGAGGATGTAAATGGTGCTTGCAAAATTCTATTGTAAATCCAAGAGATAAGCTAGCACAGCAGAATAATATATAGAAAGTAAGGGAGTTTCAACAATCGTCTCCTTTATGACAGAAAGATGGTCTTACTCTTAATTTTTTCTATCTGTTTTTGCTGGCTAAAAATGCTAAGAAATGAAGTATCTTCAGGGTAAGATTGGTCTATGTGCCACAGTATTCAATGCAAATGAACCCCGTAATGGAAAAACTATCACTCATGTGTCTATGAAAATAGTTTCTTATATTCAGTATAGATCCCGATGTACCATGCTTTTTTTTTTCCTTGACAACTGTGGAGTGTATCCAAGTAAATTAAGACAAAAAAATCCTTAAAGTACTTTTTTCTAAATACCACTGTGAGGAAAGCAAATATATTAGCTCAGCATACACCAGGATATATGCTTTTAGCTTAAGTAATTTGATGAAATCCAGGAACATTTTGTTCTTTCCAAATGAATCCACCAATGGGTAGAATGGTTCTGACATATTCCTCATTGGTAAAGGAATATCGAATACCTAAAAATAATAGTATCTGCCTGTGGGCCCCTGTTCAGACGAGGGGCTGAAACATCTTTCCACATAGGGCCATGGAGGTATATATAGCTTTTAAAAGTAATTTCAATAAACAGATAAAGCTTCTAATGCTGAATGCTGTTGTTTTACCTACTGATTCATATCCAGCAACCTTGAATATCTATTTTACAAGAGAGGTAGACTGATATTAATGATGTGGAAGCTGAAAATCAGAAAGCTTAAATGATTTATATATCATCCCAGAGCCAAGAGGTAGTAGACATAGGATTTAACCCATTTCCCATACAGCCCGAGAATATTGGCTGGAGGCGCTTGTGGCTGTAGAGTTTACCCTGAGATAACTCGCAGATTACAGTCCTAACCTTACTTTCAAAGTTTGCCACGAAATATTTTGCTTTTATTATTTTCATATCGCTCTAGTATATCGATAGTCTTTGGAAACAAATTACATCATTCTACTTCTAGCATTCTGTTTTTAGTGGTATTTCAATTTACAAAATATAGCAATTCTTCATCACTGAAAATGTCGAATCCTAGAAAACATAGCATTCCTACATGTGATGTTAACATTGTTCTTGGAACAGTTGTTAGGCGAAGATTCATTGGATGAATCTGATTTGTGTATACATTTCTGTTACATTAGGATTAGAGACAAGTTCTGTTTAGAAATAACTACAAGAACAGTTTTCGTATTTTATTTTCACACTGAAAAGCAGTCAGATTTGCTTCAGCCTCAAAGAGCATGTTTATATAAAATTAAATTAACTCTGGTACTGAGCTGCACTTTTTTTCCTAAGGGAAATGGGTTAAAAGTAGTTTTGAAAAAATAAAACAAGTCTGTTTGACTTCTAAGTCAGTGTTCTTAACCACTGCATTGTCCTACCTCTCAAACAAAAAGTGACTTAAAATTTCAGCAGGGTGCCCATTTCTACAACAATATACCAACTTGGATTTTCAGTAGTCATGCCCACTTCCTCCCACCTCTATCTCCTATTGGCAGTTTATGTCCTCATCCCTATTTCTCTACCTCCCATCACGAACAATATTAATGACGTTTTTAGGGTGACCATCAAAGTTTAATGAATGTCTTCCTTTTAAAAACATGAAAACTAGCTCTGAGAAAAGGAAGAAATGACTTGTTCAAGGTCACATAATCAATCAGAAGCAGTACAAACACCAGCACAAATGTGCTTGTTCAGTCCAATGCTGTCTCTAAAGAGAAAATGAAACTTAAAACACAGTGAGTAGTTTCTTATTCCTGATGGGACACACACACACACACACACACACACACACACACACGTATATGTATACACATTTATATTTGTATCATGAGGTCAATTGAGTAAATGAGGGAGAAAACATGCCTAGAGCATTGGATCACTGCAAGTACTCTATAAACTCAAAGGTATCATACAACTATATCCAAAAAAAAAGCTCAAGTTTTCCTGCCCCAATGTATTCCTTCCCTTCTATTCACTATCTAGGGAAGTAGTTATCGGTCTTTGGGCTATATTCCTTATGCTGTACTTTCTATCTCCATGACTATTAGTAACTACCAATTTGTACTTCTTAATCTTCCCCCACTTTTCACTGACTACTTCAACACTCCCAAGTGGTAATCCTCAAAACATTCTCTGTATCTATGAGTATTTTTCTTTTTGTTTGTTTTGTTCTTTAGATTCCACATATCCAAACAATCATTTCACATTTGTCTTCCTCTATCTGACTTAACCCACTCAGCACACTATCCTCTAGGTTCATCTTGCAATATCTTTTCCCATACTCTTACTTTTAGTCTGCAAGTGTCTTTTAATCTGAAGTGAGTCTCTTGTAGGTAGCATATGTAAAGGTCTTGTTTTATTATCCATTCGGCCACCCTCTCTATTGATTGAAGCACTTAATTCTTTTTCATTTGAAGTACTCATTAATAGATATGTAGTTATTGCCATTCTTTATTCATATTTTTGCTACATATTTTTTTCTTCTTCTTAAAGAAGTCCCTGCAACATTTCCTATAATGCTGACTTGGTGATGATGAACTCCTTTAGCTTTTTCTTTTCTGGGAAGCTCTTTATCTGTCCTTCCACTCTAAATGATAGCTTTGCTGTATAAAGTAATCTTGGTTGTAGATCCTGGATTTTCATCACTTTGAATATTTTGTGTCAAGCCTTCTGTCCAGCAAAGTTCCTTTTGAGAAATCAACTGACAGTCTTATGGGAGCTCCCTTGTAGGTAACTAACTGCTTCTCTCTTGCTGCTTCTAAGATTCTCTCTTTGTGTTTAACCTTTGGCATTTTAATTATGATGTGTCTTGCTGTGGGCCTCTTTGGGTTCACCTTTCTTGGGATTCTCTGCACTTCCTGGGGTCGTATATCTATTTCCTTCACCAAGTTAGGGAAGTTTTCCCTCAAGTAGGTTTTCAACTTCTTGCTCTTCTTCTCCTTCCAGTACTCCTATGATGTAAATGTCGCTACGTTTGATATTATCCCATTATCTTTATTATTTTGGATTTTTTTTCCTGTTGCTGTTTTGATTGGGAATCCTCTGCTACACCATCCTCCATATCAGTGATTCAATATTCTGCTTCCTTTACTCTGTTGATTCTTTCTGATATTCTTCATCTCAGATATTGTATTCTTCATTTCTAACTGGTTTTCTTTTATAATTTCCATCTCCATTGTTATGTTCTTTATCTCTTTGTTAAAGTTCTCACTGAGTTCATCTACTCTTCCCTTAAATTCCTTGACCATCTTTATAAACAGTGTTTTGAACTACACATCTTATAGATTGCTTGTCTCTATTTTGGTGATTCTTTTTTGAACCTTTGTTCTGTTCTTTCAAGTGAGACATGTTTCTTTGTCTCCCCATTTTGGCTGCCTCTCTGTTTCTATGTAATAGGTAGGACTCCTAAGTCTTCTAGTCTTAGTAGAGTGATTTTATGTAGTGGGTGTGCTGTGAGGTCCCCTTGACACAGACCTGAGAGGGCTCCAGCTACAGGTCAAGTTTAGCTGTAGCTGGTGCACCTCTAGGGCCACCTGGTAAGAGTCACCAAGCAATCCACATATGGCTGCCACCTGTGCAGGGCTTACAGCTGCCTCGAGAAGTCAAGTCCAAAACCAAGTCTGCCTGTCACTAGGGCAGGGTTTGGGGCTGCTCATCAAGAGGTACAGGGTATGCCTCATTGTCTGCCTAAACTCCCAGTAATTCTGTTAGACCTAGCTCAACTAACCTAATTGTGTGGAGTCTTCCTTGACTCACCCAGAGCAAAATATTTTTTTCCAGTATTTCCTCATCACGTTGTATTTATCTGTTTTAGCATCGATCCCTTCGATTGTACTTACTTTGATACATGTCTCCCACACTAGACCTATGACTTCTCCAAAGGGCAACAGCCTTGTTTAAATCACCTTTGTATTTATAGCACCTGGCATAATGCCTGGAACATTCTAGAAACTTAAAAAGCATTGTTAAATGAACTTATAAATGACATTATTTATGTGCACAAGGGGAGACTCTCTGGGAAGAAGTTGTAACCTCACCCAATTTTTCTCTTTCACTAAGAAAGCATATAGGATTGCAAGTGAGTGAGAATAACTATGAATTAGCTCAATAAATAAATCACTTAGAGACTTTTGTTTTTTAAAACATCATTAAAGACATATTACTTGTAGCACACTGCAAAATCTATCTGTGTCACAATGATGTGTCATAACCTCATGGTTGAGAATGGTTCTAAAAAGCCAGGGAAACGATTTTCTTTTTTGTTTCTCTGAAAATGTATATCCAGTGCTTTTTAGGTTTAGAATTAAGCCTTACGTGCTCCTTTAAAAGTTTTTTTTTATGCTTTAGTGTTTTGCAGATACACACAGCCTAAAGCCTTTGATGATGGACTCATTTTTACAATTCTAATACATATATCATCACCCTTTCTCATAAGTACTGCCCTCCAGGTCATCACTAAAGTATACTCCAAGGATATTTATATTATTTTACTTCTTGTGATACTTGTTTTGTGTGTAAACAGCATTTTTTCCACTCTATGGTTGTCATTCTAGGTCCCTCAGATCATCATGTAATTTTTCAAAGGAATGATGAAAATAGCAAATTTTTTAAAGAGAATTTAGGGAAAGGGTTGCTACAGTTCCATCTGTACTCAGAGACTCCAATGACTCTTCTAACACTAAATTCTGTGATTTTATGATTCAACTTTTGCTCTGCTAAAGGGAAAGGATAATTTTCTCTTCTGAAGGAAGAAATCGAGTCACCTAGAATTGGCATAGAGAGTGCAGAGTCATTACTTTCAACTGCCTTTCTAGAAATGAGACTACGACATTACAACTTTCCCTAATCATTACTCTTACAGCATCAACAAATAATGTGAATTTAAAATTTTTATGTTCTCACTAAAGTTTGTTCATGCAGCAGATTTGGAGTCTTGGATACTTTTGCCTTGTGGGCAGTGCCTCCTTTCTTGAGAAGAAGCCTATTTTTTGCTAGTTTATGTGTATCTATGAAAGAAGATTTGATACATGCAAACCATCTGTGTCTCTTTCAGAAGGCTCTAAAAAACTTGCCTGTTTTTTTTTAAAGGGAAAAGTAAGAAACTCAAAGATTTCTATCAGATTAAACAACCTATAAATATAATACAAAGACTACTTTTCTGAAGTGGAGAAGCAGTACACATTGTAAAAATAATTGTTTTCTTTTTTTCCCTGGAAGAAAGGTAGATGTCACTGAATTTAATTAAGTATTTGTATAATAAATACCCCATTGTGCCCAAAATATGGAGTTCTTAGGTTAGGTGCAACTTCTCTCCATTAGGAACCATGTACAAACAGGGGAGATTAAGAGAACTTTGTTCTGACAAGTTTGAAAAACATGGAACACAAGACAAATAGTGGTCAATATAAGTACTATCTAAGGAAGCTTGTGCTGGAGATCCCAAACAAATTCAGCCCACAGGAAAAGATCAGGAAAGACGGGAAAACTACAGATCATACCTGCTGCTTGGCTATCAAAATTCCACCAAAAGAAGCCTAGAATTTCTCTTTTGCAGTTTGATAAGGGCTTGGCATTTGTGTTACATGATTTTCTTTGGTAGCATGAAGCGATTTAATTGATTCTTTGTTATGAGAAAATTAGGGCAAATAACTTGAATCTATTTTAAAGAATGTAGTGTTTTTCCTAGCTTATTTTGGAAATACTGCCAACTCTATGTTACTGGCACCAGGCAGTTACTGCAGCAAGGAAACCTACCTATGAATACAGTCAGTACCTTGGTATCAGTGAGGCATGCACGTGTATATCAAGGTTGGCATTTACCTTTAACAGCTTTGGGAAGCCAGAAGGCTCTTTTCAGTTCTAAACATTTTGTGAATGCTCTGATCTTCTTATCCCCTTCTTCATGGCTATATATATATATATATATATATATATATATATATATATCAGTGCTTGTGGTGACAATCTCATTTTGAAGACAGAGGAAAAGAATTCTTACCAACCAGTGCATCTTTTGACCTTCTTAGACCTCCATTTGAAATTGCTAGATTTCTTACTACAGAAAAACTGATTAAATTAGAATGGCTTTTTTCTCTAGTTGCGTCCCTTAAGGGGTATATTGCTTATTTAACACATTAACATTAGCTATTCCCCATGGGAAGAAAAGCAGAGGGAAAGTTGAAATTAAGTACCTTCCAGCTCTATAGTGCTGTATGTTGTATTAGGTTAGCATGAAAAGGCTGTAAGATGAAAGAGCTGTCTTGGCACGTTACAGTTCATAGGCTACCTACCAGTGAATCAGATTCCCTTTCCTTAGAAGTATTTCTTTGGTGTTTCATGGTTCACAGGACAGGAAGAAGAAGAGGTTAGGTCGTTATATATATTTGTATTTATATAAATCTTATGAATATGTTTTTTAATTTCAATTTTCTTACTATTCCTTTTCTCTC
This sequence comes from Rousettus aegyptiacus, assembly GCF_014176215.1. NCBI lineage: Eukaryota > Metazoa > Chordata > Mammalia > Chiroptera > Pteropodidae > Rousettus > Rousettus aegyptiacus. Next base: position 54,470,161 of record NW_023416312.1, on the reverse strand, counting down.
TCACCACTCTCTTCTGTCACTCTCAGTTTTTTACTTTCCTAATGCTACCTCCAGCTGTATGCACACAGGAATGGCAGGCTCATAAATTTAAATGACTAGTCTCAGGGTGGATAAGCAAGCAGATTCTCTGTCATGTGGCCTCCACTCCAAGCAATAATATTTTCAGTGCTTATCCATTGATTCTTGCAACATATCTGAACTCTTCTGGCCTGCGCAAATCTATCAGACTAGAAATCCCTGAAGACCTGGCTATTCTGTAAGATTTATGATTCCTCTTGTTTTTAGTCAAGTAGAGACTGCATCTATCTTCTGGTAGATAAGTAGTTTCAATTCTACTGTTGTCTGAAAGAAGGTGGTACATTTTTTTAGAGAGAAAATGTAGTATAGAGAAAGGGGCATTGACCTGGGAATCAGTGCTAACTCAACTACTAACCAGTAACGTGACTTTGGTAGCCTCGGACTGGTCACTTATTCTCTGTGGGTCTCAGTTTCCTAATGTGAAAAGAAATATCTACATCAGTCCATGTGGTTTTTAGATTGGCATTCAATAAATTATTTACAATGTCAGAAATTTATCTTTCTTCCACACAGATTGAATCTGAACTGTGAAATTAGGTACACATCATATAGAATAAATAATGTGCAGGACAATAGCAGTTAGGCATTTGAACAGGAATAAGGTGTGTGTGTGTGTGTGTGTGTGCGTGTGTGTGTGCGCGCGCGCGCGCTAAAGTGCACACACGGGAGTTATAATGCCTTTAAAAATAATGCTGTTTTTCATATTATATGAATAATACATGTTCTGTTTTAGTTACTGCCATTTAACAAATCACCAGAACTTAGAGTCTTAAACAGCAACATGTTATTATTTATCCTCTTTTTATGGGTGACTTGGCCTCAAATGAATGTCTTCTGTTCCACGTGCTGTTGGCTGGATGAAGTCATCTCAGGGCCTGACTGGGTTAGGAAATCCAAGATGGCTTCATTCACATGCCACGATGGGCATGCTGGAAAGCTGGGCTCGGCAAGGACACTGCAAAGACTCTTCAGATGACTTCTCTACTTAGTTTCTCCATGAGGGTAGTTGACCTTCTTACATTGTGGCTTTGGGCTCCCAAAAGCAAAAAAAAAAAAGAAAAAATGGAAGTTTCTAGGCTTTCTTAAGTTATAAGCTTTGTAACTCAAACACTGTTACTACTGTTTCATCTTTGGTTAAGGATACACACCAAGCCAGCCGAGATTCACAGGCATAGTTTATTGGGGGATCATCTCTGAAAATAAGCTACTTTATGCTTATTATTTTTTTAATTGGAAAATACAAAAAATTGTATATAAGAAAATAAAAATTATACGGAAATGTCCTAAGGTTTACTATGAAAAATAATTGCAAAATAATATGCACCCCATAATACCATTTTGGCTTAAAAGTGTGTGAGTGTGTGTGTGTGTGTGTGTGTGTGTGTGTGTGTGTGTTTGTGTGCACGTGCATGCATGCATACCGGTAAAAAAGTCTGCAAGGAAAAATAAAAGGTTGAATACAATTATTTTTGTTTTGTGGAATTATGAATAGTCATTATTTTCTTATTTTTATTTATCTCTATTTTCTAACATTTTAATAATGCATGTACATTACTTGTATAAAGCATTGAACCAATTTAAGTTCCACCGCCCAGTGATAAGCACTATTAATATTTGGTAGAGTTTTTCTTAGTTATTAAGTACTCTTTGAAAACATAATTTTATTTGTCATATCATATTTTATTATGCAGATATAGTATGATTTATTTAATAATTTCCCTACTGCTGAACATTTAGGTTATTTATTTATATATGTGTGTTGCTATTTTAAACAATATGATGAAGATTTTTGTCCATATTTCACTATATAATTTATGATTTTCTTAAGATAAAGTAATAGAAGTGAATTTTCTGGGTGAAAAGGTATGAATTTTCAAGTCTTTCAATAAACATCAAACTATTTTCTAGAAGTTTATAAAAAATTTGTTTGACTTTTTTACTCTCTGAGAGAAGCCCTTATCTGAATCAGGATCGATAGTTGTATATTAGTTGAAAAATTGAAGTAGAGAAGAATAAATTATACATAATTAACATTTTTATTTTAATTTAAAACTTATAAACACATGTGTGCTCATTTGCCAGCTTTCCATCATACGGTCAAGTGTTTTTCTTTAAGTATGGTCCTACTTTCTCAATTTTGCTTCTTTTTAGTGGTATGCTGATAAATCTTTAACAACAAATTATCTGGAAAAAATAACCTCAATTGTTGCATTTGATAATTTCCATAGTGGAAATACTCCCACCATGGCTGCTTTTAAGCTAACAACATGGCACAGAATGAGGAATTGGAAAGAAATGTATAGCAGCATACCATTGTACTATATTTCTACTATACAGATGGAATAAACGTAAATAATTTCAGACATATAATTATAAAATGTAAAAGATTTAGCAAGGAACAAGTCTTCAGTATTTAATAACTTTCTTTTTAAATATAACTTATCTAATTGTAAGTTTATACCATTTCATTTTCAATAATGGCGGTGTTTAACAAATGGCTCACAAAGTTCCTGAAAACTTGATAATTGGATCTTGCGAGCCAGTACAAACTGGTACAGCACATTACTGGTTATGTCTTTCTCTGAAACCATAACATAATGCATCTTCCATGATTTCCAGTTTTGATTTCTTTGAATTTAAAGACCAATTTTAAAACAGTTGTTATGAAATTTGAGCATGGAATATCCTTCTGGATGTTTGACTACTGCTCCAAACCCATCTTTTATGGCTGTTTCAACAATATCTAATTTCACATCTTTTTATATTTGTTTGTATTTTTTAGTAACTTGTCTTTATTCAGTTCAAATTTAATTTTCATGAATATGAATCTATTTTTTCTTTGTACTTATACTTTACCATTATCGTTTTATATCACACACAAAGTAGAACTGACATCAGCAAACTTGTGAATAATCACAAATGGCTCTTGGTCAACAAATAACTGAACTAAGGAGCAGAATGGCCCAGGCATCCACAACCAAGAGTGTCTCCTGGCTATGTACATCCAACAGGCCATGAGCATAGAGATGATTTAGGTAAGTACTGTATTTCAGATCATTTCACCTAAAGGACAGTTCTTTAGTAAAATTTCTGATAATGAGCTGGATAATATAAATTTCTACCCTATTTCTTCCAGTGGGGATATATTTTACTGATTCATCTATGCTTTTCCCCCCATGAACAATGGCAAGAACCTGAGAGAGGGCTAGAAAGTCTTAGGGAAGGTACATTGCAGCCAGCTAGCCCAGAGAACAATTAACCCAGGGGTAATTAACAAGGACTTCTAGACATCTGAGCTAATGAGGCTTTTGACATTATTTTTTTTCTTGACATTTATTTCTTCTTCTACTTTATATTTCATTGAAGTAGTTGATAAGTCAAACAATGTGAGAGCCAGAATAGTCCTTACGGGGCAACTGCAATGCTCTCATTTTGTAGAATTTCTCACAAATTCTGTTCCATGACAATTCTTTTCATCATATTGATGTATGACTCTCAGGAACTTGGAGTTGTACTGCTAACAAAGAATTTCCTGCAGAAGATCAACATTTTGTATTAGGCATATGAGCCCATCCCTCAAATATGTCGATGCATTGATGGATTACCGAGGTTTGAGAATATTAATGGTTAGCAACTGGAGAATAATTCCCAGCGCTATTTAGTAAGAACCTTGTAATCACATTAGAAAGGTAAACAAGACTCCATTCAGTGAAAATGTCAAGAGGTATTTGTGGAGCTTTCAAATTTCCCCTGAGCCTCAAGGTAGCCAAATGACCAAAGGCAATTCCAGAGGTTAATGACTGTTCCTTTGTTTTAAGTCATTGTTGCCAGAAATGCCTTTTCCTTCCTGCTTTCTGGCTGGAAGCTTCTTCATAACCTTCTGTAAAAAGGTTTTAGAATTCTTAGAACTTGAAACATACTCTTTATCTTTATGTTATCCACTTCAGTGATCATTACTTTTTTTTTTTGGCTAGTTTTATCAGGTCAGAGAACTAATTTATGCCTAGTCAAAAAAGTTTTATAGGTTATAAGCATTTCAAAGCATCGACTTTAATAATATGTTTCAATTATTTAATCTGTCATTGCTATTAAAATTCATTTTATTTCTAGGCTCGGTATTTCAGAATTAGCTCAATAAATTTGAACCTTTTATCTTTTGACTTTCTTATACATAATTGTTATTTCAGTATTATCTTTGTTCATGTCATTCTCTTCACAAGGTAATTTTTTCCTTATCAATCAATCTTTTATTTTTGACAGAAGCCTTTCAGTGTGAACCTGAAGTAAAGCTAAGGTTTTAGCATGGCTTAAGGGGTTAATCTACCTATTCCATGTTTTGAGTAGATGGGATATAAAAAGCGATTAAGGCCCCTGAAATGTTTTTGGCAGTGAATGCTCCCTGGTTATAGTCAGGGAGGCTTGCAGAGGGAAATGTTCATTAAAACTGAAAACCTGAGAAAGAGATAAAAGTTTGGGATGTCCCAATTGTCAGTCTCTTGAGACAAATTATATTATCTTATTCTATCCTTGTGGCTTCAAGAATGTCAGATTCACATATATATATCAGTCACATAGCTACCAAGAAGCAATGCCAGGATCAAACCTAATTCTTTCAGGTATAAATTCATCTTGCTTTCCAATTTAGAGTTACTATGGCACTAGTAGATAGTAAATGTTTTGATTTGATTGATTTTGTAAAATAATTTCCAAGTTTTCTTTATAATGACTCAGGCATTCCATTTGAGGGCTAGGCAAGATTGACATCTGGGAATCATAGATCTATTCATTTGCCCCATCCACTAAATTCACGGTAGAGAAGAGAAAAGTAACCCCTGATATCCAAGAACTGACTTGATGCTCACAACTAGATCTTACTTATGCAACTTCAAGCTGGACTGATACTAACAAATGGGCCTTGTTTTTCTGTTGGAGAACATCACAGAACATCAATGCCAGATAAGGTTGCTCTGAGACGATGATTGAGTGAGAACTAAACAGAGTCACTGTATACCCACACAACACCAATCACCTCCCTCTGTCTCAGCTAAAATGAATAATTGTTACTTGTGTATCGATTATAGCTTTAACCCCATCTAGCCTTTTCTCACTGTAAATAAGAATCATTGTGATACCCAATCATAGAATCACCCCTGCTTTCCGATAGCTCCCAATCTAGCGTGAATTTCTGCTTCCTTAGACTCTCCCCAAAATTATTCAATATAATCTCAAATACTATAATAAGTTCTTTTGAACACCCTTCTTCCTGAAATGTTCCCTTTTATGAATGTTCTCCCTCACTGTAACAAGTAACGAACCTAATTCGTTTAACTACAAATGAATTATTTGTGGTTGTTGACTGAATAATATTGACACCAGACTCTCAAGGTAGACAGAGCCCATTCAATGGCCTACCTTGTGTTTGGAATATCTAGTGAGCAGTTACCCTGATAAAGAGGATAGAGCAGTTTCTTTTCATACCAGTGCTATATGAGATAGGATCCTGATTTTCTTAATAAATCTTCAGTCCTGATTTAAACTTATGAACCTTATCAGGTGTAGTTCCAGAGTTGAGCCTCCCAGTGGGAGGGTGTGGTTAATGCAAATAATACTGGACATGGTATCAGAAAACTCAGTTTTTAGTTTTATCTCTATTGGAAAATAGTTTTGTGACCATGATCGAGTTATTTAACCTCTTTGGGCCTCAGGTTTAAAATGAAGCAGTTGGATAAAAGAGGTCTCTATGAGTCCCTCTAGCTCTAACATTTGGTGATTCTATTACTTGAAATCTACTATGGGGATGTCATGTCCTCTCTCTAATAGATAATACTATATAACTCTGAAGGGTTTTGTGATGTGAGTCACCCAAAATTCTCAATTTTCAAAGGATATCTGAAGTACATAAAGGTATAGTTTGTAATTTTCTTCACAAATATTTGCAGACAGATGGCTAGCATAATTGTTTTCAGTGTAAAAGCAGACATTGTTAAAATATAATAAGAACCAGATAAATCTACAGGAGCTCTCTAAGCTCTATCTCCAGAGAATCAGTGCTAATAAGTCAAATTAGTCATTTTTATTTAGGAGCTATAAAAAGGCATATGGTTTCATGCTGTACCAGCTGTCATAAAATTTTGGAGAAAAGTGTTGCTTACAAAGCTTCTAGGGAAAATGTTTCATAAAAGTATTTTAACCTTTATAGCTTACAAAACCAATTGGCTTCCTTTCTTCATAAACTATATTTTCAGCCTAAATTCTCTTTCATAACAAAGGTTTAGCAGAAAGGAAAACACGCAGCTAGGAGAAAAATAACTGTACTGCTTTCTAGTGGAGTACCAGTTATGTATTGCATTTTTATAGAGCTAGGATTTTCATGAGTCTGAGTGTGTTGTGATGAAATACATTTAGAGATTTGTTTTCTAACAAATAAATTAATATAAGTATAAGTTCTAGAAAGTTATGCTCCACTGTTTAACTTTCATGTATGCTATGAATTACAATGGTAACTATAATATATACATGCTTAATATGCATACTTTAAGAATCCCTATTCCTAACTATGTATATGATTCAGATGAGTACAAGATTTATTGGGGCGATCACTTCACAAGTTATATAAATGTCTAATCACCATATTGTACACCTGAAACCAATATAATATTGCATGCCAAATGTAATTGAACAATAAAAATCCCTACTCATATAAAATGTTCTTTCAGGGGTTTTTTTTGCCTCTCCTCCCTTGTCATTATTGAATTGTGTATGTGTGTGACTGTAGAGTCAAAGGATCTTCCATTTTACCATAATTTATTCTTCTATTTCTCTATTCTTTTACATTTTCTCTCTCTTCTGTGCTTTTTTTTTTCTTTGTTTGTTCACCTTGTAGATTCATGGTGGGTTTTTTCCCTCCTTTTCCTTTTAGTTTTTCATTAAAAGAAGCCAGGTTCATAAAAGAAAGACAGGGTTTGAAACAGAAATTTAGACTCACGGGTTTATAAGGTTATAATTAAGAGCCCATTGCTTCAATTATAGTTGGTCTCTTATCAAGAAAAAATGTATAATAAATCATAAGAGAATAGATTAATAAGAAAGTCTTTGGAAATAATCAGAAAATATAGTGGAGTTCTCAAAAACTAACAGTGGAAATTGAGTAGTTATATATGAATGATGTTTATAGGGACAAATAATATTTAGAAAGTATTGATTACAAAATCTATTGCTTATGCTTGCCTAAATGCAAACTTAGCATTTGAGTTGTCATAGCAACTTGAATACATTTGTTTTTTGAAATGATTTTTGGTTATGCAATTGTAAAAGGCTTTCAACAATTTTTACCATGCATTTCCTTGGGGCTTTATGTCTTCGGTTTCTTCAAAACAAAATTACATTCGATTTCATATCTTTTTCATTTTACTAAGACTAAAGTACGTTTTATCACACTTTGCACAATATGTTGTTTACAAGTCTGTCAGATAATGCATTTGTTAAATAGTTGCCCTTTGCCAATATCTCAGTAGATTAGAGCAGAGGTTCCCAAATTTTCAAGGATGAAAGTCTCTTGTATGTATCAAAATAGTTCTTGGGACTATCCCTCCTTCACCCTTGTCTCCATGAAAATAGCTATCCTTTCCTATTTTTCTGTTATGATGTCATCTAGCTTGTATTAATTCAGTATTATTTTAATGAATTTTCATTTCATTTATAACTATAAACACTCATGCATATATTAATAAAACAGTAGCACATATTATTATTATTCAGTTATCAGATTAATATACACATGGATTAGCAAACTCTGTAAGAACTGAACTCAGGCTGGGAACCTCTGGTTTAGAGCTCAACACCACTAAATTGTTACCTCCTTGCTTTTGTTGATTTAATTGCCAAAGTGGTTCACAGAACTCCCTCTCCAAATCTGAACCTATAATTTTAGGTAGGCTGTTACCAAAATGGCAGTAGTATGGAATAATGTTATTGTCACCTTCCTTCTGTTTCTTCCTTGAAATTTGTTATGGGAGGTGGGAGTAGGAAATCTGGCCCAGATGGTCATCAATTAATGGGAAATGGTGAGAACTGGGTACTGTTGAGCTAAAGCAGGGCATTTTCTTGCCCAAAAGAAAATGAATTGAAAAGAACAAGATTGGAGAGCTGAGTAAAATTCTATAGAGAATAAGTTGGAATTTAAACATTGAGGAAAGCACAAACAAAGACCAAGTCCAAAGGTAGAATCGATATCAGGATTGCTGAGCCAAATATTCAAGGTTTGAGTTTGGAAAAGACTGCAATAAAAAACGTGGAGCCAGTATGATAGTGCTTTTCATTGGTCTACTTTTGAAACTGATCCAGTTTTGGCTGTTTGTTTTTAATAAATGGTGAAGGGCTCATTAGCTTACTATACCATGTTTTCCATTTGGTCTCCCAAAGTATATGTCTCAGTTCTTATTAGAAACTGGAAGGAATCTATGACAATACCACCCTGAACACGCCTGATCTCATCTGATCTCTGAAGCTAAGCAGGGTCGGGCCTGGTTAGTACTTGGATGGGAGACCACCAAGAAAGACTGGATGCTGTAGATGTAAAAAAAAAGAAAAGAAAAAGGAAGCCGGAAGGTTAATTTGTTCTCTTTTTCATAACCACAAGCCATACATTGGTTTGGTTGTATCATAGGAAGCAGGATAACAGGTATTTAGACTGGAAAATCCATCTCCTGATCCATAATTCATGAAACCTATATTTTGTATAGTTTTCCCAATATAAATTAAGCCTTTACTTTAGACCCTCTCCTATGGGTTTTCTTCCCACAGAAAAATAAGCTGTTTTCTATCTATGGGTGGTTCAAACAATAGCATCCAGCTGTCATGTGGATGTGTAATGTTGGGCATCAGGGGAGTCTATGTAAATTAGTGATCGCTACTCTGATCCTTCTCTCCTGGTGTGGAAGCTGAAGAAGGCTCAGGTGAGGGTTTGGAGTAGAAGTTATGAGCATCTCTCTACAAGAGCTGTGAGATGTTGTGCCAATGAACAAATGCTAAACCCTCTGAATGTCGAGGGGGCAAACCTAGAGAAGTGAATGTAAATGGGACATTAGAGCAAGAAGGCCCATGTCCAGTGAAATTAAATAGATTTCTTTGCTGTATAATCGATCATAGTATTTCATATGATAATGTGAAATGTGGCTCTCCTAGATGGGGTTAGGTTATGCCCTCTTTTCCAAACTTATCTGATTACTAACTCTGAATATTCATGTGTGTGGTTGGGTAAGATCTTGCTGGACACTAGTGTTCCATGGAACACAGTTTGGAGAATGCTGCCTTAATAGAAATGAAATTTAAAACATAAGCTCTGCTAGTTGCGCAGGTAGGTTATTTTTGAATGTGGAGAAGTAGCTTTGTTTTAGAATGTGCAGAGCAAAAATAATGTAATTTAATTTGTTAAGGTCTCTGTGAGGTGATACAGCATATCAATATAACATACTAAAACTGAGATGGTTGGATTTGCACCATTTCAGCAAATTTCAGATAATAAGATGCTACGATGCTGGCCAGAGAGAAAAAGAAAACACATTTTGGCCACTCTGGCGTGCTCTGTATCAGCGTAAATGGGAACCCAAATCTAATTTTAAACAAAGCCTAAGTAATAGCAGTGAGTATACATACAATTCACTTCTTAAACTCAGTTTAATTCCTTTCCTTGAAGTTCTACAAAACATTATTTTAAATTCCAAAATGTTCTCTTTATACTCAGTTCTCTTCCATTGATTCCTTTTTTTTTTTAACACAAAGTAAAAACCATCTGTTTACATCAAAATACACACTTAAAAGTCTTATTTACATCACTCATACCAATAGGCCTGGAGGTACTTTTCCCTATGAGAATTCATAAACGTCACAATCTTCTTCACCTCTCTCTAGTCACTTTTCAAGGACAAAATTCCTCTTAATTAAGAGTTTAACTTTGTGAGGTGCTATGTTTCAGTAGCCTGAATTAATGTCAATGTGCCTTAGTATGCTGAGACATCTGTTCAGAGCATGGGTCATCCTCTCAGCTAGTTAATTTAGACTGCTAGACAGGGCTTCTACTTTTCCTTTCAAGGAAGTCATAGTTGGCTGCAGGCGAACTTACCAGTTGAGCATATCATTTCATTGAGTCCATCTTCACATTGTTTCCTTAGCATTTTGCAGGGTGGAAGAAGAGATAGCATGTACAAATAACTCAGTGTTAATGAACTTCCTTGAACAGGTTCTGTATTCTGGGGGTGGGAGGATTGATGTTCAGACTCACAAGATGGCAGAAGATCTGCAAACTCAGTTTGATGTGAGACATATTGATAAGGGCCTCTATTCTTTCCAATGCTTGGTAATGTACCAGCATTTCCTGTAATGGGGAATCCTCCTTTAGATCTTGAGGATCTCAGTCTTTCAAAAGGTCTTTATTAAAATGCAAATATCCCAAGGGGAGGAGTATGAAAATGTCAGGCAGTTAAGTAGACACAAGCAACGCAATGGCAGGGAGGTGCGGGGGTGGGGGGGGCGAGGGAGGGGAGCGGAATGAAGGCCCAACCTAGAGACCTCCCTTAGGACCTCCCTGAAACACCCATTTTTATGGTTAAAAATCACCTTACTTCCTGGACTATGAGAAAGTAAGAATTATAAAAACAACCACTGGTTTAGTCCAGCCATAAGCGCGTGTGCAGTTAGTACACATACTGCCCTTTCCTGACCAGAGCCTCATTATACCAGCATTATAATATCATATGTATGCCCAGAAGTTCATGAATCTAATTATAATAGAATGAATTCTGGGTAACAGCATGTGTAGTAAATGAGAGGTTATATAACAGCATAATGTCAATCAATTATCTAGCACCGCCCCTGTAACCACCCACCATGGCCATAATATAAGTTATACTTTCCGGAATCCACAGGGCTATAGCCATCTGTGGCATAGCCTGTTTCTCTCTTGAAACATACTTTAATAAATCGTACTTTTCTTAAATCCCGCTGTAGAAAGGACTGCGCCTTCTCAGTGTTCGTAGTACCCTGGAAATGGTAACAATAAGGTTTCTTTCCTGTGATAATTTAATTGATTTGTGTTTGACTTTCTTTGCAAGTACCATCCAGAACAGGTATGCATCATGGGACCTGAAACTCATATAGTTTAGAGGAGAGCTGTTTAAGAAAAAAGAATAAACATTTACTAATAAAATTAAGTAAAGGGTCTTGGGAGGGATCCAGGCAAATTGGAGGCCCCAAGGCTTCATTAATTTCATGGTAAATCCATCTCTGGTCTATATTAGTGGATTATCCAACTTTAGAGTACATTAGAAGCATGAGATTAATTCCTTAGAAACGTAGATTGGAAAGCCTACCCTTTGAGCTTCAGTTGTAGTAGATCTGAGTTTGAACCCTGGAAACTTGTTGCCCAGGAGAGGCTGAGGTACATACCTATATACCACACTTGAAGAAATATTGTTCAAAAAGTAGAATGCAGAGTAGGCACCTGAGGGAAAGAGAGGGACTTTTTGCCATTCAGGGAAATGAGGTAGTAGGAGGAAACCAAAGACAACTCTGAAATGAGGCAATGCTACTTGCAGATATATAGCTGTAGAGTCACAGCCACATCACCCTTACTACATATGGCTCCTTCAAGTCTTGTTATCCTCTGTACTCAATATATAAATTCTCTCTGATGTCTGCAAAATGAATGTAAGCCACAGAATATCTCAGTTTAGTGAATTTACTTATTGCATCTATCATCTATTTCTTTCACATATCTAGGACAAAGCAACGGGAAATGCATGGTCTCGTAAAGAAGCATTTTTCTTTTTGAAATGTGGACCTATATGCCATTATATGATATCCACCCTTCTTGGAAAATTTCAAGGATAGATGAGATCTCTGACATTACTCTCTGCAAAGGAAGTCCTATGCCTATACATAAAGTGAGAGATGATGAATGTTTGGGCAGGAAGAGGGACAGAAGACAAATGTGGCTGACTTGGAGCTCAAGTTATCTCTCACATTTTAGGAAACTGGGTTAACAGCTCCATTAGGAAACTTTCCCTAACATTTGGGGACAGCAAGAGTTTCATAGTTATTTCCCCTGGATTATAACTAGTAAAAGTTAGATAGATATATGGAAAGGTATATGATAAAACAATGTAACGTAAATCATAGAATGTAGGTGGTGGGTATACGGGCAATTTAAAAAATTAGGACATGCCTTTCAAACACGAAATACTTCATAGACATTTTCTTATGTGATATAGATATTAATAGTCTCATATTACAGATGTGGATATTTAGCCTTGGAGAATCCTGCCTAAATATACACAGCTAATAAATAGTTGAACTATCAAATGAACTCAAGTTTGTCTCATGCCAAAAGTTCATCGCAGGTGAAAGTGCTAACAGCTGCTGAGCTCTCTGGGGACTGAACTTCTTCCAGTTAGAACCTGATTGTGCTTAATTAAAGAAATATTTCTGTTTAACTGGTGTTTTAGTGAGGGCCACATATGATAAGAAACAGAGTAGTTACTGGATTCTATTCTCATATGTTACTATTACACACAAACCTGAAATACGTGCTACATACCAAAGAATCATTATATTAGTCAGGGTTTTCCAGAGAAACAGAACTAATAAGATGTGAATATATAACAGGTCTTCGAGTATCATTTTGTTCAACATTGTTTCATTACAATGATGAGAAAAAAAATCGATGCCCAATCAGGACCATTGTCTGTGTGGAGTTGGCACTTTCTCCCCATGTCTCTGTGGGTTTTCTCTGGGGACCCCAGTTTCCTCCTACATCCCAAAGATGTGCACTTGAGGTGAATTGGCATGTCTACAATGTCCCAGTGTGTGTGTGTGTGTGTGTGTGTGTGTGTGTGTGTGTGTGTGTGAGAGAGAGAGAGAGAGAGAGAGAGAGAGAGAGAGAGAGAGAGAGAGAGAGAGAGAGGCCCTGCTATGATGGAAGGGCATCCTGTCCATTGTGTATTCTGCCTTATGCCCTGAACTGATGGGATGGACTCAGACTACCCAAGACCCTAAACTGGAATAAGCCAGTTGGAAAATAATGATCTTACTTGTTCTTATTCATTTTTCTAAAGTGTATGTATAGCTAACATTTCTTTCAATGCTTAATACTAAAAGTGTTTTCGGTGTTTATTTAGAAGTTTGGTAATGTTTGTGTGTGTGTGTGTGAGACTAAAAATATGTCATAAGAACTTAACTCTTGTTTATGTCAATTAGTCTGTGGTAAAATTGGTTTCATGATATGTCATTTTGCGTAAAGGTGCTGTTTTCAAGAACTTATCAATGACATTAAATGAGGAATTACTGTGTTAGAGATTTATAAAGAAGCAGCTCATATGATTGTGGAGGCTGGCAAGCCCAAATTCTACAACGTGAGCCAGGAGGCTGGAGACCCAGGAGAGCCGATGATACGGATGAAGCCCACAGGCAATCTTCTGGAGAATTCTGTCTTGCTCCGGAAGGCCCATCTTTTTGTTCTATCCAGGCCTTTGACTGATTGGATGAGACCCACTATATTAATGAGGGCAATCTCCTTTATTTAGAGTTCTCTGATTTAAATATTAATCTCACCCAAAAATATCCTTCAAGTTGACAGATAAAATTAACCATCACAGACTTGTAAATCAGAGTCTTTTCCATTGTGGAGGACCAGCTCTGCAGGGGGCAATGAGCCTCCTAAGGCATCCACTAGAGTCATGTACTTGGCATACGGAAGCTTCCCATAGTCGGCAGAAACCATCTGCTCCTGTTTTTGAACGTCGAGAAACCACCCAGAAAAAGTATGTCCTAAACTCTTGAGTGATATCTGTTCCTGAGATCACTACAGTAAGGACTGGGATGCTTCCCATCAGTCACAGTGCTGAGGCTGTCCATAAAGACTTTTTCCTAATTTCTGTTTTTCTCCCAACCCAAGTATGATTTACTCTATCAATAGATAATTAATTTATTTTCTCAATTTCTGTGTAATTTATCACATTGTTTGCTCTAATATAAGTAGTTTTAAACATGTTTTATCCACTTGTCCCTACTCCTCTCTCCCTCCTCCTCCTTAACAACCACTAATTTATAAGCCACTTGAGAGCAGAGGTTATCTGTCATTTATCTCTGTCTCTCATTGGATCTAGCCATGAGCCTTACTCATAGTAGGTGCTCAAAGGATATTGGTTGAAATCACTTGGGATGTATTTGTGACCAGTGCCGACTTGAAGCAAATTGGAAGGTACACATCTCATAAATTATAGCCCGACAACCAGAGCAATAGCGTTTTCAATCTTATTCCTTTAGCTCCCCCTAGTGGGAAGGTAGCAAAATCTCTTGGCTGCAGGATTACCTGCACCATTACTTCCAGAAACAGCAACCACCATCAAACTAAACACGAAGTCCTTTGTAGGAATTACTTATTTGTAATTTTTTAAAAACATTTTTTAGATTCATAGCTGGCCCTCAGTTTCTAAAAGGTCTATTCAGCCTCTGTTAGAAGCAGCTTGGATTATTTTGGGGGAAGATTTAATCAGCAAAAAATGATATAAACCATGGCATTCCTGTTGGCATGGAGCCAGGAATAGTGGTAAGAAGAAACCCGTTTGGCTACTTCTGAGAATTTAAGTGGTGTGAGCAACACACATGTTTTCCCAGTTCCCTGAGCTCCATCCTGCATTACAGCCCAGCAGGAGAATAACTAAATTGCTGCAGCATGCCTCTGGCCCTGCACATCTCCCGCTTTCTACCCTTCGACCTCGGCAGTACCTTCTGCTTTGGTCCTGACAGGTAGGTCAGTTTGTTTCAGTCTGCCTGACTGATTTATGCTGCTTAAGAATCCCTTAAGCTTATGCTTCTGGTAGACTATACTTCAGATAAAAGGCAGTGGTTTTGATTTTTACATTTTTCTACAGAAATCATAGCCTTCTCTCTTTAATCCCAATGTTTCAAGGGACTGTCTGGGTATTATGTATGCATGTTAAACTATTCTTACTCCTAGGATTTTGAATTTGTTATGAATTGAACTGTATCTGTTCTTTTTTATATTTTTAGAAATATTAAAAATAATGTAATAAACCTTTGTAATTCCTGCTTTCTAGAGGTTGATTGCAAATGTTTTTTGTTTGTTTGTTTGTTTTGTTTTGTCTTTTAACTAACTGATGCACATTATGGTGCATTCCCCAAATCTACTATATATAGGGTAAAAATCTTCAAATAGAAAAATCTTCCATCTTTGCTATGAGGAAGATAATTAACTATTTGACTACTGATCCATACCAGTGAATGTGATACCCCTTAGCTTTTCTGAGGTTATGCATAACTTGTCTCTCCAGCTTCATAAACTGTGGAATAGGCTTTCCAGAGACAAAAATCTGAGAGTGAATGTTATAACATGAATCAGCCCTAGCTACAAATTTGATGTAGTGTTTGCTGGAATTGACAGCAAAAGGCAACATTAATCCATATACTAGTGCAGCAGTAGCTTCATTTCATCCCTTTGCAACTACGTGACTTGGAATACATTTGTGTTTTCATTTTATTTCAGTGCCTTTGAGGAGACAGCATGGCACCTTTTGAGACATGGCACAGGTTTGAAGCAATACAATTTATATCTGTGTAGTGCTACTCATTAGAGAAGAAGTTCTAGGTTCAAATTATAGTCTCACTACTTGGAAACATAAAATATAAAATCATTCAATAGGAATAAAAACTGTCAGTGTATTGTTGGCTCAGTTAACTGGAACATTTCTCTTCATCCTTCTAGATGTATTCTGCTCTGTCAGGGTCTCCTCTCTGATCTTGGAGAAGCTATATGATATATTTCCTACTTTTCTTAGGTAATTATGTGGGATTTGATTTTACATAGTGAAATTTACCTAGAAGAGAAATAGGTATTCTCATCAACATTTAATCTAGTGATTCATATTTGATTACCATGAGACAATTAGAGATGGAGGTTCTATGGTAGGTGGGGAACACAATCAACAGTTCAAAAATTTTGTTACGATTATTCCACCCACATACTTATTGGAGAGAGATAATACAAAGTGGAATTTTTTTTGAGAACAATGGAGAAGTAAATGATACTTACCCTTTACTTCTCTGCATACATCATCTGCTCTAATGCCCCTATTTGATAAATACTTGACATTTTTCTTGTATGTACACTTTTCAGTGTGTTGACAACTGGGTTAATAAATAATACATAGAAGCACATGTACTATTGTTAGTGTTAATGACTACGCTATAATCGGGCATTTTGTCAAGTTGTGTTTGAGGGTCCTCTGGATTCTCTTGTATCTAGGGAAGACTTTCTGGTCCCACAGTTAATTAGTACTTGTCAATGCAGCCACATTTGTTGGCCTGGATTCTTACACCATTTTTGGACAAGTGGTAGATGAATCTTTGTCTCAATGACAGCTGTGTATAACACAGAGCCTATAGGTGCTAGAGTAAATTTCAGACTGAAAAGTGCTACCTGAAAACTAACAGCTAATACAGAATGGCAGTGTAGGAGAGGAAAAAAATAATTTTCTTTCTATCCCTCTAAGTTCTTGGCTGAGACCCTCCTCCGCCCTGTAATAAAAGACAGGTTAACAGGAAAAGAACAAATAGAAGTTTAATAACTCGTATATTTCCTATAAACATGGGAGGTACACAGGAAAATGGAGTAACTACTTGAAATGGCTTAAGACACCACATTAAATACCATCTTGATCCAAAGTCAAAAGGAAGACATTGGGGGCAGGGGAGGGAGGCCAGTTATAGGAGTTACCAGGAAAAAACACTATAAAAAAGGGTAAGATTGTTATATAGGTTTAAGTTGGACATCTTCATTGATAAGGAGATTTATTGTCATTCTTATCTTCGTGTCATTGAGGGGGAGACACCCTTATAAATGGAGATTTCCCTTATAAATGGTTTTCGGATCTTCTATATCTGCCGTTTCTTAAAAACAATCCACTCAAAATAATCCTTTGCCAAAGAGGTGTATTTTGGAGTGCCATATTCTGCTCCCTTTCTGCAGACAGGAAATCTCAATGCAAGGATAATTCCCTTTGATAGAGACTTTAGGGAGTGATGATGATTCTGGAAGGACTTTGGACAGGCCTGGATCACTGAAGATGCAAAGGAGTATCTTACTACTTGCTAGTTAACACCTCTGTTTATTTTAATCGCAACCTACAAATTTTGGAGCCAAGAATTTTCTTAGAAATGTGGCATAGCTTGATCTTTTTTTTTTTCTTTTTGAAAAGCTCTTCCTAAAAGAATTGCTTGGCTTTTTCCTTACCTCCAGATGTCTTCTTACTGTGGACAAAAAAGGGGATTCTGTGGAAAGTAACCTCATAGAGTGATCTGATCATAAATTTCTAACTGGACAGGTCATAGTGGGTAGTCACAGCTGCAGGTATATAACTTTTTGGTAAAAGGGTTATCTTTGCCTTAAGCAAGTTCTGTCCATTGTTTCTGTGCATCTAGGTTAACACACCTTTGAAACCACCTTCAAGAGAGCACATAATCTTGTTAAGTATCCTGTAATCCAGTCTCCACTTTGCTTTCTTCCACCTCCATGTTTGTTGCATTAAAGAAGCTACAAAACTGCAATTCTCTGGAGCATTTGAGATCTTGCTCCCCAATATTAAACCATCAGTTTGGCTCAAATAAACTCTTATAAAAATTCTCTATAAGTTTGGACATTTCTTATGTCAACATCACCTTTACACTAAGGCCTTAGAGAGCATCCTATTTAAGTTTTCAAACACACACACACACACACGCGCGCGCGCGCAACATATCCCTTTCCCTGCTTTATTTTTGACTTCTTAGCACATACCGCTATGTCGAATATAAACTCTTTTTTGTTTGTTTGTTTACTGTCTTATCCTCAGCTAGAATGTAAGTTCCATGAAGGTAAGGATTTTTGTCTGTCATGTTCATTATTGTAGACTTGGTGCCTTGAATAGTACCAGGAAGAGAAGGGTGACCCTAAATCACAAGAAAATCTTATCAATGAAGAAGGCAGGGACTTAAATCTGCATAACAAACTTACTTTTATTTCCTTTACTTTTTCTGGTCACCTTCCTGTTACCTCTGGGGTTATATGAAATCGAGCATTGCCCCAGCGCATGGGGAGGATGGTAGTGTTGTGTGTTGTCCTTCAGTTCTTCCCCACTGATGCAATAGAGAATTACAGGTTGGCAGAATTTAGAAAAAGTAAGATTTATTAAAAGTGCCTTTTAGAAGGAGATGGACCATGCTAGGGAAGGCTGCAGCCCTCTGAAATTTGAGAGGTGAAGAGATAAGACAGAACTCCCCTAAGGGAGGGGTGGATTTTCAGTAAGGAGAGCTGTAACAATGCAGAAGTGGGAAGGTCTGTTTATATTTGGGCTGTGATGGGAGGTCCTAGATGATCCATAAGTGAGGTTACCTTGACTGACAGTTGGCTGCTATATAACACTTGCCTATTGTGCATGTGTTTACCTAGAATTCGGTCTGTTATAATTGGATTTATGAACTTCCAGGCATAAACATAGTGTTATAATGACAGTATGATGAGCATTAGGTTAGGGTAATACTTCTGAGTAGGCATCTGTGGCCAGATTAAACAAGCTATAGATTAAGGCCATCCTGTCCTTTGTCTCTGGGGATGCAGGAGGGATTCTTTAACTACCAATAAAGTGTTCTTTGGGCGGTCTCTAGGCAGGGCCCCTATTCCTTTGTTCCCCTGTTGCTCATTTCTGACTACCTAACCTTCCTATAACTTGCCTCCCCCACACCCTTCCTTTGTTTTAGCCTGAGCATGGTATTTAAGTTCAAATTCTAAGCCATCTCTGAGTTATTTAGTGTTCTTGATTTCTCCCACGAATATATGAGACATACATGTTAATAAACTGTTTGTTTTTCTCTTATTAATCTTTCTTTTGTTACAGGGGCCCCAGCTGAGAAGTAGAGGGGTAAAGAGAATTTTTTTCCTCCTCTACACCTGCATCTTATAAAGATTTTATCTTGATTAATCAAGATAATATAGAAAATTATATTTAATAATACAATTACAGTTCTTAGCTTACTCTTCATAATTTCCACTTTATTTTTATGAGAAAATGAATTAAAGTTAGAAGTAATACTTTCATCAAAATTGGTTCCTTCAGTGTTCTGTCTTGGGGAGATTTTCACAGGTGTTTTGAAAAAGTGTCTTGGGGATTATCTAGGGCCACTTGATTTCTTTTAAAATGATCATAGAGGTGTCTGCCTTTTTTTAATTTTAATTTTAATTTTCATATTTTTTTGCTAATGAACATGCACTTTCTAGAGGAGTTATATTTCGAAGTAATAAAAACATTCAGTCTTGAAATTTTTTTGAAAATTGTTTGCAGTGCTCTAATGGATGATTTGCAAACATAGAAATAATTGGAGAAAATCTACTTTTAGAAAATAAGGAAAAAAAGCTCCAACCCAGGAAGCAGATAGGTATTCTCACATTGACTTGTAAGACAAAAAGTTGGGGGGCATAGAGATAAGACTATTTGTAAGTAGAGCAATGTCTGTCTCAAGGCTATTCTTAAATAATCGCACAATTCATTCATAGGTTTATTTCTATCTGTCTATTTTCCTTAATACTATATTATGATACCTGTAACTAAGACATAGATATAAGCCTTGAATGGCATTATTGAAGTTGCTTTCTCAATTACCTTTTTAAGATAATTACCTTTGTACTAGAGAGTCTTAAAAATCAATAGAGTGTTTTTGGCAATACCTCAGTAACAATATCACAACTCTTGTTAATAAACAGTTATTCTGCTTAGTAAAAGGAAACATAGTTTTAATGTCCCCCAACCAATGAGAAGAGCATCTGGGTAAAGTATATTGAGGGATATAATTTAAAATAACTGCCCATTTCTGGTAGAGGTGAGAGCAGACTCCACAAACACCAAAGATGTCAACTGAAGGTAACAAAGAATGAAGTTTTCATTAATTATTTTAATATAGAGGCTCTTTAAATATCCTAACATGTCTCTAGTCTGTGTAGAGGCTTGTTTGGTTTTAGCTTGTCCACCATTATATTCTTTGAGTACTAAGAATCCTATAAGTATTACTTGATAGAATTGTAAGTAATATACCAGTTCTAATTATATAAATAAGTATTTCAACTCTTCTAATTCTGATCAATGTGTGTTAATGATTATTATCTAGTGAATGGCCAAAAAAATCTGGCTACCTATAATTGGTCTCAATTTTTTCATCTTTAGAATAAGGATAGGCACTGAAGGTCTTAGTTGGATTGATATGTGGAATAACCAATACAAATGAATTACCAAGAAGTTTGCAAATACAAAAATTCTGTAATAGATATTAATAATAATTTTAGATAGACACTTGTAATTATAGCTTTGGATGAATATCTCATGGATTGACTCTCATTTTATATTGGAGTTTGCTCAAAGCTTTTCAAAACAGCTTCCCATTCATTGACATCTTTACTTCTATTTGACAGAAAGAGTCAAAACCTTTCCTTCAACAGAATGTTCAGTAACCTTCACCAAATAACCATTAATTAAGCAATTAAAGTAAATTTGAGGAAAAAAAGAATTTTGAAAGAAGAATAGAATTAACTCAAAAGATAGATTAAAAATAGTTTTATAGCACTTCAGTCATTATTGACCAAAAACTTCCTAGGGGATATTAACAATGCATTTGATAGTTGCCAAGGAAACCTTAACCTTTCCTGAGAATGTCTGCCTTTCTACATTGTACCTGATTGTCAGAATAACCAGCAGCTGATTATAACTGGGCCATTTTCAACATCCAGCTTTTTCTTGTCAATCCCTTTTCAAAGTATAAACTCGAGTATTCAGGATGTCTTGCTCTGTATCTGTATTTACATTTCTTATAATTTGTTTTTCAAATATGGAGATTTTTTATTAACAGTTTCCCCAATCAGTTCATGCCATCATGTGAGACAAATCAATCCTAATTTAGAGACAAGGAAACTGAGGCACTTAATGTTTTTATTGCGTGAGAATGATTCTATCATAAAGCTTACTGGCTCCCTTTGTTCAGAACATGTCTTAGTCCATTCAGACTGCTATAACAAAATACCACAGACTGGATAATTTATAAACAACCAATATTTATTTCTTGCAGTTCAGAAGGCTGGAAGTCCAAGATCAGGATGTTACCCTGGTTGGAGGTCCTGTTCCAGGTTGCAGACTTCTCATTGTACCCTCACATGGCAGAAGAGGCAAAGGAACTCTTCTAGGGCTTGTTTTATAAGGGCATTAACCCTACTCACGAGGGCCCCACTCTCAAGACCTAATCACTTCCCAGAGACCCCATCTACTAACACCTTTACATTGGGCTTTAGGATTTCAACATAGTAATTGGGGGTGGGGTGAAAATATCCATACAATAATGGAGTATAACATCTAATCAAAGAGCCAACACTACTTAAAAAGTAGTCTGTGTGTTTTTCAGTAGCACTATTTTTTAAAAAGTGTGTTTTCATGTGTGTTGATTAACCAGAACCATGAACCTCTTAGATACCAAAAAATAAATAAATAAATAAATAAACAAATAAATAAATAAACAAACACCAGCTAGGGAGTCAGAGTAGCTAGTTATATTACTTTATAAATGGGTGACCTTGGCCAAGCTAATTAACTGACCTCTCAATTTCTTCATCCATTACATGACGGAGACACTATTCACCTCATAGGAATGTGGAGAGAATGAAATGACATAGTATATGCAGAGCACCTGACATGGTTAACATATACTAAGCCTTCAAAACCTAGTAACTTATTATTGTTAAGGAGTATATATTATAAGAAAACAAACTCTGTATTTTGAATATTGAATTGAGGATTTTTATCTATAGAAATATTTTATGGTGTTAGGAGAACAATATATCTGATATTGGTACAATACTGGAGATTCTAACACAGATGGCCATCATAGGCATAATATAAATACTGCATGGACAGGGTGGGAAAAGTACTTTTTATTTATTAGAGTTCCAGACACTATACTAAATATTTTGTGTTCTCCTATCCCATTAGGTCCTCACAACCTAATGAAATAAGTGTTCTTATTATCTCCACATATGTAACATTAGTAGGCTTTGAAATAAAAAAAAAAAGGAAAGAAGTGTGAATGTAACCTTTGGAGGAAAATGGAAGAATTATTTCCCTCTATAATAGAGCAGATTATATCTACGCAAATTCTGCTAATTACATGTGCAAGTCCACACATGATGAGGTTGATAATAATGAAAAGAAAGGTAGAGAGGAGAGTTATAGTAAATAGGTCTTTGCTTTGTATGTCTGAGAGGATTTAAAATTAAATAAAAGCAACACCATTCTAGATAGAAAATTGAATGTTTCTATTTGTTTATATTGTTCTCTGTTTTTTTATGTTAAGATAAAGTGAGTTGTTTGTGTGCATCAAAATTCAAGCAAAGTCAGGCATAATGAAACAAAAACCACCTACACCAAACATTTGTCCCTAGGCTATCCAGGTTCTTGGGTTTTATTTTCTGTCTTCTTTATTTGTAGTTGAGAATACCTATATGCATTTACAGGCATTCATGTAAATGTAAAAATGCTATTAAAGGACTATAACTAAAGTTATGTAAAAAAAAACAACAAAATGTGCACTTTCCAACTTTTTTCGTGTCATATCTTGCATAGATTTAGTATATTCATTTTCCTGGAGTCCATGAGTGAGTCTCTTTTTTTTTATTGTGGTAAAATATATATAACATAAAATTAACCCCTTAACAATTTTAACTGTAGAGTTCATTAGTATTAAGTATATTCACATTGTTGTGCAACCATCACTACTATCCATCTCCAGAACTTTTTAATAATCTTCCCCAAAAATAAATAATAAATTCTTTTAATCAATAACTCCCTATATGTCTCTAGTCTCTTGTACTAACTGTTCTATTTTCTTTCTCTATGAATTTTGTATTTTGGGTATCTCATATAAGTGAAATCAATATTTGTTCTTTTGTGTATGACTTATTTCACTTAACATAATGTTTTTGAGGTTCATCTAGGTTATAGCATGTATTAGAATTTTATTCCTTTTTAAGACCAAATAATAGTCCATTGTATGTACATACCAACTACATTTCGGTTATCCATTCATCCATCAATGAACATTTGAATTATTTTACCTTTTGGATGTATACCCAGAAGCAGACTTGCTGGATCATATGGTAATTCTATGTTTATATAATTAAGGAACTGCTATACTGTTTTTTGTAGCACGTGCATTATTTTACAACTCCACCAGCAATGCTCAAGTGTTCCAATATCTCCACATCCTCACTAACACTTGTTATTTTCTGTTTGTGTGTGTGTGCTCGTGTGTGTTTAATAATAACCATTCTAATAGGCATGAGGTGGTATCTCATTGTGGTTTTGATTTGCATTTCCCTAATGGTTAGTAATGTTGAACATCTTTTCAAATGCTTATTGATCATTTGTATATCTTTGGAGAAATGTATACTCAAGTCCTTTGCCGTTTTTTCAAATGAGTTCTTTGATTTTTTTTATTGTTGTTGAATTGAAAGAGTTCTCTATATATTCTGGGTATTAAACCATTATCAGATATATGATTTGCAAATGTTTTCTCCCATTCTGTTGGTTGAGTGTTCATTAATATATGAAAGATTTTTTTAAATTTTTTTGAATACTATTTATCTACACTTTCTTTTGTTTCCTGGTTTTATGGTTTCATATTCAAAAGATCATTTCCAAATACAATGTCATGAATTTTTTTCTCTGGTTATTCCGAAGAGATTTATAGTATTAGCTCTTACATTTAGGTGTATTATTACATTGGTGTATTACATTGATTTTCATGTATTGAAATGTCTCACATTCTAGAAACAAATCCTACTTGTTCATGGTGTATAATACTTTTAATATGCTACTAAATTCGGTTTGCTAGTATTTAGTTGAGGATTTGTGTGTTGATATTCACAAGGTATATTGATCTGTAATTTTCTTTTTTTGAAGTATCTTTGTCTGGCTTTGGATTCAGGGTGATGCTGGACTCATGAAATTAATTAACAAGTGTTCTTTCCTCTTCAGTAATTTAGAAGAGCTTTAAAAGGATTAGTGTCAATTTTATTTTTAAATATTTGGTAGAATTCACCAGTTAAACCCTCAGGTCCAGGGCTTTTCTTTGTTGGGAGGTTTCTGATTACTGAATCAATCTCCTTACTAGTTATAGATTTATTCAGATTTTTTATTTCTTCATGATTCAGTCTTAATTGGTTGTGTAGTTTTAGAAATTTGTGCATTTCATCTAGGTTATCTAGTTTGTTGGCATACAATTATTCATAATATATATATATATATATATATATATATATATATAATTTCCATAAAATTGGTAGGACTGTCCTCACTTTCATTTTTGACTTTGGCAATTTGAGTCTTTTCTCTTTTTTTCTTAGTCAAACTAGGTGAAGATTTCTATATTTTAACAATCTTTTCAAAAAATGAACTTTGGTTTTATTGCTTTTCTTCATTGTTTTTTTATTTTCTATTTTATTTTTCTCCACACTAATCTTTATTATTTTCCTCCTTCTGTCAGCTTTGGATTTAGTTTCTTCTTTTTCTAGTTCTTTCTGGTGTAAAATTGGGTTGTTGATTTGAGATTTTTTTTCTTTTTTAATGTAAACATTTATAGCTATAAATTTCCCTCTTAACACTGCTTGTACTGCATTTGTATTTTCATTTCCATTTGTCTTAAGGTATTTTCTAATTTCCCTTGTGATTTCTTCTTCAACCTATTGGTTGTTTAAGAGTGTGTGGTTTAATTTCCACATATACGCAAGTTTTCTGATTTTCATCTATTGATTTCTTGTTTCATTCCAATGTGATTGGAAAAAATACTTTGCGTGATTTCAGTTTTGAAAAAAATTATCAAGACTTATTTTGTGGGCTAACATTTGGTCTATCCTGGAGAATATTCCATGTGCACTTGAGAAAAATGTGTATTTTGGTGTTGTTGGGTGGAGTATTCTGCACATGTCTGTTAAACCCAATTGATTTATAATGTTTTTCAAGACCCCTGTTTCCTTGTTGGCCTTCTGTCTGTTTTTTTTATCCCATTATTGAAAGTGGAGTATTGAAATCTCCAAAAATTATTATTTTTGTGTCTATTTTTCCCTTTAATTCTGTCGATGTTTGCTTCATACATTTTGGAGCCCCAAAGTTTGATGTATAATTATAAGTGCTATATCTTCTTGATGAATTGACTTGTTTTCTAACGTATACTTATTTGTCTCTTGTAATAGTTTTTGATTTTAAGCCTATTTTGCCTGATATTAGGATAACCACCTCAGCCCTCCTTGGTTACTATTGGCATTGAATATTTTTTATATCCTTTATTTTCAATCTATTTGTGTCCTTAGATCTAAAGTTAGTCTCTTTTGAATAGCAATTAGTTAAATCATGGTTTTTTTTAAAAAAAAATATCCATTCTGCCAATCTATGCCATTTATTGGGGAATTTAATTCACTTAATTACAAATAGGGAAAGACTTACATTTGTCATTTTGTTACTTGTTTTTCATATATCTTACAGTTTTTTTTCTTATTTCCTCCTGAGCGCTTATAAAGTTATATTAGTTATTTTGTGTTTGTTTTTTGATGTTTCCATGGGAGAATAATGGAATGTAGTTTTCTAGTCTGTTATTTTACTGATATCACTCCAGATTTAGATCTTTAAAACTAGAAAAACATGATCCGTACTCGAAGTGCTAAATATATCTTGTTTTTGTTTGTTTGTTTGTTTGTTTTTTCCTAAAGGACAAACCAAAGTAAAAATATAAAGAATCTGGCAAGGTCAAAGAAGGGATTCCTAACCCACACTGATCAATCTTTAGGGACTTTATGGATAGGTTTTAAGGCTTCTATGAATCACGCTAAAATTGTAAACCCATTTTTGTGTTTATTTATGATTGGTTGGAGCAGTAGGAAAAATATCCCTTGCTTTTTTAGATTCTTAAAGGGAATATTTTAATTTTTTTTCCTGGTTGTAAACGTAATATACACTTCTCAAATGATCTATAGCACACAAGGCACCAAAGAAGTTTCATTAAACCATAAAAAATCAGATCATTATGTTACATATATTCGTAGTTAGTGAACCCAGTGAGTAAAACTACTTCCGAACATGAATAAAAAGGAAAATCCAATTCACTTTAAGAGATTAACATAACTTTGAAGTCAAAGTTGAAAAAAACTTCAAAAAAAAAAGTAAAATGCAGACTAATGTACATATGAGTGCAAACCACATAGAAACTTCTGTTTCTTTTGTCAAACCAGATTTCCACTCTCTCTTTGTGGCCCAGCCCAAGTTGCATTAGTTCCCCTATTTCAATTCTTATTTATTATAACATCTCCAAATTTATCCATCTCCATTACTATCTCCTTGCTTTTCACATACTGTTATAGCTTCCTGCATCTCTCATGGTTAAATTTATCTAGTTTACACTAATTTTCAAAGACCATACTTTTATCCATTCTGTTTATGATATATGTATAGTCTACATGGTTTATTCTTCCAAACACGTATTACTTTATACGTGATTCATCAAATATCTTTTTCTCAGTTACCTTAAAAATTGGGTGTGTTTATTAATTTCCATTCTGTAATAGAGCAAGGATATGCTAAGATGATTCTCTACAGAACAGTTTTTGGGGTGAGTCCATGAATTCAATGAACTTATATGAAGAATTCTTTATCTATAGTGTGTGTGTGTTCATGCACACACACATATGTGTGTTTTTTCCCTGATAAAGTAGCTTTTCCTTTTGTAGCTTTCCTTAGATTTTCAGTTTCCAAAGGATGAATATCTAGTTTAGATGCATTGTTAGAGTCTCCAAAGGGTGAATGCTCTTCCTCCAATTAAGAACCACTAGTTAATTTAGATTAATTCATGAAAAACTTGTTACTTTAAAGGAGATTTGGTGGACTGCTGCCATGGTTTTCACAAATTGTCTGAGTTCCTTGACACAGAAAGAATCTTGGATGGAATGTACATAAGATTGCCCCAGAATTTGTTATGTTTTTTACTCTCTTAGTTAATTAGCTTACTTCTGTACTCTGGAGATTTTCACAGTAATTTTAGTAGAGTTTTCAATTTAAAATAGATACTTTTTAAGAGGCATTTAGTTTAGAACCTGTGCTTCCAGGCACTATATGAAATACAAAAGTAATTTAAAAATACCCTCACCTTTCAGGATAATTACTTATGGATTCAAATACTCCAAAAATGGTGTGCTAACTCACTCTTTGTCATAATATGACTTTTTCTAGCAGATTTTATTGTAAAAGAGAGGAAAGAATGATAATTGTGAGAAGTTAACTTTTTTTTCCCACTCGGACTAAATAAGAGTTAATTTTAGAATAAGGGGAAGCTTTTATTTTCAAAGGAACATGCTTCACCTTTTTCCAGAGCTAAATCTATTAGTTATCCACACCTTAAAAGTGGTAATGTTACCATTGAGAGTGACTTAAATCCGTAGTTGCCCCAGTGGCGCAGGGGGGCCTCGGTCCTTTCCACCCACACAGTAAAGAATTACAGATCAGTGGAGTTTAATAAGATTTATTAAAATATATTTCAAAAGAGAAATGGGCTACACCAAAGAGGGCTGTAGCCTCATAGAGGTGAAGAAGTCTGTCTTATATCTGGGCCACAGAGGGAAACTACAAGGATGGTGCTAGCTGATTGTTGTGCGAGGTCATTTTGATAGTTGGCTGTGACATAACTTATTGTTAACTGTGTGTGTCCTTACCAAGAATTCAGTCTGTCATAATTAGATTCATGTACTTCCGGGCATAGGTATGACATTATAATAATGGTATAGTGAGGCTGAGGTAAAAAGATCAGAGTACTCCTTACTGTGAAAATGTTTCTGGCTGGCCTAAACTGGTTGCTATATTATGGTCACTTATTTCCTTGTACTCCAGGATGTAGTGGTATTGTTAATTGAAAAATGTTTTTTTTTTTTTTTCTGGGGGGTCCTAGGGGTGGCCTTTGGGTTGAGCCATCATTCTTGTAATTTCTATGGTTATAGAGCTGGATTCTTCGCTCCCATCACTCCTGGCTCCCTAACTGCCTAACAGTAAGGGACAAAAAAGAGGGTTATTTCAGTGTCACTAGGAGTTAGGTTGCTTCCCACCTCTATGTGGATGACCACATTGTTGGGGAAGCCATAGGCCTACATGTCAAGCTCCTGAGGTACCTGGGTCACTTCTTGGGTTTCCTTATCCGAATGTGACAAAACCATTAAATCTAGTGAAGCTGGTCATACATGGCCAGGCTGAGCAGGTAGCTTAAATTGGCATCATAAGTACATGGTGTCAAAAAAATTTTAAGCTAGGAAGACTAAGAGAAAGACATGAGGTTATATGAAATGAAATGAGATTATATGGTATCATTTGATCAAATCAAATCAGTATGATTTTTTGTGTGCATTAATGTGCAGGCATACATGTATGTGACAATAGAAATATTCAGTACAAATGAGAACCTCTGATTTAAATAATTTCTTACCACATATCGCTGAAAGTTCTGATGAGTGTCAGATTTACTATATTGAGTTTGAACTTTGGATTCTGACATGGTTGAATTTTTCCGTGGTGGTTCAGAATGAGCTGCCCCAAGATATACCTCAGTGGTATTGTAGATTACTTTGAGCTAAAGGCAACTTTAGCTGCAGGCTCAAGAAAACTTCTGTCCCTCCCTCCAACTACCTAGGAGAATTTGAATGAGGGGCCTTGCTCATGAGAGATATTGTCTTTTGACCTATCTTTGAGCAGGACAAACTTCTATTTACTAAATGTCTGTTCTTAGCATCCTGCAGTGATGCTTTGAAACTCCCAAAGTGCATTACCTCAGCCCTAGCTCAGGATGTCTTATGTACCTCAATTCCCCTTACTATCTCTGAACCTCTCCTGAATGTGGGGTTCCCATAGATATGAATGTATTAAATTTGGTTATTTTCTCTTGCTAATCTGTTTCATGTCTATTTGATTATTGGACCAGCCAGAAGAACCTTGAGTGTAGAGTAAAATTTGTTCTTCCCCCACATCCCCAAATAAGCTGTCCTTAGAGATATAATAGTATGAGTGAGCCAATATAGATGTGTCTATTCTTTAGCTTAATGCCTGACTAGTGCATTAGAAGTCCAGGTGCCTCGAAAGATA
Source organism: Rousettus aegyptiacus (assembly GCF_014176215.1). NCBI lineage: Eukaryota > Metazoa > Chordata > Mammalia > Chiroptera > Pteropodidae > Rousettus > Rousettus aegyptiacus. The sequence continues at coordinate 54,440,834 of NW_023416312.1, read as the reverse complement.
AAAGATCATTTTATGTGAATTAATGAGGCAGAGGTTGATAGAAGAATTTATTTTCTTTTCTTATCTCTTGAGAAAGAAAAATGGCAGGGAATCTCTCCTTTATAGATTCAGTGCTTCAAGTTAAAAAGCAGTAATGGATGTAGTTATGGACAAAATTAAATATCAAAAGTATAGCCTTATCTATACTAGTTTTCCCTCAAACCTAAAAATGAATTTTTATAGGGCAGAAGATCATTAACTCCTGATGGTTGAAGTACAACTGCCTCTCTGAACATAAAATAGGAGTTTGCATGTTGAGTTGATCAACCTGCTAACTTAAAAATAAAAGACAAAAGTGAGAGGTAATAAGTGTTATTTGAGATTATAGAATTGCAATCTTGGGGCACAAATTCAGGCAGAAACTCAAATTGGGTTCTGATTATGGGAGAAGGCAAGGGATTTTTATGAGAAAAGGAAGGGAGATAATTATATGAATAGAAAAAAGGAATTTCTGTATTGACAAGCTGGGTTACTCTTTAGTTATATATGGCTGGTTAAATATTCTACAGAATGTCCATAATCATCGGTCCTTGTGGTCAGGATGTCTGCTTTCCTGTTAGCTTTACAAACAGTTGTTTGAAAGACGATGTTGCTTTTGCCTAGTCCAAAGATTATTTTGCCCAGTTAAAACATCCTAAAGGTTCAAGGATTAAGATATATAAACCGTTCCCCTGGAAAGGCTGTTCTGGTTCTATTTTTTAATGACTCCACTTACGTTAACCTTTCACAAACCTGACTACCTAAATTCCTTTTAATGAGAAAATTAATTCATTTTCATTGTTTAAATAGAATTTACATTAGTATGTAGTTGTCTATAAATTTACATTTGTGTTTCAACAAAACATAAGCTATTATATTATTGAAGCAAATATTCCAAAGTCAGTAAAAAATCACTCAGTATTCCTATAAATCTTTATAGTATATAAGAAATTTTCACATATATTTATACTAAAACTGCATATCAACCCTTTCAGGTAATACTTCTGTTGGATTCAAGGCTCTGAGAAGTTTTATGACTTAACCAAAGACAAAAAACAAATAAAGCATCAAGAAATAGAATTGAACACATGTAATCTTTCTCTAAATTGCATCTTTTTATGACACCATGTTGCTCAAAAGCTTAAAATAAAAGTGAAGGTAAAGAAAGGTTTACCTGAAAATATAATTACTATTACATGAAAACCATTGGAATATCCATTAATTTAAAACCTTTGAATTAGGTGAGAGGTAGAACCATTTTTTTCATTGTTTAATCAATCTATTATAATGATAAGAAGGTTGAAAATGAATTCTTTAAAAATTAGGGATTCTATAAACTACATAAGAGTTCTGTTGAGGACCTAGAATCTCCTTCATTTGGAAAAGTCTTCTGGTCCTCTTATCTACAGTAAGAATATAAAAATACATTTTGAAACTTCTGAGTAGTAATTGTTCATTTACATATCTAATGGTAAAAAAGCTATATCTGATAAAATATAAAACCAGTATGTTATAAAATCAAATAAGTCAAAAGACAATGAGATACTAGTTTTTTCCTTACTTCTAGTGGCTCTTGATGTTAAAGTATATTATGAACATCCTTTTGACAGTTGTTATACTATAGTATTTTTTCAGCTTAAAAGAAAATTCCCTATTAGGATAAAGAAACAAAGAAAGTTTTATTCATGAGCATTATTATATCTGGAAATTTTGCATATTTGAAAGTTATATATTTTTAGAAGAAATTTAGAATAATTTTGACATATTAAGCAGTCAGAGTTTTGTTTCTGAAGAAAATTTTTGCATAGTGATATTGATGGAACCAAATTTTAAAGATATAATCAATTTTAAAGTAAATTAAACTTTTTCTTTAGACATTTATGAAAGTACTTTCTTGGGAAATTTAGGCAGCATATCATAACTCTCCATGCTATAAGGCTTTAACTACTTATTATTGATATCTGATTTAGCAATATTGTTATATATAATATTATAATATTGTTATATGCAATATTGTTATATATAATAATAGATAAGGTTTAAGGGTCACACACTACCCTAAGTGGTTTTTATGCTCTTATTTATTGAATTTTCACAACTCTGAGTGGTTATTATTATTATTCTCATTTCAGAGATGAGGAAATTAAAGTACAGAAGATTTAGTTAAATTGCCCAAGGTCACAGACCTAGTGAATGGTGGAATGGATATTCAGGCTCAGTATACACAGCTCCAAAACCTGTGTTTTTAAACCCTATGCAGTGTTTTCAAAGTAGATACAATTTGCTTTCCTATTTCATCTCTCTCTTTTCTTTTTTTCACATTGTACACTTTATTTTATTTATTTATTCATTCATTTATTTATTTTTTTATTGAGGTAACATTAGTTAACAACATTATGTAAATTTCAGGTTCACAACATTATAATTCATGATCTGTATACAGTATAGCATACTTCACCACCAAAAGTCTAATTTCCATTAGTCCATTTTCTCTTTTAATAGTCTTTGTAGATAGTAATAGGAGTGCTAGCTCTGGACCAGTGTTTGGTTCATTACCTAACTATTCTGTGCCCCAGTTGCTTCATTAGAGATAGTAATACTATCTACCTCATATGATCATGGTTAGGATAAATTTAAATATTATATGCGAAGCATTTAGAATAGTGCCTGGTAGATATAGCAAACACCTAATGAATGCTAGCATTCGTTTTTACTCATCCTCCTCCCCATCCTTTATTATTATTACTATTATTACTATTATTGTTATGATTACCACTGTCATTACTACTTCTAAGACTCCTTTTTAGAACACCCGCTTTGTTCACTTTCCAAGGTGCTGCTTTGCATTTTGGCTAAGGATTTCCCACTTAGATATTTCTGTTCTTGACTTATGGTGGTGTTATCCTTCTGTGATTAAAGCAGTGACACCAAAATAACATTTACAAGAGGCTTTCTGAAATTTTGCTAAGATTTCTCTCTAAATGTTGTTTTAAGACAAATATCTTCTAGGTAATTTTGTATTTGCAATTGGAACTTACAAAAGAAGACAAAAGATTGAAATTTGCAAGCAATACTGTTTACTGAATTTTAATTTCAAACAGTCACTAAAAGCTGTTTTAAGAAAGGGATATTTCTTCAAGAGGAAGGTATTTATCTATATTTCTGAATATATAAAAATATATACATATGTAATTAAGATATCTTATGGGAATATTCACAGTTTCTGGAGTGTAGTTTTTATTGAGAAAGGCATTATTTGCAATGAAAATGAACCTTTATGAACTTTTATGTACCACATATTATATTAAACTATTTTAAGCAAATATTGTTAAAAATGTGAGTATAAATTTTTGCAAAACAAAAATTATAGTGGAAGGAACACCTCTCAGTCCATTAGAGAAAAAAAAGAATATAATGTATATCTTTAAAGAGACCCATGTTATCTTCAACTATACATTCTTTTTAAGTACAGTGATTGCCTATTATGTAATAAAGGAAACTTCAGTAAATTCCAGAGTAGAAATCATGCAGTCAATATTTTCTGATCTAAATACAGTAAAGCCAGAAATGAATAACAAAAGGCTAAGCAATACAAAATATGTTACTACTTGGAAGTTAAACTATATTCTGTGCATAGCTGTTGAGTCAAAGAAGAAATAAAAACTAGAATTTCAGACTGTTTAGAAAGCAACAATAAAGAGAACATTACACATAAAATCTTATGGGAGGTAGTCAAAGCTGTACTCATGAAAATTTGTAGTAGTAAAAAATTTCCTTTCTAAATGAGAAAGAATAAAAATAAGTAAATGAAGCATTTAACGCAACAGTCTATAAGAAAAGTAACGAAATAAGCATAGGTAAAGCAAAAGGAAAAATATTAATAATGATTACGTCATAAATGAATTAGAAAACCATGGGCTCATGAAATACATCTAAGAACTGATTCTTTGAAAAGAGAAATTTCTGACAATTTTAATTTCACAAAGAGGTAAAACTCTAATTTACAGCATTAGTAATGATAATGGTGATATATCCTCAGATACTGTAGATGGATCCTCAGATACTGTAGATGGATCATATGTCACACGTGCAGTAAGAGCAAACACTAAAAGCATCCAGTACGCTACAAGGAAAGAGTTTACTTTTGAGAGGCAGCCAAACACGGAGATAGGGAGAAAGCCTAAATCTCCTCCAAATCCATCTCCCCATACAAAGGCTTGGAGCAAATTTAAAGAATAAGATGAGGAGGAGTTATACATATGCATTAATTCTAATTCAAAGACTCTGATTGGATAGTCTTAGAACCAAGCCATCTAAGGTAAAGAATGTGAAAGAGAGCAAGAGGATACAAAGTAATTTCAATCTGACAGAGTTTGATTGGTCAATTCTATATATGCCATATTTGGTCTCAGCACCCGAGCTTTCTGGACAACAGACCCTCCCTTTCTGAAAGGGTTTCAATGTCCAAGTACCCATCATGTCTCAGTCCTTTAATTCTGGGGTGGAGGGTGCAAGACTTTCCTTCCAGGTGCAGCTGGAGCTCTAAGGCTCTCCTCTGCACATGCTTAGGCTATGTGACTTGTGGTTTTGGTTCGTTGTCTTGAAAACCAACTCAATGTCTTGTTTTGTTTTAAAATAGGATAGGATCATTTTGAGCTGGCTCTGCAGTTACAATACTGAAGAGGGTTTTTTTTTTTAAAATAAAGAGAATGCAGGGAAAATGTACTGTAAAATATTAAAATGTATTAGCTAATATATTTTTTTAAATGTGACACGAGAATAGTGTTATGAATTTAATAGAAAGCCTAGAAACAGAACTGTATAAGAAATTAGAATGTAGTATATATCATATTTCAAACTAATGGTGAAAGGATAGATTCATCAATATATGGTATTCATAAAAACCATATATTGGCCAACTGTAATAACAATTAAATTAATTTCTTACATCACACCAAAATAAATTCAAGATTAATTATATATTAAAATTAAAGAATACAAATATGCTAGAAGAAAATATAAGCAGATATATATAATCAGTGGATGAAGAAGGTCTTCCTGAGCATGACACACTAAAACCAGATACTGTATAGAAAACCACTGGTAGATTTACTACAAAAAATTAAAACTTTTATACATTAATAACTACTATAGATAAAATTAAAATGTTAGTTGCACACTTGAAAAAAATTGCAACATATGATATTCATTTGTAAAAATATATTTTCAGTCTTAGAGAAAAGTTCCAAGAATAGTACATAAGATTCCTGTACATCCTCCACACAGATACCCCAAATGTCAATATTTTCTACATTTGTTTATTTGTGTTATTTACTCTTCCTGTTTTCTCTCTTTGCTATCCACCCAAGTTCATTCTCTTTTTTCTCTATTCATTCCTCTATTTCTCCCTCTCCCCCTCTCTGCACCCCTTCTGTCTCTACACACACACACACACACACACACACACACACACACACACCATGATCATCATGATCATCATCATCTTATATTTCTTGAACTGTTTGAAAGTGACTTGCAGACATGATTCTCTTTTACCTCTAAATATTTTAGTGTGTATTTCCTAAGAGCAAGAAATTCTCTTACATAATCAAAGCACACTTATCAAAATCAACAGTTTGACATTGGTATAATGCTATTATCTAATATACAGACCTTATTGAATTTTTGACAGTTGTCTTGATAATGTCATTTATATCAAGAGAAAATTTAACATCATGTGGTGTGTTCAGTTGTAATATTTCCTTGGTCTTCTTTTATGTGGAAAATTTCCTAAGCTTTTATTTGTATTCACAACATTGACATCTTTGAAGTGTATAAGCCTGTAATTTTGTAAAATGTCCCTCAATTTGGGTTTATCTGGTGTTTCTTATGATTAGTTTCAGGTTAAGTATTTTTGGAAGGAATACTACAGAAGTATTTCTGAAGTCTTAGTGCATCATTTTAGGAAGGCACATGTTGTTGCTTAGTCCCTTTACTGACAATGTTCACTGGCATCATTTTTTAAAGATGGTGTCTGCAGTTTTCTTCACTATGAAATATTTAACAAGCATTTTATAGGGATATACTTTGAGACTATGTAAATATCCTATTTAGAACTGACAATAGAAACATTTTACTACTTCAGACTCATTAGATAAATTATGGCATTGTGAGGGAGGAAGAAAATTTCTTCTACCTGCCAAGATTCTTTCAGCTGGTCTGATAATTAAATCTTCACGAGATAGGTTAACAAGAGAAAATAACCAGATTTAATTGCATATGTATGCATGGGAACTCCACATACATGAGAGAGTCAGAGACCCCCTTACACCTGACAGGTCAGAGACAGAAAGGGAAAATGAGCTATGTATGACATTCTGAGCTAAGGAAGAGGTAAGGTACCATGGGGCTTCAAAAAGTCGTTGCAGTATGACATTTTAAATAATGTGAAAAAATGTTTTGATTGTGGAAAGATGTTTATTGTGTATTTTTAAGTGAAAATGAAAACTTATTACAATGCAGAGACACACTATTGTCCTATATTTCAGCAGTTCCCAACATTTCTGGCACCAGAGACCGGTGCTTCTATGAGAATCTAATGCCTGATGATTTAAGGTGGAGCTGAGGTGGTAATGCTAGTGGTGGGGAGCAGCTGCAAACAGATAAAGCTTTGCTAGCCCACTGCTCATCTCCAGATGCCCAGCCCGGTTCCTAACAGGTTATGGACTGGTCCTAGTCCATAGCCCGGAAGTGGGGAACCCCTGCTATATTTTGTGCATATATTCTCCAGGCCTGGACAGATATATGCTGCTGTAGGTTGGGTTTCCCAGAAAGCAGACTGAAACAGATATTAGCATGGAGGGAGTTTATTAGGGAGGAAGCACTTTCAGGTTCAACCCTTGTATGTGGGAAAGGGGAAAAAAAACAAGATCAGGCAGAGGAAGAAGTTGGACTGAGGAATGGCCATAACAAGCAGTCATCTGAGTTCATGGAAATGGCTCTTCCTAGTTGCTTTGAGTTGAGAAAGCGGATAAAGTGGAGGAAAAGGGGAGTCTTTGAAACCACATGCAATTAGTCATTATATGCGGACTGGCCCTGGAAAGGGAGTGTGATGTTAGGGTAGATGTCTCTTCTCAGCCAAGAACATTTCTAAAGAGGGCTGAAAGCTGACAGCCAACATTTTTGTCCTGAAGGGGAAATCTGGTTGCATAGCACAACATCCATGAAGTGTGATATAATGCTACTGATATAATTACTATTTTTTTCCTATTTTTTTGCCTTTCTGTATTTTACAAATGTTCTACAAAAACCCCTCAGATATAATAGTTATAATTAAGAACAAATCAATATTTTTTTTTCAAAGAAAAAATTGTTGCACTGCTTGGAAAAGAAATGCTTGTGGTCCTGGGACTTGTATATTTCTCTAGAGGTAGAATGGCATAATGAGTTTTGATGCTGCATGAAACTTATTTCAGATTCACTCAGATTTATGGCCTTAGGCCTTAGTCCTTACTGTTTTATTTAATATTCCGGAGTTTCAAATTCTTCATTTGTAGTAGGAGAAGGTTAATTGTGTGGTGGAGGGATGGACATTAGGGGATGGATGCTAATGTAACAATTAGAGACAATATTGCTACATGGCCTGCCGCATAGTAAGACTTCAACAAATGATAGCCATTATTTGTTCATTTTTATAGATTGTACTTTTGTTAAGACCTCTGATTTTGCAATTTGTTTAAAAATACTATGTATACATTTGATATTTTCCTAGGAATTATCTTTCCACTAAATAGAACAGTTAAAAACTAGGATTTTTTTCTCCCAAAAGTATTCAATTTTAGAATCTCTCAGGAATAGAGGCAAGGCATTCTCTAGGTATTTGTTTAACCTTTTATTTTCAACTAAATGTTCATTTATCAAACAAATGAAATGAGAGCAAGGGAAAAGCAATAGATTTAAAGGTATATAATTTTTCTTGGTTTTGTTCAGTACAACACTTGATTTACAAGCATTCCTTTAATACCATGTTTTAGGTATTATAGTATAATCAATCATCTGTACAAAATTTAAAGCTTCGTGACTATTTGTTAAAAAATCTGTAAGAAGGCACAATAAGGTCAATTAAAAGAAAATGATTTGAATGCAGCTTTGGTGTACTGGGCAATATTAATTGCAATCAAAGCTTAGAAAATTTAATTGTAACATTTATGTCGTGCATTCTTTGCTGCCCTTGTTACCTCTGTGAAAATTCTAGCCACTTTTTATTTTACAAATTATTTTCCCTTCAATACATTTTAAATTTTACTTTTAAATTATCAATTTGAGATGGTGAAAAATAAATAAAATAAAATTTTACATTAGTATCACTTTATTCTATTTATCTCATACCCTCAATAATACTTTTTAATCCAAGCTAAGGATTAATGGTGGGAAAGATTGCTCATAGATTTTCATACCTAGTACTATATAGTGATGACTTTCTGTATTTGAGAACTTTGCCTCTTTTCAAAAATTACTAGGCTGTAAAAATTTCACTCAGTTTGATTGTGGCCACACCTGACTATTTAGAAAAGACAAATCAATTAATTTAGTAAAAAAATTGTGCATTTTGTTATAAAACAAAGCACAACAATATTAATTGGAACTCTCACACACAAAATACTCACTCAAATCAATTGTTTGATATTACAGAGAAACATAAGACATTCGAATGCAGTTTTAATAAATTATGATAACATCATATATGCATAGTATATGATTTTACTAATATCCATTTGTGTTGGTTAATTTTATTTGTCAACTCGATTGTGCCACAGGGTGCCCAGATATTAGATCGAACATTATTCTGGCTATTTCCATGAAGGTGTTTTTGGTTGATATTAACATTTAAATAAATCGTTAGACTGAGTAAAGCAGATTGCTTTCCCTAACATGAGTAGGACTCATCTGGTCAGTTGAAGTCTTGGATAACACAAAAGGCTGACCTTCCCCTGACAGCCCCATTTTGTATGTGTGCGGGCACGTGTGTGTGTGTGTGTGTGTGTGTGTGTGTGTGTGTGTGTGTTGTGCTTAGAATACATGAGATCTGCACTCTTAACAAATTTCAGGTGTATAATACTGAACTGACTATGTGTATTATTTGGTATATTAATTATACATCAATAAAACTATTTGAAGAGAGAAGAATTCTTCCTTTCTGACAGCTTTCAGACTAACACATTGGCTTTTTTCTGTCTTCAGGCTTGAACTTAAACATCAGCTCCCCTGAGTCTCTAGCTTGCCAACTCAACCTGCAGATCTTGAGACTTGCCACCCTCCATAATCACACGAGCCAATTCCTTATAATAAATCTCAATCTATAGGTATATACATCCTATTGGTTCTGTTTCTCTGGAGAACCCTTATTAATACACCAATAAAATAGTATAATTAAACATATGTTGAGTGTTTATCATATGCAATTTACTGGTGTTAAGTATATTAAAACAACCAAGAAATTTAATTTTCACAACAACTTTATGAATGGAGCACAGTTTTTATGCCTATTTTCAGACAAGGAAGCGTAAACAACATTGAAAATGCCACACTGCTGGTAAGTATTGAGGCAGGTGCTCAAACCCAGACTGCCCCATTCTAGAGGTACAAAGCTTTATAGTATGCTCTATTGTACCTCCCCCCTCCTTGAAAATCATAGCAAGTAAGCTTAGGAAGAAGTGGCTGAGTGTATTTAAACAATATTTTCTTGAGTTTGTGTTTACTTTCCTAGTTGAATTTCTGTTGCAGCTTTAAGTCAAAAGTTTAAACCATTCCCTGACTCAGCTTTATTCATGACAGCCCTGTGAGGAAAATATACACAAGTATTTTCTCCTTTATGAAACTGTGGCCCAGACACAAAAGGCAACACCAATTAAGTTGAGACTAAGCCTCAAGGTGTCTGATTCTTGGATAGTAAAATTTTCTATTATGTGTAGGCTTTGTGCATTTAATTTAGCTCAAATAATGCAAACACTGGGTAATATAGGCTAAATCTAGAAATTTGAGGCCAAATATGTTGCTAATATTATTGGCTTTCTATTATGCTTTGAATGGGTCCTCAGTGATCCTTCAAGGAAATCAGTGATTATTCTTTTCTAATGTCATATAAAGGATTGATTTTGTTGATATAAAAGTGCTTAATCAGCCCATTGATAAACGTCATACACCCTATTACAAGCACCTCAAATCAAGTTTCTGTTATTATGATTTGGCAAGATTGTGAATTTCTGGATGATTGTCACTGTGATGTAGTCAGGTCATTTGCTTTTCAGCTCTAAACAGTTACAACTTTGAATAATTTAATGCTTGCTATATTCTGTGCCCAAGAGAAGCTGAAAGTAATATAGGAGTCTTCCTGACTCCTGAGCAAAGATGAGATTCATATTGAGTTCGAAACTTTATCAGGGTCTTTGTTTATCACTTTCAAGAATTGTCGTATTAGCTACTGAATGGCCTGAGTTTCTGAATTGCAGAGGAGCAACCCAAAACCTTGCTTGTGTTTGAAACTGCCTTGGGGTTGATAGGCACAAATGCATTTTGTGATGACCATCCAGTTCATTTGAGAAATGGATACAGATTTACTACTTTTAAGTTGCATTGCCCCCAATCCTCCTTCCATCTGGCAACAATCAGTTTGTTCTATCTATGAGTTTGTTTCTGTTGCGCTTATTTATTTATTTATTTATTTATTTTGGATTCCACGAATATGGCAATGTTTGCCTAAATGGACTGAAAATACATGGGCAATTCAGAAAACATAACCACCTTGAACATATTTCCCAAAAGCCCAGAAATTTATAATTTCTCTTAGGTTAAATAAGAATTAGGAATTGGCTACTTCACTTACCACAGGAACCAGAGTCAGCCTTAAGGGCACTTGGTCATCTAGATGTCTTAGGCTGTTTCAAATATAGTAAAAATATATATATATATATACACACATATATATATATATATCCTTAAATTTCACCATTAATGATTAAAATTTCTCTAGAAAACTTTTCAATATTAGTTAAAACACAAAAACTCCTGGTAGATGTAATGCCACTACCATCACTTTGTATATTTAAGTTTACAGCAACAAATAGATTGTTCTTTCTTTATAAGTAGTTAGCCTGCATTTAGGGTATATAAATGTAGAGAGGCGAGAGAGAGTATTAACAAATATTGGTGCCTCCTAAATCCCATGTGCTCTACCAAATATTTCATGTATGACTAACTCATTCAATTGACATAACAATTTTACAGTTGAAATTACTCAAGTGAGAGAGTTCCCATCTACCCAACATCCACATTAGCAGTTCTCGGGATCAAAGTAGCTTTGTTTAGGTTATGAGTCCATTCCTGAACTATCTTTGAGGGCAAAGAATTGGAGTCCTTTGCTTGACCAAGCCTTATCCTGGTTCCACACATGTGGCTGAAGTCATGGCAAGATTAGATGGACAAGAACCACATGACATGGGTTTTCCACAAGAAAAACCAGAGTATATAAGGGAAGAGAGAAGAAATGACTGATAAGACAAAAAGTGGTAAAATACCTGGATGATAAATTATAAAGTTTTATTTAATGGACAGATATTAAATTTATTTGAAGGAAGAGATTAATAAAAATAGAAACAGAAGTAAGTAGATTAAAAAAATAATAAAGTCAATAACACTGAAAGCCAATTCTTTGAAAATACTGATACATAAGAAAAAACCCAAGGAAAAAGGAATAATGAGAATATATGCAAACAATATTAAAAATAAAAAGGGGGCATAAGAATGGACACAAAAATCATAAGAGACTAAATCATTTTGAAAACTAAGATAAAATGGTATATTGGGAACCTGTGCTGCACTTCATATGCAGTCGACCCACTTTTTACTCTAGTTGTTGCTGTGGCAAACATTTTCACAGATGTGACCTAATAATTGTGGCCACTTCATCTTTCTTTTTAATGTGTGGGAGCCCTTAACACTCATATGTAACCTGTAAGTAAGAGAGATTTAATAAGTCCTGAAGCCACCCTTGACCAATGAAGAGCAAGAACCAATGGGTGAGCAGTGAATAATTCTGATTATTCTATTTGGCCACAGTAGAGAACATCTCAGTAATGCTACCTTGAATAGGCTTTTTTATTTTGAGTGTTTTATCTATCTATCTATCTATCTATCTATCTATCTATCTATCTATTTATTTATTATATTTATTTATTTTTATTATGACATTAAAAATTATCTTTCAGTTACAGGTGCCATATAATATATTAGTTTTAGGTGTAAAACATTGTGATTAGACATCTATATACCTTGTGAAATTATCCCCCTGGTAAGTCTAGTACCCATCTGACACCATACATAATTATTACAATACTATTGATTATATTCCTTGTGCTGTACTTTACATCCCCATGACTATTTTGTAATGACCAATTTGTACTCCTTAATTTCATCTTTTTCAACCAGTCCCCAACCTTCTACCATCTGGTGACAATTTGTTCTATCTATGAGTTTTTTTCTGTTTTGTTTATTTTCTTTTTTAGATTCCACATATAAAGGAAATCATACAGTATCTGTCTTTCTCTATCTGGATTATTTCACTTAGCATAATACTCTCTAGTTCCATCTATGTTGTCACAAATGGTAAGATTTCATTTTATTTTATAGCTGAGTGATATTCCCTTGTATATATGTACCACATCTTCTTTATCCAATGGTCTATCAATGGACACTTAGGTTGCTTCCATATCTTGGCTATTGTAATGATGCTTCAGTGAACATAGGGGTGTCAAATAGGCTTTTTCTCCTTCCTTTGTTCACTCGTCTCCAGTCCCACCTGCCCATTCTCTCAGATCATGTCCCTCAAATATTTTATCTGCACACAAGCTCTTGTCTCAGGCTTTACCATATAAGGAATAAGCCCAGGCTTCAACATTTGCTTAATTTTCCGAACAAATAAATATTATCATAATGAAGCCAGAAGAAATAGAAGATTTGAATAAACTGATTATCAATTAAAAAAAGTGAATTGAAATTATATATATATATATATATGTATATATATATTGCCCTCACTCTCACTCCATTCTAAAGGTATCAGGTCCAACTACATGTGATTTTTATTGCACCTTCAAGAAACAGATAATCTCTATTACATAAATAGAAATTACCTTATTTCTGAAAAATAGACAAAGTAGAACAAAAAATTTATAATTCAGTCTTTTTTCTGAACAGAAATACAAAAATACTATATAAAGCATTAGAAATTTGAGAGAAATATAACAATAACGAATAAGGTTGAAAGCGATCTAATAATTCAATATTCAGTTTAATAATTTAATAAGTCAAATATAGTGATTCAATAATTTACATTTAGGTATATAACAGAGAGATTTATGTACATATTTGTGAGGTTGGTTGCCAAATTAATTTTTACAATACGAAAACAGGAAGCAAATGTTTATCAAAGCAATAAGTGATATCTTTTTAAAATTAAATTGAAAATATATCAATAAGATGGAATATTATATAGTAGTTCAAATGAATTAATGCTATATAAATAATATGAATAAATTGATATAAATTAATGAGCTAGATTTTTATATGTCAATGTGGATAGATCTCAAAGATAATGCTGAGTTAAAAAAGTAAGCTGCAGAATGATGTGTACGATATGTAACATTTTTGGGGCAGCCCAAACAATTTGTCTAATTTTTCATGAAAATACCTATAACATATAAGAACATGATGGAAAAGATATACATCAAATTCATTATTATTGATGGTTCTGGGTAAGGAGGGAGAGGAACTGTTTTAGAGAGGGATAAAAATGGGCTTCAGTTCTATCTGTAATATTTATTTTCAAAAAAGGAAAGTTGTTTAACAATTATAATAGTGTTGATATTTATTAGTTTTGGAAGGTGGATAATTATACTTGTGTTGTGTTATTCTTAGTAATTTTCTACATATTTTCATAATGAAATTGCAACTATGATTGGCAGATAATGTTTCAATATTGTATATCCAAGCAGCATTTATAGTTCATTAGGAAAATGAGATATGCTCTGTAGTCTATAGAAAAGTGGGCAAATATTCAAGAAAAAAATGTAAAAAATCAGAAATATAAGTTACTATTTACATAAAATGAATATTTCACTAGTGTATGTATGCATGCATGTATGTCTCTATCATCTATCTATCTATCTATCTATCTATCTATCTATCTATCTATCATCTATCATCTATTTTCTGTCATCTATCTATCATCTACCTATCTATCATCATCTATGTATCATCTATTTAATGCAGTGTTAGTAAGACACACTGCTGACAAATCTCACCTGAAAGCAATTTAGTGCTATTTATATTAAGAGACTTCAAAATGTTAATATTGTTTGCCTAACTCCTCTTCTAGTAATTTATAAAAACAAAACAAAACAAAACAAAAAAGTTCGTGATGTACAAAAAGACATGTTTATTATACAGTTAGTGATGATGAAAAATTGAAAATAGCTTAAATTTTCCACAGTAGGTCATTGCTTAAGTACCTTATGACCCATTTATACTCTGGGATTCTAAACAGCTATTTAAAATTCGAGTTCTATCTACAGATGGGGGAAATTTCCATAACAGTATGAAGTGGAAAAAATACTTTAAATCCATGAGTATATAATATAAAACATGCATGTGTGTGTGTACACATGTGCACGCACATGCACACACACACAAAAATGTGTACATACTTGAGGTGAATATATCATAATGCTGATGCTTGTAATTTATGAGTTTTGGGATAATGAATGGTTTTTGTAATATTATTTGTTCTTTTCTGATCTTCCAAATTTTCTATAATAAATGCATGTTTCTTTTTAGCAAAGAAAAATCCCTGCTCTTCAAATGTTAACATAATTCTTGTCTAGTACATCTGTAGTAGGGCATACCCTGTAATACATGTTGCATTTACTGTTATATTTTTAGACAGCATCAGCTATAATACCAGATGGCTGGCTGGCTGGCTGGTCATATAATCTAGCACTGTATATGGGATGCCTAAGTCAAGTCCATTTTCTCATTGTACATCTTCTTTTGCTTGAATGATGCCACTAAGTATCTTGAATCCATTAAACACTTTAAGGCTGTAAACAGTGATAAAATTCTTTCTTTAACAGGCACACTACCTTTTAATTATCCATCAGAAAGGAAATTTATTTGTTATTCAGCTACGGTCCCAGTCATTTCCAGAGAAAAGAGGATGACAGTGGACTAAATTGCTGAGTCTTAAAAAGTGAGTAAAATTATTCTCATAGGCTATGCTTTAATATTTTAATAGCTAGCTACCACTCCTTTATAATCTATAAAATATTGGGATAGCCCCTTATGGTTCCATTAGGTGTTGGAAATTTTCTAACTGTGCTTGAATGAAATACTTAATAAGATTTGGGGAAATCTTGCTTTATAAAACAGAAAATAGAGAAAAAACTTTAAAAGCTTAATATTATTATTAATATTGACACTTATTTAGGTGTAAGTATTTAAAAATATCTCCTAAAATATGATAATCTATGTAAAATAACTATTTCTGATATTGTTTGGGATATGTCACAAAGAAAATGTTGGGAAAGCAATCTAATTTAGATTACAAGCATTTAAGATATGCTGGTAATATAGTAAGTAATGTCTCACTTATCTACATGAAGTGTTCCTATTAACGTAACATCTCTTTTAGTACTCAAAGTTTTATTTGTTTAAACTAGTTTTTCACTTAAAAAAATCTTTTTACAATATAAAGTATACTGGGCAGGGCTCAGAGAATGACTATATAAATGGGGCATTATCTCCTATAATTTTGGTTTATAATTATTGTGTTCGCTCCTGGTTACCCCACTAAACTAGAATTTCTCTGAGGGAAATTATGTGTCTTATTCCTTTTAGTGCATAATGCAGTTCTAAGTATATAATAGGCACTTAGTAAATATTTAATGAATAAAAATACCTTTTCATTTACTTTATTTTATTTTATTAATTTTTATAATCCAGTAAGGTTCAGGTGTGCAATTTAACAGTAAGGCATCTATATATACTGCATTGTGTGTTCACCACCCAGAGTTAGATTTCTTTCTGTCACCACATATTTTGACCTTTTTTACCCCATCTACCGCCCCCCTCCCACCTCCTCCCCTACGCTCTGGTAACCACTAGTCTATTGTCCATGCCCATGAGTCTCTGTTTGTCCTGTTCATGTGTTGCTTTTAGGTTTATATCCCACATATAAGTGATATCATGTGGTTTTCAACATTTTCTGTCTGGCTTATTTCATTTAGCATAATTAGCTTGAAGTCTATCCATGTTGTTGCAAATGACAGTATTTCATTTCTTCTTTTGACTGAGTAATACTCCTTTGTATATATATAAATGTATCACAGCTTCTTTATTCAATCATCTATCATAGGACATTTCAGTTGCTTCCATGTCCTGACCACTGTGAATAATGCTGCTGTGAACATTAGTGTGAAAATAACTTTTCTGAAGTGGGTTTTCAAGTCTTAGGAGTAAATACCCAGTAAAGGGATTACTGGATCATGTTCTTAGATTTTTGAGGAAACTCCATGCTGTTCTCCATAGTGGCTGTACTAATTTGCAGTCCCACCAGCAGTGTATGAAGGTTCTTTTTTCTTCACATCCTCTCCAACACTTGTTATTACTTGTGCTGTTGATGATAGCCATTTTTAAAGGTATGAGATGGTATCTCCTTGTGGTTTTGATTTGCATTCCCCCAATAGCTAGTGATATTGAGCATCTTTTCATATGTTTGTTGGCCATTTGTATGTTATCTTGGGAGAAGTGTCTGTTCAGGTCCTCTGCCCAGTTTTTAACTGGATTGTTTGTTTGTTTGTGTTATTGAGTCGTATGAATTCTTTGTATATTTTGGATATTAGGCATTTATTGGAGGCATTGCTTGCAAATATCTTCTCTCATTCAGAGGGTTGTCTCTTTACCTTGTTAATATTCTAATTTCTTTCTTTGCTGTTAGCTATGTCTTATGAATATCTGCTACTTATCCTTATCTGATTTATGTTCACTCATTTATACATCTATGCCTATTATGTGAAAATTTCTATTTTAAAGCTTTGAGTAACATGTGGAACTTTTTCTCAAGGAGCTTATAAAGCCTCCTTTTTAGTTAGAGTAGTTGGGAATATAAGATGTGTATTAAAATACCTATAATAAAAGCATGTGGTGTCAGACACTATTGAAAAACTGGAAAAATCAAATAGCTTTTTCCTAATCCTCATTACCTTGACCTTTTCTGCAACCTTCATGGAGCTTTAAAGGATGAATAAATGATTCTTTACAGAAAATAAATTGAGAAACTGCCAATGTGGGGAATAAGATTAAGTCAGACATGGTTTCTGTGGGCAAAGATCTTCCAGGTCGGTAAGGGAGATAACATATTTACATAAATAACTAAAATAATAAGGAGAAATTCTAAGTGTCTTGAGACAACAGATAATGAAGCATGGGAACTCAAGGGAAAGAGAACTCATTATGAGTTTTGTTCTTATAAAACAAGCGTGTTTTCTGACAACTGGACTCTCAGAAGTCTTTTTCTTTTTTTAAAAATGTTTATTTTTTTTTCCTGATGGTTGAAGTTGCTAGAAGGATGTTCTTTGGATAATTGACATGTAACTCTACAAGCTTATTTTGGAAAGGGATCATTTATGTGCAAAGGCAGAGAAATAGAAGAAAGAAAGAAATCGAAGGGCAGAGGACATGCACTTGTTAAGAATAGGATTTCTCCATAAGCACAGCCCCCATAGTGGGGAGATGAATCACTGACAGTATAAACAATTACTCCTTTCTGATATGTAAACCGAGAAATATATGTAGATATATATATATGATACAAAAAAGCTGTGTGATCGATTTTACGTTTCACATGGAAAATGTTTCATTGCTATATAATGATCGTTCATATTCATATTCTGTATGTGAGATTTTTTACTTAAAGAAACATATAATAAGGCAAAAACAATAAACTAAGACTAGCCAGGACTAGCCAGGTTGGTAAGGGAGATAACATATTTGGACTAGCCAGGTTAAAAACAGTTACCATTCAGAGTAAAAGGATTGAGTCTTCTTGTTAAGATAGCACCCCACAAATTGATTGATAGCAGGTTAGTTTGCTTCATTGTCAGGCATTATCCCCTGAACATAATAGTTTTCTGAGGGGAAGTATTGGTCAGGCTGACTATTATCTGTGCAGAAGAATTGAACTTTGCAAAAACAACATCTGGTATGATTAAACTTGACTGCCAAGGTAGAGCCAATGGTGAAGGATGAGAATGTAATAAAATTTTACTCATGTAGGCAGAACCACCGTACCAGAAATAGCAAAGTGAACCAGAAGAAAGATAACGTGAATATAATTCAGTCTAAAAAGTCAGTAAGACTGGCACATTACATTATTTTGGGACATTTCAAAAACCAATGTGATATAGCCTTTTCCTCAAAATATACACATTGTTAAAGGTTCGAGGTGTTATTGGAAGGAATGATAATGATAGATACTAATGCATTAGGAACTATAGGTTTATGTAATAAAGTACACTTATGTTTGAATTCCTAAAGGTAGGCTAAAAGTGACCACAGACTAGGGATTGTGTATTTCTATCCACTGCAGTATCCACTGTCTCTTCCTTGTACTGAGCAAATAAACGCTTAGCAGTTGGCATGGTAATATCTGTTTCTTCAGAGAGGTGCCAGCAATGATCTTTAAAATATGTAAAATATAATTTATTCATTTGTCTTTTGAATAATCTTTGAATATTTAATATTACAATTAGTTTAAGTCATTGGGAAATTATAAAAGAATAGCATTAATGCAAAAGTCCCCTTTGTCTTTTAACATTTTGAAAACTTTAAGGATGGTGTAAAAATCTTTCATCTCAGACTAAATACGCATAGTTATTGTACACTTTATTTCCATTTTTGACTCTGTGCATGTTGAGGTAGTTTGGAAATGTGTTAATGGGCTTAGGAAACTTTAAACCTTTGCTACTTTCTAGTTTAATATCTTTGGAAAATCACTTAGTCTCTTTAGATTTTAGTTTCCTCACCTATCAAATCAGGGAATTGTTGGAATAATAACCT
This sequence comes from Rousettus aegyptiacus, assembly GCF_014176215.1. Taxonomy (NCBI): domain Eukaryota; kingdom Metazoa; phylum Chordata; class Mammalia; order Chiroptera; family Pteropodidae; genus Rousettus; species Rousettus aegyptiacus. The sequence goes on along the minus strand of NW_023416312.1, from coordinate 54,421,649 downwards.
CTAAGGTCTTTTGCGGCTCTAACATTCCATGGTTCTGTGCTCATACAAAGAAAGATTAATATTTTTTAATGAATGTGTCATCTGTGGGATTCGAGAGAGTTGAGTTTGAAATTCCACTCCAGTTTAAAGGTGTTTCCCAGTAACTAAAGCACCTTCTAGCATTAATTACATCATGCTGAATTTCTTTGTTACCCTTTCTAGAGTAGTTTGAGAGACTTATCAGCTAGCACAATGTCTGGCACTTAGTGATCTTTCAATAATTGCTAAGTGGATGAGTGAATGAATAAATATATGGCTATTTATGGGTGTGACTTTGATTATTTAATTTGTGCCTCTCTGCTCACCTGACAGAAGGGCTCAATCCCTTCTTTCTTTCAAGTCAATTGTATCAAATGAAGTTGTTGATATGAAAGTACTTTTGAAACCTTACTCATGTTATGTAAAAGTCAGGTTTCATTATTATTGTTTTCCATAGTGGATTATGAAGCTTGAGTTTCTCAAAAGTTTCGAATTTCTTTCCTTCTTAATTCACTTCTAATTTCCTAATACAATTATTAATTATTACTTTTTAAGTTTTCTTGTAACAAATTCTTTTTTAAAAAATATTCAAAAAGAGACTCATGAACATAGACTACAGACCAATGATTACCAGAGGGTAGGAGGTGGGGGGAGAGGGGAGGTAGACAGATAAAGAGAGTCGAATATGTGGTGACAGAAAGAAATCTAACTATGGGAGGTGAACACACATTGTAAATATATATACGCCTTATTGTTAAAGTGTACAGATGAAACTTATTGGATTTCATTAACCAATGTCACCATAAAAATAAATTAATTAATTAACTTAAATCATATTTCATGCCTTGATTTGAAAGACTTTTATGGACAAATTCCAGATAGCTTTAGAAATGCTGAAATTTCAACATTTTGAGTAGGAGAAGTCAAATATGAGTAGGAGAGTTTAATATGAGAACCATTCGTTTCATTCAACTTGTCAAGATGTTCCCCTAGAAACTGCAATAATTAGGCTTCCCTATAAGTAAAATTAATGGAATTTTGACTACTCTCCAGTTTCGTGAACTGTCACTTATAAATGGCTCATGATGTGACTAAAGTAAAATTATGCAAATATGTTACTCATAGTTGATAGAATTTAAAGAATCAAAGTAGCCACATGGAACTATAGAAATCCTATTAATCCTATTGTATTAATCAACTGATTAAAAATGGACACTTGTCCAAAAATAAAGACCTTGATAGGAATTTGAATATTGTGCTGGATATATACATATGTATATATATAATTTTCATATTATATATATATACGGTGAATTATTAATGGCATATGATTATGGTTGGCAGTTAAGTGTTCAGATTCTAGAGGTAATGATATTGGTAGGAGGACAATAGTCTCTAGAGGTTTGAGACATTTCATATCCCTTATAAATATCTTGTTTATTTGTTGATTATTGCAAAGAAATACTGTCAGGATTGTGTCATTATTCCAAACCAATCAGATAATTCAGTTTTTTAAAATATCAAAGTTATATCATGAACACAAACTGATGTTGAGTGACTGAATGTATCACTTTTCAGACAGGCGTTTGATGTATGAAGATGCAACCTTATCTTTCAATGTTAGATACTATATTTTAGTAATAAAGCTTTCATTAGTAAATAAATTGTCTCTATTTCTTTAAGGAAGGATCTTCCAAATTGTCATTATTAGATAAAATAACATTATGAAGCATTGTTTTGAAATTCAGTTCACCCTAGATATTATTAGTCTTTTTAATATATTTGGATTAATCATCAACTAACATTGAGGGCAGTAACTTTGTTGTTCATAATAGGTGCTAATTTATACTGGTCTACTTCTAATGTAAAATTACTTCGCAGTTAGTGAGAATTCTCCTGAAAGTAATGTGAATGAAAAGGAACTCTAATAAATATGACCAAAAGTAACATCGAAGGGTGATCTGATCATAAATTCTTAACTGGGCAGGTTATGGTGGGTAGTTATGCCCCAGGCATATAACTTCTTTAGCAAAATGTGCCCTAAGCAAGTCCTGTCTATTGTTCTTGTGCATGGAGGTTAAGACACCTTTGAAATGTCAGAGTAATCCTCTTTTTTTAGACTCCCGAGACACATAAGCATCCTCAAGGGAGTACATAAGCTTGTTGACTATCTTGTACCTTGCTTTCTTTCACTTTCATGCAATCTTCTTTACTCCCTCCTTAATCCCATATATAAAAAAGAAACTGCAATATTTTCATTCTCTGGAGCATTTTCTCAGTCCATTGAGATCTTGCTTCCAGATGTGTCCTCACTTTGGCTATAATAAACTCATTAAAAATTTTCTATAGGTTTCAACATTTCTTATATCAACAGTAAGAGGAGCAATACAAATGAGCATGAGGATAAATGTAAATTTATGGTTTTATATTAATGAAAATTCCACAAGTGAATCTGTATTCAGACAATACTGGTCTGGGACACTCTCTCTCTCCTCTCTCTCTCTCTCTCTCTCTCTCTCTCTCTCTCTCTCTCTCTCTCTCTCATATTTTATTAGTCAGGGTTCTCCAGATAAACATGGCCAGTAGGATAGATATACGCGAGGAGATTTATTATAGAGATTGGCTCATGGGGTTATGGTAGATGTGAAGTCCCACGATCTGCTGTCTACAAGCTGGGGAACCAGGAAAACTGGTGGTATAATTCAGTAGATAGTATAATTCAGTCCAAGTTTGAATGCTTGAGAACCAGGCCAGCTGATGGTTATAAGTTCTAGTTTGAGGCCCAAGAACCATAAATGCTGATGTCTGAGTACAGGAGAAGATGGATGCCCCAGCTCAAGCAAAGAGCAGATTTACCATGCCTCCTCCTTTTTTTTCTCTTCATGCCTTCAAGAGATTGGATGATACCCACCAACATTGATGAAGACAGATCTCTTTATTCAGTCTACAGATTCAAATGCTAATCTCTTCCAGAAATACACTCATGGAAACACCCGGAAATAATGTCTTACCAGCTATCTGAGCATTCCTTAATGCATTTAATATATATGTGATGGTTCATCTATACATATAACATATATGTATGTTATATATATATATTTATAGGTTATATATGTATGTATATATAAAAATATATATATTTATATATCTATATCCATATCTATATATTTCTCTATCTCTGTCATCATTTTCCAACTCTAATTATCTCCTTTGGCTTTATTCTTTCCCACTGCAGACAGGTTTTCTCTAAATGGCAGAGAATATGGCTACAAGTAATTAAACAACTCTGTGTCTCAGGAAAGGAATTTGGAGAGCTTAGTTTGCTTGCATATGCATTCATGGACTGATCACTGTAGTTAATGAGAGGAGAGTCCCAAATACTTTTCATCATCTCCACTATGTGGTATTATCAGTCGCTTTGATTTTATCCTTCTAATTGGTTTGTGCTGGTTATATATTTTTTTTTAAAAAAATAAGGAATGTTTAGTGAATGTTGTTTTGGGTTTCTATTATAATTGTCAAAAATGACTTACTTGACCAATTGACATGATAGATTGATAGACTGCCTTGTAGTGTATCTTCCTTGCATTCCTAAGGTAAGCCTTACTTGATTGTGGTGAGTGATTCTTTTATTATTGAATTTTCTTTTCCAAGATTCTATTCAGGGTCTTACATCTTACATCTCTGTTCAGAAGTGAAATTAATCTTTTTTGAACTATAATCATCAGGATTTATTATGAGGTGTTAAAGAGTTAACCACAGGCCCCAAATGGCATCAATCATGCTAAAAGCCTATGATATCAAACCTAGATTTACTACCTGATTTAACTACAGCTTCAACTTCTCCCAGAAACATAATCTTAATCAACTAGTCTGGAATTTCCTGGGAGAAGCCAATGACATAATCTGTCACATGGGCCCTCTTTATTCCCCATAGAAAGAAGACATAATGTGCATGGTAAAAATCCTTCATGTTCTCCCTGAAAAAGTTGTTCAAGTCCAAAAATAATCCTCTTTTTTCTTTTGTTAATAGTTTCCTTGCTCCACCCTTCTTCCTAAAAATACCTTCCATTTTGTACAGAAGAGCCTTTCTAGTTGCTAGAAGGGATGCTACCTGATTCTTGAATTGCTTAATAAAACTAGTTAGATCTTCAAATTTACTATGTCAAATTTTCTTTCTTAATAGATTGTTACTCTAGCTTTGTAAAATGCATTGGTTAGCTATCTTAAAAGATTCTCAAAAAAACCTTAACAAGTGAAACCACCTGGCCTTGGGGAATCTTTGGAGATGCCAGATTTAGTCTCAAAATATTTGTTTTTAGGATGATGATTATAAAATCAAAAGCTCTATTGGTGATATGAACCTTTCTTTCAGGATAGGTTTAAATAACACTGTTCAGGTAGGTCTTGGAAAACAGAGGCCTAGCCACTTTAATGAAGGTGAGTGGGGGCAGTGCAGGACAGTGTGGACATAGGAGAGAAGAGGAGTAGGAAGGAAGTGATTAGAGACTCTAATTGCCTGTACTTAAAAAGCTTTTAAGATAAAAGGCAGTTCTCAAATTTATAAAGTTTCTGTGAATCTATGGGTTGTCCTGGAATCCTACACATAGGTGTTTAAAATAATTTTTTCTCTATATCTCATTCAATATTATAGACATTTCAAATACACTTAATATAACTTTTGACAAGCTTTGAAGGTTCTGATAATTAAAGGAAATGACATCATAGGGTTCCTATGAACCTCTGTGTGTTTGTTTTGGTACAAGCTGTTAGGAAGGCAGAGTCATAAGTTTGGGAAGAATCAAAGTTGATTATACATAAAGTCTCTGTGGGAAGACTCCTGAGGACTTCAGATCAAAATGCAAGTCAGAGCTTTGGCTTTTCCAATTATGAAGAAATGAATGTGTCAGCCTGGTATGTGCCCTTATAAAATACATTCAGAGGCCACTCATCTCATATTCTCTAGGGGACTCAGCAGGGCAAGGTACTCAGGATAGTGAAAACCTAGTGGCCATGATTCTGAACTGAGCCCACAGACTTGCTCTTCACCTCTTTTATCTCTTCGAGTGACATTTTCTTTAGTCTCTTTGACCTGATGTTCTTACAGCTGGCTCCCAGAGAAATGTGGAGGGAAAAAATAGCTTGAAATTATAGAGCTTTTGGTGGAGAAATATGTCCTTAAGTCGATATTTTAAATAAAATATTTGCTATTTTAAGATTCTGGGATATAGCAGATTTTCTTTTCCTTTTTTCTTTTTCTTTTTTTTTCCTTTATGTATATGAGATTATAACAGGTACTTTTGAGTTCACTGCTGTTGTAGCCGCCAATCCCGGGTAGACACACGGACCACCAGAAATCAGTGAGTTATAGGAAACACATTCTTTATTCAGCCAGCTGGGTTTCCCAGGGGTACACAGACCCCAAATTAAGCAGCCCCAAAATGTAGAGGTGCAGGGTTTTTAAGCCCTAAACCCCATTCTTCATCCTGTTTGAACATACACGTCTATTTTTTTTCCTTTTACTGTCAACCCACAGGTCGATTGTGCAAACGGGGGGTACAGAAGCAGAAAGCGTATTGTTGGAGCATTATGTTCCCATGGGTGATAGCCAAGCAGCAACTTTCCAGCTAGCATATTCTCCACTGGCCTTAGTGGAAAATAAAATCCTTGATTCTTCATGCAGAATTTTCTTATAGCCTCTATTTTGCGATACTAAAAGTTTAATAGATTTAATTCTCTTCCTTATATATGCAAACAAGAAATTGAGGAAACATGGACCAAAAGTTAACAAAAGGAGGAGGATGATTAAAGGTCCAGCTACAGCAGATAGAAGGGTTGTTAGCCATGGTGACCAATTGAACATCCTATGAAACCAGTTATTTGATTCTAGTCTGTTTTTCCCTGGCATCTAAATTTCTCTGTATTAGTCGTAAGCTTTCTCTAATTACTCCAGAGTTATTGGCATAGAAGCAACAGGTTTCACCTAGAGCTATACATAATCTATCTTGTTCTAAGAATAATAAATTTAAAACTCTTATATTTTGGAGGACTACTTCTGCTAGTGAATCCACTTGAAGTTCTAGCCTGCTGATGATGTCTTTTAAGGTCTTGATATCCTTATCTATCTGTATTCTAATTTCATATAATTCATTTTCTCCCTTGATGAGAGCAGTAGTACCCACAGCTGCAGAGCCTGCTATTCTGAGTCCTACAAGAAGGGGTACTAAGACTGGTACATCTTGTTTCTGTAGCCTGTCCTGGTAGAAGAAGTGGAGTCTGCCTTCCGGCACATTGTAAAGGGACACTTGGGAGAGTACAAAGACTAGGATACAAATATTAGCCTCATCTGAGTTGAAAAAAACAGATGCAGCACAGTGAGTGAGCCCAACTCTCACATGCTAGTCAAGTATTGTTTGGAGCCTTATAGTAGTTACTCCCTGAGGTAGATACTTCAATAGTACGATTACAGTTATTGAAGTGAGGTGTCTGTGCCAATAGCTTGAAATAGTTCTTTGAAATCAGGCAGGTTCTTGTTCCTTGTATGTCTCTTAAGGTGAGTCGAGGAGTTTCCCATTCACAGCTTGTGCTCTGCTGAGCTCAGTTAGGTTTAGGGGAGTTCCTATCCCGACATAATAAGAGGGTTTGGGCTTTAGGCACAACCAGCAATCTTGTCCTATGTCTGGGGTGGTGTTATTTAAAACCTTGTGTATTATCGTTAACATAGTTATTAATGCTCCTTCTTGTTCTGGTTGTGGCTGATCGACTGCCTAGGGTTTAATAGCTGTTAGGCTACTACCTGGAGAGGCTAGAGCTGGAGTTGGAGTTGCTCTGGAAACAGGAGTTCTCTTAGATGTAAGACTTTGAGGTAGTCCTGGAACTAGAAGTGGTTTGTTGGGTCCTATAGGGTTAGCTTTCCTGGGAGGGTCCTTAACCTGTATAGTAAAATATAATCCTGAATCATACCCAGTTTTATATAATTGGATACCCCATGTCTGTCCTGTGAGCCTATAGTGTTGTCCCCCAGGGCTACCAGTTTTGATGGTGATTATGATGGGGTTGCAAGACCCAAGAGAGCATGTGGAGGGGCTTGGTCCTCTTATTAATCTAATATGATTGTCATTCTGTTTTTTATAATTATCTATAGTGGAGATAGTCTCACAACCCCAGTTAGCACAAGAAAATTGGCCTTGGCCCTCACATCCAAGTCCCATATTAGCCATGCGGCCAGATATCCCTGGGTAATGTCCTTGAAGACAATTATAGAGTCCTGTCCCTAAGAGGCTTTTCTCAGGTAATAATATGCCACAGCTGGGTTCCCCCTTGTAGCCTAAGTATGCTCCTTGGGATTGGGAAAGATCCCGATCCAAGGTGGTGTCTGGCCGTTGCAATGGCAAGGGGATCTCTGGCAAGCTGGCACAAGTCCACTCGGATCTCTGGAGTACCGTGGCTGGTGATGTTCTGGGCAATAATGTCACCAGTCTCGGTTACTATAAGCTCCCATACTCTACGCTGCTGTATGTTTCTGTATGCCTGGGATAAAGAGGAAAAAAAGGAAGAAACAGAGGATTAGACTTGTGTACACTTGAGTCTTAGTTTTAAGGGCCCGTCTTCCTGAGCTGTCCACTCTCATGCCGCCTTCATGTGGGAGTGATGAATCCATGATGGGATGCCGTCTACTTTAACTGCAGTGGGTGTCGTCAGGTAGATAGTGAAGGGTCCTTTCCATTTGGGTTCTAGTCCTTTGGAAGTGAACTTCCAGATCCACACAGAGTCCCCAGGCTGAAAATGATGGGGAAGTCCATCCCCTGGAGCTGAGTGGGCAGCACGAACCTGGGACCAAAATTCCTTCTGTACACTTCGAAGGGCCTTATTTAAGTAAAGACTTAAATAAGACAAGGCTACATAGTTCTGCCTTTTACTCATCTTCTATTCTAGGTACTAAAGGTGGTGGTTTTCCAAAGGAAATTTCAAATGGAGTAAATCCATTAATATATGGAGTACATCTGGCTCGGAGAAGAGCAAAAGGGAGAAGTTCTACCCAGGTCCATGAGTTTCTAATGCTAACTTGACTAATGTCTCTTTTAGGGTCCAAGTCATTCGTTCTACTTGGCCCGAACTTTGGGGCAGGTAGGCGCAGTGGAGTTTCCATCACAAATTTAGGTAGCTAGCCAATTGTGATATCTTTGCTACAAAGGCTGGTCTGTTATCCGACCCAAAAGTTCCAGGGAGACCAAATCGAGGGAGGATTTCTTGTAGTAGTTTCTTAGTAACTACTAAGGCAGTTTATTTCCTGGTGGGGAAGGCCTCTACCCATCCTGAAAAGGTGTCTATAAAAACAAATAAATATTTGTAGTCCCCACCAGTCGGGGTTACCTCAGGGAAATCAACTTCCCAGTGGTCTCCCAGATAAGTTACTCTTTCTCTGTGCCTAGGTTCTTCTATCTTCCCCTTCTTTGGATTAACTTGGGCACAAGCTGGGGCATCATGAGGCAATCTCCTCTGCAGTTCTTCTCCCTTCTAAAGCTTGGAGCATCTTAATTTGCCCTAGGTGTGTGGTCTGGTGTAGTTGGTAGAGGAGAGTCCTTCCAAGGGCCCGTGAGAGCCTGATTTTTCCTTCTGGGGTCATCCATCACCCCTGTTGGTCCCTAGTGGCTCCCTCATCTTGAAAATATATGTCCTCTTCCGCCATATAGGTCGGAGACGGAGGCAGTTCGGGAAGGGACAACAGTCAGTAGATATGATGGGGGCCCCACTGGCCTTGTGGCTATTGTCCTTGCCTCTGCATTGGCTCATCAGTTTCCCTCAGCTTCAGGACTATTCCCTTTTTGATGCCCTTTACAATGAACAATAGCCAGAGCCTTAGGCATCTATATGGCTTCAAGCAAGGCTAAGATCTTCTCATTCTTGATGTTCTTCTCAGCTGAAGTCAGAAGTCCTCTTTCCTTGTAGATGGCTCCATGTACATATGCAGTGGCAAAGGCGTATCGGCTGTCTGTGTATATTGTGACTGCCTTATCCTTTCCCCATCTTGGTGCCTCAGTGAGGGTGATGATTTCGGCCTTTTGAGCACAAGTCCCATGGGCAAGAACTTGCAACCAGATGGTGCCAGTTAGAGTTACAACCGCTTCCTCAACATACCTTCTTCCTTCCTGCATGAAGCTGCTCCCATCTGTGAACAGAACTTCATTGGCCTCAGGCAGAGAGAAGTCTTTGAGGTCTGGCCACAAGAAACACACAGCATCAGTGAAATCTATGCAGTCATGAACAGGGGTCTCGGAGTCTGGGTCTGGCAACAGATTGGCTGGGTTGATGACAGTAGCTTTGGAGAAGCTGATTCTTGGCTGGTCCAGGAGGAGAGACTGGTATTGAGTGATTCTAGAGTTAGGCATCCATCGTTCTGGGCTACTGCAGAGAAGGGCCTCTACTGCGTGAGAGCCAGTAAGGTCTAGATTCTGCCCAAGGGTGAGTTTGTCAGTTTCTTTGACTAGGAGAGCCGTTGCCGCTATGGTCGTAGGTAGGGTGGCCACCCAGAGGCCACCGAGTCTAGTCTCTTTGATAGATAGGCTACTGGTCGGCGCCATGGGCCTAGCGTTTGGGTTAGGACCCCTTTGGCGATTCCCTTAGTCTCACTTATGAAAAAGATGAAATCCCTTGGTGATGTCTGGAAGAGCAAGGGCTGGGGCTGATATGAATGCCTGCTTGAGAAGGTCAAAGGCCTTATGTTCTGTCTCTGTCCAACTGTGGGGCTGATTTCCTCCTGTATCTGAGTAAAGGGGCTTTGCAATCTCTGTGAACCCAGGAATCCAAAGTCTGCAATAGCCCGCCACCCCAAGGAATTCTCTTACCTGTCTCTTGGTGGTGGGTACTGAAATTTGAAGAATGGCTTCAATTCTCTGCTGGAAGAGAGTCTGTTTTCCTCCTTCGAGGGTATACCCGAGGTAGGCCCCCAACTGGGTGCACAGCTGGGCTTTCTTAGTAGAGACTCAGTACCTGTGTGCTTCTAGGGTGCTGAGTAAGTCCTTGGTTGCTACGAGACAGATCTCTTCGGTTTCAGCTGCTAATAGTAAATCATCAACATACTGGAGAAACATATAGTCAAGATTACGTTGACGGAAGGGGCAGAAATCTGCACTTAGAGCCTCATCGAATAGGGTAGGAGAATTTTTGAATCCTTGTGGTAAACACGTCCAGGTTAGTTGGCCTGAGAATCTGTCCTCTGGGTCTGTCCACTCAAAGGCAAAGATAGGCTGGCTGCTGGGGGCTAGGGAAATGCTGAAGAAAGCATCTTTTAAATGTAATACAGTATAAACAGCTCTCTCGGGAGGTAGAAAGCTTACGAGAGTATACGGGTTGGGTACAGTCAGCTGGATGGTTTCACCCCTCTTGTTAACTTCTCTTAAGCCTTGTACTGGCCAGTAATCCTGAGTACCAGGCTTCTGGCCTGGGAGCAAGGGAGCGTTCCATGGTGATTGGCATGGCATGGGAATCTACACTTTCCTTAGCTGCTGGATATGCTTCCTTATACTGATTTTGGGATCTTGGGCAATCGGGTATTGCTTAACATGGACAGGGGGCATGGTAGCAATTAAGCTCATCGCTAGTAGGGCTTGGTGCCTAGCCAACCTGGGGCATTGCTTCAGCCAATACCCCTGGGTATTCTATCAGGAGTCTGTCTAGTAAGGGCCCCATGGACGGGTCTACATTTTCTTCCTTCTTGTAGAGGAAGTACTCTTCAGATAGAGGACAGGTAACTAAACTAGTTAACATGGCAGACATGGACATCTGAGGTGTACTATCTTCAAATGTGATAGTAGCCCTTAGCTTTTGGAGTAGGTCTCTACTAAGAAGTGGGGCCAGACGTTCTGGAATTACAAGGAAAGAATGGGTCTCTATCCCTCACCCCAGATCTACAGTTCTTTCAGTGGTCCATGGGTATTCTTGTGTTTTGCCTATGGCCCCTTGGATGGTGGTCGGTCTTTCATTTGGAGATTGGTCCCCCTGGGTCAAGTAACACTGAGTGGGTAGCCCCTGTGTCCACCAGGAAGTTAACAGTTTTGCCCCTAATTTTTAAAGCTACCCTGGGCTCCTAGGGGCTTAGTGTGTAGGAGGACTGGCCCCGTCAGTCCTCTTCCTTAGTGATGAGTATTTTAGTCTTGCAGTTTCCCTGGTCTTTTGCCTTTTTCTCAGGGCATTCATTCTCCCAATGGCCTTCTTTCTTGAAGTAGGCACATTGAATTTTCCCGAGGGGTATGCAACACTTTCGTGGGCCCTTTTCTGATCTCCCTTGTCATGCCCTAGTCTTCCCTGGTCTCTCCTCCTCCATGGAAGCTACCATTATTTTAGCAATATGTTTGGGGTCATCTGGTGCCTCCCTGTTGTTGAACACCTTCTGGGCTATCTTGACAAGTTGGGACAGGTTCATCCCTGAAAAACCTTCTAATTTTTGCAATTTATGCCAGATATCAGGGACTGCCTGAGTAGCAAAGGCTACATTAATTGTCCGCTGGTTCTCAGGAGCCTCAAGTTCAATGGGGGTGTATATATCCTGTATACCTCCTGTAGTCGTTCAAGAAATGCTCCGGGAGATTCCTGAGGTCCATGTATAACTTCAGGTACCTTAGAAAGGTTAGTTGGCTGGTGAGCAGCCATCCTAATTCCCCCAATTAGAATCTGGTGGTACTGATCCAATGCCGTTCTCCCCGCTTGAGAATTGTATCCCCAGTCTGGGTGGGTGGAGGGAAATTCCTCCTCAATCTGTTCCCATGCTTCCTCAACTCTCCTCCCTCCCGCAGCTTTATTTTGTGCTTCCTCCCGAATGCGTCCACGTTCTTCCACAGTGAAGAGGGTAATGAAAAGCTGTTGGCAATCGTCCCAGTTGGGGAGGTGAGTCTGAAAGACACTCTCTAAGAGTCCTATTAATCCCTGGAGTTTCTCAGAGAAAGGTGGATTCTGTGCCTTTCAGTTGTACAGGTCACTAGTCGAGAAAGGCATGTAAACCATAAAGGGCCTGTCTGTATGATGCCCCTGGGGTGGTGCTTCTCACAACGGGAGGGTGGCTGGGGTGGTGGTATCGGCTGGTGCCCCACCCGGAGCCAGAGCAAGAGGCTCATAGGTGTTACCTGCCTGTGTCCGAAGAGGTGAGGTGGTGCTATTTGGCCTTTGTTGTCCTGGATTACAGGGTGGGGGAAGGTCACTGTCCTCCGGTGGAGATTGGAGGACTGAGGGACTGGGCTGTCTTGGAGATTCAGTCGCTGTATGTTTTGGGGTGCCCACAACTAAGACTTATGCCTCTAGAGAAAGGACACATGGGCGGAGCCAAGGAGGGGCTTTTGAACAATGTTTAACCATCGATCGATGTAGGGAAACTGATTGGGATGTCCCAGGTCTCCCGTGACAATCTTCCAAACATTCCTCACTAAATCCTTGTCAAAGGAACCCTCCGGAGGCCAGTTTACACCAAAAGATGGTCACTCAACTTCACACAATGTCTATAGTCTGCCTGGAGAAAACTTTATGCCGTAGTCAGCTCCCTCTACAAACCCTTCTTTGAAATGTCGCAGGAGACACCCCAAGGGTGTCCTCCGTGAATTTGCCCCCCCCATTGCATGCACAGAAAACACAAGACAGACACTCAGACGAGAACAATTACTGGGGTGTAGGTGGACCGGAGAGGTCTGCCACCTACAACCCAGACAAGACCAAAGACAATAGACATAATCCAATAACAGGGCACAGGAGGTGGCGTCCAGTGGCCTGGCCATGGTTCAGGAAATATGACTGTGTCCAGTCTCTCCATGGACCCCCGACAACTGGTCAACAGAAACAGAAAGGTACCTTTTTATCCAGACATCAAGGCCTTGGAAATTCCCTGAGGTATCAGAAACAAAAAGTGTGTCCTAAAGGTTGCATCCTTGAAGGTTGCATTGAGCCCATCATGGCATTCAAGGGCCGTAGAACATTCAGGGTGGCCACCCTTTTGAGTCCATAACAGGGACAGCAACCGCTTCAGAGGCCGGTCCGGTCTTAGATCCCAGGGTCGCTCCATCAGATCTTGCTGAGGCCTCTAAATGTTGTAGCCTCCAGCCCCTGATAGACACATGGACCACCAGAAATCAGTGAGTTATAGGAAACACACACTTTATTCAGCCAGCTGGGTCTGCTTGGGGTACGCAGACCCCAAATTAAGCAGCCCGAAATGCAGAGGTACAGGATTTTTAAGCCCTAAACCCCATTCTTCACCCTGTTTGAACACACAAGTCTATTTTTCTTCTTTTTACTAACTGTCAACCCACAGGTCAGTTGTGCAAGCAGTGGGTACAGAAGCAGAAAGCTTATTGTTAGAACATTATGTTCCCATGGGCAATGGCCAAGTAGTAATTTTCCAGCCAGCACACTGCCTACGTACTTAGGTTTAATAAATAATTGTTGAGTGACTGTAAGGATGATTTCAATAAACAATTTTATAATCTATTAAAATAACCCAATTATGATTTTAAATAATTTATCCTAGGAAAAATATAAAAGCTGCTATTATAAATTCTAGATAGATGATTTTGTGGATGTCTTCTTTCTCTTCATTTATCTCTTTCAAATATTTATTGCTCACTTATTTCTTTACCATGCTGCTTTCTCTCCCTTTACATGCATATACACATCCACACACACACACACATATACACACATGTGTATCTATACATATATATGTATATGTACCTATGTAGGTATATAAATGCACAATCTTTCAATCCCCTATACATTTTTTTCTTTATTGTCCACCTCTCTTTTAGTTCTTCTCAACATTTCTCTGCCTTTTCACTGTTTCCATGTTCATCTTCCCAATGTCCATATGTCTCTTCAGTTTCTCTCATTCCTTTTTCACATGTCATCAGTTCTCTCTTCCTTCATATTTCTCCAATTTTTCCATTTTTTCACATTTCTCCAATATAGACACACACACACACACACACACACACACACACACAGAGGCATGCACACTATCTTCTTCAAAGGCCCTCTTCCTCTCCCTTATTTCTTTCTCTCCTCCCTTTGCAGATCAAGCTAACAGTATTCCCCCTCCTGGTATCTTCTAGATTTCTCTCAGTATCATAATCTCTTTAGGGACTTCTTTTTCTCCATATTTCTGTGTCTTCTTCCTTGTATTTTTTTTCCTTCTATGGTGTTTCATTCTTTTCGCTTAGGACCACTCTCATTTTTATCTGTATTTTCCTGAGTCTCTATGCCTTCGGCTGTCTCCTTTTTCGCTACTACATTTCTCTCTCTACCTGGTAAACTCCTCCCACCAGTCTAACTAGATGTATCAAGTTCTCTTTATAGCCTGCTGTGATCTCCCAGGAAAAATAATTTGCCCCTTTTCCCTTTACAGCACTTGTTCACATCTCTATAATCACATGTAACACGATATATCACTTATTTATTTCTGAGTGCTAGGCAGAGTTGTCATTGCTGAGGCATGGGACAGTGAGGACTATGAAAAGGAATAAGCCTGGGTTTGAATCCTCACTGCACCAGTTAAACAAGTTTCTTAACTTCTCTAGGCTTATATCCTGAAGTGGTAATTATAAAATGAGCCATATAGTTTATTATGCAAACTGAGGTTTGCTTTCTTGAGAGTGAAAAGGGGTTCTAAAAATAACTAAAGTTAAATAATAGTTGGGAATGTTTATTTATTTATTGACCAAAAATTAGGTTTATTTTATTAATAAATTTATAAAATATCTCTGAAAATAAAATCTTTCTAAAAGTAAAAATAACACATATTTGTGTACATTAAAGCTAATTAAAAGGAAACATATATATTGATTACTTGAATCGCCACTATAATCAAGATGTAAAATATTTACAAATGCTACAAAATATGCCCAATTAGTTTCTCTGGCACCAAATAAATCTGGATCTGCTTTCTATCATTACAAAATAGTTTATCCTATACTAAAATTTCATATAAATGGAATCATACAGCATGTATTGATTTGTCCATCTTCTTTCACTCAGCATGTTTTTGATATTAATTCATGTTTGTGCCCTTTTTTTCTAGGTAATATGTAATTTTATGGACAGATTATTGTTTATCTTTAATATTGCTTCAGTGAGGTTTCAGTGGGAAGTGAAAGTAGATCTTTGTTTACAATCCGTATCAGTTTTATTTAAAAAAAAATTCCTTCTATTCCTTGTTTGCTGAGATTTCTGGTTATGCTTTAATTCTTGCATGATTGCTAATTTGATTAGATCTCTCTTTTCCTGGCTCTTTTGAGATAATCATTCTTTTACTCCTTCCTTTTTTCTGTTAATATAATGAATTACATTATAATTTTCCTAATGTTAAACCAACCTTGCATTCTTGAGATAAACACAACTTTGTCGTGTTGTAGTATCCTTTTTATCTATTGCTGAATATGGTTTGCTACTGTTTTATTTACATATTTCACATCTATATCCTAATTGAGATTGGCTCATGATTTTATATTCTTATCTTTTTTTTTTTGGCCCAGTTTTTGTATCAAAGTTATACCAGCCTCATAAATTAAGTTTGACAGGGATCTCTATTTTTCTTCCTTGAAATATATTCTGTAAGATTGATTTATCTGCTCCTATATGTTAGGGGAGTTTTTTTTTTTAATTTTTAATTTATTTATTTTAATTAGTTTCAAGTATACAGTACATTGGTTAGACATCTATATAATTTGTAAAACGGTCTTCCTTAATTGCTCCCTCCCTCCTCTGACCCTCCACTTAGCCAACCTATTAAAACTAACTGCATTCCCTCTGCCGTGCTTCCCATCCCCGTGACCATCTATCAGCTACTAATTTGTACTTCTTTAACCCTTCACCCCATTCTCCCAGCCCTCCAAAACCCCCTCCCCTCTGTCTGTCACCAAATTTTCCACTATATTTGTGAGTCTTTTTGAATTAGTTTGTACCTTTTATTCCTTAGATTCTGCATATAAGTGAAATCATATAGTGTTTATCTTTCTTTGTCTAACTTAAATACCTTCTAGGTCCATCAAAGCGATATTTTTTCCCATCCCCTTCCTTTTAGTTTGTGTGTGTCTTTTAATCTGAAGTGAGTCTTTTATATTTTTTTCTTCTTAAAAAATTCCCTCCAACATTTCCTGTAATACTGGCTTGGTGGTGATAAATTCCTTCAACTTATTTTTGCCTGGGAAGCTCTTTATGTGTCCTTTAATGCTAAATGATAGCTTTGCTGGATAAAGTATCCTTGGTTGTAGATCCTGGGTCTTCATCTTGTCAGATACTTTTGCCAAGCCCTCTGACCTGCGTAGTTTCTTTTTCGAAATCAGCTACTAGCCTTATGGGTGTTCTCTTATAAGTAATTATCTGTTTTTCTCTTGCTTCTTTTAATATTTTTTTTCTTTGAATTTAACCTCTGGCCTTTTAATTATGATGTGTCTTGGTGTGGGCCTTTTTGGATCCCTGATTTTTGGAACTCTCTGAGCTTCCTGGGGTTTTATGTCAATTTCCTTCACCAGATTGGGGAAGTTTTCCATCATTATTTCTTTAAAAAGTTGTTCAATATCTTTATTTTCTTCAGTTATGCCAATCAGATGGATATTGGAACCGTTAATAATGCCCTGTATGCTCCTATGCTCCTTAAATTATTTTTATAGTCTTGGCATCTTATATCTTGCTATTTTGCTTGCATGTCCTTGGCTTTCCTGTCCTCTAGACAGGGCATTTGATCCTTTTCTTTATTCACTCGTTATTCCTTTGTTTATTCCATTTAATATACTTCACATCTCAGATAAAGTGTTCTTCATTTTAGACTGGTTCCCTTTATAATTTCCATTTTCATTTTCATTTTTTATTTTTATCTCTTTGTCGAGGTTCTCACTGAATTGAACCAAAAGTCCATTGAGCATCTTTATAACCAGTGTTTTGAACTCTGCATCTGTTAGATTACTTGACTCCATTATATCTGGATCTCTGTGGATCTCTGTTCTGTTCTCTCATATGATTTTTGCTTCTTTGTCTTCCTATTTTGGCTGCCTTTCCATGTCTGTTTCTATGTATTAAGCAAAGCTCCTAAGTCTCCTGGTCTTATTAGTGTGGATTTGTGAAGTAGGTATCCATCCAGTGGCACAGTCCTGAGAGGGGTTCATATGTAGGCCTAACTTAGCCCAAGCCTCTACCCCTCTGGGGCCACCTGTTAAGGTTCAGCAAGCAATCCACAGCTGCTCTACTTATAGTTGCCTCAAAAGGCCATGCTGGAAATTGAGGCCAGCTGCCTCCAGTGAGTCTAGGTGTTGCTTAGCAAGGAAAACCTGTCTTGTCGAGTTCACACCTGGATGTGGTTTGGGTGGGGCCGTGAGCTGGTGGAGGCGGGGTTTCAGAGAATCCTCTGGACAGAGCGACCTCTGTTATCCAGTTTGATGATGTCAGGGTTATGACTGTGCTGTGTCCCTGCACTGGGAGTGGGGAGGGCTCAACAGGGAACAATGGATATGCAGGCACTTCTGTATGGAATTAGTTTCTCCTGCCCCTCCCCCGACAATGTCTCCTTGTAACTCCCTGGTGCCCCTTGTGTGCAGCCCAATTGGCAGTGGGGCTCAAAACAAGCAAGTCAGTCACTGCAAAAATATGCTTGCAATTTCTGCTGCTGCCATTGCCACAGCCTCCATCTCAGCCACTTGAAACCGGACAGCCCCACATCCTCACCTGTCCTACCTCCTGCCATTGCAGGGTGCTTTCTTGGATTTCTCCCTATTTGTATGGCTTGTTCATCTAGATCCCAAGTGATTTTCCCTTGCTGCTCCTTGTTTCCGTCACAACTTTGATTTGGTTGCCAGAGGAATGAATAGAGCGTCTATCTTATACGCCATTTTTTTTTTTTTTTTGGTCTCCGGAAAGTTTTATATTAGTTTTCTCTTACTGTGACAAATAATTACCAAAAATTCAGCTCTTTAAGACAGCACCCATTTATTATCCGTAGTTCTGTGGGTTAGAAATCAGATAGGCATGGATGCTTTCTCTGCTTTGTGTTATAGGCTCGAATCAAGATGTCAGCGAGGTTGTGTTCTCTTTTGGAGATTCTAGGGTAGAATCCATTTTGAGGCTCATCATATCATGGTCAAAATTCAATTCCATGCAGCTGTAGAACTATTTCTGTTTCCTTGTATAAGCTGATTAGCAACCTTAATCCCATTAGTAAAGTCTCTTTTGACTTGTACAACATATTTACAGGCATAACATCAGGGGCAAAAATCATAGGGGCCTAAAATCCTGCCTACTGAAAATTCATGTGTAAAACCTTCTGTGTTTGATCTTTTTTCTGTGTAAAAAATTTTAACTGTTGATCTCTACAAGTAATTATCATTTTAAGGTTTTCTATTTTTCCTTGACTCAATTGGCAAAGTTAATGTTTTTTTCTGGTAATATATCTTTTTTTCCCCCAAATTTTAAAATTATTTGTGTTATTTTTATACTATCTTATCTTTTAAATCTTGATAATAACTGCAATCATGACACCTTTTTTATTCCTAATGCTGTTTATTTCTACCTGCACTTTTATTTTTTTGATCAGTTGTGCCAGAGGAGTTTTTATTATCTTTTCAAAGTACCAACAGCTAGCATTATTAATAAACCTTTTGCATCTGTTACCAATTTCATTCACTTGTGCTCTTATTTTTATTATTTATTTCTTTGGCTATAGTGGATATAATCAGGGTTTATTTATAAGTTTATCATTTAATAGTAGATACTAAAATAGAGAGTATATTTATTTGCTTGGTAAAGATTTGTAGCTTGTCAATGCTGGGGATTTTAACCAATCTCATCATGTCTATTCAATTTTAGATAATTGAGGGAGAGGGATTTACAACATTGAAGTAAAAAGATTTCTATTACATATGAACTTAAAAGGATATCATATGATGTAGAAAACAATAAGAATAGAAACATGGATTTTGAAATTTTACATATCTGGATTTTGGCTCTGTCACTTTCTTTTTATGTGATTTTAAGCAAGTACTTAATTTATCCGATCTTCAGTTTCTTCATGTACTATTTGTCAAGTATTTTCATTTCTCTCCCATTTCAAGCGCTTGGTAGGACTATACTTCTTGACATTCTTGGCCACTAAATAGTTCTGGTCAATGGATTGTGAGTGGAAGTGTCCTATTACTTTTAGACAAGAACACATGATTGCAGGTTTTTCTATAATTTTCTTATATCAGTTATTTTTCTTTCATGGGAAGGAAACTACGATGTCTTAAGGAAGGAATCTAAGAAACAATGTTTATAAAATTAAGGGAAAACCTGGAAAGAGTAATGTCTGGCTGGACTAGTTAAGCCATTTAGAGATTCTAGGCACTAAAAGATTATTGCCCGCCCCCCAACTCTCTTCCCCACCTTTCATTATGTATTTTGTAAAACTACTGAACTAAAAAGTAAGTATAAGAAAGAAAGTCTGAATCTTCACATGCTGACTTTTTTGGACAGTTTAACGCATCAATTTTTAAAAAATTCTTTTTCTCTGTCTCACTCTCCTCCTTTGCTTGTGTTTGATAATGTTTACAATGTGTGTGAGAAAGTAAATCAAGACAGTAAAGAGAATCCTTACAGAATCATATGCAGTACCAAAATTAAGATGATTTGAAAGTCTACACAAATTGTCATGTAGGAGATCTTTGTGTCCTTAGTAATGGCATAGGCAGAGGAGGTCATTACACAGTGGGCAAAGGTGTAAGTAGAAGGAGAGGAAATTGATACACTAAATACAGGTGTCTATGGCCATTTCATCACATAAACAGTAAATATGATAAGATAGTAGGCAAGGGTAGGGCTTTATTGTGGAAGCTAGGGTAGGAAAAGACAAAGCCCACAGGCTTTTGGAATCTTGTCCCTGACAGATGACATACAAGTCAATAAGCCCCCTTCCTCCTACTGCCTTCTCTTCCACTGCTTTCTACCAACAGCAGCTCCTATGAGTCCAGAATCAGGTTGCACACACTCACAGGCTTACTCTGCCAGGTGCACAAAATATTGGCTCCAGTCAGAAGGCCCCCTTATTCTACCTAACCCTCTTTTAGGCCCTCTAACTTTTGGCCAGGTCTTGGTCTCAAGTTGCTTGGCTTCCCCTTAGTACCCAGTTTTCTGCAAAACTTTTAGTACTGGCCAGTGCCCCTCCTTTCAGAATACCACCTACCAGTAGAATGTAAAAGTTGGTGGAAAAATTGGGATCTGAGGCAGTCTCTTTAAAGTTTGGCCAGAATTAGTGTGAACCACAGTTCTAAAAGTCTTTAGTATCTGAATCTGCAGAAGACGAAGCTCAGCTACAGTTCAGGAGAATTCCAACAGACCTAAAGGCTGGGTCTGACACATAACCCTAGGGGCTCATATGACCACTAGATCCACATGACCTGAAGGGTCCAGAAGCCTACAGTCTTCACCTGTATGGTCTTCCACATGACCATAGGAAGTATGTATTCATATGATTCACCAACAGCAATGCCTGTAGTGCTCACATGACTGAGAGAGTTGAGCCTACCTCATGAGGCTAAGGTTCACATGACAACAGGATCCATGTGACCTACAGGATTTAGGGGTCTGTGATGTTCAAGTCACTGGACGAGCTAAGTCTACTACATGACCATAGTTGTCAATTAGAAAGACCACATGACATAGGACTTCAAGAGCCCCTACTGTACTCTGATCAGTATGTCATAGCTGTATCATTCATATGGTTGCAGGATCCATGTAACCTATAGCCCTTTGAACTAATAATGCTCACTTGATGGGAGTGT
This sequence comes from Rousettus aegyptiacus, assembly GCF_014176215.1. Classification (NCBI taxonomy): domain Eukaryota; kingdom Metazoa; phylum Chordata; class Mammalia; order Chiroptera; family Pteropodidae; genus Rousettus; species Rousettus aegyptiacus. The sequence goes on along the minus strand of NW_023416312.1, from coordinate 54,400,851 downwards.
GAGTCTATTAAAGAGTATGGGGCTGGGAGACTATCCCTTACAGTAGTGATCACATTCTTTTGTGGCTTGAGAGCTGCCATGTTCATGTGGCCTGTAAGCCTGGGCCTGCCACATGGTGGTGGGGTCTGTATGGCTGCAGGATCCATGTTACCCGCAGTGTTAGGAGCAACAAGGCTCATGTCCTTAGGATAGGCTGAATTTGCCTCATTATAATAGGGTCCAATGACAACACTGTCCTCAGGATCTGCATGGCTCAGGGGACCATGCTATTCAAGTGACCTGGAGATCTGAGATTGTCCATACTGGGCTTCTCCTCTGGGTGAGCTTCCATAGTATACAAACATGGGCTTTTGCAGCCACTATCCCTCTTTAATGAGCAAGTTTTATGTTTTTTTTTCTAATAATACACAAGATATATATTTTATACATGAATATGTAGCAATGAACACAAAAATGAAATAGATTCTCCCTAAAATCATAACTGTTGCCATACCATAGGTAATACCACAAGAGGCTAAACAGTGGGTACAGATAAGCCTTGTGCATTTAATTTTATGCAGGTCCTAAAGGTAACTAAAGCAAACCTAATAAGTTAGTTTTAATTGTCAATATGAAATTTTAAAATGTGTATAGTGATCACTACGTTTTAGGTACTTTAAAAGGTTAACCCAATTTATAGTGGCAACTCTATGGTGTAGGTACTATTATTATCCCCATTTTACAGATGGGTAAGTTGAAGTACAGAAGTGTGAAGTCACTTGCCTAAGAAGTCACAGAGCTTGTAGGTTTACCCCAAGACGTTTGGACTCAATCCAGACTCTGAGTTCTGATCCCTTACAGGCTCCCCAAAGACAATTGATATTAATTCAGTTTTACTGATTCAGAATAACTGGAAAGCCAGCCTCAGTTACTGAAAACTTTATATCATGGAGGATATCTTTGAAATGCCGTTTAAGTAATTTCAAGTATCACTAATTAAAACAAATCAAAGTTGAATCCAATTAAAGAACTCATTTATTTTAATACATAGATATAACTTTACCATTATTATGTCAAATATTTGCATATAAGAGGTGTAAAATGTTAGATATTAGTTTAAAACAACTTCTTTAAATAAATGCTAAAAAGAGACATATCACAAAGTTTATGCATCATAGCTAGCCCTTTCCTGAAATACAAAATGTATAAATGAGTGGAATCTGAATTAATTAGATTTACTGCTTGTACCTCTCTAGAAAGGTCAGAGAAAGGGGAGTATGCATTATAGTTTAAAATACTTTCAATTTCAAGAGTAACTGAGAAACTGCATCTTTGTATGTCCACAATAAATTTGATCTGTTATTTTTTGCTTGCTGGCTTAAACAAACAATGCTATACAAGACATGGGATTATTTTGCTAGGTCCCTCCAGTATGGCATGACTGTATAAGTAAACTGAAGAAAACTCAATAGACCAGAATTTGCACCATAACTAAAATTTAATATACTAGTAAAGACATTTGTGTGTTTGTGGTTCTAAGCCTCTTGAAGGAAGTTGTGATTTTTGGAATGAAGAACAGGAAGAGATAACAGTATTTGTGCAAATTTGTGGGACTTATATATTCTGGAAAAGTATTTATTGGACAATGGTAAGTACGGAATAATAAAATGGGGTCACATATTTACAATAGAGCCTAATAAAAACTTCAAATTGGATTTAGAAAGCATCTGTATACAGTTATAGGATAGAATCTGACATCAAGATGATGTCTGTACCAACCCTTTTTTTATATAATTGCTTGCATATGGACAGATCAATAATGTAAGACACATCAGAATTATATCTAACTCTCTTATGCTCATCTGAGACTTATATACTGTGGATGGTTATTGAGGTCAACATTTTTCACCATACAATCAAAACAAAGCAATAAAAAATATGGACTTCTAATGATAACTTTTTTTTAAGTCACATTTTGCTCTTGTCAGATATATCATTCATTCTTTTTCTGGAATTATTATCAGGAGTTTCTTAGGATTTAAAAAATATTTAGTTACATCAGTGGGGGTCTGTCAGTACTCTCTAATATACAGTTAAGGGTCAGGAATAAGTCTGTATATCCATGGTCCATATGTATTAGCAGTTTAAGCTTTGTATTTCTCAGGTGCTGTGTTTATTTAGGTGAGGCAGGTTGGTTAACCATTCCCTTGCATATGATTTGGAAGCATGTATTGGGAAAAACTTTCCCTTCTCTACTTGTGTGTGTGTGTGTGTGTGTGTGTGTATGTGCGTGCGTGCATGCATGTGTGTTTGACGTCTTGGAGATCAATGATAGTAGCTTTAGAAGGAGTGGCTTTACCAAACACAGAGAGGTGAGGAGGGGGAATAATAGAACAGCTGTGATCGTGTAAAATCAAACAGATACTCAAATGTTTTTGATTCAAACACCAATGGTAAATTGGTGGTGAATATCCAATTGAATTAGAGGTCTTATTTGAATTTACCTTTAGATAGCAAAATTGACTTACTGGGCAACACTCCACAGGGGAAATCATTAGATGGTACTGTATCATTATAGAAACAGTACACAAAACATTTTTTCTTCTTTGCTTTTTCAGATTCATCAGTGCAGCTATAGGTAGTGTCAAGTAAGGAGAAAGAAGAAAATGAGTTGCTGATGATGCTCTATGTCAAGGTGCTCAATGTGTCTATTCCCTTGCCCCCAACACAATGCACAATTCAACTCTAGGTAATGGGCTCATCATTTGGTGCAGCCACAGCATAGAAATAGAAAATTACATCCACAGTGAAAACTTCTGTCAGTCCTTATAGGGTATTGGCTCATGAGCTGTGCCATTTGTGATGATGTGACTCTCCAGCACAGGTTTAAAGTCTTCTCCACATGAAGAAGACCATTAAAAATAAACAGTGTGGTTCAAAGCTTTTAAACTTATTGGAAGGGGAGAATTTACATTGTCCCTTTTGTTTCTTACTGTCTGCTCAATACAACTATTTTTGTTTCCATTAAAAAAATCATTCTTATTACTCTCTTTGAAAACACCATCAGATCAGTTTTTAAATAAGAGGCAGCATTTTTCTTTTTCTTAAAGAAAATACTATTTTATTCTTTTTTAAAATGTACAGCAAGTAATCAAGAGTATTCCTCCTGCATCTAGTACTATTTCCTCTCCAGTTCACTGCCCCTCAAGCCCAAACCAAGTCTGTTTAATGAATATAAAAAACTCACTTGTTAGTTGGACAAAAGCTAATGGACTGAAGTCCCTGAAGACAGTGGTTCTTTTGAGCAAATTAAAAACTCTCTTTGTAAAAATCATGTAACAAGCAATTAATCATTTTAAGTGTACAATTCAGTGGCATTTAGTGTATTCACAATGTTCCATCCACCACGTCTCTAGTTTGAGAACGTTCTTGTCACTCCAGCAGAACACCCTATTCTGTTTAAGTAATCCCTCTCCACTCCCTACTCCCTGCCAAGCACTGGCAACCACTAACTTGCTTTCTGTCTCTATGGATTTGCCTATGTGGGGCATTATATATAAAATAAATCACATATAATCTTTTGTATTTGGCTTCTTTATTTTAGTACAATGATTTTGAGGTTCATCCAAGTTGTAGCATATGTCAGCACTTCATTCTTTTTTATGGCTGAATAATATTCCATTGTATGTATCTACCACAAATTCTTTACTTGCTCATCTGTTGATGGATGTTTGGATTATTTCTATCTGAATAATGTTGCTATAAACATTAGTATGTAAGTTTCTGCATGGACATCTGTTATCATTTCTCTGGAGTATATATCTAGGAGTGAAGTTGTGGAATCACGTGGTAATATTATGTTTAATTGTTTGAGGACCTGCCACACTGTTTTTCAAAGAGGCTACACTATTTTACATTCCCACCAGAGATATATGAGTGTTCCTATTTTTCCACATCCTCACCAACATTTGTTATTTTCCATTGTTTTTTTAAATTATAGCCATTAGAGTGGGCGCAAAATGATATTTCATTGTGGTTTTGATTTGAATTTCTTTGATGACCTATGAAGTTGATTACCTTTGCATGTGCTTATTGGCCATTTGTACATCTTTGGAGAAATGTCTGTTTGACTCTATTACCCATTTATTGATTGTTTTTTTTTGTCATTTCTTGTTGTTGAATTTTAAGAGTTATTTATATATTCTGATACTAGACCCTTCTTAGATATATGATTTGCAAATATTTTCTTCCCTTCTGTAGTTTATCTTTTCACTTTCTTGATAATATCCTTTGGCGCTCCAAAGTTTTTATTTTAGTTTTATTTTTTGTTGTTCTTATACAGTAGAATTCTTCTTCTATTTAATCCACTTCTCTAATTTGTTATCTACCTGGCAACTGTAGAGAGATTGGTACCCCTACATGTCGATTATTGACATAGTCATGACATGAAAATATATTTAAGCTATGTTAACTGAAAAATGCAAAATACTGAAAAATCTGTATAGTACAAATCCACTTGTGGAAAAAGAGGAGTAGATGGAAGGATGCTTGTATGTGTATAGACATATCTATAAGGAGCCATAAGAAACAACAGTGGTTATCTAGGGAGTAAGACTTTCATTTTCCAAGTTACACCTTTTTGTATTGTTTGAATTTTATGTAGAAAGTTGTATTACCTTAACAAAAAAAATTAACTAGATTTTAAAGCCCATGCTACATTACCTACCCCCCATAAGCTCCAGATGATACTAGTTTATGAACTTGAAACGTTATGAATATAGTGATTCTATTTTTCAAACCCAGTCAGAAGATTGGTCTGATAAAGTGTTGAGTGTACATATAGGGAAACTGAGCTAGGATGTCTGAAACTGGGTCTGATCTGTAAGAATTAGAAAATGAGACAGCCATGTTACAGTTTTTTTTTACTTTATTACATTTTTTAAAATTGAAGTATTATTGACACATAACATTGTATTAGTTTTAGGTGTAAAATTAATGATTCGATATGTATATATTGCAAAATGATTACCACAATAAGTTTTGTTAATACTCATCACCACACAGTTATCTTTTTAATTCTTGTTATGAGAACTTTTAAGATCTGCTCTTTTAGCAACTTTCAAATATAAAATACAGTAGCGTTAACTATAGTCATCTAATGCTGTACATTAGATCACCAAGGATTTATTTATCTTATAAATGAAAGTTTATACCTTTTAACCCCTTTTACCCATTTCACTCATCCCCACTCCATACCTCTGGCAACTACTAATCAGATCTCTGTATCTACGAGCTTTTTTTTTTTTTAGTTTTTTAGATTCCACATGTAAGTGATATTATACAGTATTTACCTTTCTCTGCCTCACTGATTTCACTTAGTGTAACTCCCTTAAGGTCCTTCCAGATTGTCATAAATGGCAGGATTTTCTTCTTTTTATGCCTGAATAATATTCCATTATATATATTTATATATATATAATATATATGTATATATGTATACATATATATATATATATATGTGTATACACACACACACATATATACATACATATCACATTTTCTTTATCCATTCATCCTTAATAGACACTTAGGTTGTTCCCACATTCTGGCTATTCTAAATAATACTGCAATGAACATAGGGTACACATATCTTTTTGAGATTGTGAGTTTATTTTCACCCAGAAGTGGAATTGCTGGGTCATAAGGTAATTCTATTTTTAATTTTTTGGAGATCCCCCATACTATTTTCCATAGTGGCTGCACCATTTGCAGTCCCACCAACAGTGTGCAATGGTTACCTTTTCCTCACATCCTCAACATCACTTATTACCTCTTGCCTTTTTGATAATATCTATTTTAACAGACATTAGGTAACATCTCAGTGTGGTTTTGGCTTCCACTTCCTTGATGATTAGTGATGTCAAGCACCTTTTCAAGTACCTGTTGGCCGTGTGTGTGTGTGTGTGTGTGTGTGTGTGTGTGTTTAGAAAAGTGTCTATTCAGATCCTGTGCCCATTTTTAAATCAGATCGTTTTTCTATTGAGTTGTAAGAGTTCTTTATATACTTTGTACATTGACCCATTATCAGGTGTATGATTTGCAAATATTTTCTCCCATTTGCTAGGATGCATTTTCTTTTTGGTGATGGTTCTTTTGCTGTGCAGAAGCTTTTTTAGTTTTATGCAGCCCTCTTGATATTTTTTGCTTCTGTGCACTGTTAGTGTCAAATAAAAAAAAATCATTGCCAAGCCCAATTTCAAGGAGCTTACCACCTATGTTTTCTTCTAGAAGTATTATGGTTTCAGATCTGACATTCAAGTCTTTAATTCATTCTGAGCTGATTTTTGGGTATGGTATAAGACAGTGGTTCACTTTTATTCTTTTGCATGTGGCTGCCCAGTTTTCCCAGTGTCATTTCTTGAGGAGACTATCCTTTCCCTCGTTGCGTATTCTTGGGTTCTTTGTCATAAATTAATTGACTGTGTATGCATGGATTTATTGAAATAATGAAGCATGATACCTCCAGCTTTTTCTTCTTTCTCAAGATTGCTTTGGACATTTAGGGCTTTTTTGTGGTTTTATACAATTTGAGAGTGGTATATACTATTTTTGTGAAAAATGTCATTGGAGTTTGTTAGGGATTGCACTGAGTCTGTAGATTACTTTGAGTAGAATTTTTAAAATTATTTTTATTATTTTTTTAAAAATTAAGTTTATTGGGGTAACATTAGTTAATACAATTATATAATTTTAAGGTGTACTTTATCATTTGACATCTGTATATTCTATTGTGTGTTTATTACCCAAAGTCCAGTTTCTTTCAGTCACCATGTATTTGATCGCATTTGCATTTCACCCTCGCCATACCTCCCTATATTTGACCCCATTTACCCCATCTACCTTTCCCCCCTTTCCCCACCCCACTAGTAACCACCAGTCTATAGTCTTATGGTAACCACTAGTCTATAGTCCATGTCCATGAGTCTCTGTTTGTTTGTCCTGCTCATTTGTTGCTTTTAGGTTTATATCCCACATATAATTGATATCATGTGATTTCCCATTTTTTCTGTCTGGCTTATTTCACTTAGCATGATTATCTCAAGGTCTATCCATGTTGTCACAAATGATAATATTTCATCTCTTCTTATGGCTGAATAATATTCCATCGTATATATGGACCACAGCTTCTTTAACCAGTCATCTATCATAAGACACTTTCGTTGCTTCCATGTCCTGGCCACTGTGAATAATGCTGCTATGAACATCAGTGTGCAAATATCTTTTCGAATATGGGTTTTCAAATCTTTGGGGTAAATACCCAGAAGAGGGATTGTTGGATCATATGGTAGATCAATTCTTAGTTTTTTGAGGAAACTCCATACTGTTTTTCATTGTAGTTGTACAAATTTGCAGTCCCACCGTGTATGAGGGTTCCTATTTTCCTTATCCTCTCCAACATTTGTTATTACTTGTCTTATTGATTATAACTATTCCAACAGGTGTGAGATAGATCTCATTGTGGGTTTCTTTTACATTTCCTTAATAGCTATTGAAGTTGAGTATCTTTTCATATATTTGTTGAGCATTTGCATGTCTTCTGGGAAGATGTGTCTATTCAGGTCCTCTGCCCATTTTTTGATTGGATCATTTTTATTGTTGTTGTTGTCATTATTGAATTATATGAGTTCTTTGTATATTGTGGATATTAGGCTCTTATCAGAGGCATTGCTTGCAAATATATTTTCCCACTGAGATGGTTGTCTCTTTACCTTGTTGATGCTTTCTTTTCTTTTGCTCAACAGAAGCTTTTTAGTTTGTTGTAGTCCCGTTCATTTATTTTAGCTTTTACTTTCCTTGCTTTGAGGTAAAATTCATAAAATTCTCTTTAAATCCAAGGTCCTTGAGTTTAGTTATTATGTTTTATTCTATATATTTTATTGTTCCAGGTCTTATATTTAGATCATTAATTCTTTTTGAGTTAATTTTGGTGTGCAGTGATAGACAAGTCTAGTTTCATTGTTTTGCACGTGGCTTTCCAGTTTTCCCAGCACCATTTATTGAAGACCTTTTCCTTTTTCCACTGCATATTTTTGGATTTTTTGTTGAAAATAATTTTCCCATATAAATATGGGTTTATTTCTAGACTCTTGATTCTGTTCTACTGGTCCATGTGTCTAGTTTTCTGCCAATACCATGCCATTTTGATTATTGTCGCTTTGTAGTATAATTTGAAGTCAGGCAGAGTGGTGCCTCCAGCTTTGTTCTTTTTCTCAAGATGGCTTTGGCAATTAGGAATCATTTGTGCTTCCATAGAAATCTGATGAATTTTTGTTCTATTTCTTTAAAAAATGCTGATAGGATTTTGATGAGGATTGCAGTAAATCTGTATAATGCTTTAGGTAATATTGTCATTTTAACTATGTTGATTCTTCCAATCCAAGAACACGGAATATCTTTTCGTTTCTTTTTATCGTCTTTGATTTCTTTTAATAGGGTCTTATAGTTTCATTATATAGGTCCTTCACTTGTTTAATTAAATTTATTCCTAGGTATTTTACTCTTTGTTGCAATTGAAAAAGGAATTATATTTTCTACTACTATTTCTGACACTTCATTATTAGACTATAGGAAAGCTACTGATTTTTGAATACTGATTTTGTATCCAGAGACTTTACTGTATTTGCTTATTGTTTCTAGTAGTGTTCTTTTGGAGTCTTCAGGGATCTCTATATAAAAAATCAAGTCATCCACAAATAGTGACAGTTTGACTTCTTTTCCTATTTAGATGCCTTTTGTATCTTTCTCTTGCCTGATAGCACTCTCTACGACCTCCAATGTTATATTGAATAGCAGTGCAGGTAGTGTACAGCCTTGCCTTGTTCCTGATCCTAGCGGGAAGTTTTTTAGTTTTTCACCATTAAGTATTATGTTGGCTGAGGGTTTGTCATATATGGCCTTTATTATGTTAAGGTACTTTTCTTCTATACTGATTTTATTAAGTGTTTTGATCATAAATGGATGCTGTATCTTGTTGAAGGATTTTTCTGTATCTATTAATATGATCATATGATTATTATTTTTTAATTTGTTCATGTGGTATATCACATTAATTGATTTGCGTATGTTGAACCATCCCTGTGTCTTTGTGAAGAAGCCCACTTGTTTATGGTATATAATCTTTTTAATATGTTGCCGTATTCGGGTCGCTAGTATCTTATTTAGGATTTTTTGCATCTGTGTTCATGAGAGATATTGGTTGTAGCTTTTGTGTGTGTGTGCGTGTGTGTGTGTGTTATCTTTACCAGGTTTTGGTATCAGAGTAACATTGGCCTCATAAAACGAGTTGAGAAGTATTGCTTCCTCTTTGATTTTTGAAAGAGTTTGAGAAGAATAGGTATTAAATATTTGGATGTTTGGTAGAATTCACTGGTGAAGCCGTCTGGTTCTGGACTTTTACTTTTTGGTAGGTTTTTGATGATTGTCTCAATTTTCATACCACTGATAGGTCTATTTAGATTTTCCAGTTGTTCTTGATTCAGTCTAGGAAGGTTGTATTTTTCTAAGTACTGGTCCATTTCTTCTAGGTTATTAACTTTGGTGTTGTATACTTTTTCATAGTATTCTGTATAATCTTTTGTATTTCTGCAATATCAGTTGTATTTTCCCCTCTTTCATCCCTGATTTTGTTTATTCGTGTTCTTTCTTTTTTTTTTCTTTAGTGAATCTAGCTAGGGGTTTGTCAATTTTCTTAATCTTCTCCCAAAACCAAATCTTTTTGCATTTATTTTTTCTATCATTCTTGTTTGTTTGTTTGTTTTCTTTTTTTTTTCATTTCTGCTCTAATTTTGATTATTTATTTTCTTCTGCTGACTTTAGGTTTCGTTTGTTCTTCCTTTTCTTGTTTTTTAAGATGAAGCGTTAGGTTGTTTATTTGGGTTTGTTCTTGTGTTTGGAGGTAGGCCTATAATGATATGAACTTTCCTCTCATGACAGCTTTTGCTGTGTCCCCAAAATTTTGATATGTTGTACTCTCATTATCATTTATTTCTATGTATCTCTTGACCTCTATTTTATTTTTTCTCTGACCCAGTTATTCTTTAGTAGTATGTTGTTTAATCTCCATGTATTTGTGGTTCTTCCTGCTTTCTTTCTGCAGTTGATCTCTAGTTTTAAAGCACTATGATCATAGAATATGGCTGGTATGATTTCAACTCTTTATAATTGTTGATGCTATCTCATTGTCCCAGTATGTGGTCAATTTTTGATAATGTTCCATGTGCACTAGCAATGTATGTATAAGTAGTTGTTTTGGGATAGAAGGCTGTATAAATGTCAATTATGTCCAGTTGGTCTAATGTGTCATTTAAGGATGTTATCTCCTTATTGATTTTCTGTTTGAATGATCCATCCATATCTGACAGTGGGGTATTTAGGTCCCCTTCAATGATAGCATTTTGGTCTTTTTCTCCCTTTAGTTTTGTTAGTAATTGATTGACATATTTCTAGGCTCCATGATTGGGAGCATAGATATTAATAAGAGTTATGTCTTCTTGGTGCATGATTCCCTTTATCATTATGAAGTGTTCCTTGGTATCTTTCTTTACCTTTTACATTAGTGGAGAATTCTCTCAATTTTAAAGTCTATTTCATCTGATATTAGTAACACTACTCCTGCTTTTCCCTGAATGTCATTTGCTTGAAATATCATTTTCTACCCTTTCTCTTTAAGTCTATATTTGTCTTTGGAGCTGAGATGTGTCTCCTGGAGACAGTATACGGTTGCGTTTTGTTTTTTGATCCATTCTGCTACTCTGCGCCTTTTTATTAGTGAGTTCAGTCCATTTACATTTAGGGTGATTACGGAAATATGAGGTCTTTTATAGCCATTTTATCTTTCGTTTTCTGGTAGCTCGGTGTTTCCATTGTTTCCTTGTCCTTGTGCGTCTCTTTTCTTTATTTTGGTTGGCTTTTCTGGGTTTTCCCTCTAGTCATTCTTGCTTTATGCTATATACAACAGTTCTGAATCTTTGGCGTGTGGTTACCATTATGAATATGTAAAGGATAGTTATATATATATATACACACACACACACACACACACACACACACACACAGTCGTTATTTTCTTCTGCGCGTGACTTATCTCCATCTCCCTTTGCAAATTTGGATCTGTGAATCCCCCTCCCCTCTATTTTTAGACATTGTTATCTCAATTTGTTTCTATGTATGCTGAATATTCATTACTATTTTGCTATAGCAATTCTGTTCTTATTATTTAAGCTTATAATGCCTTATTCTTAGTAAGGATTGTACTCTTCTGCTTCTATTTGCCCAATAATTACTTTACTCATACTTTTTTTTGTCATTTTGTTTTAGTTGAACTTACCCCTTTCTCTATTTCCTGTAGTGTAGGTCTCATAGTGGAGAATTCTCTCAATTTTTGTATGTTTGGAAATGTGTTAATTTCTCTTTTATATCTAAAGGAGAGCTTTGCTAGATACATTATTCTAGGTTGGTAGTTCTTTTCAGTTAATAGTTTGAATATTTGATTCCATTCCTTTCTGACAGTAAGGTTTGTGCTGAGAAGTTTGAGGATAATCTAATGGGTTTACATTTATAAGTTACCATTTTTTTCTCCCTGACTGCCCTGATATTTCTGTCTTTGTCATTAATTTTTAATAATTTAATAGAATGTGTCTTGGAGAAGGCATTTTGGGTTTAGATAATTGAGTGTTCTGTTGACTTCTTAAATTCCAAGCTCCAGCTCATTCCTTAGATTTGGAAAATTTTCATCAACTATTTGTCTGAAAATGCTTTCTAATCCCTGTTCCTTTTCCTTCCCTTCGATAATGCTCATTCTTGTTTCTTCTCCTGATGGTATCAGCTAGTTCTTGAATTTCTCTTTCATTATTTTTCATTCTTCGGTTTCTTTTTTCTTCCTTCTGATTTATTTCTAGATTTCTGTTTTTGAGAATACTGATCCTTTCCTCCATTTAGTCGAGTCTATTTCCCAACCTTGCTATATCATTTTTCAACCTTTTCAGTGTGTTCTTCATCTCCAGATGTTTTATTTGGTTCTTTTTGAGGGTTTCAATCTTTTTTCTCTGTTCATCTAGTTGTTTTTCTTCAGTGCCTAAAATTGTTGATATGACTCATTTTGGATCTCACTGAGTCTTTTCAGAAGTACCATCCTGAATTCTCTGTTATTTAAGGTGCAGGGTTCTATGTCTATAAGCTTATTTTCTGGAGATTTTTGTCTTTCTTTCTGATATTCCTTGTCACCCTAGTTGTTCATGGTGTTTAATGGACTATTTCTCTGCCTGGACATTAATGGAAGTATATTCTGCTGTTTTTCCAGAAAGAAGGTTTATTATATAAAGGTCTCTCTTTAGCCGGTTGCAAAGAAGGTGCTTTTCTTTTGGTTTCAAGTAGGTGGCGTCTAAGCCTCTTGGATCCCTGCTTTATAATGTCTTAATAATGCTTTTTAAATTTTCTTGGAAATATTTAATCACTCTCACTACCCTCAGTTTCAGTCCCTGTCAGTGTTAGCGACAGTCTTGGCAGCGTTCATTCAGATTCCCCTGTGGCTCCACAGTGCTCCGTCTCAGAGGGATGGGGGAAGCGTCTCTCTGGGTGGGGGATTGGGACTGTGGCTCAGCCTTGGTTTTGCAACCACAGTCGGCAAAAATCAGCTGTTGTTCCTCTGTGGTCTCATCCTGTTTCTCTGCTTTCTGCCCTGATGACCTGGCCCTGTAGCCACAGGTATCCCAGGCGAGAATGCTCAGGGAACTCACTGCAGGAACTCATTGCTTCTCTCAGTCCACCGCCCAACACCCGGGATTCTGATCCGTGGTAGCTTTTATGCGCAGATTCCATGCTCAGTAATGCTTGTGTGCATTTTGGGTGTTTTTGTTGAGTTTTAGATGTTCGGCTTATTGATGTTTCAAGGGGAGAGATCTGTGGACATCTCTCACTCCACCATGTTTCCTTAACCACTTGAGTTAATTTCTGAGTTGCAGTCCTTTAGCTATTTTTGTCCTTTAACTATTATATAATATTTAAGTATATAATGCTCTGTTTAATAAGGGTTGCAATTTCCTGTTTCTGTCTATTAGTCATCTTACTCATAGTTTTGCAGTTTTTTGTCCTTTTGTTATAGGTAGAATGACCCCCTTTGATATTTCCTGTAATTCAGGTCTTGTGGTGGAAAATTCCTTCAGCTTTTCTATGTCTGAAAAGTTCTTTATTTCCCCTTCATATCTAAAGGAGAGCTTTAGTGAGTATATTACTCTGGGCTAGAAATTTCTGTCTTTCAATAGTTTGAATATTTGATTCTACTCCCTTCTAGCTTGTAAAGTTTGTGCCAAAAAGTCCAATGGATAATATAATGGGTTTTTTTCTTTATAGGTTATCATCTTCTTTTCCCTGGGTACCTTGAGAATTCTATTTGTCATTAATTTTTTATAGCTTTAATAAAATGTATCTTAGAGAAGATCTTTTTGGTTGAGATAATTAGGTGTTCTGTTTGCTTTTTAGATTTGAGGATCCAATTCTTTCCATAGGTTTGGGAAATTCTCATTGACTGAGTAGATTCTCTGTTCCATTCTCCCTCTCTTTTTCTTCTGGTATACCCATTATTCTTATATTGCTGTTTCTGATGGTGTCAGATAGTTCTTGTAGAGTTTTCTTTTTTTTTTTTTTACTCTCAAATCTATCTTTTCTTTCATCTGCCTCATTTACAGATTTCTCTCTTCAATATCACTAATTCTTTCCTCCATCCAGTCAACTCTATTTCCTAAACTTGCTATCTCATTCTTCATTCCTTTTATTGAGTTCTTCATCTCCAGAGTTTCTATGTGGTTCTTTTTCGAGTTTTAATCTTTTTAGTAAAGTATTCCTGTTACACATTGATTTTATTTCTGTGTTCATTGAACTGCCGATCAGAATTTTCTTGAATCTAATTGTTTTTTTCAGTAGTGCAATCTTGAATTCTTTGTCATTTAAATCACATATTTCTATATCTCTCAGTTCACTTTCTTTCTGAGCTGATTTATTGCCTTGTTTGTTCATGATATTTGATGGATTATTTCTATGCTTAGGCATTTATGGGAATGTACTCTGCTTTTTTTTTAAATCATTATTATTTAGAATAATCTCGTTAGTAGGTTGTTAAGAAGAGATTTTTCTTTTATTTTCCAGTATGCGGTGCACAACCCTCTAAATCATTATTATTTAGAATAATCTCGTTAGTAGGTTGTTAAGACGAGATTTTTCTTTTATTTTCCAGTATGCGGTGCACAACCCTCTAAATCATTATTATTTAGAATAATCTCGTTAGTAGGTTGTTAAGACGAGATTTTTCTTTTATTTTCCAGTATGCGGTGCACTGCCCAGGCCTCCCAGACCTCCGCTTTGTGGCAAGAAAAAAACAAACTAACTAAAAAAAAAAAAAACCCTTTATTTCCTGGAGAGGTGTGCGTCTACTCTGTTACCAGGTTGCCTTGATCTCAGGCCTCTGCCCCCATGGGAGAACGTGATGGGTTTTGGGGGCGTGAGCCTCTGAAGATCCTCAGTAACCGGATATAGTGCTGTGCTGCCTCCTCTCGAAACAGCCTGTAAGGGTAAAAGTGGGGTGGGTTTTGAGAGGCTGGTTGCCAAGCTTCAGCTGCCTTGCCTCTATATCTCCACCCTTGTCCCTGGAACAGCAGCAGTACGCATGCATCTCCGTTCCTGGGGCTGCAGACTTCCTGCTGTGTAGCCTGACACTTGCTGTTGCATTTTCCTCTGGAGCCCTTACTAGCTTCAGGAAGGTACAGGAGGCAGCCAGGCTCCATTATTCAGCTTTCTGCCTGGAAAAGGCAGTTGTTAAAACACAGCTGTAACCACTCGGTATTCTGCCTCTGACCTGGTTTCTGTCCTGATCTCTGGGCTCTGCTGTGTGGTATATACTGATCACTCAGGCAGGAATACTCAGGACTACAGAGAGTGCAAACAGCCACCTAATTCCCCACACCTCCCCATGTCCTGCAGGGAGCTCTGGGCCGCATCTGCAGGACCAGTCTGCACTCTACCTTTCCTCTTCCCTTGCTCACCTGATTTACCCACCTTCAGATGCTCTGATGCACAGATCTCCCAGTCTTGTTTGTATGCTAGGCTGTTTTTTTTTTTCCTTTTGGATTCTTGCTGTTCAATTCTAGCTGTTGTAATTTCAAGGGGAGAGATCAAGAGAACCCCTCATGCTGCCATGCTTCTGACCTAATTAATGAGGTCTTAAACAAAGGGACTCTTTTCGAGGATTAGCCACCAAAAAAAATTAGGTATTCTACCCAGCTGAACTATTAGGTAGACAAGACTTGATTTGTGTGCTTTTTGTTTAATTTTGTTTCTTCAGAATGCTAGACTTAGTTCTCTGGCCTTAATGTACATGTTGAAGAAGAACTGTTATGAGGACAATATTTTATTTAACCATATGATAATGAAGATAATGGATTCCCGCAAATATTATTTCATTGAGGTACAGAATCATGACTTTGGAAGAACCACAATATGTTGGATAAGATGTACTTGGGATAGTCTAAAATGTTACTACACTGGGTATAAGAGTGGGGAAAATAGGGAGTAACCAGTGTCTTCTCTTCATTAGCTACTCTTAATTTTAAACAAGAAGTATATAGATGCTAATAGTTAAAAAATAATTTTAATAAACATTTACAGCATACATATACATATATTCTAGTTCTTTTATTCCTACTACTTATAAATTTATTATACTGAGAAAGTACAACTTTTTTTTTTTCTGGGCTTTAGTTACTTCATAAAAACATCTGCATAGTAATATGTTGAGTGTTCAAAAACAAGATGCTTGTAGGGTCCTTTCTAGTTTTTTGATCTTTACTTCTATAAATGGCAGAATGGTAGGGGATCTCATTAAAATACCATTTCTCAGGACAAAAAAAATATTATCACATCAAAATTTTAAGAAAGTCTATCATACAGTTCTATTGAGAAGTATCATTGTAAAACATTTGTATTTATTGAGAAATTAACTGAAAGATGAATAATGGCTTGTTTACATCTAAATAGTTAACATTTTGAATGGTGATAATAGAAATGAATACAAAATACCAAGGGTTTAAATATTTTCAGTGTCCCTTGTTGTTCGTGATATCTACAGCCATAATCATTGTTTTGTCTTACTTTTTAAAAAATGTTACAATCTCCTTAGTTACTAGACGGAAAAGACAAACATTTGCCTATAGCAAAGGTTCAGATTACTCACTTAGGCCTAAGTCATGTGTATGTATACAACTAATCTGTTTTAAGTGAGCTCATATCATACTTAGGAACAAGGAAGTTAGTCTCTACTATTTGTAGTGTTGATATAACCACATACTCTCATAAAGTCAATAAAAAATTAACCAACAAACATCTGATTCAATGATACATAATCTAATTGGTGGGCATTGTAATTATAAAACATATAACCATACATATGCATAACCCAGTTTTAACTAAAATTTTATTTTCTCCACCAGTTGTTTGGAATCTCTTAAGCCATTCATTTAACAAACATGTGTTGAATATTTTACTATGAACCAGACATTATGTTAAAAATAAATAAGGTATACAAAAAATACATAAGATACAGTCCATGCTCTCAAGTCTAATGGTTAAACCTTTCTCTGAACATACAATTATAAAAACATGGCATTTTGTTGACAGCCTATTTGGTTCTTTATCATATTTCATTCAGGACATATACCTGATATTAAGACCCAGTTTGATTTCCTGTAGGGTCAAGTGCATGTTATTAATTGATAGAGTTAATTTAACATATTGCACAGTTCATGTTAAAGCAAATCTACTGATTATCATTTTTGATATACTTAATTATTCTCTTTTTAAACTTCTTTGCCACTTTTACTACAGTGTACTATATTTGATTAATATGAATACATAATCTGAAGGAGACAAGAAAAGGGCTACTAATCATATGCTCAATTTTTAAATTCTATTTTAAAAGACAACTAACTAAATGCCTTATTTAAACAAAAACAAGACCTTATTTTTGTAACTTTCTAAGTTAATTGTGAAGTGGGTCAGCATTTGTTTGAATGTTCTTACTGGTCCAACACTTTTTGTTTTGGGGGTAAAATGACATTGTAGGATTATAGTCCTATGAAGTCATAACAGAATACATATTTGGCATTCCATCTAGGTTGCAAAAGTGAAGTAATGATTCATTGGAAAGATTTAGATGTCGTTTCTTGCTTGACATAATTCTGACACCCAGATGTAGCAATTCCATGTAATAGAATCAAACCACTCAAATGGAAAAATGAACAATACTATTCAAGTCAACATATTTAATTTCAGGTTTATTTTTCACCTATAGAGATTACATCTAGCAGATGTAGAGGAGACAGAACCTTTTAATTAAGCAAGATTTCCTCTGCCTAGGCTCTACTTTACTACTAATTGTCTTTGTGCTTCAGAGTGGGGTTCAGACTTTTTATTTAAAGATGCATCTTTGGATTATTTGGTCTTTAAGGGTCATTTTCCCCTCTACTCTAAGAACTTATTATTCTATAAATGAAGTTTTAGGGTTAACATTTGTGTACAAGAACATAGCATTCACAAGGGAAAATGAATTTACAGTGTCAAAGGCTTTTGAAAATGCAAGGAAGACCCCAGGACCTCCCTACACATGGTGACTTTCCTCAGATAAAATCTTTCTTGCTGGAGGTATTGGCTAGGACTTCATGATCTTTTTCAAAATTCAGTAATCCTAAGAAGAGAGCCCTCCCTGGTATAAGTGATCTTTAGAATTTGATTTCTACATACTTAGTAATCAATTTATTTTGTTTTTAGAGATAGACATTTAATAAACCCAGTAACAAAATTTCTTTAAACTTATCATAATCAGGATTCACATCAGTAGTTTTACTAGATTAATTTTCTTGGCTAATGATAAATATAATCCTCTTCAATGTACAATATGATGGGAATAATTAAGGGATCAAAGTTTCTTTGAATTAAGTATTTCAACCTCAAGGTTAACAAAGTCTCTAGATATTTAATCTTAACCAAATAATTTTTAAATACAAAATGAGACTATCGCCCTATGATATTGGGAATGATGAAGTCTTGATCTAATTAATTTCATATCCATTATTCTGTTCTTAAAAGATGTGTTTGGCAGCACCCAAGTTGGAAATAAGAGAAATTTCTATGATGAAAACATATGAATATGACAAAAGCTTTGTAGATCACAGAATCCTTCAGCTTTCCAGTGATCATTGTACTGGAACTATTAGTAAGTGAGTTAAGCCACTGAATTAAAATAAAAATGAAATGACTGGCTCATTAAAACTGAAATCTGAAGAAATAACGATGTTTTAATAAACCTCTCAATACAGTCCAGCTGAAATGAGATGGATCACTAAACTTGCTCAGAGAAACACTGTTTTTATGGCTGAACTGCCATTACCTGCTCTAGCCATGTCAGAGAACCTCATTTTTTCTATGACCTGCTTCTCAGAGGAACATTTCCTTAGAAGAAAAGACAGCTAATCTTTTAAAATGTTGGTATTCATGTGTTTCACTTGATTAACAACTGTCTCTCTTGACTCCATCTTAAGCTAACATGAAGAAAATATACACAAACAGAAGTTTTCCTTAATATTCATGATGATAGAAGTTTTAAGAGAAGAATGAAACATATCCAATAACATTTTTTTGTTGTTGTGGACTGAATTGTGTACACTCAAAATTCATATGTTAAATCATTACCCCCCAATATGATGGTATTTCAAGATAAGACTTTTGGGAGATATTTAGGTTTAGATAAGATCACAAGGGTGGTGCCCTCATGAGGAATTAGTGCCCTTAGAAGAAGAGATACCATAGAGCTTGTGTGTAGTCTCACCCCCACCACATGCTATGTGAAGACACATTGAGAAGGTGATTATCTGCAAGACAGGAAGAAAGCTCTCGCCAGAACCCAACCATGCTGGCACCTTCGACCCAGACATCTAGCCTCCAGAACTGTGAGAAAATAAATTTATGTCGTTTAAACCACTAACCCTGTTGTATTTTCTTAAGGCAATAGAGCTAACAATTTTACATATGGGTGCACATTTTATTCATCTCAGAATTGAGACATACAGGTAAATAGTTTTGGCAGTAAAGTACAAAAACAAAAAGAAGGAAACATAATTTTTAATAAGTAAATGTTTGAATAAATTTGGCATTTAGGGTGCTGTTTTGAATTCTCAAACTGTCAAGATTGTGACCATTTGGTCACTAATGTAATAGAACTGCCTTCCATTCAGTGCTTTGGAGGTCCTACTTCTCTAGTGGTCTTGTGTCCCATCTTCCCCTTTCCTTTCAATAATGTATTCAGTATTAATTCTCTCAAGTTGTCATCTCTATTAGAAACATTTTACTCTTCTCCACCAATAGCCTGCTGACTTCATAACTTCTCTATAACCTGTCACCAAGAGAAATAAGTGAGTCCAGGAAGTCTTTTTTCAAATGGGAAAAATAAAATGCTGCCATTTGTGACAACATGGATGGAACTTGAGATAATCATGCTAAGTGAAATAAGCCTGACAGAAAAAGTTGAAAATCACATGATATCACTTTTACATGGGCTATAAACCTAAAGGCAACAAATGAACAAGACAAACAAACAGAGACTCATGGACATGGACTATAGACTAGTGGTTACCAGAGGACTATAGACTAGTGGTTATTAGTGGAGTGGGGAAACAGGGGGAAGGTAGATGGGGTATAGGGAGTCAAATATAGGGGGGTACGGCGAGGGTGAAGTGCAAATGGGATCAAATATATGGTAGCTGAAGGAAACTGAACTTTGGGTGTTAAAAACACAATAGAATGTACAGATATGAAATGATAATGAACACCTGAAGATTATATAATTGTATTAACCAATGTTACATCAATAATTTTAATTAAAAAAATAAATAAAAGGTATAGGTGAGCTAAAAAAATGGGAAAATAAATCAATAAATCCTTCTGATCACAGCACTTTAATAAATATACATTTTTTACTGTTATATTTTACATGACAGCCTAATTAACGTAATGCAAATTTCATAATTTTATTAAGGTATTGTTTGATTAATGTTTCTGATACCTGCTTAACTCTCAAGAGGAAACTGATTATTTGAGTTGTAGAATGTTTATCCATGTCTCTCCTCCACTTCTATGTCTGGACAACAGCCGTCTCATCCAATTTCTGGAAAATTTGTTATCTCACTTACATCATTATTATTTTTTTGATATCATCAATATTTTGAAATAACTTTATTTTTCATAGCAGTGGCCTTATAATGTTGTCTTAGATATAATAAATCTGTTTTATCTATTTTATATTGGATTGCATAGGTGTTCCCTAAATTATCTGTTTAAAGAAAATGGTGATGATCAGGAAATTTCTGGCACAATGTTGTGTATAAGTATGTCTTTCACATTTTGTTCTAAAGCTTTGATCTGATGTATAGAACATCATTAATAGTATTATAATATCCAAATAAGAGCAGCTTCATATTTTATGCCCTCATTCAAAAGACTTACTCACCACCCACCACACTTAATATATTATGCAGTTAAATTAGGAAAAAGTCCTTCTGACATGGCTATTACGAAAAAAGTAAAAGCTATATTAAAATAAAAAATATGGAGTGATGTCAGCAAAAATCTCAGAGTGAGGAATATCATGTTCTGCTCCTCTATAAAACCATGAAAAAAATGAGCAAAAATGTTCAGAATCATCTTTTGCATAACTGAAAATTACCCAAAGGTTTGAAACAGTCTAGTGAACACTTATTCAAGAAAAATGGTGGATTTTAAGTAAGAACAATAAACTTTGTGGAATTTTAACTTAACCCAGTCCCATCCATCACTCCCAAGCTCAGCAGTAGCAGTGGAAATTACAACTTGCATTTTTAGTATCTGAAGGAGCAGAACAGACCTCATTCAGAACTGTAATTAATTATTTGTTCTGACCTATTTGGTGACTCCCTAAAAGACTGGCTCAAAAGGCTTATCTTTATTTCCCCTTAATTCAGAATTGGCCTAGTGCTAAAACTGCTTCCCAGGGGGCATTTGTTGAAAATATTTACAGGTTAATGTGTTAGTTGCTTCTGTCAGAGGCCATATATAAGAGTTGGAAAAAACAACAGACCAGTAAAAATGCACAGAAGGAAAAGCTGGGGAATGAGAAATATTTAATTTCTTTGAAAAGCTCTAGTTCTAGTGTAGTTCTAGTGTATTCCTGAGAATCTATAATTCCATGCAAATGGTAAGGGTTGTTCAGGTAAGGAAAGACCTGAGAAAACCCTAAGCGCTTACCTTCTGCTTACCTTGAAACCTGGGTTATAGGTCTGGAAGGAAACCTCTTTCCAATCTTTTGTTGACTATAAAGTAGTGGGAAAGAGACTTCAGGGACCGCACATGACAAAGAATACAGACTGTATAGAATTAGTTCAGCAAGTCATCTAAACAAACAACAACTACAAGCAACACCAACAACAAATAATGGCTAGGAGAAACCGCTTTCCAGAGTTGTCATATTATAACATTCAAAATGCCCAGTTTTCAACAATAAGAAAATAGAAAGTATACAGAGAAGGAAGAAAATAGAAACTATGCTGGAGGAAGCTAAGACTATGGACTTTCTACACAAAGGTTTTAAATATATTCAGCAAATTAAAGAAAAGCATGTCTAAAAACATAAAAGAAAATATGAGAATGATGTCTCACCAAATAGAGAATATTTATGATAACAATTATAAAAAGAAATCAAAGAGAAATTTTAGAGTTGAAAAGAGAACAAATGAAATAAAAATTTCACAAGAGGGGATCGAAAACAGATCTATGCAAGCAGAGAAAGGGAATCAGTGAATTGGAGATAAATCAGTTGATATTGTCTAACCTAAGGAAAAAGTTAGCTAAAGACAGTGAGAAATTTTTAAGTAGCAAGAGTCAAGGAACCATCCCCAACAAGTGATCTTCAACAAGATTAATTATTAACTTCTCAGAATTCATTGAGGCTAGAAAGCAGTGGGATGATGTATTCAAAGTTTTGAAGGAAAACTAACTGTCCGCCAAGAATTCTACATCAGGCAAAATTATCCTCCAGAACTGAGGAAGAAATGAAGACATTCTCAGAGAAACAAGCTAAGAGAGTCCATTCTTATAGACTTGCCTATAAGAAATGCTTAAGGGAGTCCTTCAGGTTAGAATGAAAGGACACTAGATAGTAACCCAAAGCCATACAAAAAAAAATCTGTGATAAAGGGAACTGCATATGCAAATATAAAAATAATATGCTTGGATGTTCAATATATGAATATTAATACATGTAAACAACATATTACTACGTTAAAGGGAAAAATATATGTCCATCTCAATAGAGACAGAAAAACATTGGCAAAATCTAACACCCTTTCATGGTAAAAATATTCAGCATTATAGGAATAGAAGGGAACTTTCTGAACATGGTAATGTGTGCCCATACTAAACTCATAGATAACATCATACTTAATGATGAAATGCCAAAAGCTTTCATCCTGTTTTGGAACAAGACCAAGATGTCCATTCTTGCCACTTCTATTCAATGTTGTGCTAGGGCAATTATGCAACAAAAGTAAATAAAAGCATTCATATTGGAAAGTGTTATGTACTGAATCGTGCCCTCCTAATTCATATGTTGAAGTCTGAACCCCAGTATGTGACTGTATTTGGAGATAAAGTCTTTAAATAGATGGCTAATTTAAAATGAGGTCTTTAAGGAGAACCCTAATTCAATCAAACTATTGTCATAAGAATAGGAAATTTGGACACATGGAGAGATACTAGAGGTGCATGCATACAGTGAAAAGACCATGTGAGGATACAGTGAGAAAGGAGCCATCTGCAAAGTCACAGAAAGATGTCTCAGGAGAAACCAAATCTGTCAACATCTTGGTCTTGAAATTCTGGCACCTCCAGAACTGTGAGAAAATTAATTTCAATTGTGTAAAACACCCAATCTGTGATTTTTTTTTATTGCAGAACTTGAAGTACAGAAAGGGAGAAGTAAAGCTATTTGCAGATGAGAAGAACTACAAATCAGAACCACAATGACAAACCCTTTTGTACCACTTGGATGGCTATGATGAGAAAAAATGGATACAAGTATTAGTGAGGATACCCAGAAATCAGAACCCTTATATATTTTGGGGGGTGGGGAATACAAAATGGTGCTGACACTGGAAAACTTGGTGGTTCCTCAAAAAGGTAAATATAGAATTATTATATGACTCAGAAGTTCTACTCCTAGGTATATACAAGAGAGAACTGAAAACATACATTCACACAAAAACTTGTACACCTACACTCATATCAGTATTATTTATTATAGTCCCAAAGTAGAAACAACCCAAATGTTCATTAGCTGATGAATGGATAAAGCAAGTGCGGTATACCCATACAATGGAATATTATTTAGCCAGAAAAGTAATGAAATATTATTATATGCTACAACATGGATGAACCTTGAAAACATTATGCTAAATGAAAGAAAGTTCACACAAAAGGCCATATATTATATTATTCCTTTTATATGAAATGTCCATATAAATCCACATAAATCTGCATAGAGATCAAAAGTTAATTAGTGGTTCCCTTGGGAAACAGGGAGAGGGGATTTGGGAGTAACTGCTGATGGGGGATTCTTCTAGTGTTGATGAAAACGTTCTGGAGTTAGAGTGATGAATGAGTGATGGTTGCACAGCATAATGAATACACTATGTGAATTATACTTTATTAAAAAATATGGAAAAGCACAATAGTATAATATGAAATAAAATAATTTATAATCTCATAACCTTAATGTAAACATTGCTGATATTTTTATATATTAGTATGTGATCTCTCTCTGTCTCTATCGCTATTTCTGTATAGTGTATCCATGCATAAAATAAAAAAGAGAATATTGTAAATTTGTTATTACACAATTTTTAATTTCTGCCTTTTTACTTAACAATGTTGCGTAAATATTTTTCATATTATCACACACTTCTTATAAACATTTTAAATCATCCAATTTTATCAAGTGAATCAGTCATAATTTAATATAACATTGTTCTATTTTGAAACTTTTAGATTATATCTGAATTTTTATAATTATATATAATACCATGAAAAACTTTCCTCCTAAGACATAATTCAGGAAGTAAATTGGCCCATTAAAGCTTTTGTTTTAAACTTGTGAATTATTTCCTGAAATAATTAAACATTTAAAATGTTGACAGAAAATTGCATGCGTATACGTTTATCAGCATTTTGTACTATCAGTATAAGAAAAAAGCTTTGCTAATTTATAAATAAAGCAAAGTATATTTTTATTTCATACTATTCTTCTTTAGAGATATTGAACATTTTTTATCTAGTTGATTGCATTTTCTATTAGTGAGTCTGTATGCTTTGTAAAATATAATAGTATTTCTTAAATTTTTAGGAATTTCTATCATAACTCTATCTCTTCTTTTCTTACAAGAATGTTGATACCATTTTCCATCGTGCTATTTCCAAAATATAGAAGAATTGTTTTAAGGACTTGAAGCTGCCCACAAATATTTGTGTTTGAATTAGAATTTAGAGGGTAAAATAAAAATCAAATTATTGCTGAAAATGAGAAACTTTGATTTTAAGGTTCACCAATGATCCCTCCAGTACCAATTGAAAGAGAAATTTATAAAGCAGAAAATTAAATGCATAGAATTAATAAAATAAATTCAAGGGCAAATAATTGGGGTTGGAGGAGGATACCTCCTTGGAAAATCTAATTAGGAAAACTGAAAGAGGACAGAAAGAAAAAAGCAAAAGAAAGAGAGAAAATATACATGATTATGAATAAAAATTTATATAAAACAAGAGACAGAATGGTTTTTAAAATAACAGACTTTTATATATAATTTTTTGTTAATAGATTTGAAAAACTCAAGGTATCTATCCTCTGGAAAAACTCAAATAGTTAAAATTATCTCAAGATGTAGAAAAACGACTGTGGATGAAGCCAGAAGAGTTGGTAAAAAATTAGCTCTAGGAAAAATCTCACTCGGATAGTTTTATATTGGAATTTCTTCAATAATTTAGGTACAAATAATATAGGTACAAATAACTTATTTTCTATAGAAACTATTCCAGAGCCTAGAATAAAAGAGAAAACTTCCCTCTTCATATCATTAATATAGCATAATTCTGATGAAACCTGATAAAAATAACACAATAAAGTAAACAGATTAATATGTTTTTTAAATATCGATGCAAATAATCCTATATAAAATGTTCCTGAAAAAAAAAACATAAGAATGAACTGGAAAGATGACATACCATTAATAAATATAATTTATTCCAGGAATGCAAAGATAGTTGAGTATTAAGTAATAAAATAATTATCTACATGAATAGATCATGAGATAAAATATTAAATCACCAAAAGATAGTCAATGTAATCCAATATTCAATCATGATTAAAAAGCTGAGTAAGAAACATAAAACTATGTTCTTAATATAATAAAAACTATTTAAACCCAAAGTTAGATTATACTCAATAATTAATTCCTGAAGACATTTTTGTTAATATTAGAAAAAAGTTTTAGGCAGTTCATTAATAACAGCCAACTAACAAACCAATTAACCAAATAAACCACAAAGTAAGATGAATGAATTATGGAAAAGGGGAGATAAAACTTTGCTTATCTGAAGATTGGTAATGTAGATAACATCAGAGGCTTACCTGAAAAATAATTGAAACTAATAAGAGTTTATTGAAGTAGACTATTAACCAGTAAACTTTTTCTGTAAAGAACCAGACAAATATTTTAGGCTTTGAGGACCATAAGGTCTCTGTTGTAACTACTCAGGTTTGTTGTAGTGTAAAAGCAGCCGTAGACAATATATAAATGAATGAGTCTGGATGTGTGCTAATAAAACCTGATTTATAAGAACACACTGTAGATCAGATTTGCCTCAAAGGACATAGTTTCCTGACCCTTTAATTAGACAGTTAAATTCTCTTAATTTTGATATCAATCAGAAATTGTATTATCAATCAGAAACCACATTAGGGAAATAATGCCATCTATCAATAGCAACAAAACAGAAATTCCCACACAAAAAAAATTTAACAGGAAACGTGCAAGACCAATATGGCAAAAATTATAAAGTTGTATTTAGGAGCAAAAAGGGCCACATAAAAATTGAACGAAAAACCATGATCTTTGATGAAAAAAACTGTATGTCGGAATGAAGTAAATTCTCTCCAAATACGTTATTGTCTTTAAAAATCCCAGCTAGATCATTTTTTTCTTTGATAAGAAAGATAGCTTAAAGTTCAATGGGGAAAAAATTAAGTATAAAGGTTTGCATATAATTTCTGCCAAAAAAAGAGAACTTGGCATAGAGACAGAGTGACTTTCTTGATGCTTTTGGCTACAAGTAACTGAAAATTAGTCTTAAAATGGTCTAAGCAGTAAGAAAATGTATTGGTTCATCTAACTGGAAATTTAGAGGTTAATTTGGGTTCAGCTTTGACTTACTAGTCTTTCCAGCTCCATTTCTCTGAGATTCTTTAAATAATTTTCAACTGGGAATGATCTTGCTTCTCAGAGAACATTTGGTAATGTCTGCAAACAGTTTTAGTTGTCACAGCTGGGTTTAGTGAGGGGAGTGCTACTGGCATGGAGTGGGTACAGGCCAGGGATGATGTTAAGCACCCTAGAATGCACAGGACATCCCCCGCCCCCAACAATGCATTATCCAGGCAAAAATGTCAATATTGCTGAAGCTGAGAAACCCTGCTCTAAGCTATGCTCTCCTCTGAGAGGTATATTTATTCAGCCATAGTAACACCCAGAGGAAAAACATCTTTTCCTGGGATACTTGCCTAACAGAAAGGACATTTGCTAGTCTCATAAAGTAAGTTTGGAAGCGTTCTAGCTTTTTTATAAACTGATTTTTTATGAAAAAGTTATCTCTTTCTTGAAGAACCCTGGTTTATGACTCTTATCTTGTTAATGAATTGGTTCTTTAACAAATATGAGATAGCCCTGATTTTACCTTTTAATGTGTTTTGCTTTGAAATATATTTTGTCTGATATTACTCTACCAGTTTTATTTCTATTTCTATTTGCTTGGACTATCTTTTGTTATTCTTTTATATTCACCGCATCTGCATCACTTTGTTTTAGGCATGAGCCTTATGAATAGCATATTGTTAAAATGCCAAAGTCAAGTCTGTCTTCTAATGGGCAAGAGTAGTTACTTAACATTTATTATGATTAATAAAAACTTTGGATGTATTTCAACCATCATATCTTTTGTGGTGTGTATTCTCTATATGCAATAATTTCCTTTGTGTTTTTGCTTTGTTTTCTTTATTTTTTACAGTCTTTGAATCAATATTTTTATTTGTTGATTTTTTCTACTTTTTTAGAATGTACACATTCCATTTCTATTGCTTTTTTGCTAAACTTATAAATTTTATTTATTTATTTGTTTATTTGCTGCAAAAGCTTTATTTATTGTTTCTATTTGATCCACAGCATGGGAGAGGGTTCCAGGGTGGTTAAAAGGCTGTTCAGTAGTTGAAGAGAGAGACTGTCAGAAGCCCGAAACTGGGAGGATGCAGAGGAGCCCCTAAAAGGCTTCTGGGCTCCAAAAGCTCCTAGTTGCGCTTGAGGATGAGCCTTTTGAAGACATACTCGTCCATCTCAGCCTGGGGGCCAGACAGCTTGCAGAGGTTAGTCAGGTGATCTGCCATCTTCTTGATGAGTTTTGCCTCCTCATCTAGGAAGTGGCTCTTCAGGAAGTCATAGAGATGGGGGTCTGCATGGGCAGAACCCAGGGCATGCACATAAGAAAGAGCCTGGTTCAGGATCCTCTCCATGACCATGTCAGCTTCCATGGAATCCTGAGTTTTACCCCACTCGTCTTGGGAAGGCTTCCACAGGTACTGGAAGAGGTCAGGGCTGCCACGCTGCTTTTGCATCTTCAAGAGACCCTGGGTGTCCTTGGGCTTCTTTGCCAACTCACAGAAGAGGTGTCCCACACCCTCCAGAGCCACATCATCATGGTCAAAATACAAGCCCAGAGAGAGGTAGGTGTAGGAGGCATGCAGGTGCAAGCTGGCCTGGCAGTTGACATCGGTCTCCACCTTGGTGGAATAATTCTGACGAACTTGGGAGCTCATGGTTGCTTTGCAATAGAAATTAAGTTCAAACAACGAATCGGCTGGTCTTTGAGGTCAGGATGGCAGAAAAATTTCAGAAGGTTGCAACTGGAAAATTGGTTGGAGGGTGGTCAGAGGTTGGAAAGGGTAATCCCTGGGTCTTTTCCTTCCAAACACTGTTGAAGCAAGAGGCAGATCCAGGGACCGCTGAGGATGCTGCCTGACAGATTTTAAATTTATTCTTAAACTTATGTTTTCTTGATAAACTATAAAGGAAATCAGCATTTCCGAATGTCTGAAAAATATTTCATGGACCTTAGCATTTTCATTTCTGGTTTTTAGAGGGTCCCTTGTTTCTGAGTGCAGTGATATCCTTGTGAACACTGTTTCTGATAGCTTAATGTGTTTGAGAGAGGAAAGTTTCAGTTTTTATTCAACCTGTAATCTTTATTTTATTTTATATTATTTTAAGTTTATTGGGGTAACATTGGTTAATACAATTATATAATTTTGGGATGTACATTATAATTTGACATCTTTATATTCTATTGTGTGATTACCACCCAGAGACCAGTTTTCTTCAGCTACCATATACTTGATCGCCTTTACCCACTTCGCCCTCCCACAATCCCCCTATATTCGACCCCCTTTACCCTGTCTACCTCTTCTCACCTCCCCCACCCCCTACCCTCTAGTAACCACTAGTCCATTGTCCATGTCCCTGAGTCTCTCTTCGTCCTGTTCATTTGTTGCTTTAAGATTTATATCCCACATATAAGTGACACCATGTGATTTTCAATGTTTTCAGTTTGGCTTATTTTGCTTAGCATGATTATCTCGAGGTCCATCCAGGTTGCTACAAATGGCAGTATTTCTTCTCTTCTTATGGATGTATATATAGACCACAGCTTCTTTAGCCAATCATTTATCGTAAGACACTTCAGTTGCTTCCATGTCCTGGCCACTGTGAATAGTGCTGCTATGAACATTGGTGTGTAAATATCTTTTCAGATATGTGTTTTCAAGTCTTTGGGGTAAATACCCAGTAGAGGGATTGATGTGTCATATGGTAGATCAATTCTTACTTTTTTGAGGAACCTCTATACTGTTTTCCATAGTGGCTGTACCAATTTTCAGTCCCACCAGCAGTGTATGAAGGTTCTTTTCTCTCTGCATCTGGCCCTTCTCTGGACAGCATATGGCCCTTCCCATATCCTCTCGAACATTTGTTATTACTTGTTCTGTTGATTATAGCTATTCTAACAGGTGTGTGACCGTATCTCATTGTGGTTTTGATTTGCATTTCCCTAATAGCTAGCAATGTTGAGTATCTTTTCATATATTCATTGGCCATTTGAATGTCCTCTAAGGAGAAGTGTCTATTCAGGTCCTCTGACCATTTTTTGATTGGATTGTTTATTTTTTTGTTGTTATTGAGTTGTATGAGTTCTTTGTATGTTTTGGATATTAGGCCCTTATCGGAGGTGTTGCTTGCAAATATATTTTACCATTTGGATGGTTGTCTCTTTACCTTGTTGACGCTTTCTTTTGCAGAGCAGAAGCTTTTTAGTTTGATATAGTCCCATTCATTTATTTTAGCTTTTACTTCCCTTGCCTTTGAGTTCAAATTCATAAAATCCTCATTAAGTCCAAGGTCCTTGAGTTTTGTTTCTGAGTTTTCTTCTGTGCATTTTATTGATTCCAGTCTTATATTCAGGTCCTTAATCCATTTTGAGTCAAAAATTTTGTCAACCTGTAATCTTGAACCAAGATTGACATTTTACTTCTAAAAAATTATCTAAAGATGCTGATCACAGTGGACACAGAGATTTACTTATAAAGATATTAATTGAAAAAATATATTTTTATTTACAAAAACAAGAGTCAATCTAAATATTTACCAGTAGGGTGTGATAAAATAAATTTATCTGTATTCATGTGGTAAATATTGGTCATTCAAGTAGTATTTTATGAAATAACTAATACCATAGAAAGATGTTGACAATATACTGTTAAATGTAAAATATTTCATGTTGTATCTGTTCAATGGAAAATAATGGACCAGAATGAAATATATCAAAATGTTAATAGTGATTATATGTGAATAAGGGAATTATGGTTCGTTGCTATATATTTTTTTCTGCATTGCTCTATTTTTAAAATACAGACCTTATATAATTGCAAAAATCTTTTGAGCATGTTTAATTCTCTGGCCCTGGTTTGAATATTGGAAATAAAGTTGTAATGAGTAAAAGTTCTCAGTTTATATAATTTTGGTGAATAGTTAATGTCATTTTTGTCCCTATGTCTGAACTAAATTCTGATTTCTGGACCTGATAGCTGGATTGTAGGAATAATCTCAACGATTTAAGTTTTCCTCCCAATGTCTCTCCTTAATTATTTATGTTCTTTTTAAATTTTTGTTGAGTCATCTGTTTCTCTGTCATCATCCATGTCGCTATCTTTTCATTCCTGTCTGAACCCTGGCCTTGGTCCATAAAGATCACTGTTATGTTCTTCACATCGTTGTCACAATGACTCATTAGTCTAGTTACTTTCTTGTTCTTCCTGAAAACCTGGACAGCATATGGCCCTGCCCATATCCTGTAGAACAATGGGTAACTCTGAGGCTGTCGGAAATGTATTTTTCTAGACTTGGAATGTAGTCATCTCTATTTCCTGCTCCCATTTCTTGCTGGGGTTATAGGACACGGAAAGACAGACATCCTGTAAAGGGGACATTTCTACTCTTCTATTCTCCAAACTCTTCCGAGTTTTCATATGCCTAAACTATCAAATTTCATCCAGTGGAAAGTATTGCTCAGGACCATTTTTCGAGAACCCATTCTCATCTCACTGCCTTGTTTCACTTCTGAGTTGCTTCCCCAGATTATGGAATCTTTAGTTTGGGGTGGGAAAACTGGCTCACATTCCAGATATATTGTTTGTGGCATAAATTTGAAGTTTAAACTTTTTCAGGGTCGAGGCTTTGAAAGTGTAATACCCCAGATTTCTGTAAATTAAAGTTTTTAAAATTCAAAAGGCATAATTCAAATATTTTACTGTTCCCCAAGGCTGTGAAAGGCACTGCATGAATTGATAATGGAAATTAAAAATAAATACAAAAACATAGAAAAAATAGTTTAATATCTTGAGATGTTATCCTATTTCACAGAAATAAAAACTACAGTTTTATTTGTCAGTCCTCATTAATGATGTCAGAATTCTTTTCCTGAAATGTGAATATGGCTATTACTTTTCTTAAAAGCATAAACAGATCCCCATTGCCTATAGATTAAATTTTCCTGTAATTGATCTTGGGTTATCTTTGTGGCCTTTTCCTCCACTAGTCCTTAACACTGGTGCAATAAAAGATTAGCTTGTTATTCTCCAAATACACCATTTCATTTTATGCTGCTGTGCCTTTGCTCATGCTCTTTCCTCAGGAGTGAATTGCCCATCTACCTTCGCAAGCTAGAGAAATAATACTCATACTTCAAAGCTCAGCACCAATGTCTGATCAATGTCTGCATGAAGCCCTCTTTGAGCCCCTTCCCCCAGCATTGCTACAGTTTAAAAACAGGTAGTTTTACAGTACACAAGAATGAAGAGTGTGACTCCTTAAACATGGGTTCCAGGCCCTCTTTTCTATATTCTACATTCTCTCTGGAGGTAATCTTATTCATACCTTTGACCTCAATTATACTGTATACACCCCAAAATAATATTTCCAACTGAGACATTTCAGATGACCTACAGACCCACAAATCCAGCTGGCTTTCCTTCAAGTCCATTTGTCTGTTTCTCAAGCACCTTAATCTCACATGTTCAAAACTGAACTCATTAGATACTCAAATATCTGTTGAATATAAGATTAAAATAGTACCCGAATTACCATTTGGGGGATTCCTGCTGCTTTTCTAATGAGACTTTGGTTGTCATCACCATTTGATTGTATGTGATCAGGTTGCCTTTCTTACATTACTATGTGGCAAAATTCACTCTTTCAGAAATATAAGCATTGCTTACTTCACTGTGTACTTCAGTAGCCACTGAGAATTCTTTTTCTCCTGACATTGTATAAATGCTGTAATTGCAAGCTTTGGAGTAAAAACATTGCTGTGTTTACAATGCAGCACTTACTAGTTGCATTACCTTGAGGAAGTTATCCATCCCTCATGAGCATCAGGTTTCTCATCTGTAAAGTGTGGGAAATAATACCTATGTCACATGGAACATTTAAATTAATATGTATAGTAGTACCAAGCACAGGCCTAGTCCAGGGCAAGTACTCATCACATTTATTTTATATTTTGTTTTTTTTTTCTGTATACTTAGAAAATACTTCACTTATACTTCTGTTTTAGCATTCTATTCTCTTTTTTATATTTATCACAGTTGTTCATATTTTATCTCTGACTAGGTTGTAATTTTCTCGTGGGAAAGAAGCATATTTTCATCTCAGAAAATTCACATAATGGTTTTAAAAGTACCTTTGAATGAATAAAAATTACAGACAGCAGATTCGATTCTGTTTATCTTTTGATATAGCTAAGCTTTTTCTAAGCTTCTGTTCCACTAGGTATCTTACTTGACACAAAATGTACTTATTTACTTGGTGTTGCTTTAAGAAATTATAATGATAACATGCCATGTACGAAAGCTGGGAAGTCACACATTTTTTAAATTTTGTCATTGAAACAAAAAAATTCTGGTTATTTTAGAAGAAATCCAAGTGGTTAAAATTAATCCCTAGGGGATTTTCATAAATTCTCAAGTTTTATGACCTGTTCCAACTTGCTTTTAGTTTAAAAATGAGTTCTGCTGTTCTCTTTGGTAAGATAGCCTACTTCATTATTGACTTAAAAGTCAATTAAGAACAGTTGTAAATCATAATATATCACTTCTTGTTCCTAAATTATTACCTATTCATTCTTAAATATGATAGTAACTGAACCGGAAAGTTGTCTCAACCATTACTAAAACAAAAATCAACTATGTTCCATTGACAGAAGAATCTCCGAAATGAAGTAAAGTAACTGCATGGCTTTTTGGTGTCTTTTGTCCCCATGAACTGTAATGTAGGAAATGAACGGCAAAGCATGCATAACTCCAGGATCTTGTCCACATGACTTACTACAGTGTTTTCCCAGAAAAGCTGATGGAGTGTAAAAGCAGGAGACACCCACTGAAATTTATTAACAAGCCAGAAAGCAGCTGTTCTGTGATTTGCAAACAAAAGCAAATATTAAACTGTCAGGTAGCCCTTTTCTTTTCTTCCTTTTCTTTTCTTTTTTTTTCTTTCTTTCTTTTTTTGTGGTCCACTACAAAAGGGCTTTATTATAACCTTAGCTTAGGAAGTTTGCCTTCTTGTAGGTTAAAAGAGATACCCAAAGGACAGATAAAAATTGATATTTAGTAGTGATTACCATTGTGGAGCCTCAGGGTGACCATGTTTTTATCTTCCTTTACTAAATGTTCCTGAAGGCCTTCTTTAACTTTGAAGCCACTCATTCAATATCTCCCAATATTGGCTGTGGAGCAAAAAGGAAACAGCAGTTTTTGGAGTACAAAATGAAGAAACGATTGTGTAGAATTCAATCTGTAGCACATTTGGAAGGAGACATTTGTGCTCACATTGCGTGTGAGGATTTCAGAGAAATGCTCTCTATTCTTTTTCTTATCAGAAGCTTAAAGATCAGGGTTTGTGAACTTACCTAATTATTCCAACTCTGAATTTTCTCCCTTCTCTGAATGCTTGTAACATACTGTTCATATCACTCATTTTACCCTATATATAGCCTCTTATAATTATTAAAATACTTCAGTATTCATATCTCATGATGGAATTATAAAGCCCTGCTTCACAGGATTGTATCTTAAACATCCTTATCATATTTATCATATTGTTTCTTATCAAAGGTGCATTCCTATTTTTTGCACATTGTATGTTACAGAAAATGTATACTGATCGACTGAGCTACAGGTTTCATTTTAGTATTTTGAGCAACAGAGTGTATTATTCAAGTAAATCCATGATATTTGTTCTTGATAGCAGATTTTCTAAATGACCATTCCTTCTTGTTTAAAGTAAATATTTTAAGATACTAAATGTTAGAAACATCATTTATACCCTGAAGAATAGTGTGAGGACTGTTCAAATCAATTTTAAGATGGCTCTAAAGCTCTCTCTTGCTTATATAATAGGCTTTCTTCCTTTTATATTTACTGTTCTCTCAAGACCTCTCTCCTGTCTGTGCCACTCAAACCTACTTTCTAGGTCATGCCTGCCACTGGTTGTACACCTTTCATTTTGGATTATTTCTTGCTTTTGTCCTACTCCTTTGCATTTTCCAATTTGACCGTGCACTTAGTTCCTGAACTACTTCTATTCCAGAGGTATACTACATAGTTGCATATGGGCCTGGTCAACCTATTTCCACCTGATTCCAGAAGTCTTTTCTCTAGAAGAGGCCCTCGGCACTGTTTGCCTTGGGAGAAAGGTAAAATAATAAAGTATATAAAGCCAGAAATTGTTATGTGAAAAATTTAAAGAATCTATGGACATTAAAATGCTTAAAAATCTATATTTGGAGCAAGAACTAAGAGGATGGGGACAGATAGCAATCAGAAAAATGAAATCAATCAATTCTCATTTTACACCTTCTGCACATTTCTTAACATTCTTCATCTCACTTCTATGTACAAAGTTCTTCCTCTTTACTCCAGTTGACATTGACTCCTTTCTGCTTTCTGAAGCCCCATATTATGAACTGAATTTGCAATAATTAATTGTTCCTTGTGAATAAATACCGCATGTAATTTAAAATCAACCAGGCTGCAAATCTCAGTGGGGACAAGTTTCCAGGGTCAGAAAAATTACATCTTAGGGTATCGCAATCTGAAAATGTGACTTTAATCATTTCAGTAATTTTTGAGACTTTTGAGGCAGAAGATAGGTATGTGTGATGATGTAGGAGAGAGAAAAAGATGGATTCCTGACAAGACAGAGCTATAATCTAGGCATATTTTCCTGGCAAGATTCTAGATTGTGAAATAAATGTCTTATGCACACCAAGAACAGGGTAATCACCAAGAACCAGATGGTTTCTTCTAGGAATAAGTTATATTAAAATAACCTCATTTGATTTTTTGTTGTGTTGCTAGTTTGATAGATAGGAAGCTGTCTCTTGTTTTCAGCTAACATTTGACAGTCTTTACCATGTTATTCATTTAGAGTAGATAGGTATATGCGGGCTGAGTGAGAATAAAGTTAAATACATTTTGTAATTGGTTGACTAATCTTAGTCACATTGATTATTCAATTAGTACCAGGTGGTTTCTTCTATCGATTCCCCATGCTTTGTTCTTGGTTATGTTCTGATAAACAATTTTTATCAAAGATTTCCAAGAAGGAATCCTTATAAAGTATGCAGATGACATTAGGGAGAATACTTAATATTGCAGAGGGTACCCCAGAGCAGAAAGAACAAAAACATGGGTTTGAGAGTTGGAAAGATTGAAGGCTTGAATCAAATAGGACACTAGGTGTGTGATCTGGGGAGAATTACATTTTACTAACTCATGAAGACCAAATGATCACCCAGAAAAAAATAAATAGGAGCTCTGTTCTTTATTGGTATTTATACAATGATTATTAATTTCACAGCTCAGAAAGTGAGCTGAAACTAAGGATAACATTTAGCAGTTAAGATGAAAGTCAATTGTGTAAATGGGGAACCTGAATTACTATATCTTACATGAATAGGACTTTGATGGTTTTAGTTGACTGTAAGTTCAGCATGAGTCAAACATATGATATGAATGACAAGTCAGCTAATGCAATCTAGGTTTTCAATAGAATGATAGTATTTTGGGGAAATAATAGTCCCTCTGTAGTGTTTAGATCACATTTGGGAGATTGTGTTCAAGGGGGACTTGATTTTCCCAAAGGAGGGTAACTACAATGGCTAAGAGTCCAGAATTCATATCACAGGAGAAATGGATTAATTAATAATAACCACTTAAATAATTAAAAATCATTCTGCTGGAAGAAATAAGACTTATGGGATAAGAATTGATAGTAGATAATCAAGGGAATTTCCAGACCCCCAAACTGCTTATCATGGGTAATTTGAAATACATACAAAAACAAGATAATGATCTTCCAAATACCTATTACCCAGCTGCACAGTTATCAACTTATGGACAATCTTGTTTAATCTATTATCCTCCCAACTGGATTATTTTGAAGGAAATTCCAGATATCATATGTCATTTCATATGTAAATATGTTGCTATGTATCTTTAAAAGACAAGAGTTTAAAAAACCCTATAATACCATTAAGGCACCTAAAAATTAACAATAATTTCTTAACATCATTAAATACCCATCTATTACACAAATTTCTCTAGTTTTCTCACAAACTATTTTATAATTTCTTTGAATAAATCTATATAAGTCCATACATTGAAATTGGTTAATATACCCTCTAATTCCATTTGTCCTCTTTTTAGATTCATGTTACTTATTGATCATTTGTCCTATAGATTTTTCCAGAGTCTAGATTCTGTGGATGAAATTCTTATTGTCCGTGTTTCTTCCTCTGACTTTTGTATTTCCTATGAATTAGTAGTTGGAAGTTGGAGATTGGTCAGATTAGGTTTAACTTTTTGGAAAGAATGCTTCATAGGCTGTGTTAATTTATTCCATCAGGAGACGCTTCATTTCTGGTTGTCACTATTTTTTAATATTAGCAGCCACTGATAAATATTACCTTTTTTTCTGGTAGGGGTTGCAAAAGTTATTATATTCTATGTTTTCTTATTCATTTATTAGCTTGTATATGTATAAAAAGGGAAATTTCCCATCATTAACTTTTTGGTTGTAGGAAATTTTTCCAAGCAAACAGATGTTTGTTGCCTTCTAAAGATTATGCTGTATGCGTCCTGGAATCTGGGTAGGGACAGGGGTGATAATGGTGAGTTTAAATGAATTTCTCAAACAAGTCTTCCTTCACCTTAATCAATGGGTAATAATAGCTGTTTTAGAATAGTTAAGTGGTTTAAGGTGGAAGTTCATTCTATTCAGGTCCAGAAAACAGCACTGACTGAATGTGAGAGTTAAGACAAGGAGGACAATCTACACTTAATATGAAAAAAAATCCTGCTAACAATTGGGACAGTTTTCAAATGAAATCAATGGATCACTTTATGGAGCAGATAGCTAGCTGCCTATTAATGGCATGTTCAAGAAGGGGTTATATGATGACAGTCTTTTGAGAACATTGTAAAAGAGATTCTTTTATTTGTTATTTATTTATTTTAATACAAAAATTGTTGGGGTGACATTGATCAACAAAATCCAATCATTTTTAAGTGTACAATTCAACATCGTGTCGTATATATATTGCATTGTGTGTTCACCACCCAGAGTTAGATTTCCTTCTGTCGTCAAATATTTGACCCCTTTTACCCCATCAACTTCTGTCTTCTCCTATTCCCTCTGGTAACCACTAGTCTACTGTCCATGTCCATGAATCTCTGTTTGTTTGACATGTTTGTTGCTTTTTTATTTATATCCCACACATGAGTAATATCATGTGTTTTTCAACTTTTTCTGTCTGACTTATTTTGCTTGCATGATTATCTCAAGATCTATCCATGTTGTCACAAATATCAGTATTTCATCTCTTCTTATAGCTGGGTAATATTCCATTGCATATATGTACCACATCTTTATTCAACCATCTATTGTAGGGTACTTCGCTTTCTTACATGTCCTGACCACTGTGAAAAATGCTGCTGTGAACATCAGTGTGCCAATATCTTTTTGGATGAATGATTTTAGATTTTTTGGCTAAATACCAAGTAGAGGGATTGCTGGATCATATGGTAGATAAATTCTTAGTTTTTAAGGAAACTCCATACTGATTTCAATAGTGGCTGTACCAATTTGCAGTCCCATGAGAAGTGTATGAGGGTTCTTTTTCCCCCATATCCTCTCCAACACTTGTTATTACATATCCTGTTGATGATAGCCATTCTAACAGGTGTGAGGTGGTATCTCATTGTGGTTTTGATTTGTGTATCCCTAGTGATGTTAAGCATCTTCTCATATATTTTTTTGGCCATTTGCATGTCCTCTAGGGAGAAGTGTCTGTTCAGGTCCTCTACCCATTTTTTGATTGGATCATATGGTTTTTTGTTTTTATTGAGTTGTATGAGTTCTTTGCATATTATCAGAGGCGTTGCTTGCAAATATATTTTCCCATTCAGATGATTGTCTCTTTATGTTGTTGACAGTTTATTTTGCTGTGCAGTAGCTTTTTAGTTTGATAGAGTCCAAATCATTTATTTTTTGTATTTACTTTCCTTGACTTGAGGATCAAATTCATAAAATCCCCTTTAAGTACAAGATCCACGAGTATAGTATCTACGTTTTCTTCTCCACGATTTATTTTTTCAGTTCTTATATTCAGGTCTTTTATCCATTATGAGTTAATTTTGGTATATAGTGATAAACAACAGCCTAGTTTCATGCTTTTACATGTGGCTTTCCAGTTTTCCTCATTTATTGAAGATGCTTTACTTTCTCCATTGTATGTTTTTGGCTCCTTTATTGAAAATTATTTGCCCATGTAAACAGGGGTTTACATCTGGACTCTCAATTCTGATGCATTTGTGTGTGTCTGTTTTTCTGACAATGTTGTAGCCGCCAGTTCCAGAAAGACACATGGACCACCAGAAATCAGTGAGTTACAGGAAACACACTCTATTCAGCCAGCTGGGTCTGCCAGGGGTACACAGACTCCAAATTAAGCAGCCCCAAAATGTAGAGGTACAGGGTTTTTAAGCCCTAAACCCCATTTTTCATTCTGTCTGAACACGAAGGTCT
Source organism: Rousettus aegyptiacus (assembly GCF_014176215.1). Taxonomy (NCBI): domain Eukaryota; kingdom Metazoa; phylum Chordata; class Mammalia; order Chiroptera; family Pteropodidae; genus Rousettus; species Rousettus aegyptiacus. Next base: position 54,361,732 of record NW_023416312.1, on the reverse strand, counting down.
ATTTTTCTTATATTTACTACCTGTCAACCCACAGGTCAGTTGTGCAAGCAGGGGTACGGAAACAGAAAGCTTATTGTTAGAACGTTATGTTCCCATAGGTGATAGCCTATGTTCCTATGGGCGATAGCCAAGCAGTAATTTTCCAACCAGTACAACAATACCATGCCATTTTGATTATCGTTGCTTTGTAATATAATTTGAAAACAGGCAAGGTAATACCTCCAGTCTTGTCCTTTTTTCTCAATATTGCTTTGACTATTTGGAGTCTTTTGTGTTTCCATAAACATCTGATGATTTCTTGTTCTATATCTTCAGAAAATGCTGATGAGATTTTGATGGGGATTTCATTAAATTTGTATAATGCTTTACGTAATAAGGTCATTTTAACTATGTTAATTCTTTCAATCCAAGAACATAAAATATCTTTCTGTTTCTTTGTGTCTTCTTTAACTTCCTTTATAGTGTCTTACAGTTTTCATTGTATCGGTCCTTCACATGTTTCATTAGATTTATTCCTAGGTATATTATTCTTTTTGGTGCAATTGCAAAAGGGATTGTTTTTTTTCCATTTCTTTTTCTGCAAATTCATTATTAGAGTATAGGAATGTTATATACTTTTGAACACTGTATCCGGAAATTTAATTATTTATTTATTATTTCTAGTAGTGTTCATGTTGAGTCTTTAGGGTTTCCTATATAGAGAATTATGTCATTCTCAAATAGTGACAGTTTGCCTTCTTCATTTGCTATTTGGATGCCTTTTATTTCTTTCTCTTCTCTGATTGCTCTAGCTAGGACTTCCAAAATTATATTAAATAATAGTGGTGCTAGTGAACAGTCTTGTCTTGTTCCTGATCTTAGAAGAAAAGATTTTAGTTTTTTACTGTTAAGTATAATGCTAGCTGAGGGTTTATCATACATGGCTTTTATTATGTTAAGGTTCTTTCCTTCTACTCCTATTTTATTAAGTCTTTTAATAAAGAATAGATGCTGTATCTTGTCAAAGGCTTTTTCTGCAACTATTGATAGGATCATTGGATTCTTATTTTTTATTTTGTTTACATAGTGTATCACATTAATAGATTTATGTATAATAAACCATCTTTGTGACCTGGAGATAAAGCCCACTTGATCATGTCGTATAATCTTTTTCATGTGTTAGTAGATTCTGTTTACTAGTATCTTGTTTAGAAATTTTGCATTTGTGTCCATGAGAGATATTGGTCTGTAGTTTTCTTTATTCGTGTTATCTTTACCAGGTTTTGGTATCAGGGTATTATTTGACTCATAAAATGAGTTAGGAGGTATTGCCTCCTCTTTGATTTTTTGGAAGAGTTTGAGGAGAATAGGTATTAAGTCTTCTTTGAATGTTTGGTAGAATTCACTGGTGAAGCCATCTGGTCCTGGATTTTTACTTTTTGGTAGATTTTTGACCATTGTGTTAATATCCATACTGCTTATCGGTCTTTTAGATTTTCCAGTCCTTCTTGATTCAGTCTAGGAAGGTTGTATTTTTCTAAGTACTGGTCCATTTCTTCTAGGTTATTATATTTGATGTTATATAGTTTTTCATAGTATTTTTGTATGATCCTTTGTATGTTTGCGATTCAGTTGTATTTCCCCTCTTTCATCCCTGATTTTGTTTATTTGTGTCCTTTATCTTTTTTCTTTAGTGAGTCTAGCCAGGGGTTTGTCAATTTTATTAACCTTCTCAAAGAACTAGCTCCTTGTTGTATTTATTTTTTTCTCTGTCTGTCTGTCTGTCTCTCTCTCTCGCTTGCTCTCGCTCTCGCTCTCTCTTTTTTTTGTTGTTTTCAATTTCATTTATTCCTGCTCTAATTTTGATTCTTTCTTACCTTCTGATGACTTTAGGTTACATTTGATCTTCCTTTTCTAGTTTTTTTTTTTAAGATGAAGCATTAGGTTGTTTATTTGGGTTTGTTCTTGTTTTTGGAGATAGGCCTGTAATGATATGAACTTTCCTCTTATGACTGATTTGCTGTGTCCCAAAAGTTTTGACATGTAGTACTATTATTATCATCCATTTCTTCTTATCTCTTGATCTTTTTATTTTTTCCTCTGACCCAGTTATTCTTCAGTACTGTGTTGTTTAATCTCCATGTATTTGTGTTTCTTCCCGATTTCTTTTTGCAGTTGATCTCTACTTTCAAAACATTATGATCAGAGAATATGGTTGGTATGACTTCAACCCTCTTATATTTGATCAGGCTATCTCTGTGTTCCAGTATGCAGTCGATTCTTGAGAATGTTCCATGTGCACTAGAGAAGAATGTATAAGCAGCTGTTTTGGGATAGAAGGCTCTGTATATGTTAATTATGTCCAGTTGGTGTAATGTGTTATTTAAGATTGTTATTTCTTTATTGATTTTCTGCTTAGATGATCTGTCCATATCTGACAGTGGGGTATTTAGGTCTTTTTATCTCTTTTGTTCTAGTATTAATTGCTTTACATATTTTGGGGATCCCTGATTGGAAGCATAGATATTAATAAGTGTTATGTCTTCTTGGTGCATGATTTTGTTTATCATTATGTAGTGTCCTTCAGTATCTTTCTTTATATTTTTGATTTTGAAGTCTATTTCATCTGATATTAGTACCACTACTCTCGCTTTTCCCTGAATGCCATTTGCTTGAAATATCATCTTCTACCCTTTCACTTTGAGTCTATCTTTGTCTTTGGAGCTGATATGTGTCTGCTGGAGACAGCGTATGGTTGGGCTTTGTTTTTTGATCCATTCTGCACTCTGTGCCTTTTTGTTGGTGAGTTCAATCCATTTACATTTAGGGTGATTATTGACATACGAGGTCCTTTTATAGTCATTTTATCTTTTGCTTTCTGGTAGCTCGATGTTTCCATTGCTTTCTTGTCCTTGTGTTTCTGTTTATTTTGGCTTGTTTTTGTGGTTTTTCCCTCTGGTTCTTCTTGTTTTATGTTATATACTTCAGTTCTGAATCTTTGATGTGTGGTTACCATTATGAATATGTAAAGGATAGTGTGTGTATATATATATATATACACACATATATATGTGTGTGTATATATATATACACACATATATACACATATATATACATATATATATCTATAGTGTGTGTATATATATACACACATATATACACATATATATACATATATGTGTGTGTATATATATATATATCTATATACTAGTCCATTTTCTTCTGCATGTGACTTATCTCCATTTTCTCTTTGCAAATTTGAATCCTCCCCTTTTCAGTCATTGTTATCTAAATATGTCCCTGTGTATGCTGAACGTTCATTACTATTTTGCTATAGCAATTCTCTTCTTATTATTCAAGCTTATAATGTCTCATTCTTAGTAAGGGTTGCATTCCTCTACTTCTATTTCCCTGATAGTCACTTTACTCCTAATTATGTATTCTTTTGTCATTTTGTTTTAGACGAATTGACTCCTTTCAGTGTTTCCTATAGTGCAGGCCTCATAGTCGAGAATTCTCTCATTTTTTGTATATCTGGAAAGGTCTTATTTTTCCATCATATCTAAAGGAGAGCTTACCTGGATACATTATTCCAGGCTGGTAGTTGCTTTCACTTAATAGTTTAAATATTCCATTCCATTACTTTCTGGGTTGTAAAGTTTTTGCTAATATGTTCGATGATAATTTAATGGGTTTTCCTTTATAAGTTGCTGTCTTCTCCCTGGATGCCCCGAGAATTCTGCCTTCATCATCGATTTTTGATAATTTTTATAAAATGTGTCTGGATGAAGGCCTTTTTGGGTTGAGATAATTGAGTGTTCTGTTGACTTCTTGAATTCTAAGCTCCAGCTCATTCCTTAGCTTTGGGAAATTCTCATCCACTATTTGTCTGCAAATGCTTTCTAATCCCTGTTCCTTTTCCTCGCCTTCGGTAATGCCCATTATTCTTATGTTTCCACCCTTGATGGTTTCAGGTACTTCTTGAATTTATTTTTCATTATTTTTCATTCTTTGTTTTCTCTTTTTTCCCTTCTGATTTATTTCTAGATTTCTGTCTTTGATATCACTGATTCTTTCCTCCATTTCGTCGACTCTATTTCCCAAGCTTACTATTTCATTTTCCAACTCTTTCAGTGTTTTCTTCATCTACAGAAGTTTTCTTTGGTTCTTTTGAGGGTTTCACTCTCCTTTAAATTCCTGAAATTGTTGATATAACTTGTTTCAGAATTTACCGATTTTTTTTCAGAAGTACCATCCTTAATTCTCTGTCACTTAAGTCGCATATTTCTTTGTCTATAAGCTCATTCTCTGGAGATTTTTCTCTTTCTTTCTGAGATGCCTTGTGACCTTGGTTGCTCATGGTGTTTAATGGATTATTTCTTTGCCTGGGCATTAATGAAAGTGTATTCTGTTGCTTTTCCAAAAAGATTTATTATATAAAGATGTCTCTTTAGCCTGTTGCAAAGAAGGCGCTTTTCTTTTGGTTTCAAGTAGGTGGCGTCTAAGCCTCTTGATCCTTGCTTTATACAAAGCCTAACTTCTTTTATTTTCTCGTAGATTTTAATGATGCTCGCTACTCTCAGTCTCAGTCCCCGTCAGTGTTAGTAACAGTTTGGTGGCATTTGCTCAGTTTCCCCTGGGGCTCCACTGTGATTGGTTTTGGAGGGTATGAGGGGAGAGGCCCTCTTCGTTGTGGGTTGTGGGCTGCAAGTCAGCCTCAGTTTTGCATACAGGTCCGGTAAAAACCAACTGTTGTTTCTCTGTTGTCAAGTTCTGCTTCTCTGCTTTCTGCCCTGATGAATGAGCCCTGTTACCGACTGTGTAGAAAAGTCCTGGCACTTCAGGCAGGGCGGATCATGGAAGCCGCCACACCTTCATCCCCCTCCCCCTCTTCCTGCTAGGAACTCAGGTGGCTGCAAGAGGCAGCTTCTTTTTTGTCCCAGTCCACCTCCTGACACTAGGGTTCTGACGTGTGGTAGTTCTTATGCGCTAATCCCATGCTGAGACATGCTGGTGTGGAGTTTGGGTGTTTTTTGTTCAGTTTTAGATGTTCAGCTTATTGTTGAAGGGGAGAGATCTGAGGACATATCTCACTCTGTCATGTTTTTCCAGAATCTCAGATATTTCTTATAGAATTTTTTCTTCTTTTTTCAATATCGAGTCTCTTCCTCCTTTCAGATTTCTGTTTTTGATATCGCTGATCAGCTCTATTTTCTGGGCTTGCTATTATTTTCTTCTTCACATCTTTTAATGTGTTTTTCATCTCCAGAATTTCTATTTGATTCTTTTTTAGGGTTTCTATCTCCTTGGTTTAACACTCATTTTATTGGTCTATTTTGATTCTTAAGTTTTTGAATCTTAAATCTGAATTGTCAATCAGGTTTTTCTTGTATCTCATTGAGTTTTTTCAAGAGTGCAATTCTGAATTCTGTCATTTAAATCACATATTTCTATTTCTTTAAGCTTATTTTCTGGAGATTTTTCTCTTTCTGAGCTGCCTTATTGCCTTGGTTGTTCATGGTATTTGATGCACTATTTCTCCACTTGGGCATTAATGGAAGTGTACTCCATTTTTTTAATGAAATTTATTATATAGTGATCTCTCTTTAGTAGGTTGATAAGAAATGGTTTTTCTTTTGATGTCCAGTTGGTGGCATCCAGGCCTCTTAGATCTCTGCTTTGAGGCTAAAAGTAATTTTTTTTCTCTCTGATGTACTGCGTATTGGATCTGTGATTGGGTCCCCTTGGTCCTACCACCTGCCTGTGGTACCAGCCATGGTTTATGTTTCCTTACCGGTTGCACTAATTCATTACCCTTAGGCTCCTCGGCTCTAGGTCTGGGAGGATATGGGAAAGTAGGTGGATGAGCTCTGGGATGTTGAGGGGGAGGATGCTGCCAGGCTCTGTGTCTCAGCCTCCCCTTTGGTACCCATGGCTGCTAAGACACAGCTTTTGCTCCTCTGTACTTAGTTACTGCTTGGCTTTCTGCCCTGATCCCTGGGCTCTGCTGCATGGAACTCACTGATGCCTCAGGCAGGGCTATGGAAGGAACTGGCTACAAATTTTCCCCTTTCTTTCTGCAGGGAGCCCTGGCTGTGTAGTAGGCTTCTTTGTTTCTCCTAATCAACCACCCAAACTCACAGGGTTTTGACCTTTTGAAGCTCTTATTACTTACTCAGATCTGTTTGAGTGCACATTGAGTGTTATTTGTTGAGTTTTAGAAGTTCAGTTTATTATTTCAAGGTAAGAGGTCTGGGAGATACCTCCTCCATTCTTCTGACACCTCTTCATAAAAGAGATTCTTGTGCTGGTTAGAAATTTTAAAATCTGAGTTTGCATAATGCTCCTGGGGAATCTGAATGAAGAAAGAGGTACAGGAACTCCTCCAGGTGACAGCTGTGTAAGGAATCCATTTTGAATATTTGTGGTGGCAATTCCTGATCCAAAAGCCAAATGCTTTTTAAAAGTTCAAAAAGGGTTTTCTTAGTATGCCCCTTATATTCTGTTTGCTTGTTAACACCTTGTAACTCCTGACCTTTTCCTGTGGAGCAGGTGTGATAATTCTTATAACAACTCACAGTTCCTTCCAGATTGAGGACTTGTCCCCACAATTCATAACTACAGTAGAGTATTAGCAGTTGCCACTATGCCTGTGGAAACCTTAGACTGTGTGTTTTGCCAGTGGGAATGGATTCCTGCATTCAGAGTGGTAGCTTGAAAATATTTCAGTTCAGGATCATAAATAAATTTTTGTGTGGTTGTATATTTCTATGTGCTTTTTTAAGACGGTAGTTCCAAATATATTAATAAGTGCTTCCTCATCCCCACTATGCCAGAAAAAGCGAGTGCTGTGGTCAAAATAATTGAGAAAATTCGACTTGTGTGTTCATTCATTCATTCATCCATTCATTTATTTTTACATCAATCTCCCAGGAGCCTGTAGGAAGCTAATTATATTGTTTATATCAAGAGGAGAGCATACTACAGTGTCTGGAATTTGCAAAAAAAATATTTGATTACAGAATATTTTTTCACAGAACATTTTATAGGACTATTCTGCAATACATACAAAATTTAAAAGAGAAATAAACAAATTTGGAATCATCCAGTTCCTCACTTTCTCTTATCTCAAATGCAATCCACCAGCAAATCCTGATGTTTTTACTGTCAAAATATATCCAGAGTCTGATCTTTCTGATCACCTCCCAATACCCTGTACCTAGCTATCATAGGTGGTTCCCTCTCCCTATTCCTAGATCGCTCTTCTCTCAAGTATCTTTATATCTTTATTCATCACATTCTTTGGAGCTTTACTCTAATGTCACCTTCTCGAACTATATAATATTGAATTTCTCTCTCCACCTTTTCTTTATTTTTCAACATAGTACTTATGACTATCTAATACACTATTTGCTTTGCTTATTTATCCTCTTATTGCCTCTTTTCTCCCACTAAGATGTAAACTCCATGAGCATTAGGGCTTTGTCCTCTTTCTTGTTGTATCTCTAGTATCTAGAAGTGTGCCAGGACTTACTAGGTGGTGCCAAATAAATGTTTGTTGAACAAATGAATGAGGTGATTGACTTACAAATGGTAACAGTAAGATGACATGCACATCATAGTGTCCTGCAAGGAGCATGGGCTTTATAGTTCGTTAGATAGGGATTTCTTTACTGGTTCTGCCACTTATTTGTTGTGAGACCTTGAACATGTTACAAAATATTCTGTGCCTCAGCTCTGTTACACATGGTCCTAAGAGTACATACTTTTTAAATTTATTGTAGATTTTAAGCAGTGCATTAAATTATATTTGTTATGTTAAAGGATGATATCAAATGATAAAAAGATATTTAAAGTACTTAGTGCATATCTAGCATGATTCTTAGCAGAAAGCCCAATACAAGTTCTAGAAAATTACCGTAAAATACATTGGGTCAACTTTTCTCCTCTTTTTCCTCCTTATACTCCCTTCGGTCCTGGAGGTGGGTTTCACTAGGGTGTTCTTATTCTATCTTGTGATCTGCAACACATATTTATGAAGTCCTGTTGGGGCGAGGTCTGTGAATAAGGAAGAGATTGTTTTTTCCTTTTGTATGAATCAAACAGGCCTTAATCAGCTAGGTCATGCCAAGCATTGTCTTTCGGTCAACATGACTAATAGTCTCACATTGATAGTTGCTAACAGGGAAAATTAGAAACGACAGTGTCAGAGAGATTGGAAATCTGGCAAATATGATGTTATCTATAAACTCCTTCTTTGGAATTGTATTCAAAATCACATTCTGAGCTACATCAGATGATCAGTTTTATTACTTTATAGTCACATTTCATTCTTGACCCAAATTCTGTTAGCAGTTTGATTGCTCACCCAGTTCATGAGATCTGACTCTGAATGACTCTTAGCTGTTTTTCAAAAAATCAAATCTTCCCCCAGAGGACCAAGATTTCCCATCAGTGAGAACAGTCACAACAGTGTATCTCAGTCTCTATATCTAATCTCACTAAGTAATTCCGGAAATGTTCATGGGGTAGCATCATTGTTAAAATAAGTATGTGACCATTTGAAGAACAGTGATCATTTGAGTGTCTCAATTCTGTTATGTTTGTGGAAAAATTGTTCTCAAGAGGCCATAATCACACCTTGGATACACGGTTAAATCATAATACTCTCAGATCTGTCTTTATTTTCCCAATGCCTCTGTGCCTTTCATCCACACACTAGCTTTATCTGTGTGGCAAAAGCACTGGAGTGAAAACCAACAGATATGGTGTTTTCAGCCATTTTGATGAACTTAGATCAACAACCCCGTTACTGTGATAGTAACCTTCATATTTAGAGATGGTTTTTAAATTGATTTGTAGAATGGTTTTATACCATTGCATATAAACATAATGTCATGTTCATGTAAATATTGCTTTTTCCTCAAGTATACCCAATGCTTTTTCTCTGCTCATCCTACCTTATTATTTTTATTGTACATACATTCCATTTATCCTTTTGCCATCTCATATAAAGTTCTAAGTTCATAATTTTCAGAGACATCTTGTATATTTGGTGGTGATTGAGGGGTGGTGATCTCAAGTGAAGATATCTTTGTTACTGAGGAATAGTGACTGGAAACAAGAAAGAGAAGAGATAGTTTGGCCATTTCTGACTACCTATTTTGCTTGGCAGGGTTTAATTTCTTTCCAAGTTTTTCTTTTTGTGTTGAAGTGGAAAGTTAGAAGCAGAACTATCTCTTTTATTCTAGAAGCATATAATTCCATATCTCTTTACTCAATGTACATCTTCCTGACCTCCTTTGCTCCAAAGTTTCTCTTTGTTAAATACTGTAAGCAGAGATAGAATTACTTTGAAGCTAGAGGAGCTTAAGCTACAGGGCTCCTTATTTGCATTGCCCCTTCCAAGTTCCCCATACTTCATTTCGTACTTGTAATTTTGTATTGTTTTTCTTAAAGCACACTAGCTTTATCTATATGGCAAAAACATTGGAATGAAATTCCTCTGTGTAGGGTTTAGGCTCTAAAAAAACCCCAAATTCACTCTTGAAAGTAATTGTTTTTTTCTATCTCTACTCATTTCCTTTTGAAGATTTGCTCCAACTATTGCAGTACTTCTATTGCCATTCCTTCTGTCCTTGATCTCTGTTCAGAGAAAGTTGAAGGCCAAAAAGTAAACTGACATACAGGTTTTCTGAATGATTTCTTTTACTTTATTTAATACAAATTGATCCTAAAGAATTGAGAAGTTATTTAAGACACAATGATGGAAGCGGTCCTGAGTAAACATGGGAGGAGTCAGATACACTTGAGTTCTATGAAGGCACTGACATTAGTTAATATTTCTGAACCTCAGTTTCCTCATCTACAAAATGGAAACAATAATATTTACTTTCAGATTTGCTCTAAAGATAAAACCAGAATCTCTAGGTTAAAGTACTTTACTCAAGTACCTGGCACTTAACTTGATACCAACACCTTTAAATTCTACTTCCTTTTCCTTTAGCTGCCATAGCAGGACACAGCAGAGAAAATTTGTTACACAGAGAGAATATCTCCCATCTGCATTTTTTAGGGAACTTTTTATAACCTACAAGAGCTAGAAAAATCCATGTTATTAATCTGAAAAGGCAAGTGAGCCCTAAGGCAGCACAAAGGGAGGGAATGGCTGCTTTGTTTGAGAGAGTGGCAGCAGATAGAAAGGACAATGAGTAGCATCCTTGTAAGCCACCCATCTTCAAACTATAGCGTCTATTTGGCTCTGATAAGAAAGTGGCATCCTTCCCATATCCAATACGCTAAAAGTCTATCCCCCCTCCTCCACTTTCTGTATTACTTCCTATATTTACAGAATAAATATTTGGTCTTAAAATTGGAGAATAAATCTCTGTTGGAGGTGGAGGGATAGTATCGAACTTCATTTATTAAATGAACACTTTTCAGATGTATTCCTTAAATAAAACTTAACAAAGGGCAGAGGTGAGCCAAGCATGCTACAGGAAGCTATTAGGTCAAGATGCCTGGGTTCTTTCTGTCTTTTCTGAGCACTTTCTGTCATAGTATTTGTTCATTTTGAAAACTCTTAGTGACATTGTTTATAGGTTTATTTTGAACAGTAGGGTTTGGAAACATTGGCATAAAATTTAAGGAAATTAACCACCTCATTTGACCCAAAGCAACAGAGAAAAATTATTTTAATACCTGGTAGATATATTGTGCTTATGATCTTGTTGGGAATGTTTTATTCTCAAGTTATGTGAACGTTCATCTATTGATTTTATCCATGCAGAAATATAATGAAAAGAACATCAGGCTAGAAGTGAGGCAACCCTATATTCTAATCTGAGCTCATATCAATCAATGCTGTAGCTTTTAGGCAAGTCACTTCATTTTGCACTGCAGATGATACATCTGCAAAGCATGAAGTTAACTCTGTCCCTAGGTTGTTCTGCGAAGCAAATGAAATAATAATATGTGAATATGTTTTAAGTTGAGAGGAAGGTGGACAAACCAGTAATAGCAACTTCTCATATTAACACAATGATTTAAGCGTAAGGTTGATAGTTGAGTGAAAGAGAAAATATAGAGTAATGGCTGGTTAGCATGAACTTAAAACTGTAAATCAAGTTCGGTCACCACTTTCCTGGGCATTATTAATATAGCTCTTTGTATAAATACCGTCACAAAATTATAATTTATTATTATGCCCAGCTTTTATTAAAGATGTGTTTTAAAAATAGCCAGTAGAAAAATTCTTCTGTAAGAACATTGCCTCTTCATTCAATATTTCTTATATAAAGTGCTTCATGAAAAAATCCTTTATTCATTTAGTTTCAACTAAAACAAAACAAAAAAAATCTGTATCCAGATGAATTAGTAATTTTAATCAAATAATAACTACTACACGATTAATCTTGTTTCTATTTTTGCCTCGAATATTAGGAAGCTCACAGTTAAATATAATGATGAATTGCAGTAATTAACCTCAGTGTACTTTTCTCATGTAATTATCTTTTCCCTCAACCTTAAAGCCTCTTTGTATAGGTGCCATGCATAGTAATCTGCTTCAAATATTTTATTTTTGAAAATAGGCAGGTGGAAAATAACATTTCTTTGTAAATTTAGTGGCTCACTTGTGGCTACTTATTAGCATGGCCAAGGTATTTGGTTTGATTCCTGTATAGGCAATTGAATATTGCTATATTCAAAGACGATCTGCATCGACTCTAACCATGGATGGCTATGTGCAAACCTTTGGCTACAAGAAGAAACAGAAAAAAATGGGGGATCAACTGGAGGTAAGCCTTTGCTAATATTATAAAAATAGTTAAAACTATATGCTATCAATGATAGTGTAGTATAATCAAGTTTAGAAATGAACAATAGCAATATTTTGTTATTCATACACATATGGCAGAATAAATAATATTTTTCCCTTGATAACTGAGTGATGCTTGTGGAATATTAATATCTGAGATTCCATTTTCCCACCTTATCCTTACATAGCATCAGAGTAGTAGAATAAAAATGCATGTGTGCTGTGTTTAGGCAAATGGGTCACAGACAGACTATTTTATAGTCTTTCATGAACCAGAAGCATCAGAATATATTAATATATTACCTTGTATCCAAAAAGCGATGACACAGACATTGATAGAATTCCAGATGACGCTGATAATTTCAAGAGTAATATGGGTGGTCTGTGAGGGCAATGGGTTTCAAAGCTCACTGAAGAAAGCTTTGAATTTCTTATTTAGATATAGGACAGTGAACCTAAAGAAGGCTTCTGAGAGTTTTCTACTGAGATCAGTCTTGGACTAAACTTTTAAAAGAACTGAACCTCTTCCTGAACAGGGAAGGATTACTCCAGTGGGAACAGCTCTGGCTTTCAAAAGAAGGGACTCCTTTAGAGCTAAAACATGGTGTGGTCACAAACACTTACCTGAGCTGAATGAACCACAAAGCACTTAAAGGGTGAGAGGAAGGATTCTTTTTAATACATTTACTAAGAAATTAAATGCAAGAGTCTCCTTCCTCTTTCCTTCCTTCCTTCCTTTTTAATTTTTTTTTATTTCCACATTTCTAAGAGCATCTTACCATTAAAGGAAGCCTATTGCTAGCAGTGCAGAAACTAGAGAATAACCACACATCCCCTAAGAGTCTGGCCTCATTCAGCATTGATTTCTCTTCTTGAAACAGAAGGTAGGATGTGAGACAGTTTTTGAAAGACTTTGATGGATATAAAGGATGGAAGAAGGTGTCCCATATCAAGAGAATAAAAGAGCTATGTCATAAAAGTAGGAATGCATTGTTTAGGGAGCAATGACATAAACCTGGCAGAACTAGAACATTCTCTCAGGATATTTAGATTTTAAAAGTATATTGGGATACTAGTAGTCACCGAAAAGAATTATAGTAAGGTTCCCTGAGATTTTAGGGGAAAGATCAGGAAAAACTTATTATCTGAGAATGAAACTAATTCAAATCAGCATATGTGATAGGATTATTTACAGACTTGATCTACAGATACCTGTGTTGCTAAAGAGTCTTAGAAAATACAGTAGTGTAATCAACAGCTTCCCAGTTTTCTCTCAACCTAATCAAAGTGATCAGGATATATCTTTAGATTGAATTTGTAATTAAAGAAAGCTGCATCCTAATTAACGTTATTGTTTTCTTTATGAAAGGACTTAAGTGTCAACATCTGCATGAGTTCCCCCCTCAAAATTCTAGAAGAATGATGAGAAGCCATGGAAAGTTTGAGAATACAAGTATAATATAGTTGCATAACTGTTTTAGAAGCTAATCTGGGAGTAGAAGGAAGAAAGGATTGGAAGAACAACAATTGGAGGCATAGAGGTTAATTAGAAGGCGGTGATTCTTAACATTCATGTTAAACGGTTCAATTTGCAAATACACTTTGACATATAATTTGTTCTGAAAAATACTGTAGTATATAACTTAATAGTTTAATGCCCAATTTAAAACTTGAATTACTCTACAGATGTAGGTGTGATTTGTAAAACTTTTTTTTTTTCTGGCTAAGGACCACCAATTCATTTTTAATTTTTGGTGTGAAATAAAATGTGTATGTTCAGTTGAAAAATAATGTTAAAATCAATACCTGTGTACCCACCATTTAGTTTAACACCTAAATTGTTAATAGAACCTTAGGAGTCACAGTTGTATCCATTACTCCTGGAGGTAACCACTACCCTAATTAATATAAATTCTCTTGATTATAATTGTTTGTCACCTCTGTATGTCTGCATAAATGATGTTACTTTTCCTATTTCAGTACTTTATATAAATGGAATGAATCTTCTGTAATTTGCTTCATTAGCTCAATATTATAATTTGTAGATTCATCAACATTAATGTATATTGCTGTAACACATTTCTTTTTACTGCCGTATGCTTTTCCATTATGTGACTATACCATAATTCAGTTAGCCACTCTAATATGGTTAGATCTTTATCTATTTCAATATTTTTCCTATCGATAGTAATGCCATACCAGCCTCAGTTTATACTCCTTGCTACAAATGTATTACTCCCTCCCACCCAACCCTTTCCCACTTTCATGCCTCCCTACTAACTTCCATCTTATCTCTGTGGTTATCAAGCCCTGGAGTGTTTTTTCTGTTTGTTTGTTTTGTTTTGTTTTGTTTTGTTTTTTTATCACAGAGTAAGGAGCATATTTGCATGACACTAACTGGAGAGAGGAGACTACTGTGTCATGTACCACCTGGACTAGACCACGAGGGATCTGGCTTCCACACTGATTCCTTGGAAGAACCAGTTGACACAATGTGGAGATGGAGAAAGCCAATTTCCTTCAGGGCAATCTTTGGCCAGGATGAGATGGGAGAGGAAGGGGTTAGCAGATAAATTGATCTCTCTTTGTCCTCTCTCTCCCAACAAACTTTTAAGATGAAGTAGGTTCATGTAGACTCTTTGACGACATTGCATGGGACTGAGGCCCTTCATTTTTCCTACCTCACTTCTCTTTTAAATATCTTTTTATAGCTTAGTTTATAAATTTTACTTTTTTTTTCAATTTTGCTTCTTTCTTATTGCATTTCCCCAATAAAGCCTAAGCACATAAACTTGCCTCAGGGTCTGTTTTCTAGGAAACCTGGCCTAAGACAGCTACAATGGGCATTGTAAAACTTTTTTTTTCCTTTTTCTTTTGGTGCAATGTGCAAAAAGATTCTTCAGAATATGTACCCAGGAGTAGAATTACTGAGCTGTCACTCTAGTTGTAGTTATAGAATTGCTAATGTAGTAAATGCTAAGATTTACTAAGCATTGTCGAACTGTTTTCCAAAGTTATTTTACCAATGTATACTTTCACTAGCAGTGTACAAGTGTCTGTTTCTTTACAACCTCTCCAAAACCTGGTGTTCTCTGTTTTTAATACTTGTAATCCGGTGGGTATGTAATGGTATTTAATTTGGCTTTTTCTTGAATAAAAATGAGTTCGAGGACTATTTCATATGTTCATACTACATTAGTATTTCATACTGTAAAATGTCTATTCATGTCTTTTGCACATTTTCTATTGGTATGGCTGTCTTTTTTTTCTGATTGGTTAGAGTTCTTTATATATTTGGATAATAATCCATTTTTGGTTATATCTTTTCCTAGTTTTCTTTTTTATCTTTTCAAGCTTTTATTTAAGGACAATGATCCATGATAAATTTTATTTTATATTTATTTTTATTTTTATATTTTTATTATGGTGCTGTTGGTTAACAAAATTCCATAAAACCTATATACACATTGCATGTGTGCTACTGCCCATAGTAAGATTTATTTCTGTCATCACATATTTGATTCCTTTTACCCCACCTACCTAATTTTTCCCCCTGCCCACCCTCTGGTGACCACTAGTCTATAGTACATGTCCATGAGTTTCTGTTTTTTTGTCCTATTCATTTTTTGCTTTTAGGTTTATATCTCACATAAAGCGATATCATGTGATTTTCTATGTTTTCTGTCTGGCTTATTTTGCTTAGCATGATTATCTCGAAGTCCATCCATGCTGTTGCAAATGGCAGAATTTCGTCTCTTCTTATGGCTGAGTAATATTCCATTGTATATATGTACCACAGCTTCTTTATTCAATCATCTAGCGTAGAACAACACTTTCGGTTGCTTCCATGTCCTGGCCACTGTGAATAGTGTTACTATGAACATCAGTGTGTAAATACTCTTTCAGATATGAGTTTTCAAGACTTTGGGGTAAATATCCAATAGAAGGATTGCTGGATCATATGGTAGATCAATTCCTAGGTTTTTGAGGACCCTCCATACTGTTTTCCATAGCGCCTATATGAATTTGCAGTCCCACCAGCAATGTATGAGGGTTCCTTTTTCTCTGCATCCTCTTTAACATTTGTTATTGCTTGTCCTGTTGATTATAGCCATTCTAACAGGTGTGAGATGGTATCTCATTTTGCTTTTGATTTTCATTTCCCTAACAGCTAGCAATGTTGAGTATCTTTTCAAATATTTGTTGGCTATTTGTATGTGCTCTAGGGGAAGTGTCTGTTCAGGTCCTCTGCCCATTTTTTTGATTGGATGGTTTTTGTTTTGCTGTTATTGAGTTGTATGAGTTCTTTGTATATTTTGGATATCAGAGGTGTTGCTTGCAAACATATTTTCCCATTTGGATGGCTGTCTCTTACCTTGTTGAGGATTTCTTTTGCTGTGCAGAAGCATTTAACTTGATATACTCCCATTTATTTATTTTTTCTTTTACTTCCCTTGCCTTTGACTTCAAATTCATAAAATCCTCTTTAAGTCCAAGGTCCTTGAGTTTAGTTCCTATGTTTTCTTCTATGCATTTTATTGCATTTTATTGCTTCTTATATTCAGGTTCTTAATCCATTCTGAGTTAATTTTGGTGTATGGTGATAGACAATAGTCTAGTTTCATTCTTTTGCTGGTGGCTTTCCAGTTTTCACAGCACCATTTACTGAAGATGCTTTCCTTTTTCCACTGTATGTTTTAGACTTTTGTTGAAAATAATTTGCCCATATATATATAAAATAATTTGCCTATACACACACATGTATATATGTGTATATATATACACATATATACACATAGACATATATACATATGTATACATACATACATAATAGAAGGAAATCCATACACACACACATATATGTACACACACACACACACACACATATGTGGGTTTACTTCTGGGCTCTCAATTCTGTTCCACTGGTCCATGTGTCTGTTTTTCTGCCAATACCATCTTTTGATTACTGTCGCTTTGTAGTATAATTTGAAGTTGGGCAGATTGATGCCTCCAGCCTTGTTCTTTGTCCTCAGGATGGCTTTGGCGATTCGGCGTCTTTTGTTCTTTCATATGAATCTAATGATTTTAATTTCTATTTCTTTAAAAAAATGCCAATGTGATTTTGATGGGGATTGCATTAAATCTGTATAATGCTTTAGGTCATAAGGTCATTTTAACTATGTTGATTCTTCCAATCCAATAATACAGAATATCTTTTCATTTATCTGTATCTTCTTCAATTTTTTTAATAGGATCTTATAGTTTTCTTCATATAAGTTCTTCACATGTTTCGTTAAATTTATTTATAGGCATTTTATTTTTTTTGTTGCTGCAATTGAAAAAGGAATTATTTTTCCGCTTGTTTTTCTGGCAATTAATTATTAGAGTATAGGAACACTATGTATTTTTGAACACTGATTTTGTATTCAGAAACTTTACCGTATTTGCTTATAGTTTCTAGTAGCGTTCTTTTAGAGTCTTTAGGGTTTTCTGTATAGAGAATCGCGTCATCTGCCAATAGTGACAGTTTGACTTCTTTATTTCCTATTTGGATGCCTTTTTTTTTCTTTCTCTTGTCTTATTGCACTTGCTAAGATCTTCAATGTTATATTGAATAACATTGGTGATGGTGGACAGCCTTGTCTTGCTCCTGTTTTAGAGGAAATGTTTTTAGTTTTTCACCATTAAGTATTATGTTTTCTGAGGGTTTGTCATATATCGCTTTTATTATGTTAAGGTACTTTTCTTCCATGCCGATTTTGTTAAGTGTTTTGATCATAAATGGATGATATATCTTGGCAAAAGCTTTTTTCTGTATCTATGATATGATCATATGATTCTTATTTTTTAATTTGCTTATGTGATGTAACACATGAATCGATTTGTGTATGTCGAACCATCCCTGTGCCCCTTGGATGAAGCTCACTTGAACGTGGTATATAATCTTTTTAATATGTTGCTGTATTTGGTTTGCTAGTATGCTGTTTAGGATTTTTGCATCTGTGTTCATGAGAGATATTGGTCTGTAGTTTTCTTTTTTTTGTGTTATCTTTACTAGGTTTTGGTGTCAGGATAATATGGGCCTCATAAAATGAGTTAAGAAGCATTGCCTGCTCTTTGATTTTTTGGAAGAGTTTTTGGAGAATAGACATTAAACTTTCTTTGAATGTTTGATAGAATTCACTGGTGAAGCCATATGGTCCTGGATTTTTATGTTTTGATAGGTAATCAATAATTGTTTCAATTTTCATACTGGTGATCAATCTTTTTAGATTTTCCAGTTTCCTGTGACTCAGTCTAGAGAGGTTGTATCTTTCTAAGTACTGGTCCATTTCTTCTAGGTTATTAAATTTGGTGGTGTATACTTTTTAAAATAGTATTCTTGTATGATCCTTTGTATTTCTGTGATGTCTGTAATCATTTCCCCTCTTTCTTCCCTGATTTCGTTTATTTATCTCCTTTCTCTATTTCCTTTGGTGAGTCTAGCCAAGAGTTTGTCAATTTTATTAACTTTCTCAAAGAACCAGCTTTTCATTGCATTTAGTTTTTCTATTTTGTTTGTTTTCAAATTCATTCATTCCTGCTCTAGTTTTGATTCTTTCTTTCCTTCTGCTGATTTTCGGGTTCATTTGTTCTTCCTTTTCTAGTTTTTTTTTTTTTTTTTAAGATGAAACATTAGGTTGTTTATTTGGTTTCATTCTTGTTTTTGGAGATAAGCCTTTAATGATATGAACTTTCCTCTTATGACTGCTTTTGCCATGTCCCAAAAGTTTTGATATGTTGTACTATCATTATCATTCATTTCTATGTATCTCTTGATCTCCCTTTTTTATTTCTTGTCTCACCCAGTCATTCTTTAGTAGCATGTTGTTTAATCTCCATATATTTGTGGTTCTTCCTGCTTTCTTTTTATAGTTGACCTCCAGCTTCAAAGCATTATGATCAGAGAATATAGTTGGTATGATTTCAACCCTCTCATATTTGTTGAGGCTCTCTGTGTCCCATTATGTTGCCAGTCCTTGAGAATGTTCCATGTGTACTATATAAGAATGTATAAGCAGGTATTTTGGGACGGAAGGCTCTGTAACTGTTAATTATGTCCAGTTTGTCTAATGTGTCATTTAAGGATGTTATTTCCTTATTGATTTTCTGCTTGGATGATCTGTCCATATCCGACAGTGGGGTATTTATGTTCCCTACTACAATAGTGTTTTGGTCTGCTTCTCCTTTTAGTTCTGTTATTAATTGCTTTACATATTTTGGGGATCCCTGATTGGGAGCATAGATATTAACAAGTGTTATTTATGTCTTCTTGGTGCAAAATTCTCTTTATCATTATGAAGTGTCTCTCAGTATCTTTCTTTACCCTTTTTTATTCTGAAGTCTAATTTGTCTGATGTTAGTACTGCTACTCCCGCTTTTCTCTGAATGCCATTTGCTTGAAATATCATTTTTCACCCTTTCACTTTGAGTCTATATTTATATTTGGAATTGAGATGTGTTTCCTGGAGGCAGCAAATGGTTACGTTTCGTTTTTTTGATCCATTCTGCAACTCTGTGCCTTTTTATTGGTGAGTTCAGTCCATTTACATTTAGGGTGATTATTGAACTATGAGGTCTTCTTTTAGCCATTTTATCTTTTACTTTCTGGTAACTTGGTGTTTCCATTGCTTTCTTGCCCATCGTTTCTGTTTTTTATTTATTTACTTTTTCGGTTGGGTTTTGATATTTTTTTCTATGGTTCTTGTTTTATGTTATATACTTCTGTTTTGAATCTTTGGTGTGTTGTTACCGTTATGAATATGTAGAGGACAGTTATGTATATAGTAGTCCATTTTCTTCTGCACATGCCTTATCTCCATTCCCCTTTGTGAATTTGGATCTTTGAATCCTTTCCCCTTTTCTGTTATTGTTATCTCAGTTTGTCCCTACGTATGCTGAACATTCATTACTATCTTGCAACAGCAAATCTCTTCTTATTGTTTAAGGTTATAATGCCTTGTTCTTAATAAGGGTTTCACTCCCCTGTTTCTATCTACCTGTTAGTTGCCTTACTTATAGTTTTGTATTTTTTTGTCATTTTGTTTTAGGTGAGCTGACTCCTTTCAGTATTTCCTGTAATGCAGGAAAATTCATTCAATTTTCGTATGTCTAGAAAGGTCTTGATTTCTCCTTCATATCCAAAGGAGAGCTTTGCTGGGTACATTATTCTTAGCTGGTAGTTCCTTTCGTGTAATAGCTTGACTATTTAATTCCACTCCTTTCCTGCTCATAAGGTATGCTCTAAGAAGTACGACAATAATGTAATAGGTTTTCCTTTATAGGTTACCATCTTCCTTTTCTTTGCTGCCCTGAGAATGATTTCTTTGTCATTGTTTTTTGATAATTTTAATACAATGTATCTTGGAGAAGGCCTTTTGGGGTTGAGATAATTGTGTGTTCTGTCGACTTCTTAAATTCCTAGCTCCAGGTCCTTTCTTATATTTGCGAAATTCTCATCAACTATTTGTCTTCTGAAAATGTTTTCTAATCTCTGTTCCTTTTTCTCCCCTTCAAGAATGCCCATTATTCTTATGTTTCCTCTCCTGATGGTATCAACTAGTTTATGTATTTCTCTTTCATTATTTTTCATTCTTCAGTTTCCCTCTTCTTCCTTCTGATTTATTTCTAGATTTCTGTCTTCGATATCACTGATCCTTTCCCCCATTTGGTTTACTCTATTTCTCAAGCTTGCTATTTCTTTCTTCATCTCTTTTATTGTGTTCTTCATCTCCAGGAGTTTTATTTTGTTCTTTTTTAGGATTTCATCTCCTTGCTAAAAATCTCATTCTGCTGAACTAGCTATTCTTTTCAATTCCTGGAATTGTTGATATGAATTATTTTGGATGTCATTGAATTTTATCAAAAGTACCATCCTGAATTCTGTCATGTTAGTTGCATATGTCTCTGTCTTTAAGCTTATTTTCTGGTGATTTTTCTCTTTCTTTTTGAGCTGCCTTGTCACCTTGGTAGTTCATGGACTATTTCTCTGGCTGGGCATTAGTGAAAGTATTATGCTGTTTTTATAAAAAAAAAAGATTTATCATATAAAGGTCTCTCTTGAGCCTGTTGCTAAGAAGGCATTTTTCATTTGGTTTCCAGTAGGTGGCGTCCATGCCTCTTGGATCCCTGCTTTAAATAAAAAGTCTTTAGAATGCCTTTTTTTCCCTGACATTCAATCATGCTCGCTACCCTCAGTCTCAGTCTCTGTCAGTAGTAGTGACAGTTTTAGTAGTGTTTGCTCAGATTCTTCTGGGGCTCTGCTGTGTTTGGTGTTGGATAATATAGGGAGAGGGTCCCACGTGGTTTGGGGATGGGGACTGTGGCTCAGCCGTGCCTTCTGCAACCAAGGCTGGTAATAATCAACTGTTGCTTCTAAGCCATCCCTGCTTTTCTGCTGCCCCCACTTCTCTGCCTTCTACCATGATCCCTGAGCACTGCTGCTCCATAGAGCTCACAGCTCTCCAAGGCAGGGTTGTTCAGGGAACCTGCTGCACCTTCTCTCCTCTTCCTCCTCCTTCAGGGAGCTCTGGCTGTGAGAGGCACCTTCTTTTTTTCTCTCAGTTTCCTGCCCAATTCCTGAGATTCTGACCTGCGGTAGCTCTTATTCACAGTTCCCTCCCTCAGATATGCTTGTGTGCAGTCACTTGTTTTTTGTTGAGTTTTAGTTGTTCAGCTTATTGTTTTTTCAAGGAGAGAGATATGGGGACATCTCTCACTCCCTCATGCTTCTGACATCACTTCTCCATGATTGATTTCAGATCTTGTTGAAAGCAACCACGTTCATAGATTTCACATAGTCCTCAAAAGCAATGATCTGCTCCTCCAGCATATCTGTTTCAACTTTATCATCTTTTACTACACACTGTATTTGAAATTTTTAAATTCCATACCTCATTGGTACTAGTTTAGAAGAGCCCCAGACCAAGCCATCTGCATGAATGCTCCCGATGCACTCCTCTAATTTGGCCATACATGTCTCCTCATCCTAAGGTTTCACATCTAACATGGAAGACTTGGCAACAAGTGCAAATTTTTTGTCCTTCTTTAACTCATACTGTGCAAGGTATTCTTCTCTAGACCTCTTTACTTCTTCAGTTTTTTCTGCCTCATCATATCCAAAGACAGCAGCGTCATCATCTTCACTCTCTGTATCTTTGCTTCCTGTGATGTTTTGTGCATTAGCAGGACCATATTTGCTCAAAGCTTTCTTTGCTCTTGGAAGGCTGGCCTTTTCTTTTTCACCAGACTTTATGTAATTATACCAAAGTAGGGCATGATACAAATTGGCAGGTGGAAGGCTAGAGACTGGTTCAAATGCTGCCACATCTTCTTGTGATAGCACATATGCCTCGATTTAACTCTTGTCTGCCAGGTAGTTGTTAAGCACCTGAAGGCCAGTAAGGTTTTTCACATCTCCAAAACCCACATCATCAGCTGATCTGAGAGCTGGGCAGCAGTGGAGAAAGGAGGAATGCAAGTAAATGGTACTGAGCACTAAGAGGGAAAAAAGTTCCCAGGTAGTTTTTTTTCTTCTTCTTCTTTCCATAAGGATCACTATTTATCCATTTATCCCTGCACCTTTCGATGCATGGTCTGGTCTCTTACTCTCACATTGATCTGCAATGTTTGCTCTGTCATAAATCAAGTTTCCACATATGCATGGGTCTGTTCTGAATTGTCTATTTTGTTACATTGTTCTACATGTCCACCCCTTTGCCAATATCACTTTGTCTTCATTACTATAACTTTATAATAAGCCTTGAAAATTGATAGGGCAAGTCTTCGTGCCTTATTCTTCTTTACTATCTTGTCTGTTTTTTATCCTTTGCCTTATGAAGTTACACACACACACACACACACACACACTCACACACACAACCTGTTAGAATTTTGTATGCAACTACATTAGATCTTTAGATTAATTCGTACTTATGCTCATGAAGATGATTGGTTTATGAGTTTTATATGTCCAGTGTGCTGTTTTTTTTTTGTTTGTTTGTTTTTACCGTACTTGTCTTTTTCGGTATCATTTCATAAACTGTATAGGAGAGTGTTCCTTATTTTTCTATTCTCTGGAAAATTTTATATAAAATTTGAACTATCTGTTCCTTTAATGTAGAACTTACTTATAAAGTCACTTGGGCTTGGATATTTCTTTAATCAAATGTTTTTAAACTACTGAATCAATTTCTTTAATCATTATAAGATTTAAGTTTTTTATTTCTCTGCGAATTGCTTTTTTTGGTGTTTATATGCTTCTAAAAATTTATTCATTTCATCTATGTCTTTACATTTATTGGTCTAATGTTGTTTGCATGTTCCTTTTATCTATTTCATTTTTGTCATACCTGATTCACACTCACTTTTCCATGCCTAACATAGTGCTTTTGTTTGTTTCTTTTTGAGTAATTTTGCCAGTTTTGTTTTCTTCTTTTAGTCTTTCATAAGAAACCCATTTTGACATTATCTGTTAGCTTTATTTTATGTCTTTTATTTCATTAAATTTTGATTTTGGCTTTATTTCCTTCCTTATATTTTCTTTTGATTTATTCTGTTGTTCTTTTTCTAACATCATAAGTTGCATGCTTAGCTCATTAATTTTGAGGTTTTCTTCTTTTAAAACTATTTTAAAATTAAGATATACATATAGAAGAGTATAAAAGCATAAATATCCAGTTTAATTCTTTTCTTATTTAGAAAAAAAAGTGTGACCCACTGCCCACGTTAATTTAACATCACATGTAGGAATGCTATGTTTTCCAAGATTTGACATTTTCAATGATTGAGAATGACTATATTTTGTAAACGGAAATACAGCTACTTAAAACAGAATTCTATAAATAGAATAATGTCATTTGTTTCCAAAGACTATTGATATATAAGAGTGATGTGAAAATTATAATAAAAACAAAATATTCCGTGGTAAACTTTGGGGGTAAGGTTAGGACTATAATCTGTGAATTATCTTTGAATAAGTGTTTCAGCCACAAGTGCTGTTGGTGAGTATTCTCGGGGCAAATGAGAAATGGGTTAACGAATATTTATTATGTAACCGCTGTTCAGATCAAGAAATTGATAACTACTGACTCCAGTAGCCACCTGTGTAGCTATACCTGATCGCAGTCCCTCTCTGTCCTCTAGGTGTAACTACTAGCATGATTATATGTGTGTGTGTGTGTGTATGTGTGTATATCTTTGTATATCTATATAGAGAAGTATGATTTGTGTTTATTACAAAATCATTATTTAAATATGTATTTAAAAATAATATTGTTTAACTTCTATTTTTGAACTTTACATATAATGGACTGATACAAAATGTATCCTCTAAAAACTATTTTTAAACTAATATTATATTTATGAGATTTATTTTTTCATTTTCAGTGCTGTAGAATATTCGGTTTTGTAAATATACCACAAATTATATATCCAGTGTGCTGTTATTGAACATTTGGCTTATTTCCAGTTTTTGCTATGACAAGTAATCCTGCTGTGAACATTCTTGTACATTTCTCTTGGGCACATGTGCAAAAGTTTCTCTATATAGTACAGAATTGTTCACCCATAAGGTTTATGAAAGGTAGTCTTTAATAGAATATGTTAAATGGCTTATCTAAGTGTTTACACGAGTTTATAGTGTCACCGGGTACCAATTTACACTCCCACGAGCAGTGTATAGTGTATGAGAGTTCTCATAGCTTCATACTTGGTCTTTTTAAGTCACCCTAATCTAGTAAGTGCATAATGTTTAATTTTGTTTTATAATGAACATTCCCTGATTGCTACTAATATCGGGCCTCTTTTCATATTTTTTTCCTAATGTGATCATTTAAAGCTGTACATTTTTATCTCGGTATTGCTTTATTTGTATCCTAATGTTCTTTAGTACAATGTAATTTCTTTATTGCTTAGTTCTAAATATAATGTAATGTCTATTATGATTTCTTCTTTTACCTAAGAATCACTTCAAAATGTGTTGTTAAACAAAGACTAATGGACATGGACTATAGACTACTGGTTACCAGAGGGTAGAGGGTGGGGGGAGGGGAGAGGTAGATGGGGTAAAGAGGGTCAAATATGCGGTGACAGAAAGAAATCTAACTGTGGGAGGTGAACATACAGCAGAAATATATATATATGCCTTATTGTTAAAGTGTATAGCTGAAACTTATTGTATTTTGTTAACCAATGTCACCATTAAAAAAAAATTGTTGTTAAACTTCCATACATAAGACATCAACTTCTAAGAGCTCCTAATTTTGTCTTCATTTTTCTCCAACAACTCCAGTGATGGCTTTCTTTTCAAGGTTTTTTTGTTTGTTTTATGCCTGAAAGCAATGAAATTTGTAATCACTTAATAAAAGATAACAACATAGAAGGGGATCAAAACTACATTGAAGCAAATGATGGGCAGGTCACTGGTTTCATTCTCTAAGGATACTTGGTTCAAATTCATGCCTCAATAAAAATCACAAATTACAATGCTTTTATTAAAATTTTAAAATGAAAAATAGGAGAAATTTCAAAGTGACTGTTAAAATTTATGAATTAGATCAGCATTTAATCAACAAGTATCAATGATCTTTTAGAAGCATCACTTAGTTTGACTTAATGGTAGTCCTGCCAGTTAGATAATGTTTTGCCTATAGATGGCACAGTTCAGATTTGTTAACGGCCTGGACTAAAGCTCTGGGAGTGCAGATTTTTGGATAAATATAAGAAAATTGCATCAGTAATATACTTAGGTCTTGGAAACCATTTTGAGATAAGATTAATATTAATTTAGATAGGCATCATAAGGAAAGGAGCAGATTTTAGATGGGAGAAGGTTGAGTTTGAGGAACAGACCCCTAAAATTTTATTTTTAACTATTCATAGAGCAAGCAGTATGATACATATATTTGGAGGTAAAAAGCCAAGAAATGTCTACATTTATCTGTGGAGAAATGATGATAGGAGCTATGAGAGAACGAGAGTACCTAAGGGGAGGAATAGCAACCATGGAGAAAGCCACAGCCTGGGATTCTGTCTCCATTTAAAGGACAGGTAAAAGAAGAGGAAAGAGTTAAAGGAACTAATGTTAATGTAAAATGGAGTATAAGGAAAACTGTAGAGCATAGTTTCATGATAGCCATGGAGGAGAATATTTAAATAAGGGAGAGAGTGTGGTTACCTCATTTGCTGTTGAGAAGTTGGTTATTAGGAGAATCTTGCAGAGCCCATAGCATTTGATGATTAAGAAATCATTGGTGAACTTATTGAAAACAGCTTCAGTAGAATTACAGGGCATAGGATAAATTGTAACAAATTTAGGAATAACTAAATAGTAAGAAATAATAAATTAGTCCTTTATGTAGTTTGCAATGAAGAGAATAGAAAGAAAGGGAGAGTTTAAGGGAAAGGCAGGCAGAGTGTAGATTTTTTGTTTTGATTTGTTCTCTTCATAGTGACATTTGAGCATATTTTTAGTAGAGAGGGTAAATTACCAATGCTGTAAAAAGATTAAAAATTTAAAAAAGGGGAGACTATGACAGGAAATCTGTTCTACATAGAAAGATTGTTGTCAAGAAACCAGTGTTTATATGCTGGCTCTGCCATTTTCTAGATTTATGTTTATAAGCAAATCATTTAACACTTTGTGGCTCCAATTTTCCTCAACTGTAATGTAAGAATGATCACATTTACTATACACATTTGATTGAATTGATGTAAAATTGAATGATATTTGCTGAAGTACATTTAGAAATGAGTATCCATCCCATATCAAAGTGCACAACTGTAATGAGTGATCATTAATGTTGATTCTTTTTTTCTTTGGAATAGTGATTATTAGTGAAAGTAATAGTGCTTCTATTGAGAAAATTCCAGAGGATAGGTTCAAGGGTACAGATATAATTTTTCCTTGAAAATGGCTTTAGATATAATTTCCTCCAAAACAAAGAGAGAGAGGAGTATAAGGGGGAGTTTGAAGGAAAAATTGAAGGGTGTTGTAATGCAGAAGCCCCAGGCTTGGAACTTGTACCTGGGTTTGGATATTCCAGAAAAACCACCAGGAGGACCAGAAGGGTGAGAAATATTGTTTATTACTCACAAGGCAGGGAAGCTTCAGCAGCAGCAGGTGGAAGCTGCAGGAATAAAGCTGCTGACCAAAAGCAAGCAGAGTTTTTTCAGACACACAAGCAGAGGAAGGGGTAATCTCATTAGTGGGGCAGCCGTCTTCTCAGATGGATAGGAGCAAGATGTGCTGCTTGGTTACAGGAGCAGATAACGTCCATGGGAGCAACAGAAAACGTCCTTGGGAGTAGGCATTGCTGAAATCTCTTTGTGTACTGCCTTCCTTGGCTGCTAGCTGGGCAGCTCTTGGTCTTCTGAGTATGTGGAAGAGCTATGTTCTGAGTTAACCCTACAGATGTAATGACAGACTAGTTTTTTTTTTTAACTTGAAATAGGTAAAACTCAAATTTAAATTACAAACCAATTTTGTTTGTTTGTTTGTTTGTTTTTGTAATGAGTCTAAACAAATGCGGGAATACCACTACTCTTCAATATTGTATTGCCAGCAATAGCCTATAACAAATTTCTTTTCTCGTTATTTTTCATGAGGTTCGATTTTTAGTCCATGCTTCATTCTGTGACTTCCTATATCATCTATGGAACTCTTTTGAAGTATGTCTAAAAATGTTATCCAAGAAAATATTTTATGAATACTATGTGCAAAACATGGTACTAAGGTAGTATTTCTCAACCGAGAATATTTTTTATTTACATGAGGGTGATTTTGCTCAACTAGGGGTGCTTATAAACATGTGGGGAAAGTGTCAATGGTCACAGTAACCAGGATACTATTGGCATTTTGTGGAAGGGAGCTAAAGCTCTTAAATATTTTCCAGTTCATAGGACAGTCCTACACATCTTCTAGGGATGGTGGGGAACAAAAACATTAAAACAAACTCATTGTTTTAATGGAGTATGTAGTTTCATGGTGGATACAAGACACACACACTGAAGATTTTATAACAGGTGAAGTGTGTAAAATAAGTAGGAAAGATAATAGCATTAATGATAACAAGACTCATACCCATTCCATTTTTTCCCCTAGTTCCTAACCTATTGTCTGGAAAATAATAGGTCTTTAATAAATATGTAGTGAATGAATAAACAAATGAATGAATGAACATATTATATAGGGTTTGAGAAAAGAGATATCAAAGGGAAAAGTGTGGGTCAGTGGCAAAAACATGGGTTTGAGAATCAAGGAGGAGGCTTGGAGTTCTCATCATTGTTTGCCCACTGACTCTAATTTTAAATAAATACTTAAATTTCTGAGCCTTGATTTCATCATCTTTAGACAAGAGCCTTGTACTAGACAATTCCTAAGCAACTTTCCAACTCTAAAATTCAATGATTCTATGAACTAGAGACACGTATGTGTAGGACATGAAGTTTAAATTGGATATTGAAGAGTAAAGCTAAAGGAGTTGGTCCTTGGAAGGGAAGGCAGTATAAGCACTGTCATTATAGAGTAAAGCCTGAATGTTCAACATCTTTTGGAGAAGAGAGTTATTGTTGGAATATAATGATGAGAAATTAATAAAATCAGAGTGAGGCACCAATGGTGGCAGCCTTTGAGATTTAGGATAATGGGGTGGATTTAATCCTGTAGATTATTGACATGGCTTCTGCTTGACTTGGTCTTGTTTTAAGGTAACATCATTGCTTCATATGCTTCTCAGTGTGCTCCCCCACCACCAGATTAACCAACTGTCTGTCATAAGTGCCTCAATACTGCAGCTTGAACTGTTGACTTTTCTCTGTCGAATAACTTTAACCCTATGTGATATTTCTCTAGACCATTGTTACCCAAAGTGTAGTCTACTGATAACTTCCAAATGTCCTAGGATGCGTGTTAAAAATGTATATTCTCAGGTTCCAGCCAAGCATGCTGAAGCTGAGTCTCTTAAGAGGTGCTATCCAAGTTTCCACATTTAAAGCAAGTGAACCAGTTAAGTAGTATGCACAGAACCAGCTTCATAGGTGTGCGATCTATGCAGTCACACAGGGCCCCACACTCAGAAAGGCTCTGCTGTTGCTCTCCTAAGATTCTTAATTTTTTAACAAGGTGCCCTGCTTTTTTTCATTTTGTACTAGTCTCCATGTAGTATGAGACATACTAAAGTCTGAGAATCATGGCCCTAGCTCAGTCTTGACATATCCCCATCTTCCTCCCCATTCTCACTGGCCTTTGTTATAGTAGGCCTAGGATAATTTTTACAAAACAAATGAGAATTATGACATCAGGTAATTGGAAATGTTGAAATAGTTTTTAGTAGAAGTTGAAATGATCGATAATATACTATTATTTTTTTCAGTTTAATCTATAAGACTAGAATTTGAGAGATTATCATCTCTCTGTTAGGAAACTATTACAATAAATCATTCCTAATCTGGTAAGAGTTTGAAAAAGAATGGCAGTAGGAATGGAAGGGAAGTAATGAGTGTCAAAACCAAAACAAAATAATTAAAGCAACTTGGTAATTAATTAGTTATGAGCCCAGAAGGGTTTCCAAACCTTGGGGACTTGGATGAATAAAATAGATGTGTTATAAGGGGCATTTGGTTTTGGAAGAAAACCAACATTTAACATAACATTTAACATAACATAACAAGAAAACCACACATAACATTTAAGGTGGTGGCAGTAATCCAGATAGAAAGGCCCAGTTGGAAATTATAAACTAAAGCTGAGTGTTAAATGAAGAGATTAAAACCTGGAGAATTTTCAAAAAAGGGGCAACACTTGAAGCCATGACAGTAGATGAGTTGGACAGAAAAGATGCAGAAGTGTAAGGAAAGTGAAAAACTAAACAGACATTTCTTGCTATCCATAGGTGGAAAATAGGAAGGGAAGTGCTATAAAGGGGGGGAAAGAGAGGAGTCATCATAGCTACTTTATTTAGAATTCTTACATTTGTTTCATCTTGGATTCAATGAAATAAACTAGATAACCACATATTCTTTTCAGTCTCATGACTCTGTGAGTCAATCCCACTGCCCAAGTATAATTGTCATTATATGGCTGAGTACATTCAGTATCTTCAATAGATTAATGTTTCTCTGGTCACCTTCAGTGATGCATGGCCGCACCATTTGTCAATATATGTTATATTGCAGTTTGCCTTAAGAAACTATTCCAAGGAACAAGAAAAAACAATCTATGTGGAAGTGACTTGATACTTACAAGGCCAAAAAAAGAACCTGGGAATGTGGAGAATACTTAAAAATAGAGTGTAATGTTGGTTGGTTAATGCACTCACTTTGATGATGTCATGATAATTGTTTGGATTTAAAAGAATAAATATATTTTTTAATGGAAGACATATAAGCTATAGGTTTTCTAATCCATTATGGTGAAGCTTTTCCGAAGAAGTTTGTTTTGAAATTTCTCTCACACATTTAGTGGTTGGAATTCACAGAATCTCATGCTATCCCCACCTACCACATCTGACAAGGTAAGTTTTTTTTGTTGTTGTTTGTTTTGTTTTGTTTTTTTTTTAGTGGGATCATTGATCCTGTAGGCACTTTTGCATGTTAGCTTGAAAACATTGGTCATGACAGAAAGTAAGTCACACTCAAAAATAAAATAAGTTTTCATTTATAATTTGAGCTATGTCTGTTGCACAGAGAAGCAAGTCAAATATATGAAACCTTTTCTGCGATAAGAACAGATCAAGTACTTTAATAATACTTTGTAAATCTTAAAAAAGAGCTCCTGACAATGATATGTCAGCTTTGAAACCTGTATGAAGCAACAAATTAATGCCTGCCAAATCAATGTCAATCTTTTGTCCCAAAGCTAAAATTAACAAAGATCATCAAACCCTCTAACATGTGCAAAAAGAAGAAAGCCCTAACGTGTGCTCTAATTAATGCTCAGTGTATGTAATTAGCACAACAGCGGAAGATCTACCAATTACCTTTGGAAATAAAGAAAACTCCTCTCTTAATTAGTTTCTTTATAATATGTCCCTAATATTTTTATTCTTCGTGAAGACTGATTTTCAGTGTAAGAGATCTAGTGTGGTGAAATATGAGAAATATATCCTTTATCTAAGGAACAAAACACCTTTGAGAATTTATAGCAACTTTGAAAAATCTCCTGGGCAGTGGACAAGGAAAGGTCTCAATTAGTTTTTAGTCATGTAATGAAATGTATTGTTAAGTTGTGAGTAAAATAGTAAGCAGTCTCAAAATGCCTCAACACAATGGGTATCCACTTGAATTAATATTTTAATTTGCTTTGTGCTTATTAGAGTGCATATGGCAGGTTTCCATTTTGGCTGTGAAATGCTCTGATTTTAATTTTGGTAAAATCCTTAGCAGTCATCTCATGCTCTATTTGATGGAAGACTAATTTCCAACATGCCATTAACAAGGTCTCTTCAATGAGTATGAGGTTTTAAAATAAAATTTGCATTTCTACCATGCAGTGATTCAACATCAAGTCTCATTGCTTCTTTGTTACTGTGAAACATGATGCAGATTTGTAAAAGCATTTGGTTTTACACCTTTCCGGTTTTCCTACTGATAGATATGTTTGGATAGATCTGTTATTATGCTAATTTACTTGCGTTATCTTCAGTTGCCTGGGACTATGAAACAAGAGAATTCACAAATTTTGGAAAATGATAAAATGATTCTTAGCAAGGCAATCACAGAAACACATTCAGCTGTGAAAATCATCTTGAATCTACCTCAAATTATACAAATACTTCATGTTTGTCCAGCATCAGTATCACTAAAAGGAGGAAGGATGGAAGATGTCCATTTAATAATAATGTATATTTTTGGCTATACGAGTAACGCTGCTTTATCCTTAAATTTGAAGGCCATAAGAGAAATACAAAGTATTAACAAGAGGAAGGACTAAAAGAACATTATATGGGTAGAACAGACTGATGGGGAGAAGTCAGAGGAAAGCAGGATCTTGCATTAACCTCAGTGTTTAGATTAGAGCCATGTCTGCAAAAATGCAAAACCAGTGCTAGGTCCGGGAAACTCACAGAGATAATATAGAGGTTTCAAAATGATTTCCAGACCACCAATCAGTATCAATATTAATGCTTAGAGTGACAAGGAATTGGCAGTCTAATTTTGGGTCATAGATGATAATTCAATGAAGAGATCTTATGGATAATCAGAATCGAGGGAGTAAAAATGAATGGGAAAAGTGAAATGCAGCTTCACTGTGTCCAGGTGGAAATGAAGCTGAGAAACAAATGCAGTCTGTTGGAGTGAATGTAAAGAAATGAGATCGGCCTCACCTTTTAAACTTTTTGAGGAGCTTGTTGGAAGAATTGTCGATCCTAGAAAAAGCCTTTGGGCACGTCACTTTAGAGTTTCTTATACTGCCATCTGCTGTCCGCAAAGAGCGCCATACTGTGCTATTGTTTTGATTACCATACTTTATTGATATATAGTGAGTGAAATAAAATAACAAGTGCATTCATTCACCAGCAACTAAGATGAAAGTGTATTATTATTATAAAAGGCTTGAAGGTACTCAGAAGTCCCTGGCCACTCACGTATTTAATTCAAGCAACATGACTTTCATTTTGCTAACCCATCACTCTCTCTGACAAAAAATCATTAGAGTAAAAGTCTATCTTTCCAGGAAATGACAATGAACAGGGAAGTTTTTGTAATGGCTCCAGTAATTGCAATGGACTACATGATTTAATCAGCCTTTTTACTGTGAATAACAAGGAACAAAATTAATGAAAATGATATATAAATGTGGCTTATATATTTATATATGTTTGTGTGTATATCAACTCTATTTCCATCTGTAAAAAGAGGAACACCCATTACACATTGTTCATTGAATAATTGATGCAATTTTTCTAAACCATCTCCTTTTTTGCTAAATATAACTATTGTATAAGAATATGTTTCAGAAAGTCATGCCCTTCAGGAACAGAATGAGTAGGTAGACTAGTTTATATTTTAAATAAATTACTTTTGGGGAAAAAAAACTTTCTTAAATTTTTCATTGATCCTCAAAAAATCTCTAGCCTTCTGACACAAAGACATGTACACTATATAAAGATCAGGGATGTTTGCTTTCGCTTCCCCTAGGAATATTTTACTGTTCACATGCCATGAAAATTAGATCTGTAGCCACATGTGTAGTAAATTGCTCTGATTGGAGAGAGACAAATGGTTACAGCCCAAACGAAATCCATAGACAAAGCCTCAAGGTACCAAGAAGCCTGCCATTTTCCAGATCTTTCCCTTGGAGACATCTTTAAAGCTTAAAAACTGGAAACATTTCAGATTTATCTAACTCTTGGAAAGATATATTTACATTCTGAAAGGTTAAGGTGAGAATCTAGGCTCATTTCTATTACATATCAAAGGAGTAAAAGATTGTTGTCTACCCTCTCCTTTCCTGAGGAATGGGGGATGACATCTTTCTTCTGTATATAAACAGAGAAAATCTTTTGTTTTCCACCATTTGCCTATGAAATATGTGTTACTTGAATAGGAAATCTGACATTGTGTCACCTCGGGTAAGGGTTGGGGTTAGGAGGAGGATGCTTATTATTGACCGTAAGGTAATTAAGAAATCTGTCTCTGATTCAAAACACCTCATTCGAGCATTAATACAGATAGATATTAAAAACTCAAGAGAATAAATGGTCAAACTGACTTTTGTGAAAGGAATGACACCACAGAGATAATCTTTTGATGCTTTCCAGATTAAATGTAAAGCACTGTTCTAAGTATTGTGGCATTTTATAAAATTATAGTGATTTGTGCATAGCTCCTATAGTGACAGAAATTGGTGGAGCTTACTATATACCACAGAAAGACAGACCTTATAGAGACTATAGTGTAGCCTTTATCATTTTATCAACAAAGATTCTGCTAAAGTGAGAAATTAAAAAATCAACTAGTTGATCAGACTGGACAACTAATCCAGAAATTCCAGAGCCCATTTTTCTTCCACACACAGAAAGCCTATTATGGAGTTATTTATTTCAAGGTTTTTCAGTTTACTTCATAAGCACACACTCGGCTTCTGTGTCTCAAAGCTTTGTAATACAAATGTATTTCTGTTATAATAGTCTATCATTAACTAGTTTATATTGTTAATGTAAAATAACTGTTATACTAATTAATCTGTATACTTGAATGTTTTAATTATACAATAAACATAACGATATTATTTTTGCTGACTAGACCACAATCCTAATTTATATAAAATGCATAGATTATTAATAAGCTTATTAGTAAAATTTATATAAAATTTATAGATTATCAATACTTTATAGTTTATAAATTTCTTTGACATTGATTAGCACAGTAAGTCCTTGCAATGGATATATGCGGTAAGCATTGATTCTCATATCTGAGATGGAGAAACTGATCTTAGAGAGGTGACAAGGTTTACCACAGTGACAGAGTTTGAAAGCGTGGCCTGAATTCAGGCCTTTAGACTCCAAGTCTGTATTTGTTTCAATCACAAGATAGCTACTTACCACTTCCACAGAAAATTCTAAAGTATTTATTATGGCAGCTTATGGGAATGTTTTTGGAATTATTTAAGTATGTAGACTAAAAAACGCCATAGAATTTAAAATTATGATGAGAATGTATGATTTCAAAAATGTCAAGGCACCCCGACAAAGAGTATCCTCAGAACAGGCATTCTCATGAATTCCATACTAAACTCTAATTAGTGCATTCTATTGATAAGAACCAGAAAAAAAAAGACTTTTGATTTTGAGATATTTCATTTTGCTGGTTCTAGCATTTTTAAAAAATTCTTATTGTTTTTAACAGGAGAAAATCAAACTTTTAGTACATGAGCATGGGAAATTCACATAGACATGAAAATTCCCAGTTTGATCATTGTTAGAATGAATAATTTGGCTCTTTTTCATAAGAAGTAATTTTCAGTGAAAGAAGTTACAAGTTCATGACTTGAGTGAAAGATTGCCCAATTTACCTTGCTTCTAAGTATTGTTCAGTAGTTTCCATAGCACCAAACTACATAGAATTTTTAGGATATTTAGTAAATATTGGTTGTACCCTACCTGGGATCTGTTCCCTATTCCATGTTTCTGACAGAACAGCATGTTGTTTAGGTGTCCTCCAGAATATGTGTAGCTGAAGGATCCTCCTCCTCTTCCTTCCTCCACTTTATCTTTCACAGGCATTCTCTTAATAAATCTCTTGCATGTACAATTTCATCTGGCTTTCTTCTTCTCAAAGGAGCCAAACCGATACAGACGTGAACGTAGAGGCATGCAATTCAAGCTGCTATTGGAAACCTTTCTACAACTAAGGAGAGTAAGCTATAGGATGAAGTTGACATATTGGGCAGTGTCGGGGGCTGTTTTGACTAAGATGGCTGCCAGGCTGAAAAATGGCTGCTCAGCATGGTTTCCCCGCCAAGGCCACGTAAGCCTCCCGGATGTATCTGCCTCGCTTCCCGCCAAGGGGACTTTCCGCGGGTCTTTCTGCCCGGCCCCTTTGTGTTACACAGTATCTCCTGACTGCCTCTGGCCAATCAGCCCCGCTAACGCAATATCACCCGATCACGCCCTATATAAACCTGCAGCGAGCCTTAATAAACGAGACTTGATCAGAAAGCCTGTCTTGTCTCCCTCCCCTCCCCTTTCTGTATTAGGGTCCCTGTTGACTGTCCCGCGGGCCGGGACGGGGCAGCAATGGAAAAATGGAAAGGATCTGGTTTTTTGATGATGTCAATGAAAGGATGACTCAACCAATCCTGAATTTGTCTTGTTTCTGAACTAAGTATTATGTGAATTCTACTCACTTCTTTATTGTTTAAATGAGTTTAAATGATGTTTTCTGTTACTTGCAGTCAAATAGGGAAGTTTATTGAATGCTTAGCACAATATATGAACATAGTGATTGAGGAAGTTTAATGTATGGTTAGAAGAATGGTATCTAGAGTGAGGCTGCTTGGGTTCAACTCCAGATCCACCACTTACTAAGAGTCTTATTTTGGGCAAGTAATTTAAATTCACTTTTCTCATTTTTAAAATGGAGTTAAGGATATTATCAACCTCATATGGTCTTTAGAAAGATTATGTGTCATATACAAAATGCTTTGAACAGTGTCAAGTACATAAGATGTATTAAATAAACTTTTATTAGTATTAGCAGTTGTTAGTCATCAATGACTGTTAATAGTAGTTGTTATATTTACATTATTATTTTATTATTCTGAATATAGATGATTAAACTTCTGTGAAAAATTATAGTTGAAGGAAAGAATAATTATGATTGTGGTCTAGTCAGCAAAAGTAATATTGTTATGTTTCTTATATAATTAAAACATATTCAAGTATACAGATTAATTGATATAATAGTTATTTTACATTAACAAGATGACAAGTGTCAGGAATAAAATAATAAAATCACGTCTATTCACATTACATCAAGCAGATAATTACAATCTCAACACATTTAGTTAATCTTTCATTCAGATTGGATGATTTCTGTTTGGTAACAGCATATTCATATGAGCCACGTTTTCTTTAGGCCAGTTATGTTTTGTATTTTCTGTCAAAATCTCAACAAATGTAGATTAATATCACTGCCTCTCCTTCTCATTGCAGAAACATTTTTCCACAGTAGAGATGAAGAATGCTACAGCCACTTCTTATTTAGCTTGAGTTTGGATTGGCTATTTCTAGAACTACTGGTAGCTTTACGTTGTCAGTAAAAATGCTGATAATTTCTTTAAGTCAAGTCTTTTGTTTTTGAATAACTTTCATAATTATTCTTTTTGCTATTATTGCATTATGTACTCCTGCTTGCTTCCCATCATTAGACAATGCAATTCTCTGATTGTGACTGTAACCTTTAATTCAGTTCAAATGATAAAATCATTTATATGAAGCCCTATGCTGGTATATTTTTTTACTAGTGTAAATATATTTTTTAAAATTTTATTTTATTATTAGTTTCAAGTATAAAGTACATCGGTTAGACATTTATATAGTTTACAAAATGATCTCCCCTGCTTGCTCTTTCTCTCCTCTGGCTCTACACCTAGCCATTCCATTAATGCTAACTGCATCCTCTATCCTTGGCTATGATATTTTGATGAGTTTCTATATAATCCATAGAATTTTCCATTCATCCAGGTGATTTTTAGTTCATTATTGGTAAGTAATAATGATTGGTGCAAAGGTAAAGACTTTTGACTGAGCTTCCAAGTGTGAATTAGTGCCAATTAAATAAATGCATTCAACTCAGTGCATAATGGTAAATAATTTATAAATTAACATTTAATTTATTTGTATTTGTTTTAATTAGCAAAGGGGTATTTAACCAAGAAAATATCTGAGTAGCCAAAATATATATCGGTCAAGCCCATGTACTTTGCTTCAAGAAAAATAACAGTAGTCCCTTCGTCATTATCTATTTGTTGATTTTAAGTAATTTAGAACTTATAGAATCATTATAGGAATAGTACAAAGAACTCCCATTATCTTTCACACATTTTCACCAATTGTCAGTGCACTGTCACTTGTCCTTAATCATCCTTTTCTCTTAGATAATAGGCACAATACTATTATCTACCATATAGTTTATATTCAAATTTTGTCAGTCACCCCAATAATGTTCCAATGTCATTTTTAGTATTATAGGATAACAAATTGCATTTAGTTGTCATGGGACTTTATTTTTCTTTAATTGGAATCTTACCTCAGCCTTTCTTTTTTTTACAATATCAATATTTTTGAAGATTATAAGCCATATATTTTTTAGAATGTACCCAAGTTTGTATTTGTTTGATGTTTCCTTATGATTATATTCAGGTCACGCATTTTTGGCAGAAATATTGTAGAAGAAATGTTTTATCCTTTAAGGTTTATCACATTTGTTATCACCAATGATGTTAACTTGGGTTTTAATATGATGTCTGCTAGTTTGCTCCACTGTAAATTTGTAATTAATATGTAATTTGTAGAGAAATGCTTTGATACTATATAAATACAGTATATTGTTCCTCATATATTATCCAATAGTTTTAGTGCCTGATGACACTCAGAATAGGTTATTAGTATGATGGTTGCAAAATGATGATTTTCTTACTTCATCATTTTTATCATCACTTTTGTTTATATACTAAACACATTTAAACATACTTGGCTATATGATTTTCTAGTCCATAGCAGATGATAAGCAACATAATTGGAATGGAGGATGTTGAGGAAAAAAAGACCCTCTGACAGCATAAGTGGCAAGTTACAGTGGAAAAGAAGAGAGAAAAAATATAATGACAAAATCTATGAACTTAAAAAGCAAAGCAGTATGTGTGTGCCCTGAGTTGAATACTTTAGGTTTAGTTTATTTCCCATCGTTAGTCACAGAAGCCATAAAAAGTTCCCACTGCAGCTGCAAATAGTTGGCTT
Organism: Rousettus aegyptiacus; assembly: GCF_014176215.1. Taxonomy (NCBI): domain Eukaryota; kingdom Metazoa; phylum Chordata; class Mammalia; order Chiroptera; family Pteropodidae; genus Rousettus; species Rousettus aegyptiacus. The sequence continues at coordinate 54,323,434 of NW_023416312.1, read as the reverse complement.
AGGAAATTGCACTAGACTGTTTCCAACCCTTTGCTTTAAATGTTTACCCCCCAGTTGCCATCATGTTGATTTTATGCCCAGAATTTCTCTCTGTTTGGATTTGGATGGTTTGCACGACATTGATTTTGCTTATTTCCAAGATGAAACATTTTGAATTTCACCTTGGAAACTGATGTCATTTCATGAGAGAGGTCATATAAACTGTCACCCTTTCATAAGTTCTAAAGTCGCCTATAGGCCACTTAATATGGACCAGTATAATAGTTATTAAATTATGAATTGAATATTAACAATCTATACATTAATTAATATACATTATTAATTATTAATGGTTACAGAATCAATAGAAAATGACCCTGGGGCATTGAGAAAATGTAAACATGTTTAACATAATTTATTAAATAAATAAGGAAAATGTGTGTATGTATATTAACAAAAATAGAATTATTATCTTACATGTTTTTACACTTAAACTATAATGAACACTTTCTCTCATTTTTAATGTCTGCATAGTATTCCTCAAGTAAGTGAATGATTGATTTAGCTAATCATATATAGTTGAATGTTCAGATTGTTTCTCATATTTTACAATTATAAGTAATGTTGGGAGAACTATTTATGAACAAATCTAACTGAATAAGTTTATTTCCTTGAAACTATTAAAAGTAGAATGTTTGAATTAAAGGGAATGGACAATTCTAAAAACTTGATTTTCCACTGCCAAAGCACTCATCAGAAAGATGCAGTCATTTGTAGTATCTCCAGCTGTTGGCCTTCAGTATACTGAGTGTTAAAATGATTTTATATTTGTAATTTAATAACTAAGATGTTTTATTTCCATCACCAGTGAATTGTTTTTAGATGTTTGTTGTATTTAAATATCTCTCTTTTCATTTTCCCATTTATGTCTTTTCTCTATTTTTGAACTCTTGTGTTTTTTTTTCTTTACTGATTTATGAGGATGCCTTATATATTAAGAAGATAAATACATCCTTGTATCTGTGCTCATATATTTTTATATCTAATAGTAGAATATTGAATTTTTCTTCCTGGACATTTCAGAAGTTCAACTTTAAGTATTTTACATGTCTTGTTGTTCCTGTTTTAAATTGGAATATTTTCTTCCCTTATGTTTTTATTCAGTATATATATTTTATATATTATTACTCTCACCAGTTACTTTCCTAAACTCTCATATTCATTTTAGTAGTTTCATCCAATTGGTTCTCATGTATATTCCAGGTATACAATACTATTTGTGAATAATAGTAAACTTGCCTCTTTTTTAACACAATTTATTTCCCCCTTTCTTTTTATCTTAATTGACAAATATTCCAAGAAAAGAATATTAACTCTTAATAGTGATAATGGGCATTCTTTTCTTATTCCCATCTTTAAATGGGTTGAAATTTAACACTAAATTTTAATATTTAACCTTTTAAGCTATATTTTATTTATGTGGAAATTTCAATTAGGTAGCCTAGAACAGGGATCCCCAACCCCTGGGATGTGGACTGATTCCAGTCCGTGGCCTGTTAGGAACTGGGCCACACAGCAGAAGGTGAGCAGCAGGCAAGTGAGTGAAGCTTCATCTGCATTTGCAGCTACTTCTCAGCGCTAGCATCACTGCCTTAGCCACACTTCAGGTCATCAGGCATTAGATTATTATAGGAGCACCGGTCCCTGGTGCTAAAAAAGGTTGGGGGCTGCTAGGCTAGAGCATATTTTTTCAATACCAAAAAAAAAAAAATCTCACTTTTAAGGTAATTTTTAAAGAAAATCATCAAGTGAGCCATCCATAGATTTGGAATACTGAGTAAAATGTGAAAAAAAATGTAGAAGAGTCTCAAGCTTTTTGCATGACAAAAATTATGCTTATGATTTTTTTAAATTAAGAACTAGAGGTTGGATATAATAACATGTTTCTCACTCTTTTTAAATAATTAAAGCATTAAGCCTAGTGGTAAGTAGTTTAAAGAATCTTATGCACTGTTATGATTGGTTAATTGCTTATTTTTACAAAAGAAAGATAGCTCAAAACTTTCCGTAAATTTTTAAAAACAGTCGGAAACCATTCATGCTTGTTAAGCACAAAATGATTTGAGTGGATACAGTACCACAAGCAAAGCGAAAATAAAAACAGGGACAAATTTATTGAACCTGGTCAACTGAATTTTTGTTTGTAATATACATTTTTCAAAATGCCTGTTTGGTTTAATGGCTCTTTAGTACATCAGTACAAGTTCGCTTTTGTCCAATACTGTGATCCAAGATAAAGTGTTCTTTTCACACTTCAGAAGGTGTTTCAAATTTTGTACACATTTTCCGTTTTTAATATATAATCCACTTTATTTTTATGTAGGAACATTGATATTTTCAAACATAAGAACATTAATATTTTCAAACATACAGTGAAATGAAACTGATGATCAACAGATTCGAGTTCAAAGAGCCTGTTTCCAGTTCTGCCATTTACAATGTATGTTTATGAATGATATGACTACCATGTAATATAAAAAGAAAAAATGGGGACTAAGGAAAGTCCGTATTTGTATCATTCATTTTCTGTTTTTCAAAATATTTTATTTGGGAAACACAAGAAAATCATTGAGCATCCAAATAGTAAAAAGCATTTTGTTCTTGAAAGTGTCTACAATTTTAACTGTCATTCTTTCTCGAGTTAGATCTAGGAAACTCATCTCTGACTAATTTTCCTCTTTAAACTACAGTAATTAATATTGTGGCAGAGTGTTTGAAACATGATTTGCAGTTTGTGTGCATTTTTAAGGCATTGCTTGCTTGCTTTTTCTCATCCTTCCTTCCAACTCTCTTCTTTTCTTCTTTCCTTCCTACCTACCTTCCTTTTCTTTCTTATGCTTCCCTTCCTCCAGATTTACAGAAATTCAGAAACATAGTCTTAAAAGTTACTGGGTGCTGAAATTATAATAATCATATTTTTTCTATTGTTGCCATAAAGTGATTTAAAACTTTGGTAATTTGATTGCCAGTGTAATAGTGGTGCATAGGGGCCTGGGATATTGAAGAAGGAAAAGTAGGGTAGAGAGGAAGACAGAGGAAGAGAGAGAGAGGAAGAGGAAGAGGCAAGAGGAGGAGGGAAGAGGAGGAGGGTGTGTAGAGGAGTAGGAGAAGGAGGGAAAGAAAAAAAAGAATGAGAATTTCATAAAAGTCGTAAGGTTACAGTATGTCATAGTGGAAAGTGAAGTGCACTGGGAGACCTGAGTTCTAAGTTCGGCCCTATTGCAAGCTCACTATTATAATGTAGGTAAGTCACTTCACCTGTCCAGGTTCAGTTTCTTTATCTATAAAAAAAGTAAGGGACTTTTCCTCTTTAAGGTCACCAGAATGTGAATTCCATGAGGACAAAAATTTTGTCTCTTTTGTCCTCTCATGTATCTCCAGCACCTAAAATAGTGTCTGGCACAGTGTAGATGCTTAATAAACATTTCTTGAATGAGTAAGATCCCTTCCAACTCTATTTTTCTATAATAATTTAATGATTGTTCAAGAAAGGACATATAAAAGCAGCAACATGGTAACAATAAATGTAACCCGGGGGTTATCTAGTGTTTGCCTACTGTCTCCTGACCACGGCGTTTAGCATCACCAAAGACAATAGTTATAGTGGTGCCTTGATAAACGTCTAAGTATTAATATCTCCTCCCCTTATTTTCTTATAAAAGAAAACCTCAGGAAACCTTGTTTCTAGTCCCAGATTCTCACTAGCTGCATGATTTTGATCAAGTCTTTTAACTTTTTGGGAATTTTTTTCATATGAAAAATGTAGGCATTAATTAGATTGCTTTGATCATAAGTGTATTCACCCATTCATTTAACAAACATTTATGTAATGACAGTGTATGTAGAGAATTGAGATGAATAAAGTAACTGTGTAATCAAATCATTAAATCTCTAAAATTCTGTGACTGTACAAGTGTCTTTATATGTACCCACATTAAAAAGAAATTACTAAATTTTTTCCTGACTTTGATTTTATAATTTTTAATTATATTTTATTCCAGAAGGAAAAATAAGTTATTATTTTTATATTACTTGCTTAGAATACTACATTTATTTTTTTTTAATCAAGGGAATGGAAATTAATTAAGCTATTTCAGCATCCTCCTTCAGCAAGAACTAAGTTTTGATTCTAGTGCACCTTGGGTTTTTCTGTTGGATTTATTAGGTGATGGTTTAAAAATATCTGATTATAATAAACCCTTATATAATGTATAAGCACACTGCTCTTAACAGCTTTTAATATCAATGTGTTTCTTTCAAGTTTTCTCTTTTGTCACCTCAGGGTGGAAAAGAAATACCAACTGGCATTTTCTAAGATACTCTCCTCTGATTGACTGTGTGTGAGTATAAAATGGTTATAATTTGCCATACTTTTGTGGTATTTAAAGGGAGAAAATATTACCTGATTTATTGTACATACATGTGGCTTCTGTGTGGATATTTTATAAGGATGTGAGTGATTGGCATGATCCATCTATGACATACAGACCTATTCTTTACATCTGAATAACTTTCCTTGATGTTTTTATTTGGTATCACTTATTGCACTTGTTCTTATTCCCAATTTGGCCTGATGTGTGAACTTGTAAATTCAAACTGAGCCACTATGTCTCAGAATGTCACATCGCAGTGTGGTCTTCCTGAAGTTGCAGCTGCTGGTTCCTGTTTGTTGGCTGGAACATCACATTTCTCAAGTTTGAACATCAATGTATTCTTGGTGTTTGTGCTACTGCCAGGGTGGGCCAGATAATCAGCAAATGGTTTGGTAATGAGACTGGATGGACTCCTTTTGCTTAAAATTGTCCCTACTTTTGACTTCTGACTTGAATTTATTTAAAGAAAGAGCTAGTTGGATTTAGACAAAGAGAATACTTATATTACTTTGGATGTTTAACTTAGAGATTCCCTTGGGAAGCCTAGGGATGGGCACAGTGTTTGGGAGAACCTGATGACCATGGTTGAAAAACGATCAAGATTCATGAAGGGAGTACCTTGTCTTCTTCCATTAACTGCATAAATATTTTTTTATTATCATTTTTGGGTCCAGAGCTGTTCTAGTAGTGTGGGAGATAAATAAATGAATTTAACTGGAATCTAAATTTGACAAAGCAATTAATATAAAAGAAGATAAAGCCTGTAGGTAAGTAACTATAAAACAAAACTGAAAAATATAAGTGACAAAAAAGAAGTGTATCTAAGTGCTCGAGAAGTTCAGAGAATGAAGAAATGATTTCTAGTTAAGAGAACAGAGGAGGCAGGCAGGAAATGGCACTTGAGTTTCATTTTGGACTTTGAGTAGATGTCGAAGTGCAATCCAGATGGAGAATAATGTGAACAAAGGTAAATAAATGAGGAAGTCTAGTATATGTATTAGAAACAGTGACTAAAAAGTAAGGTAGTCCTACCACTAAATTATTGAGTAAGTTTGAAAATAAGTATTACTGTTTTCTCAATCATGTTTTGGCATTTCTTCACTTTTAAAAAGAATTCAAACATTGGAAATAGCATATATATCTTTGAATCTCTGAAATGCCAGACCTGAACTCAAATTGTCCTTTAGACCTAGAACGAGCAGTTTCTTCTCTTCAAGTTTGATTTTCCCCACCTATCTCCATCCATTTCTTTTTGCTTTCTCTGAAATGATTAGCTAAACTCTTTCTTTCTAATGGTTCATCTTTAGTACTTTAAACACATAAACCTCCCCCAACATAAAAATAAAACAAATTTCTATGTCTATGGCTTTCACTTTCTCTTATTTCTTTGAAAGGTAAATTTACCAAAAGTATTCTTCACTTGCTGTGTCTATTTTGTTCCCTTATATTATTTCTCAACTTTCCGCAACCTGGCTCCCTTACTCATGACTCTACCAAAACTACATGACCAATGGAAATTAGGTGGAAATATTGTATGCAATTTTCAGAAAGCACTCTTATAGGAAATAAATTCCTTCTTTCCTTTTTTCTTCATGCTTGCTGGAATACAGGTATGATGATTGGAGCTCAAGCAGTTATCTTGAATCATGAAGTTAAAGCCATGGCTTGAGAATGATAGAACAGTATATGGAAGGAGCCTGCATTCATCATGACTTTGAGAAGCCGCCCTAGCAGCTCTGAACTGTCTACCTTTGAATAGAGAAATAAAATTCTTTATATTTAAGCTACTTTTCTTTTGGATTTTCTGTCACTTAAAGTGACAAAACCTAACTAATATAATGGGTAATGTTAACCATTTTTATGGCTTATAATATTACTTATTTATGAACAATTCCCAAATTCAAATCTGTTTCTTTCTCAAACTTCAGGAGATTCAAGATTTTCTGCTGAATTTATCTACCTGTGTGCCCATTCACATCTCAAATTCAGTGTGTTTAAAGATGTTTAAAAATGAAATATTTTTTTCTAATTTTCTTCTTATATTTCCAACCCCAGTGACTATGACCCAGAGTAGATGCCAGGTAGGAATTATAAACTCTACCACTCCCCGAACTTTATCTGTCCCCTCTTCTTAATCTTTACTATTACAGTCTTACTTTAAATCCTAATCATCATTCTCTTGCACTACTTCCATAATCTTCTAACATATCTTCTTCAGATTTTGCCACATCTCTAATCTATTTACTTTGTCACCACAGTCATATTTATAAGATGGAAGTCTGTTTATTTCTGAAAGAAATACTATTTTACTTAAAATTCTTCAGTGGCTCTACATTACCAATTGGATGAAGTAAAATCTTCTTAGCATGGCTTCGAGGCCTTCAATGATCTGTATTCTGATTTACCTCTCCAGTTTTATCTCCACTGAATTGCCTTTCTGTTGCACATTATTCTTTCAACCTTTTTTATACCTTGAATACCTTTCCCTACCTTCAGTTCTATACTTAAGCTCTTGATCGAATAATAATATACACACTCAATTCTATTTTTATGTCCTTTATGAAAACTTCTCACCAACCCCAGGGGAAACTGACCATCCCTTCAGGAATGCCTCACTTCACTCTCAGACTTCTATACTAATATCAACAACACCTGAAGATAATTGAGAATAGAGAGTATGTTATATTCATCTTTGTATCCTTAGTCCTGTCCAAGGCACCTGACACAAGTACATACCTAATAAGTATTTATTATATTAATTTAGTTGAGTGGATTATAGTAGCATTATAAATAAATGTTAGAGAAGTAAATTTTAATTAAGGGGATACAAAAGGGGTAAAATCATCAGGGCTTAGCAACTGATTGAATGAGGGAGGTAAGTGAAAGAGAATGGCCAATGAGTACTCTGATATTTTAAGCCTCCATAAAGAGATGATATAGGTATATGTAGGGAAAATATGGACTGCAGAGAGGAGCGAGTTTGAGATGGAAGATGAGGTTCACTTTGAGCATCTTGAGTTTGATATGCTGGTGATACAGACAGATGAGAACTGGATGAAAATGTCCTGAAGTGGCATTAGACTCCTGGCACAACAGTTCCTCTTACTAGATTATTAGTGGACATCACAGGATGTAATTGATTAGTGTAGGTTGAGAGAAAACTCTAGGGACTACAATATTCACAAGAGTAAACACACATGTGCGTGCGCGCGCACACACACACACACACACACACACACACACACATGGCAGGATTTAGGTATGGACCAGGAAACAAGCATCATAGGGAATAAATCATCCAACATGGAAAGCTCTTCACCACACTGCCAGATTCACATGAATAATCCCTATGCTTCAGACTTTGATCTACATCAAAGGAGACCCTTGTAGTTTGGAACAATTGTTCTGATCTCAAGACACTTGAAAACTAGTCTCTAAAACTTCTGTCAATAGTGAGAATATAAAGAATTTGTTTAAAAAAACTCTTATCTCCCAATATGAATAAATTCATTTATCAAAAAAAAAAAGTATTAAAAAAGCTTGACAATGCAGTCATAAGATGAGAACCAGGAATATCAAGAAAATCACAGATTATATTTAGAGCTTCATCTGCAACTCTTTCTGACAAAAATCCTAAAACAAATAAAAATATATATAAAGATCTTCATATTAATATTATTTTCCACCTTATTTCAAGAAAGAAAGAAGGAAAACAAAGGAGCAAACAGTCTCAGTTTAGCTCCTAGGAATTATTCGCAGAGACCGTTGCAGCAGCCTGCCAGGAAAATCTCTTCTCAGAATTATTGTCATTTTTTGATGAAAATATCTGAAAAGTCAATATCTAAATTGAGCCAGAATTCTATAAATGAATTCAATTAATTAATTGTTTACTAAGCATGCTTAATCCTCAGGGTAAAAATGAAAAGAGACACATTTACTGCCCTCAGGGAACTCACAGTTAGTGAAGGAACCCTATGCCTAGGTTTAGAAATACTTTCAAAGCCAGTCTTATCTCCAGAAGACACTTGCAGAATGGCAATTGTGCATACATATCACAGCAGTTCAAGAGCATTTACTGTACCAAATGACATGAAAACTCGTCTGATTGTTGCATTGTTATCCTTTGGGAAAGTCACTGATTCTTACAACCCTGAGTTGAGGCCCCAGCCTTGCTAGAGGGTTAACAAGACCAACAGTTATAAATAACTGGGAAAAGTCTAGACTCATATTACCAAATAAATCTGTTTGCTGCTATTGGTAGAGCAGAGTACTGGGGACAAAATTTTAAACAATGCTAAATGTACCAAGGAGTAGTAGCTTCTGAAGTTCCCAGTCTAGTGATTTGTTAAATAGTTTGGATTAGCTGGATAAATTAGCTGTATTATATCTTTATCAACTGCATTACTCCACCATAGCTCAATATATGGATTTTTAAGTAATCATACTTTATTACCATCCAATATGCTATAAGGGCTTTTTCTTACTTATCAGGTCATTGTCAGAGGAAAAGGCTAGAATTAGGGAGGAGTTGAGAATCAGAAAGGTGAAAGCAAATCAAGCACAGGTTGTTGCTAGGTGTCAGGCAATAAGCTGGGGATAAAAATAAGAATGAGCACTGAGGAAACAGTGTCTACCATTTATTTAGACATATTCCTAAGTCTTGAACATAACATCTTTTATTTTCACTTTGCCTTATTTTAAAAAAAATACAGATGATAAAATTGGATTAGAGTGGTTAAATAATTTGCCCTGAATTCTATTACTAAATATTGGTGTGAGTTAAACCTAAATCTGCCTGTTACCAAAGCTATTGTTCTTAATTGAGTAGTTTTTGTACTATCAGAAAACATGATCTGGAACAGTAGATCAGTGTCAGGCTGATGAGCAAAGTAAAAGGCGTAAAAGAAGAGTTAGGAGGGAAAAGAGAAGCACCATACAAACTTTGGGCATGGCTAGCGGGTAGAGGAGAGGCAAATTAATGGTATTTCTGACCGAAGTTGGTGGGTCCTTTGCCCTGTGCTTCAAAGCAGCTAGATTCTGAGGCAACAGGGTTTGTTTTTTTTTTTTTTTGTAAAGAAAAATGTTTTTTATTTGTGAGGCAGCCTAATGAGGAAATCAGAGATAGAGCTCAAATTCATCTCTTGGAATAAAGATTTGAAGCAAATCTAAAGAATCAGGTAAGGAGGTGATATACATATTCACTAATTCTAGTTAAGAAGTTCTGATTGGATAATCTTGAAACTAAGCCATCTAAGGGTAAGGAATGTGAAAGAGGGCAGGCAGGAACAAAGTAAATTCACTCTATCAAAGTTTGATTGGTCAGTCCCATCTGTGTCCCTGTTTGGTCTATACATAAATGTTTCTTATTGATGGAACTCTCACTTCTTTAAAGGGTTCTGGGTGGCAAACAGCAACAACTCTGTTAGCTGACTTCTGTAAATCTTGGTTCTGCTATGCAGTCTAGGTCAACGTAGAGTCGTCGGCTGTTAACTGCACCTGCTCAAGCCTCTGGGCCCAGTTTGATTCTGGTAGGTCTGGTGGTCTCTGGAGTGCAGTGAGGAGGCCTGGTGTTATCTACTGAAAAACACTGAAAAAAACTAGAGAGAAAAAAATTCCTATGGTTTAGTTTCATTGTTAGGTCCCTTAGGAGTCAACCAGTTTCAGTGTTAGGGCCTAGTTCCAATAACATGGAGAGTTTCTGGGGTATTAAATACCTCCTCCTCTTAACTTGCAAGTAAACGTCTGCTAAGGATTTCTCATTTTATAGTCATGATTTAAATTATTAATTTGATTCTAATGCTGTGATTTGGAGCTATTTAAAATAGAATTATGGAGCAGGGGGGCAAATAATCTTTATCTGAATGAGAAATATCAGGGTAGTTCTACAGTAGCTCTATGGGTCTTTTTTTTTAGTGGGGAGCAGGGGGAGGACTATAGCAAGTATTATAAGTTCTATATCTTAAGAAAACAATTCTTTAGTCATCTAAATAAGATTTCACTTTCGGAATTAAATCTTGATATGAATGGCATTGCATTCTGAGCCTTTCCATTTTCACAAGTTTGATTTCATTCCATATTTCCTTTGAAGAAGATGTTACAACATCTATATTACCAATGGATCTGTGCCTGGCTCAATAGATATATTGTACTAATGGTTATTTTATTGAGTAATTGTTTGCTTGTTTCAACACGTATAAGTTGATGCAGGTAAAAGATACACAGATGTCTCTCATTAAAGGATTAACATTCCATAGTTCTCACCACTGCCCACAGCTTGAGCCACCACAGAGAAATAGCCATGTTCTGTGTTTAACTGCTTGTTTAAATTTCACAATGATTCTTGTTATTGTCACTTTCTTTACTCTTTTCAATGCTATTTAATTTTTTAAATTAATTACCTATTTTTTTATGGTGACATTGGCTGATTAAATCCAGTAAGTTTCAGCTGTACACTTTAAACATAAGGCATATATATATTTACATTGCGTGTTCACTTTCCATAGATTTCTTTCTCTCACCAAATATTTGACTCCATTTATTCATCTAACTCTCCACTCCTCCCACCCCCTACCCTCTGGTAACCACTAGTCTATAGTCCGTGCGCATCAGTCTCTGTTTGTCCTGTTCATTTGTTGCTTTTAGATTTGTATCCCAAATATAAGTAATATCATGTGATTTTCAACTTATTTCGCTTAGCATGATTATCTTGAGGTTCATCCAGGTTGTCGCAAGTGGCAGTAATTTGTCACTTCTTATGCCTGTGTAGTATTCCATTGTATATATGTACTACTGCCGCTTTAGCCAATTATCTATCATAGAACACTTCAGTTGCTTCCATGTCCTGGCCATCGTGAATAATGCTGCTATGACCATCGGTGTGCAAATATCTTTTCAGATATGCGTTTTCAAGTCTTTGGAATAAATATCCAGTAGAGCGATTACTGGGTCATATGGTAGATCAATTCTTACTTTTTGAGGAACCTCCATATTGTTTTCCATAGTGGCTGAACCAATTTGCAGTCCTACCAGCAGAGTATAAGGGTTCCTTTTTCTCTGCATCCTCTCCAACATTTGTTATTGCTTGTTCTGTTGATTATAGCCATTCTAACAGGTGTGAGATGGTATCTCATTTTGGTTTTGATTTGCATTTTCCTAACAGCTAGCAATGTTGAGTATCTTTTCAAATATTTGTTGGCCATTTGTATGTTCTGTAGGGAGAAGTGTCTGTTCAGGTCCTCTGCCCACTTTTTGATTGGATGGTTTGTGTTTTGCTGTTATTGAGTTGTACGAATTCTTTGTATATTTTGGATATTAGGCCCTTATCAGAGGTGTTGCTTGCAAATATATTTCCCATTTGGATGAGTGTCTCTTTACCTTGTTGACAGTTTCTTTTGCCGAGCAGAAGCTTTTCGGTTTAATGTAGTCCTGTTCATTTATTTTAGCTTTTACTTCCCTTGCATTTGACATCAAATTCATAAAATCCTCTTTAAGTCCAAGGTCCTTGAGTTTAGTTTCTATGTTTTCTTCAATGCATTTTATTGCTTCGGGTCTTATATTCAGGTTCTTAATCCATTTTGAGTTAATTTTGGTGTGTGGTAATAGACAACAGTCTAGTTTCATTCTTTTTCAGGTGGCTTTCCAGTTTTCCCAGCACCATTGATTGAAGAGGCTTTTCCTTCTCCACTGTATCTTTTTTTTTTATTTTGACTTTTTTGTAGAATATTGTTTGCCCATATAAATATGGTTTTAAATCTGGACTCTAGATTCTATTCCACTTGTCCGTGTGTCTGTTTTGCTGCCAATACCATGCTGTTTTGATTACTGTCGCTTTGTAGTATAATTTGAAGTCGAGCAGAGTGATGTCTCCAGCTTCGTTCTTTTTCTAAGGATGGCTTTGGCAATTAGCAATCATTTGTGCTTCCATAGAAATCTGATGAGTTTTTGTTCTATTTCTTTAAAAAATGCCGATGGGATTTTGATGGAGATTACATTAAATCTGTATAATGCTTCTTGTAATATGGCCATTTTAACTATGTTGATTTTTCCAATCCAAGAACATGGAATGTCTTTTCATTTCTTTGTATCTTCTTCAATTTTTTTTAATAGGGTCTTATAGTTTTCATTATATAGGTCTTTCACATTTCATTAAATTTATTCATAGGTATTTTATTCTTTTTTTACAATTGCAAAAGGAATTATTTTTTCCACTTCTTTTTCTGACACTTCCTTATTTGAGTATAGGAACACTATGGGTTTTTGAACATTGATTTTGTATCCAGAGACTTTACTGTATTTGCTTATTGTTTCTAGTAGTGTTTTTGCAGAATCTTTAGGGTTTTCTATATAGAGAATCATGTCATCCTCAAATAGCAACAGTTTGACTTCTTTTCCTATTTGGATGCCTTTATATCTTTTTCTTATCTGATTGCACTCACAAGGACCTCCAATGTTATATTGAATAACAGTGGTGATAGTGGGCAGCCTTGCCTTGTTCCTGATCTTAGAGGGAAGTTTTTTAGTTTTTCACAATTAAGTATAATATTGGCTGAGGGTTTGTCATAGATGGCCTTTATTATGTTAAGGTAACGTCCTTCTATACTGATTTTGTTATGTGTTTTGATCATAAATGGATGCTGTATCTTCTCAAAGACTTTTTCTACATCTATTGATATGATCATATGATTCTCATTTTTTAGTTTGTTTATGTGGTGTATCACATTAATTGATTTGCATATGTAGAACCATCCCTGTGCCTCTGTGATTAGGCCCACTTGATCGTGGTGTATAATCTTTTAAATATGTTGCTGTATTTGGTTCGCTAGTATCTTATTTAGGATTTTTGCATCTGTGTTCATGAGAGATATCAGCCTGTAGTTTTCTTTTTATTTTTTATTTTTGTTACCTTTGTCAGGTTTTGGTGTCATGATAATACTAGCCTCATAAAATAAATTGTGAAGTATTGCCTCCTCTTTGACTTTTTGAAAGAGTTTGAGAATAGGTATTAAATTTTCTTTGAATGTTTGATAGAATTCACTGGCGAAGCCATCTGGTCCTAGGCTTTGAGTTTTTGGTAGATTTTTGATCATTGTTTCAATTTCCATACTGCTGATTGGTCTATTAGATTTTGCATTTCTCCTTGATTCAGTCTACAAAAATTATATTTTCATTTGTTTGTTTGTTTTTTGTTTCAGGTTAGCTGACCCCTTTCAGTATTTCTTGTAGTGCAGATCTCGTAGTGGAGAATTCACTCAATTCATATGTCTGGAAAGGTCTGTATTTCTCCTTCTTATTTAAAGGAGAGCTTAGCTGGGTACATTATTGTTGACTGGTAGTTCCTTCCATTTAATAGTTTGAATATTTTATTATCCTTTTTCTGGCTTGTAAGGTTTGCTCTAAGAGGTCTGAGGATAATCAAATGGGTTTTCCTTTATAATTTGCCATCTTCTTTTCCCTGGCCTCCCTAAAAATTCTGTCTTTGTCATTGATTTTTTTTTAAATAATTTTAATATGATGTGTCTTAGTGAAGGGCTTTTTGGGTTGAGATAATTGAGTGTTCTGTCGACTTCTTGAATTCCAAGTTCTAGCTCATTCCTTAGATTTGGGAAATTCTCATCAACTCTTTGTCTCAAAATGCTTTCTTATCCCTGCTCCTTTCCCCCACCTTCGATAATGCCCATTATTCTTATATTTCCTCTCCTGATGGTGTCAACTAGTTCTTGACTTTTTCTTTCATTATTTTTCATTCTTAGATTTTTTTCTCTTTCCTTCTGATTTATTTCTAGATTTCTGTCTTCGATATCTCCAATCCTTTCCTCCATTTGGTAGACTCTATTTCTCAAGCTTGCTGTTTCATTTTTCAGCTCTTAGAATGTCTTTTGTATCTTCAGAAGATCTATTCTATTCTTTTTGAGGGTTTTAATCTCCTTCCTCTGCTCTTCTAAGTGGTTTTTTTTTCAATTCTGGAAATTGTTGACATGACTCATTTCAGAACTCAGTTTTTTTAGTAGTACCATCCTGAATTCTCTGTCATTTAAGTTGCATATTTCTATGTCTGTAAGCTTATTTTCTGGAAAATTTTCTCTTTATTTCTGAGATGCCTTGTCACTTTGGTTGTTCATAGTGTTTAATGGATTATTTTTGTGCCTGGGCATTAATGAAAGTGCATTCTGCTTATTTTTCCAGAAGATTTATTATATAAAGTTCTCTCTTTATCCTGCTGCAAAGAAGGCTCTTTTCTTTCAGTTTCCAGTAGGTGGCGTCTAAGCCTCTTGGATCTCTGCTTTATATGAAGTCTTCATAATGCCTTTTTAAAAAATTGTAGATGTTTAATCATGCTCGTTACCCTCAGTCTCAGTCCCTGTCAGTATTAGTGACAGTTTCATAGCATTTGTTCTGCTTCCCCTGTGGTTCCATGGTATTTGGTCTCAAAGAGTATAGGGGGAGGGGCCCTCTGGTTTGGGATTTGGGGGCTTCAGCTCAGCCTCAGTTTTTCAGCTGAGGCTAGTTAGAACAGCTGTTGTTTTTTTTGCCATCCCACTTCTGTGCTTTCTGCCTTGATGACTGAGCCATGATGCTGGAACTCACAACTCTCTCAGGCAGTGCTGTTCAGGGAACTCTCTGCACCTTCTCCGCTCCACCTCCTCCTACAGGGAGCTCTGGCAGCGGCAAGAGGCAGCTTCTTTATTTCTCCCAGTCCACCGCCCGACACTCGGGGTTCTGACCTGTGGTAGCTCTTACACGAAGATCTCATGCTCAGACATGCTGGTGTGCAGTTTGGATTTTTTTTTGTTGAGTTTTAGATGATATTCTTATTGTTGTTTCAAGAAGAGAGATCTGGGGACATCTCTCACTCTATCATGTTTCTCCAAACCTCCTCAATTACCATCTTTGAGTTTAAAGACATCACTTGTTAACAGTGATATCTTGAAAACAAAAATTTTTGGTTATAATTACATCACTCCACACAGTTCTATGAAAATAGTCCTCTTAAAGAGAATGAACTTATCAACAACACTTATGTTCAGTTTACCTGAGAGTTTGTTTGTTTTCTAGTCCTTAATATAGGTCTTAAGAACTCTGAGGGGTTTTATACAAGCCCAGTGCTAAAATAATGTATTTGCTGTGTTTACCATATTCTTGTTAAATCTTGTGGACAGCTGCTTTGAAGATTGTTTCCCACTTAAGAAGAAAAACAGCACCTTGTAACACATCAATTATGGTGGTTCCATTACTGACAGATGGGACATACGACTAGAAAATGTATAACATATACGGGAATGTTTGATTAACCAAAGTGTCTTCTACACTGAAATCTAATACCCAATTTATGGTTAGTTATGTAATAGATAAGAAAATCTAGGACAGTGTGATACTTATGTTGATTGAGACTGAATAATGGTAAAAGCTCCTCAAAGTATAATTTTAGATGAGAGAAATATGAATTATTGAATGTGATGGGATTTTATGAAGTGTGTAGATAGTAACAGATTCCTTTAGGTTAACTGAGAACTGGTGAAAATAAAGGCTTCATGAATAGGCATCAATTAAATAGTCTATTAGTTTTGTTTTTGCTCTTTTTTCCTTCATCCCTGCGTATCTTGCCAATGAAATCAGCCAAAAACATTCATTTAGTGATATTGTTATATATCAGTAAGTTTCCTTTGATCTTGTAATTTTATAATTATATCAAAGTGTACAAAAAGTAGTGGTAATCCCAGAATTAAGTATTTACAGTAAAATTATTAACTGCATTTTATATGGCTCCTATGTGATTAGTCTGAATTTAGGCTCAGATAGCTTGTGACATGGTCATCTATTTAAAAGCTGAAGATAAAAGTGCCTTATTTCTATGCACTTATTGTAGCTGACATATATGTGCACCAAAGGATTTTCTTTTGAAAAATTTATCTCAGTTTGCCAGAATTTCAGTTTCACGGCTTTTATTT
Organism: Rousettus aegyptiacus; assembly: GCF_014176215.1. Classification (NCBI taxonomy): domain Eukaryota; kingdom Metazoa; phylum Chordata; class Mammalia; order Chiroptera; family Pteropodidae; genus Rousettus; species Rousettus aegyptiacus. The sequence goes on along the minus strand of NW_023416312.1, from coordinate 54,307,077 downwards.
TTTCTTTATTTAGGTCCTAATAATACTTTTACTGGTGAAACACTCTCTAGATTTTTGAATTGCCCAATTAATTTTACATTTATTTTGGACATAGAAAGAAATCTCATCACGTTGAGTAAACTTAAGTATAAAAGCTCACACTCATCTCTTTCCAGTAAGCCATTAATTTATTAAAAAACTTCGACTTCCTGCATTGATGTCACTCACAGGGTAGACTGGATAGTGCATTCCTTTAGCCAAAGGCACATTATCAATGAGCATGTAAATGGAGGATTTTCTAAAACGGTCTAAAATTCTCACATTTCTGTTTTGTTAAAAAAAATCTGCAAAGCTTTTTTTGGAAGATTCTTGGATTTCTACATTAGGTGTGTGCTTGGATTTTATAGGCTGCAGGTGGCTGCTCTTTTGATCACTGAGCCTTACTTTGTTTTCCTTAATCAAAAGCCCTTGATTGATATAACTGCACGGATTGGTGGTTCATTTCATCTCAGTACTAGGTAAAGCAGCTCAGGCTCTGATGCACTGATGTTAAAGGGTAACTATTAGTTTTTCTAAATTTTATCACAGGCAAATGCCATTTCTGTGAAGATCCCATTCACTCTGTCACCTTTTTTGGGGGCATAATACTTGCCCCCCTTTCTAGTAACATGACTATTTAGATATATCTCCCTAATTCTCACCAACATAAAGTCAGACAATTGATATGAAAAATGTGTCTGCTCACGTGTGTGTGTGTCCAGGCTTGAAAAGAGTACAATTTCCTTTACATTGTTAAATTACATTTGGTACAACAAGGCAATAGTCAGTAGATAGTTAAAAATGAACCATGGGTTATATTTTTAAAGATGCAAAATGGGTCAAAATTTCCAATTTTCCCCGATGTCTCAATGAACTTTTTCTATGATGAAAAGCCAGTAAAATTGCCCAGGTTCATTTCTACTATTCTGGGAGCTAACTGGTTACATTAGTTTACACTGATGCTCAAAGTCTGTTCTGCATGCTACCTGAATTGAATAGAGTTCTGCATCATATTGAAGCTAAATGTAATGTATTGCAGTGTTTTACTTTCAACAGTGCTTGCTGCTTTTCTCTTCACTCACTGAATTCTCAAAATAGTAATAAATGCTTGTAACTATGGATAAGATGTTTTTGAAAAGTGCTCTAAACCAGGGATCAGGAGACTAATAGTCTGATTCTAGCTTTGTCAGTAACTAGATGAATGATTTAAGACAAGCCACTCTTCTTCACTGGATCCCCTACTATCTATGGAAAAGAAGAGATTTAAACTCTTTATGTTCCCTTTTATCTCTAAATATCTATGATGTATTGTTTTAGGACTACCTTTACTGAATAATAACATTTATTATGAAGTACTATTTTTCAACCTCTGTAGGAAAATGTTTTTGATTTATTTACAAAATTATATCAGCCATTTTGAAGTCCTCTGTTCTTTTTTGTCATCTTGAGAAACAAATCAGCATTGAAGTCTGATAACATCTATACTTTCTTTTAACTTGTAACTCTTTAGCAGTGCAGTAATAAATAAGCTGACAGAATTTATTGACAAAAGAGGAGAAGCTCATTCTTTGTATGAGTTAATCTTCTTTCCTTTGATGAATTAATGTCCTTCAATAAAGATCATCTGATTTTGTTCCCACACTTTAGGAGACAAGTTTAGAATGTGTTTCAGACATTAACGCTTATGTTTAATTAGTTAGAATCAGAGGAATCTATAGAACAACCCAGAAGGATTTTTTTTAAAGGAAATCCCTGTTCTAAAGGAAGGGAATTTTGGTAGAGATACCAGTTACTCGATGTAAAAATGCAAAGGATTCATTTTTCTTTCTTACTTTTGTTTCCAGATTTCTTCAATTAGAATACCTCCTGAAGAGACTGTTTATGCAAGTTGGCATTGGGATGACATAAAATTAAGGTCCTTAGGTGATAGAGGTAAGACAAGAAGTTCAATTTACATAACTGAGTTTTATGGTTCATTTATTAATTCACTCATTCTTTAACTATATCAAGTATATCTAAGTGCTAAGCACCATGTTTTGACTTACATAAAGTTCCTATTAATCGGTTAGTATGTTTATCTCTCTTTTTTAGCATTTTATTTTATTTTATTAGTTTCAAGTATACAATACATTGTTTAGACATTTATGTAGTTTGTAAAATGATCCCCCTGATTATCTTCACTCTGGCTCTACACATAGCCATTACATTACTGCTGACTGCATTCCCTATACTGTGCTCCCCATCCCTGTTACCATCTATCAATTACTAATTTGTACTCTTTTAACCCATTACCACTTTCTTCCAGCCCCCCAAAACTCTCTTCTCTCTGGCTGTCTCCCAATTTTTCTCTGTATCTGTGAGTCTGTTTTCTTTTAGTTTATTCTTTTTGCTCCTTAGATCCAATGTGTAAGCAAAATTATATGATATTTATCTTTCTCTGACTTATTTTGCTCAACATAATAACATTTAGGTCCACCCATGTCGTTGCAAATGGTAGGATTTCATTTTTTTATGGCTGAGTAACATTCCATTGTATATATGAACTGTAACTTCTTTATCCAGTCATCCGTTGATGGACATTTAGGTTGCTTCCATATCTTGGCTATTTGTTCATCGCTCTTTTAAAGAATTCTGAAATATATCAAGCTGTTAGAGAAGAATAGATAATAACTAAATAAACATTTTTTTGTACTCACTGCTAAGCTTTACCATTTTTCAATATTTGATTCAGATATTTTTTAAAAGAAATAAAATATTAGAGATAACTTTCCTGTTCCTGTTACCTTCACTTATTCCCAGAAGGTGATAAACAGTTTTCATTTGATGTATTTTCATACATATGCATGTATCTGTACCAATTTGTAAGATTTATTTGTATGTTTTAAAATTATATATAAATTGCATACAAATGATATTCTAACTGTACCATTCTTCAGCCTAAATTTTTTCTCAGTCATATGTTTTTGATACAAGTAGTTCTACTTCTTGCATTTTAATTGCTATATACTATTCAATTGTTTGACTACTCCACAGTTTGTCTTTCCTCTTGTTGATGCACTTTTAGATTCTTTATATTTTGGGAGTATTACTTATAGTTCTACAAGATAAAGAAAAAAATAGGGATATTTTTGTACAAATGTGTGAGTTTCTCTAGTTCTATACCTAGAACTAATATTGATAGATCAAAGGATATGCCTATCTGCAAATTTACTAGACATTGCCAAATTACTGTACAAATAATGTAATGCAGTTATTTCATCCTCATCAGTAGTATATGAGTGTTTCCATTGCTAAACAACTTTACCAACAAGTGGTGGTTTAGGGTTTTCTTTACTTCTCTGTTCTCTGAACATTTCACGTAGAATAGGGATTCTCATATCCTTGAATTTTTTGATAAAAACTCACCTGTTAAAATCACCAGGGGGTAGTGTCACTTTTTTTTTGAGTGGAGATTTTTTATTACTGGTTCAATTTCTTAAATAGTTATTATTTATTCAAGCTTTCTATTTTTCATCAGGCTTGGTTAACATATTTTCTAGGCAATTATTCATTTCATTGAAGGTTTCAAACTTATAGGTATAATATTGTCTATCATATTTTTTTATGATTGTTTGACTCAGTTTTCTTTAGTTATATTCCCTATTTGGTTTCTAATATTATTTGTGAATGACTTTTGTCCTTCTTGATTAGTCTTGTTAAACTCTTTTAGCAGTCTTTTTTTTCTAAAACCAGATTTTGTTTTTTTTTAATTCTCTACATTGTTTATTTTCTATCCCATTACTTCTTTCTGTTATCTTTTTGTCTTCTGTCAATTTTCTATAGATTTATTCTGTTATATTTATAGCTTCTTTTTATATATTTCTTGATTTGAATACATGTATTTAGTGTTTTAAATTTACCCTAAATACCGTTTAAACTCTATCCCATAAGTTTTGTCAAAAAGCACTTCTGTTGGTCAGTTCCAAATATTTTGTATTTCTCATTGTTGGTCTCTTATAATGAGTAGAGCAGTTTTAGCCTTGACTCCTGGAACATAGTACTTACTTCCCACCTTGGGGTCTTGAAACTGTTATTCAGCTTTGCTTCTTTCATTACATTTCAGTCCTGGTTCTGGTGCATGAGTATGTTGATCTTCTTTTTGATCCTAGCTATATTATTTTGATTTTCCATATTTTTCTCTAAAAGCTATATTAAATGAATCTATTGTACCATGTTTACTGGCAGTATCTTTTCTCCTCTAGCTGTACAGATTACTTTCTTATCTCAGACTTTATTAAGATGAGCAATTAGACAATAGGGAGTAGTCATTGTTTACACTCAAGACTGTGCAGTGTGCTGACTAAATAGAAGGGGGGTCCTAAGTCAATTATGTAGATAATTGGTATAAGCAATGACAAAGAATGGATGTAAGGAATTGTGTGGAGAAAGTAAGAAAACCTAATCAGACTCCTTCCCCTCACCCATAGTTTACTTCCAAGGGGAAGAAACTCAACACTTCTCCCCTTATGTAACCATGTGTGCAGTATGCAGATGTGGGCTTCCATTATCTGGCAGTGTGCCACTATTGTTTAACCTGTGTATAAAAAGTCATCGCAGCCATATGAGGGAGGGAATGCTGTGTCCTTGCTGGATAACACTGCTGCCATGTGAGGCAGGCTATGCCCTTGCTTGAATAAAGAGCTATGTCGCAGTTGTTTATGGCTCCTTGTGTTTTCTTCCAACTGCCCAAGTCTTGTAACCCTTATCTTGAAACCGCAAATCTGCAGCAACACAGGAATGAAAGAGAAAATATCATTTAATTTTGTCAATGTAGTTAAGAGGTCCATGTTCTCACTAACCGACAGAAGTTAATATAAAGTCAATTAAGACTGAGGTAACACCCTAATTTCTGCATAGGAGGTAATTTGGAACAGTCCTTTAGCCAGAACTGTAGAAGGATGACCTTCGTCTCCAGATATTAAACACCTGTGCGATTGCAATTCAAAAGATGTGCAATTGAAACATAGGCTTCTATTTTTCTCCAATGATTTTTTCCCTTTGAAAAAGTAGCACATTTGTCTACTCTAGAGTGCTCCTCCCTTTTGAATGGCCTACTCTGTAGATCATTTTGGGTAGTATTATCATCTTAATAATAAGTCTCCCAACCAATGAACATGGATTGTCTTGCTTTTCATTTTGATCTTCTTTAATTGCTTTTAGCAATGTTTTGCATGTTTCAGTGTACAACCCTTTCACCAATTTGATTAAATTTATTTCTAAATATTTTATTGCTTTTGATTCTATTGTAAATGACTAAAATATTTTCAGATTTTTCATTGTTAGCATAAGAAATGCAACTAATATTTGTGTTTTGATTTTTTAACTTGTAAACTTGGTTGAATTTTTTACTAGTTCTAACAGATTTTGTGTGTGTGTGTGTGTGTGTGTGTGCATGTGTGTGTGTGTGTAATCTTTAGGGATTTTTTATGTATAAAACCATGACATCTGCAAACAGAGACAATTCTATTTTTCCCTTTCCAATTTGAATGTTTTTTATTTCTTTTCTTGCTGAATTGCTATGGCTAGAACATCCATTACTACATTAAATAGAAGTGGTAAAAGTGGTCATTTTTGTCATGTTCCTGATTTTAGAGAAAAAGCATTCTGTCTTTCACTTTTGAGTATTATAATAGCTGTGGATTTTTAATATATGGCCTTTATCATGTTCAGGAAGTTATATTTCTAGTTTATCAATTTTTTTTTTTACCAGAAATTGGTCTTGTGTTCTGATAAATACTTTTTCTGCATGAATTGAGATAATCATGTGGTTGTTTTCCTTAATTCTCTTCATGTAGTATACTAAAATGATTTATTTTTGCGTGTTGAATTTTCCTTGTGTTTAAAGAATAATTCTTGCTTGGTCATGATATATAATCCTTGTCATATGCTGCTGAAGTCATTTGCTAGTAATTAATTGAGAGAAGTTCTACATCAATATTCACATGGAATAGTAGTCTGTGGTTTTCTATTCTTGTGTTGTCTGTATCTGATTTTGGTATCAGAATAATGCTGGTATCATATATAAATTAAAAAGTGTTCCCTCCTCTTCAATTTTTTGGAAGAGTTTGAGAAAATTTTGTGTTAATTTGTCTTTAAATGTTTTAGAGAATTCACCAGTGAAGTTACCTGGTCCTAGGTTTTTCTCTGTTGGGGAGGTTTTGGATTATGGATGCAATATCCTTACTTGTTATAGGTCTATTCAGACTTTCCGTTTTTCTTGAATCAGTTTTAGGAGCTTGTGTGTTTTTAGGAATTTGTCCATTTCATTTAGGTCATCTAAAGTGTTAGTGTACAATTGTTTGTAGTATTTTAAATAATATTTTATTTTTGTAAACTTGTTTGTAATGCCCTCACTCTTATTTCTGATTTTAGTAATTTAAGTTTTTTCTTTCTTTTTTCTTAGCAAATTTAACAAAAGTTTTGTCAGTTCTATTGATCTTTTCAAAGAACTGCATTTGTTTTTGTTGAATTGCTTTATAGTTTTTCTATTCTCTATTTTTTATCTCTACTCTAACCTTTATTGTTTCTTTCTTCTGCTAAATTTAGGTTTAGTTTGCTCTTCTTTTTCTAGTTCCAAAGGGTGTACAGTTAGGTTGTTAATTTGAGCTCTTTCTTCTTTTTAAATGTATCCATTTAAAATTATAGATTTCTCTCAGCATGGCTTTCAGAGAATCTCCTAAGTTTTGATATTTTATGTTTTTTTAATTTGTCTTAAGATATTTTCTGATTCCTTTATGATTTCTTCCTTGACCCATTAGCTGTTTATGTTGTTTAATTTTCACATATTTGTGAATTTTCTAGTTTTTTTTTCTGCTTTTGACTTTTAGTTTCATTCCATTATTATCAGAAAAAAATACTTTGTATGATTTTAAATATTTTAAATTTATTAAGATCTATATTGTGACATAACATATTGTCTAGCCTGGAGAATTTTCCAAACACACTTCAGAAGAATGTAGGTGGAGTGTTTTCTGTCTGTTAGTTCTGATTGACTAATAGCGTCCAAGTTATCTATATCTTTATTGATTGTCTGGTTGTTCTATCCAGTATTAAAAATAGGGTATTAAAATTTCAAATTATTATTGTAGAATTGTCTGCTTTCCCTTCAATTCTGTCAATTTTTGCTTCATATATTTTGAGGCTTCTTTCTTAGGTTGTGCATGTTTATAATTTTTAGGTATCTTGTACTGACCTATTGTCAATATATAATGTCCTTCTTTTGTCCTGTAACCTTTTCTGACTCAATGCCTATTTAGTCTGACCAGTTCACTTTTGGTTACTATTTGAATGGAATATCTTTTTCTATCTTTTTACTTTCAACTTCTTTGTTTTCTTTGTATCTGAAGTGAGTCTCTTGTAGATAGCATGTAGAAGGATCATGTTTTTTCATCCAATTGGCCAGTCTGTGTTTTAATAGGAGAGTTTAATACATTTACATTTTATTAGATTAATAATAGAGAAGGATTTATTATTTTTTCTGCTTGTATTATATGTTTTTGTTCCACAATTTCTCCATGACTGACTTTTTTTGTATTTAGTTTATTTTTATAGGGCACCATTTTGATTTTCATTTTCTTTCCTTTTCTGTGTAATTTTAGTTATTTTCTTATTGGTTACTTTGGGGATTACCCAAGATTACATATTAAATTTAGAGCAATCTACTTTGAAAAATATCACTTGATTTCAATACTACAAAGACACTCTGTCCCTGTACATCTCATTTTGTTCAGATATTGTTTTCCTGATTTCCTTTAGTTATTTTTTCATGGTTTCCTCAAGTTTATAAAACATATTTAAGATAGTTGATTTAACATCTTTGACTAATATTTCCAATGTGTGGATGTTGTTTGTGATGGTTTCTGTAAAATTAGTTTTTACCTATAAATGGGCTATTCCTTCATGTTTCTTTATATGCTTTTGAATTTTTGTTGAGACTTGGACATCCTGAGTATTACCTTGCAGTAGGTCTGGAAACTCTCAACTCTCTCATTCTAATTTTTAATCCTAACAGATTGTTTTTGTTTGTTTGTTTGTTTATTGAGGGCTGGAGCCATCCTTTTATGATCTTCTGAACTATTTTTGCAAAGCGTGTATCTTAGTTGTGTGTGGTCACTGAAGTTTCTGTTTCACTTTCTGTGCAGTTAGCTGGTGATCTAACAAAGATTTCCTAAATGTCTGGCTCTCAATAGGGTGTGGGGGAAGGTGTCTTGTGTCTGTAAATTATTTTGTGGCCAGACAGTGCTATCCTTGTGGTAATAAAATAATGGCTGCCTTTTATATCTTAGGCTCTTAGTGATCAAAAGTAGCAATTAGTGGTCAAATTACAAAATTCGTATCCTTGGAGGACAATGTTATTCCTGTCTAGTCTTATTCTAACAAGTTGTATCAAGAACATGGGCTGCATTTTTGCATAGCTGCCTGCCATGTGGTGGGTGGACACGGGATGGTACCTGGTACCTGTAAAGGCCAAAATTGACTGAAATTTACCAGCCTGTTCATCAAGCTCTCATTAAGCTCTTTCCTGGATGCTGGGAGTGTTCTATCAAATTAAGAGTTTTCAAATAGTTGTTTTAGACAGTTCCTGTCAGTTTGTTGTTTCCGTCAAAAGATGGATTCCTGGAATGTCCTACACAAACATCTTCTCTCATATCACTCATGAATTGCTTTTTGTTGTTGTTTCTTTGGTCCATTTTTTATTTGAGCGTTAGTAAGTTTATTATGAATTTTTAAAGAAGCTCAACATATAAAGAGTGTTGAGCCATTTTCTGAACTACTTTTCTGTTTTCTGTTTGCCCTTTAATTTTGTTGTTATTAATGTACATTTTATTTGTTTTAAACCCCATATCTTTATTTTCTTTCAGAACTGTAAAGTCCTTTCTTTTTTCAAGATTAATTGCATATTTACCTACATTTTCTTCTAGATGTTATAATTTTATTTTTCATATTTTATTTTTTAAATTATGTAGAATTTATTTGGATGTATAGTATGTGGTAAGGATTTAAACTGATTGCTTTGTAAATTATGAGCTACAGTTCCCAACACTTTTTGTTTAGTACCTAGCACTTTGCCTAATAATAATAATCCCCTTTATCATAAATTAAATTGATATTCTGTTGTCTTACTCTGGCCGATAAGTTCTATTTCAGTGATATGCCTGCCAATTCCTTCACCTGCACAATTTGTTTTTCAAACTTTATGTTTGTGGTAGATTGTATTATTCCAAATCTTTTTTAAATCTCCAGTAATAAGGATATGTATTCACATATTTTGCAATGAACTTTGCAGTGCTCTCCCACTCTGATTCTTAGCTTGGCTATGTAATTTGATTTGACAACTGTGATTTTAGGGAATGTGATACATAGAGACACTTGAAAAGTGTTTCCATAGTCCGGCTTGTTCTCTTTCAATTCTGAGACTGCCATAAAGAACATACGTAGGTTACCCTGCTAGACCGAGAAGGAGGGCGGAAGGCATAAAAGAGGAGTTGCCTCAGCTGAGCCACCTAACTAGGCTTAGCTGAGGTTAGCTAACTCTTAGTCAACCTCCAGTTGTTTAAAAAATTCTACTCACTATCCATAAAGCTATAAGCCTGGACTGTACTAGATTAGCCTAGACCCTAACTGAGACAACCATCTGGGCTCAAAAAATGCTAGTAAGATTTTTTTGGTTGCTTATTATTCAACAGTAACTAACGAATTCAATAATACATTTTAATATGTGATAGGATATCAACCCATTCCATTTATTTACTAATTTGCAAAATATTTTTTAGCTATTCTTGGTTGTTTATCCTGATTTGCTTAATAATGTAACTATTTGTGTGCATATCTTATCTTTCACTTTGACCCAGTCTAACTCTAAGAGATTTTTGAAAGCAGAGACTAATTTATTCATTTTTAATAGTATCCATCACAATATCTAGTTCAGAGCTTCTTTGCTCATAATGTTGTAAATACCTAGGCATTGTTGAATTAAACCAAATAACTGAAAATCAAGTCCTAGAATCTCTACAGTACCATTTACTTCACTACCTATAATGAAATTTAGATTGTTTGGTGCCATATAGATGCAGCTTGTATTTTGATGGGTTTTATTTTCTTCTGTGGTCTCTTCTCCATCATAGCAGTGGTTATTACAATTTATACCAAAGGGCATACGCTACCTTGGGTCATGATAGTATTCATAATATAAGAGCTACATAACTGGTTTTTCTCTCTCTGTTTTTCAATTTTACTTGACCTTACTTTCCTTCAACTTACTCCAAAGTCTCCCTTTTCTTATTTTTATTTCAAGACACAAAGTAATATTTGGATATATATGAAAGCAGATGGACAACACTGATTCAGCTCAGTAAATAAGAATGTTTGCAGATTTTTCATGGATTTTTAGTGACCTCATATGTAATGTTTCTGAATAATAGCAAAGTCAATTTGCTATATGTAATTTATGAATTGAATTTTGAAATTGCCTGGCTTTTGATTTTGCTTAAGGAAAAAAAGGTGGGACAGAACATCTGGGCCTAGTGAATATATGACCAATGTAATGTGATTAATTTTCTTGAGTGGGAATGTATTTTTAATATTTCTATCAGGATTTATTTGACCCATCTTCCCCTTAATATTTATCCCACTAGAGATCTTATTAATGGTACTTTATCTTTTGGATGTACCTTTCCCTCTTTCCATCTATTCGTGGGCCATTTCAATTGCCTCTACAGATCTCCACAACAACTAAATACTTTCTGAGGCAGACTATGATAAATGGTTCTGCTATTGTGTTTAATCGTTTTCATTAAATATTATCGTAAAACTGAATTATGATTAAGTTAAATTAAAGAATAATATATTACATTGGTTTACATTTAGAAAATCTCATTAATTTATGTTTGCATTTAATAAAACTAACCTCTTAAATCATTTGTCCAAAGTTTAAAAAAAAAACATATGTTTCCCAGAAAACACAGTAGTTAGAAAAAAAACAACTGCATTATTAGTGTGATGACAGCACTTTCAAGACATTCTAGTTGTATTTTAGGATGTGTAACTTCCCAAATTTTTATTCAGTCAAGCTTTTCCCATGACCTTGTGCATGTCATATGACCTCGTACAAGTCACTTAACGTCTCTAAGCATCTGCTTTTTAAAGTTTTTATTTTACAAACTAGTTATTTTACTTTGTACCTGATCAAAGGGGGTAGCTATAGAACTTTAATAATGATTCTCCTGGAATATCTACAGTACAATTATTATAAAAGTATATATTAAGACAGTGATATGCCATTCTTCTCTTGTTTCCTGAACCATACAAATATAGCTGATTCTGTGTAATGAACATAAATGGCTCCTCGCAATTACCTACATCTGACTAGTGTATGTAGTAAAATGAGGGTACCTATAACACAGTGTTTATCATAGAAATAAACACCCAATAAATGCTTATTATATTAAATTTTCACTTCTAGAGAAAGAATTCTTTGACCAGATGATTAGATACCTAGTTACATGTAAGATTGTAGTCACATAAATTGATGATAAAAGTATCTTCAACAAGGAAACATATTGTTTGTTTGTTTTTATTAATTTAAGTATAGTTGGTATACAATATTATATTTTCAGGTGTACAACATAATGATTTGACATTTATATACCTTATGATGTGATCACCACACTAAGTCTAGTAACCATCTGTCACCATGCAAAGTTATCGCAATATTGTTGACTATATTCCCCTTTACCTTTTTCACCCATCCTGCCAACCCATCCCTTCTGGCAACCACTCATTTGATTGCTGTATCTATTTCATTTAGTTTGTTCAATTGCTTTTTTAGATTCCACATGGAAGCGAAATCATGTGGCATTTGTCTTTCTCTAACTTACTCCACTCAACACAATACCCTCTAGGTCCACATATGCTGTTGTAGATGGCAAGATTTCATTCTCTTTTATTTCTGAGCAATATTTTATTGAGTGGAGGAAAAGACATCTCCAAGTAGAAAAATCTTACAATATTTCCAACTACAGCTGAAAAGATAGTCTGTGAGGACAATTGCACAAAGGCAAATCCAATGACTATTGAAATAGTTGAAGGAAAATTCTTTTATTAAGGTTCCTATAAATTTGGCCATGACATTAATTAAAAAAACACAAACAGAATTCTCCTTTGTCTTTCTCTTTCCAAAATGGTTGCCATGTCTAGAGCACAAGTAATTGTAATTTCCCTTGCCTCCCTTAATCAGCCCACACACCTACCTATATCCTCCAACCATTAATTTTTTTCTTCTCTTTCCCTTTTTTATCCATAATAATACACCATACCCACTTGTAAGATTTACTGTGAAAGGAGAAAAACTAACACACCTAATGTTTTGATGGAAATGAATAGGTCAGAATAAGAGGCACTATCTAAAATAAGAGGCACTATCTAAAAACCCAGAACCAGGGAGTGAGGAAGTAGAATTCTAATACAAAAAGAAAAGTAATGAGTCAAATCAAGGGACAAAATAAACAGTGTTCACCACGGATGTCAGAATAGAAAGAAACTTTGTTGAATGGGTAATTTCCTTATGTTCTCATACTCTCAGGCTTTTGCCTCATTTATGAGCACTGAGAACCAGTGACCCCACTTCTGAGTTGATGTAAAAAGCAGATGTGGTGTTCTACCTAAGGGCCTGCAGCTGGATGTTGGGTCTCTGGAATCAAGTGACAATCCTGGAGGCAAGTACAGAGGCCAATAGGCCGTAAGAATGATCTATTCTGACTTCACACTACTTGGGCTTTTTACTACCTCATCTTTCTTAGTTTAACACATTTTATATGAAGAGTGTGCAATATAGAGGATTTCAATGATGGAGAAAGTTAGGGTTGTTTTTCTGTATTTTGGCAGATAATATGCATATGGGGTACTCCTTAATGACATGACTGGAGCCTTACTTGGTGAAAAATTACTTTCCAGTGGTCATGAAGATAATATTGCTGAGTGATCCTTATAAGAGTGAATGTGTCAGTCATCACAAACACTAGAGTAATGTACAAGTTTCCTGGGAAAGTGCTCTAAAAATAGAAAACAGCGTATTCTGAGAGTGATAATTGTTGAATTCACCATGATCCTCAGAAATTAGATAACAAGTACCAGGCAAAAGAAAGAATGAAAGAAAGAGTGTAATGAGAATACTTTTTATCTTATTGCCATTGATAAAGAGGATTCTTCCTGTAGTTATTCATTAATACAAAAATTTCTGAGATATTACCTTTTCACTTTCAACAAATGGATTTTTTTTCCTTGCACATCAGTTTGTCAAGTGTAGGGATATAGCCATATGATACTAAGTTATGTGCATAAAAAGTTAAAATTCTTGTCTACTATCCACAATGTTTGGCCCATGTAACACCAAATCCATCTATTTGATAGTACCAAGGACATGCTCCATTGCTTTTCATACCCAGTTCCTCCTGGCGTCTGAGGCTGCTGGAACACTGGAGTACCAGTTACCCTATTGATATCACTTCAACTCCCTACTTTAGCAAAAGAGCAAATGAATGAGGGTGCTGGTCACAAGAATTCTTAAGTTTCCTCTATTCTGTGCTTCTTCTAAACACTCTACGAGTCACTAGTGGCAATGAGGAAAGAAAAATATCTTCATTCTGTTATCTCTGAATCCTGCTGGGCCAGAATTTGGTTAATTTAAATAAGTAAGAATGTTTGAAAAATATTAACATATCCGCACAGACGGAGCCAACAATAGAGGGGTTCAAGTGGTGGGACAAAGTCCGTTTATGTAGATGGTATAGTCAGACAGAGTCAGAGTCAGACCATCCAGGGGGTTAATTTAGGTTCTGCTTGTTAGTAGTTGTATGACCTTGGGTGATTGCTTAACCTCTTTGAGTTTTATTTGTGTAAAATGAGGATGATATTGTATAACTCACAGGTTGTTGTAAAAAAAGAAATTGGATGGCATAATAATAAGCATTCAAATAAATGGTATTTCAGCTTATCTTAGAACACAGTTGTCTATAGGCTATGAAAGATGACGGTGCAGACAAGCAGTCATCTTTGGGGTTATAGGATACCTCAACAGGCTGAATTGACTAGGTGATGCAGAGAGTGGAGGCCTCGAAGGTGGATGGGACAACACACAAAAAAGAATGATTTTGTAAGAAAACGGAGCCTTTTAGACCAGGTTAAAAAAACAGAGTTTCGAACTCTATCTCATGCAGGCAAATCCCAAGAAAAAGAAAGAGGCTCTATTAAAATTAGCTTTTAGGCATCACTTTTTATGTTTACCATTCCTATTGCCAGAAGCCTGATCAAGTAAGAAGTACAATCAGTTTTCTCAGGAAATAGTATGGGTGTTAATTAGAGCCGTGTGAAACTAGCAGGTTTCAAGTATCAGTGGGGTCAATAGAAATTTTAGTCACTGCAACTTTGAGAGCATCTCTGAAACCATGAATTTTGCAAATGTGTTAACGTATCCTAAATAAGGAAACCTATTAACTACAGAACCAGCTATTAGCAGTATTACCATTAACAACAGTTCTAGAAGGGGCAGGGAAAAATTTGGAAATAAAACCACTTAAAAACTACTATCGCTAACCCCAAAGAAGACATATTTCATTATTCGAATACAACTATACAATGTAAGTCCATTTTTTTCATTACATCCTAAGATGTGTGTTTAATATTTTAAAGGCCTTCTGGAATATATTGCTATCCCTGGGTGTAGATAAAGGGATCTTATGTGGTGCTCCTTACTATAATGGAATTATACCCCTAAGCAGCTCCTTACTGGTGTCTGCAGTAATCATTAATCATTCTTTTGACTTGAATTTTTGAAGGTTTCCTTTAAGTTGTAATAGCTTTGGGAGGGACAATGTATTAAGCTGTGAAGCATTGTTAAACTTTAAGCAAGAATTAATTAATTAGTTTCTTTCCAATAACATAATCTATTGAAAAGAGGTTTTCCAGGAAAGAATATAGAAAATTATCTGGTAAGAGTGAATTCAATTACATAGTGGTCGGGGCATGCAGCAAAAGATACTCTGGGAATAACAGGATGATGGTGCAAAATTATCTATGAGTAGAAAAAATAGCTCAGAGAAAATTAAAAGTTTGGGAGGAATTTTAGCATGAGATTACTATGTGCCATGCTTTGGGTAAAACACACTCACATTTAGTTTTTTTCATATATGCTGAAGTTAGGTGTTATTTATGTCACAGCTTTGTCTAGGGCCAGCTATGCATATAACTCTAGCTATTATTTTAAGAATTTATTTACTTATATCTGTAGTTTTGTTTCAGTTTCTAACTACAGTTCTTATATTTGACTTTTCAAGTGCAAGGACAAATAAAAAATAAGACAAAATCCCCAATGAACACCAGTAGCTTTCCTACGAGAAAGAGATTAACCAATATATGATCAATTGTACCCTGAAGAAAGGGAGACATCGCATTGTAATTTTCTTCTAGATATATTAAAAGACTTTTAAAATTTTGACACCCTCCTGTTTTATCTGTAAAGGTATGAAGGTAATTATGGATGTTACATATTAGCCTAGGCATACATTTTTGTGAAAATTCAGGTTCAATAATGATCCTTACAACAAAAATATTAATCCTACTCTTTAACCTGTGCTTGTACATTTAGTGTTAGAGAATAAAGAGAGGAATGCTCAATTTCGTAAAATGAACAAATGGCAAATCTTATTGCGAGTAAAGATTCAAGTTTAGTGCCTTAATGATTGACATTGCATTCAGAACAAGTTATTTTTATTTTATTTCACTTTCTCTATAATACTTCAGTAAATAAAAATAAATAAGGAAACATATTTAGTTCTATATTCATGAAAGTGGGATCTTAGCCTCAGAATTTCAGCCTTATGGGTTATGTTTTATCACCTGTGCCTCTTCTATGATTTATGATGCTAGTAAACTATAAGCTCACATATCTACAAGTCTCTGGATTAATTAGGATATGCATATATATAGGTTTATAGAAAGTCTTCACAGAAAATACAGTAAAGTATGCAATTATACAAAACACATTAGTTATGTATGCTCATAATTATGGCATCAGTTTGACACTTGAAAAGATAATAAATCTGTGTCAATCAGCAGCAAAATATTTTTTGTTGTTCAATGAACATTTTGTTGTTCTTGAATGAATAGGGCATTGGGGGAGTAAGTACACTGATTTTAGGAATTGTATATTCCATCAAATTCATTTCAACCAAATACAATTTTGTAGGACATGCATAGCAACATTTGGAAATGATTTTAATCATTTTTTTTCAAGTAAATCAACTTAATGGACTTAGTTGATCATAAGTAGTTTGAAATTCATCATTTTAATTGGAAATCATTGTTTAAATTGTACTCTTGTACAATTAAAATCTCTGTTAACTAAGCAAATAGAACATTATAAATAAGCAGATTATGAAGTGAAAAGGAAGTGGAAGGAAGTGAAAAAAAAGTACCTTTTAAGTTTGGTGTAATAGATAATGTCTTTGAAATACATGCTTTGAGAAAAGAGCCAAAAGTGAGGGAAAGATAAAAATGTATAATTCTGATTAAAATACTTTTGGTATTGAATGTATGAATAATCCATTACTATCATGTCCTAGTATGCTGGAATTTGGGGAAATGATATTTCTGAGGCCAAAATATACAGGAAAGTACAAATCATCAAGAGAGAAGTTTGACACTAAACCTGTAGAAACAATATCACCCTCATTTTCATTTTGAAAGATTAATAGGGAGATAATAATCCAAGATTTTACCACGAGCTTCAAATCTCAAGCCTGAAAAGATAATGAATTACCATTAGTTTTTTCTACTGCATAGGATCTCAGTGGGAGACAATGAGTAGTGAAGCTACTTGTTGTACAATTGAAATTGGAGGTCTCTTAACAGTTGTCTTACCAAAATAAAAGCACTTACATAAAAACTTAACTATTAGTGTAATCAGAAGTTAATAAATATACTTCTCTTTATCTGGATTTAGATATAAATTAACTAAATAGCTACATATTAAAAGATCTTTTTTTAAAGGATATTTGTGAAACTAAGGACAACAATAGGAGATGAATGAATTTTGCCATAAAGTGATTTCTGTTCAGAGATAAAAATTTGTAATTTAGAGATTAATGGAATTTCTATACTGTTTCCTAATGGTATAATTTATAGTTCTCCACTCTCGAAGACATGATATTATTTATAATAAAATAAAATTTCTTTGAAGCACATGAAAGTACTCTATAACAATAAAAAATAAACTGAAGAATCCACCCCCCAAAAATATGAAACTTGTTTATTGTTTTTGCCTTAAGGAAAACAATATTTTCAAAAGTATGGGAGAAATCAGAATCTGTACAGCATAAAAGAAGCATCTTTCTTATAATTTTTCTAAATAATATTAAAGCAAAAACTAGTAGCGATATGCAGTTATTTTGCTGCCATAAAATTAACTTATTATCTTAACTGAACTTAAATCTGATTATTTTTTGGACTGAGCACATATCTGTGGGAAAGATATATATAGCAAAGTGAGGAAGGAGATTGACACCTACCTTGCTAGCTAGATGTCCATAGTCAACCCTGGTGACCAGTATGGTCAGAGCCAGAATCCATTCAATGCACCTGATTATAAAATATAACAGCATTATTAGGTGAACATTATTAATATACAAAATTGTGTGTGATATGCATAATGATTTTATGTGCATCTGAGATTGCTTTCCTAAAATGATGACAATGTGCATGTTTTATATACATATATTCACATTTCAGAAATATTTAGTCACTGAAATGGAACAAAGATATAATCTCTAATAACATGTTGTAATATTAATATGGAAAAATTGTATTTCTGACAAGTTATAACATATCAAGTGGCTCTCAAATCTGTATTTCCAGCCTAGACCTCTCCACAGAATTTTAGTCAACTGTATAGTCAACTGTCTACCTGCATATCCCACTGGTACCTTAAACTGACATGTCCAACATGGAAGTCATGTGTTTCTCTATCCAAGTTTGTTTTACCTATGCTAGTTCCACCTGTGGTGGACATATAACCTTTTATATTTAATTTGAAACCACATCCTAATAATTCTACCTCCTTAGCACTTTTCTTATATGGTAACTCCTCTACCTCCTCACTGAGTTCAGTCTCTACTCATCTCTTCCAGCTCTTCTGACTGTTTCCAATCTTGGCTTCCTTGAAACTATTCTGTCTATACTACTGCCTGAGTTATCTTTTATAAGTGGTGTTTAAGAAGGAGTAGTAGGTGGATACTATACTTTAGGGGTGAAGATACAGAGACCTGGGAGAGGTGACATGCTGTAGGTAACATACAATGTATAATTACATAAGAAATTTACAACCAGCCTTGTATTTTGGTAGGTTGCAGAGAAAGACCAGTGAAGCATGGAGATAAGATGCAAAAATAATCCAGTCTTCAGGGAAAAGAAAGATAACAAGACCGAGAGAAAAGGTAACAGGTTATAAAATAGGATAAAATTATGTTTCATGCGAGCATGGCATGCTTTATGATTTTGAGTCCTTTTCAATTTTCATCTCTTTCTAGTACCAGCTTGGGAGACATATTACCATGACTGAATTGGAGAGTTGACAGCATACCAGCAAGTGTCATTGTATAGTTTGGGACTAGTGAAATGGAAATTATAATACCTTTTTTTTTTTTGGTACAGGTACCCCAGGAAATTGACCTCCAGATACAACTGAGGAATAGGCACTGTTATGGATTTTTTATGGATCAGTAAACTGAAGAAATATGGTGAAGCTATATAAGTAGACCAAAGATGTGCAAGAAGACATGCATTGAACAGAAAATAAATTTGAACCTCTCTTCTCAACTCTTGATTTAACTAGAGACAGTTCTATTCCAAATATGATATTCTATATAGAAGCATGAAGGAATTAGGAAGTAAAATCTGATGAGTATTTTTTTCCTGAAATATTACAGCTGTCATTCCCAGGGCCCTAGTCCTGAGATAGTGGCAGGTTAAGATATTAAATATATATCTTTCTGGGAACTCTTCATGGGCTGTTGTCATATCGGTGACAATGCAGACAGAAGAACCATGGTTTTAAAGGGCATACTGCTTGGTGTGCCTTCTGTGTAGCTATACTCTAGAACAGCTAGCAACGTTCATCTGAATTCTTTATTATTCCTCAAAAATATTACTATTTTCTGACATAATCTTTCTTCTAAGAAGAAAATATCAGTGGTACATATTTTAACTATGCTTTAGCATCTGAACTTCTGTCCTAGAGATCAAAACATCAAGATGACTCCAAAAGAAAAAAGCGATGTGGATATAAATCAGGTATTTTAAAATATAAAAACCTGATATCCCATTTCTCTCTCTGTCTCTCTCTCTCTGTCTCTCTCTCTCTCTCTCTCTCTCCCTCTCTCTCTCTTTTTCTCTCACTCTCTCTCTTCTTTTAAAGGATTAGGCACCATCTCATAGCCATGAACATAAACTGTGACCAGTTTACTGAGTAAAGCTGTAATAAAAATAACATATAATGATATATTTGTCTTTCTTTTCTTGTCTTCACATTTAATTTTCATATATATCTGTTTGTGCAGTGACTTTGAATGTGTCTCCTGGAGGAAGATTCCCATGCAAATTTAACAGGGAAGGCAGGAGAGGGGTACACAATGATGATTGGAGGATATGTTGTGCAATGCGGACAGGACCAGAATATATTGGAGGAGAAGGGACACAGGGTTCTGATAGCAAAGGGAGCCATAGTATGGGCTTTTGTTTGCTGAAGACACTAGCATACAGATAAGGACCTGACTTTTGATTATTTCCTCCATATATCTAAAGGCTATGCTTTTCAATGGATACCTTTACAGATTTTTCATTATAGTTTTATAATGGTCTTGCTAACATATTATCTTTTAAAATTACAGAATTGTGACAAGTTTGGGATACTATGTCCAGTAAGTGTGTCCACTTTACAAATCTACCTCTGCTATGGTCTGTGGGTTGCTGGGTTTGGGGGATGAAATGCTTTGAAGATGATATTGGAGGTATCTTTATATCCACATCGCTTTTTTCTTTTGGAGTCATCTTGATGTTTTGATCTCTAGGACAGAGTGCCTGGAACAGGGGATGTGTTATATATATATATACACATCCCCTGTTCCAGGCACTCTTATAACTAACTACTTTACTTTTCTCATCTTGTGTAACACTCAGAAAACTCTGTGAAATAAGTACTAATGTCCTCATTTTACAAAAGAGGCAGATTTGAGATTGAATCCCAAGTAAGGTGGTTCCAGCATCTGCACCCTTTATTGCTATACAGTATTGCCTCTCATAAAACAAGGCTATATGTTTCCTGACTTGGATTTATGACATATTTGTAAGCGGGTGAAGTCTATGTCTGACTCAGCTCAATTTTCCCTTTCTCTACCCTTTCCCATGTTTCGTAGCCACCTCAGCCCTCCACTCCCAGTATCCCATGCTTTATGGTTCTCTTACACTTTTGTTATAATAGGAAAGCACATGATAAAATATATCCTCTAAAGTATATATTAAGTTATCCCTCTCAGAAATATATTCTTTTAGGTATATAAAAATATTAACTCTCTCAGAAATATTTGCATTATCAAAGAGGATACGCAGAGAGGAGATTGTGAAAATACTGAGTAAATAAGATTTCTAAAAGCTCCTCAGATTGCAAAAAAAAAGTAGATAACTTCATACTTCCCCTACTTTTATGGACAGTCTAGTTTTATGGTGCTATCAGAACTTCCTTGCCAGATGCAAAAGTCATAAGAAATTAGGTAGTTTTCATATCACTTCAAAGGCTCTTGCTTCCTCTACTATCCTCAATTCATTACTACCCTCTGGATTTCTGTGGAAAAAAAAGATCCTTACCATTTTTGGTGCAATAGGGATTAATTCCTGACTCACTGGATTGCCAGGTTTAGCAAATATAAATAAACGATTCTAATACAAATTGGACTTTTATAATGAACAATTTTAGCATAAATATAACTCATGCAATATTTGAGACATTCTCATACAAGAATTATTTGCTATTTATAGGAAATTCAAATTCAACTGGAGATCTTGTATTTTATCAGATGATCATACTGAGGGTGGATTTTAATTATCTCTAGACAGGAAAAACTTCTGATTATGGATAGTTATAGTAATCTAAGTATGAGATAATGAGAACATGAAGAAGAGTGGTGGCTGTGAAGAAAAGAACAGATCTATATACACAATGGAAGAAGAATCAAAATATGGTGATTGCTTACATGTGAGGGGCTGATTAAGAGATCCCAGGTGTCTTACAAATAAGTTATAAGTAACAAAGCAAAAGTCATTATAAAAGACAAAGGCCATAAATTCACGGATTTTGGTTTAGTTTGTGGGAGAAAACGGATTCCATAAATTAATCAGAGAAGAGAATATATTGTCAAGAAATCTGAATAAGGCTTAGGAGATTAAGTAAACCTTAAACATTATTTCAGGCAATGATCCAGAAATCCGAAGATCAGTTAGTTGGCTTTTGAATATCTAGCAACCAGAAATACCATAATAAAGAGAATGTGGCAATCTTGTGACATTATAAAGTTGTACTTCTGTATGTATAAAGGTTACACTTTATATTTAACAATTAAGATGATCTAACTGCAATTGTTTGTAACCAAAACTAAAATTGCAAAATGACACATACATAGCCTGTTCTTGAAAAATTCTAAACATTTAATAGCTATTTTCTGATGTCACAATATTTCAAGCATAAAAAATAATCCAATTTCATTTCCCATTGTGTTATGAGTTTGCTCACCCCTCAGGAGATGATTCTTCAGAGTAGATGACAACTAGTGGCTAAATTAGGAAATACAGTTAGATTTATAGAATTGCATATAACATGAATCTTATTTTCTGTTCTAGCTAGAATGCCTATTAGCTATTTTGATTTATATAATTTTAGTTTGATTTCAAAAATTAATAAATTATTGTTTATATGGTAAGCTGAAACTTAATCAAGCAGGTTTTGCAAGATGTTGATACTGAGAAGTGTAATACAATGGAAGAAAAGCATTTTAAATGTAAAAACAGTGTTATGGGGCATACGCAGTAGGGGAAGAACAGGGTTACCGTGGAAACCGTAATCCTGAATTTCATGACTTGTCTTGTGTGATTACAAATTTAATGCTGTAGCAGGATTGTGTAATTTTTCCCTTTATTTTGAGGATGATTTATTTGTGAATAATCAAGAAAGGATCAAGCTTAGATGTGACCTGAATCTGCTCAAATTAGGAGGATCCTGCATCTTTTAGGAAGATGAAATAAAAAAAAAACAGTATAGGAAGGTGATCTCTTCAAAAGTACCTGAGTTCAGCACACTGCATGCTTTCACTGTAGAAAACGACAGAAAATAATTTTGCAATTTGACTTCATTTGCAGCTGAGGATTTTCAAAATGCTTGGAAATGAGCACAGAAGCATTGCAATGTTTCTTGAAACTCCACTAGGCTAGTTGTGACAATGAATGAATTTCAGGGAATAGAACAGAGTTGAAGCTGGCAACAGAAATCAAGAGAAGCCACAGGAACATACTTCTGCATAGATTTATTGAAGTACAACTTAACAACAGTGAAGTATGACTACAGTTCTCTGAGAAAGAACAGCAGCAGACAGGCCAAGTATGTAGCAGTCAGCATATGAATTGTCTTGTTCTTAAATCTGGAGCCAAATATGTCAGATTGCATGTTTACACGAAGATGTGTCAAGCTGACCATACATTAGCCTGCTGTTTGCATTTTCACATTATACATTTTGATAGAGAGTTTACAGTCAATTAATAGGGGTCTTTTTAACACAGTTGTAAACATATGGATGTCTTCAAAGAGGAGTATTTAATACACTTTTTATATTGATTGGATTATTTATCTTAAGATATTACCCGACTCAATAGTAAGTTTTGAGGTTATGTCAGTTTAGGCAATAAGTATTCCAAATAATAACCTTTGCTGTGTACAGTTTGTACTAAACAATTTTGATAAGACACAAAAGACCCACACATATACTTACACATTGGTAGAGATCATATAAAGGTTAGGTTTCCTCCATTTTTTTTTGGAAAATAATTTAATATAAGAGCTACTGCCTAAACAAATTTAACTGAAAATGATATGCTGATTAGTATTAATGCTAATACCTATACATGCTAATACTTTCTGGCTTCATCTATTTTCAGCTTGAAATGTGACATTCCTAAATTCAATCAATATAAGCTCCTGAAACTTACAAATGCAGTATGTACTCTACGGAAAAAAAGAATGTTGTAGATTATAAATAGGGAAGAAAATTGAGAATATAATATAATTTTAGAGTAATGAAGTTATAAAAAAATGAAAAGAAATTAAATAAAATTTGCCCTTTAAGTCATGGAGTACTAAGCATATCATCAGAGAAAGAAATTGTTTAATGGAAGAAAAAAACAAAAATTTGAAAGACTGCTTAGCATCAGTATAAAGGAGCAAACATTATGAATGAATTATACCAGTCAAAAACAATCTTTATTTTTTAAATTTTGGAATCAAAATAAACATACAATATCAGTTTCATGTGTACAACATAATTATTAGACATTTATGTAACTAACAAAGCCTCGATAAATCTAGTACCCATCTGACACCATACAGTTATTACAATATTATTGACTATATTCCCAATTCTGTACCCTACATCCCCATGACTACTTTGTAACTACCAATTTGTATTTCTTAATTTTTTCACCTTTTTCATCCATCCTCTCAACTCCTCTTCTTCACTCCAATCTTTTATAAGGAAATGGTCATAAAACTGATCATCTTGATTTTGGTCAACTTATAATTAAAGTTGATTATTTCAAGAGGAATAGAAAGGGAGAGACAAACCAAATGTTGCCAAGTTTTAGGTTTTCACTGAACACATGTAGATCAAAATGAATAAGAAATAAAAGAAACAAAGTAATGTAAGGCTGAGACAAAATTCCAAAAATGAAATATTTGCATGTAATATATATGTTGCATGAACAAACTTTA
The DNA here is from genome assembly GCF_014176215.1 of Rousettus aegyptiacus. Taxonomy (NCBI): domain Eukaryota; kingdom Metazoa; phylum Chordata; class Mammalia; order Chiroptera; family Pteropodidae; genus Rousettus; species Rousettus aegyptiacus. Next base: position 54,282,944 of record NW_023416312.1, on the reverse strand, counting down.
CTACTAATGAAATGTTAAAAGCACTTGCATTTAAAAAGATAGAACGTCAGAGGACCAAAATTTGATAAAAATTTGACATAATAATTACTTTTCTCTTATTCATTTTTTATCACCATTTTCTCATGAAATTTCTTAACTTGTAGTAGAAAAGCAGTGTTTTAATAAAATAGTCATGAGAACTTTTACAATTGAAACCAAAAAGATTAAGCTCTATTTCATTAGATTGATATAAACCAGAACCTCTATGAAATGGAAAAAGGTAAGGGAAAAAATTTCTTAGAATAAGAATGATTTAGAAATAAATGCAATATCAAAACTGATAAAAGGGGAAGAAGTTAGGATGGAAATGATATAGACAGAAGTAAAAGACAGTGAAGCTGAGTCATTCATAGGTGAAGTAAATGAAAGGAATATATAATAACAATGTACATTGATGCCCAGATAGTTCAAATTGTATCAGCAATCCCCTGAATATCCTGACTTGCAGTGAGTTTTAGAACTTAATTATAATGCATAGACTCTCTTTCTGTACAAAGGGAATTTTTAGAATTTATTCACAATTTAGGGAAAAAAAATAAATTTGGCCCCTTTGGCTCTTTAAATTGTAGTTTCTGCAGAAGCTCTAGTGTCTTGTATATATTGCTTTTCCCATTTGTAAAAAACAAACAAAAAAAACTAAATGAAACAAGCTTTCTGATCACATGTAAATATTCATGGATTTTAGAGCCTACAGTAAAAATTATGCAATATATTCCTGTATAAAAGACTATTTCATTTTATCTATAAAATAAAACTGCAAAAAATATAAATGTCAAAATAACATATACACACATGTCTATTCTTACCTAAAATATGAAACTGAATTATTATATAACTTTTTAAGGACCTTAGAATAAACCTTAAAAATTATAGAATAAACCTTAAAAATTAAGTCCAGAAAGATCTTCTTTACTTTTTTCCCTATTTTGCCTAGTATTTCCATTTTATAATTCTCCTTGGGTGTTACACTAATACGAGATTAGAAAACTAGACCCTTTTGCAATAAGGTGTACTTAAAAGAATAATTTTTTAAAAAATGCTTAGATTTAATTTTAAATAAACAATTGGAGAAATGGAGTCAGATTTGCTACAAACAAACAAACAAAAACCTCCTGTTACAAGTCTAGATCATTCACAGCATCCAAGATAGGCGTGTGTCAAAATTTATCTGAATGATAGACTATTAATATTTTTATTACATGCTTGGGGAGCTCCATACTTCTTTTTATATCACTACACTCCCCATGTGACCTCTTTACCTCTTATCAGCTGCATTTCAATTCTGAGTATTTTAGAGTATCATTTTCTTCTTACTTGTTATTGAAAAACTTATTGTCCAGCTTGAGGATTATATGTTATTTTTCTCTTACATTCTCTCTTGATGACTATCTTTTAGGATTTTACTCCTTTTAAAATTTCTATAGTCTATCTTTAGCATTTGTTTAATTCTCAAAAGGATATGGATGGACATAAGTACAAATAAGAATATTATAAATATTTATCTACTGGTCTCCAAAGTAGAACATTCCTACATAGGGAGTGGTATTCCCTTCTGTTGTCAGTGATAAATGATAAACAAGGCCAACATATTGAGCTTTAAAGAAAGCTTAAAATTATTTAATTTAAATTTTTAAAAATTACTCTTTTATTTATATCATTTGTTAAATGTTAAGGACAAAAAAACTAATATATTATGAAATTGTGTCCCTCTTTTTTTGTATTAAAATATTTTACTTTAGAAATCAGTGAAAATGGCAAAGTAGGGTAGCTCCAAGCACCCATTCTTCCATATAATTATCAAAAAAAAGGAAGCAAAAACTGTTGAACAAACTTTGGATTTATGGACAACAGACAAAATTTAAAACAAGCAAGTAAATGCTTAATCAAGAAAAAGGTAAATTAAAAATGGTAAAACTTTGTGGGTTTTTTTAATTTGCCCTTGCTCCACATTCTGACCCTATACAGTGATAGCCCACATTTTCAGTGTAGGAACGTGATCCCTGTTTTCAGCAGGAGAAGACCAGATCGTAATCTTATAGAATTGTGTTTGTTCTAACCTGTCTGAGGGCTACCTGAAGGATGGATGCAGGATCTTTGTTTTGCCCCAAATGGTGAACATTTATTGAAAATATTATAAGCCAAAAAAAGAATCTGCAGCTGCCTTGGGAAAAAAATTATAGCTGTACCATACAAGAAAGTGTTGAAAGTCTGTGAAGAAAAGCTGAAGAGTTATTTGGAAAATCAGGTTATTCAAAGGGGAATTTAGAAAGCCATGTGCATGTCTAGGGCAGAAGATGTGATTGGAAAAGACCTGAGAAGACCTTAAACTTTCACTTTTGGCTGAACTCTAGGCTCAATTTTAGTAGACAATAAAGGCCAAGGAAGAATTGTAAATGGCCTTCTAAGGACTGAAGTGTTACAATTTGCTAATTCGCAAAAACTAGGAGCCTTTTTATTCTTTTTTTAAAAAATTTTCTTCTTTCCATTCATCCTTCTTTCCTTCCTTTCTCCTTCCCTCCCTCTTTCTTTAATTCCCTCTTTTCATCCTCCCTTTATCACCTTTGTTGGTGTCATCTTCTTCACCTCCTCCTCTTCCTCCCCCACCCCTCCTCCTCCCTATTCTTCTTTTCTCTGTCTATCTCTCTTTTTTTGTAGGCTTCAGGCATTCAAGTCTGTCAAGTACTAATTGAACACAAACTAAAGGAATAAAGACTTAGATGGTACACATTACAAAGAATAAGGACTTTACAAAAATAGTTTAGAAAAATCTTTAACAAAATGTTACAACTTTTAGGAAGCAATTAAAGCAAATCTCAAGTAGGGGTAAAAAATCTGATTTCAATAGTTATTACATTATCATATTCGAATGTCAAGTTTTCTGTAAATATTATGACATATACAAAGAAACAAGAAAAATGGCACATTCACATTCATTAGAGTTGTTAGACAAACACTATAAGTCAATTTCTCAAATGTGCTTAAAGAGCTAATGGAAACTATGGATAAAGAACTAACAGAATTGAGCTCTCTAAGTATGTAATAAACATTGATTGTCATGGAGATGAATTTTGACACGCGCCTGTCTTAGATGGCATGAATAATCTTGGCTTGTAACAGGAGCTTTTTTTTTCTTTTTTGTAGCAAATTTGACTCCATTTCTCCAATTGTTTATTTAAAATTAAATCTAAGCATTTCTTTGAAAATATTCTTTTAAGTACACCTTATACAAAAGGTCAAAACAAAGACTGAAGAGTTCTATAGCCAGTAGACCTGCCTTACAAAAAATGCTAAAGGGAGTCCTTTGGGCTGAAAAGAAAGGACACTAAACTAATTCAAAGCCATATGAAAAAGTAAAGAACTCAAATATAAATGTGAAAATTGTAAATATAAAAACTATTATTGTTGTATGTTTGGATTGGAATTCTATAGTTTTATTTTTCTATATAATGTAAAAGACAAAGGCACAGAATAATAATAAATCTGTGTTAATGTGCACACACATAAAACACCGTAATTTTGACAAAAACTATGCAAATGCATTGTTTGACAGAGCTGTATTGGAGTAGAAATTTTATATGCTGTTGAAGCTAAGTTGGTATCAATTCAAACTAGACTGTCATAAATTTAGAATATTAGTTGCCATCCCCATGGTAACCACTTAGAAAATAACTTTAAAATATACACAAATGGAAATTAAAAGGGAATCAAAACTGTGTACTACAAAAATTAATTAAACACAAAAGAAGACAGTAATGGAAGAAATGAGGAACAAAAAAGGGACAATAGAGAAAACACATAGCACAATGGCAGAAGTTATTCCTGCCTTATCAGTAGCTACTTTAAATGCAAATGGATTAAATTGTCTAATCAAAAAGCAGAAATTAACAGAATGGATTGCAAAAACACAATACTACTAAATGCAATCTATAAGAGAGTCCTTTTATTTTTTATTTTTATTATATATATATTATAGTGACATTGGTTAACAAAATCCAATAAGTTTTGTCTGTACTGTTTAACAGTAAGGCATATATATTTTTACAATGTATGTTCACCTCCCATAATTAGATTTCTTTCTGTCACCACATATTTGACCCCCTTTACCCCATCCACATCCTTCCTCTTCCCAGGCCCTACCCTCTGGTAACTACTAGTCTATATAGTCCATGTCCATGAGTCTCTGATTGTCCTGCTAATTTGTTGCTTTTAGGTTTATATCCCACATATAAGTGATATCATGTGATTTTCAATGTTTTCTGTCTGGCTTATTTCACTTAGCATGATTATCTTGAGGTCCATCCATGTTGTCACAAATGGCAGTATTCATCTCTTCATATAGCTGATTAATATACCATTGAATATATGTACCATCACGTTTTTATCCAATCATCTATTGTAGGACACTTCGGTTGCTTCCATGTCCTGGCCACTGTGCATAATGCTGCTATAAACATCAGAGCGCAAATATCTTTTTGGATATGGGTTTTCAAGTCTTTAGGGTAAATACCCAGTAGAAAGATTGCTGGATCATATGGTTGATCAATTCTTAGTTTTTTGAGGAACCTCCATACTGTTTTCCATAGAGGCTGCACCAATTTTCAGTTCCACCAGCAGTGTATGAGGGTTCTTTTTGGAGATTCCTTTTAGATCTAAAGACACATATAGGTTTAAAATGAAAGGATGGAAAAATATATTTTATGCAAATAGTAACAAAAAGAAGGCAAAAGTGGCTATACTAATATCAGACAAAATAGATTTTAAGTCAAAAAGTGTTACTAGAAACAAATAAATATGTCATAATTGATAAAATTACCATTAATCAAGAAGAAATAATAATTATAAACATACGCACACCAAGCAAGAGTCTCCAAATACATGAAACGAGCACTGGCATAATAGAAGAGAGAAATAAACCTTTTGACAATGATAGTTGGAGACTTCAGTACCCCAATTTCCATAATACATGGAGCATCTAGACAAAAGATAAGTAAAGAAATATAGGACTGAACAACAGTATAAACCAAACTAGATGTAACAGTCATGATAGGAAAATCAACACAACAATTAAATACACATTTTTCTTAGGTGCTCATGGAACATTCTCCCAAGTAGTCCATATATTAGACCACTAACCAAGTCTCAATTAGTTTAAAAAGACTGAAATCATGCAAAATATCTTACTGACCATGATGAAATGAAACTACAAATTAATAATAGAAAGAAAACTAGAAACTTTGCAATATGAAGAAGCTGAATAAGACATTCTTAAACAACAAATAGGTCAAGAATAAATTACAAGGAAAATTAAGAAATACTTAGAGATCAATGAAAACAAGAACAAAAAATACCAAAACCTAAGGGATGCAGTAAAATCAGTGGTCAGAGGGGACTTTATAGCTGTAAATGCCTACATTAAAAAGAAGATCTCAAATCAATAACTTAACTTGTATACTTAACGTGTACACCTTCAATGTGTAAGAAAAAGAAAAAAGTAAACCCAAATCTAGCAGAGGGAAGGAAATAGTAAAAATTAGAGGAAAAATAAGTAAAATAGAGTATAGGAAAACAATAAAGAGAATCAACAAAACCAAAAGTTGGAAAACATCAAAAAAGTTGACAAACCATTAGCTAGACTTACAAAATAAAAAAAAAAACTACACAAATAAATAAATCAGAAATGAAATGAGGACAATTCTACTGACCTTGCAAAATTAAGAAAGGGTTATAAGAGAGTAATATGAAAAATTTTTTCCCAGCAAATTATATAGCCCAGATGAAATGGACAAATTTCTAGAAATGAAATACCAAATCTGACCCAAAAAGAAATAGAATATCAGAACATATCTATAACTAGTAAAATAACTGAATCTACAAAAACATTGCAACAAGGAGAAGTCCAGGACCAGATGATTTCACTGGTAAATTTTACCAAACATTTAAATAATAATAGCAATCCTTAAACACTTACAAAAATAAAAGAGGAGGAAACACTTTCTAACTTATTTTGAGGAACATTGTCGTTATACCAAAGCCATTCAAAGATGCTACAAAACAATCACAGATAAATATCCCTTATGAATACAGATGTATAACTCTCCACAAAATACTTTCAAACCAAATCCAGTATCATATTAAAAGAATTATATACCATGACCAAGTGAGATTTATCCCATGAATGTAAAGATGGTTCAACATGAGAAAAGCAATCAGTGTAATGCATTATATTAATAAAATGAAAGAAAAAAATATAATCACGTTAATTGAGATGATAAAAACATTTAACAAAATTCAGCACTTTCATCATAGGAACACTAGGAATAAAAGAGAACTTATTCAACATGATAAAGGGCATTTATGAAAAACCCACAGATAACATAATCAATTGTGAAAGCCTGAAAGCTTTCCCCTGAAGATTAAGAACAAAACATGGTGCATGTTTCATCACTTCTATTCAGCACTGTATCACTGTATTGGAAGTCTTATCTAGAGTAATTAGGCAATAAAAAATAAAACAGTTCAAAATTGGGGGAAAAAAGTAAGATATTATTTGTGGATAACATAATCCTATATGTAGAAAATCCCAAGGAATCTACAAAAAAGAAAGAAAGAAAGAAAGAAAGAAAGAAAGAAAGAAAGAAAGAAAGAAAGAAAGAAAGATAAGAAAAAGAAACCAACCCATATTTATTATGGTTTGAATTTTGTTCACTGAAGAGATAGTGATAAATCTGAGGTACCCCCAGTACCTCAGAATGTCACATTATTTGGAAATAAGGCTATTGCAAATGTAATTTGTTTAGATGAGGTCATACAAGAGGAGAGATGGCTTTTAATCTGATATGACTAGTGTCCTTTAAGAAGAGGTAAAGAGACACAGATACACAAAAGAAGAACGCCACATGATAATGGACACATAGATTAGAGATATATCTACAGTACAAGCCAAGGAATGCCAAAGGTTGTCAGGACTACAACAAGCTGGAAGAGACAAGGATGGATTATTCCATACAGCCTTTGTAGAGAACGTGGCCTAGCCAACTCTTCGGTTTCAGATTCTAGACTCAAGAACTTTGAGAGAATAGGTTTCTGTTGTTCTAAGCCATTCAGTTGGTGATAACTTGTTATGGCAGATCTAGGAATCTAATGCAGATTGTAGAATCAGGGTGTGAGATGTTGCTATAATATATGCCTAAAAATGTGAAGTTAGCTTCGAAATTGAGTAATTTGCAGAAACTGGAAGAATTTTGAGGTATGTGATAGAAAAATCACCGATTGCCTTGGTGGTTGGTAGAAATATGAACATGAAATGTACTTACACGAATCCTTAGATGGAAATGATAAACATGCTTTTGGACCCTGGAGGAGACATGATTCTTATTATAAAGTGTAGATTCTTAACTGAATTATATTCTATCTTTGGGAGGAAAGCTAAATGTATAAGCAATGGGCTGGGATATTTAGCTAAAGAAGCAAAGTGCAGAAGGTTCAGCCTGATTTCTCCTTGCTACTTATAATAAAATGTAAGAAGAAAGATAAATTGTGGAACAAATTTAAACACAATGGCACCAGAAAATTCTCTGTCTACCCAGATAGTGTGCTCTGAAAGCAGGGCCAAGTATGTGGCTGGACAATTTCTGAAGAGATCAAGGCGTGTGATTTATGGATTCAATCAACCATCTCAGCCAAATCCAGGAAGAGGGATGTGGTCGGTTATACAGGAAGTATCTGTGAGGAACCCTCTTGTCTAATGGCTTGAGCTTTGGACTCCTGTAAATCGGATGGAAGATCAAAAAGTTTTTGAAAATTTTTTACCAGCAAAAATGCTGCCAGCCTGGATTGAAAGGGCCAGAGGTGAGACAAAACAAAGGAAAAATGACTCTAAGAGTAAAGCCATAGATGCAAAGGACAGAGCTTCTAGCCACATTCTTAGGCCTTAAAATCCAATGGCATTTTCCCTGCTGTATTTTGGCTTTGCTTGGAACTCATAGCCCATTCTTTCCCTTCCTATTTCTCCCTTTTGGAATGGGAGTGTCTACCCTACTCCTGTTTTGTCACTGTATTTTGGAAGAAGATAAACTGTTTTCTGGATTCACAGGTTTACAAATGGAGAAGAATTTTGCACCTGTGGTTGATTTAGATAGGTAAACAAGAATTTGGATTTCATCAAAATTAAAAACTTTTGTGAAAAAAGATATTAAAAGACAACTTACAAAATAGGAGAAATAGTTATAAATCATATCTCTGATAAGGACCTAATACATATATATATATGTATATATGTGTGTATATATATATACACACACACACATATACACACACACACTAGATCCACGTATATATCTCTATATATATCTCTCTATATATAGATATAGATATAAATATATATATAAACTCTTACAACCCAGGAACAAAAGGACAAACGACCCAATTAAAAAATTGGCAAAGAATGTGTGTGTTTTTAAATTTCTTAATGAAAATTAGGAGAGGTATTTAACTTCAATAAACTAGCCCTATGTGGCAACACAAATGGGCAAAAGGATTGACTAGGCAGGCTAATAACAACTGAACTGTGCACTTTAAATTATGAATTCATGGTATGTGAATTATATCAATAAAGCTGTTGTGTTTTTTAAAAGATTTACTTAAGACAAATGAATGGGGGCTGTGATATTGGATTAGTCAGTGGTTTCTTAGATGTGATACCTAAGCACAAGCAATAGAATAAAAGATAGGTAAATTGAACTTCATCAAAATTGAAAACTTTTGTGAAAAAGACCCCATCACAAAAATGAAAAGAAAACCCACAGAATGGGAGAAAATATTTATAAATCATGTATCTGAAAAACGTCCAGTATCTAGAATATATAAAGAAATCTGACAAGTAAATGATAAAAAGACAAGTAACCCAGTTGAAAAAATGGTCAAAGGATCCGAAGAGACAGTTCTCTAAAGATACAAATGGTCAATAAGCACAAGAAGAGATGTTTAACACCATTAGCCATCAGGAAAATGCAATCAATTGTAAATCCAAATCACAATGAGATACCACTTCACACCCACTAGGACGTTCATAATAAAAAAGACAACAACGAATGCTGATGAGGATGCGGAAAATTGAAACCGTCATACATTGCTAACAGTTCCTCAAAAATTAACATAAAATTATCATATGATCCAGCAATTTCCTTTGTAGGTATGTACACAAGAGAAATGTAAACATATGTTCACACAAAATTGTTCACATAAATGTTCGTTGCAGCATTATTCACAATAGCCCCAAAGTGGAAACAACCCAAATAACCTTCAACTGATAAATGAATAAACAAAATATCCTGTGTCTCTTTAATGGAATGTTACTGGGCAATAAAAAAGAATGAAGTAGTGATACATGAAACGACACTGAAAAACCCTGAAAATATTATGCTAAGTGAAAGAAGCCAGTCACAAATCACATTGAATGATTATATTTATGTGAAATGTCCAGAGTAGACAAAGGTTGATGACTAAGACACTATGAAGGAATGGAGAGTGTCTGCTAATAGGTATAGGGTTTCTTTTCAGATGATGAATATGTCCTAAAATTAGACTGTGGTGATAATTGCACAACTCTGTGAATATACTAAAAACCACTGAATTTTACATCTTAAAAGTATGTGAATTATACCTAAAAAGCTTTTTAAAAACTGGACTGTGATGATTTCAGGAGATGTTTATCAGTGATGAAGTCAAATTTGTCACTGTGAGATTACAGTTGAAGGCCAATAATTAGTGACAAAACATTTATTCACTAAACTTAAAAATATAAAATAAATAAAACCTGGAAATATATTTTAACTAAGAATAAAAGATAATACTATGCCATTTCTAGCACATTTCTAAGATATTCAATAAAAAAATTAGGAACATGGAAATAGTACAGCAGTACCAATATTCCAGTGCTAATACATAACACATGCACACACTCACATGGACCTATGCATTTTTCATACATGATGGTGGATATCTGAAACTCTTCTGAATAACTTTCCTGCAAGATATAGTTACTTTAGGTTATTTTCAATACAAATAGGATAGAGAGCTAAAAATTCGTTTTTGAATTTATATAATCATGTTCTCACATATTCTCTGGTATTGGACAGAGGTTGTTAGGTCTGATATGTAGTTGACCCATACATAGTACATGTCAGAAGTGTCTCAAACCTCTTCGTCCCAGTGACTAAAATTCAGACTGAATTCTCACCTTTATTTGGAGTTTTTCAGGCTCTGGAGGGGCGATAGTGCCCCACATCTATGTGGTATATTGTCAAAGTGCTTTTACATACATTGTCTCATTGAATTTTCAGAACTTTGGGTTGGATGTACTGTTAACAGTTTCCTTAGCTAGAGAAAAATGAGCTCAGTGAGGTTAATTTACTCACCTAAGGGCATAGAAGTCACAAAAATCCTTAAACTTGAACAGTGACAGTCCAATTTTAAGTCCACTTTCCATAGTAGCCAAGTTTCTTTAAAAATTGAGTGCATCCAGAAGCATCTATTCAGATGGAACTCGAACTGGGGAACAGAGAGGAGGGGAGAAGTAACATAGTATCCCATTAGTACCAGAAAACTGTAGAATGAATGACTTTATCTGACTCACTAGCTGTCATCTAGGATGGAGCAAGGCTCTGAGTTATGAAAATTTTTATATGAAAAGAAGGAGACAGGGCTTGAGGAACAGATTTTTTAAAAAAAGTATTAACTCAGAGTACAAAAGAGATATTAAAGAAATATGTTCTCATTAAATATAGTCAGTATTCCTGAGATATTTACTAGCACAGAAATTTAATTAGAATAGACTTTTAATTTATTTTATTTTGCTTTGTTTCAGTCATTTAGATGAGCCCCAGTTATATATAAACATGTTAGAAAGGTGTGTTCTCTGAGTGTGTGCACGGATCTTGGATTGTATGTTTTGTTTTTGGAATTATATTTAGAGCATTAGAAGGGGTTACAGTAAAATTTATATGTGCTGTCTTTTCGTAAAGAGCTCTAAATTTCTGTCTGTCTCATCCTTACCACAAAGAGTTTAGGCTTTTGAATTCTTTACTTCTGATTTTTGCTTGATAAAGCATTGCTTTTTATTGGATTTCCTTTTTTTTCTTCTTCTTTAAAGAAATCCTGTAATGTGGCTCTGTAACATCTTTATCCATTCCTGCAATGAAATTAGTTTGCCTCAGGTCCGACTTAAGTAAGTCAAATGCAATTGTTTAATTACGAGTTACAATTTCTCTTTGTCCCAGATGCTTACATAGCTTATTGCTTTGGAATACCTTTCTTTCTTTTTTTCATTCTTCTCATTCTTTTTAAATGTATTTGTTCAGGAGGCACTTCAGTGTTCAAAGACTGATGATCAACCTGTTCATTTCCTACCACTGAAGAAGCACAATAGCTCCTGCTTATCTTGGCCTCATTTCTTTTTTTTTTTTGGAGATATGTATTAGAAAATAACCTGCTGTATTTTTCAGTTACAGATAAACTAACCTTGTTTTTCAATATACTACATGTTGTCATTTTATTTCTTTTTTTGAAAGAAATGAGATTTGGTGTTCTTGTTTAAAGGACAGAAGATCAGTCTGTGTCTGAATTCCAATTCTAATTCTGTTTCCAATTCCATCTGGTTATTTCTATGAAATACTTCAGAGTGAGTGAGTTGGTTTTTTTTGAACTACTCCCATTTTCAACTTTCAGAGTAAGTGGAATAATGTTACTATATGTATACATCAGGGGTATATGAAAAATAGTGAGGGTTACTATTATTTAGCATAGCTAAAATTTCATAAGTGTTAGAGGGGGTCCATATTGTTTATATTACTTATAATTAAAGTTGAAATTTTACATGTATGTATATGTAAACCAAATGAATAAATAAGTCCAATTAAATACTTCATAAATTAAATGCAGCATTTTATAGTTAAATTATTTTCACATATATTATTATATTTTAAAAATAATTTCATTAACATATATTTTACAGGTACCCATATACTTGCTCTCGAAACATGTTTTCACAATAGGTCCAGGTAATTAAAGCAAAGGAGAATTATTTGGATAATTATCTCCATTTTCCATTTCAGATTGCATGAGTGCACATAGACATGCAGTATTGTTTTTATTTTCATTTAAGCTATATTTTTGTAAAATAAAGCCAATTTAAGTTCAATTTTCTCTGAGTCTTTACTCCGTTTACCTTCTATTCTTAATTTGATGTGAATAAATAATTTCGTTCTGAGTTGCTATTTGCTATATGGAAAATTTTCAACCACTGAGCTACCTAGTTTTTCCTTAGCAAGTTCCTTCCCAAGACTGTAATAGCAATGCAATTAAATATTCCATATACAGATCTTTGACAGATATGTGAAATTGAATTTTTTTCTTCCAAACTGTGGATTGTTTTTTCATTTTCTTAACAGTATTTCAAAGAATCGAAATTTTATTTATATATGTATATATGATTTATTTATTTATTTTTAATTCTTTAATGTAACTACATTTACTCCATCTACTTCTCCCCTCCTCCCTTCTCTCTCCTCTCTGGTAACCACTAGTCTATTGTCCATGTCCATGAGTCTCTGTTTGTTTATCCTGTTTGTTTGCTGTTTTTAGGTTTATATCCCACATATAAGTGATATCATGTGGTTTTTTACTTGTTCTGTCTGGCTTATTTTGCTTAGCATGATTATCTCAAGGTCTATCCATGTTCTTGTCAAAGGCAGTATTTCATCTCTTCTTATGGCTGAGTAATATTGCATTGTATATATGTACCACAGCTTCTTTAGCCAATCATCTATTGAAGGACAATTTGGCTACTTTTACATCTTGGCCACCATGAATAATGCTGCTATGAACATCAGGGCGCATATATCATTATGGATAAATGTTTTCAAATTTTAGAGGTAAATAGCCAGTAGAAGGGTTGCTGGATCATACGGTAGATCAATTCTTAGTTTTTTGAGGAATTTCCATACTGTTTTCTATAGTGGCTGTACCAATTTGCAGTCCCACCAGCAGTGTATGAGGGTTCTTTTTCTCTGCATCCTCTCCAACATTTGTTATTACTTGTCCTGTTGATTATAGCCATTCTATAATGAGATGATATCTCACTGGGGTCTTGATTTGCATTTCTCTAATAGCTAGTGATGTTGAGCATCTTTTCAAATATTTGTTGGCCATTTGTATGTCTTCTTGGGAGAAGAGTCTGTTCAGGTCTTCTGCCTATGTTTTCATTGGATCGTTGTTGTTGTTGTTATTGACTTGTATGAGTTCTTTGTATATTTTGGATATTAGGCATTACTTGCAAGTATATTTTCCCATTCAGATGGTTGTTTCTTTACCTTGTTGACAGTTTCTTTTGCAGGGTGGAAGCTTTTTAGTTTCATGTAGTCCCATTCCATTATTTTTGCTTTTACTTCCCTTGCTTTTGAGGTCAACTTCCTAAAATCTTCCAAGGTCCATGAGTTTAGTTCCTATGTTTATTTTTATGCAATTTATTGTTTCAGGTCTTATATTCAAGTCCTTAATCTATTTTGAGTTAAATTTTGGTGTGTGATGATAGACAACAGTCTCATTTCATTCTTTTGTAGGTGAATTTCCAGGTTTTCTGGCACCATTGATTGAAGGGGCTTTCCTTTCTCCAGTGCCATTTTTTTGTTTCTGTTATTTCTTGGATTCTACTCCTGTGCTATCTTTAGACCAGTTCCTAAAAATTCTGATTTCATATATATTGTCCAGTTTTCTAGTTGTTTATGTTAAGAGGACAGTGTGGTTCTTGTTGTTCCATCATGGCTAGAACTGGATTTTTCTCATATGTTTTTGACTAGTTTTAGAGCACCTTGCTATGGAAAAGCAACAACAAAGACAACAACAAAAACGTCTTTCAAAGCGGAGGCTGTAGCCCCTATATTAAGATTTCTGTCCACAACATTTGATCTGACTGCCTGGAAATGAAAAAATGACTACAGGAAATATTAAATTTATAATTGTAGTCAACAATGAATGTGAGAGAGGAAGCATTTTTGAAAACCAAATTAAAAAGTAGAGAGAACAAAGTATATAGTTATTTTCAAACCAAAATACCACAATTTCTCACAGAGGGTGAAAACGAATTCTACAATACAAAAAGACGTAGTGAACCTGAATAGAGTGTCTGAGTCCATGAGGCTTTAAAAAAAAGTTGCTGGTTTTGTTCTTTATTTTCCAAAGTTTCATAATTGGATTTTTAGTTTCCTGTATTATATGATTACTTATGGTATTTTCTAGTTCTAATATTTTATAAATGTATAAAAATTTTTTGAGTGCCCATTATGTCCAAAACTTGTGTAGATGATTTGTGGAACAGAAATAAAAACATGCAGTCTATGCAATGCCTTCCATGAAATTTTTATAACTTAGTATGGGGAAAAAAAAGAGAATCATGCACATATATGCAAACCCATGGTAAGAGGTTAAGTAGTTTGAGTGATTAAAATATGAATAAGAAAAGTCATGACAATTTATATAGATGACATTTTTGTGAAGGAATTTGGGAAGGCATCAGCGAGGAATTGGCTTTTGATCTGGGCCTTAAGGAATGGAAGAACTTTTGTAGGATAGGTATAAATAAAAGGGTATTTCTTGTGTAAAAACTTTGTCAGAGTCTTTGATGCTATGAAATTTTGTGAAAAAATTGCAAAGTTTAACATTGTGTCTGGATATATATATATATTTGTACATTTTTAATGACTTGAAATTAAAAATCGTATGGACTTCCAGGTGAAATTGGACTATTAAAATATATCACAAGGACTTTATTAATAAAGATATTAAAAAAGGCAAATGGCAGTGCTCTTCGATCTCGTTCTTTGTTCATTTTTCCCCCACTCATTAAACATTAACTGGAAGACTTTCCATAGAAAATAATTCCTGTAAAGTACACATCTTTTTATTTTTCTTAATAATATTAACAGTTTGATTCATCACAATGAGGATTTTCCCATATTATTTGGCTATATAGAGCCTGAAAGACTGTAAGAATTAAAAAAAAAAACAAGAACAAATTATTGAGTGTTTACTATGTCCCAGCTGCTTATTTAAACAGTTTACATGGATTATCTCATTTAAATCCTCACAACAACCTTATGAGATAATTAGTATTATCTTTTCCATTCTTTACATAAAATAGCTAAGGCAAAGAAAATTCCAGTGAGTTGTCCAAGATCACAGAACTAGTACCTGGTAGAGCAGAGCTTTTTTGATTCAAAAATCAACATTTTTAATGACTGATATGCTTTTATTAGTTAGCTAATAGTATTCAATTAATAACAGTAATATCTATTATTTATTAAGAATCTGCTATGTAGTATGCATTATTTTAAGTTCTTTGCATCCATTATGCTATTTAATTCTTACAACTAACTGAACACAGAGATTATAATATCTCTTTTAGAGATGAGGTAAGTGAAAAATAAGAAAAGTAAAGCATTTTAGCTAAGTTTACAGAGTTAAGGAGTTCTTTAATCACATTAAAAACTAGATCAGTCTCCTTCTAAGGCTAGTGTTTTTAAGTACTTATATTCATTGCCACATGTTCTAGTATTTTGCTTGACTTAATGAAATTGTTAATGGTGCATAATGTATAGTACAAAACTTTCTTATAGGAATTAAAAATTAAAATAAATCAATATTTGAGGAAGACTGCGGTAGAAAGTATACCTATCAGTATTACCATCACTAGATCCCACCTCATAGGAAGTCTAGGCATGTCAAACCCACCTTATTGTGTTATGATCTTCTTGTGGAAACAGCTCTGTGGAAACCCTCAAGTCCAGTAATGGTGAAATAAATAGTGGTTACTCATAGAAATTATTCTAGCATTTTGTATTCTTACACCAGAAATATTACTAAAATTAATTACATTTAACCAAGGCCAATAAATCAAATAATCTTATATCCGCAACCAATGGTTTCAAAACCAGAGTTTAGTTTATAAATAATTATTTCTTAAAAATTTTCCACCATGAAAAATGAACTAACATACAATTGCATTAATAATCCTTGGGTATCATAGCCCCTAATTTTTAAGATATTGTAGAACACAATTTTCTTCAACTGTTATGTTGACATTACATATAGTTTTGGTACTTGAATTTCATTCAGATGTAAATTGATTTATTATTTATTAAACATTATGAGAATTTTGTGCAAAGGGCAAATTTCCAGATGTAGATTTACTAAGCAGAATATCTCAGAGATTCGAAAAGTTTTTGAACAAACATAGTTTGAGTGTAAATTTTATTATGTTATATGACAGAATGTTTATTTTTATTTTAGCCTTTAGGCTGATTAGTACAAAATTAAAAATTTTTATAAATGTTTGTTTAAAAGAAACCACAGCAAGGAGAAATTTTCACCATTAGACATTACGTCTTCTATTGAATATGTGCTTTTTTCCTATTTAAACAATGTAAATTTTAAATTTATTAGACAAAATATAATTATGTGTAGAAATTTTAGTGCACTTTGAATGGATAATATTTAGCACATATGTAGAATACATATACGTTGCAATTCTAACAAATTAGTATTTTATGCCAACTGGAAAAAATAAAACAAGTAGCTTATTTACATGAAAAAAATAATGTAGTAAAGTCCAATTTTAATGTAACCATTTTAAGGCATTTTAATAATAATATGAAATTCAAAAGATAACCATATATACACACATCAAAACTCTAAGATGGTTCAATAATTTGTCTCCAGATTAAATTTTTAAAATAATAAGTTCATTTTACAGTCACCTTCCTCCCTCTCCTTGCTTCTTACATGGTAAAACATGTGAGTATTTTAAAATGATGATCACTGAACTACTTAAAGAGATTTCCCCTTCTGAGTAGATATCTTTATGAAGAAACAAACTGACACTTTTCTCAGTCAAGATTTAGATAAAAGTCATGAAAGGAAATATAGGCAAAGAAAGGATCAAAATCTCTTTACCTGATAGTTTAAAATACATAAGATTCCCTATATACTCCTACAAAATGTCTACAGTTTTAAAGCTAAAGAGTTAGCATCAGAATGTATGGGGATGGGAGGGAGACAAGGGGAGTGGGGAAGAGGAAGAGGGAAGAATGAATTTGTATCAAATTTGCATTTTAACTCAGAATGTTTTAAAGCTAGATAGTGTTATAGAATTGTAATTTATGATCTGTCTGCTGTCTTTACATATTCTAGCAAGACACCTTAAGTCTAATTGATGAGAACATGCTTAAGAAAAACATTGAAAAAATTAAGGGATAAAAGCAAAATAATAATGAAATATTGACTGCTTTAAAATAAACTTTCTTCTGACCCTCAGATATGCCGTTTTGTGCAGACTATTATTGTGTCTGGCAAAAAGCCAGTTTAATAGGGTAAGTTGGCAATATATCATTTTAAAGCTCATTAGCATTTTTATATTAATATATATATATTGCAGATTCTCTCCTTTCTTCCATCATTTGATCTGGCACATTTTTGGTATGTGAAAATTATTTTAGTCATCACAGTTCATATATTTATTTTGATGAGAGGTATATTGATTTAATATTAGCTTTAGGATAAATAATAATGTAACATTAGCATCTTTTTAAATGTCATATGTTGATTTACAGCCTGATATGCAAAGCCTGGTACATAAAGCTTGACAATGGAAAAGGTTCTTTTAGTAATGTTTTTCAATTCCTCAATTCCTACTAGGACTGCTAGGTAATTGAATCATTTTTGTTCTTACAACAGTCTGTATTTTCTATTTGTATTTTTCATATAAAATATGTTATTCATACACATTTATAAAATTGATCATTATTTAGTTATTTGTTTGCTTACATGTTTATTGTGTATCTCTATCTTGGCTTGTAAATTCCATAAGATCAGAGATCTCTCCTTTTCACTGGTGTATCCTTTGTACCTAATATAATGATGCTACATTATAGATATTGAATAAATATTTCTTAAGTAAACGAGTGCATGAATATAAGCTACAATGAACAAAAAAGACAAGTTGCATTTCAAAAGCAAGATTGCCAATAGTAGCAATTTAACTAGCCTGCAAAATGAATAAACAGTTATAATTGGTTCATATTTAATGAAATATGTAGTCCAAATATGGAGATATTTGTTTTTGATTCTTTGCAGGATTAAAAAATTACACATACATGCACAAGGTATCATAATAAAATCTTTATCAACTTGGTTGCCTTTGTCTTTATTTTTAAGATATCAGTCAGCTTTCAGTGAATTTAGGAGCAGTCATAATCAGTACCTTGCAGACCCTATAATAATATAGGTCTTCTACAAAAATGAGTAGATAACTAGGAATTGATTTTTTTAGAATGATAATATTTTTACTGAACATATGTGATTTTCTCTCCATCATCCAAATGACTCATTAGAAATGACAGTAAAGAAGTACAAAAAGGAATAAATTCATAACAGTACCAAGGACGAAAGGAGCAGGCATTAACACATTTGAAATGTATGTGCATTTCTGGATTATGGAAGTCAGATAAATCTTACTGATAGGTTTGCTACATCAAGAGCTACTGGGCAGTAGCCCAGTATAGACACAGGAGAAAGCTATAGAATAGATGGTAGTATAGTAAAATAGCTACAAATTCAGAAAAGTAGGCGACAAGCAGGTTGATTATTAAAATGATTATTTTGGTACACTTAAACTGGTTATGTCCTCCATATATGAAGTTATGAAATTTAATCTTTGGTTAAAACCACAGATCTAAATTATAAAAAAATATAAGATAATCTACCTGAAAATATTTAGATCTCTTAACATGGATACTGGAATCTCACAGTAAAGCCTTCTTAATTTTATAATGGAGAATGAGAGTGCTTGCTCACTTTTTAGACACAAACTGTGAAGTAAAGGCAGTCTGCCCATTATATATATTCCTTGTATACATAGAGCTGACAGTGATCTCTATCACTCAAAGGATAAAACTATTGGGGAAACACATATGTAAACACAGAGGAAATCTATGCTGCCTGGTCACCCATTCACATATATAAATGAACAACTAAGAATTAGTAGTTATTTGAGAGAAACCATTTTCCCCCTTTTTGGTAGGTCAAACCTGAACATATGGAATATTTGATCTTAGAGTAATTGCATAAAATCTAAGGAAAAAGTATTTCTGTCCTCAGAAATATTTGAGGAATAATACAGTCTATAAAACAAGATCAGGTTGCTATGAAAAGGAGCAAATACAAAACAAAAAGTCTTGTACATTTGGAATTTTAATTGCCAAACTAAAAAAAAATCAATAAAAGAGGTAGAAGAAAAAATTAAGGCTCAGAAAAAGTGGAACAAAATGTCAGAGATGGAAAATATGAGAGAAAAGTTAGGAAATCAGTTAAAGTGTTTCAACATTTATTTGGAATTCCAGAGAAAACAGCTAAAACCTATAAGGTTGGCAATTAAATAAATAATAGAAGAAAAATTTCTAGAGGAAATGGTCTTAGATTTAAAGCAAGATCTAAATTTGCAGATTGAGATGGACAACAAAACAAGGAAAAATACAAATATCAAGATTGAAGAAAATATCCTAAATGTGTGCCAAGATTAAAAATATATATATATATATACACACACATATATATAATTTACAAAAGAATATAAATCAAATTGGTATCAGAGTTCTCATTAGTTACACTAAAAGTTAAAAGAAAAAGGGAAAATGCATTGAAATTCTGATGAAAAGTGATTTTGAACTTGGAATTCCATACTAGGTAAACTAGCATTTAGATACAGGGGAAAAGAAGATATTTTCAGACATATATCAGTTATACATGGCCTACAGTATTTCCTATTCTCTCATGGAGTAAGAAAAAATTGAGAATTTACTGTTTTCCTGGGGACAAAATGAAGGTAAGAAAGATTTGTCCCCTTTTTTCAAGAATTTAGAATGAGCTATGAAAAACAATTTAATAAATGGTAAGAAGGTATTTTGTGTGCTTAATTACATAAAGTTAAACCAGTCTACTTGTGTTGTTTTCCTGGTGGGTTATTTAGCGATTTTTTCTTGTGTAAGTTACTTATTTGGACCTTTATTTCCACAGCAATAATATGAGGATAATAATAACTTGTTATTAATACAATATTTTGACTACATACCTGTTAGGTTTTGTGATAGTTCAATAATGTAATCCATACAAAGTGCTTGAAAGAGCCCCTAACTCAAAGTAAATACTCAACAGAGGTTAGCTATCATTATCCATTTTCAAGATAAGCTCAAACAACGAAATTATTTTTATCTTAAAATTGTTGAAGAATCAAGGCAATTATGGTGATACTATATTCTTATTTTTTTCTGATGTGTTTGTAAGTATATTAGCTAGAAATATATGTGTGATGAGTGCCCGTGGAGAACCTCGTGAAGATAAGAGTTCTTTATATTTTGGCATTGGTCATTAGCTTTATATTTTAATATAACTGATACATTTACAATTAATCATATTTTGTGCCATACCTAATTTTTCTCAATATGCTACTTTTCAGAAATATTATTTAATTTTTAATCAGCTATTGGGCTGTATTTAGTAAGAGATAATACCTTTTATAATTATTTAAATATGAACCTACACTAATTATTTAAATTGCATATTTTATTTTTTAATTATCAGCTATGAACCTTGAGTTATCAAATCCAATTCCTGAAAGTCCCAAGAAAAGGAAATTAATATTCCAGGAAAAACTATAAGATTAAATCTTATGTAAACTTAAAGGATTGCATCTTATCTTCCTTTCCTGTAAAGAAAGGCTTACATCAAATTGATCCAAAAATTACATTAAATTGCTACTGACACATTCCTAGAAAAAAATGCTGTCATTGAAAACAGGACTGGGGATGGATGGCTTTCATTATTTAAAAAACAATCAAGTTAATGACAGCTTACAAATGACTTCAAATATTTCCACCATGTATATTTTAATTCTGCATGTGCAAGAGATAAACTGCCAGTGAGTATTACCTTCCATCTTTTAAGAGGGAAAGTACAGATGATAGGTGGAAGGAAGGCAATGAAATAGTCAAATAAAGCAGCAAGATTGTGTCAAAATATAAAGTGAATTTGGTGGGAATTTATTTTTACTGGAGAAAATTGTGTCAGAAGTGTATTTTAAGTACATATAGTCGATTTGGTACCCAAAGTATAGGTGTTACCTTGTTGTTGGTCTAAAGAAACCATTGATTCAATTGGAAGAGTTATATCACAAAGTATAAACTTGTACTGTTAACAAAATTCCCAAATAGTGTTTAAGCAGAGCAAAGAGATAGGACTATTATGTCATTCAAATCAAGAATGAAAAGTCTGTTGTACAAAAGGTAACATACAAATCATTATTTAAAGATCATGGAGAAAACTAAGAAGATTAACAAACATATGTATCTCCAGAAAGGGAAAGTCATGGTATAATAGAATGAGTGGTAAACACTGAAAATAAATACAACAAAAGCTTATTTTATGCATATCATTTCATGAAAGTAAAAATGTAATTTGCAATAGCAAATATTGATAATATCAATAAGAATACTTAACAGATTGGGAAAGCCCCAATTTTCTAACATAAATTGGGTATGGTTGGTAGGAGGCTTAAGAGAATTAAATGGTAGGTAGATTTCTCATCATACAATAGAATAGAAAAATACAGGTTAAATAATAGTTTCAGATGAAAAATAGCAAACTTTTATGTATCATCTATTAAATCTGAACAAATAAATACATGATCTGGTACATATGAGATGCATTGAAAAGACTGGGAGAAAAATAAAATGGGAGAGTGCGCAGATAAGATAAAAGAGTAGGAAATAATACAAGAAACACAGTTTAAGACAAGTATGTTTAGATCAACATTGATTTTTATTCTTTACAAAAGGTCTATAGAATTTTTATTAAGTTGTCGAGATAACGTATGATAATCTTGAAAATTGGTGTCTAATGATTGCTGGAAACTGTGACATTTATTTCAATAACATTATTTTCTTGACTTGAGACACACTGAGAAATATTTTAATTTTCATGCATTTTTGTTTTCTTTAGTATAATTGTGATGACATTACATGATGGCCTATGGTTCCATTATTATATTTCATTAGATGTATTCTATGCCACCATGATGGTGGCTGGGATGCCAAATGTGTAACATCATTGAAACATCCATGAATAATATAATTTAGAAATAATAAATTTCCTGTTTAGTCTTTCAAATGAGACTTCATGTCATTACTGTTAATGATCTTTTCTTTTACCCCAGAATGTTAGTATATTTTTCGAATTCTGAATAAGTGGAATTTTGAATTTTTTTTTACCTTGATACAGTGCTTGTTAGTATCATATATGCACTTTTTACAGTTATCCTTAGGGATTTGATTTTTGCTTTCCTTTCTGCTGTTTTGAGATTATTTCTTTTCAGCTAGTGGTGCTGTCTATGGTATTTTGGCATATGTTTTCTCATTAGTGATACTAGTCTTAGCTTGCTGTGTTACTGCATTTGCAGCAAAGTTTACTTAACTGGAACCCTCTTAATAATTAAAAGACTCTTCCACCCCTATCCTTCTTTTGCTTAACATTCCTGGAAATAAATTGATTATGACAGGGAAGTGCTTTAGTTCTCCTAGCTAATAATTTCGCATAACCCATGAGTAGCGAATTCAAAAAGTTTAATCAAAATCCATTGCAAATATATAGTTAAATATATTACACTCAACATTTTAGATTCTTTAAATTAAGGCTATTATAACAGTATGTAGCTTTGTTTCAAAGAGTCAGTGCCTTTATGAGTTTGGGTGTAATCCATCATGGAATTAGGGTTAAGATTTAAAGTTGGATTTCAAACTACCTGAAAAGCACAATAACATAGTATAAATTGGTTGTTTTAAAAATTAATAATGACTTCTTTTTTAAAAAAACTGATGCATGGTAATTATTTTAAAATTCAAGTAATACATAAGAGTATGAAGAAAAAAAGGTAAACTTTTAAAATAAAATCCCGTGATCTTTCAATAACTATTATTAATAATTGATGAAAATATTGTAGATATACATCTCATTTATGCAAATATACAGTTTGAAAAATAAACAAAAAGATAGAAATCTACATAGAAGGATAGATATAGAAGGATAGAAGGATGAATAAATGAATTTATGTATGCATAAGTGGATAGATATAACTATTTTTCCAAAATGGGCTGCATTTCTCTCTCTCTTGCTCTCTCATCTTATGCTCTCTCACTCTTTCTCTTTTGCTGTCTTCCTTTGTGATTTATTTTTTCTAGTGATATACTCTAATTCCTATTTCTTTATCTGTTGTGTATCTACTATAGATGTTTGTTTTGTGGTTCCCATGAGGCTTGCATAAAATATAACAGTTTGCTTTAATCTGATAATTTACCTCAGTCATTTGTAAGTTCTATACTTTTACTTCTCCCCCAGATTTATGCTATTGATGTCACACTTAAAATATTTTCATATTGTGCCATATTAAATTATTGTAGCCACTATAATTTTTAATATTATTTTTAACTTATATTAGAGATAAAAGTGAATTATGAAGCATCATTACAACATTAGATTATCATTAATTTGACTGTGTACTTTCCTTCACCAGTAAGTTTTATACATTTAAATGTATTTATGTTGTTACTTAGTGTCCTTTCATTTCCCTTTAGTGTTTCTTGTAAAGTCAGGTCTAGTGATCACGAACTCCATAGCTTTTGTTTGTCTGGGGATGGCTTTATCACTCCTTCATTTCTAGACAGTTTTGCTGGGTATAGTATTATTAGTTGGCAGACTTTTTTTTTAATTTTAGTACTTTGAATATATCATCTTACTCCTTCCTAGCCTGTGAGATTTCTGCAGAGAAATCCACTGATAGCCTTGTAGGGGTTCTTTTGATGTGACAAGTCATTTTTCTTTGCTTCTTTTAAAGTATTCTCTTTGTCTTTGACTTTTAACATTTTGATTATAGTGTGTATCATAGTAATCTGCTTTGGGTTGATCTTACTCTATGCTCATTTCTCTCCCTAGATTTGGGAGGTTTTCAGCTATTATTTCTTAAACTATGCTTTCTGCCCCACTCTCTCTCTCTCTCTCTTCTTTCTGGGACTCCATGATGCAAATGTTAGTGTGCCTGATAGTGTCACATAATTCATATAGGCTTTATTCACTCTTTTTCAATCTTTGTTTTTGTTTTTGTTTCTCTAAGTGGTTAACTAAAAAAAAAATCTCTCCTTGAGTTTGCCAATCCTTTCTTTTGTACGATTAAGTCTGTTGTTCACACTCTCTGTTGAAATTTCTTAGTTTTGTAATTGTATTCTTCAGCTCTAGGATTTTTTTTTGTTTCTTTATGGTTTTTATTCCTTTATTAAAATTCTCATTTTGTTCAAGCTTTATTTTCCTGATTTTGTTTAGTTGCTCTTATTCTCTTGCATTTCATTGACTTTCTTTAAGGTTATTATTTTAAACTTTTTGTCAGGCAAATTCCAGATCTCCATTTTTTTTGAGTCAGTTATTGGAGCTTTGTTACTTTTATTTGGCAGTGTCATATTTGCCTAATTCTTCATGATCTGTATAGCCTTTCATTGGTGTCTGTGTATTTGAAGGAGCAAACACTTCTTCCCAAAATTATAGCTTGGGTATACAAGGTAAAAATCATCTCCTGTCTTCCCTGAGTTGAGGGGATTACCTCCAGAATCTCCATCATGCTTTATTGGTACCAATTATGAGGCTGTTGCTGGGTCTGCAGTGGGGTTCAAGTTTGACAGGCTTGTTATGTAGGGCTTGGTGTGCATGGATTCTGTGTGGTCCTTGGGTGAGTATGACTGCCTCCAGTACCTTGTTCAGTAGGATGGCACTGGAACAAGGGTTTTCTTCAGGCTTCACAGTTGCATCCTCAGTTAGTGGGCCTATTACTAGGTATGCAGATGGGTATGGCACCTACCGGGTCCCTGGGAGACCTTATGTTTGGTCAATGTGTAGGTCCCTGAGTAGGCAGGACTTGCCCTGGACTGTGCCTGAAAGAGCCTAGAGGCACGGGCTGAAAATCCAGGGCTGTTTTCATTTCCACAGTCAAGATAGAGGTCTATAGAACTGACTCTAGAGGATGGATAGCTGTGTCTCCTGTCCTGTCCCTGAGTACACTGGACTACTCCCTGACTATGGCTAGAGGGGCTAAAGCTAAATATGTGGCCATTTGATGATCTCCCAAGGTGCAAATATGAGTGTCTCCTCAAGAATTCACAGAATGCAGCTAGCTGGACGGGGCTGTAACCAATTATACAGCCATTTTAGGATCTCCAAGGAGTGTCTCTCATTGATTCTTGTGCCAGGAGTGCTGCTTGAGGATTGTGGGTGGGAGGGATTGGAGCCAAGTTTAGGGCTTTTCAGGATCTCCAGGGGGTACAGCTGAGAGTGTCTCCTTCTAGGTCCTTATGCCAGCAAGACTGTTCATGGACTGAGACTGGGCCAGGTCGGAAATACAGTTAAAGAGCCCCTTCAGAATCTATGGCCTGAATGAGTTTGGCGGGCTTACCTCAATGGGTTCCCAGACTGCTGCTGAAGGGGGCTGAAGCTGGTTCACAGGCCACTTTAGGATCCACAGCTGGGACCATGGTCTCTATGCCCAATACCTAACACATGGATGTGACTTCTCCTATGTTCATTGGCAAGAAGTGTTGGTGACAGACCCATAGCCAAACAGGACTGTAGCTGACCTCAAGGATGTGGAACTATTTCTGGGTCTGTAGTCATGACCACGGTCAGCAAGTCAGCTGTCTTGGTGCAAGCCTGCCTTCTCAAAATGGCTCTCCTAGGTCTTGGATTGCACTGAGGTTTCATAATCTCTCTCTGGATCCCGCAGCTTTTACAAGGCACTTTTGTCCTGGATGTACACAAAATAATTATTATTGCAGGGGGATACAAGCAAGGGATACCTTATTTGATCATTTTGCTGATGTCACTATATATATATATATATATATATATATATATATATATATATATATATAATGTAATGTAAAAAGTTTTATGCTTCTTTTACTTAAGTTTAACAAAGAGGAACAGAAACACAACTGATGAAATCGATTTACTTCAGATAAATATTTCTTCATCACAATAGAAATTCGTACCTAAAACATCCTCTAAAGAATAAAAATGATTTTGAAAGACTTTAAGTTGGAAGGTTTTTTTATTATTGTTAATTTGATTAATTTTGATCTTAGGCTGTTTCTATTGAGTACCTCTAATTTTGTCTCCTTCTAACTACTAATTTGTTATTTAAGTGATTACTATTTTTACATTATTAAGGTCTATACAATTTACATTCTGTTCTGGGTCTAAAATTCCAACAAGTTTTGCTATACTTTGAAATAGTTTGATGATCACTAGATAAAGACAGTCTTCTAATTAAATACATCCTTTTGCCTCAGCCACTGCTTCTATAGTGTACAAAGGATGAGGAGGGATGAGGAGGAAAAGAGAGCTGAAAAAGAATAAACTACATGCCCTCAATATCTCCAACCCACAATCAGACTAACGCAGTCAGAGAGAGATTTGAGCATCTAGAAAGAAGGGGAAGTTGAACTAGGTAGTGATGTGTAATATGTAATATGTAATGTTATTAAATATTTATCTGAAATTAGAATCATTTAATAATCAAAAGTGACTGAGAAGTTATGAGGTTAAGTTATTCCCCATCACCCAAGAGGAATTAGATGCCACAGAGAAATGTAGGTAGTAGTTACTAAAATAAAAAGTTCCATGTGTTTCATAATACTTTAGTAAGTTGAGACTCTGAATCAAATTAGTTATGCAGGTATTTATAAGTTTTTATTATTAAAAATTTCAAATATACACAAAAATAGAGAGAATAGTCTATGATCTACCATGTAGTTATCATCCAAAGTCAATTAATGTCAATATTTTGCCCTTTGTCATTTTGTCTGATCCTTCATTTTAAATAAAAATATTTTCCTTTTTAACTTTTAATTCTGAAATAATTTCAAAGGAATAGAAAAATTGCACAAATAATATAACAATGTCTTAATAGTTTTCACCCAAATTTGTAAATGTTAACATATAACCAACTTTGCTTTGTTGCTTTCTCTCTAGATATTTATTATCTTTTCTAAATTGTTTGAGAATAAAATATTGACATGAGGCCCCCAACCTTTAAATATTTGTTTTCTTAAAAACAAGCGTAGTTACATAACTACAGTAAATTTGCTAAAATCAATAAATTACTGCTGATATTATCCTAGTGTTTAATCTATAAACTTTATTACAATTTTATCATTTGCCCAATAATGAATTTTATAGCAGATGAAAAAAAATCTCTTTTTGGAATGAACCCAGCATCACACATTGCACTTAGTTATGTTCTTTTAGTCCTCTTTAATCTAAAACTATTCTTCAGTCATGTTGAAGACCTTGGTCTTAGATTTTCATGGCCTTCATATTTTTTAAGAGTTTTGTCCCTCAGTTTATATTTGGCTGTTATTTCTTCATGATTATATTCAGCTTATGCATCTTTGGCAGGAACACCACAGAAGTGACATTGTATCTTTTCAATGCAGCCTATCGGGAAATATCATTAGAGGTTATACTAACTTTGGTCTTTTGGTTAAGATGGTATCACTAGGTTTCCCAATTTGAAAGTTACTGTCTTTTGTAATTAATATTTTGGAGAGATATTTTGAGATAATTTAATATGCCATTTTTTAAAATCAAATTTGCACCCACTAGATTCCTACGATGGTTAAAAAATAGTGATTTTACAATTTTATAAATCCTTTTATGTTGATTAGTTGACATTTTACTATAAATAAAAGCTTTTCCTATTCCTCCATTTATTTATATGTGTAGCAATGTGAACCTTAACATTTTTTATTTGATTCAGTGAATTATTAACTATTTTGTCATTATTTATTTGATGCTCGAATTGTCCTAGATTTAGCCATGAGGAATCTCTTCAAACTGTCCCCTATGTCATTTTGACATGACCTCATCATAATTTTCTAACACAACAAGATGTTCCAGGATCATCTTGTACTTCCCTTGTAGCAGACCCTTAATTGGTCATTTCTTTAAAAGGTCCTGGAGACTTATGATAGAGATTAATATATAAGTACCAAAATCTGGACAGTAGGTGCTCATTATTTCTGGGATGCCATTACCTTATATCCTTTCAGTAGACAAAGCTAGAATGTGTTTGCATGTGTGCGATATTAGTTTTTTTTCTTCCTGTCTTTATTGAAATATAATAAACAATTAGTCGCTCATATTTACATTGTACAATTCAATAAAATTTTTTAAATTATAGTTGGCATACAATAATATACCAGTTTCAGTTGTACAGCATAGTGATCAGAGATCCAAATAACTCGCAAAGTGATCACACAACTAAACCCCACTTCCCCTTACATATTTATTACATTATTAGCCATCATCCTCATGCTACACTCTACATCTCCATGTCTATTCTGCAACTATCCATTTGTATCTCTTAATCCCTTTGCTTTTTTTTTGTCCCTCCCAACCCCCTCCCCTCTAGTATCCCTCAAACTATTCTCCGTATCTATGAGTTTATTACTGCTTTTGTTGCTGTTGTTGTTTTGTTCTTTGGATTCCACACGTAAGTGGAATTATGCGATATTTGTCTTTATCTGAGCCTTTTCTTTCAATGCAATACCCTCTAGGTCTATCAAGGCAATATTTTTTCTATCTCCTTCCTTTTAGTTTGCATGTGTCTTTTAATTTGAAGTGACTCTCTTGTAGGCAGCCTATCTTGTTTTCTCATCCATTCAGCCATTCTATCTTTTGGTTGGACCACTTAATTCTTTTCCATTTGAAGTACTTGTTGATAGGAATGTAGTTATTACCATTCTTCATTCCTGTTTTTAATACATGCTTTTTCTTCTTAAGGAAGTCCCTCTACCATTTACTGTTATACTGGCTTGGTGTTGAAAAATTCCTTTAGCTTGTTTTTGTCTGGGAAGCTCTTTATCTGTCCTTCAACTCAAAATGATACCTTTGCTGAATAAAGTATTCTTGATTGCAGATCCCGAGTTTTCATCACGTAGAATATGTTGTGCCAAGCCCTTCTGTCTTGCACAGTTTCTTTCGAGAAACCAGCTGCCAGTCTTATGAGTGCTCTCTTGTACATAACTAGCTGCTTTTCTCTTGCTATTTTTTAAGATTCTCTCTTTGTATTTAACCTTTGGCATTTTAATTATGATGTGTCTTATTGTGGGCCTTTTTGAATTCATGGATTTTGGGACTCTGAGCTTCCTAAGATTGTATGTCTGTTTCCTTCACCAAATCAGGGAAGTTTTCCATCATTCTTTCTTCAAATGGCTCTTCAACATCTTGTTGTTGTTGTTGTTTTTCCCCGTACCCCTATGACATGGATATTTTTACATTTAATAGTGTCTCATAGGCTTATTAAATTATTATTATAGTCTTGGCTTCTTGCCATTCTGATTGAGTGTCCTTGACTTTCCCATCCTCTATATGGGTCATTCTATCTTCTTCTTTATTCACTCTGTTTATTCTATTTAGTACACTTTTCATCTCAGATAAGGTGTTCTTCATTTCTGACTGGTTCCCTTTTATAATTTCCATTTCCATTTTTATGTTTTTTACTCCTTGTTAAAGTTCTCACTGAATTCATCTACACTTCCAATAAGTTCATTGAGCATCTTTATAACCAGTGTTTTGAACTTTACATCTGTTAGATTGTTTGACTCCATTATTCCTGGATCTCTGTTCTATTCTCTCATATGGTTTCTTCTTCTCTTACCTTTTTGGTTGCCTTTTTGTGTCTGTTTTTATGTACTAAGCAAAGTTCCTAAGTCTCCCCATCTTATTAGCGCAGCTTTGTGTATTAGGTGTCCAGTGGCACAGTCCTGAGAGGGATTCAGCTGCAGGCCAAGTTTAGCCCTAGTCTGTGTCCCTCCGGGGCCATCTGTTAAGATTCAGCAAGCAATGCATATAGTTGCCTCAAGAGGCCACACCAGAAACTGAGGTCAGTTGCTACCAGTGTGAGTCTAGGCACTACTCAGCAAGGAACACCTAAGTCACCAATGACACAATTGGACATGGCTTGGGTAGGACGGTGAGTTGGGAAGGCAGAGTTTCAGCTATGGAGGCACTGTGTCCACACACTGAGTTGGGGGAGGGCTCAGCAGAGGAACAATGGATACTACTGGCACTTTTGTATAAAGGGAGCTCACCTCCAGCCCTAAATCTGACAATTCACTGTCCCTCTGTAATTCCCTGGTGCCCCCTGCATAGCTGATCTTGGCGCTGGTGCTTAGTGCCAGCTTGTCTGTCACTGCAAACGTCCACTCACAGGCAAGGCCCCTTTAAGAGGCATCTGACACTGCTATGACCTCTGTCCCCCTCAGCCACTCGAAATCCAACAGCCTCATGTCCTCGCCCCACCTTTGGCGATTTCTTAGATCTCTCCCTAGTTGTATGGCTTATTCATCTAAATCCCAGGCAATTTTTCTTGCTGTTTGCTTCTTGCTTCTATCACAACTTTAATTTGGTCTCCAGAGGGATGAACAAAGCCACTATCATCTATGCCATTTTTCCTCCCTGCAGTATTAGTTCTTTAACTGTGATATATTTTGAAAATTTTCTTCTAGTTCATGGGTTATCTTGATTTTACTTTTGAGTTTTTGTGATGCTCTTTAAATATTTCATATAGTCAAATGTACTAATATTTTATTTTATTAAATCTGGATTTCCAGTCATAGGTAAACAGTTTTCTTTATATCCAGAGTTTTTTCTAGTAATAGTTTCAATTTTCACTTTTAGATCTTTGACCTATTTGGAGTTTATTTCTGTATATTGTGTGAAATAAGCTCTCTTTTTATCTTTTTCTAAAATGGCTATGTGGTTGTTCAGGCACCATTTAAAAAAATAAGTCTTGTCCCAGTGATCTGAGATGCCACCCACCATTATCATAGACTAAATTTTCATGTATGTTGGGATCAATTTCTGGACTTTTCATTCTATTCCATTGGGCTGTTGAGTTATTTATACACCAATACTCCATTATTTTTATGATAGAAGTCCATAGTCTGTTTTAAATGTGCGATCCTCACTGATCCTCACTTTTAGATTTTTCTTTTTCTGTTTTTACTGTCTATTTTTTGGACTTCGTTTTTCCATATGAACTTTTAGTATCAAGTTTTTAGCTCTAGGATAAAGACAAGGGGATGGAGACTTGCTGACTTTTTAAATTGAAATTGTTCTTAGTTTAGAAATTAACTTAGAGAGAAACGATATCTTTATGTTGTAGAGTCATCCTATCCAAGAACAAGGGATGGTTTTCTATTTGCTTGAGTATAATTTGTTGTATATTTAGTAGTGTTTTAAAATTTTCCTCATATAGGTTCTGCACATTTCTTGTTAATTTTATTCCTAAGTATTTCATCTTTTTGTTTCTCTTATAAATGGATATTTCTCTACCATTATATTTTAAAGCTGTTATTGTTTATGTTTATAAAGGTTATTAATGTCTATATGATTATTTTATATCTTGTTATCTTACTGAATTATTTTATTGTTTGAGTTAGTTTTAATGTTGAATCTCTAGGCTTTGTCAGATATGCTGTCATGTCATCTTCAAATACAGGGATTTTTTCTTTATTATATTTCAATTCTTATTATTTCTAATAAAATTGTCTTTTCTAATTGCATTAATACCTTTGTACAATGCTGAATAGTAGCGGAAGTAGTGTGCATCTTTGCATTATTCTTGATTCTATTTGAAATGGTTATAATGTTTCTCTATTAAATAAGATGCTGGCTTTAGGTCTAAAAAAGCAAGGAGACCAGTTATAAGCCTACGGCATTAGACCAGGTAGAGGTCACCTGGTCAGGATGGTGGTAGTGGAGATGCAGAGAAACAGATTTGAGATATATTTCTAGGTAGCAGCAACTACGCTTAAAGGGGGATGTGTCATAGGAGAAAAAAAAAGATGTTAACATCAAGGTTTTTAATTCAAGCAAATGGGGGTGTGCATATATTGCCTTCTTACATACATTTCAGGATCCTTGATAGTAAGCAGCTGTAGTATAGTGGGTGAATTTTTATATTTTGGAATCCAATCTCTTTTATTTAAATTCAGGCTTTAGCACTTACTATATGGTCTTAAGTTGCTTAATCATTCTAAGCTTTGGTTTCCTTCCGTATATGTATAAAAGGTGATGATACTAATACATAAATCATAAGGGGTTTATGAACATTAAATAAAATAAGAAAAAACATAAATAACAACAGAAAAAAAACTTTAGCTTATATACACAGTGTTTGTATATAGAAAAACTCAATAACTGTTAGGTACGATGATGATGATGATGATGATGATGATGATGATGATGATAGTTCTGTAGCATTAATATCACCTGGTGGCAATCAAGTACGCCAGAAAAACCATTCAATAAATGATTGGGCCTAATATTGCCTCTCAATGTAAGAGTCCATTTTAGGTCATCGTCTCACATTACAAGTTCCTGTGAATATTCTGCCTTATATCAGATTAATGTTTAGTTTTAGAACAATGAAATTTTTAAGGTGCAGTGAGCTAAAGGTATCCTAATAAAATATCAGAATATATTTCTCTGCTGAGACCATATATTTGATAAGTATACCTGGTAAAAGCTATGAGTAAAACAGGCAAGTTAATCAATTCAAAAGCTTTCTTTGTGTCAATGAACACCATTTTGCCTGAAACAGACATAATTTTTATTTGAAAAATGGCAGAATTTCTCTGGCACCAAATCAGCAAGGTGACTTTTAATGTATTCTCATTTGAATCTTTGAGAGGTAAGAGTGGATGTTACCATTATGTATTTTTTGTGAACTTTGATAACAATTCCATTTCTGGGCAGCGGTTACATTCTGTTATTCACTTGGTTAAATTCCCATGAAGTAAATAAAAATTTACTGTATGATATTCAGGATGAGCTTTAGGAGAAGAATTTTTTTTTTACATTTTTTTCCCCTTTTTTATTAATTTTATTGGGGCAACATTGCTTACTAAAGTTATATAATTTCAGGTATATATTGTAATTTGACACCTGATTATTCTATTGTGTGTTTACCACCCAAAGTCCACTTTCCTTCAGCTACCATATATTTGATCCCCTTTACCAACTTCATCCTCCCCCTCCCCCTATATTTGACCCCCTTTAACCATCTATCTACTCCTCTTACCTCACTCTCTACCCTCTATAGTACATGACTCTGTCATGTTCATTTGTTGCTTATAGGTTTATATCCCACATATAAATGGTATCATGTAATTTTCAACTTTTTCTGTCTGGCTTATTTTGCTTAGTATGATTATCTCGAGTTCCATCCAT